>NC_047084.1:46400615-47646687 GCF_902459505.1 Geotrypetes seraphini | reverse complement strand
TTTATAATCATAACCAAAACAAGAGGATTAAACCTCCTATTAAAAAAATGTTCTACATCTTTTTATTACGAATTATATCATTGACAATCAAGATACCATATCTGTATGTATTATACCTTCCAAAAGTCTTCCTTCACAAAGCTTGCTTGTGTCGAAGACAGACCCTTCAGCCATGCTTGTGCTCTGGCACAGGATAAGAGAATGGGATTCAGTTCATACCCCGTACTCTGAAACCCCACAGAGGCTGCAGCAAGGACCTGTTAAACATCATCAACATTAGAAAACACAGACTGCATTTTATTTTTCACTTCTTTCCCTCTCTATTTCACTTCTTAGCTCTCTCTATTGTGGACAAATAGTTGAAAATTTTTTGTACTTCAATTATTTTGCTTAAATTACTGTGGGGCCCTTTTACCAAGCTGTAGTAAGTGGTCTTAGCATATCCTTACACAGGTCATTCCTTTGCACTCAGGCCATTTCTTTCTGCTAGGGTAAAATGGCTGATTTTTCTATTTTCCCCATTAACAGCCCAACCAACCAACTTCTTAAATTCTGATCATTATTTTGCCACTATAGCTGAAAGGAGTATGTTATATTATTTCATTAAGTGCCAATTTACAGAAACTCCCCCCAACCTTTTTTTTTTTTTTTACAAAACTGTAGTGCAGGTTTTAGTGCTGGCTGCAGCAGTTAACAGCTCTGATGCTCATATGAATGTCAGAGCTGTTACCACCACAGCCAGCACTAAAAACCGCGCTACAGTTTTGTAAAAGAGGAGGGGTGTGTGTTAAATTCTATGTTTTGATATAATATCAGATATCAAAAGACTAATGTCGCTACTATCTCATCAACTACTATGTAATTGGCTGTTTAGGGCTTCAGACATGCCATTATTGTTCGCTCGTTTTTCTCGGCGATACAAAATGATCTTAGTGGCTATGGCTGTGGCTTCTTCATTCGCCCATTACAAGAATATTTTTTTTTAAAAGTTTTTAATAGTTTTAATAATTTTTATCTGTTTTTCTTTATTTTAATTCCTTGTCTATTATAAAGTGCATAGTGCTCTCATAAATATTTTGCAATAAAAGTTGACTTATCTTAAACTTATGTTGTTTCCTTAATAGGATCGGGTAGGGGCTTGTCACATCGACATGTTTCGCCGTGAGGCTTTTTCAAGATTATTTCCCCTATAAGAATGAAAAAAGACATTGTGTTTCCCATCCCATATTTCTTACCAGCATATCTTTACTTAATTTTACTAAATTTTAAGGGAACCATATAGTAAATAGTTATAAACCACATGCTCACCCTTTTTCAGTTTTAACAGACCATCCCGATGTCATAAACTTTCTGATCTAACAAAGATGGCCGCGGCGTCTTTTTTTCTCGATATAAGTACCTCCCTTACTCTATGACATCACTCCTTCCAATAGCGAATCAGGAGCATGCATTACAGCAAAGTGCTCCATTCCACTTCCTGGTTTAAACCTCCCGGCACCACCGTGTTTACCTATAGATCCATTTCTGTTCTAACCAGTTTAACCTTTGTTTGTAGTTTCCACCCTCCCACCCTTCTTTAATGTGTGCTATAATACGCCATCTTATGTCTGTACTGTGATGTCCATGGGTTTCCCAATGTTCAACTAAGGGGGCTTCCATCACTTTTTTAATTATTCTGGACTTGTGCTCGTTCAATCTGATGTTCATCTGATGGCTTGTTCTGCCCACATATATTAAATCACAAGGGCATACTATAATGTATACAACATTATGGGTTTTACATGTAGTATTCGTATCAGCTACAATATTGATTTCCCTAAACGGAGGCTGCCATTCCAGGCCTTCTATCGTGCACTTGCACCACTGACATTTTTGACACCTTAGGTGACCCGATATCGTTTTGTGCTCCACTCCCTTCCATAAAACGGTTCCCCTGTCCGTTTTTCCAAAACGTCTTGTATGGTATCCAGTGCTGCTTGTTGTGGTATCATGGTGTAAAGAGATGTTATGTCCAAAGAAGCAAGTATGGGTGTATCATCGAACTGTTCAACATCTTTTAGCATTGTGATGAAGTGGGAGGAATCCTTGATGAAAGATGGAACCTTGGTGACAAATGGTTGTAGAAAAAAATCCACAAATTGTGACAATGGCTCCAGGACTGAGCCTCTTGTGGACACAATAGGTCTACCCGGGGGAGACTGCATGTTTTTGTGTACCTTTGGAACCAAATGCAGTTTTGGAGTGGTACCTTTGGAGTGTGTACCTTTGGAACCAAAACTGCATTTGGTTCCAAAGGTACACAAAAACATGCAGTCTCCCCCGGGTAGACCTATTGTGTCCACAAGAGGCTCAGTCCTGGAGCCATTGTCACAATTTGTGGATTTTTTTCTACAACCATTTGTCACCAAGGTTCCATCTTTCATCAAGGATTCCTCCCACTTCATCACAATGCTAAAAGATGTTGAACAGTTCGATGATACACCCATACTTGCTTCTTTGGACATAACATCTCTTTACACCATGATACCACAACAAGCAGCACTGGATACCATACAAGACGTTTTGGAAAAACGGACAGGGGAACCGTTTTATGGAAGGGAGTGGAGCACAAAACGATATCGGGTCACCTAAGGTGTCAAAAATGTCAGTGGTGCAAGTGCACGATAGAAGGCCTGGAATGGCAGCCTCCGTTTAGGGAAATCAATATTGTAGCTGATACGAATACTACATGTAAAACCCATAATGTTGTATACATTATAGTACAGTGGTGCCTCACACAACGAACTTAATTCGTTCCAGGAGCAAGTTTGTTATGCGAAAAGTTCGTTATGTGAAACGCGTTTTCCCATAACAATACATGTTAAAAAAAATAATTCGTTCTGTAGCATAAAATATGCTAAGATGACATAAAAAAAGATAAATTTTTGGTTATTATTTTTATTTAGATACATCTAAAAACATAATTGTTTTTTAAAACAACACACATTTTTTAAATTTAAAGACAGACTAAGTAGAGTCTAATTTTACAGTGAGAGGGCAGAGTCTCAGCGGCAAAAACTGGGACTTAACTGTTCATTTTTTTTTTTCTACCGTGTTTCCCCGATGATAAGGCAGGGCCATCAAATAAGACAGCCCCCCCTTTTTAGAAAAAAATGTAAAATAAGGCACCCCCCCGCAAATAAGCCACCCACCGATACCTGCGCTTACCCGAATCGGGTGGTACGGTGGGTGACTCCGTGTGGTCCCTGGCACCCCCGACACGATCGGGGCAAGAGGGAGCTCAAGCCCTCTTGCCCCCCCGACTCCCCGACACGATCGGGGCAAGAGGGAGCTCAAGCCCTCTTGCCCCCCCGACTCCCCGACACGATCGGGGCAAGAGGGAGCTCAAGCCCTCTTGCCCCCCCCGACTCCCCGACACGATCGGGGCAAGAGGGAGCTCAAGCCCTCTTGCCCCCCCCGACTCCCCGACACGATCGGGGCAAGAGGGAGCTCAAGCCCTCTTGCCCCCCCGACTCCCCGACACGATCGGGGCAAGAGGGAGCTCAAGCCCTCTTGCCCCCCCGACTCCCCGACACGATCGGGGCAAAAGGGAGCTCAAGCCCTCTTGCCCCCCCGACTCCCCGACACGATCGGGGCAAAAGGGAGCCCAAGCCCTCTTGCCCCGCCGATTCCCCAACTCCCCGACAATATCGGGCCAGGAGGGAGCCCAAGTCCTCCTGGCCACGGCGACCCCCTAACCCCACCCTGCACTACATTACGGGCAGGAGGGATCCCAGGCCCTCCTGCCCTCGACGCAAACCCCCCCCCCCCCCAACGACCGCCCCCCCCCAAGAACCTCCGACCGCCCCCCCAGCCGACCCGCGACCCCCCTGGCCGACCCCCACGACACCCCCAACCCCCTTCCACGTACCTTTCTGTAGTTGGCCGGACAGACGGGAGCCAAACCCGCCTGTCCGGCAGGCAGCCATCGACGGAATGAGGCCGGATTGGCCCATCCGTCCCAAAGCTCCGCCTACTGGTGGGGCCTAAGGCGCCTGGGCCAATCAGAATAGGCCCGGGAGCCTTAGTTCCCTCCTGGGGGCAGGGCCTGAGGCACATGGTCGGGTTGGGCCCATGTGCCTCAGGCCCCGCCCCCAGGAGGGACCTAAGGCTCCCGGGCCTATTCTGATTGGCCCAGGCGCCTTAGGCCCCACCATTAGGCGGAGCTTTGGGACGGATGGGCCAATCCGGCCTCATTCCGTCGTTGGCTGCCTGCCGGACAGGCGGGTTTGGCTCCCGTCTGTCCGGCCAACTACAGAAAGGTACGGGGAAGGGGGTTGGGGGTGTCGTGGGGGTCGCGGGTCGGCTGGGGGGGCGGTCGGAGGTTCTTGGGGGGGGCGGTCGTTGGGGGGAGGGGGGGTTTGCGTCGAGGGCAGGAGGGCCTGGGATCCCTCCTGCCCGTAATGTAGTGCAGGGTGGGGTTAGGGGGTCGCCGTGGCCAGGAGGACTTGGGCTCCCTCCTGGCCCGATATTGTGTGGGGAGTTGGGGAATCGGCGGGGCAAGAGGGCTTGGGCTCCTTTTTGCCCCGATCGTGTCGGGGAGTCGGGGGGGCAAGAGGGAACCAGGCGGAGAGAGGGCAGTTAAGCGCAGTGCCTGCGCGGAAGGATGCAGCTCGGGCGACTTCGTTGTGTGAAACGAAGTTCGTTGTACGGATCAAGACATAAAGTTCGTTGTGCGCAGCGTTCGCTGTGCGAGGCGTCCGTTATGCGAGGCACCACTGTATGCCCTTGTGATTTAATATATGTGGGCAGAACAAGCCATCAGATGAACATCAGATTGAACGAGCACAAGTCCAGAATAATTAAAAAAGTGATGGAAGCCCCCTTAGTTGAACATTGGGAAACCCATGGACATCACAGTACAGACATAAGATGGCGTATTATAGCACACATTAAAGAAGGGTGGGAGGGTGGAAACTACAAACAAAGGTTAAACTGGTTAGAACAGAAATGGATCTATAGGTAAACACGGTGGTGCCGGGAGGTTTAAACCAGGAAGTGGAATGGAGCACTTTGCTGTAATGCATGCTCCTGATTCGCTATTGGAAGGAGTGATGTCATAGAGTAAGGGAGGTACTTATATCGAGAAAAAAAGACGCCGCGGCCATCTTTGTTAGATCAGAAAGTTTATGACATCGGGATGGTCTGTTAAAACTGAAAAAGGGTGAGCATGTGGTTTATAACTATTTACTATATGGTTCCCTTAAAATTTAGTAAAATTAAGTAAAGATATGCTGGTAAGAAATATGGGATGGGAAACACAATGTCTTTTTTCATTCTTATAGGGGAAATAATCTTGAAAAAGCCTCACGGCGAAACATGTCGATGTGACAAGCCCCTACCCGATCCTATTAAGGAAACAACATAAGTTTAAGATAAGTCAACTTTTATTGCAAAATATTTATGAGAGCACTATGCACTTTATAATAGACAAGGAATTAAAATAAAGAAAAACAGATAAAAATTATTAAAACTATTAAAAACTTTTTTTAAAAAATATTCTTGTAATGGGCGAATGAAGAAGCCACAGCCATAGCCACTAAGATCATTTTGTATCGCCGAGAAAAACGAGCGAACAATAATGGCATGTCTGAAGCCCTAAACAGCCAATTACATAGTAGTTGATGAGATAGTAGCGACATTAGTCCTTTGATATTGAATATAAATTATGGATCAATGTTGAAGAAGAGACTGGGTTATTTACTTATTGATATAATATCAGAGCATTAATTGAACCATATCCATAGCATTCTCTTTGTGGTTAGACTGAGAACTTTTCAGCACCCCCTTGTAGATGTGGCCCTTAGTGTATGAATCGGTTTTTTACTCCATCAATAATTACAAAGACTAGGAGACACTCAAGTTACAGGGAAATGCTTTTAAAACCAATAGGAGGAAGTTTTTTTCACTCAAAAAACAGTTAAGTTCTAGAACTCATTGCCAGAGAATGTGATAATAGCAGTTAACGTAGAAGGGTTTAAAAAAAGTTTGGAAAAGTTCCTGGAGGAAAAGTCCATAGCCTGTTATTGAGACAGACATGGGAGAAGCCAATGCTTGCCCTGGAATCAGTAGCATGGAATGTTGCTACTGTTTGGGTTTCTGCCAGGTGCTTGTGACCTGGATTGGCCACTGTGGAAACAAGATACTGGGCTAGATGGACTATTGGACTGACCCAGTATGGCTATTCTTAGGAGCCCCTACCGTCAACCATTATGTAGCTGGTAAGGGTTTACACTAGAGAGTTGTGTGGGGGACATAAATCCTGCCCATCCCCACCAGTATCCCGCCTGTCCCCGTGAGGAATCCCTCCATCTCCACGAGGAATCTCATCTGTCCCTGCCTATCTCCCCATAAAAGTTATCTGTCCCCATAAAGAGCAGCAATTACTTCTGACAGTTTTGATTTTTTTTTTTAAGTCGTAGTTTATTTAAACCAGCAATAAAATACAATATAAACAAAACACAGTGAACAGAAATAAGAGATCCATACATCACCGGAAAGAATTAGAATAGACATTAGGTCATGTGACTGTAGGGTTGACCATTTCTTATTAAAAGAAATAAGAGAGTTGGATTTTTTGGCAATATACGGCTCATATCTGTAGAGCAAACAAATCTGGTTCCACCATCTGACATAGGTAACTTGTGAGAGGTCCTTCCAAGATCCACAAATGATTTTTAATGCAGCAATGAGTAAAGAATCAAACAATACAGCATCAAAATCATTTAAAGCAAAATTGAGAGAAGCACTTTTCAGGACAATGGTTACATTAGAAAAATGTGCCAAAACTGAACTAGAAACCCCAAAACAAACTCAGCAAGTACTTTATTTTGTACTAAACACAATTGGTGGCATAACCATGGCAGGATGCTGGGTCTCCCACTGAGATTATCCCCCCCCCCCCCCCAAAATAATCATCTCCTTTGCTGTAGCTGGTGGGACATTTTGTTTTTCCATCATCTGAGCCCCAGTTTCTGCTTTTGTCTGTCTTTTATTAATTCTCTTTCCAAGCCTCGGAAATCCCGGTTCCATCCCCGTGGGAGTCCCGTGAGCCTGGGGGGGATCCCTGTGGGAGTCCCATAGACCTGGGAAGATCCCTGCGGGGTCCCTGCAGGACCCGCAGGATTCCCGCAATCCCCGTGCAGACCTCTAGCTTGCACACTAACCACATGCTAATCTGTTAGTGCGCAGCAATGTAGCTGCACTAATCAAATAGTGGAGAACTCACCCACTCTCCACCCTCCAGACCCACTGCCAACACTAAAAGAATAACATTTTTAAAGTCATGGGTAGCTCATTGCCTATGCATATTGAAAAATTACGAGATGCTTTTTTGCTGCAGTAAGCACGTGTTAAGTGCTTACTGCAGCTTAGTGAAAGGACCCTTATGACTCCTTTTATGAAACTGTAACGCCACTGGTGTTACTTTTCCTTTTGGATCATGATATTTCTGTTCTAAATTAAAATTTGATAGGTCAAAAAAAGGAAAGAAGATACATACTATTACTGTTCTATGTACAAAATAATGTCCAAACGGAACTGAAAAAAACTTTTTAAATTTTAGAAATCAAAACAAGTATGTATATATATATAAAAAGATACTGATCAAAATACTATGTTCCAGTTTGTTAAAACTTGTCTTCTAATTGAACAATTTGTACAAATATCACTGATTTTAAAGGCCAACCTAAATGTCTGTTTACCAGTTTAAAGACTGTGTGGGTATCCATAGAAGGTTTAAAAAATACCATATACTGTACTTTCACTGTTTTTGTGGTTTATGTTCTTTGTTATCTCCAAATTTCCAATAAAAATTTTGAACTTAAAAAATACCATATAAAAGAGAACAGAGTATAATAATTGGAACTAGTAAATTTTTGAAAAGAATGATAGGGAAGAAGATGTGCTCCAAACTTGCGTTATGAAATTTTCAATGGGTGATGGCTGGTATTATAAGAACACACTGAGACATTGTCCAAAGTTCATCGACTTTTCAAAAGAAGTAAATTTAAGAACTGTATTTTCCCAGAATAAGAATTTAAAATAAATTTTGAGTCTGCCTAGTGATGTTACCATTTGGAAAAAGTGTTAGGGAAATAGATGATCACTAGAAGTGCACTAGTTGTGAGGCCTAAGAAGGTAAAATTATGGTCTTACCTGTTAATTTTCTTTCCTTTAGAAGCAGCAGATGAATCCAGACTAGTGGGTATAGCTCACATCGACCAGCAGGTGGAGATAGAGAACTGATTAACAGTTGGCCTTAAAGCCTGGTGTTCCTCTTGTTACTTCAGTTATGCATTTTGCCCAAGCAGCCCGAAAGGAGCATGAGCATCCACAAAACTTCATTCCAGTAGAAAATGGGCCCCTAAATAATACAATTACCAACCATATCCCAACTGAAACCCTAAACAAACACCCTACACACATACAGTGCACTTGGGGAGGGGCTCTGGATTCATCTGCTGCTTCTAAAGGAAAGAAAATTAACAGGTAAGACCATAATTTTACCTTCCATAGCAAAGCAGCAGATGAATCCAGACTAGTGGGATGTAGCAAAGCAAACTCAAACCGGGTGGGACGCCAATGCCGCCTCCGCCAGTACCGCAGTGCCAAAACTTGCCTCCGCACTGGCTGCTACGTCTAAGCGATAATGCTTCGAAAAGGTATTACCCGACGACCAAGTGGCCGCTCGGCAAATTTCCTCCAAAGACATCCCCCCGGACTCCGCCCAAGACGTAGCCAATGCCCGAGTGGAATGAGCATGAAGGTGCTCCGGTACTTTCTTACCTGTCAACACATAAGCCGAAGCAATCGTCTCCTTGACCCAACGCGCAATGGACGCTTTAGACGCCGCCATCCCCTTGTTCTTACCCGCGAACAATACAAAGAGATGGTCCGACCTACGAAAATCATTCGTCACTCCCAAATAATGGAGAAGCATACGCCGCACATCCAGTCGACGCAAAGACAAAAATCGTTTACCCCAATCCTCCTTCCGGAAGGACGGGAGGAATACACTCTGGTTCACATGAAATGAAGAAATCACCTTAGGCAGGAAGGACGGCACCGGCCGCACTGACACCCCCGTCTCAGAAAAACGTAAAAAGGGTTCTCTGCAAGAAAGCGCCTGAAGCTCCGATACTCGCCTCGCCGAAGCCATTGCCACCAAGAACACTGTTTTCAGCGTGACATCCTTCAAAGTGGCCGCTGACAGGGGTTCAAAAGGTGCCCCTTGCAACCTCCCCAGTACGAGTTTAAGATTCCAGGAAGGACAAATTCGCCTTACCGGCGGGCGGATATGGTGAACCCCTTTGAGGAAACGGACCACGTCCGGCTGCGACGCCAGCGACGCGCCAGCCACCCGGCCCCTGTAACAGGCAAGGGCCGCCACCTGAACCCTTAAAGAGTTATAGGCTAATCCTTTCTCTACGCCTTCCTGCAGAAAGGCAAGAATAGCCGCCAGAGATGTATGGAAGGGCGCGATTCCCTGTCGACCGCACCAAGCATCAAAAATCTTCCAGACTCTCGCATAGGAGGTCGAAGTCGAAATCTTCTTAGCTTTAAGAAGCGTGGCAATCACCTGCTCCGAATAGCCCTTCTTCTTTAGCCTTGACCGCTCAAGAGCCAGGCCGTAAGACCAAAGCGGGCCGGATCTTCCATCCAGATTGGGCCCTGAGTTAGTAAGTCCGGAGTTACCTGGAACGTCACCCGATCGCCTACTGAAAGCTGACCGAGATCTGCGTACCACGGTCGACGCGGCCAATCCGGAGCCACCAGGATCACCCTGCCGTGAAAGAGAGCGATGCGTTGTAACACCCGCCCTATCATGGGCCAAGGCGGGAACACATACAGAAGGGAATTTGGAGGCCATGGGAGGGCCAACGCGTCCACCCCCTCCGAGCCCTTCTCCGTGCGCCTGCTGAAGAAGCGAGGCAACTTCGCATTGCGGGACGAAGCCATGAGATCCAACTCTGGCAACCCCCACCGACGGACTAGCAGGTCGAACGCTCGAGCCGACAACTCCCACTCGCCCGGATCTAGAAGATTTCTGCTGAGGAAGTCCGCTTGCACGTTTTCGTGACCTGCAATGTATGCCGCCGACAGAAGCGGAACATGCCCTTCTGCCCACTGAAACAAGATCCTTGCCTCTTCGGCCAACTGCGGACTCCGAGTGCCCCCCTGACGATTGACATATGCGACCGCCGTGACACTGTCCGAAAAGATTCTGGTCGGTCTGTCCTGAATCAGGGACTGAAAAGCCCTCAGCGCCAATCTGATCGCTTTTAACTCCAACAAATTGATGGGCCACTGTGCTTCCTCTAAGGACCACACTCCCTGCACCGATGCTTGCAGGCACTGGGCCCCCCAGCCCCTCAGACTGGCATCCGTCGTCACCACCACCCACTCCGGTGTGGCTAACGGCATGCCCCGCCACAGGTGCAACTCGTGTAGCCACCATTGCCTGCTGCGAGCCGCCCGAGGACTCCATCGGAGACGCACATTGTAGTCCAGAGAAGCTGGGGACCAGCGAGAGAGAAGCGACTGTTGTAAGGGTCTCATGTGGCCCCGAGCCCAGGGGACCACCTCCAGAGTCGCTACCATGGAGCCCAAAACCTGCACATAATCCCAAACCCGAGGTCTGGGCGACCCGAGAAGTAGGCGAATCTGAGCCTGCAATTTCTCTCCCCGGTCTCGGGGTAGAAATACTCTCCCCAGAGCAGTGTCGAATCTGACCCCCAGATGTACCAAAGACTGCGACGGGGACAGAAAACTCTTGGGAAAATTGACGATCCACCCTAACGACTGAAGGAGAGATATTACCCTCTGAGTAACCGACAAACTCTCCTGTCTGGACGAGGCGCGGATCAGCCAGTCGTCTAAGTAAGGGTGTACCCGAATCCCTTCCTTGCGAAGAGAGGCTGCTACCACGACCATGACTTTGGAAAAGGTGCGGGGAGCCGTCGCCAGGCCAAAGGGCATTGCCCGAAACTGATAGTGCTGGCCAAGAATCGCAAACCTTAGATACCGCTGATGCGGAGGCCAGATCGGGATATGTAGGTACGCCTCCTTGAGATCTAGGGACTTGAGGAACTCTCCCGGTCGAACTGCCGCAATGACCGAGCGTACCGTCTCCATCCGGAAATGGCGAACATTGAGAAATCTGTTGACCACTTTGAGGTCCAGCACCGGTCTGAACGACCCCCCCTTCTTTGGAACAATGAAGTACAGGGAATATATCCCGCAGCCTACCTCTTCCGGGGGTACCGGTACCACCGCCCCCAGATCGAGCAGCCCCTGAAGAGTCATGCGGACCGCCTCTCCCTTGGCCGCCCCATGGCCCCCTCAGCCGCGGCAGAGCCTTGCAGTCCCCCCGAGTCGCCCTCAAGGCCCGGGGAAGTAGACCGTGCCCCGCTGACACGGGAGATGGCTAACTCACACGCTTGCAGGAAGGCATCTTCTGCCGGTGTATCCCCACACCCTGCAGAGCAGAAGCCCGACAGTGCTCGGCGCTTCCCACAGCGCGAGCACCGCTGAGTAGCCTCTGCTGCCATCGCTAAAAACGGCGATACAAAAAACTTTTTTTTTTTTTTTTTTTTTCCACAAACGCGGCAACCCGCCGCCGCGCCGACTCCGCCCACCCCCCGCTACCGCCGGAACGACCCGAACGACCAACGAACGCAAGAGGAGGCAGACAGCAAACAAAGTTACTCACCAACCGGTCCCCCGCTCTAACTGCAGTCGGGTAACAGCTGGTAATCGCACTGAAAGCCACACGAACACAGCACGGCTCAGCACAAGCAGGAAGTCGTTGGTTTTTGTTTTTTTTTTTTTTTACTGGAATGAAGAAACCTAAGCACAAACCTCCTGCAGTGGCCCAAGAACCCGCTCAAACAAACGGAGGGGAGGGTGGAGAAGGGACCTGGGAGGGCCCAGGTGTAGCTCCCAAAGCCGGCACCGATCAGCCAGGCACCCCTGTCCTACTGAAGAGACAGAGTCTCAACAGAGGAAGCCACAGGAACACCCCCTAAACCGGCCCCAGCCAGAATCCAGGAGCTAGTAGAGTAAGCTCCATTCCTGCTGGGAGATAGAGCAAAACTGAAGTAACAAGAGGAACACCAGGCTTTAAGGCCAACTGTTAATCAGTTCTCTATCTCCACCTGCTGGTCGATGTGAGCTATACCCACTAGTCTGGATTCATCTGCTGCTTTGCTATGGAAATTACATTACAGGTGAAATAAATTAATTAATCTAAGCGTTGGCAAGAGATGCACCCTGATTAATTTTATCAATTATATATCACAAAATCACTCTTACCTCATATACAGTTTCTGTGTGCTAAATTAAATATAGGTTAAATCATTAGATCATTGAATATCAGAATGAATGAACATAGATCAAGTCTGAATAGAATGAAGATGGAGGCACCAATAGTGTGTGTGATAATATGAAATGTTTTTCCATTGACTGGGTTAAAGCAGCAATAAAAGGAAGTGATCATGAAATTTTAATGTAACATGAAAATGTTGGATATATAAACTGAACACTCAAGAGCCTTATGGTTTAAATTATCAATAGTTATTAAAAAATTTTTTTTTTTTTAAATATAGTGTCTTTCTGTATACTATTGGTGATTTTTATCATGTGACCTGAGATAAGTGCACTGATTGGTCCATTTAAAGGTTAGTATTTTTTCCCATAAATAATTTATTGAAACGTTAAACAAATTTTAAACAAATAAACACACAAATAAAAAAAATCCCAAACACAAATAACATCAAGCCTAAAAGTATACAAATATAACAATACTTATAATAACAACTTCTAATTAGTTCTGGGAAGTTGCATTTTTAAAAAATCCTGCCACTCTCTTTAATAGCTTTGGAGTGCAAGATGTATGTAGTGTGTGAATACTGCGTGTATAGAGCTTGACAACACTAAAATAAGCATCTTAGCATTTAGCGCATGCTAATTTCATTAGCGTGTGCTAAGCTTTAGTAAGATCCTGTAGGTCCAATGAATTCAGGAAACCCTAATATGCAGATGGGGGTGACCAGAGGAACGCCCTCATCTGTTTGCCCAGATCGCTCAATAGCGATCCCAGTGCATGCGAAGACCATCTCTAGATGGTCTGCGCATGCGCTGGACCTTCGGGTCTGGCATAGATTTTTTTTTTTCCCCTTTTTTTTAAGGAGCCCTTGCACTACGGGGAAGGGTGGGAGAGTCGGGGCAGGCAGGCAGGTGTGTGTGTTCAGGGCTGCAATTTTTTTTTTGTTTTAACTTTTTAAAACTTTTTTTACTATTGTAGACCAGCAAGTCCGTGGTTTTAACCTGCTTTAAATCCACGGGTTAAAACCACAGGCTTGCAGTGCGGGGAAGAGCAGAATCAGGCAGAGTACATCGGGGCAGAGCACGGTGACATTCGGGGAGAGCAGGCAGGAGACACAGATTGGGGCAGAGCAGGGCGACATTCGGGGAGAGCAGGCAGGAGACAGATCGAGGCAGAGCAAGACTTCTATGGAGCTGGAGAGTCAGAAAGACGTTTTCGACTGGTCTCCAGCAATCGCTTCTTGGGTTGATCAGCCAGCCCAGTCGGTTTTAAATTTTTGGTTGATGAATCACGTCGCTGTCCATTTTGCATGTGTTTCTCCTCATTTGCATGCCGGATACGAAGCTGATTGTAGGAGAGGTTAGTGAATAGTGCAGGAGGGAAATCTGGTCGCCAAGGGGTTGCAAATCGATCGGTACATGATCGGTTTGCTTTGTGAATCTAGCCGTAAATAATTGTAATTGTGATGTGACTGCTTGAGGGTATCCTTAAAGAAGCTGTTGAGTGAAATGGTTGGCTATCCATTGAGTTAAATGCCTCATACTTCTATTTGACACATTTGCCTACTGTAAAAAAAATAATAAAAAGTTTAACCCCCCCAGTTTTACTAAGGTGTGCTAACCGATTAGCATGCGCTAATCAGATTAGCGCACACTAAACGCTAACCCGTCCATAGATTAACATGCATACACTAGCGTTTAGTGTGCGCTTATCAGTTAGCGCACCTTAGTAAAAGAGGGCTAAAATGCAAATGTTTCTTGCAACAATTAATGATACATTTGTTAAGCCAAGAAGCACTATTGTTCAGGTCCTTTTTAATCTGCTTGAATCGCATATATAGCAATTTTCTGTGACGTATGTATATTGTCTTGCTTTTGTGATGAAAAGGATATAAAAAATAGAAGTACACAATCTTTGGGATGAAATGTCTACCATCTATTTGCATGCTAATTAAGCAGAAAACACATTCTAAGTCTTACCAGTCTTCCATCCCCTGATCCCAGGTCCACTAGGCATCCTTTTCGGCCTCTCAAAAGTTTCATTATATTCTCAGTCTGCACCTTGCTCGATGGCAGAAATGGTACCTAAGCAATAAGTGTTATAACATTGTATGCATCTTCTCTTCTTCAAGCAAGAAAGGCACATTTACATTACGCTTAGTGATAAAAATGAAGACATACAGTAAACTGCTTACACTTCCATCTGTTATTTGACATACGACTCAATGACTATCAAATAGGTTTCCACTAAAGTTTAACAGACATGTCAAACTCTGGCCCGCAGTGAGTTAAAAATTGGCCCACCAGACATTTTCAACTTTATACTCAATCTGGCTCACCAGCACAAACTGCTGCCGCCGCTGCTCTTCTCTCGCATCTGCCTTTGTCTGATCTCCTCTTCAAAGTAACCTGCTGATGATTGCTGGCCGGCTGTAGCGAAACTCACAGGCCGTTGTCGACCTCGGTAGCACGTTCTCTCTGACGCAATCCCGTACATCAAAGAAGGGGCGGGATCGGTAGCACGTTCCCACTGACGCGATCCCGCCCCTTCTTTGATGTACGGGATTGCGTCAGAGAAAACGTGCTACCGAAGTCGACAGAGGCCTGCGAGGTTCGCTAAAGCAGGCCAGTGATCCTCAGCAGGCTGCTCTGAAGAGGAGACCAGGCGATGGCAGATACGTGTGAAGAGCAGCAGCAGCAGCTGCTGCCGGCTTGCCAGAGACCAGGAAGCTGGGATGGAAGGAGGGTAGGAATGGCAGGCCAAATATGAAGGTGAGACCAGGAAGAAGGGGGGAAAATATGCAGGGGGGGGGCGAGCCCTGGTGTAGAAGTACCCAGAGGAAGAGAAGGAGGGGTCCAGATGTACATGTGCCGGACTGAGGAGGAGTGAAGGGAGAATAAGGATACAGACATTTAGGGACACAAATGGGGATACTGCAGGGAACAGAGTGACCAAGAAAATGCTAGATCAGGGGTGGGTGAAGAATGACAAAGGGAGATCATAAGCATGGAGAGAGGGAGTAAGGACACAGAGTGGATACTGGACATGTGGGAGGGGAAAGCAGGGAGGAAAGGGGAAAATGCTCTTTGGAGAGGGCAAGAGAGGAAATGCTGAACAAAGGAAGGGAGGGATAGAAAGAGAGGCTAAAAAGAAAGGGAATATGTTTGCTTGGAGGGAGAGTGGGGAAGAAATAAAACAGAGGAGAGGGAGAGAGATGGTGGACAATGGGATGGAGGGAGGGAGGGAAGGAATATAAAGAGAGAGAAGTTGGACACAAGGGATGGTGTGGAGGGGGGATAGAGATACTGGATAGGAAGGTAGTTGGGAAGAGAAACGGAGAGATGGTGGACCCTGGGATGGTGGGGAAGGAGGGAGAGATGCTGTATGAAAGGATAGTTGAGAAACGGACTGATGGTGGATCTCGTGATGGTGGGGTCCATTACTACAGATGCAAATATGGACACGAGAAAAAGGAAAGTTGCCAGACCTCCGGGGGAGGGAAGGGAAACGGAAGGGGAGGAGAGAGATGGAAGATGGATGGTTAGCACAGAGAAAGAATAAAATGACAAATGGGCAGGAGACCCTGGCAAGCAAGTTATCAGAAGACAACCAGAGCCTGGGACCAACAAAAGGTAGAAAAAATAATTTTATTTTCTGTTTTGTGATTACAATATTTATTTTGTTTACACCACAGAGCCAGTGTGGGGTTGGAGACGTTGTAACCTTATATTTTTGCTAAGACTAAGCCTTAGTCACTTAGGGGTCCTTTTATTAAGGTGTGCATTTAGCGTGCGCTAAATTGGTTAGCGTACCTTAATAAAAGGACCCCTAAGTATCTTAATTAAAAATTTGGCCCGTGACTTAGCCTTTTTTTCAGATTTCGGCGCTTATGTGATTGAGTTTGACACCCCTGCACTAAAGCATGTTTTTCAAGGACCACAGAATAATCAATCATACATATGAGCGAGACAACTGGTCTTCCAGATAATTACAGAAAAGCTGGCTTCATATGAATATCCCACCTCACAGAGTCTTCTCAGTTTTATTGAAAAATTTAGAAGGTCAACTTATAAAAGAGTATGAACTGAGGATGTCCTGCGAAAACACTTGTTACAGATGAATACTTTTCTTTTTTCTGTGGACAAGCAGGATGTTATCAACCACTCAAATGAAAATTCCTACTTGAGTGACCTTTCAACAACAGCCTTGACAAAAAACACACTGCTACAAAACAGCATAATTTTTTGGGGAAAAAAAATTGTGCGATTTTTTTTTTTTTTTTAAGAAAAACAACCTGAAATTATAGCAAGTGGGGGAAACATCCAATGTGACTGATGAAATCCTTTCCATCCTGTGTTTTGCATGTGTGGAAAGGAGTGGTCACCAGGGAAAGATTAATTCTTCGAGGGCCCCTAAGCACCCAAGTACACGGGCCCCACCCCCCCTGGCCCTGCCCCGCCCCCATTTATCTATTTTCTTATTTACTTCTCTATTTCCACTTGTATTTTTTTTTTTTAATTCAAAACAAACAAAGATTAGCATACCAGTGCACAGTTTTTCTTCTATGCAACCCCCAAACATCTCTGAACAAATCCCCTTTCCTTCCCTTCCCACCTACTTACCCAGGACTTTAACTCTGAACCCTTTCCATGCATATATAAAAGTGTTCAAATATTTGTAAAGTAGTAATACTATCTGAAATAAGTTTATATTAATAACCAAGTTTATGCCTCTCAACTGCCTCACTCTATATCAACCAACTGTAACCCATATGTTCAAAGAAGCGTGGGATGAACACAGAGGATCTAGAATCAGAAAATAATATTAAATATTGAACTAAGGCCAGTACTGGGCAGACTTGCATGGTCTGTATATGGCTGTTTGGGGGAGGATGAGCTGGAGAGGGCTTCAATGACTGGGAGGGTGTAGATGGGCTGCAGTAGGTTTTGACGGAGATTTCGGCAGTTGGAACCCAAGCACAGTACCGGGTAGAGCTTTGGATTCTTGTCAAGAAATAGCTAAGAAAAAATGTAAATTGAATCAGGTTGGGCAGACTGGATGGACCATTCGGATCTTTATCTGCCATCATCTACTATGTTACTATGTATAAACAACCAAATTTGTATCTTCTCTAGTACGTTCCACTCCATGCATGTTAACTTGCAATGAAACAACAAGGTAAACAGTCCACCAAAGAATCCAACATGAAACAAAAGAAGATTGGCAGAAAAATAAGGAGATTCAAATCAGGTTAATTCAAGGTGTTCCCAAGAACCATGCCTGATGCATTTTGCCAAACAAGGCTAGTCAACGCTAACAATAAAACCATGTCCTTCATACAAACAGAACACAGAAAACACCTTCACCTAGTATGGAATATGTAATCACAAACTAATCTCTCCCCCTTTTACAAAACTGTAGTATGTTTTTTAGCCACGGCCAGCGCTAAAAAAATGCTCTAGTTTTGTAAAAGGGGGGATAAAATAGAAATATGTAGACAAAGGTTAAATAAAACCACCAAGAAGCTGGACTCTACATACAATGCAACACCACAGAAACAGCGATGCATGTCCCTAAAGCAAAAAAATAAATAAATAGAAATTTTTTTTCTACCTTTGTCTTCTCTGGTTTCTGCTCTCCTCATCTTCTTTCACTCTCTTCCTTTCATCTTCTGTCCTTCTGTGCCTCTTCCAGAAATTGTCTGCCTCTCCCTTCCATCTCTTCTCCCCCCTTCCCTCTCCCACACCCCCATGGTCGGGCATTTCACTCTCTCCTCTCCCTTCCATCAGCATCTGCCCCCTTTCTTTCCCTTCAACCCAATTCCATCCAGTATCCTTCCCCTTATATCTCTCTCCTTCCCCTGCAAACCAATTCCATCAGCCCCTTTTTCTCCTTCCACCACCCTTCCATACCATCCTGCCCCCTTTCTCTCCCTCCACCACCCTTCATTGCTCCTTTCTCCCTCCCCCTCTAAACATTTCAGCTGCCAGCTCTGCCCGCTGACAGCAACGGGTTACCCCCATGGCAACGGCCCCCCCCTATAGCAACAGCAACGGGCCCTCCCCCACAGCAACGGCAATGGGCCCCACCCCCCGCAGCAACAGCAACGGGCCCCCCCCCCCCCCAGCAACGGCAACAGCAACGCGGCCAAATCTGTTACAGGAAAGTCCCACGATGATTGCTTCTGTCGGTCCATCCCCCTCCAATGTCACTTCTTCCAGAGCAAGTAAGTGATGTCGGAGGGGGATGGACCGGCATAAGCAGTCATCACGGGACCTTCCAATAACAGATCCGGCCACGTCGTTGTTGCTGTAGGCGGGGGGGGGGGGGGGGCCTTGCTGTTTATAAAAATAGCAAGGACAGCAGGAATTTCCAAATAGCCCATTTATCAAGGTAAAAAGCTTTTTGGAATTGCTCTAATTCACATGTGTCAAACAAAGGCCCATGGGACAAATACGGCTCTCGCCTGGCCTTTTTATGTGGCCCGCAGCAATGCTCCTGAACTTCCCCTTCTCACAGCCCAGCGTGTCTTCCCTCCCACACCGGTCTGATGTCGCCGTCATGCTGGAAAGTCTGCCGGCCTCGGCAGCAATTCAGCGGTGTTGTCTGTGACTCCCCTTCCTGCTTTCCGTCTGCTGTGGTCCACCCGGGCGGAAGTAGGAGGTTGCACGTCATTGGAGACAGACCGCGGCAGGCGAAAAGCAGGAGGGAGAGCCACGTACAACATTGCTGAATTGCTGAGGCCGGCAGATTTTTCAGCTTGGCAGCGACATCGGACTGGCACTGGAGGGAAAGACATGCTGGGCTGTGAAGAGAAGGAAAAAAATACCTGAAGGGAGAACCATTGGGAAAAGAAAGGGAGAAATAGTGGACCTGGGGGGAGGGAGGGAGGAAGGCAGACAGTGGGAGAGATGGGACGGGGGCAGTTGGGAAGAGAAAGGAAGATAAGTTGGATCTGGAGATGGGAGGGAGAAATGTTATGCCTGGGGATGGAAGGGAGAGAGAAATGCAAAATCTCTTTTCTTTCCCTTTCTTCTCATTGTTCAGCATCAAGGGAGGAGGGAAGAACAGTAGAAAAGAGAGGGAGCAAAATGTTGGATCAAGAGGAGCGATAGAAGGAAATAGGAGGCTGGGAAAGGAGTGAGATGGGAAATGGGAGAGCTACAGAATAAGAGAAGATGGATGAGAAAGAGGGCGAGATTTGAGTGGACAGAGGCAGAAAAGAAAAAAGGAGAAAAGTTGAAAGGGAAAAATCAATATGTTGGAGACAGGGACTGGAGCAAGAGAGAAGAAGAGAAAAAGAGAAGAGGAGAAAAAAAAATGGACAGCAGACACTGGAAAGATAATTAGAAGATAGAAAAAAAAATCAGAAAGAGAAACTGGGACCAAAAGCAAAATGATCAGACAACAAAAGGTAGAAAAAATAATTTTATCTTCTATTTTGTGATTACAATATGTCAGATTTGAAATGTGGATCCTTTCAGAGCTGGTGTTAGACAGCAAGCATGAATTAGGACCTAAAAGAGAGGAAAAGTCTTTTTTATTTATTTTGTAAATAACACATAGCTGGTGTGGTGTTGGAGAGGTTGTATCCCTATATTTCTACTAAGACTAACCACCCTCCTTTGCTGGCACGTAGTGTGGGTTTTGGCGCCGCTAGCGGAGGTGATTGATCCAACGCTCATAGAAGTCCTGTGAGCATCGGAGCAGTTACCGCCGCTGTGATCCATGCTGTGCGTTAGTAAAGGATTGGGTAAGTATCTTGATAAAAAATTTGGCCCGCGACTTAGCCTGTGTTTTAGATTTCGGCCCATTATGTGATTTGAGTTTGACACCCCTATATTAGCTGGTCCTGCCAACAATATACGGATAATAGTTGGAGTGCACAAAGCAACCAATCAGAACACTGTATGATTCAATCAGTAGTTTAAACTGTAGAATTAATGAGAATGAACTATACATCTAAATGAATTATTTACAATCCTGGTGTGGGTGTACATGCGCTGTGCCTATAGAGGGCTATTTTTGGGGGCTGGGATCAATTTAGGAATTGTTGGGGCAGTGATGGGTGGTGGGACAGTTGTGAGGTGATAGAGAGAAGAACAGTTGTAGGGGATAGTTTTGGAGGTTGAGGGATTGTAAGAAGGTAGTGTTGGAAGAGGCAGCATTGGATAATAGTCATTAGGTTTGATGAGTCTCAGCAAGCTCTCCATAACATCTTGGATTTTGGCACCAGGCAGACAGCATACCTCCCGGGACATCATGTCTGGTCTGCAGATGGATGCCTCTGTACCCCTCAGAAGGGAATCACCAACCACCACTACCTTATATCTCCTAGTGGTCACGGATCCAACAGTTTTGGTCCTTCCTCTCCCCGACATGGTCTCATCTCCTTCACTTCCAGGGCTACATACTAGTTCTTCAGTTCAATGGCAGGTGGAGTCACAGTATCAATCCTGCAAGGTCCTGAAATCTGAGTCTAGCTTTCCTCCCTCAGCATGGCATCTTCTTCCCCACTGCTGGAAATCTTTGATGCATCATGAAGCATTTCATCAATGTACCTCTCATTCTCACGGATGCTTCTCCGTCTTGCCACCTCATGTCTCAGTTCATTTACTTCCTGAAGACAGCTTGCACATGGAACCACTTCCTCTGCTTGGGTAACATTTTCTGTCTGCACAGAGACAGAAGTTGTAACCTGAGCAACAGCTTTGGTCACATGATGCTTCCCAGCCATACTGCGATTGCAGAAGTACTTTTACCATTTCCCAAGTTTGAACGTCAACAGGTAAAATATTCCAATGGAGTTTTTCTTCCCCTTAGAAGATCTTCACTCAGCACCTCTTCAGGACAAGGAACAAATACTCAAAACAGAGGAGGGCAAGAACACTCTGTTAACACTGGGTTAGAGGGAGACAGTGTATGGAAAATAGCTGGAGAGTCAAAATGTACTGTGTAAAAGCAACACATCAGGTGAGTCAGAGTATGAGGAATCTAACACTAATGAAGCACCATCACAAACAGAAACAATGAGATACCAAAAAACTAAGGCCCATTTGAAGGTTAACCTATGACCACTTGGTACCAAGAACATTGGTTGCATACTGCACTGGCAGAACCAAAGAGGGTTTGAAGACAGTGATATAAGTTCTGCATAAACATAATAAGAAGGATCTTGTTGAGGGCAACAAGAAGGTATGGAGGAGAGTATGGACCCCACCATGGGAATGGGTTTCTGACAAGAGCTTAGAAAGATGTGTTTGAAACCAGCAATTATCTGTTTGTGTTAAAACTGAAAAGGGTTTTTTGTCTGCCACTTATATGGCTACAGAAGGATTGTATTCAATTTAGGAAAGCTACAAGGCTGAGTGTGCAGAGTAGAGGTCTGCACGGGAACGGGGATCGCGGGGGTCCCGCGGGAATCCCCTCTAACCCATGGGACTCCCACGGGAACCCCCCTCTAGCCAACGGGACATCCCACGGGGATGGAAGGCTTTGGAAGCAGGGTTCGTCCATATGATGTAATGGACACGTCAGCCTTAGTAAAAGAGGGGGTTTATTAAGTTAATTACCTGAACAGAAAACAAAAATGGGTTCCACAAGGAAAACAGCAAAAGAAACTGTGGAATTGATGATCCTGTCAGAAATAATTGCTGCTTTTTATGGGGTTGGGCGGGGATGGAGGTAATTCCTTGCGGGGATGGGTGGGGACGGAGAGGATCCTGACGGGAACAGGTGGGGACAGAGAGGATCCTGACGGAGACGGGTGGGTACGGAGAGGAATCTTGTGGGGACGGGCGGGGATGGGTGGGATTTCTGTCCCCATGCAACTCTCTAGTGCAGAGGGGTGGTTAACTACATATGTAAATCATGCACTGAGGGATGAACACTCAAAACACTTGAGTGAAATGTTATGCATTTTAAGAGGTTATCTAATGAATGAAAATAAAGCTTCTGGGCTCAAATGAATGCAGGGATGTGAGCTGAGTCAAAATAACAGAAGTGGATATTTACTCACCTAAGTTCAAAAGGGAGAAGAAATGGTGGGGATAACAGAGTCAGCATGCTGAAAGAGTCTAGAATCTATGAGTTTTCACTGCAGAGAGTCATATTTGCGCATTATACTCATTTGGAAGGTATCTTCCTAGATGGGAAAAACTGTCACTGGCTGACATAGAACTATTTTTAGATCTGGTATGCTGTGTACCAGAAGAGATGCACCACTAGAAGCACTCTTGAAGAAACGGATTGGCAACCATTGGGAGCAGAGCGCTAAGGCAGAAGACCATAAGCCCTTGGGAGCTGTGCTCAAGGCAGGTGGTCTTTGGGAGCAGCTCAGGGTAGAAGGGTATGCAGAGGCACTATTGGTGCCTGAGTGCTGAGAAGAGCAGAGGCAGCCCTATAGAGGGAGCCCTGTTACTGGTGGTCATCGAGCCCTGTTGAGGGTTAGTAACTGGGACCCCAGCAGGGAGCTACCCTACAGGCTCCTCTTGAAGGAAGGAGAAGGCTATCGGAGTGCAGATTGGCCTAGTAGCCCAACGTAGGCACCAGGCCACTGGGGTGCGATCAGCAGTGGCAGTCTAACAATGGAGAAGGCTCCCTGGAGACTAGACTAGAAGCAGAGGTGGAGCACTCTTGGAAGGGCTGGGGCCCTCAGAGTTAAAGAACAGCCACCAGGAGGCTGCCATAGGGAAAGCACACCAGCTGGGAAGGAAAGCACCTACCTACCCTAAGAGTTTCCATGGATTAGGTGAGAACTTGGGAACTGGGCAGAGTGGACTGGAAAGGGAAAGAAGGATCTAGGTACAAAGATATGCCCACCTAGCTAAGAAGCTTGAGAGGGGCCTACAACCACAGTGTTGGCAGTCAGAACTGAAAGGAGCTCAAAGGTTTTGGAAATGCTGAATTTGAACTGAGAGTTAAAGGTTCAAGAGATTATAAACAAAAGAGTCTGAATATCTGAATAATATACAAATACTGTTGAATTATCTGTACTAGTATTGGTTTAAGTGTGGAAGTATTGGCATTGTTAAAGTTATTTCCTGATAATTTGTTTATTGATTAAGCTTATGTACATCTAAATCAGTTTAATTTATTAGCTATCCTTGTTCACAGAGGTTTTTTAAAATTTTTTCTGGGTGGGGGGAAAAGGGTGAACCTACCCACTAACATACAATGTTCCTTGTAGCAGCAAAGCAAAATAGATTTACCTCAGGTTAGTTAAATGATAAATTTTCCTGTGGCAAAAGTAGTGCTCAAATGTGCTATTTTACTGTGGATTAGCAAATGGGGCCTAAATTTGTTTTAAAAAAATTATAATACACCAGTAGTTATGACATCTGAAAATGAAACGCAATAATCAGCAATTCAGAAATATTAGTTCCATCAGAGTAAAAACTACAACATATACTACCGTAGTATACCTTCAGCTTCCATGGCACAGTCCTGAATCCTGGTAGGACAAATAATGCCCACAACCCATATACACCTGACGCGATCCCAGTAACAATCCAAGTCAGACGATGACTGTTGCTAACTTGATAAGAACATTCTGTAGGCTTGTGGAGTAGAATCATGTCAATGGTATCCTCCATTGTTTAATAGTCTTCAAATAACTGAAAAAAATATATACATTTATGATTACCTAATATTTGGCTTATGTTCTTTATTCACACAACTACAAATGCTGGCACTGTCTGTTGACATAAATATTGTAAAATCACTTTAGTGTTTATGCAAGAAATCAAACAAAAATTCTCTTAAGAATAAGAAAGCATGTTCAAACCTATAAAGTGATATGTTAATAATTTTTTGTTAGTAGGACTCTCCCTGATATCAATTTCTTGGCTAGGGCTTTTCATCAGTTTTTCTCCATGGTTTTTATTTAAAAATAAAAACCCCAACAAAATAACCTCACAAAATGTATGATCCCAGCTATTCTTTTTTTCTTTATCAATGCTTCTCCACTTCCTTATAATGCAATCTTAGCCTGAATGGCTGCTCTCATTACTGACGGCGGCCATTCGCGGGGCAGGAAGCGAAAAGCTCGCACCTGCCTTCTGGGCCGCTCTGATGCTGCCACTTGGGAATCAGTTAGAGGAGGGGGCTGGAGGCTGGTTGCTCCTGCCCTACAGCGCTGGACTGCTGGAGGAATTAAGGTAAGGTGGGCCCTTGCCTGCCTACCTGTCACTAGGCCGGCTTGCCCTTTCCCGGCCTACCACTTGACCACCAGAAGGGGTACAGGGTACAGAGTCCAGCAGGGAGGAGGGGCAGGGTACAGAGCCTGGCAAGGAGTGTGGGGTTGGGAGAAGAGCCTGACAGGGAAAATTTGGTTCAGAATGTTTATTTTCTTGTTTTCCTCCTCTAAATCTAGGGTGCATCTTATGGAGCGAAAAATACAGTATATTGTATGCGGCTTAGATATAGTTTGATTTACGGGATATCAAATTCTAATAAACTTGAAATTTAAAGACAGAAAATTCTTCCAAAGTACTGGGAGTTGCACTAGACTTGAACTTAACCTTCAACACACACATCACCTCACTAGTCAAAAAATTCCTCTTTAAGATGACAGCTGAGGACAATAACAACCAGTCCTAACTCAGGCCAGTTTCAGGATAGTAGCACAATCTGTCCTAATACCATACCTAGACTATTGTAATTTATTATATTGTTGCATTACAGAAAAAGAACACAATAAGACTACAACTATTACAAAACACTGCTGCTAGACTAATTTTCAAAAAGAATAAGTATGAAAGGGCACATCCACTATTGGAACAACTGCACTAGCTGACACTGAAAAAGTGAATCCAATTCCAAGATACCCTGCATGGTTCATAATGTAATCTATGGAGAAAACTCAGATGGACTAACCTCTGATATTAAAAAAAAGTCTCACACTCCTTGAATTTATAAGTATCGCAACACTTCAAACTATCCTTCCCACCACCTCAACAAGTTCGGCGAAAGAAGATGTTTCAGACTACCTTTGAATACCAAGAACCTCTTTTCTAGAACAAACTGCCAACATACCTAAGACAACCCACCACTTACCTTGATTTAAAAAAAAAAAAATTAACACACATCTCTTCTCTCTCTATAACCATTTTCTTACCCTTTACATCTTTCTCCTAACCATCACAAGATTGGGCTTAAACATGTAACTTCAAGAACTTGATCTAGCTCTTATTGTAAACTGCACTAATTCCTTGCAGAGAATTGCAGTATATGAGACACTATTGTATTGTATTACTCCTATTTTCTCAATCCCTCCTTAAACATTCTATGCCCTAAACTACACCTCAACTAGGCTAACATGTTCCGACTTGCAGTATGCAGATAAAGTCTTAATTTTTCTTTCTTTGGTATGCACAAGGGTAGGAGAAAAGCCGACAGGTTTCTCAGGCCCCACCATGGAAGAAGAGTGAACCAGACTTGTGCAGATTTACTAAGTCCTACCAGCAGGAAAATCAGAAAATGCAGAAGTAGGAAAAATTGAGGGAGGAACAAGGGGGGGGGGGTAGGAAAAGAGACAGAGAGAAGGGTAAAGGTAGGAGGGGCGAAGAGAGGGCACACTGTGATTAAAGAACAAGATGGTAGTCCTAAAAAAAAAAAAATGGGGGGATGCGTGCCCTCCCCATGTCACCCACTCTCTTCTGCATGAAAGTGCCATCATGGTGTCACATCCATGCAGATGCCCTCCAGATGTGGCCCTGAGCTCAATGGTTTTCAAAACCTGGATAACGTGCCAGGTTTTGAAAACCCATCCGGACGCCTGGACAGTCCTCTAAAAAGAGGTCATGTTAGGGTACATCCAGTAACCCTAGATTAAGGGACATGAGAGAAGAAGAGTGAATAAGAGGAGAGGAAAGCACACTTACCGTAACAGGTGTTATCCAGGGACAGCAGGCAGCTATTCTCATATATGGGTGACGTCATCGACGGAGCCTGGATGTGGACAGCCTCGCAAGCAGACTTGCTTGAAGAAACTCGAAGTTTTGAGTCGCCCGCACCGCGCATGCGCGAGTGCCTTCCCGCCCACCGCAGGGCGCGTCTCCTCAGTTCAGATAGCTAGCAGAGAAGCCAACCAGGGGAGGTGGGCGGTTGTGAGAATAGCTGCCTGCTTTCCATGGATAATACCCGTTACGGTAAGTAACTGTGCTTTATCCCAGGACAAGCAGGCAGGTATTCTCATATATGGGTGACCTCCAAGCTAACCAGAATGGGATGGTGGGAGTGTTGGCAATTTAGGAGAATAAATTTTGTAATACTGTTTGGCCAAACTGTCCATCCCATCTGGAGAAAGTATCCAGACAATAGTAAGAAATGAAGATATGAACCGAGGACCAAGTAGCAGCTCTACAAATTTCCTCAATAGGTATAGATCTGAGGAAAACTACTGAAGCTGCCATTGCTCTGACTTTATGGGCTGCGACTTTACTGTAAAGGAGTAATCCAGCCTGGGCATAGCAGAAAGAGATACAAGCCGCCATCCAGTTGGAGATGGTACGCTTAGAAATAGGATGGCCCAACTTATTTGGATCGAAGGAAACAAAAAGTTGAGGAGCAGTTCTGTGTGGTTTGGTGCGTTCCAAGTAGAAGGCCAAAGCACGTTTACAGTCCAGAGTATGAAGAGCTGATTCTCCAGGGTGAGAATGAGGCTTTGGAAAAAACACTGGAAGTACGATGGATTGGTTGAGATGAAATTCTGAGACCACTTTAGGTAGGAATTTAGGATGAGTACGAAGAACCACCTTGTCATGATGGAACACAGTGAATAGTGGGCCAGTAACTAAAGTAACTGATTCTTCGAGCGGAAGTGAGGGCTATGAGAAACACCACTTTTCAAGTGAGATATTTCAGATGAGCCTTATCAATTGATTCAAATGGAGGCTTCATGAGTTGAGTAAGGACAACATTGAGGTCCCAAACCACAGGAGGCGGTTTGAGAGGAGGTTTAAAATTGAAGAGTCCTTTCATGAATTTGAAAACCACTGGATGAGCAGAGAGGGGTTTCCCTTCAATAGGCTGATGGAAAGCCGCAATTGCACTGAGATGGACTCGGATAGATGTAGACTTGAGGCCAGAATTGGATAAGTGCAACAGGTAGTCCAAAACAGAAGATAAGGAGGAATGCTGAGGCTCCTTATGACGAGAAAAACACCACATAGAAAATCTAGTTCATTTTTGATGATAGCATTGTCTAGTGGTAGGCTTCCTAGAAGCTTCTAAAACATCTCTTACAGATTGAGAAAACTGAAGAGGAGTTACGTTGAAAGGTAACAAGCTGTCAGGTGTAGAGACTGCAGGTTGGGATGAAGCAGAGATCCTTGACTCTGTGTAAGCAGAGAAGGAAAAACTGGTAGAAGGTAAGGCTCCCTGGTGCTGAGTTGAAGTAGAAGGGAGTACCAAGGTTGTCTTGGCCACCGAGGAGCGATTAGAATCATGGTGGCATGATCGTTCTTCAACTTGACCAGTCTTGAGAATGAGAGGAAATGGAGGGAATGCGTAGAGGAAGAGATTCGTCCATTCCAGAAGAAAAGCATCTGCCTCGAGGCGATGAGGAGAGTATATCCAGGAACAGAACTGAGGCAGTTTGAAGTTGTGGGGAGCCGCAAAGAGGTCTATCTGAGGGGTTCCCCACTGTGAAAAGATGTGATGAAGAGGTGAGGAATGAAGAGTCCATTCGTGAGGTTGCAGAAGACGACTCAAGTTGTCCGCCAAGCAATTCCTTGCCCCTTGAATGTAGACAGCTTTGAGGAAGGTGTTGTGGTGGATTGCCCAGTCCCAAACCTTCAGAGCTTCTTGACAAAGGGAGGAAGATCCCGTCCCTCCCTGTTTGTTGACATAATACATGGCGACTTGGTTGTCGTCTGGATGAGGACTACCTGGTCGCGAAGATGTTGAAAAGCGTTGAGAGCCTTGAACATCGCTCTGAGTTCCAACAGATTGATGTGACATCGATGATCTGTACAGGTCCAGTGGCCTTGAGTACGGAGACCATCAAGATGAGCGCCCCAAGCATAGGTCGAAGAGTCTGTCGAGAGGACCTTCTGATGAGGGGGCGTTTGAAAAAGCAAGCCTCTGGAAAGAGAGCATCCACCAAAGGAGAGACTTCTTCAAAGAAGGAGTGACTGAAATGTGTCGAGAAGGAGGGTCGCAAACTTGCGTCCATTGAGATGCCAGGGTCCACTGAGGAATTCTGAGGTGAAGTCTGGCAAAAGGAGTCACATGTACTGTGGAGGCCATGTGACCCAGAAGCCATGTGACCCAGAGGCCATGTGTACCATCATGTGTCTCGATGAGTGTAGGCCTCCTTGAGATGCAGAGAGCATAACCAGTCGTTCTGCTCGAGAAGGGGATAAAGAGATGCCAGGGACAACATTCAAAACTTTTCTTTGACTAAAAATTTGTTGAGAACCTTGAGATCCAGAATGGGCCGCAGATCGCCCGTCTTCTTCGGGAACAAGGAGGTAACGGGAGTAAAAACCCTTGTTCTGTTGTTCCAAGGGAACTGGTTCAATGGCATGGAGAGAAAGCAGAGCTTGTGCTTCCTGAAGAAGAAGGGCGGTCTGGGATGGATTGGAAGGATACTCTCTTGGAGGACGCTCTGGTGGAAACTGAGTGAAATGAAGAGAGTATCCTTCTCTGATGATGGTAAGCACAAAGAGGTCGGATGTAATTATCATCCATCGGTTGTAAAAATGATGGAGACAACCTCCTATAGGGGGAAAAGGAGACAGAGACAGAACAGTGGAGGTTATGCTCTGTTGTAAACAGTCAAAAAGGCTGAGAAGCCTTAGGTGCAGCAGAAGGTTGGGGTTTCTGTTGCTTCCGAGGTTGCTGTTTTTTCAGAGGAGGGCGAGTATAAGGAGCCGGCTTCGGAGCAAAACGCAGGGCGTTGGCTTAGGAGCTGGCTTAGGTCCGACTATAGAAGCAAATGATTTCTCATGGTCAGATAATTTCTTGGTGGCTGCCTTGATGGATTCATCAAAGAGGTCGTTACTCTCACAAGGAATGTTAGCCAAGTGGTCTTGAAGGTTAGAGTCCATGTCAATGGTACGAAGCCAGGCAAGACGACGCATAGCTACAGAGCAAGCAGCTGCTCGGGCAGATAACTCGAAGGCATCATAAGATGATTGGAGAAGATGCAGACGTAATTGAGAGAAAGAAGCAATGACTTCCTGAAACTCAAAATGCATTTGGGTATCCAAATAATCCAAAAACTTTGGTAGAAGAGAAAGAAGAAATTTAAAGTAAGTGATGAAATAGAGGACATCATAGCATTGTGGTAGATGCGATGTCCGAATTTGTCCATAGTTTTCCCTTCCCTTCCAGGAGGGACAGTGGCATAAACCTTGGAAGGATGGGACCTGCAGGGATTGATGAGATAACTGAGAATTGTCAAACCCTTTGCGATGCATAGTCTTATATCTAGAGTCCAATTTCCGTGGAACAGCTGGTATAGAAAAAGGTGTTTCCATGCAACGACCAAAAGTCTGATTGAAAAGCTTATGAAGTGGAAGATTAAGAGACTCTGCCAGAGGTTGAGGAAGATGCATGATTTCAAGATACTCCTTAGAATATTTGGAGCCAGTAACCAATTGAATATCCAAGTCTACAGCCATCTGTCGCAGGAAAGACGATAAAGATAGCTGATCTGCCAATGCTTTGCCTCGAGAGGGACTCGAGGACATCGAGGCTGCCTGGGTCGAAGAAGAAGCTTCGGCAGGGAAAAGGGCATCAAAGGAACCTGGTGACTTGGACGAGGCAATCGAGACTTGAACATCCTCGAGATCCAGCATCGGAGACCTCAAACAAGGAGTCGGTGGTCTGGTCGAAGTTGGAGTAGATCGAGGCTTCGAGGAAGATGGTCTGTCATGAAAAGAACTATGCCTGGAAGGATGCCTCGATGAAGGCCTCGAATGTCAGTGAGAACAGTGTCTGGAACCAGATCTCGAGGATCGAGGAGATTTCGCCTCGGAGACGTGGGCAGCCGATGTATGAATAGGACTAGAGGCTGTAGATCAACAATGCACTCTCAAAAACTCTGCTCCTTGTATAGAGTGTGAGGATTCTCATCGAGGCACTCGCAAAGAATCTGCTCCTTGCTTTACGTGCTTGGATGCCAGACCAGACACTCGCAGAGACTCTGCTCCCTGCAAAGAGTGTGTAAGTTCAGACTGGGGCAAAGGAAGCGGCTTGACCTCGCGGAAGTCTGCTGAATGCCCAGGCTGGATAAGAGGAAGCAATTTGGGTCTCATGTTAGTAAAGAACTGAATAAACTTCTTCTCTAACATGGTCTGGAAAGAAGCCGGGAAGGATGGATCCGTGTCTGAAACTGGACCACCTGCTTTGGCTGGAGGTTCCTTCGAGGTAGTGTGAGTGTGCTTCGACTTGGGAGTCTTAGACACTTTAATCACCACCGGCGGAACTGACTGCTGAGCTATCTGATATGAGGAAACAGGGGAAGATACAGCAGATGACGTCTAAGCAAGAGCCGCTGCAAACGAAGAAGATCTGATGAGGCTCGAGGTGGAAGCAGTAGGCACCTCAGTGGAAGTCGAGGCCAAAAATGCCTTCGAAGTCGAGGGATCAGTAGGAGACTCCATCTCGAAGAGCTTGTCCACCAAAATGCAACGACGCTTGGAAGCACGAGGCTGAAGTGTTTGGCAAGGCAGGCAAGACCTAGGATGATGTTTTGGCCCAAGGCAATTGAGGCAGTGTCCGTGAGGGTTTGTAAGAGAGATCGCGCGCTGACACTTGTTACACTTCTTGAAGCCTGTAGGAGGCTGGGACATAGACGGAAAAATAGCCACCGCTTTATCGAAGCCCTCGGGCTGCGGCCGAGCAGCCTGTCCCGGAAAACGAACGGAAGAAAAAAAATTTTTTTTTTTAAACTAAAATAAAAGAAATAAACTAAAACAGTGATTCATGAGAAAAAAAACCACAATCCGTGGTTGAGAGAAGGCACAAAGTGAACGAAGTTAAACGCAGAGAGTCAAAGACGGACTTCTCGGCTCTGCGGAAAACTGAGAACTGAGGAGATGCGCCCTGTGCTGGGCGGGAAGGCACTCGAGCATATGCGGTGCGGACGACTCGAAACTTCGAGTTTCTTCAAGCAAGTCTGCTTGCGAGGCGTCCGTATCCGGGCTCCGTCGATGACATCACCCATATGTGAGAATACCTGCCTGCTTGTCCTGGGATAAAGATAGTTATGCAACAGTGATAGGAGGAAAATAAAGGATAAAGGGGATGGGATTTATATACCACTTTTTCTGTGTGGTTTACACAATCTGCAGAGGCACTATTGGTGGCTGAATGCTGAGAAAGAGGGAGAAGGCTATCGGAGTGCAGATTGGCACTAGTAGCCCAACGTAGTGAGCAGGATAATTGGACATAAGCGCACTTTTAAACAGCATTACCTGTGTGGGTACTAAAAGCTGCTAATTTTGCTCTAGGTGTGTAAAAAGTACATGGAAAATGACACGACACAAATTTCATTAAAATAGTTATTTCCGTTTTATTAATTGCCATAATGATTTATCAAAAGGTTAGTTTGCGTCACCGGAAGATCTTTACAGACGCCAAACGCTGGCATTCTGACAAAGATCTCAACTCGATAATTCATCGCTCCCCAATATGTATCTTTTGTCCTGCATGACATCATTACTTGTCAACCAATCCATTAACAGAGGCTGTCCTTAAATTTGGACATAGAACTTCCTTTTAACATGAAAATAAAAGTTCTAGAAATCATATTTTTGTTTACATTCATTTTTTAATATACATAAACATTTTACTACATATCCAATATTCTTTTTGTCACTCTCAAAAACTTAAATCAAACCGTTTATTTATTTGTTGAAAAGTATTGAAAAATTCATGTCCCTGTCAGCATCAGAGAAAGGAGGGATATTCCCCCCTGCTCTGAAAAACTGACAGTTTCAAGTTTCACTGACATACACACAGAAGACGGAGATCCCTTCCTATGCTAAAGACTAGTACAGCGTCTCTGATTCTAACTTAACTAACTATTTCCAGATGTTGCCTCAGGATTTCTGGATTTTTCCTTAGAGTTTCTTGCATCTTATATATATATGAATGATGGATGCTATAAATGAAATGTGAGAAAATGATTTATTTATATATATATATATATATATATATATATATATATATACATACACACACACACTAGTGTTTAAGCCCGTTACAATAACGGGTGCTAGAGTAGATGTCTGTATGTCTGTTTTTTGTTTTTTATTTGTCTTTCTCTCTCTCCCTGGACGCTGTCTGTCTGTCATTCTTTGTGTCTGTGTCTCTCCCTGGTCCCCTGTCTGTGCGTCTTTCTTTCTGTCTGTCTCCCTGGCCCCCCTGCTTGCCAAAGCAGCCTCCTTTCCATCTCCCCCTGTTCTGCAAAGCCTGCCTGCTTCTTGGCCCCCTTCTGTTCCCCCCCATGATAGCTTTATAGCCCGTTACATTAACGGGTGCTAGAATATGTGTGTGTGTCTGTCTTCATTTCTTTCTCTCTCTGTCTCCTTAGCCGCTTTCTGTGCTCCCCCTGTCCAGCAGTAGGCCTCCATTCCTTTTTCCCCCCCCCCTGTCCTATGTACTACCTGAGTGCTTTAGCTGTGCTGCCTTGAAGGAGGGCCGCCAGCGGCACTCTGTGAAGGCCTCCTCCTGGCAGCCGCTGCTCCGCAACAGCCGCACGGCCGAAACCGACTCCCTGTCAGCCGCTGCTCTGCACTGCCGCGCGGGCCTGAAACCTACACCGCGGCCTGCAGGCGCCGACAGCAGGCTGGTATAGGGAACCAGTGTTTTGGGGACAGTCTTCAGTGGCTCGGAACCCTCCTCCCCGCAGCCGCCGCCAGCGCCGCGAGAGGGAGCGGGGCCTGGGCAGGTTGGGCATGGCGGCTAGCAAAAATACAGAAGCAATCACCCATACCTCCCCTCCCAAACAAGGCCTTCCTGCAGTGCTAACCTCTTGGGATTGCTGATGGAGGGAGGTGGAGCAGTGCCATCTCATGAGGGGTTGAGGGAGCAACACTGCCATATGTGGGAAGGTGGGAGCTATGGCGAGGAGAGCAGTGCTATCACATAGGGAGTGATTGAAGCTTGGGGGGGGGGGCAAGACAGCATTGCATAATGAGGGGTGGTAGGATCTGGGGAGGGGATCGGGAGCAGCACTGCAAAATGAGTGGTGGGGGGATCTGTGTTGCAAGATAAGGGAAGGAGAGCAGCACTTTGAGGAGTGTGGCAAATGTGGGAGGGAGGGTAGCAGTACAAAAAGATGAGGAGTGATGGGAGCAGGAAGGGAGGAAGACATAGGAAATTGCAAGTTGAGGTAGGACAGCAGCACTTTGAAGAGTGTGGGAGCTGAGGGCGGGGAGGGCGGAGAAGAGCAGTGCAGAAAGATGGGAGGAAGACAGAACTGCAAGTTGAGGGATGGTGGAACAGGGGGAGAGGAGCAGCTTTGCCAGATGGGAAGAGCAGCACTTTGAAGAGTGTGGGAGCTGAGACGTTTTAGAGGAGGCAATTGAGCTCCTGGAACTGGGTCCGGCAGCCCCTGCAGAGACAGGGCGGCCGAGCGAAGCGCACCAGACACCGGCTCATCACCGCGCTGGCATTCGCCACCTCGTCGAGCCACTGCTGACAGGCAGGGTCCAGCTCCAGCGTGTCACTCACGCACAGCAGCGGGTGCAGCGCCACCAGTAGCAGCACTGCCATCGCCGCTTCCGGACACTGTGGGAGCCCCAGCACCTGCTCATCACCCTGGCATGCGGAGGCGAGCGGCAGTTGGTTGCAGAGCGCGCGAGGCCAGCTTTTCAGCCCTTCTCGAGGGGGCGGGATAGGCTGGTGAGGAGCTTCGGGGGCTGCTGCTGTTCTTCAACCGTGTCGCAAGGGGCTCGAGGCCATGCTGCCAGCGAGATAGCCCTAGCCCTCTCCCTCCTCCCCTCGTGGGCTTGGCAGATAAGTAATTCCGCGCTGTGGAAGCGATCATTGGCTGGCTGCGGTCCCGGCTTGATGTACTATGCGCGCATGCGCACTTGTCTTGCCACATCCCGACAGAAAAGGGATCAGGGAACACGCGAGGCAAGTGCGCATGCGCGGCTACCATTTTATTATTTAAGATATATATATTAGGGGGAGCAGGAAGAGATGCTGATGGACGGGGGGGGGGAAATGAAGGGAGGCCTACTGCTGGACAGAGGGAGCAGGAAGAGGTGATGATGGACAGGGGGAAAAAGGAAGGGATGCCTATTGTTGGACAGGGGGAGAAGGAAGAGGTACTGATGGACAGGGGGGAGGTAAAACAAAGGGAGAAGGGCTGCTGCTGGATAAGGGGAGCAGTGAAGGGGTGGTCGTGGACACAGGGGAGGTAAAAAGAAGGGAGAATGGACAGGAAAAAGTGGCTAAGGAGACAGAGAGAGAAAGAAATAAAGACAGACACACACACATATATTCTAGCCCGAGGGAGTAAAATGCTGCACAGGGAAGTAGGGAGGGGGGAAATGCTGATGCACAAGGAAATGGAGGGGGAGGGAATGCTGATATGGCTACTGTACAGGAAAGTGGACAAGGGGAGATAAATGCTGCATAGGGGGCAGAAAGAGAGACAAATAGAAAGAAAGACAAATAATAGGAGGGAGGGAGACAGAAATAAAAGAAGAAAGACACAAGGGCAGGGAGTGAGACAGCAAGAAAGACAGACATACATATATTCTAGCACCCGTTAATGTAACGGGCTTAAAGACTAGTATATATATATATATATATATATATATATATATATATATATATATATATATATACAAATTATACACACAAAACATACACTTAACTATTTCCAGATGTTGCCTCAGGATTTCTCCTTAGAGTTTCTTGCATCTTGCAAGAAACTCTAAGGAAAAATCCAGAAATCCTGAGGCAACATCTGGAAATAGTTAAGTGTATGTTTTGTGTGTATGATTTGTATATATATATATATATATATAAATCATTTTCTCACATTTCATTCATAGCATCCATCATTCATTTGGGGCCCCTTTCATCCATATATCCACACCATACATTTCATTCATATTTAATGCAAGAAAACTTTTCTTCTATGCCCAGTATTGGAATGTAAAAATCAAGCTATCCAGCCCAAGCCCATCTGGTATCAATTAAAACCACGAGGGAAGCTGAACAAAGGCTCAGAAGGGACATAGGCCGAACACAAAATGGAGTAAAGCCAAGCAGAAGATACAGAAAGACAGAGAACAAAATGGAGTCATTACCTCAAGATGGAGTTCTTAATATCTTTCTATGTATCATGTATATCCTGATTTCCTCTATGGTTTGGCTTAATAGCGAAGTACATAAAAAGAATATTATTATGCTTTTCCTTAATATTAATCTGTAGTGTGTTTTTCTGGCCTTGGCTACATCCATATTCAGATTTTTATTCACCAACTTTCGTACGCTTCTATTGGGCGAGGCCTTAACTAACACATATGCTTGTATCTAACTAGAGTTACCCAGAACCATACGAAAAGCAGGAGTTTTGTAGAAAAACTCTACAAAATACTCCAAACACATTTTATTCATTATCCATTCCATAGCGCCCCCCTAGAGTGCCACTTCAATAGGCACAATCAAAGCGGTTTACATATTTTAGACAGGTACTTATTTTGTACCTGAGGCAATGAAGTGTTAAGTGACTTGCCCAGAGACACAAGGAGTTGTTATCAAACTCAGAACCTCAGGTTGCTGAGACAGCTGCTTTAACCACTAGGCAACTTCATTGTTTAACAGTCGTCCATTAAAGGGGGGGAGGATGGAAAGGAAGTAAACTACATATATTTATTCATATCCACATAGGGAGAACACGTATGGGAAGGGAAAGTCAGGACTAGGGTTCCAAGGGGTACAGCAGTGTCATTTCTAGGAAGCCGGCAATCCTATCTGCTACCCCCTAGGAAATCTGGCCTGCCTCCTCCTTTACCAGCATGTCAAATTAAGAAAAGGGCCAGACCGCTCCTCATCACATCAAAAGTTTGAAGTGTGTTATGCAGACCTCCATCTGACAGATTTGGTTGTATCTACCCTAAGGCAATTACCGTTCCTGCCAATCTTATTTCTAGTTCTGTTTTCCCCAAATCAATTACTTCTATTAATCCTTTTTATGGTTACTATATCTCAGATGACTTTGCATTTTTCAACACTTACTAAAATTAGATCATGGAATTTTGTTTACCATCAATTTCATTTCAAGCAGCTTTGGTTTGGAATTTATTGCTGCTCTCAATAAGAATGTTATGTAATTATAATTTTAAGAATGCTGTAAAGAAGCTATTTTAGAAGTATCTGTTAACTAAGGATTGAAAAATTTGGAAAGGATATCAGGATTATATGTGGGATTTTTTTTATAATTCATTTTAGTGAATAAAGCTAGGAGTGTTTTTTATTGTTGATATTTGTAATCCACAGGTTCAGTGCGGGCTATAAATAATGTAATGTACTAATACAACATAACATCTACAGTATCTTTAAAGAAGCTGTGGTCTTCTGTCCTATTTTTTTTTTAATACAAAAATAGAGAGAAAATTACTAATATTGTATCAGAGGTACAAGAAACACCTTAGTGCTCATTCCACTCAGAACTATTATACATTATAATGAATAATATAGTTAGAGGGGCATAATCGAAAGGGACATCCAAGTCTGTTTGCGTCCAAGTCGCAGGTCGTCCAAACTAAAAAAAACAGCTTAGGACACATTTTCGAAAAATATATGCAAATGTTTTTTGTTTCGAAAATCGTCTAATTATACGTCCTGCCGATCTGATCGTCCAAACCGCTAAATCATCCATCTTTATACATTTCCGTCCAACTTTTCATCCAAGTCAAAAACGCCTAGAACAAGCCCTGTTGGACATGGGAGGGGTCTGCAAAGTGATGGACTGAACACCCAGACATGCTAACTAAATAGTGGGGTGCCTTACAGGGCACTGCTGTGAACTTCACAAAAATGGTGCCATTTCATCATCTCACTACAGCTCCCTTATAGGTCACGGTGAGCCCCCCAAACCAGCACCAGAATCTCCTAGACCCACTTATCTACCACCCCAATAGCCCTTATGGCTGCAGGAGCCACTTATATGCCAGTACAAAAGGGTTTAGGGAGTGTATAGGGGAATGCACATGTTTAAGTATCAATGCAGTGATTACAGGGGCTTATGCCCTCCTCTCCATGAGTCCCTAACCCATCCCCAAGATGGCTTAAGCTGCCTCTGTGCTGGACGACTAGGCTTTCCTATGCCAGGCTGCCAGGTGATGATGGTCTGGAGGCTGAATTTGAAAGGTGTGATTAATATTTTTATGGGGTGGGGGTCGGTGATCACTGGGGTAGTGTGTGTGGGTCTGTATTATGTGTTTGCAGTGTTTATCTGGTGACTTTAGGTGGGTTTTTGTGACAGACCATGTTTTACATGGTCTAAGTCACTACGTCCAAGTTCCTTCAATCCTGGCCTGAATAATTTTCGGTTATACATGCTGTACGACTAAGTCTAAGCCGGCCCACATCCCGCCCTCGACACTCCTCCCGAAACGCCTCATTTAGCTTTGGTCATTCAGCAGCACTATGGTCGTTTAGAAATATGTCCAAAACCCGTTTTTATTATCGGCACTTGGACGTTTTGGGGAAATGTTCATCCAAGTACTGACTTAGGCCAGTTTTTGGACGTTTTTCTCTTTCGATTATGAGCCCCTTACTGTATGTGCTCAGATTCTGCCATCTCATTTTGTGAAATAACTTGATAGGTTGAGGGTCCTGACATGGACCATGTTTTGCTTGCCTGCTTCACAAAAACCAGTGCATATCTTTACTGGAAACTGCAATCTCTGTTGTATATTACTGAGAAAAGAGAAAAATAAAAAGTCAACTAAACATTTTCAAAATGCCAGTCATATTACTATCCTCCAGTGTTCTTTTTCTAAGTTGTAGAAGTTCTAACAAGGAATTCATACAACAGGTTCTCTTCGTGTGGTTACCTGAAGACTGATTACATAGCGATATAACTGACATTTTGAAAATGTTTAGTTGACTTTTGTTTTCCTTTTTGTCAAAATTGTTCTGTTCCTGGCAGCACTGCACTAGTTTTATGACTCAGCTCTGTGTTTAATGCTACTCTCATTTATGGAATCTTAATGCTATAGTCACTTCCAGTTATGGTGTATAAACTAGGCATTGTGGGTAATGTAGTCTTCATACCCACCTCAGCCACTCTTGCTTATCCATATAAGCTGTTTCTAGTGGTCTTCCTTCTGTAAGACCTCTTTCCTTTCTCTCAGCTAAACCTGAATCTTTTGACTTATTTCTGTGCCTCTTGCTCTGAAAGGTCAGTTAAGGTATGACCTTTCCTTGCCACCTCTGGCCAAGCTCTGTTCCCATTGGTCTAATCTACACCCTCCCCCTGCCATGTGGGTGCTCTTCCCAACCCTTTGTGCAGAGCTCACTCTCTTTCTCCTTCCTCCATCAGTAGCACATGGCTGGTCTTCCTGAATAGAAGGCTGCCTTTTCAACTTGAGCCATCCATCACACACCTGTATGATCTTTTATCCAGCCTCTGAAATCATCTCATCTTACCAACTATTCTTCAAAGTCCGCTGCAAACTTCTGCCTCTCCGGGAGGTATTGAGTGATCCTAGATGGCATTTGAGTCAGAAGTCTAGTGGTGAGCTCAGTGTCAGCGTTCTCTGATTTTCCCTCTGCTATCATGGGCGGCTGAATTTTTTCTCGGGGACACAGGGCTGAGTGGACCTTCGCTCCTGCTTGACCTCCGGTGTTGTTTTCGCAGCTTTAGCCGCTTGGAACATTTTTCCTGCCGCCTAATGGGGAAGAGGAAGGGAGCTATGCGGCCGAATCCTCCGGCAGCTGCGAGCTACGGAAACCTGATCCAGACAACGCTGGACGCGGAATTCACGCATCATCAGAGAGGGACCCTACCGGCTTCGGGAGGAATGCCAGAGTCTTTGGTGAACCTTAGTATAGACTGGGCTTCTCTTAGCCTGACTGAAATTGGAAGTTATGTGGAAGGAGAGGTACTTCTGCAGACCCGGAGAGGACAGCCGGAGAGCCCCGGAGGAGCCGTGGGAGTCAAATTGTTGGGAGGTGAGACTCCCACTGTAGCCAATTCATTGGCGCCATCCACAGAAGTTGGTAAGAACTTAATTTCTGCTCCTATTAGCCATCAATTTGGAGAGATAACTAAGCCTGCAACAGTCAGTTTAGACACCCTGTGGGAAGCCATTGCGACAATGGACCCCAACCTCAAAAAGGCGGTCTCAATGCTACACTTAGGTAGTGGTACTTTCTGCTCTCAGGTAAAGGAACATGAACATAAACTAAGAACAAGGTGAAAAAATACAGCAACATGATGATCAGATCAACTCACTTAACTCACTGGAATTGGAGACTATTAAAGAGCAATCCTTCATTCTTAGAAAACTAGAATTCATGGAAAATAAAGAGGAGGAATAACTTGAGATTCTTGAATTTTCCCAAGTCTCCAGTGATTTCTAATCTGGAAATGGTCTGTAAATACTTAAGAGAAGTTCTTTTAATACCAGAAGAAAGTCTACCGCCTATTGTTAGAGAAGAAACAGGAAAGCTTTAGTCCTATGGACCCAGTAGGACCAGAAGCAAGCGGATTGAACTTAATAAATTTCCTCGAAAGTTCCCTTGAAGTAATAACTAAAAGAACTACTCTTATTGTTTCATTTGCTCTAGAGTTTGATAGGGATTTGATATTTCGAACATATTTTCGGCATATGAATAATACTTTTTGGGCTCAACTATTCGTATATTTGCTGATACATCTCGTGAAACACAGAACTTTTTGGTTTACAGACCTAAGGCTCCTTTTACTAAGGTGCGCTGGTGGTTTTAGCACACGATACAATGCCGCACGCACTAAACGCTAACGCCTCCATAGAGCTTGCGTTAGTATTTTTCATTTAGTTGATGCTAATCTTTAGCACGCGCTAAAAACGCTAGCGCACCTAGAGTTGGGTGGTTCCTTTGTTTTAAAATTTCCTACTAAATGCTGTATTTCACTAGAAGGAAAATGTTTTCTTTTTTTTTTTAACACAAACAGTTGTTACAATTTGTTGTGGCCAAGGAAGGGGGGGGGAGTAACCATTGGTTCAATAGTGGCTCCAACAGTTTAACAAACCGGCTGCCGGAAATAGTCTCTCTTACTTTTATAATGTCCTGATAAATGATTTATTGTATTTCTTCACTGAATTTACTTAGGTCATTGTGAACGAAATAATGAATATTATTTTCCTTTTTTTTTTTACTTTGGTTGGGGGGTCACCATCCATTGTTTCTTATATTGTAACTTTAATCCATATTAAAGTTGAAGTGCTCGTTTAAAATGTAAAATTTGAATAAAAAATAAAATATTAAAAAAACTTCTGCCTCTCCAAGTTTGCCAAGAGAGTTCTTAACTGAGAGTGTTGCTACAGAGGACACAATAAGAATACACTTGATGGATGATGCTCACATAGGTGATCCTCACACAATATTGATCAAAGTACTTAAGTAAAAATAAAAATGCATGTATTTTTTTAATACTTAGGAAAAAGCACAGCGAAGAACACATTAAAAAATTTACTTAAATAAATAAATTGCCTAAAATAATACATGAGTAAAAAAATAAGAGTAACTGCAAAAAATGCAATTATTAATGTTTTTATCCCAATTTTATTGCTCTATAATTCAATAAAAAAAAAACCTAACGGCCTCTTTCACGGCCCCGAAGCCATAGAGATTTAAAGGGCTTCGGGGCTGTTGCTGTGCGGCTTTGTAAAAGAGGCTGTAAATTTTGAAAATAACTGTCACTCATACAAGTGTGCTTGTGAGTCATTATTAAACCAGCACAGCTAAAAGGGTGTTCAACAATTGCACTGGCAGAAAGTGGATTGCTCAGCTTAAATAAAATATTTCTTCAGATCAGGCCAGGCTGCAATTTACTGATGTCTTTTAACTGAGTCTACAGATCTTGATCAAGGGAATCTCTATCTAAACCACCTGACTTCTGTATAGCAAAGAATACTTCATCATCATTATCATCTACATTAGAACCTATATTGACTATATATAAAGTAATTCACTTGAGTGCCACCGCCGTGATCGGGAACAGGCCGGCGCCAAGTTCTCCCTGCTTCTCTTCCCCGCGGGGCCGACCAACTCTCGCCACCCGTCGTCAATTCTAACATCGGAGAGGACGTTCTAGGCCAGCCAGGCAGCGATTGGCTGGCCCAGAACGTCCTCTCCGACGTCAGAATTGACGCGAGTGGCGAGAGTTGGCCGGCCCCACAGGGAAAAGCAGGGAGAACTTGGTGCCGGCCTGTTCCCGATGGCGGCGGTGGCACTCAAGTGGCTAAAGAGCCGCAGTTTGCCGGCCTAGGGACAACACTGGAGGGTGGCCAGCTGTGCACCCCCTTGGGACGTAAACCCGGGGTGGGGCAGACCGCCCCCCCCACCCTGGTATGCCACTATCTGTACCTCACTCCCTCCCTATGACCAAAAATTCTCCTTTCTTCTATTCCCCGTGTACACAACCATCTCTTTCCCTCCCTTCCTCTCTCCAAAGTCCATGCCTTCTGTGTCCAAACACTCATTCCCTCCCCCACCTCAGCATCTCTTTCCCTCCCTTCCTCTCTCCCAAGTCCATTTCTTCTGTGTCCAAAAACGCATTCCCTCCTCCACCTCAGCATCTCTTTCCCTCCCTTCCTCTCTCCCAAGTCCATGCCTTCTGTGTCCAAAAACCCATTCCCTCCCCTACCTCAGCATCTCTTTCCCTCCCTTCCTCTCTCCCAAGTTCATGCCTTGTGTCCAAAACGCACTCCTCCCCCCTTTTGTGTTCCGTGTTTGCCTCCCAGCCCATCTTTGCAACTTTCTCAGCAAAACGAAGCTCAAGCCGCGAGGCTTGTCTTCTGCTTCCTGCCTGCCCTGCCACGCACAAATAGCCGACCGGAAGTATTCTCCGACGTCAGCGCTGACGTCGGAGGGCAGGCTTTGCTTAAGCCCTCCCTCCGACGTCAGCGCTGACATCGGGGAACGCTTGCGATCGGCTATATTTTAGCTGCAGGGCAGGCAGGAACAGAAGACGAGCCTCGCGGCTCGAGATGTATTGAACTCCGTGGGTCCCCCGTCCAGCTCTCTCCTGTCCACGTGGGGCAGACCGCCCCTCTCCCTAGACTGTGGCCTAGGACCCTGGGGGAGCCCGGGCCCCCTGTCAGCTCCGGGCCCCTGAATGCAGGACTGGTGGTACTGCCCTGATGGCGGCCCTGACCGTACGGCACACCAGGCAACATCTCGCGGCACACTAGTGTGCCGCAGAACAGCGGTTGAAAAACACTGGATTAATCCACCACTTGCATCTTTATCTTTGTTAACATCATCATGCTGGCCAATTACAGAGAAGGCCTTCACAAAGTCTGAATCATTGTCTTGTTGTTCTACCAATTTTTCATTTGATGGCAAACTCTGAATATCTTTGAGAACTGATGCAAGAATGTCAAATGTGTAGAATCTTTCAGTCTTAGAGCTAGGAAAGCAGGCTTCCTCTAAAGACTATCCAGTGGACAGTCACCCCAATGTAAAATTTCCTTGGGATGACCAGCAGTCTGTTATAGTACAGACATGTCTGTTTACCAGGGTGGATAAAAATCAATGATTTAAAAACATTTTATTGAATCAGTTTTTATTTAAATTGGATTTTTTTAATACATTTTTTTAGGGAAAATCATAGAACTATTTAAGATATATTATAGTCCAAAAGTTATTCTTCATGAAATAAAGATTAGTTTTTAATTATGTAACATGAAGCTGTATATTCATGCAATGTTTACATTTTTTGGTAAATGAATTCCATTAATCCATTCATAATGTCATGGGCATGATTTAAATCAAGTCTTTTTGACGAGTGATGTAAATCAATTTTAAATCAAATCCACCCTGCAGTTCACCAAGAATTGCTATCAGTGTCAGCTTCATCTCCACTTCAAAGTGATCAGCTCATCAATGTTCTATTTGGCTGGAGACCAGTAACCAGTTTAACATATACAGACCAACTCCACAGTTCATATAGGCTATATTCATTAAAAAGAAAAATATATGAAATGATCCGTTTACATGAGGTGGTTCATAATAGCAAAATCCTGTTCCAGGTTTTGCTGCTTGATTTGTTTTATTGTGGAATCATTTACATCTTACTTCTGCTTTTATCTTTAACTGCAAGCATCAGATAGATGTAACTGTTAAAAGTTGTGAAAATTGGAGAAATTACTTCTTCACAAATAAAAGTAACAAAATATATAAATAGTTGAAGCAAGCCATTCAGAAGGGGCTCCCTGATTGGCGAAATCTACAAAATCAGTATAGCTTGCCGGGCCTCTGCTTCCAGACAGATTTGTTGGGCATCAGGCAGCTAAGTGGTATAAATTAATATCTGGCTATTTGAATAAAAAAACAAAAACAAGTTTGAGAGATATTTGGAGCATTGAGATTAAGCAGCAGATTTCTCCTACTCAATGGCCACGGATTTGGTCTTGGAGGATGAGGTGTACAGCATCAGCATCTACGAGACAAACCAGTTTTTTTTTGTTGCATAGAAGTTTTTGGACCCCTGTTCGTATGCAGAAATTAGATAGTTCTAAGTCAAACAGATGCTGGCACTGTCATCTCGATATAGGGACACTGGATCATCTATTGTTCTATTGTCCTTTGATTCTCAGTTTTTGGAGAACTATATGGGGACATATTACTCTGATTTTGGAGACTGTGGTTCCGCTATCATATGAAGCAGTGCTATGTGGGACACTGTTATCTCCTACATCTCCAGTAGACGGGCATAAAAATAGGTTATTGGGTATAATGACTGGGATAGCCATCCAAATGATTACGAAAAACTGGAAGAATTGTGACGATTAAATTTCACTTTTTGGTGGAATTTGTTATGCTTGTTTTAGATATGAGAAAATGGTTTCAGAGCAAAGAGGTAACAAATGGTTTAATCTGACATGGGGTCCACTGACCAAATTTATTGATTCTAATTGAATGTTTTTTCCTTTTCCTTTTGATTATAATGTACACATCCAGGGAAGTGGGGAGGGTGGGAAGAAGAAGGATAGTGTATAGGGTCTTGTTTATTACTGATTTGTAAATAATATTGTATGGTTATCTTGAATATATTGAAATCGGGGGGGGGGGAAGGGGTGAAAAAGCAATGTTACTTACCGTAACAGTTGTTATCCAGGGACAGCAGGCAGCTATTCTCACTAGTGGGTGATGTCATCCGACAGAGCCCCGATACGGACATCTTGCAAGCATGTCTTGCTTGAAGAAACTCAGAAGTTTCGAGATGCCCGCACCGCGCATGCGCCAGTGCCTTCCCGCCCGATGTACCGGGCGCGTCTCCTCAGTTCAGGTAGCTAGCCTGAGAAGCCAACCCAGGGGAGGTGGGTGGGACGTGAGAATAGCTGCCTGCTGTCCCTGGATAACAACTGTTACGGTAAGTAACATTGCTTTATCCCAGGACAAGCAGGCAGGTATTCTCACTAGTGGGTGACCTCCAAGCTAACCCCAATGGGATGGTGGGAGAGTTGGCAACTTAAGAGAACAAATTTTGTAACACTGTTTGGCCAAACTGTCCATCCCGTCTGGAGAAAGTATCCAGACAATAATGAGAGGTGAATGTATGAACCGAGGACCAAGTGGCAGCCTTACAAATCTCCTCAATCGGTGTCGATCTGAGGAAGGCTACAGAGGCTGCCATTGCTCTGACCTTATGGGCTGTGACCTTACAGGGAAGGGAAAATCCAGCCTGGGCATAGCAGGAAGAGATACAAGCCGCCATCCAGTTGGAGATGGTGCGCTTCGATACCGGTCGTCCCAACTTGTTTGGATCAAAGGAGACGAAAAGTTGAGGAGCAGTTCTGTGTGGCTTTGTGCGATCCAAGTAGAAAGCTAGAGCACGTTTACAGTCCAGAGTGTGCAAAGCAGATTCCCCAGGATGAGAATGAGGCTTTGGAAAGAACACCGGAAGCACGATGGATTGGTTGATGTGAAATTCAGAGACCACTTTAGGTAAGAATTTTGGATGAGTACGGAGAACCACCTTGTCATGATGGAATACGGTGAACGGTGGATCCGCCACTAGGGCCTGAAGCTCACTGACCCGACGAGCTGACGTGAGGGCCACTAGAAAAACCACCTTCCAGGTGAGATACTTGAGTGGAGCCGTTTTGAGAGGTTCAAACGGAGGCTTCATAAGATGAGACAGGACAACATTGAGATCCCAAACCACAGGAGGAGGTTTGAGAGGAGGGTTGACATGAAAAAGTCCTTTCATAAATTTGGAAACCACAGGATGAGCAGACAAAGGTTTCCCTTGTAGAGGCTGATGGAAAGCCGCAATAGCACTCAGGTGGACTCGTATAGAGGTAGACTTGAGGCCAGACTGGGACAGGTGTAGAAGATAATCCAATACAGAAGATAGGGAAGCTCGCTGAGGTTCTGTGGCATTGGAAATACACCAGGAAGAGAATCTAGTCCATTTTTGGGAATAGCATTGTCGAGTAGCAGGCTTCCTGGAAGCCTCCAAGACCTCCCTCACTGCTTGAGAGAACTGGTGAGGAGTTATGTTGAAAGGAACCAAGCTGTCAGGTGGAGGGACTGCAGATTGGGATGAAGTAGTGAACCTTGATGTTGAGTGAGTAGTGAAGGAAACACTGGAAGAAGTACTGGCTCCCTGCTGCTGAGTTGAAGTAGAAGGGAGAACCAAGGTTGTCTGGGCCACCGAGGAGCAATCAGAATCATGGTGGCATGGTCTAATCTCAATTTGACTAGAGTCTTTTGAATGAGAGGAAAAGGAGGAAACGCATATAGGAAACGTTTGCTCCAATCCAGCAGAAAAGCATCTGCCTCTAGGCGATGAGGAGTGTAGATCCTGGAGCAAAATTGAGGCAGCTTGAAGTTGTGGGGGGCTGCAAAGAGGTCTATCTGAGGTGTCCCCCACTGAGCAAAGATCTGATGAAGGGGGTCGGAGTGGAGCGTCCATTCGTGAGGTTGAAGTAGACGACTCAATTTGTCTGCCAAGACGTTGTCCTTCCCCTGAATGTAGACTGCTCTGAGGAAGGTGTTGTGGCGAACCGCCCAATCCCAGACTCGAAGAGCTTCCTGACAAAGAGGGGCCGAGCCCGTGCCCCCTTGTTTGTTGACATAATACATGGCGACCTGATTGTCTGTGCGAATAAGGACCACCATGTCGTGAAGCAGATGTTGAAAAGCTTGGAGAGCATTGAAGATGGCCCTGAGCTCCAGAAGATTGATTTGATGGAGTCGTTCCGCACTGGTCCAGAACCCCTGAGTGCGAAGACCATCCAGATGGGCCCCCCATGCATAGTTCGATGAATCGGTCGTTAGAACTTTCTGATGGGGAGGAGTATGAAACAGCAAACCTCTGGATAGATTCGAAGAGGTCATCCACCAGAGAAGAGACTGCCGTAGAGCAGGAGTGACCACAATGTGACGAGATAACGGGTCGGACACCTGAGTCCACTGAGATGCCAGAGTCCATTGAGGGATCCTGAGATGTAGTCTGGCAAAAGGCGTCACATGAACTGTAGATGCCATGTGGCCTAAAAGGACCATCATGTGTCTCGCTGAGATGGATTGGCGAGAAGACACTGACTGGCAAAGTAGAAGGAGAGCATGTAAGCGTAGAGGAGGAAGGAATGCTCGAAGTTGAATGGTATCCAGGACAGCCCCTATGAAGGGGAGAGACTGGGTGGGCTGAAGATGGGACTTTGGAAAGTTGATCTCGAAGCCCAAGCTCTGCAGAAAACAAATGGTAGTCAAGGTCGCCGAAATGACCTTGGGAGCGGACGGGGCCTTGATGAGCCAGTCGTCGAGGTATGGGAACACCTGGAGACCCATGTTCCGGAGTGCAGCGGCCACCACTACCAGACACTTCGTGAAGACTCTGGGCGACGAAGATAGGCCGAAGGGAAGCACTCGATACTGCAGATGCAGATGTCCCACCCGGAATCTGAGGAACTTGCGGGAGGCCGGATGAATCGGGATGTGAGTGTAGGCCTCCTTGAGATCCAGAGAGCATAACCAATCGTTCTGCTCGATTAGGGGATAAAGAGAGGCAAGGGTCAGCATGCGGAACCGTTCCCTGACCAAAAACTTGTTGAGGACCCGAAGGTCCAAAATGGGACGCAGATCGCCCGTCTTCTTCGGGACCAGGAAGTACCGGGAGTAAAACCCCTGGTTTTGTTGATCCACCGGTACCGGCTCGACGGCCTGAAGCCGGAGCAAAGCCTGAGCTTCCTGGAGAAGAAGAGCGGTCTGTGTGGAGTTGGAAGGATACTCTCTTGGAGGATGGTCCGGGGGGACCCGTTGGAAATGAAGAGAGTATCCCTCTCTTACGATGGAGAGGACCCAGAGGTCCGTGGTGATCGACTCCCATCGATGACAAAAATGATGGAGGCGACCCCCTATGGGAAAATATGGGGTAGACAGAACGAGATCGGTTATGCTCCCTGGAGGAAAGTCAAAAAGGCTGAGTAGCCTTGGGAGCAGCCGGCATCTGAGGCTTTTGCTGAGTCTTCTGAGGCGGCTGTCGCTTTGCAGGCTGTCTCGCGGGAGGGGCCTGCCTCGGTTGATAACGCCTTTGGTAGATTATAGGCGGTCTAGAAGGACGAGACTGTTGTGGTTTAGGCTTAGGCCTCATGATAGACTGGAAAGATTTTTCGTGGTCTGACAGTTTTTTAGTAACAGTCTCGACAGACTCATCGAACAGATCCGCTCCCGCACAAGGCACATTTGCAAGTCTGTCTTGGAGATTCGGATCCATATCAATGGTGCGAAGCCAAGCCAGTCGACGCATGGCGACCGAGCAGGCCGCAGCACGAGCCGAGAGCTCGAAAGCATCATAGGAGGATTGCATCAATTGGAGGCGCAACTGGGACAGGGTCGCCACCACCTCCTCAAACTCAAACCGAGCCTCAGCATCGATGAAAGGTGTGAACTTGCGGAGTACCGGCAAGAAAAAATCCAAATAGGACGAGAAGAAAAAATTGTAATTGAGCACTCGAGTCGCCATCATTGAATTTTGATAGATACGTCTACCAAACTTATCCATCGTTCTCCCTTCCCTGCCAGGAGGCACGGAAGCGTAGACTTGGGAGGGGTGCGAACGTTTAAGGGAAGACTCGACTAGGAGGGACTGATGAGAGAGTTGAGCTCCCTCAAACCCCTTGTGGTGCACGATGCGGTATCGAGCATCCAACTTGCTAGGTACCGCAGGTATGGAATACGGTGTCTCCAAACACCGCATGAGAGTCTGGTCAAGTAACTTATGCAGGGGAAGCCGAAGTGTCTCCGCCGGAGGATGAGGTAAATGCATGGTGTCCAGATACTCCTTAGAGTACTTCGACCCAGTATCTAAGGTCACATCCAAGTCATCCGCCATCTGTCTGAGAAAGGATGAAAAGGAAAGTTGGTCCGCCAAGGCCGGCCGGCGAGACGGACTAGAAGACGTGGAAGCCTCCGGTTCCAGGGAGAGCTGGGAGCGGCATGGAGAGTATGAGGTAGATGGTTCTTCATACTCCGGTCCCTCTGGCTGGGATAAATCTGAGGATGAGTATCCTATACGCTGCATTTTCTTCTGTGGAGACACCTCTGAATGACGCGAGGAGTGTCTAGAAGAATGTCGAGATCGATGCCCCTCCCGATGCCGGGATGGGGAACGTGATCTTCGATGCATCGATCGATCCCTCGAAGCCTCGAAGGAATGGATTGGACTCGATGCAGTGGAGCGCATGGGAGGCAACGATGCCGACTCACGCAGTGCCACCCAAGTCTGGTATGGAGTGCGAAAGAACTCCTCCTGCGATGCAGTATGCCCAGGACTCCGATTATCAGGGGCCGATGTAGTACCCTGGTGACGTGGAGGTGTAATGGGCTCTAAAGGCGGCATGTCAGAAAGGGAAGCCCGCCTAGTGGGTTCCGCCGCCCTCCGCCGCTCCCCCTCGTCGAGCAGGGAAATCGAACGACGAGGAGGAGGAGGAGGGGGCGGACCGCTCTCCGGGACCGGGACCGTAGTATCGCCCTGAATATTAGCGATAAGCCTCGGTCCCATCGTCCGCATGAGCTCAACAAATTGAGCTTCGAGCAGGGATTTAAGCGATGCCGATATGGAGGGATCCGCACCGAAAGGGGGTCCTCCTGCACGGTCATCGCGTTCCTTCGTGGTCGAGTGCTTCTGCTTGGTAGCTTTGGGCACTTTTATGACCACGGGAGGAACAGTGGAAGGCGGTACCTGAACCGAGGAGACGGGAGCAGGAACCGATGCTGAACTCGATGCAGAAGCCGGTGTGAACGATGCTGGCTTCACGATGCTCGATGCATGAGTCGCAGATGCAGGCTTCGAACAGACCGGTGAAACATCTGTCGAGGTCGAAGCAGATGGCTCCTTAGAAGACTCCATCTTAAACATGGACTCCCAAAGTAAGCAGCGCCGTTTAAAAGAGCGCGCTGTGAGCGTGGAACAAGGCCGGCACGATTTCGGAACGTGTTCTGGACCAAGACACTGAAGACAGCGCCGGTGTGGGTCCGTCAACGAAATCGCACGCTGGCACTTGCTGCACTTTTTAAAACCGGTGATAGGCCGGGACATAGGCCGGAAAAGTGACGTTGCTAGGTCGAAGGAGCTAGGTCGCAGCCACGAGGCCGGCCCGGCCGAACCGCCGGACGAAATAATTGTAACTTTTTTTTTTTTTAAATAGAAATAAAAGTCAAAGAAAGTAAGTAAAACAATAAAACGCGGGGAAAGAAGGCAAAATACTGAAATTTCAGTCAGCGCAGAATTGAAGAGAACTTCTCAGCTCCGCGGAAAGAAAAGAACTGAGGAGACGCGCCCGGTACATCGGGCGGGAAGGCACTGGCGCATGCGCGGTGCGGGCATCTCGAAACTTCTGAGTTTCTTCAAGCAAGACATGCTTGCAAGATGTCCGTATCGGGGCTCTGTCGGATGACATCACCCACTAGTGAGAATACCTGCCTGCTTGTCCTGGGATAATTATTCTTATGTTTTCTATTGTTGGATGTAAGTGCTGTTTTTTCATATAACTTGTATGAATTCTTGTATGCACTATTTTAGATTGAAAATGAATAAAGATATACAGTCAAACCTCGGTTTACGAGTGCCGCGGTTTGTGAGTGTTTTGCAAAACATTTGCAAAATCTGCGCCTCGCAAACCGAGCATTGACTCGATTTGCAAGTTTCCCCCGCCATGATCCGGCATCCTCCCCTGCTTGCGTCGCGCCCCCCCCCCCCCGTGATCTGGCATCCCCCAAACACAATCTCTTACCCCGATGTGGCACCGGCACCGGCACCAGCACCAATGCACAGGACATGCCCGAAAATCCTCCCTCTTGCTTAACTGGGCCTTGAGCCTTGGGCCTTAGTTGCTATATAACACTGCCTCATGAACCTTTAGAAACATAATGGCAGATAAAAGCCAAATAGTCCATCTAGTCTGCCCATCCGCAGTAACCATTATCTCTTTTTCTCTCCGAGATCCCACGTGCCTATCCCATGCTGTCTTGAATTCAGACAGTCTCTGTCTCCACTACTTCTTCTGGGAGACTGTTCCACACATCTATCACATCTTAACTTCATCCTATCCCCTCTCATTCCAGAGCTTCAATTGAATGAGACTCGACACATGCACATTTATGCCACGTAGATATTTAAATGACTATCATATCTCCCCTCTCCTGCCTTTCCTCTACAGTACATATTGAGATCTTTAAATCTGTCCCTATGTGTCTTATGATGATGTACCATTTTAGTAGCCTTTCTCTGGACCAACTCCATTCTTTTTATATCTTTTCGAATATGCTGTCTCCAGAATTGTACACAATATTCTAAATGAGGTCTCACCAGTCTTATACAGGGTACATTAATACCTTTTTTCCTAATGGCCATACCTCTTCCTATGCACCCTAGCATGCTTCTAGCTTTCACCGTCACCTTTTCAACCTGTTTGGCCACCTTAAGACCATCACATCCAATTACACCCAAGTCCCGCTCTTCTGTCATGCACAAAAGTTCTTCACCCCCTAAACCAGGGATGTCCAATCTGCAGCCCGAGGGCCACATGCGGGTCTGTGAAGTATTTTGTGCGGCCCCGGTCGAGGGCAATGCAGGGTTTTCCTTTGCTGCCCCTGGGTGTTTACCATCTTGCCAGCTCCCTCCTCTATCTTGCTGCAGTGTTTGTGCGGCTCCAGAAACATTTTTTTCGGCCAATGCGGCCCAGGGAAGCCAAAAGGTTGGACACCACTGCCCTAAACTGAACCGTTCCTTTGGGTTTTTGCAGCCCAAATGCATGACCTTGCATTCGTTAGTATTCAATTTTAGCTGTCAAATTTTAGACCATTCTTCAAGCTTCGCTAGGTCTTTCTTCATGTCATTCACACCATCCGGGGTGTCTACTTTATTGAAGATTTTGGTATCCGCAAAGAGGCAAATCTTACCTGACAGCCCTTCAGCAATATCACTTATAAAAATGTTTAAAAAAACAGGCCCAAAAATTGAACCTTGAGGCACACAACTGGTAACATCCCTTTCCTCAGAGCGATCTCCATTTACCACTACCCTCTGTCGTCTTCCTTTTAACCAGTTTCTGATCCAGCCCATCACTTTAGGGCCCATCCTAAGAGCACTTAATTTATTAGCCGTTCTGATACAGTATAGCAGTTTTCATGAGAGTTAAATATAAATATGCTCTGCATTCACTAAAACTCAATCTCCTCCCAAACATTTTCTCCTTAGCAAAAAATAAATAAATAAAAATTCTGATCCTCATGCCATCCGCATAACAACAAATCTCTCCAGTACCTGGAAAACTGAATAAATATAAAACCTCAAAAATTCCTAACTCAACATGCATATACTGCAGCACATATATCATATAACAGGAGGGAGGCCAAAAGGAACTCAGCCTTGCGGCAGAAATGCAACTACACAAGTCCTGATGCTGTGCTACTCCTTGGTTGTGTAAGTAGCAAACTGTGCACCAGAATTGAAAGCCTGCTAAGAATGGTTTACCATTTACATAACCTGGGAAGGAGCATGGCATCTGGTTTTTTTTTATAGCTGCATATCCTGTGAGTCCCAGCATCTCTCTACCCTCCAATCCCCACAGTCCAGGATCTCTCATACTCTTGTCTTCCCTCCATAGTTTGGCATTTCTCCCTCCCCACCACAAGTCTAGCATCTTTAGTGTCCCCTTCCCCCCTATAGAACCAACATCAATCCTGACCCCTCCCTCTACAAGTGTCAGTACCATGTCTTACCCATTCCTTCTGAAGGTCCAACACCTTTCCCTCCCTCCATGGGCGCAACACCTCTCCTCCTTCCTTCGTCAGCCAGACCCTTCTCCTGTCTCAGGTGCAGCACCTCTTCCTCCCTCAGGGATGGGCAAAAGAAAGGCTCTGGATCAGCCCAGGCAGCCTGTTATGGATGCTGTTGGTAATGAAGAGGTAACATTTCATGGTGGGGTTGGTGCTGGGGGAGGACAAGGAAGAAGTGCTGGATTTCCAGTAAAAGAGAGAATGAGATAAATTGCAGCCTTTACAAAAACAGCCCCCAATACAAAATGCTGTTCCGTTTACCAGCTTTGCTTCACATCTCACAGATGCATGTGACATGCTCATTGAAGATTACTGCATTAGGCTTTAAGCCACATGATCCAAACTCCAGTCCCAAGACTTGCATCAGATATTCCTGCACAGTGTGACCAGGGCTGTCTTAAGGGATAGATGTGTCCTAAGCCAGTTTGATTAGGTGGAATCCCTCCATCATATTGCTTCTGGCACCCCTCCCCCCCATGGGTCTGGCAAGCTGTGGTAATGATTCGCCTGCGTCAGATGCACTGAAGCCCATTAGGAACTGAATGGGTTTCAGTACATTTGCCGTGGCAGAATAACTACCATGACTTTCTAAAAGGGGTTCTTAGGTATTAGATATATGATTTTTTGTTCTAGAATATCTTCACTCCTTTTTGGATTTGAAGCAGCTCACTCTAGGCCAAGTCACCCAGTCTCCTGCAATTGTTTCCCGTCAATATCTGTTTTTCTTTAGTTAATAGTTACTGTATACGTGAATCCCCCCCCCCCCCCCAATATTTGTGGCCTAATAAATATGTCTGGGGTAATATTACAAGCAAACAGAGAAAAAGCCTCACCGACTAGCCCGCCTTCTTCGCAGGGCTTTAAACTAGGTAAATTGGGGGAGGGGACCTACTCATATACTGGTGTGGAAAGGAACTATCCTGATGGGACGAGTCGACACTCTGTTTCCGAGGTAAGGACCCAATTTGCAAACAGTTCTCTAGGAGCCACACAGACTCAGTCAGGAATAGCCTTACAGGAACTCAGCAAACACAAAGTGTGGAGGGCCATGTATGTTAATGCACACAGTTTAGGCAATAAAATTCTAGAACTGGAAACTGAAATAAGAGATGCCAACCTGGACGTGGTGGCAATATCCGAGACTTGGTTCACGGACGCACATGGGTGGGATATGGCTATACCGGGATACAATCTACTTCGTCAGGACAGAGAGGGCAGGTTAGGTGGAGGGGTAGCACTATACATTAAAGAGGACATCAAAACCACCAGGATCACTGATGTCAAGTATACCGGGGAGTCCCTCTGGGTAAACCTGGCAAGAGGTGGCAAAAAATGCCTATATCTTGGTGTGGTATACAGACCTCCAAGACAACCGGAAGACATGGACGCAGAATTAATTGAAGACATAGAGAATATAACTCTACAGGGCGACACTGTACTGCTAGGGGACTTCAACATGCCTGATGCAGACTGGAACACATTTTCAGCAACAACCAGCAGCAGCAGGAGGCTTTTGACCTCCATAAAAGGAGTACATCTCAGACAGATGGTGACGGAGCCCACTAGGGCCCAGGCGATCCTAGACCTGGTACTCACCAACGGGGAAAGCGTCTCAGAGGTCTCGGTAGGAGATACGCTAGCCTCCAGCGACCATAACATGGTATGGTTCAACCTTGGGAAAGAATCCCCTAAATCAATTACAAAAACAAAGGTGCTCAAATTCCGGGGCACCAACTTCGCACGCATGGGAGATTTCGTTCATCAGACGCTGCAGGACCAAGCAGAGACCGGCAATGTGGAAGCTATGTGGTCGTACCTGAAATCATCCATACACGAAGCAACTAATCGCTACATAAAATCAGTAGATAAACGGCAAAGAAACAACAAACCCCAATGGTTCACTGAAGAGATCTCGCACCTCATTAAGGAGAAGAAAAAAGCATTTCTTTCCTACAAACGTACGCAGATAAGAGAAACTAAAGTAGAATATAAGACCAGATCTGCAGCAGTCAAAACAGCAGTTAGGGAGGCCAAACTTCTAGTGGAAGAAACTCTGGCAAAAAACATTAAAAAAGGGGACAAATCCTTCTTTAGGTATATCAGTGATAGGAAAATGAACACAGACGGTATAGTACGCCTTAGACAACCGGACGGAAACTACACGGTGGCGGATTCAGAAAAAGCAGAACTACTAAATGAATATTTCTGCTCAGTCTTCACCTGCGAAGCACCGGGACACGGACCACAGTTGAAGGTAAAACAAGACATGGATGACCCGTTTCAGAATTTTGAGTTCACACCTGGGGACGTCTACAATGAACTGGCAAGACTAAAGGTAAACAAGGCCATGGGACCGGACAATTTACACCCAAGAGTGCTCAGAGAATTGAGAGATGTTCTAGCGGAACCGTTGGCAGTGCTCTTCAATCTCTCACTAAGTACGGGGAAAGTTCCGTTAGACTGGAAAACAGCCAACGTCGTTCCTCTACATAAAAAGGGTTGCAAGGCTGAGGCTGCGAACTATAGACCGGTAAGCCTCACCTCAATAGTGTGTAAACTCATGGAAACACTAATTAAGTATAAATTAGATACGATCCTGAACGAGGGAAATCTCCGGGATCCCAGTCAACATGGATTCACCAAGGGTAGGTCATGCCAGTCCAATCTAACCAGCTTCTTTGACTGGGTAACAAGAACACTGGACTCAGGAGAGTCCTTGGACGTCGTGTACCTGGACTTCAGCAAAGCGTTTGACAGCGTCCCACACCGCAGGCTGCTGAACAAGATGAAATCGATGGGATTAGGAGAGACTCTAACTGCATGGGTTAAAGATTGGCTTAGTGGCAGACTTCAGAGGGTGGTGGTTAACGGTACCCTCTCTAAAATGTCAGAGGTGACTAGCAGAGTGCCACAGGGTTCAGTCCTGGGCCCACTCCTCTTCAACATATTCATTAGGGATCTGACTCAAGGGCTTCAAGGCAAGGTAACCTTATTCGCTGATGACGCCAAATTATGCAATATAGTAAACGGCTATAATCTACAGGATGCTATGGAGCAAGACCTGTGTACTTTAGAAAATTGGTCCTCGATCTGGCAGCTGGGCTTCAACGCCAAGAAATGTAAGGTCATGCATCTCGGTAACGGAAATCCTTGCAGAACTTACACCCTGAATGGAGAAACTTTAACCAGGACTACGGCAGAACGAGACTTAGGAGTAATCATCAGTGCTGACATGAAAGCAGCCACTCAAGTGGAGAAGGCTTCATCTAAAGCACGGCAGATGATAGGTTGTATCAAAAGAAGCTTCGTCAACAGGAAGCCTGAAGTCATAATGCCATTGTACAGAGCCATGGTGAGACCTCATCTGGAATACTGTGTGCAATTCTGGAGGCCACATTATCGTAAGGATGTGCTCAGAATTGAATCGGTTCAGCGGATGGCCACCAGGATGGTCTCGGGGCTAAAGGGTCTCCCGTACGAAGAAAGACTGAGCAAATTGCAGCTCTACACTCTCGAAGAGCGTAGGGAAAGGGGAGACATGATTGAGACATTTAAATACATCACAGGCAGTGCTCCCTCTAAGCGGGCGGGTGTTGTGAGCAAAATTTTTTTCGCTGTGCGCTAAAAATATCGGGCGCCAGCAAGTTATGAGCCAACTCGCCCGATTCTCCTCTCGCCGCCCTGCCCGCCGTGCGCTGTGACGTGAAACTTGTGCGCTGGATGTAATATTTTGTGCGCCAGCGCACGCCAGCGCAGCTTAGAGGGAACACTGATCACAGGACGGGTCGAGGTGGAAGATGATGTCTTTCTTCTCAAGGGACCCTCGACCACAAGAGGACATCCGCTCAAACTCAGGGGAGGGAAGTTTCGTGGAGACGCCAGGAAGTACTTCTTCACAGAGAGAGTGATTGAGCATTGGAGCAAGCTTCCAGTGCAGGTGGTCGAGGCACGCAGCATCCCAGACTTCAAGAACAAATGGGATACCTATGTGGGATCCCTACGAGGGTCATGCCAAGGGATAGGGTCACTAGGGTATGGACTTGAATGAGGTCAGTAGAGTGACAGTACAATTACAATTATACTTTAGGGGGTCAGTAAACTTAAGAGGGTGGGTAAATGGTGTGGGCAGACTTGATGGGCTGTAGCCTTTATCTGCCGTCATCTTTCTATGTTTCTATGAGAGCTCTCCTTTCAACCAAAACTTGCACCTAGATATTCCTGGGGTAAAGTCTTGAAACCAGAAAATCATTTTGGGAGTCATCTGGGACTTGGAACGCACTGAGAAAGACTGTTAGAGCACTAGACTACAATTGTAGAGCAGTGTGCTGCAGTCAAGAGGTTTCCTGACCAACAGGCCTAACATTCTAGAGCCATCACAGCAGCAGGAACACAAAGTTGTGACTGCTTAAAGTACTTTTCCTTATCCTAAAGTAAAAAAAAAGTCACCGGTTGGACTTTGCCTGGGACAGCATTGTCCCCACATAGCAAAATGCCTTAGCCATGTGTGAACCCTCCTAGTGGTGATATGATTCAGGAAAGGCCAGGAAGACCCAAAATAATGCTTCTGATATAAAATCAGCTCACAAAGTTTCAACACACACATTCACATAATATCTGAGCCATCTCAGCTTTATCTGAATATCCAAGTGTGGGATGACTAGCCTGGCTTGCTCGGAGCAATTAGCAAACACTTTTCACAAAAAAAACAAAAAACACTTTGCTATATTGTTTGCCCCACACCAATCAAAGAATATAACCATGGCTTACCTCAGTCAGCTGCTACAGGCATCAGTCTGTTATCCCAAGGCCTGCCTCTGCCCACTTCTAGGGAAAACTTGAGAGTTCCTCTTTCTACCTAGGGGACCTCTCTAGAATGAACCTAGCCTGGGTAGAAATACCTACCTCCTTTGAATCCTGCCATCCTGTGAATCCTGCCTCTTAGCACTGAGCCCCAAAGTTCAGGGTATTCTGAGACATGTAGTTCATTCTCTTTCTGATAAGCGTCCCCTGCTGCCTGGGGGCATAGCATTTACATGGAGGAGGGAAGGAGAGACAGGGGTGGGATCCCTCATGTCCCAGCCCATCACTGGACCACCGAGTCTTGAAGCAAGCCCTGTGGAGGTCTGATTAGGTCGGGGAGTGGGGGCAGGTAGGCGATAGCCCGAATATAAGTCGAGACCCCCATTTTTTGGGCCGCAAAATCTCGGCTTATATTCAAGCATGTACAGTACCTCAGTGTCTCACAGCTTCCTCACACAGAGCCTGATAGTGCAAACAGCTCTGCACCACAGACCTTCCTAAAATCCTCAAGACAATAGATCACTCCCCAAGGCTCCAGACCCTCAGTTCTCAAAATAACATTTAGCTTTAAGAAAAAAAAAAAAAAAAAATAGTTTCAGGTTTTACAAACTTCACACAATGATGTATACTAGTTAAGGGCTCTGCAAATTAGTAATCAGAAAGAGCAGGAATGAACTCCAGCAGAAAAACAGCTGAACACCAAATTAAATTTAAAACATTTGCCTCAAACACCTGTACTACTAGGAAATCTGAGCTGAATCAGTGGGTTTACACAGGGATTAAAACTCTTTGTTTCCCAGTACTTAATACCTCCTTTTAGCAAAAGGAGTTAAAAATTACAGTTTAAATTCTGAAATACGCATCAAAAGTTCTATCACTTTTTCTGTGAAATATAATTCCAAACTTAATTTAGAAGTCTCAATAAATCACGAGAATAAGCAGGTGATAGGTTGACCAACGACTCACAAGTTTCAAGTTTTATTAGCATTTGATTGATCGCTTATTACAAACTAAGCGATGAACAATTTATTTAAAATAAATAGAATTTTCGAAGTACAACAATAAGTTGGGTTCTGATACAAACAGACAAAACAGACTGACATGATACATAAGGAAAAAAAAAGAAAACGGGAGGGAACAGTTACAATATTTAATCTTTTACATAATCTAAAAAAGAAGAAGAAGGGGCAAGAAAAAACATGTGGAAAGGGAATGTGAAAATTGGATAAAAAGTAATTTTAAAAATAGAAAATTAAACATAATGCGTTTTTAAACGTTAAAAGCATCTTTAAATAAAAAAGTTTTTAAAATGGTTTTGAATTTATTAAGATCTTTAACTTCTCTTATATAAAGTGGTAAATTATTCCAAGTTTGGGGGGCCATTACAGAAAATATGTCTAATCGTCTGGTGCCAATTATCTTCAAGGATGGAATCATTAATTGTCCTTGCGATGAAGAGCGGAGGGATCGTGTTGCATTATAGGGAATAAGTAACCTATCTATGAATTGTGGTTCATGCGTAGTTAATGTTTTAAATACTAATAGGGAAATTTTGTAAATTATACGTTGGTTGATAGGCAGCCAGTGTGAATCAATAAGGAAAGGAGTGACATGATCAAATTTTTTTCCGTTATGAATAATTTTAACTGCGGTGTTTTGTATTATTTGTAGTCGTTTCTTTTCCTTTTGGCTAATATTCAGCAATAGTGAATTACAATAGTCGAGCTTGGCAATCACTAAAGAATGAATTAAAATATTTAATGATTTGGGTTCCAAGAATTTCGACACAGATCGAATCATGCGCAAGCGATAAAAACAACTTTTGACAATATTACTGATATGATCATGGTATGTAAAATTTTGATCAATTGTGACTCCGAGTATTTTTAATGATGATACAAGCTCTATGGGAATATTGTCAATTGAGAATGGGGTTATTGGCGTTAATCTCGATTTGATAGGAAAAAGTAATGCTTTAGTCTTAATTATGTTTAGAGCTAATCTGTTTTGAAAAAGCCAGTTTTTGATTTTTGAAAGTTTTTGATTGATTAAATGTATTTCAGTTGAATTTTCAGGATTGAGGGGGTGGATCAATTGAATATCATCCGCGTAGGCATATGTAGTAAAGCCTATGGACTGAGCTAGACTTAGTAGGGGAGAAAGAAAGATATTAAAGAGTAAAGGAGATAAAATAGATCCTTGAGGGATACCAAAGTCATGCGCAAAAGAGTTAGAGACTGAGTTATTGAAATGAACTATAGATAATCGATTAGATAGAAATGAAGTGAACCATTCTAAAGTTAGATCACATACCCCTATAGTTTTTAATCTGTTTAGGAGTAGTGAATGATCAATGGTATCGAATGCTGCAGAGAGATCGAGAGAGAAAAGTATGACAGAGTTGTGATGGTCCAAATGATAATTAATGTTGGTTGTTAACCCTATTAATGAATATTCTGTGTTATGATTTTTTCTGAAACCTGTTTGGTTGGGATGTAAAACGTTAGTAGATTTTACAAAATCGGATAGTTGATTAAACACTACTCTTTCAGCTATTTTTCCCATAAATGGGATATTGGCAATAGGACGGTAGTTCATAGGGTCGTCAGAGTTTATTTTGCGGTCCTTTATTAAAGGATGAATGATTGCTGTTTTCCATATGGTGGGGAAAGTACCTGATTTGAGACTTTTTAGTATTAAGGAATGTATAAATGGGCCAAAACAAGAAAAATATTTTTTTAATATAAAAGGAGATATGATTTCCGATGAAGAGCCTTTTAAATTGATTTTTTGGATAATATCTTTAATTTCTGTTAAAGAAGGATAGTTAAAAGTAGAACATTTAGAATAAGGAAATTGATGGTCATTTGTAGTGTCTGTTGAAATAACAGGAGAAGGTGATTGAAAAATTTTTCGAATAGTTTTAATTTTATCACAGAAAGTATTAGCTAAGTCTTGTGCTGTCAAGTTTAATTGATTTATATCTTTTTGTAAATTGGGAGTAATGGATTTTAAAATAGAATAGAGTATTGATGGGTTTTTGGCTTTTATAATTTTGTTTGAATAATAAGATCGTTTAACGTCATTAATTTTTGATTTATAAAGAAAAGATTTTTCTTTGAAAAGTTTCAGATTTTCATATGATTTATTTTTACGCCATTTCCTCTCCAATGATCTAAGTTGTTTTTTTATTAGAGAAAGCTCGTAAGAATACCAAGGATTGTGGGTTTTCCGAGAGGAGATGGTTTTATTAATGAGTGGTGCTTCTTTGTCCAATAATTTCTGAATGGTTAAATTCCATATTGTAAGATGATCATCTAAGGAGTTAGTTTCAGATAGTAGACAGTTAGAGTTAAGAAAAGAGGAAATTATAGATGATTCTAAGTTGGAGTAATCCCGATAAGAGATTGTTTTAGATAAAGATGATAATATTTTTTTATTGTTAATAGATAATCTAAATGTGATGAGGTGGTGGTCAGACCAAGGTAATGATGTATTTTGAACATTAAAAAACATAGAACGATCAGCGTTAGAAATTAAGATGGTGTCTAGAGTATGTCCAGCTGTATGTGTCGCATCTAAGATTAATGATTGTAAGTTCAGAGCATGAATATAATTAATGAATTCACAAGTTACTGAGTTCGAGTGTTCGTCAAAATGTATATTGAAGTCTCCTAAAATTAAAGGATGTTCTGATCCAGAACAAAAGTCAAAAATCAAGTTTTGTAATTGAGATAGACAGTTTTGAGTTATTGGCGGAGGGATATAAAGTAAAAGGATGTCTATTTTTGGATTGATAGTTAGTTTGATTTGCAGAAACTCAATTGGCACTTTTCCTGAAGAATGATCGACAGATTTTATAATATTGTTAGAGTAGATGATGGCTAATCCGCCTCCTTTTTGTTTGTAACGATGATTATATACAAAAGAGTAATTAGTAGGGCAACAATAAGAAAGGTAGGCTTCTTCACCTTCTGTAAGCCAAGATTCCGTTAGGCAGAGAATATGAAAATTTTGAGAAAGGAGTAGCTCTTTAATTAAATGAAATTTCCCTTTTATCGATCTTACGTTAATTAGACCTATTTTTAAGTTCATTTGTTTGTGAATATTGATTACTGAGGAAATTGTTGAAAGCGGATGAGAAGTTTGTGGTGTAATTTGGATATTTGAAGGCTGACGTGGAATATGATTATTTGATTTGGGAGGACGAAAGCCCCAGTGAACAGGAATGTTCTCTGGTGGGTTTGAAAAAGGGGATGATTTATTAAGAATTTGTTGAGTCATAATTAGTGAGTATAAGAGAATGAATGTGAATAAATAATTAAAATAAAAACGTTGAAAAGTGAGTTGTATAATAATAAAAAGTTTTTTAAGAGAAATGAGGATAGTAAAGATAAAAACCAAGATAAAAGTAAAAATGGAAACGCCCTCAGGTTGCGCACGAAGGAGCGCACTCACACAAACTCAGCTGTATTTTGTTTTACAGCTTTTTCAGTACACACTTAAGTTCATCATCCCATAAACAGGTTTAATCTGGAGCATTTCTCAAAAATCAAACATTTGCAGGAAATAATTAAAAGATCCATTCCTTCCAGACATATACAAACTTAAGAGAAGACCTAGAAACTTTCATATAGCAGCTACCAACCATTTCCTCACTAATAACCTGTGCTGCCTTAATCTCTCTGCTTTCCTCTCACAATAACGTTTCTGGGACTCTTTATGCAGCTTCCTGCTGGAGACTCTCTCTCTCATCTCCCTGCAGCTCACAGGCTTTGTGCATAGACACAGCCCTCATTATTCCCCTCCTTCCTCTCCTATGTAAGTGCTTTCAATTTATTTTCTTCCTGTTACAGATGCATGTCCAGAACAAAGGGGATCCAAAGTCATGCGCCATGTACTTCACATAGAAGGGAGTAAAGAGTTGAAATCTGCAGGTAGTACTAAGACACCACAGAAGTGTACAAAAACAAGTTCAAGTGTGCCCCAAACGAATTACTGTGTGGAGGTACTTTCCGGTGTACTCAAGATAGCATCATGCAACAGGAGTGTTATTTCAACTCACAATCACTTCTCCACTTTCTCGAGTGAAGCTTGGTCTTCCCGGTACTACCCTATTATATAAAGAGAGCCTTAAGGATTTTGGTAAAATGGGGTGAATGTATGGTTTTCAGGTGCAAGAAATTGATTTAGGTACAGCAAAAATCATTTGGGGGGTCATCCAGGGCTTGGAATGGACCAAGAAAGACTGTTGGAGCAACAGAGGTTTGGAATGCACCAAGAAAGACTGTCAGAGCAGCGTGCTGCAGTCAAAATGATTCCTGACTGACAGAACCAGCATCCCCTAACCATCACGGCAAGAGGAACACAAAGTTGTGACTATTTGAAGTACTCCATTTCCTAAGTCACTTTCTCTTTAGCAAAGGGGTTCTGAAGGAAACCGAGGCTGAGGGAAGATATATGGAATGTAAGGAAGAATACATCTAAAATTAAAACTAATTCAAAGATAACTGCAGCACATTGATCAGACATTCCTACAGAAGCTTAGCCAGGCTGCAAGAACAAAACAAGACAATGTTGCTAAGGTACTGTCTCTAAAGGCACTACTCCCACCTTCCCCTACAGCCCATTAGTCAGACATTTCTAAAGAACCCTGGCCAGCTAATAGGCTGCAGGGAAAAGTCAAGCTGAAAGTTGATGTCTCATAAGCAATTGGTCCTATCTCCTCTGCAGCTTATTGTCTGGCGAAGGAATCTTTGAGCAATGGACTGAAAGCACACAACACAGAAGAGCTGCAGTGTTGTTAAGGAGTTGCGACGGGAAGAGAGGCTGAGGAAACACATATGGAATGAAAAAGAAAGAATAGAGTAGAACTAAATGCAAGCTGGGGGAGGCATGCACAGTGATACAAAGATAAATGGCTGAGGAATGGGTTGAAGAAACAGATGAGGACAGGGAAAGAACTGCATGGAATTCAAACAGTAGAGGGTTCTAAGAGAGAATAAGGTTGGTGAAAGTACTACTAAGGGGTGAGGAAAGGGATGAAAGTGGCAAGAGAGGTGAGACTATTTTCATTTACAATTTTAAGACTGCTCCTCCCCACAGCTCAGTGAGCCCAAGAATCACCGGGTAGGAATATGCACCCCAATATCTTTACAAAATAACTCAACCCCCCCTCCCCCGCTCCAATCATAACAATCACCCACTTTCCTGAGCAAAGCTTGGTCTTCCAGGTAAGAATGAGTTAAGTTTTTAAAGCTGTTCTTAAGTTGGATTTGTATGTAACTCAGAACTTGTAGATGTTAAGATTCTTGCTGTTTACCTCTGCTCCCAGCTGACCAAAGGGCCAACTGTCCCTACCAGTATTCCCTCTAAGGTACAGCATGCACAGCCACACACTGTTCTTAATGTGGCCATCATTCCTGAATCTACTGCAGAAGTGTAGGACTCTATGCCACTGGAAATACTGCTCAGTGAAATCAAATGAAGCCGCAACTGTGTAAGTCAGGCGTCTGTAACTCAGGGACTACCTGTACTGTAATAAAATAAAAAGTTTACATGAATACAGAAAACTTTATTGAAAACAAAGTGTCACACAGACTAACACTAGACTAACTTGCACAGTAACATTATAATTATGAATTTGGTAATTATTAATTACTGTAGTTGCCGAGTCACAAAATGTGAGTCCATTTAACTGAAGTCCAGATAATCAAGTTTCTACTGTATTTTGATCATATTATAACAGACATACAAACTGGCTAGAATTATGAAATTTTGTCAAATGTAACATCTAGTATAAAGGCTTCAAATTTAACTACTCAATCTCATTTTACATAATCATTTGTCACATCATTTTTCTTATTTTAAAAACTACCAATATATTCACTTTCAGGTCTACTTTTAATAGGCTGCAATAGCCAATGGATGATTGTATTTCATATACTGGTACAATTGCTCAAAAGGGTTAAAGCACCCGCAGCAAATACAGGACTAATTTACTCTTTGTGACTCTGTACAGCCCTGTGTGCATCTGGTAGTGCTAAAGAAATAACAGTAGTAGTAGAATTTATTTATTTATTCAATTTTTCTATACCGTTCTCCCAGGGGAGTTCAGAACGGTTTACATGAATTTATTCAGGTACTCAATCATTTTCCCCTGTCTGTCCCGGCAGGCTCACAATCTACCTAATGTACCTGGGGCAATAGGGGAATTAAGTGACTTGCCCAGGGTCACAAGGAGCAGCGTGGGTTTGAACCCACAACCTCAGCGCCACACACTCCCCACTTATTTATTTAGTCCAAGCGGTCACGAAAAATATTTTAATTTCTGGGGAAAAAGTTGCAGGCCTGGATTTAGCACAAGCAACTCTCTACGACTGCAAAATGTATTCTCAGGCCAAAGAGGTGCTTCAAAAGGGTGCTACTAAATTCTTCCTCGGCTTCTTTGCTAATTTTTGACCCCGTCTCCCACTCTCTTTTCTCTAGGACCTACTATCTGGTCTTGCCTACTAGCACAGACATTTTTCAATCCAGCCCTGTAAAGCTAGAAATGATATATATATATATATATATATATACAGTATATATTAGGTAAATTCTTAAGCTAAACGATTTGCAGCTTAATCTTCTAAACTATTTCACAAATTTTGTGTACAGGCCTTTTTAAGCTAAAACCAACCAACCCTATAATAAATTACCAAGAATAAAGAGGGTGGGGTATAAGAAAAGTTTTAATTGCTCTCGAGAAACCAAGGAGAGAGTCATAAGCATTAAAATGTTCTCACATTTCATGCCTCTTGAAGAAAACACATCGCAACACACTCAGCTCCTTCAAGGCACATTCGCAGCTGTAAACTGCAGGAGAACGAGAAAAAGAAAGCAAAAACAAAAAAAGGAAAACGGAGACTGAACCTCAGGCTGACCACCCCTACAAGCAATCGGAGGCAGACACTAAACACTACCACGCCCCTCGCTTACCCGCCTTCGTGCGTTAGTTACTTAGCACGATGCAAAAACACACCTCTCCTCCCCCAGGGGCGTGCCAAACTCTCAAGCCACAGTTGATTCGCGGGCCAGGCGCCTGCGCATTGCTCTGAGTCATTCACGGCGCTCTCCGCAGAGTTCCAGTGACGTCACGTCAGCAACTACAGTGCACACGCGGCGGCGTGAAGTTGTAAATCATTTCTCGAAAAGTGATGGTGTTGTATGGCGGGGTGAGAATATCTAGTCTTAGGTGCTAATATTTCCATTCGGTGGCTTTCAGAATGTCATCAGTTGAATTGACAATGTGTTGCTGGTATGTAATAATATCTCTCCTGAGAATAATAAAAATGTAAGATCTTGATGTTCATGTGTTTAGACAAGTACTGTATATACGGCTATGGAATGACTATTACATGCAATACGGCTTTGGAATGACTATTTCAGATATGGGATCAGCTATATGGCTGGCCAGATGTTGCTTTTAGTCTGGAATTTGTTTTCACTGCCTAGACTCGTGCCTGTCAGATATCCACGTTTTATTCTATCATAAGGCTCCAGAAAAAGGAGGACGGATTGAGACATCTGGGGTTTACATCTGCTGAAAAGTAATGGAAGTAAGGAGGAGAGATAGAGAAAGTAAAACCCGGATGTCTCAATCTGTCCTCTTTTTTTTATGGAGCCATAAGCTAACCCTATAAAAACTGCAGCAGAAGATATTTATTTATTATAGTTAGAAATAATACAACTAAATTGGATTGAATAATTATTCAAATTTCTATACCATTCTCCCAAGGGAGCTCAGAACGGTCTGTCCTTATGCAATTTTTTTCTAAAAACGTGCATCCCCATTGGCTGCCAGACGGCAGTAAGAGGCCTATGGCTGCCTGCAATCAGGATGCGTGTTTTGAGAATCAGGCCCTAAGTGTTCCCTATTTGTCCCAGCAAGCTCACAATAGGCTAGGTACCTGGGGCAATGGAGGATTTAGGCCCTCTTTTACTAAGTTGTGGTAGAGATTTCTACCACTAAATACTCCGACGCTCATAAAATTCTATGTCGGAGTATTTAGCTCTCCGGGCCATGGTAGAAACATCTACTGCAGCTTAGTAAAAGGGGGGAGGGGTTAGTGACTTGACTTCTCCTCTATGGTGTGCAATGGCATAGCAAGGGGTGGTGGCACCCGGTATTGCCATGCTGTGCGCCACCCACTCTTCCCTGTCACTTGAGTGTCCCCCACGTACCTCTCAAAATGTTCGCCAGCACGAGCAGCATCTTCCACCTGCTTCTTACGCCAACCTTAGCGTCTTTCTGACATCACATCCTGGTCTCTCCTTGAATCTCAGAAGAAATAGGAAAGTAGCAGAGCAAAGAAGACAAGCAAAACTTTTTGATGTTAGAGAAAAAGTATTACAAATGAACCGAGTGTTTCAACGTAAAGTTCGGCAAGGCAAAGAATGATATCTAAAGGATATTTGTCAGAAAATTGAATTGGAACATGTAAATGAATAAAACAGATTAGCATATTGATCAGGATGTTAAGAGATTGTGGCACAAATTCAAGCCTCAATTTGGAATGCTTAAAGATGCCAATGGAATGATATTGAATGATCCACAAAGCATTAAAAAGAGATGGAAAGAATATATGGAAAATTTATACAAAAAAGGCAATGAGGATAATATTGGGAAATTGAACTGATGCCAAAGAAGAACCCGATATTTTAAAAGAAAAAGTCATAGCAGTAATTAAAGTTTTGTTGAAAAACAAGTCACCTGCTATTGACGGTATTCCAAATGAATTACTCAAAGACTCAGAAGGTGCAATCATGGTCCTCACTTGACTGTGTCAAAAGATTTTGAAGTTAAAAACCATGGCCAACCAATTAGAGAAGATCATTGTTCATACCTTTACAGAAAGGTAGCATTAAGGACTGTAAAAACAACAGAACGATTGTATTAACTCCACTTGCCAGCAAAATATTGCTGAAAATAATACAATGAAGGCTACAATCATATGCTGAGCAAGAACTACCCGAAGTTCAGGCTGGTTTCAGAAAAGATCGAGGAACAAGAGACATTTATGCCAATGTTAGATGGATATTGGAGAAGAGAAATGAATACCAAATGCCCCTATACTTTTGCTTCATCAACTACAGCAAAGCTTTTGACGGTTTTGATCATGATAAACTATGGAAAACTCTAGCACAAATGGGAACACCCAAACACTTAAGTCAGCTGATAAAGAGCCTCTATGAAAGTCAAGAATTGAGAACAGAATATGGCAGCACTGATTGGTTTATCATGGTGTCAGGCAAAGATGCACCTTACCTGTTCAACCTTTATGGCGAACTATCTTCCAGAAAGCAAATTTGGAAGAGGAGAGCTTTGGTTTCAAAGTTGGTGGCCGAAATATTAAAAACCTGCACTATACAGATGATACAACGTTCATCACCAGCAGCAAAGAAGACATGCTTTATCTACTGAGAAAAGTCAAAGCCGAAAGTTATAACATGGGATTAGAACTGTACATAAACAAGACGAAGATCATGAACACAGAAAATGATGACAATTTTGAGCTTGATAGAATAGAAGTTGTAAAGGATTTAAATCTCCAGAGCTCTTTCGAAAACGAAGCAACTATCAGGGAAGAAATACTCGGCAAAATTGCTCTTGGTCATTCTTCAATGAAAGTATTCAAAGGCAAGGAAATAACACTCCAAACGAAGATCAGACTTGTCCATGCACTCATTTTCTCGGTAGTCAATTACAGGTGCGAAAGCTGGACACTATAGAAACAAGACAGAAAGAAAATTGACTCATTTGAGCTTTGGTGCTGGAGAAGGATTTTATGCATCCTGTGGATCGCCAGAAGAACTAACAAATTGATTCTGGAAGAGATCAAGCCGGCTATGTCACTTGAAGCCCAAATGATGAAGTTATGACTGTCTTATTTTGGTCACACCATCAGAAGAGAAGGACATCATGTTTGGGAAGATTGAAGGAACCAGACGAAGAGGGCTATCTGCAATCAGATGGCCGGACACATTGAAAACAACCATGTAGATCAGGGATCTCAAAGTCCCTCCTCGAGGGCCGCAAACCAGTCGGGTTTTCAGGATTTCCCAATGAATATGCATTGAAAGCAGTGCATACACACAGATATCGTGCCTATTCATTGGGGAAATCCTGAAAACCTGACTGGATTGAGGCCCTCGAGGAGGGACTTTGAGACCCCTGATGTAGATGTGGCCTTACTGGACTAGCACAAAACCGATTTCTTTTTAGATTTTTAATTCATCAAGTCGCTAGGACTTGAACACGAGTCAATGGCAACTAACACACTAGAGATGGGAATAACAAGTGAGATAATTAAATTTGCTGATGACACAAAGTTGTTTAAAGTTGTTAAATCACAAGAGGATTGTGAAAAATTGCAAAAGGATCTTGTGAAAGTGGGAGACTGGGCATCAAAATGGCAGATGTTTAATGTGAGCAAGTGCAAAGTGATGCATGTAAGAAAGAGGAACTCAAACTGTAGCTAGGTGGTGCAGGGTTCCACGTTAAAGTCACTGCCCAGGAAAAGGATCTAGGTGTCATCGAGGATACGTTGTAAACCTCAGCTCAATGTGTTGCGGCGGCTAAGAAAACAAATAGAATGTTAGGAATTATCAGGAAATGAATGGAAAACAAGATGAAAATGTTATAATTCTCTTGTATCGTTCTATGATACAGCCACACCTCGAATACTATGTGCAATTCAGGTTGCCAAATCTCAAAAAAGATATAGCGGAATTAGAAAAGGTAAAGAGAAGAGCAACAAATATAATAAAAAGGATGGGATGACTTCCCTATTAGGAAAGGCTAAAGCAACTAGGGCTCTTCAGCTTGGAGAAGAGATGGCTCAGATATGATTTAATAGAGGTCTATAAAATACTGAGTGGAGTGGCTGAGGTAGATGTGAGTCACTTGTTTACTCTTTCCAAAACTACTAGAACTAGGTGGCATGTGATGAATCTACTAAGTAGTAGATTTAAAACAAACCATAGAAAATATTTCTTCACACAACGTGTACCTAATTAAACTCTGGAATTTGTTGCCAGAGAATGTGGTGAAATCAGTTAGCTTAGCAGGGTTTTAAAAAGGTTTTGATTATTTCCTTAAAAGAGAAGTCCATAGGCCATTATTGAGCTGGCTTGGGGAAATCCACTGCTTATTCCTAGGATAAGCAGCATAAAATCTGTTTTACTACTTGGGATCTGGGTTGGATACTTCGATTTGTCCTGGAATGGCAATTCTTATATTCTCTCAATGACAAAAAACACCCAATATTCTTCACAGCACTATGTACTAAAAATTGGAGAAAAGACCTCAGTGTCTAATAGGAGTTGAAAAAAAACAATCTCTCCACATAGACTTTCTTCTTCAATATTACACAAATTTTGAAGCAGGGAGACACATCTTTGGTCTGAAAAACTCCAAAGGGCAACTATCTAAGAAAGGCAGTTGATCATATAAAGTGCATAATTCAAAGTCTCATAAAGTGTCTAAAGTGCAGCTTTCCACATTAAATTCTAACATGCCCACTTATGTTTTTTGAAGTATCCTAGTGCTGGACTTATTTTGAAGCAGAAAAAATCGCCAAAATGAAGCCAATGCTTAATATAGAAAAGTGGTTAAATTAGAACCGCAGCATCTTCTCAAGTGTCCATTTCCAACAGGGCCCCCTGTTTCGCTGTCCACTTCTTCAGGGAAATGAGCATCGATTGATCCGCTTCACAACTGTTGTAAAATGGCTCCTCGGCGTTCCTCCTGGCCACAAGAAAAACGTTTTGAGCGTCGGGTCCATCAAGGACACATCCCTCAGCAGCTTGTATGGAGTCTGGCTAAGATCCTGCAAAACCACATTAAGATCCCAAGAAGGGAATGGAACTTGTTGCAGGTTTCTGGGTCTCAGTGTGTCTTTGTCAGGTAGAAACTGACGTTTTAGCCACCATGCTGTGACTTTCTTCAGGATATGCTCTGAAGTTTGCAGTGTGACTTTGTAAATAGTGAGTTTAAACTCTGTAAATACTGACATGATTGGGAACAGGGCAGTCCACCAATTTGAATTTTGGCGGGAAACTTGGTTGGTCAGAAATTTGAGTTTTGTCGTGAAAGTTCATAGAATGGAAGAAGTCTCTGGTAGGCTGAAACATCGCTTTCAACCTGTCAAAGATGCAGTGAGACCTGCAACAAGCACAATGCCAGCTGCGGAAACCCTGAGAGAACATCTAACTCAACTCCACAGGAGAACATCTTTAAACCTACCAAAGTTATTGGCTTTGCGCTTGGCTAAGGCTCTCCCTTATGTTAAAGGTATGCACCAAATGGGTTTTGTGGCTCAAAGACATTCTTCAAATAACACCAGATTGGCTCTTCACTTGCTAAATTTAACAAAAAACATAGATGATCGGCCTTCTCTGTATCCTTGGATGCAGAGAAGGCCTTTGATCGTGTGGAATGGACCTTCATGTATCAAGCAATGGATTGGTTTGGTATTGGTTCAGGATTTATACAATGATTCAAACCTTGTATAGTTCCCCTTCTGCCAGATTATATATAAATAGTCATAAATGAGAGTACAAATGCCACTTCTTGCTTGCTTATCTTGATGCCACAGAGTCTGCTGTCATTGCGTCTTCATATTTCTGAATATATTATTGCATTAGAAAAGCGTGGAGAAATCAGCAATTAGGGCTCCTTTTACTAAGTGTGCTAGCGGTTTTAGCACGCGCACTTGATGCTAACGCATAGAGCTTGCGTTAGTATTTTTCGTTTAGCGTGGGGTTTTCCGCGCGCTAATCTTCAGCACGCACGAAAAACGCTAGCGCACCTTAGTAAAAGGATCCCTTAAATGCTGAAGAGAACAAGCAACAAAGAGCAGGAGCCACCAGAGATTTACACTGATCCAGCGGAAACAAGCATGATTACTGTACTGCAAAACGCTGGCCACGTCGGTAGCAGTGTAGCAGCAATGAAATCCTAAATGGCAGGAGATAGTGTTTATGTGAACTTTCACTATGTTAATGTTGGACAGAATGACTGACTGACTAGAAACAAGTCGCAAGGAGAAGAAATTTAAGATAAGCGAATTGATTATACAAAAAGAATATTCCATATGTTTTGATTTTCTTTTCTCAGGATATAATGATACTGAACTCTGTGCATGAAATCGATAATAGCATGACTGCATGAATCAATATAAATGCATGAACTTTAGTATTGCATGATAGAATTGATTAGTTTCTAAAATATTTAAAGAAGAAGATAAAAAATTTTAGAATTTGATAGCGATTTCAGGAAATCAGAAGGTGTTTTTTTTTGTCAATGATCTGATTAGGAGCATTGAGATTTGTCACACTCTGACACCAGATGGTGCTAAACTCCACTTCTGAGGCATTTTTCCACCTTTATAAAATAAGAGATTAACAGCTAAAATATTAAAAATAAAAATAATAAACTGAAAATAATAAACTATTTACAAGAGTTAGGTAACATTAGTCTTACACAAGTGGGTTTGATTTAATAGTGAATTCCTGTGCATTAGAAAGGTACCAGAATCAAAATTGTAGCTGAACCACAAGGAGCTCAGGTTTCAGGTGGTCATCTTGTATCTTCTCATGCTGCCTCCCTCTCCCTTCCCTGTTTTATTTTTCTTATATACTAAAATATAGTATCTTTTCAAGTATTTACTTTTTTCCCTGGTTGAAAATTAAATCGTTTTCTATACATGCATATAGGTGCCCCTATAGATTAATTTTTTTCCCTTTGGTTTAGAGAGAAGCAATTTTATATTGGATAGCTTGAAGGGTAAAGAAACAAACAAAGGAGGTGACTGGTTGGTCTTTGATCTCCTTTATTAGATAATATGATACTGACTCGACACGATCATGTTTCGGCCTAAAAAGACCTGCCTCAGGAGTCTGATTATATGAACTGAGGAGAAGGGTATTGGGGATTCACAATCATGTGACACTTCTCTTTTAGTCTTTAAAAAGACTCTTAGTTCGCCTGTCAGCAAAAGAAAGACAATATAATTATTTGAAGTAAATGAAAGGATCATGAAGACTATCAGGCCAGATCTAAGGCTGTCAAAAAGGCAGTCAGGGAAGCCAAACTTCAAACAGAGGAAGATCTAGCACGGAACATTAAAAAAGGGGACAAATCCTTCTTCAGGTACATTAGCGACAGGAAGAGAAACAAAAATGGAATAGAACGCCTTAGGAAATCAGATGGAAACTACGTAGAATCTGATACTACCAAAGCAGAACTGCTAAATGAATACTTCTGCTCAGTATTCACCTGTGAAGCACCGGGAGATGGTCCGCAACTACAAATAAGAAACAGCCAAAATGACCTGTTTCGTGATTACGAGTTTACACCTAGTAATGTCTACCACGAACTTTCAAGACTCAAAGTAGACAAAGCTATGGGGCCAGACAATCTACACCCCAGGGTACTCAGAGAGCTGAGTGAAGTTCTGGCTGAACCACTATCCGTACTCTTCAATCTTTCCATGCGCACGGGAATAGTACCCCTAGACTGGAAAACAGCTAACGTAATTCCACTCCACAAAAAGGGCTGCAGAACGGAGACAGGAAATTACAGACCGGTGAGTCTTACATCCATAGTGTGCAAACTCATGGAAACACTGATCAAACAGGAACTTGACAAAATTCTAGATGAAGAAAATCTACGTGATCCACAGCAACACGGATTCACCAGGGGAAGGTCCTGCCAATCTAATCTGATTGACTTCTTTGATTGGGTGACCAGTCATCTGGATGCCGGTGAGTCCCTTGACGTGATATACTTGGACTTCAGCAAAGCTTTTGATAGCGTTCCACACCGCAGGCTGTTGAACAAACTAAAATCGATGGGATTAGGGGATACATTCACAACATGGGTAAGGGATTGGCTAGATGGTAGGCTTCAAAGGGTGATGGTAAACGGTACCCCCTCCAAAACGTCAGCAGTGATGAGTGGAGTACCTCAGGGCTCCGTCTTAGGGCCGATTCTATTCAATTTATTCATAGGAGATTTGACCCAAGGACTTAGAGGAAAAGTATCACTGTTTGCCGACGATGCCAAACTATGCAACATAGTTGGCAAAAGCAGTGTGCCTGACTTTATGACGCAGGACCTAAGACAGCTTGAACAGTGGTCATCAACTTGGCAGCTGGGCTTCAATGCTAAAAAATGTAAAGTAATGCACCTAGGCAAAAAAAATCCACACAGAACTTACACACTAAATGGTGAAACATTGTCCAGGACCACGGTGGAACGTGATTTAGGAGTGATCATTAGCGACGATATGAAGGCTGCCAATCAAGTGGAGAAGGCATCGTCCAAGGCAAGACAAATGATGGGCTGTATCCGTAGGGGTTTTGTCAGCAGAAAACCTGAAGTCATAATGCCGCTGTACAGATCCATGGTGAGACCTCATCTCGAGTATTGTGTTCAATTCTGGAGACCACACTACCGAAAAGATGTGTTGAGAATTGAGTCGGTTCAGCGAATGGCTACCAGGATGGTTTTGGGGCTCAGGGAACTCACGTATGAAGAAAGGTTAAAAAAACTGCGGATGTACTCACTGGAGGAGCGAAGGGAGAGAGGGGACATGATTGAGACCTTTAAGTATATTACTGGGCGTATAGAGGTGAAAGATGATATCTTCAGTCTTATAGGGCCCTCAGTAACCAGAGGACACTCGCTGAAAATCAGGGGAGGGAAATTTCAGGGTGATGCGAGGAAGTACTTCTTCACTGAAAGGGTGGTAGATCATTGGAACGAGCTGCCTCAGAGGGTGATTGAGGCCAGCAGCGTGTTAGATTTCAAGAGAAAATGGGATATTCATGTGGGATCTCTAGGAGAGTAAGAATCAGGGAGTGGGTCATTGGTATGGGCAGACTCGATGGGCTATAGCCCTTTTCTGCCGTCAATTTCTATGTTTCTATGTTTCTATGTGCCTGCCTTGTAACCCACATACATTAGCTGAAGGCAATACTACATTCCTCTATGAAAACGGAACTAAGGGTGGCATATATAGGGCACAAAGATATGTGTCTTGAAGCATCTGAAGTAGATCTTTTGATATTTTAACCCTAATATTTAAACTTTTGAATAGGCATGATTTGCTAAATATCCTCTCTTTACCAGATTATTATCCTCCCTCCAAGAATTTCTTCCCTGTATTTTCTTTCATTTAGCAGGTATTGATAGCTGTTTGACTTCTATACAGCCATACATAGTTGAGTTTTTGCCTAACTGGTCTCCTGTAACAATTGGAAACTCTCCATGAAAGTATTTTCTTCTTAGAGATGGAGGTGAATGCATAGTACCAGCCACCAGAGGTCACCTGTGTTTTACAAATCAGTTTCTATTTATCTTGAATTTTCTATGCCATTGCTAGGATGAGTCATTTTAACAAACGTAGACAGATACGTTTAAAACAAAGATATTTAGATCTTATGATTTGCTGTATATAGTGGGCATTAGTGGGCTATATATTTTTTGACATGACATATCTTTATACTAAGTAAAGCACATTTGTAGTGTTTCTCTTAATTTTAACATTGCCATATTATTGTTTGACATGTTAATGTCTGAAAAATCAGCTATGGATACCAGTAAGGGAAAAAAACTCAGTTTGTCCTGGTCATTGTACAACTATGCAGTAAGTTGATATCATCACTTAGGGTTTAATTCAATCAGATCATTTTTGGCCTCTGTCATAATAGTAGGCTTTTTTGGGATACAGTGGGTTAAAAAAAAATCAAATCATGGTCTGAAAAAGATATTTGGAAGGCAAAGAAGAGGAGCCATTCGGAATGCTAAATTAATACTCTTCACAATAGCAAGCTTTAAATATCTCATATTCAGAGAAGAATGGAAAGCAGACATTGAAGACAAAATAACAGAAAAAGAGCAGAAGCTGAGCTAGAACTGTAAGATATGACATAATGGTAGGACTAAACCCAACCATTTTAAAGAAGGAAAGGAGAGTATCTCTTAGGCCAAGATGCACAAAAATCAGTTGGTATTACCAACTAGATCGCTGTTGGCTGATTCGCTGGCCGATTCCCCAACAGCAATCGATGCACTAACAAGTTTGCATGCAAATGCAACCGATTCAATCGCTCAGTGAGCAATTGACATATGCGCAAAGCCCTAACAGCAGTGACAGGGAAAGCAGCCTCCTGTCACTGCTGTTAGGGCTTCTGGTTTTGTTTTGTTTTTAATGGCACAAATGTTGTGCGTGTGTTAAACACAACCTGTGCCATAAAAAAAAGCTCTTCGCACCTTGCCCTCCCACCCTGCACTGGCCGCCGGCACCTTGAGGAACCATCCACCCTGCCGACCTGTGGCAAAATGGCAGGAGGTATGCCCACTCCTTCCTGCCACAAAGGAACTCCCTCCCCCCGACCGAAAAAAAAGGCAGAAGGGATGCCCACTCCCACCTGCCACAAAGGAACTCTCTCCCCCCTGCCTGAAAAAAAAAGGCAGGAGAGATGCCCACTCCCTCCTGCCACCGGATACACCTCTCCCCCTCCAGGCCCCCCTACCCTTTACCTCTTAAAAGTTGGGAGCAGGAGGTACTGAGAACATCTCCTGCTCTTCCTCCCTCTGACTATGACACTGGGCCATAGGCCCCTCCCAAGAAGGGAGGGGCCTGATTTGTCTGAGCCAATCAGGGACATCCTTAAACTCCTTCCTAAGGAAGTCCCTGATTGGCTTGACTGTGCTGATCAGGGCCTTAGGCTCCTCCCCTTGTATCCGGGATACAGGAAGGAGCCTAAGGAAGGCCCTGATTGGCTGAGATGCCTCAGGCCCCTCCCTTACATCACATAATTTTTTTTTTCAATGGCACAGATATTTTGCGTGTATTACACACGCAAAATATCTGTCCCATAAAAAAAATGAAAAAAATCTGCAAGGCAGGGAAGAGGCACTGTGGATCAATTTGAAAAGAGGGAATGGTGAATATATTTACATTGGTGTGATTATACAGGCCCCTTCACAGATGGAAGAAGTAGATAGAGATTTAGTAGACATTCAGAATATATCTAAAAAAGGGGAAGTCTTACTAATAGGTGATTTTAACATGCCGGATGTTGATTGAGGTATCCCTATTCCAGGGTTTTGTAGAAGTAGGGAGATCCTGGATTCTCTACAAGGAGAGCTGTTGGTAATGGAACCAATGTGGGATAGGGTCATACTGGACTTAGTGCTTACAAACAGGGAATTACAGGCCGGTAAGTCTGACTTCTGTGGTAAGCAAATTAATAGAAACACTTTTAAAACAGAGAATGGTGAAGTTTCTGGAATCCTGTGGATTACAGGACCAGAGGCAACATGGATTCACTAGAGGTAGATCTTGTCAGACAAATCTGATCAATTTCTTTGACTGGGTGACCAGAGAATTGAATAGAGGATGTGCGCTAGATGTGGTGTATTTAGATTTTAGCAAAGCCTTTGACAATGTTCCACACAGACGTCTAATAAATAAATTGAGTGCCCTTGGGATGGGTCCCAAAGTGAAGGGCTGGGTCAAGAACTGGTTCAGTGGAAGGCAACTGGTTCAGTGGAAGTGGATGGTAGTGATCAATGGAGAGCGCTCTGAAGAAAGGGATGTTACCAGTGGTGTGCCTCAAGGTTCTGTTCTTGGGCCTGTTCTTTTTAACATTTTTATAAACGATATTGCTAAAGGGTTGTCGGGTAAGATATGCCTCTTTGCGGATGATACCAAAATCTGCAATAGAGTAGACACGCCGGATGGTATGAATAACATGAAGACCTGGCGAAGCTTGAAGAATTGTCTGAAATGTGGCATCTAAAATTTAATGCTAAGAAATGTAAGGTCATTCATTTGGGCTGCAAAAACCTGAGGGAACAGTTTAGGGGGTGAAGAACTTATGTGCACGACAGAAGAGCGGGACTTGGGTGTGATTGTATATGATGATCTTAAAGTGGCCAAACAGGTTGAAAAGTGACGGCAAAAGCTAGAAGGATACTAGGTTGCATAGGTAGAGGTATGGCCAGTAGGAAAAAGGAGGTATTGATGCCCCTATATAAGACTTTGGTGAGACCTCATTTAGAATATTGTGTACAATTCTGGAAGTCGCACCTTCAAAAAGATATAAAAGGATGGAGTCGGTCCGGAGGAAGGCTACTAAAATGGTATGTGGTCTTCATCATAAGGCATATGGAATATGGGGGACAGAGATCTCAATCTGTATACTTTGGAGGAAAGGCGAGATAGGGGAGATATGATAGAGACTTTTAAATACCTACTTAATATAAATGCGCATGAGTCAAGTCTCTTTGAAAGGAAAGAAACATAGAAACATAGAAAATGACAGCAGAAAAGGGCCACGGCCCACCAAGTCTGCCCACTCTAATGACCCACCCCCTAATTTCTTCCATGAAGAGATCCCACATGCTTATCCCATTTTTTCTTAAAATCTGGCACGCTGCTGGCCTCGATTACCTGCAGTGGAAGATCATTCCAATGATCAACCACCCTTTCGATGAAGAAATACTTCCTGGTGTCGCCATGAAGTTTCCCACCCCTGATTTTCAATGGATGCCCTCTTGTTGCCGTGGGTCCTTTAAGAAAAAAGATATCTTCTTCCACCTCGATACGGCCCGTGACATATTTGAACGTCTCAATCATGTCTCCCCTCTCTCTGCGCTCCTCGAGTGAGTATAGCTGCAACTTACCCAGCGGTTCCTCATACGGGAGATCCTTGAGTCCTGAGACCATCCTGGTGGCCATTCGCTGAACCGACTCAACTCTCAGCACATCTTTCTGGTAATGTGGCCTCCAGAATTGTACACAATATTCCAGATGAGGTCTCACCATGGATCTGTACAATGGCATTATGACTTCCGGCTTTCAGCTGACGAAACTTCTACGGATACAACCCATCATTTGTCTAGCCTTGGATGAAGCTTTCTCCACTTGATTGGCCGTCTTCATGTCTTCACTAATGATTACCCCCAAGTCTCGTTCTGCTGTAGTCCTTGCTAAGGTCTCACCATTTAGGGTGTAAGATCTGCATGGATTTCTGCTGCCAAGGTGCATGACCTTACACTTTTTGGCATTGAAACTTAGTTGCCAAGTCGTGGACCAATGTTCCAGTAAGAGTAGGTCCTGCGTCATACTGTCTGGCACTGTGCTATTGCCCACTATGTTGCATAGTTTGGCGTCATCGGCGAATAATGTAATTTTACCTCGAAGCCCCTGAGCCAGGTCGCTTACGAAGATGTTAAATAGGATCGGGCCCAAGACCGAGCCCTGCGGCACTCCACTGATCACCTCCGACGTTTTGGAGAGGGTACCGTTCACCACCACCCTCTGAAGTCTACCTTTAAGCCAGTCTTTAATGTTTCACCTAATCCCATCGAACTCATCTTGCTCAATAAACTGCGGTGTGGGACGCTTTCAAAAGCTATACTGAAGTCCAAGTACACGACGTCCAGGGACTCCCCCCCATATCCAGCTTTCTTGTTACCCAGTCAAAGAAGCTGATTAGATTGGATTGTCAGGACCTTCCCTTTGTAAATCCGTGTTGATGGGGATCTCACAGATTCTCCTCGTTCAGGATCGTATCTAACTTGTGTTTGATTAGTGTTTCCATAAGTTTATTCACTATCGAGGTGAGACTCACTGGTCTATAATTCGCAGCCTCCGTCCTGCATCCCTCTTTGTGGAGTGGAATGACGTTGGCTGTTTTCCAGTCCAACGGAACTCTTCCTGTACTTAGGGAAAGATTGAAGAGCGCGGATAACGGTTCCGCCAGGACATCACTCAACTCCCTAAGCACCCTGGGGTGTAGATTGTCTGGTCCCATGGCTTTGTTCACTTTGAGTCTAGATAGTTCATAGTAGACGCTGCTGGGTGTAAACTCGAAATTTCGAAACGGGTCTTCCGAGCTTTCCCTTGACTGCAACTGTGGACTGGACCCCGGCACCTCGCAGGTAAAGACTGAGTAGAAGTATTCATTTAGTAGTTCGCCCTTTATCTGGATACGATTCTACATAATTCCCGTCTGGTTTCCTAAGGCGTACTATCCCATCTTGCTTCTTTTTCTGTCACTAATATATCTGAAGAAGGATTTATCCCCCTTCTTAATGTTCTTTGCCAGATTCTCTTCCATACGGAGTTTGGCCTCTCTGACTGCTGTTTTGACAGCTTTAGACTTGGCCAGATAGTCCTTCTTAGTCTCTCGTTTTACTGATTGTTTGCAGGAGATAAATGTTCTTTTCTTCTTTTTTACAAGGTCCGAGATCTCCGCAGAGAACCACTGAGGTTTATTGATTCTCCGCCGTTTTCTTACTGTTTTTATATAGCGGTTGGTTGCTTCGTGTAGGGTAGATTTCAGCGTTGACCACATTACCTCTACATTATCTGTTGCGGCTTGATTGTGCAGCGCCCGATGGACAAAATCTCCCATGCTTTTGAAATTAGTGCCCTTAAAGTTGAGGACCTTTGTAGATGTGTTTGATCTAGTGAAACCTTTCTTGAGGTTGAACCATACCGTGTTGTCACTGGAGGCCAATGTATCGCCCACCGAAACCTCTGTGACACTTCCTCCGTTGGTGAGTACTAGGTCCAGTATCGCCTGATCCCTAGTGGGCTCCAATATAGAGAGCTGCATGAGAACGGGGACGACGGGAATCCCGCGGGCATCCCGCGGGTTCCCCCTTCAAGTCACGGGGATTCCGTGGGGACGCCCCCTAGGGTCGCGGGAATCCCGTGGGGACGCCCCCTAGGGTCGCGGGGTTCCTGCAGGGCTGGATGTACTAAGTCGTGCGGCTTCTCCCTACCTGCTCTGCTTGCAGCACAGAGCCGAACGGAAGTCTTCCCGACGTCAGCGCTGATGTCAGGAAGACTTCTGTTCGGCTCTGTGCTGCAGGCAGGGCAGGTAAGGAGAAGAAGAGTAGCCTCGCGGCTTGAGTGGCGACCAAGGGAGGGGGGCGGTCCGCCCCGGTGCAGCACAGCCGGCCAGGTCCCCTTACTTTTGTGGCGCTTCCCCGACCGACCGACAACAGCCCCGGTCCGACAAACCTCCCTGCCCTTAACCGCGAATCTAAATTACCTTCTTACAGCAGCTGTAAGAAGGAAATTTAGATTCGCGGTTAAGGGCAGGGAGGTTTGTCAGACCGGGGCTGTTGTCGGTCGGTCGGGGAAGCGCCACAAAAGTAAGGGGACCTGGCCGGCTGTGCTGCACCCGGGGCGGGAGAGAAGGAGAGGGGAGAAGGACGCTGAAAGCACTGGGGAAGACAAAGGGGTGGAGAAGGATGCTGAAAGGCCATGGGGAAGACGGGGGGGGGGGGGGAAGGACACTGAAAGCACTTGTGGAAGACAGAAGGACATAAGAACATAAGCAATGCCTCTGCTGGGTCAGACCTGAGGTCCATCGTGCCCAGCAGTCCGCTCTCGGGGCGGCCCAACAGGTCCAGGACCTGTGCAGTAATCCTCTATCTATACCCCTCTATCCCCTTTTCAGTAGGTAATTATCCAATCTTTTCTTAAACCCCATTACCGTACTCTGCCCTATTACGTCCTCTGGAAGCGCATTCCAGGTGTCCACCACACGTTGGGTAAAGAAGAACTTCCTAGCATTCGTTTTGAATCTGTCCCCTTTCAACTTTTCCGAGTGCCCTCTTGTTCTTTTATTTTTTGAAAGTTTGAAGAATCTGTCTCTCTCCACTTTCTCTATGCCCTTCATGATCTTGTAAGTTTCTATCATATCCCTTCTAAGTCTCCTCTTCTCCAGAGAAAAGAGACCCAATTTCTCCAATCTCTCAGCGTATGAAAGGTTTTCCATACCTTTTATCAGACGTGTCGCTCTCCTCTGGACCCTTTCGAGTAACGCCATATCCTTCTTAAGATACGGCGACCAAAATTGAATGCAGTACTCCAGATGCGGACGCACCATCGCCCGATACAACGGCAGAATAACTTCTTTCGTTCTGGTCGCAATGCCCTTCTTGATTATACCAAGCATTCTATTCGCTCTCTTAGCGGCCGCTGCGCACTGTGCCATTGGCTTCATTGTCATGTCCACCATTACCCCCAAGTCCCTTTCCTGTGTACTCTCATTCAATAATATCCCTCCCATCGTATAGTTGTACCTCAAGTTTCTGCTTCCCATATGTAATACTTTGCATTTCTCAACGTTGAACTTCATCTGCCACCTCGTCGCCCATTCCCCTAGCTTGTTCAAGTCCCTTTGCAATTCTTCGCAGTCCTCTATAGTCCGAGCACCACTAAATATTTTGGTGTCGTCTGCAAATTTTATTATCTCACACTTTGTCCCTGTTTCTAGATCATTTATGAATATATTAAATAGCAACGGCCCAAGCACCGAGCCCTGCGGTACACCACTCGTGACCCTCCTCCAGTCCGAGTAGTGGCCTTTCACTCCTACCCTTTGCTTTCTACCTTCCAACCAGTTTCTGATCCATCTATGTACATCTCCTTCCACCCCATGGTTCTTCAGTTTCCGGAGTAGATGTTCATGGGGCACCTTATCAAAGGCTTTTTGGAAATCTAGATATATGATGTCTATGGGGTCTCCTCTGTCCATTTGTTTGTTAACTCCCTCGAAGAAGTGCAATAAGTTCGTTAGGCACGATCTCCCCTTGCAGAAACCATGTTGGCTGGTTATCAGAAGTTCGTTCCTTTCGAAATGTTCATCGATGTTTTCTTTTATCAGAGCTTCCGCCATTTTTCCCGGAACCGAGGTCAGACTCACTGGTCTGTAGTTTCCAGGGTCACCTCTTGATCCCTTTTTAAAGATGGGCATAACGTTGGCTATCTTCCAATCCTCCGGGATCACTCCTGTTTTTAGGGATAGGTTGCAAATTTGCTGTAGTAGTGGGGGGAGAAGGACGCTGACAGGGCATGGGGAAGACGGGGGTGGGGGGAGAAGGACGCTGAAAGCACATGGGGAAGACAAAGGGGTGGAGAAGGACCCTGAAAGGACATGGGGAAGACAGAGAGGGAGAAGGACGCTGAAAGGACATGGGGAAGACAGAGGGGGGAGAAGGACGCTGAAAGGACATGGGGAAGACAGAGGGGGGAGAAGGACGCTGAAAGGACATGGGGAAGACAGAGGGGGGAGAAGGACGCTGAAAGGACATGAGGAAGACAGAGGGGGGAGAAGGACACTGAAAGGACATGGGGAAGACAGAGGGGGGAGAAGGACACTGAAAGCACATGTGGAAGACAGAGGGGGGAGAAGGATGCTGACAGGACATGGGGAAGATGGGGGGGAGAAGGACGCTGAAAGGAAATGGGGAAGAGAGAGTGAGGAGAAGACGCTGGCAGGGAAGAAGACAGAGATGCCAGACTATGGGGGGAGCGGAGGGAAGAAGATGGGTGCCAGACCAATTTGGAAGGGGGAGAAAGGGAGAGGCACAGTAACAGAGCAAATGGAAGACGCAGAAGGAAGAGAGACAGTGGATGGCAGGAACTGAATGAGAACATGAGGAAAGCAAAAACCAGGCAACAAAGGTAGGAAAAGAATTCTATTTCTTTTTTTTTTTTTTTTTGCTTCAGGATAAAGTAGTATATTAGTTGTGTTGATAAAAATTTATAAACAAAAGAGGCACTGGTAGAAACCCGTTTACAAAGTATGTATTCTTCCCAATTAATATTTCCAAATTAATAAAGTCTTTTTGCTTATTTGTAAATGGGTTTCTACCAGTCTTTAATTCAGTAGCATAATTAAATGAAATAACTATTTCTGAAGTTTATAGGGATGGGCGGGGACGGAGGGGATTCCTCACGGGGACGGGCGGGGACGGAGGGGATTCCTCACGGGGACGGGTGGGGAGGGAGGGATTCCTCACGGGGACGGGTGGGGACAAGTGGGACTTTGGCGGGGACGGGTGGGATTTCTGTCCCCACGCAACTCTCTACTCCAATACCATTTGTTTGAGGCATGCTCCCTTTATGGAGGTTAATAACCTTCTGCTGCCCTTCTGCTGCTGCTGCAATGAGAGGGCATAGGATGAAGTTAAGAGGTGATAGCTCCGGAGTAATCTAAGGAAATACTTTTTTACAGAAAGGGTGGTAGATGCATGGAACAGTCTCCCGGAAGAGGTGGTGAAGCCAAGAGACTGTGTTTTAATTCAAAAGGGCCTGGGATAGGCAGGTGAGATCTCTCGGAGAGAGAAAGAGATAATGGTTACTGCAGAGGGCAGACTAGATGGGCCATTGGGCCTTTATCTGCCATCATGTTTCTATGTTAATTAAAGAACTTAATTGGGTTTGTTATTCAATTCAGATAGCCACTTATCTTGTTGGGAGCCTCCATAATGGGCACCTATCTCTAGGTGCCATATATAGAATTTGCCCCTAAATGAATTCTTTTGGGAGATACCTAGAAACTGAACACAGGCCTTCTGTATGGCAATGCATAGCATCTACCATGAAAATCATTGTACTAGTACCAAAGAACTTCAAATGCTCTGTATTTCTTAGCAAAAAAAAAAAAAAGATTGTAATTGATTAGACATTATGACCCCCTTTTATCAAGATGCGTTAGGTTTTTTTTTTTGTTGTTTTTTTAATCTAAGAGTATCAGATCTTTTACCGCATCACCTGGCGATAAAAAATCCTAATGGCTTGATAAAAGGGGACCTATATTTGTTTTTACTATCCTGTTTAATTTGATTATTTTCTAACCATTAAACAAATAACATTCATTTTCTCTTGCTCAGCAGAGTGAGCTTGGTCCATCTGCCTCTTCCTCAAAATGTCCTCCTCTCTGTTGCCTTGCTATCAAGTCCTTTGCATGCAAGCCAGAAGGAAAAATGTTTTTTAAATCCCCCTGTTCCCCAGCCCTGAGTCAAGGAGTGCCACAGTAGATGAAAGAAACCAATAGAGGATGCTGCATCACTATTAAGATATGGCATATAACCATCCCCTGAAGATCTAGCTGTGAATTAAATCCAGAAATATTTCAATAGAGTGGTGGCAACAAGGCTTATTTGCAAGAATATCCAGGAATGAAGCTCTAAAGAAGGAGCTAAGGTGCATTTTGTTGATTAGAATTTTAAAAGGCATGTCTGATTTATTGCTAACATTATCCTGGCCAGCCTGTTATTGGCTTACGTTTTGCTTCTTGAAATTCTGAGATACATCAGGTTTCTGATGTTCCGGCTCTTTTAATTTGTTAAGAAAGTGACTGTGTGGAACATCATCCTTTTTGTGCAGTGAAGCTGGATATATTCCAAAGTCTCGTCTTATAATTGTATATTCTAAGCATAATTGGAATGGTAGAAAAGCAAATAAGTATTACAAGATGTCTGTGATTGCAGATGAAGTCATCTCCATGTAGAAAATGAGTAGATTACAAAGGTGCAACAAGTCACAATATATTCTGATTGGCACAAGGACATATATCTTGGCATTGATTGAAATTCTGCTTGGCCAGTAAAGGCACATCTCATAAGAGATGATAGCATTTGTTCATAAACACACAGAGGAGAAGTATAGCAGAGCATCCGTGATGGAAATAAAAGAGCTGGTTGTAAACTGCTTATGTGTCCTAGCAACTGTCCTTGTAAGGTAATTTATGTCCCTGAAAATTTGGTGCAAGGCAAGCAAGCAGCCCCAGGAGACCTATCGCCTCTCATTATTCACACTCACCCCAACATTTTCCACAACTCTGCCCTTCCACTTCGAGAATGAAACAAAACAGTTGTACTGTATTTGTAACATATGTGCTTATTATTAATATATACCTGCAAGAGTTGCGTGATATGTATAAGGCTTCTTATTTTAAGTTTCAACAGATAAACACTGATAACCTACAATACAAATACAGTAAATTTAAAATATTTATTTATTTATTTTTAGTATTTATACAGTATACCACTTATAACCTAAGTGGTTTTACATTTCAGGTAGTCAAACATTTTCCCTATCTGTCCCATTGGGCTCAGTCTATCTAATGTACCTGGGGCATTGGAGGATTAAGTAACTTGCCCAGAGTCATAAGGAACAGAGCAGGATTTAAACCTACAACCTCAGGGTTGTACTTATTGGATCAATATCAGAAAACACCACTTTCCCTAGAACTTTGTCACCCCTATCCTGACCTGAATTATACTTGCCACTCAAGAGCTGTCAGCACAAAAAGGGTCTTTTTTTTTTAATTTGCGGGTGTATTCTGTGCATGTGCCGATCGCTATCACCAGCGACTCGTCGCATGCAAATATAGCAATCCTCCCTGACTCTCCACAAGCCTCGTTTCCATGCTCGGGTATTTGAGAATGACTCATATTTTGCAAATCATTATATTTGCGGCTGCGACAGCAGCCCGTCGGATATTACCGTGAAGTTTTGAGAATCTTCCCCAGAGAGTAGGTTTAAATGGTCAATTTTCTCAATGGAGAAGTGTACATAGTGGGATGGGGTTCCCCAAGGGGTCTATTGTACTGTACTGGGACCATTGCTTTTTAACATATTTATCAATGATCTAGAGATGGGAATAATTAGTGAGATAATGTCATTTGCTGATGACACAAAGTTGTTAAAATTGGTTAAACCACGAGGAAGTAAGGCACACAAAAACTCCCATGTATATGCTCTATCATTTTGTTCTGTTATAAAGTACAGAACAATTCAATCTCTACGTATTTCCTTCTTCACCTAGCTGCTCCATTATTTAGTGGGAATATAGAACTGTCTCCAAGGCACCATTAATGCTTCTGCATTAATCACTTGTCGAGGGGCTTCTTAAAGGACTATGCAGATGGCATCAACTTCCAGAGCATCACCTCCATAATATGCCTGATCCCCACTGGCCCGCAGACTAAAAGTAGGTTAATTCTCTTCCTCGAAGCACACCCTGGTCTTCTTTACAGGGGTACATCCAAATGGGTGGCACAGTGAACAAGGCAGAATCTTTACAGGTTTTCAGTTGATGTTATTTAATTTTTGAACATCAAAACATTTCATGCATGTAAACAAGAGACACTCTATCCTCCTCTTCTACAAAGCCGTGTGGTAACGGCCCTGAAGCCCATAGAGATTTAAAGGGCTTCTGGGCTGTCGCCGCGTGGCAGCCGCATGGCAGCCGCTAGCGTGGATTTGTAGAAGAGGGGGTATGTATTGAGAGAAAAATCAAAATAAACATTCTATCAAAATAAACATTCTATATAGTGTATAAACAAGCTGTTTGTGAAACTCAGTGGCATCACAGACATATTTTTATACATTTTACTCATTGGGACCTTTTTACTAAAGTGCATTAGATTTTGTAGTTACAGTGGCATAATGCAGAAAATTAGTGTGTGGTAGGTACAAAACTAATATGGAAATTATTGGGGGCACATCCAATATTTTCCTATATATGTCACATGCTAGCCAGATTTACATACAATAGAGGTTGCACTCATGCATATTCATTGGGGATGTCCTAAAAACCTGTCTGGCTAAGTGTGTTGACTCCCGAGGTCTGGGTTGAGAACCATTGCACTAGGGGTAGCAATAGCAAGCTGGAAAGTCTCCCACTCATCTTTTTCACTGATTTCCTTTTGTTTAATCATTGCCTCTAGGCTGGAGTGAAAATGAGGACAAAATTATCTCCTAAAAGAATAAAAAAAAGATTAAACATAAATCTGATTAGTGACAAAAAAAAAAGAATAAACATAAATCTGATTAGTGACAAAAAATATGTAAAATTGTCTGAGGTTTGTAGAAATATACAGTAAAACCTTGGTTTGCGAGCATAATTCGTTCCAGAAGCATGCTTGTAATCCAAAGCACTTGTATATCAAAGCGAATTTCCCCATAGGAAATAATGGAAACTCAGACGATTCGTTCCACAACTCAAAAACGTTCATACAAAATACTATACGTACTTGTATTGCAAGACCTCGTTCATTTAGAACAGTCACTCCACTCCTGCAGCATCAGAGAAAGAAGAACCTTCGGCTCTGTTGTGACGCGTGTATACTGTATGTACTCGTATTGCAAAACTTTGTTTGTTTAGAATAGTCACTACATTCTTACAGCGTCAGAGAGACGAACTATCAGCTTAGTTGTGATAGGTACTTGTATTGCAAGACATTGCTTGTGTATCAAGTTAAAATTTAATCAAATGTTTTGCTTGTCTTGCAAAACACTTTCAAAGTTACTTGCAATCCAAGGTTTTACTGTACAGGGAGCTTTCTTATCTAAAACCTGGATTATAAATTAACTATTTGATCCCAGGCCCATGTTTATTGATCTGTTTACAGTATCACATATAGAACATTACTAGTCTTTTAAAAATAACTATACTAACAATATTTTAGGTGAAAAAATTAAGCCTGGATATGAGTATGGTGAATCCTAGTAGTTAGACAGAAGAGGAGTACACAACGAAGATTACTAAAATAGGAAATAGCAACAATTTCCTTGTGTATCATAAAGTCTCTTTCTCCAGCCTTGCACAATATATTTAGGGTTTTATTCTTAGGTGTTTGTAAATTTAGGGCTCCTTTTACGAAGGTGCGTTAGGGCCTTAACGTGTGGAATAGCATGCGCTAAATTGCCGCGTGCGCTAGCTGCTACCGCCTCCTTTTGAGCAGGCGGTAGATTTTCGGCTAGTGTGTGCTAATTCAGTGCGTGCGCTAAAACGCTTAGTGCACCTTTGTAAAAGGAGCCCTTAGACATCTAGGCCCAGATTCTATAAATGGCGTTGTTAGTTAGGTAGCAATAGCCGCCCTTCTGTCATCTAATTTAATTGGTTTTAATTAGCACGATAATTGACTGTGCTGTTAAAAAACAATTAAAAAGTCATTTTTTAAAAAGTAGGCACCGGAATCACGTCTAGGCATGGTGCCTAGTGGCACCTGAGGTCCAAGTAGGCGTGGACAGGGGCGGAGATTAGGTGCCATTATGCATGATTCTTTGTCAAACTTAGGCACCAGTCATGTATGCCTTTAAAACCCTGGCCTACATGACCGGTGTCTACGTTTTTCAGTAGCTGCAATTCTGTTAATGCTGCTTATGCATGATTGATACATGGCCGATGCCGTTTTTGAAGGTGCCATTTACAGAATCTGGGCCTTATTTTCTACCTTATTTGGCAAGGATGCATTTTGATGCCCAGACTTCCAGTCTCACAAGGTCTTTTTGCAATTTTTCACAATTCTCTTGCGATTTAACAACTTTGTGTCATCAGCAAATTAAATTATCTCACTAATTATTCCCATCTCTAGATCATTGATAAATATGTTAAAAAGCAGTACAGTACAATAGACCCCTTGGTGAACCCCCCCCACCCCACTATGTACACTTCTCCATTGAGAAAATTGACCATTTAAACCTATTCTCTGGGGAAGATTCTCAAAACTTCACGGTAATATCCGACGGGCTGCTGTCGCAGCCGCAAATATAAAGATTTGCAAAATACGAGTCATTCTCAAATACCCAAGCATGCAAATGAGGCTTGCGGAGAGTCAGGGAGGGTTGCTATATTTGCATGTGACGAGTCGCTGGTGATAACGATCGGCACATGCACAGAATACACCCGCAAATTAAAAAAAACAAAACCCTGAATTAAAACATAGAAACATAGAAATAGACGGCAGATAAGGGCCCACGGCCCATCTAGTCTGCCCACCTTAATGTCCCTCCCCTACCTTTGCCCTGTGAATAGATCCCATGTGCCGATCCCATTTGGCCTTAAAATCAGGCACGCTGCTGGCCTCAATCACCTGTAGTGGAAGACTATTCCAGCGATCAACCACTCTTTCAGTGAAAAAGAATTTCCTGGTGTCACCTCGTAGTTTCCCGCCCCTGATTTTCAACGGATGCCCTCTTGTTGTCGTGGGACCCTTGAAAAAGAAGATATCTTCCTCCGCCTCGATGCGGCCCGTAAGATACTTGAACGTCTCGATCATGTCCCCCCTCTCTCTGCGCTCCTCGAGCGAGTATAGCTGTAATTTGTCAAGCCGTTTTTCGTATGGCCGGAGGGTTGCTCACTCACTCCCACCACCAGGATCCCCATTCCCCTGACACTAGGATGCACTGGAGAGGGGAAGGCTCAACATTTTGAAGAGGAAGGCCTGCCGGCTGGAGTAGGCATCCCTCCAGCTGGCCATGGACTAAAAGATATGGGGGTGTCAGGAGGTGGGAACAAAATCACAGAGTAGTTGGGTGAAGAAGGAAATATGTAGAGATTGAATTGTTCTATCCTATATAATAAAAGGCTAACTCGCGCATGCGCAGTCCTATTTTCGTGTTCCGTGCGCTGTAGGTCTGTGGCCGAAGGAGTGCGCATGCGCGCGAATACGTCACCACCCGATCGCCTCCACAAGCCGGACCGCAGCCAGACGACGTTATCCGTTTCTCCTGTCGCCGCCGCCGATCTCCGTTTCTCCTTTGCCGCCCACCCCCTTCTCTTCCCGCGGGTCCGAATGGCGATTCAAGCAGCGTGTACATCAGTCTCCACACGCTGCTTCGGGCCCTTCTACTGCCCTGATTTGCTCTGCCGCGTCTCTGATGATGTCATCAGGGACGTGCCAGAGTAAATCAGGGCAGAAGGGCCCGAAGCAGCGTGTGGAGACTGATAAAAGCGCTGCTGGAATCACCACCTTTGTAGTCCGGCCCGCGGGAAGGGGAAGGGGAAGGGACAGGGGCGGGTAGAGGAAACGCTAATGCTGCTGCACAGGGAACTGGTGGGGGGGGGGGAGGGAAATGGAGGGGAAGGGAATGCTGCTTTGGACGGACAGACAGACAGAGAGAGGAAGGGAAACACAAAGAAAATAAGAAATACACAGGGGCAGGTGCTCAGGGAACTGGTGTGGGGGGAGGGAAATGGAGGGGGATGGAATGCTGCTTTGGACAGACAGAGAGAGGAAGGGAAACACAAAGAAAATAAGAAAGACACAGGGGCAGGTGCACAGGGAACTGGTGTGGGGGGAGGGGGATGGAATGCTGCTTTGGACAGACATACAGAGGGAGGAAGGGAGACAGAAAGGAAAGAAGAAAGACACAGGGTCAGGGAGATACACAGAAAGACAGACAGGCAAAGGGGGCCAGGGACAGAGACAGACAGAAAGGACAGCGGGAGCCGCGTCAGGAGGGGTGCGGGATGCGGCAGTGGGAACTTTTCCAATGGGTGCAACTGGGCAGCTGTCGGGAACCTCTGATCAGGGGCAGAGCAAGGTAAGAGTATCATAGGGATAAGAAGGAGGAGGGAGGATAAAAAAGGAAGGGATGCCTACTGCTGGACAGGGGGAGAAGGAAAGAGATGCTGATGGACAGGGGAGGTGAAGAAAAAATAACGGAGGACTAATGTTGGACAGGGGGAGAAGGAAAGAGGTGCTGCTGGACAGGGGGGAGGTAAAACAAAGGGAGAAGGGCTGCTGCTGCATAAGGAGAGCAGTGAAGGGGTGGTGGTGGACACAGTGGAGGTAAAAGGAAGGGAAAATGGACAGGGGGAGCAGGCAAGGGGTGGTGATGGACAGCCAAGGAAAAAGAAAGGCAGAAAGAAAGAAAGCGGCTAAGGAGAGAGAGAGAAAAAAAGACAGACACACACACATATGTTCTAGCACCCGTTAATCTAACGGGCTTAAAGACTAGTACTTTATAACAGAACAAAATGACAGAGCATATACATGGGAGTTTTTGTGTGCCTTACTTCCTCATGGTTTAACCAATTTTAATGTTAACAATTTCTCCTTGTATTCTTTTGTGCACTGCCATGAACCGAAAGGCATATGTGCGGTATATAAATCAATTATACTATGTTATGTTACAAGTATAAGCATTGATTGAGACAGAGCCAACATGGATTTAGTCACGGGAAATCTTGCCTCACCAATCTGCTACATTTCTTGGAAGGGTTGAATGAAGAAGTGGATAAAGGTGAGCCAGTCGATATCGTGTATCTGGATGAAAAAATTCTGAGAAAATTAGAAAGTCATGGGATAACAAGTAACATCCTATTATGGATTAAGAACAGGTTGAAAGACAAAACATAGAGTAGGGTTAAATGATCAAAATTCTCAATAGAAAAGGGTAAATAGTGGAGTTCAATAATCACTCTAAAGCAACCTTTGCACAGCTAGAATTAATACTTAAACAAGCAAAAAGCTGTGAACCAAGTAGTGAAAATGAATAGCTGCATATATCACAAAAAGGAGGAAAAGCCTCAGAACCCCATTAGGGAAGGGACCCACCTCTAACTAGAGAGGGCAAGTTCATGTCATCGGCATAAAAACCTCCTATAAATTTGTGCCCTGGGTCAAACTTCTCTATTCCTCTCCATGCAGCATCTCTCCCTTCCTCCTCTCCATTATCATGTACAACATTTCTTTCTCTCTCCCCATGCCTTCCACCCTATGTCCAACAATTCTCCTCTCTTCTCCAAGCATGTCTCCCTCCCTCTCACCCTTTCTACCTCTTTGTTGCATCTCATTTTCTCTGCTCCACCCCATGTCCAACAATTCTTCCTCTCCTCCCCCATGGGCAGTGGTTTTCCATCCCTCCTTTCCCCGTGTAGCAGCTTTCCATCCCTTCCTCCCTTTCCCATGTGCACTTCCCGACTAATGATGTATTGTTATCTCATATATGTTTTTAAGACAGTGTACACCGCCTAGAAGGCTGATTGGGCGGAATATGAAATTTTTAATAAACTTGAAACTTGAACACCCCACTTTCACTATGACATTTGACATGACTCTGGGCCTACCTCCTAAAGAAGCAGCGGGGGGCGATGGCAGGAGGGAGTGGGCATCCCTCCTGCCATATTTAAAAGTTTGGGGGGGGGGTGATGGCAGTAGGGAGTGGGCATCCCTCTTGTCATATTCGTTCACGTGGGAGGGGGCGATGGCAGGAGGGAGTGAGCATCTCTCCTGCCATATTTAAAAGTTTGGCGGGGCCAAATGGAAGGAGGGAATGGGCATCTCCATTGCCATATTCGTGTGTGTGTGAGGGGGGGAGCGTCTGGTGGCAGGAGGGGGTGCCCGATGGCGGCAGGGGGTGCGGATCGCAGGGGGGAGGGTGCCGGTTCACGGGGGGCCTTCGGGGGGAGCAATGCCGTTCTCATGGGGGGGAGCAGCGCTGCTGGCCTCGGGGGGGAGGGTGGGGGGGGGGAACCTATCAAAGCGAGTTTCCATTATTTCCTATGGGGAAACTTGTTTTGATAAACGAGCATTTTGGATTACAAGCATGCTCCTGGAACAGATTATGCTCGTAATCCAAGGTACCACTGTACTTGGTTTCTCAATTTAATTTGAATTGTTCTATTAGGTGTAGGAATGATGCTTTCATACCAGGCTCAGATCAGGATGAGGTGACCTAAATGGATGGTCTCTCCCCCTTTTATTGAGAATCTTAGCTCCTTTAATTACTTAGCTAATGCTCTGCAGTTACAATTTTATCATGCATTTACAGTGAGGATTATAGCAAGGTAACTCATTTGTTTACATATCTCATGTGCTTCTCAAAGCTACTATCTCACGTGACATATGAATACATAACAGTTACAATAAAGTGATTTCCAATGTGTACACTTCTGATATGTCTAAAATCTTACTATAGTATGTGACAGTCCAAAGGTTATAATGCATGCTTCTTAAGTCTCTCGGGATTAGCTTTAAACTCAGTGCCTGCTTTTGCACATAGGCAAAGTTTGATTGTTGCCTATATAAGGAATTCTTAAACAAGATAAGGGATAAGATAAAGGTAGACTTGGGTCAGGTTAATATGTGACAAAAAGGGAGGGGGGGGGATGCCTCAGCATTCTGTCACAAGGTGCTAGCATTTTCCTTGCTAATAGAATGTCGATGTGGCAGGGAATGAGAAAGGATTCATACTTTCTTCAAAGGCCTCAGATCCAAACACAAGGCTTAGATCAGTATACTGACCTGGCCTATGTGCTCTGACCTTGCCCTGGTTCAGAGCTGCATCCCTTCAACTAGGCCCACACGTAGAATTCATATGTTCACCTATCCAACAATAAAGACCTGCCGTTATAAAAGATTCCTGGACCAAACCCTCGCTTTTCAGGCAGGTAAATGGAACGATTGGCTGGGTAACATTATTATGCATTCCTCATCCTACTTTAGATTTAGAAAATCAGTAAAAATGAAATTGTTTCATCGATTTGTAACCTATGAACTTTAATGTTCTTACTTCTTCTATTCTGTATGCATGTATTTAATGACTTTGTATTTTGACTATTTCTCTGATTGTCCAGCACTTCTTGTTGTAAACCGCCTCAAACTATTATGGCTTTGGTGGTATATAAGAATAAAATTATTATTATTATTCCCTCTCCTGTTTTTAGATCCATTATCTCTTCTATCCCTCCCCCATTTCCCCTCTCCCTCCCCCAAGTCCATCCCACTTCTCCATGATCTCCCCCAAGTCCATCTCCCCCCTCTACCATCCATCTTCCCCCCTCCATCTTCTCCCCATCTCTCCTTCTCCAGCCCCCCAACTCCAAGTCCATTTCCCATCTCCCTCCAGCTCTGACTCCCAACACAGAAGCCCAGTATTTGGCTGGCAGAGGGCAACACATGTGCATTGTGCCACCTACCAAGAGCTCTGGGCGCTTTGCACAATGGACAAACACTTTTCCTGTGAGCTGCAGAAGATGCGGCCTTGCAAAAGCTGAGTGAGAAGCAGAACTTCCAATGCACTCGCACTGTGCACTCCTCGGGAGCCCCCATGTGCTACTGAAGGTCACTTAGACACAATAATCAGAGAAAGCAACACGGTTTATTCAGCATATAAGCGACTCCTGAGTACCAAGTTGGTAGCTTCAGAAGTCCCGAAACCAGGAAGTTACAGAGATATTTATTCATTTTTCTGGCTATACTACTGAATTCTAGAAAAAACTTTTCACGTGTTACTTTCCTTAACAATCATTGGTCCTAAGCTCACACTAGCAAGTCACTTATCTAAGCCCTGAAGTCTATCTGTTACATGTCTAGGAGGGCAGAATACAATATCATATATGCTGAGATAACCATAAGAAGCTAAGATGCCCAAGCTAAAACACCCAGTGCAGGCATGCTAGAACATGAGATAAGTTAGGTCTGCAGCTAAACATAATTCAGCATTTTATTAAAGAGAAAACTTAGTTCAACACTCAGGAAAACCAGTCCCAGACTCCTTCACTACCATGTCACCAGGTGCGCAGGTCTTTGGCCGTCATGTGGCCGATGAAAGGCCAGCCGCTGGCAGGACCCAGGAGAGCAGGCGCGCGCCACTGAACAGCAGCAGCAAGACCGGTACATGCAGGTGGCGGATCGGGGGCGTTTGCCGGGCTCCGGGAAAAGCAAGAGCGTGCATGCGGGAATATGAGGTGCAGGCATCTGCTGCCAGCCAACCAATTAAAAATCACCTTGTTGCCACTGTTCTACACGCAAAGGTCCACTCTGCTTTCCCTCTGCCACCAGAGTCCTTGCTTCTGATGTAACTTCTGGTTTTGCAAAATCGGAAGTTACATTAGATGGAAGGATTCCGGTGCCAAAGGGAAAGCCTGAAAGGGTCTCTAGCAAGGGAGCCGACGAATCAGTGAGTTCGATTTTTTACAAAAATAAATCAATTCGAATCGGGCAGCACTAGTCCTAAGTAGTCGCTCTTTTTCAGATCGTCAAATCCAGTCAGGATCTCTTCTTCTGCTTTGTGAATCGATCACTGCCTTCTTTTGCATGACATTTTCCCTCATTAGCATGCTTGGATCGGAGATTATGTGAGTGCTCAGAGAAGCACATCGGACAGCAGTTTTGTGAATCAGGTCGGGGAACACGAACAATCGCAAAACCAGTCAAACCGGTTTTGCGACGAACGTTACAGGATCGGTAAGTTTAGTGAATCTGTGCTTTAGAGCAGTGGTTCCCAACCCTGTCCTGGAGGAACACCAGGCCAATTGGGTTTTCAGGCTAGCCCTAATGAATATGCATGAAGCAAATTTGCATGCCTATCACTTCCATCATATGCAAATCTCTCTCATGCATATTCATTAGGGCTAGCCTGAAAACCCATTGGCCTGGTGTTCCTCCAGGACAGGGTTGGGAATCACTGCTTTAGAGCATTGCCTATAGCACAGGTATGAAACTCAAGGCCCACGGGCAAAATCTGGCCCGTCTGGTCATTTTATGTGGCCCACGGTCCAATGCCCCCAGTTTTACCTTGTGGCCGGCTCCCTCCTCCTCACAGGCGTAATGTGCATGGAACTGTGTGCAGCGGCTCCTCGCGCATCCCACATCTCATCCGGAAGCATTCCCTCTGACGTTGCGATGTCAGAGAGAAGGCCTATGGTTCAGGTGCAGGTTGCACGAGGAGCTGCTACATGTGGCTTCGTGCACACTTGGCTGTGAGGAGGAGGGAGCCGGCCACAAGATGACACTGGGGGGCATTGGACCGCAGGCTGCATAAAACAGCCAGGTTGGAGCCGGCCAAGTTAGACACCCGCCGGAGGGAGGCACAGCATGGAGGGAGGGAGACAATAAATATAGTGGGAATTAGTGCTGCCCGATTCAGAAAAACAAAATTTCAATTTGATTCAGCCTATTGAATCGATGATTCGATTTTCCTGCCCAATTGGGTATTTTTTTTAAAAAAACATCCTGGTGGGTTTATTTTATAATCTCTTCATCCCTTTTATAGCCTCTTCACCCCCTTTGCCTTCTCCTAACCACACTGGCGCTGTGGTGTAAACAAACAAAAAAGACTTTTCCTCTCTGTTAAATTCTAGCTCACATTTGTGGTTTAACACCAGCTCTGGCAGGATACACGTTTCAAATCTGACATATTGTAATCACAAAACAGAAAAAAAATTAGTTTTTCTACCTTTTGTTGTCTGGTCATTATTCAAATCTGGTTGTCCCAGGCTCTTGCTTGCCAGGGTCTCCTTCTTTCTCCATGCTAACCATCCATCTGCCATCTCTGTCCTCCCATTCCATTTCCCTTCCCTCCACAGGAGGTCTGGCATCTTTCCTTTTTTTCGTCTTCCTCCACATATCCACCTTTTCTTAACTACCCTTTCATCCAGTATCTCTCCCTCCTTCCCCACCACCCCAGGGTCCACCATCTCTCCCTTTCTTTTCCCAACTACCCTCCTATCCAGTATCAGTATCCCCCCTCCACACCATCTCTTGTGTACAACTTTCTGTTCCTCCCTCCCTAAATTCCATCATCTCTCTCCTCTATTTTTAGACCCATTATTTCTTCCCCCCAAAGTCCGGCACATGCACGTCTCTTTCAACCCCCCCCCCCCCTTCTGTGTACTTCTACACCAGGGCCCAATCCCCTGAAGGTCTGTCACCCCATGAAGGCCTGTACAACCCCCCTCCCCCAAAGGACTGCCCCCTGCCCCCCCACCCCCCAGAAGCCCTGCGTGTTCCCCCTGGCCTCCCGCCATCAATTTACCTAATTTCAGCTGCCTGGATAAGATCGCTAGTGCTAGCGATCTTTGTAAGTTGCCATCGGGTCTTCCAAGCTGCCTTCTCTTTGCCGCGGTCCTTCGTCAGAGGAGGGGCGGGACCGTGGCAGAGAGAAGGCAGCTCGGAAGACCCGATGGCAGCTTGCAAAGATCGCTAGCACTAGTGATCTTATCCAGGCTGCTTAAATTAGGTAAATTGATGCCGGGAGGCCAGGGGGGAAGCCACTTCCCAACTGACACTCCCCACTCGCCCTCTAAAGCAGGAGCGGGGGCGAAGGGGGAAGGGTCAGTCGCCGAATTGGGAGGTCAATTTTTTTTGTTTTTGAATCAATTTGAACCGATTCACCCGAAATGAATCGGTGAATCAGGCAGCACTAGTGGGAATGGTTGTATTTTCAAGTTAGTGTTTGAATTGTGTCAATTTTGAGCATTTTAATTTGCTCTGGAAGAAATACATTTGTTTCTTTCTCTCTGGGGGTTGTACTGCATGCAGAATCTTGAATCTAAGGGTATTTTTTAAAAATGTATTAGTACTTTTTGTTTTTGGTCCCGTATTTGCATAGGAGGCATCTGTGTTCTGGTAGGAATGAATGTTGAGAAGTATACAGTGTGTTTTGTGTAGTTTAATTTTGTGGTTAACCATTACGTGTTAATAAGATTATATTGTGTCTGTATATGAAAAATGAATGGAAAAATGGTGTTATAATTAGTATTATTATGGGGGCAGGGTCTGGGGCGGAGATTGGGCAGGGTCTGGCCTGTGACTTAGCCTGTGTTTTGGATTTCGGACCCTTAATGTGATTGAGTTTGACACCCCTGCCTTATAGCATGGATGAATCATAAGTTTCAGTACACAAGTCTACTGGACTCGGATTCTCCTTGAAATTGGTCATCGAGTTTCCAATCTATACAACATGGTATCCATCAACTAAAATGTACATGCATACATATAGCTATGCATTCATTTAAATTACCATTTTAGTGTTAATAAATATACAGGGAACATTAACCAACAAAACAACCAACACCACTAACACACACTGCAGCTGTTTACTTCTTGATATGACTGAAGCAGATCCAGAAATCTGTGTAGTGCTCTTGAAACTTTTGAGATTTTATTAAATTTCTTCAACATCAACATTTTGAAAAAAACCCCAAACAAAACTCCAACTGCAGCAGTTCTCAGACTGCAAGGGATGTTCAAACAGAATCATCACACTATGAACTTCCCCTTTCCCTCTCCCATCTAAAAGCCTGCCCTACCCAATGCACTTCTAACACATAATCTGGTGGAAACGTATCCTCCCAATGAACACGTGGTTTTTTTTCTTGTCGATATTATTAGTTCCCTCCTTTAGTTTAAGAATCGAAAAAAAAAAAATTTGGATTTTTATATAGGTGCCTTGTGAATAATTCATTCCACACATCACACCTCAACGACATATTGCGTTATGCTTAGTGAACAATAAATAATGCAGAACTTCTCAGAACAAGTGCCAGTGGGTCATACAATCCTTTCCCAGAATAGGCAATTAGGGGGAAGATTGTTTTAGGGCCCACTTGCATAAGAGGCCGAAACAAATGAGAGAGGGAGCTGATACTTTAAGGAGGGAGGGGTCAACCTTCCTGTCATCTATTGATTTTTTTTTTTTAATAAGACATTTTGCAATTAAATGCACAATAGCGATGCTGCTGCTTCGTTTCGGTGACACGCGCTCTCTCTTGGAGGAGGGAGCCGCTGTCGGACTGACTGGGGCTCTTTGCAATCGGCGACCCTGTGTTTGCCGCTTTACTTCCTTTCTTGCCTTTGTCAGCTGGGCAGCCGGCGTCTCCGATCCCTCCTCCCCGAGCAGCTGCCACCCGCAAATCGGCACACCGCTCATTGCGTCCTGCCACTCGGGCGCTTACGGTCGCTTTCTAATTTTCGCTACTGCGGGGTAGCGCTTCCCGCTCGCAGATCCCCATTGAGCTAAATGGAGCTGTACGGAAAGGTAAGAATGGTCGAGCCCAAACTCGGAACGCGCCTAAATCCCTTTACTAGAGTTAAAACTTACTGCATAACGCGTTGTTTGTTTGTTTTTCTCATTATAAGAGGGAACTAAGCTGGTAAAATCTGACAAATGCGCACGACTCCGCCGTCATGTGGTTTTTGTGCAGTTACCAGGGTAAATTGGGGAAACCCAAAGGTGCACCGCTTTTAAGGCACTTATAACAAATGATTCCCCCTGTGCTGGACCCAGGGAGGTTTGGGTGCAATTCCCCATATCAGAGGTGGAGGGCGTGCTGTAGAGCTGTGAGTGGTGAAAAGTCTCCGGCCGCTTAGGATCACGGGAGTTGTAGTCCTAGGGGACCGCCTGCTCCTCTCTCTAGTACAGCGATTGGGGAGTGCAGGACTACTAGTTACTGCGAGCGGCGTCGGCGTGTGCTGAAGACCTGAGGCTTGGACAGCGCCAGTGCTGATGCTGAAACCGGGATCTTAGTAAACGCCGGGTTTGACCAAGTGAATCATTCTCGAATATCCTCTCATAGTAGCGTCGAACTAAGAAGATAAAGAGGAATCCCTTTTCGCGACAATGCGACAAGAAGCATCCGTGCAGGTTTGTTGTAATAGATTGCGTTGGCTCGAGCCAGATAGCCTTCGAGCGGTTACCCAAGTGGATATGCAGCTCTGACCATGCAAAGTGAAAAAAAATATATATATTTTATTCTGTGTTAGTTAGACGTAACGGGTATCGTATACGTTCGGTTTGCTGAAGGTTTTATGGGATTTTGACATTAGACAATAGTGCGCATTTTCTAAAATAATCTAGTCTAGAAAGAGATGTTTTTACTGAGGTTTGTAGACAAAACATCGAAGTTGAAATGATTTCAATTGAGCTTATCATTCTGCTCATTTGTGGAAGGCAAGAGGAGCAGTAAATCCGAGTCATCCTAATATGGGATTATTTTGAAGGCATATGTAATTAACTGACTTATTACAAACAGCTCATTATACAGTAAGAACTAAATTGCAAACACAATGGTAGAAAATATTGCAGTTTTACAAACCTGTGAATTTGTTTTAAATTTTCTTTGTAAGCTATACAATATGCTGATTTAGTATTTTAGTATTACAAAAGTACCCTATAGTACCAACTACATCAGGGGTGTCAAAGTCCCTCCTCTAGGGCCGCAATCCAGTCGGCTTTTCAGGATTTTCCCAATGAATATGCATGAGATCTATTTGCATGTACTGCTTTCATTGTATGCTAATAGATCTCGTGCATATTCATTGGGCAAATCCTGAAAACCCGACTGGATTGCGGCCGTAGGAGGGACTTTGACACCCTGAACTACATATAGTGATACATAATGTATTAGTCCAGTGGTTCTTAAAACTGTCTGGGGGCCCTCAGACAGCCGGGTTTTCAAGATATCCCTAATGAATATGCAAGAGGCAGATTTGCATATAATAGAGGTGACAGGTATACAAATCTGCCTCATGCATATTCATTAGAGCTATCTTGAAAACCTGACTGGCTGGGGCTCCCCTAGGACAGGTTGAAGAACCACTGTATTAGTCTATTCCGACACACATAAACCTGTACTGAGCATGAACATAACTGTTCCTCACATGCATGCAAATGATTATGCATGTCTGTTGATTGATTTTAATAGTTATACTCTTACTATCACTTATCTACACTTTCACAATAGGGAGGACATTCCTAACAAGAATCCTAGTTGAAAACTGGAATCACATTTCAGTTTTTTTAGTCATGTTGGTACTGGAAAAATAGCACTGTACATAACATAAGAAAATTTAGGTGTATAACAAAAATATGATCAAACATATCAACATCCTAATCCTAATTTACATGACCATAAGCTGTTTTGTAGAGCAGTCTGCTAGGACTCTGCTTCCATCATGCTCTCAAATCTATTTTCATTGTTTCAAAATGAATTATTTCTACGTAGCAATGCACACATTATTAAATAGGAAATCAATAATGTTTAGATTCTGCTTGAAGTACTTCAAGGCTTGGTTAATTGCACTCTACACATATGTCCTAAGTCATGTTCTTTATGGACACCTTATTAAAGCTGTAATAAGTTCAGTACTTTATACATTTATTGTTACTTTTTTTATTCTTTAGGATATAGCCAACACCTTTTTTTTTTAGTAGTAGCTCAAGGTGATTTACGTTCAGATACACTAGATATTTCTCTGTTCCTGGAGGACTTGCAATCTGAGTTTTGCACCTGAGAAATTAAGAGGGTTAAATGACTTGCTCGGTATTACAAGGAGCAGCTGTGGGATTCCCTGATTGTCAACCTGGTACTTAAACCATTAAGCTAGTTGTCCACTTGGTGCATCAGCAAAACAACAACAAAAAATACATTACCAGATCTCTGGAAGAACTAGTTGTGCTAATCTGTATCATATTTAGTTTTGCAAGCCATTGTGTGCCAGATGTACTGAAAGGATTTTCCTATTTTTTAGGTAGTGTAAAAATTATTTTTACACATATATGACAGTTTATGTGCATAAAGTGCCACTCACAAATTTACCCATGCATATTTGTTTGGAATAGGCATGTTTGGGAGTGAATTGTGGTTGGAGCATGGGGGCAGCCACAGTTTATATGCAGTGTTTGTATAACTACATTAGATAAAGCTTCAGTATAACCATGAATTCTGTGTTTTTACAGGGGAAATTTTAAAAAGACATTCAGGTAATAAGCATATGCTTGACCTCTGAACATTGGCAACTTGTTATAAAATTACCCATCACATATGGGAATATACCTAGTAAATCTGGCCTGTTTTTATGAGAGAACATGCATGATATGCATTGTTATGGAATCTCTAATCCTCCAGAGGCAAAACCAATAAAATAGTCCAGCTGAGCCTGTCCCTTCTCATTGATTGGAGGCTCGCATTATTTATTTTGCCAGTTGTATTACAGTATTTTATATTGTTAGACCAGGGGATCTTAAACCCAGTCCTCGGGACACACCCTGATAATCTGGTTTTCAGCATGTCTGCAATGAGTTTGCATGAAATTTGCACACATTACCTCCATTGTATGCAAAGTCATTGTGGTCATCCTGAAAAGCTGTTTGGTTCTGTCTGAAGGATTCAGTTGAGAGTCATTGTATGTTCAGGGCTGCCCAGTCCTGTCCTTGAAACACCACACAGCCAGTCAGGGCACTGACATTATATGTATGAGAGAGTTCTGTGTGCAAATGTATCTCAAGCATTTTCATTGTGGTTATCCTGAAAGTCTGAATGGCTATATGGGGTCTACAGGACTGATTTTGGAAGCCCCACTGTAGTGTAATTTAGTCAACATAATAGAGTTTTTGGGATACTGACATTTTTTTTTCTTTCATATCTTTGTACTGAAAGGTCATATGAAGACAGAATTAGCACAAGCCAAGTTTGAGTGGTTAGTGAAAAGTTACAATATATAGATCCATATTTCAGATTAATCAGAAGGAAACATAATATACACTTTATAAATCTGTATGACAGTTTTAAAAAATGAGAAAGATGCATGAGACATAAAATGATATGGGACTTGTGCCAAAAGATGTATGAGAAAAGACTTGAAGACTTCGATATGTATACCCTAGAGCAAGGGTAGGCAATTCTGGTCCTTAAGAGCCGGAGCCAGGTCAGGTTTTCAGGATATCCACAATGAATATGTATGAGATGGATTTGCATGCACTGCCTCCTTGAGATGCAAATCTATCTCATGCATATTTATTGTGGATATCCTGAAAACCTGACCTGCCTGTGGCTCTCGAGGACCGGAATTGCCTACCCCTGCCCTAGAGCAGTGGTTCCCAACCCTGTCCTGGCCCAACCAGGCCAATTGGGTTTTCTGGATAGCCCTAATGAATATGCATTGAGCAGATTTGCATGCCTGTCACTTCCATTATATGCAAATCTCTCTCGTGCATATTCATTAGAGCTATCCTGAAAACCCAATTGGCCTGGTGGTCTTCCAGGAACCACTGCCCTAGAGAAAAGGAGGGATGGGGTAGGGGGATCTGATACAGGTATTTAAATAAAAAAAAACTCCAAAAAATGTTACTCACCAGCAGTGGGTTACACCATTAAAATCTACATTCATAGAAAACGGGTGGAGAAAAAGCCTCAAGGCATATACAGTATATCACGCAGCAATCATTGATGATTTTTCAGCTGGCGTTGTTTTTGTCATTGGCAAAAAACTCACACCCACCAAATGTGAAGATTTAATAGGGAAGACTCCACTACTGTTCACTTTCAATTTAGAATTCAAAGAAAAAATTAGTACTTAGCTCAGTTGCCACAGAGTTACTGCAACAGCTGTGTTGAAACGCCAACATCAATATATTTTCATCAGCATTGAAAAGACCTGCATGGGATACACACAGACAAACACTGTATAGAAAAAGGATGGGATACAATTAATGTAAAACTTAAATGACCTCATAACTGGAGTGAGCTTTGATGACAGCATCAGAAGTTGGGAAGTAAGACCAATGCTGGGCAGACTATGGTCTGGGTTCCATAAATGGCTCTCCGAAGAATTGGGCGTAGAAGACTTCAGAGCAACAAATGGATGACTAGAGAGGTGAAAAGTTTGTAACTGCATAAGATTTAAGAATCAGCATGGCAAAAAACATGACGTGGATTAGTTTGGTGCAGAAAGATGGGTCATGGAAGTGTTGCCATCAGCCATTGGTGGATATGAACCATGCGATGTTTTCAACGCCGATGAGACGGGCCTGTATTGGTGTGCCATCCCTGATGGAATATTGGCTGTCAAACGCAGCAAAACTTATGGCTTCAAGGTGCCAAAGGAACGATTGACATTGCTGCTCAGTTGCTTCCCACTGGTGATTGGGAAGAATCGAAATCCTTGGTGCTTCAAAAACATTAAATGCCTGCCTGTTGAATATGAAAGCATACAAAAACGCCAGATGATGGTGACACTGTGGATTGAATGGTTGCAGAAGCTTGAAAATCTGATGAGGAGGCACATTGTAATGCTGTGTGATAACTGCAGCACACAGCAATGACGTAAGACTAACCAACATCAAATTTGTGTTTCTGCCACCAATCACGACATCTTTGATCCAACCGATGGACCAGGGGATAATCGCCAACTTCAAACGTCATTACAGGTCACTCATCTTAAGATATGTGATGGCAGAGATTGATGCAAGCACGGAATCCAGCCCACGAGCTGCTGAGCTCGCGAGAAAAATGATGGTGCTTGACTCTCTTCACATGGTACAGGAGGTTTGGAGTCAAGTCTCATCATCAATAATTTCAAATTGCTATTGTTCACGCATCTGATGAGACAAATGAAGCTGACACTTCATCATTGAACTCCCAGTTGGACTCTTGCCACAAGAGTTTGAGCTGTATCTCGTCGTTGACAATGATGTGCCCACATCTTCTGACAGCACTAATTCCGATATCTGTACAGTCATAAAGGACACTGCAGACAACCAAGAGTCTGATGAGGACGGAGATACTGCTGCGGTCATCATGACTAATGAAACACCTGCAGAGATTGTTTCCTTCTTGGACTCGCTGAAGTCCCTACACACGCTGCTTTGTTATCTGGAGATAAATGGATGTCACGACTATGGACAGTTAGTTGTACAGCATCAGTAGTCAGATACATAGCTAGAATCGTGCAATCTGCATGTAGATAACAATGACTGATTATTTCAGTAGAATGTTGGTTTAAAAAAGGTTTACAGCATATTGCATTAGACGGAACAGTGCTGTTTCTAAAAACTGAACCATGTTAAATTGTGTGTTTTTTGCTGAATAAAAGTTTTATTGCATTTGACTACAACGTACTGTGATTTTTCATGACTAAAAAGTGATACTCCGATTAAGCGCACACTCCATTTAAACTCACATCACGGTTCGGTCTAGTCTGGAGGGCTTGCACTTAAGCGGAGTCGACTGTACACACAATATTAAGAACCCACACACACAAATCATACTAAACTGTATGCAGAGAAAATGTTATCATTTATATTTGGGGTTATTCAAAGAGGTCAAGGCAGTTGACTTTAAAATATGCAATGTCACCCCAGTAAGAACTATAGAAAAACAGAAAAATATAGTGCAAAATATAGACAGCAGATATAAATTCCCAAAACTAACACATTTCGATCATTAAATTGAAAATAAAATCATTTTTTTCTACCTTTGTTTGGTGATTTCATGAGTCTCTGGTTGCACTTCCTTCTCACTGTGCATCCAATATTTCTTTCTTTCTCTCTCCTGCACGCTTCCTCTCCTCCAGACCTCATTCCCTTCTTCAACCAACATCTATCTCTGTCCCTCTATGAGTCCAACTTTTCTTCCTCTCTCCTCTACCCCTATTGGCAACATGTCTCCCTCTCTCTATCTCTCCGTCCATCTGTCTTGAGAGATCCAGACATCTCTTCCCACCCCCTCTACTGCCACATCCAACATTTCTCTCACTCTCATGCCCTGGATCATGTGCAGCATTTTTCATCACTGCCCACCAGCCCCATGCCCATTTCTCCTATCACTCCTCTCCAGCACATTGACACATCTCTCCCTTAATCACTATGTCCAACATTCCTGCCCCTTGCATCTCTTTCAATCTGTCCCTGTGTTCCCTCTCCACCATCATATCCAACATTTCTCCTTCTCATCCTTCTATTCCCCATGCATCTCTACCTCACTCCTCTCTATTCCCAATTTTCCTCGTTCTTCCTGGTGCTTGGGTTTCATGTCTCTGAATGTTGTTTTTTTTAAGTGCTGCTTCAAGAACAGTTTATTAACCATATCTGCACCACGATTTGGCTCTGTGTAAACTAAACTTTCTTGAACTTCCTGTGTTATGGTAGAAGTATGTGTGTGTGGGGAGGGGGGGTAGGGTATGAGCAAGAGAGAAATTGGGTGAAGGCTGAGGGGTGGTTATGAAAGAGAGACAGAAGATGGGGGATGGCTGGGGAAGGGGACAGGTATGAATTAGAGACTGGTGGGGTCCCAGGCCATGATGTTATGTGAAACAAAGAAGCAATTGCTTTTTTATTTCACTTATCAGCTAACAGCATGCTTTAGGCAGGGAAATGTCTGCCTTCTGCAAATGATTTTGCAGAGGCACCTTAAAGGCATAGGTGCCAACATTTCAAAATGATTAGGGGGTACCAAACACAACACAAAGAGAGGCGTAGCCAGTAGAAGGAAGAAGGTGTTGATGCCCCTGTACAGGTCATTGGTAAGGCCCCACTTGGATTATTGTGTTCAGTTTTGGAGACTGTATCTGGCGAAGGACGTAAGAAGACTTGAAGCGGTCCAGAGGAGGGCGACGGAAATGATAGGAGGCTTGCGCCAGAAGACATATGAGGAGAGACTGGAAGCCGTGAATATGTATACCCTAGAGGAAAGGAGAGACAGGGGAGATATGATTCAGACGTTCAAATACTTGAAGGGTAGAACATAATCTTTTCCAGAGAAAGGAAAATGGTAAAACCAGAGGACATAATTTGAGGTTGAGGGGTGGTAGATTCAAAGGCTATATTAAGAAATTCTACTTTACAGAGAGGATGATGGATGCCTGGAATGCGCTCCTGAGAGAGGTGGTGGAGAGTAGAACTGTGATTGAGTTTAAAGGAGCATGGGATGAACACAAAGGATCTAGAATCAGAAAATAATATTAAAAATTGAACTAAGGCCAGTATGGGCAGACTTGCACGGTCTGTGACTGTATATGGCCATTTGGTGGAGGATGGGCTAGGGAGGGCTTCAATGGCTGGGAGGGTGTAGAAGGGCTGGAGTAGGTTTTAACGGATATTTCGGCAGCAGGAACCCAAGCACACTATCATGTAGAGCTTTGGATTCTTGCCCAGAAATGACTAAGATGAAAAAATTTAAATTGAATCAGGTTGGGCAGACTGGATGGACCATTCGGGTCTTTATCTGCCGTCATCTACTATGTTACTATGTTACTATGTAACACATTGTGTTACACTATACAACTATACAACTATACACTGTGTTACACATTGTGTAACACATTGTGTTACACTATAACACTATGTCCTACCTGGACACAGCAAAGGAACTTGCTCAATATTGGGAGGCACTTGACACTTGCACAGCTGGTTCCTATGCTTGGGGGACTGATTTACTAATGTTTCTTTGCACACAGAGAACAGGAAAATGGCCTTTTTAAATGAGTTTGTAAAAGAGCTATTGGTGGTCTGGAAGGGGAGTCAACCTCCCTCTTATCCCCCCAAGTCACAGGGGACAATGTTGGAGGGGAAGGAAAGAGAAGCAAGAGATCAGGGAGGGAATTCATTAGCCTTCCTCCCCCCTATAAAATTCACTGCTTCGGTTGGTAGGGCGTGAAGAAGTGAGAGAGATCTTAGCTGCTGACTCCTAAGTTTCTGGGCCGGTACCTAGATTTAATGGAAATTTGTCAAGGCCTGCTGTAAGTTACTTGCATAAGTAGAAGCCCCACCCATATCCCACCAAAGCTCCACCCATATATACACCCATCTTCCATTTATGCGCCATGCCACTTGTGTACTGTTACAGAATAGTTACAGAATAGTCACCGCTGTCACATTTGTGGGTAAGTGTGCACTGTATGACAGTATTCTGTATGTTTATATGGAGTGACATAGTTAAGGAGGGGGTGGTCTTCCCTAGGTGACTCATGGTGAGGGTGCAGGCACCCGTCCTCCTCTCTGCCCCCTACCCCCACCTATGCACGCTGCTTCCCTACCCCTGTACCTCTGTAATGTTCCTGGCGCGAGCAGAAACCCCCAAGCTGCTGTTGCGCTAACGTCGGCTCTTCCTCTGATGTCACTTTCTGGACCCGTGCCTAGAAGTGACATTAGAGGAAGAGCAGACGCGACAGCAGCTTGGGGGTTGCTGCTCACGCCAGGAATGTTATAGAGGTACGGGGGAAGGGAAGCGGCGCACACGTGGCATGAGAGGACAGGGAAGGAATGTGTAGAGGTGGGGGTGGGGGTGGAGAAGAGGGCATGGGGGGCGTCTCTCACCCTCGCTATGCCACTGGGAAGCATCTGTAGGTTGTTCAGAATTCTGCTGTTAAATTCTAGTCTAATGCCCACAGGTTTGCTCGTATAATACCTTTACTTACTAAAAATCTTTGACTCCTTTCCTTAATGAGATGCACTTTTAAGATTTTGTTACTTGCCATAAGGTAAGGTACTAACATTCAGGCTACTCTTTGGGTTTTGGCCAGGTACTAGTGACTTGGATTAGCCACCGTGAGAACGGGCTACTGGGCTTGATGGACCATTGGTCTGACCCAGTAAGGCTGTTCTAGTGGTCTGAAACTCGTGGCCCGCCAGGCACTATTTTGAAGCCCTCGGTATGTTACCATTGTTCTGGAACGTTGTCCGCCTCACTTCTGTAAGCTCACGCAAGCGCTTTCCTGCGTCTGTACATGATTGTGAGGTGGAGTGGATGAAATTGTACAGACGGAGGAAAGCGCTTGCGTGAGCTTACAGCAGTGAGGTGGGCAATGTTCCAGAACGTAAGGTAACTTGCAGCTTGCACGTGTGTACGTAATCTCGTGGCGGTTGTGTCCGGTGCTGGAGGAGGTGAGAGCTGAAGGTGGTTGCAGACGTGACCAGCGGCACTTAAGCACAGGTTTTCCAGGCACAAGTCGGATATTGAGTCTCCCCTCTACAAAAAAAGCCTATAGGACTACACCAAAATCTTGTTTCTTGCTGTAGATACTTTAGATTAGAATCTAAATCACAATTTTGCATGAGGTAAAACTCTTTATAGTTTATAAATCTTTCCTTAATTGCTTCTGATCATTTCAGCTATACACAGCTGAAAGCAGTGCAACATGCAGAAAATGAAAAACTATCTAAACTTCACTTTCTGCATGTTGCAAACGAGTTTTACCTCATGTAAAGTTGTCATTTTTTTAATAAAACATTAACTATTTTTTCTGCGACCCTCCAAGTACAGTGGTGCCTCGCATAACGAACGCCTCGCACAACGAACGCTGCACACAACGAACTTCATGTCTTGATTCACACAACGAACTTCGTTTCACACAACGAACTTCGTTTCACACAACGAACTTCGTTTCACACAACGAAGTCGCCCGAGCTGCCGATGTATTGCATCCTTCCGCGCAGGCACTGCAGGCAGTCATTAGTCACTGCGCTTAACTGCCCTCTCTCACTGTATACAGTCGTCCTTTTAAGATAAACTCAATATTTTTTATATATCATGGCTTCTAAAAAAAGCAGGAAGGTGATTTCTGTTGAAATGAAACGGGAAATAATTAGAAGGAGTGAATGTGGGGTAAAACAGTGTGACCTCGTCAAAGAGTTTGGCCTCAGCAAGACCACCATTTTCACCATTTTGACAAATTTATCTTTTTTTTATGTCATCTTAGCATATTTTATGCTGCAGAACGAATTATTTTTTTTTAACATGTATTGTTATGGGAAAACGCGTTTCACATAACGAACTTTTCGCATAACAAACTTGCTCCTGGAACGAATTAAGTTCGTTGTGTGAGGCACCACTGTACCTATAAATCCAAAATGTGGCCCTGCAGAGGGTTTGAGTTTGAGACCACTGGGCTATTCTTATGTTCTTAATCTCATTTCCTTTGTTCATACTTGCATGCTCTCTTCCCAGTCAGACAATCTACTCTTTAATCCATCTGTCCCTTGTGTTTAACTTGATTCAACCAGGAGTTTAGCCTTTTTTCTTTCTTGCTTCTTATCTCTGGAACACTCTTCCAGTATTGCTTCAGAAAAAGTTCCGCAAAACATCTAAAGCCAGTCTCAAAACTTGTTGGTTTTTGGGGAGATGACATTAATTCATATAAAGCCAGCACATTTGAAAAGACCTTTGCAATGTTGAACTTGTGGAGACCTTAATTCTTTCTTAATTTCAGATGTCAGTACCTTTTTTTTTTTTTTTTTTTAATCTAAGTATATAGGTAATTTTAAAAAAATTATATTTAGGGCTTCATATTCAAAGTGATTTAAGTGGGTAAGAGAGGCAAATAAAATATTGGAAGAGTTGGGGAGGAGCCCAGAATTTTGCAAGCGCCAACAATATTGACTACATACTTAACCAGGCATATAGGACCACATAAATAGGTGTCGTAACTTTACCTGGTTAAGTATGAGGGTGTCAGTACCCTCATAACCTCCAAGTAGCAACCAGTAGCATCCAAAGGTCTCCCCTCCCTCCCAACTTCCTCTAATGTGGCCTGAAACTCCTTCCTATATCCTCCACAACAACAAAATCTCCCCCAACATGATGTGACCCTCTGATACTCCTTTCCCTTCCCTCCCCAAGAATAAATATCCACCTATGATTTGATCCCTTTCCCCTCTCCCAAAGCAAAGACTCATCTCCATTCTGATCCTTTCCACTGCTTAAATGCAAAGGCCCATCCTCAATCCTATCCCCCTCCCCCAGAGCCTTCTAGACCTCAGCATGGCAACCTCTGACACCCTGTAGGTCCTCCTCAGACTTATCTTTGAAATCATTGGTTAGCTGTGATCCCCACTCACATCTGTCCATCATGTCTTCATATGGAAAATGGCTTCCATGACCTTTAGTAATAGCCTTGCAGTACTTGCTACAGAGGGGCCCACAGGGTTGGGGGACCATGTTAGGGCTAGAAAACAATGGGGGAGCGAGGAGGGAGGAGAATTGGATCAGGGTGTGTCTTTACTTTTGGGAAGGGAGATTAGATTTAAGGGGGTGGGGGAACCAGACCAGATACCATTATGCGATTCCTGGCTGATATTCAGCTGAGCCCCACATAAGTGTCTTATACAGGTGCCTGGCTGAACATCAGCTGGGAACTGCATAATAATAATAATAATAACTTTATTTTTATATACTGCCATACCATAAACAGTTCTAAGTGGTTTACAAGGGAAGAGACTATACAGCGAACTTTCAAATTTACATTGGCATGTTAAGTTTAGTCATGTTTATCTAGAAGTGTATTGAAAGTACATCAGGTTGAGGTGGGTTCAGAGAAATTTGTCAAAGAGATAGATTTTTATTGGCTTTCTAAAGGTTTGGTATGAAAGAGCCTTTGAGATGAAGTTGGTTAAACATTTGTCCATTTGCCTGCTTGGAATGATAGTGTTCTGTCAAGGTATCTCTTGTAGGTGCAGCCCTTTAGGGATGGAAAAGCGAACAGGTAGGTACTGTGTGTATTTGTTGTTCCTGGGAATTTGAATTGGTGAGACAGATAGGTTGGGGATGAACCTGTCATGGTTTTGAAGCAAAGGCAAGCAAACTTAAAAATGACCCTTGCTTCCACAGGCAGCCAGTGTAGTTTTTTGTAATATGGGCTTATATGGTCTGATTTCTTGAGGCCATAAATGAGACAGACTGCAGCATTTTGGATGACTCTCAGTCGTTTGATGATTTTTTTTGAGAGATCCCAAGTATATAATGTTGCAGTAGTCTAAGGTACTTAAGATCAGGGATTGAACCAGCAGACGGAAGGAAAAGAAATCGAAGTATTGTTTAATGGTACAAAGTTTTCATAGTGAGAAAGCATTTTTTGACTTGAGCATTAGTGCACCAGCAGTACCAGCAGCTACCTTCAGTCTAGTGAGGCCCAAATATTCAGTGTGATTACCCATGCTTGGCCCAGCAAATAATATTCTGATCTAATTTAGCCAGCGACAGTCAGCATTAAAAAAATGCTGTTGCCAGCCAAATATTGACTGATCACCTTATAATGAAGAAAGAGTACTGTTTGAAATGGCTTTACTCTTTCTGATTGTCCATGACTACAGCATATAATAAGCTAGTAGCAAAATGTAAAGAAGCATCCTAAGGTAAAACAGATATCTACCAAGCTATTACATCCACAGGGGCTCTGTGGTGTTTTATGTGTTCCCACTGGGTTTCATTTAAAATGAATCCTGTATATGTCTTCGAGCTTCTTGCCATTTCATTCATGGTAGTGCTTCCTATTCAAACTACGGTAGTTTATAATTGTTACTATAACAAAAGACCCAGGTAATACGCAACATGTTTTCTTTCTGGGCCTTTCATTACAATTTTTATTATAAATGCGAAATGGGAGAAAACTATTACTGAATAGAATTATAAATGATTTCCTGTCTGCTCTGCCCTTCAATTAGCAGATTTAGCAATGAGACTCTGTACTGCTGAACTAATTGATTTTTTTTTTAAACAAATTCATCAAAAAGAAAGACTCCGTTTATTTGATTATCTTTCTAAATCTTTAGATACATCTTCTATTTTATAATTTTCTAGTTTTGAAGTATATTTTTTAAAACAGCCACATCTCGATTGTGATTTTTAAACATTATTTAATATTATATATCATGGGATAAAGCTGAACTGGGAAGATGTGATATCAAGAGGACACAAAATCTAATTTTCTTCTATATAAATGCTGAATGTAAATAACTTATTATGCCATAATTACTTCAGTATTTTGGAATTATGATTTATACATGCAGGTCAGTTTATTGAACTTGGGTTTAATAACTAGAGATAATAACATGCATTCTTACGTCATGAATGCATGTTATTAGTTACTAGGTCCCACTGCATAAAATGGGATGCAGAATGAAATAATGCAGGTTAACTGCATTAGCATGTCCTGATTCAGCCATGCACATTAGTAACTCTAGCTATAAATATTGCTAATTTGAATTTATAGAACTCTTTTAATTGAAATAGTATTCCAGCACACTTTGCAATTTAAGACCTTCTATATTATTTATTATACTTTTATAGTGCCGTATTTCAAAATAGGAGTGTACAGGACAGACATTTTCATTCAGTTTCTCATGTCATTGGGCCATGCTGCCTAGTAAATAACCTGTAGGTGGCAGTAAGGGTTCACATGGTAATAGCCAAGTGCTAATTGGGAAATTAACATGTGACCATTAATAGGAAATTGGGAAATTTAGCCATTTTACAGCCGTGCTAAAAGTGGCCTCAGAATTTGGTAAACATATGTGCTAAAAATAGTGTAGTCTAGGCCACTTTTTGGCACATTTTAGTAAACATTTTAGTAAAAGATCCCCTGAGTCTCCTCTTAAACGTGAATTTTCCTCTCAAGTATAAGACTCCTAAATATAATAATACTGCTGCTCCTTCTACCTTCTTCAGCTTTGCAATTCCTTTCAACCCAATAAGCCCATATAAATTAAAAAAACAAACAAAAAACCCCCCTATAAACCCGTAAAAGTGAAATTAAAAAAAAAAAAATATATATATATATATATAAATAAATAAATCTTGTACGCCAATATGGCCTGGCCAATCCCTCACCAATGTGCTACACTGCTCATACTTTACCTCATCACCATCAGGATCTGCACAGCCGACCCAATATACTCCACTCACATCCCAGTCCTCTACTCCTCATACCGCATGGTAAAATCCAAATCTCATACACCCACACTCCACTCTCCACATGACTTCCCAAACACAAGCCCACCCCCCAATCCCCCACCACCCCACAGACCAACCAAACCTCGCTTAAAAAATCAAAGATCACTGAAAAAACTAGCTTACTCCCACTACTATCCAATCGACCCCACCAACTACCAGAACCTTCAAGGTTTCTACCTTAACATAAGATCGATGAGAAATAAATCCATCCTTATTAAAGACTGGCTCACCGAAACCAATCCTGACATCGTTCTACTCACCGAAACCTGGCTGCATTCAGACACAGATATCATTATCAAAGACTGTCTTCCCCCAGGCTTCAAGATCCTGTCCCTAGCCAGAACCTGGGGAAGAGGAGGTGGACTAGCAATAATCTTCAAAGACCACCTAAATTGCACCACACTCAACACCAAATCCTCCCCCAACCTTGAAATGCTAGCCGCCTCCCTAACCTCAAAATCCTTAGCCTCCCTAACAATCACGCTGTGTTACATCCCTCCCAAAAAATGGACCCTAGCCAAGGAAGACTTCGCCGAATTTCTACTTTCCAACTCTTTAGCAAGTCCATACAACCTCCTATGTGGAGACATCAACATCCACCTAGAGCAAACAGACCTTCCAGACATATCCGACTTTTGGTTACTAATCTCGCAACTAGGCTACTTCAAGCCCCCGCCCATCACAACCCACCAAAGAGGCCATCAGCTAGACCTAGTGACATTCTCCGCCAAAAACCCATCCACCCCAAAATTTTACTGGAAACATAACATCTGGACAGACTCCCTATGGTCCGACCACAAACTATGCCACTTCTCCATCCAATGCCAACAAAAAGCCACAAGAAACAGAATATCAAAAAACACCAAAACTCACACCACTAGAGGTAAAATCGACCCGGCTGAATTCTGGCCCCTCTACGAATCTCTCTCTAAAAAAAACGAAGAAACGGACCAAATCATGACCTCTTGGATCAAAGACAGCACAATTATCTTAGACGAAATTGCCCCCTTAAAATCACGCAGAATTAGATCTCCAATCCAGGACGGTTGGTTTGATTCGGAGTTACTAAAGGCAAAAAGAGACCTAAGAAGATCAGAAAGACAATGGATTAAATCTGGTGCCCAAGAACACAGGGCTACATGGAGACTTAAACTAAAAAACTACAAAAACCTCACCAAGGACAAATGAAAAAACTTCTATGCCCACAAAATTGGAAATGTTACAAACCACAGCAGCAACCTCTTCAAACTGGTCAACGACCTCTACAACCTTGAAACTCTCACCGACACCTTCGTTAACGAATCCACCCTAACCGCTAACACCCTTGCAGACTTCTTTAACACAAAGATCCAAAAATTAAGATCATCGATATCCGCCCCAGCCAGCCCCCACGGGGACTTCCCAATCCTTCCAAACTCAGACAGGCCCAAACTAGACCCAGGATCCAGATCAGACCTAAGCTGGAATCAATTCACAAATATCGACTGGCCAACCTTCAACACATATTTTAACAAATATTCAAATTCCTTCTGCAGACTGGATACCTGCCCCTCCAACATCATGAGAACTGCGCCAATACATTTTAAAGCCAATATGTTAGCATGGGTAAACCTATTGCTAACCACTGGCAGTTTCCCAGCAGAACAAGGCCACATTTCAATAACTCCTATCATAAAAAACAAGAAAGAACCATCAAGCACCCCATCCAACTACAGACCTATCGCAAGTATCCCACTCTTCACCAAAATAGCAGAAGTTACCACATACCTAGAAAAATTTGATATCCTTAATGACAACCAATCAGGCTTTCGTTCCAATCACAGCACCGAAACTATCATAGCCTCCCTCCTAGACCACATACACACACTCTTCAGCCTGGGATCCAGTACCCTGATTCTACAACTGGACCTGAGCAGTGCTTTCGATCTAGTCGACCACGACATTCTCCTAGACTGCCTTGCCTACATTGGCATCTCCGGCCAGGCCCTTAACTGGTTCAACGGGTTCCTACGGAACAGATCTTACAGGGTATTTAAAAATGATTCTCTCTCCTACTCCTGGGAAAACTCCTGCGGTGTACCACAGGGCTCCCCCCTGTCCCCCACCCTGTTCAATATCTACCTCACCTCTCTAGGAAACCTCCTGCAAAGCCTCAAGCTAAAATTCTTTATCTACGCAGACGACATTACCATTGTCATCCCTCTAACCAGTTTCACTCAAGAACTCCTTAACTCCCTCGCAAGCATACTTAATCAGATGGAACTCTGGATGCTATCCTACAGACTAAAATTAAACCCAGACAAAACAAAATTCTTCCTAGCAACCCCTAAAGACAAAATCAAAGACACCACAATCCAAGTAAAAGGATCCACATTCCCCCTCGAACAAACCTTAAAAGTACTGGGTGTAGCACTGGACAAACATCTAACCCTCGAGAAACATACTGATATCACAGTCAGGAAAAGTATCTCGATACTTTGGAAACTCCGCACCATAAAAAATACTTCGACGACTCTTCATTCCGCCTCTTAGTACAATCCTCCATCCTCAGCATACTGGACTACTGCAACATCATCTACTTGAGCTCCACAAAGAAAACCATCAGGAGATTAAGGATGATCCAGAACACCCCTGTCCGCCTCATATTTAACCTGAAAAAATGGGACCATATCACCCCTTTCTACCACAAACTCCACTGGCTCCCACTAGAATCCAGAATCACATTCAAATTCGCCTGTTTTTGCTACAAAACAATATTTGGTTTATCCCCAAGTTATATCACCCCTCACTTCACCCTTAACCACAACTATAAAAACTCCCGTAAAATTCAACTCTTCTCCTTCCCCTCCCTAAAACTATGTCATTCAAAAAAATTCCTCGACAAAACCTACGCCTTCCAAGCCGCCAAACTAAACCCTTGGCTAGCCCAAATGGTCCTCAAGGCCTACAACTACCTCGACTTTAGAAAATCACTCAAAACTCACCTATTCCGAGACCAAAACCCTTAATGCCCCCTTTCAATCCTCTACCCGCTCTGATCTACTCCCCTCCCCCATCTCCCTCCTCTCCCCCCTACTCCTCTCCTTGCTGTTCGCAACTCTATGATTCAATTCGATATGTAACCATTTGTAACTACTCTCGCTTTGCTGTTTGCTAATCTATGTTCAATTTGATACGTAACCACTTGTAATCTCTGTCTAACTAATGTGAACCGCCTAGAATTCTTCGGGGTATGGCGGTATACAAAAATAAAGTTATTATTATTATTTTTTTTTAAATACTTACTTTTGTTATGCAATGACAGTAAGAACTCTTGTTTGTGTTTAAAAAAAAATCCATGTGAATTATGCAAATTGAAATGGAGCTAGTTTCTGATCAATTATATTTGAGTTTAATTTGGATTTTATATTTTGCTTTTCCAGCAGAAAATGTAATGCCGTTATTAATTTACAAAATGAGTATAAATGAGAGAAAGAAATACAGGGGGATGTTTACTAAGCTATGTTAAGCAGTTAGCATGAGCTTTGCCACAGGTAGTTAGCATAAAACCATGCTAACAGCTACTGCATGGCAGAACAAACCAGTGTGGTAATAATTCTATTATCCTAGGACAAGCAGGCAGCTTATTCTCACATGTAGGTGATGTCATCCATGGGCCTGGTATGGACAGTGCAAAAGTCTACTGTCACTTTAGAAGACTAAAAAGTCATGAGACCGCCCATACTGCGCATGCTGCACCAGTGCCTTCCCGCCTGATATTGGCACACAGGGCCATCAGTTCTCAGTTTTCTGTGTTTTTTGGAGTTTCTCCAAGCACATCGAACAATTCTATTTTTTTGTGCCTTCCTGTTCAGTTTTTCTTTTTACTCTCATAGTTTTGCATTTTATCTGTTATCCGGTTCAAATGTTTTCATTTTTGACCAAATTTTTGTTTTGGATTTTCAGATTCATCTCAGCTTGTTTTCAGGTTAGGTGCATTGAGTCATTTTTGGTTTGCTATCTGCTCGACCTTACCAGACCATTGAGTCCTTTGATTTTGCATAAGTGGTGTTTCCCTCGATGTCCAAGGCTCCAAATGGCTTCAAGCAGTGCACCTGGTGCAACAAGACCATTTTAGCTGCTGACCCACATAACCGATGTGTCCATTGCCTAGAATCTTGTCTGTGCTGCTCTAGACTGCAAAAGAGGTCACATAAGGCCCATCAGCTCCAATCTGACAAACTTTTTCGGTCAGCATTGAGAAAATCTAGGATATCTGCAGACTCAGATGCCAACACCCAGAGAACATTTTTATCAGTACTGACACCTTCTACATCATTAGTGCTACCTCCATCATGTAAAAGGGCTAAGAAACACAAGCACCCTTCCCTCTTCAGGCTTGCATTAGTGTCGTCTCAAGCATCCATAGGCCTCGCGAAAAAAGTATGTCTTCAATGATGCTTTAAACTTATGTGAAGATTCTAGATGTAGATTTAGATGAAATTTATTCTAAAGTGCATGGACACTATTGCAGAGAGACAAAATGTTTTGAAAAAAACCTCTTGAAAGGAAGAAACATGCAGCAAATTATCTTGAGGAGCAAAGAGTGCAAGCAGTAGTATAAGGGGTCAGAAACTAGTGTAAAATCATCTCTCCGTCTCCCTTCCTTCCTGCCCTCCTTTTCAAACATCTTTCCATCTTCCCCTCCTTCCTGCTCCAACATCTCTCCATCTTCTTCCTTCTTTCCCTCCTCATGGTCCAACATCTTTTCATCTCCCCCCTAACATCTCTCCATCTATCTCCCTAACCCAGCATTTCTCCATCTCCTTCCCTACTGCTCCAACATCTCTCCATCTTCTTTCCTTCTTTCCCTCCTCCTGGTCCAACATCTTTCCATCTCCCCTCTGCTCTAACATCTTTCCATCTCCCCTCTGCTCTAACATCTCTCCATCTCCTTTCCCTCCTCTTGCTCCATCTCTCAATCCCCCCTCTGTTCCAACATCTCCCCATTTCCCTCCCTTATGGTTGTGGTAAGAGCGGACAGCGTAGCTGGTTTTAAGAAAGGTCTGGACAATTTCCTGGAGGAAAAGTCCATAGTCTGTTATTGAGAAAGACATGGGGGAAGCCACTGCTTGCCCTGGATCGGTAGCATGGAATATTGCTACTCCTTAGGTTTTGGCCAGGTACTAGTGACCTAGATTGGCCACTATGAGAATGGGCTACTGGGCTTGATGGACCATTGGTCTGATCCAGTAAGGTTATTCTTATGTTCTTATGTTCAAAGGACTGTTTGAAGCTTCCCTTCTATAATTTGATGAAGGATGCTATGTTTAAGAACTGGGAAGCACCATTACTAGTACCAGTTGCTCCTTGCAAATTGGACACATTGTATAGAATACAGTCTTGTTCGGGTTTAAACAAGCCTGAACTACAACATAAGTCTCTCTTTGTATAGTCTGCACTAACAAAAAAGTAAACAGTTCATGAACCTATGCTAGTGTTCTTCCTGGCAGGGTAGGAAGAACCTTGGACAAATTTGGCCGCAGAGTTTATCAAAGTGCCATGTTAAACAGTAGAATCTTGAGTTATCATTTTTACAAGACATTTTACATGAAATCTTTGATTCAGAAATGTCTTTCTAAAACATAGCCATGCATTGCCAAGCATGGCCTAGAGCAGGGGTGTCCAATGTCGGTCCTCGAGGGCCGCAATCCAGTCGAGTTTTCAGGATTTCCCCAATGAATATGCATTGAAAGCAGTGCATGCAAATAGATCTCATGCATATTCATTGGGGAAATCCTGAAAACCCAACTGGATTGCGGCCCTCGAGGACCGACATTGGACACCCCTGGCCTAGAGTATCACACCTGGATGAAAATGTTCAGGATAGATTGGCCAAAATCCCATGTCTCGGAGATGACTTGTTTGGAGAAAAATAGAGGAGGCTATACAAAAGATTAAGAGGCATGAATACTCCATGACCACGTTATCGTTTGCAAAGTCTTCTAGACAGTGTTTCTCAACCTGCGGTATGCGTACTCTAAGGGGTACGTGGGACCACCTGTTGGGGGTACGCAGGCTGACCGCCAGTTCCTTCCTGCTGCCACCACCACCTGCCTGCTCCATTTAATTATCCCCCGCCGCTACCGCAACTCCAGGAAGGGAAGGGCCAGTCACCTGCAGCAATTGCATGCCACCAGCCCACAAGCCTTCCCTCGGATATCAATTCTGACGTCGGAGAGAAGGTTCTGGGCCAGTCAATCACAGCTTGGCTGGCCCGGACCTTCTCTCCGACATCAGAATTGACATCGGGGGGGGGGAAGATTTGTGGGCTGGTGGCATGCAATTACTGCACGTGCCTGGCCCTTCCCTTCCTGGAGTTGCAGTGGCAGCGGGGAATAATTGGAGCTGGCGCTATTTGCAGTAAGTGTTTCTTCTCTTTCTGTTCTGCATTTGTCTGGTTTGAAACTGATAAGCTATGTCCCCCTCCTGCCTGCGTGTGGACTGGAGGTATGTACAGCCCACGGTATACTAATCCATGGCCAGGAGGAGGCATCCTGCTTCGCTGATAGATGGTTCCTGGAAAGCCTTTAATGTTGCCATTCTTTTCATTTTTAAGAGAAGAGGATTGAAGGTAATGATTTGTTCATCAGTCAGCAAGCAGCTTTCCCGGAGGAGCTGCCACCTTCATCACTTTCTTGTTACTGCGTACAGAATATTGTGGATGAGTGTATACACCAGGCGCTGGTACTAAGACATATCAATGTTAAAACAAGCAGGTTTGTATATAAGAGAGTTATGGAGGTGGCGGGGGGGGGGGTTGCGGACTGGGGGGAGGGGGGGAGGAGGAATCGGCAGCGGGTTGGCTTGGGGACAGGCAGGCTTCAGCGTGGGTCAGCTTTGGGGGAGGGAGGAAGGAAGGGGGTGGGACAAAGGCTGGAAGGCAGTGAAGGGGAGGGGGCATGAACTTGGGACACAGAAGGAAGGGAGGGTGCATTAATAGGACAGAAGGAAGGGAGGGGGCATTAATAGGAAAAACAATAAATCGGCCATTTTACACAAGGGAGGAAAGGGGTACCAACTTGGGACATAGGAAGGAAGGAGGGAGGGAATAGAAAGGGACAATTGTTGGGCCTGAGTGAATAAGTGACAGGGAAAGAGATGGTGCACATGAGGAAAGGAAGAGGAAAATTGGGCATAGAGAGGAGTGAGGTAGAGATGCTTGGGGAATAGAAGGATGAGAGGGAAAAATGTTGGATTATGGTGATGTATATGGAACAGAGGGATAGATTGAAGGGGATGCAAGGGGGAGGAATGTTGGGGATAGTGATGGAGGGAGAGATGTGGCATGGTGTTGGAGAGGGGTGATAGAAGAAGAAATGGGCATGAGGCTGGTGGGCAGTGGTGAAAAATGCTGCACATGATCTGGGGGATGACGGAGGGAGAAATGTTGGACTCCTGGAGGGACAGAAAGAGATGTTGGTTGGGGAATGGAATGAGGTCTGGAGGAGAGGATGAGTGCAGGTGGCAGAAATAAATAAAGAAATATTGGCTGCAACCAGAGACTCATGAAATCACCATACAACAAAGGTAGGAAAAATGATTTTCAATTTAGTGATTATAAGAACATAAGAATTGCCGCTGCTGGGTCAGACCAGCGGTCCATCGTGCCCAGCAGTCCGCTCACACGGCGGCCCTTAGGTGAAAGACCAGTGCCCTATTTGATCTAGCCTTACCTGCGTATGTTCTGATCCATCAGGAACTTATCTAACCTTTTCTTGAATCCCTGAAGGGTACTTTCCCCTATAACAGCTTCTGGAAGAGCGTTCCAGATTTCTACCACTCTCTGGGTGAAGAAGAACTTCCTTACATTTGTACAGAATCCATCCCCTTTTAATTTTAACGAGTGCCCTCTCGTTCTCTTCACCTCGGAGAGGGTGAACAATCTCTCTTTTTCTACTAAGTCAATTCCCTTCAATATCTTGAATGTTTCGATCATGTCCCCTCTCAGTCTCCTCTTTTCAAGGGAGAAGAGGCCCAGTTTCTCTAGCCTCTCATTGTATGGGAACTCCTCCAATTCCTTAACCATTTTTGTTGCTCTTCTCTGGACCCTTTTGAGTCAGTTTTTAGAATTTATATCTGCTGTCTATATTTTGCACTATATTTGTCTATTTTTCTATAGTTGTTACTGAGGTTACATTGCAAATTTTAAAGTCATCTGCCTTGACATCTTTGAAATCCCCCTGAATATAAATGATAATTAACATTTTCTCTGCGTATAGTGTACTTGCAGTTACCATTATGTATTAATAAAATTATATTGTGTGTATATGAAAAATGGATGGAAGAAATTGCATTACAATTATTATTATTATGGGGTGAAGTCAGGGGCAGAGTTTGGGCGGGAGTACTCAGTTGGTATTTGTTAGGCTTAGGGGTACTTGGCTTGAAAAGATTGAGAAATACTGTTCTAGACCATAAATATCTAAGCGTTCTTACAATTTCAAAAACTCTTCATACTACAGCAAATGTCTATATCAGTGTCACTCAAACTTTCTCGAGCTGGGGCACACTAAAAGTAAAGCCGTAGCGGCTTGAGGCACCCAGATGTGCACAGACATCGCCATGATGACATCACACATATGCGTGACATCATCACGTCAACATCCGCACATGTGCAGAGGCCCTTCAGATGGTCCTGAGATGCCAGTTTGGGGTGCCAGCAGGGAAGAGGGCTGCAGAAAAGGAGAGACACTGTTGCCAGCTGATTTCCTATAGCTGTGTTTCTTAATTACTTCAAGCTAAGTACTCTCTAAGTCTGACAAATATCAACCACAACCACAAACCTCTCTAGGCACACCAAAGCTCTGCCCCAGATCCCACCCCCTATACTAATTATAATGCAATTTTTTTCATTCATTTTTCATATACACATAATATACACAGCAGATATAAATTCTCAAAACTGACACATTTCAATCACTATATTGAAAATAAAATCATTTTACATACTGCCGATTCTCTGCAGGCTGCAGTAATTAGGTTTAAAGATGAGACCGGAAGGCCGGGGGGAAGCCGGAGGACACTAGAGAGAAGGGGAAAACATGCAGGCCTTCGGCAAATTGGGCAGCGCTGGCGCTGTACCGCATATGGAAGTCAGCTGGCTGACGCCTCTCTTCCTCCTCAGTGTGCCGCGGCACACTTGGAATCGCAGGAGGCACACAGTTTGAGATACACTGGTCTATATCCTCTCGAGCTCCTCCTCAAAGATGGCAAAGACAACAGAGACCTCTGAAGCCTCAGTCACAAACCCAACAAAAATCTCAACAGTCTTTTTGACTCCATTCTAGAGAGTCTAACTGAAATTCCACAACCTCCTCCAGAGACTCTTCCTATAGAAGGTTGTCTCGCTCATTTTTACCAATGCTGGTCCCTATTAATAATAATAATAATAATAATAATAATTTATTCTTGTATACCGCCATTCCCAAGAAGTTCTAGGTGGTTCACATCCGTTAATTAAGATCCGCGATGAAACATGGATTTACAAAATTTTGACAAAGATACAAGCAACGAAGAAGGGAGCGTGGGGACGCTTTAACAGAGTTTTATCAAAAGTAACAACCAATCACTGAGTCCTTCATGTAGTGAGACTGGGCTATGCCCTTTGTCTACAGAAATAAAACCTCCAAACCATTCTCCAAGAAAGTCTTTAAATTCCTATCAGATGGCCCTCCTCCACTTCAGTGCCATCAGACAAGTACCTCTGCAGAAGAAATGCCGAGGGTTCTACTCTAAAGTATTTCCACTTACCCAGAAATACTGGCGGTCTCCAACCAATTCTGAACCTCCAAGCTCTTAACAAATATTTAGAGAAGGAGATGTTTCATACGGTCTCTCTGGGATCCCTGTTACCACTGTTAGAAAAGAATGACTGGCTCTGCTCTCTAGATCTCAAAGAAGACTACACTTACATTCCTATCCTCCCAGCCCACAGAAAATATATTTGCTTTCGAGTGGGAACACATCATTTCCAGTACAAAGTACTTCCATTTGGACTGGCATCAGCACCCAGAGTAGTCACTAAATGCTTAGTAGTAGTAGCTGCATCGTCTACTCTTACAGCTTCCACGTGTTCCTTTATCTAAATGACTGGTTGATCAACGCCTCAGCAAACTCACCAGGCCATGATCTCAACAATATATCTAGTAGAACATCTTGGATTTGCAGTCAGTTACTAAAAATCTCATTTACAACTCTCTCAAATTGTAGAGCTCATTGGAGCACTCTGTAATCTTTTGTGTTTTTGTATTGTCTAGTCTATTTTGGGCCCTAGGTTCAGGCCTCAGAGGCAAATTACTCAATCCTCCTTTGCTCCAGGTACATTAGATAGATTGTGAGACCACTGTGAAAGATAGGGGAAAATGCTTGAGTACCTTATTGTAAACCATGTAAATAACCTTGATAGGTGGTGTATAAATACCTAAAAAAATTAATTAACAAGACAGCAGCCAGGGTGGTTTGGAAAAGGCATACAATATAAGAATAGGCTTGCTATAAATATAGAGCATATATTAGTTGCAAAGCAGCCTCAGAGTGTATGTATCTGTCCTGCCTGAATGAATGCAGTTGGGAGGTCAGAATATGTGTGTATTTGTGAGAGAGCAGAGCAAAGAGCTTATGTATGAATGAATATCCTATGTGTCTGAATGGTAGCTAAAGAGGTGGGAAAGGCTGAAGGAGGAAAAGAGGGGGCAGGGTGTTTGAAGCCTGTCTTTTTAGATTTGAGTTTGTTCTAAAAATATTATCTTCCAGGATCTGGTTGTATTCCTTTTTTTGTCCAAGCTCAAAAGACTTTTGTTGGCCTTAAGTACTGCCTTAACATATTTTCAAGTATCTCTCCATGTCACAATTTGGTATTTATTTGAAACATTGGTCCTGAATTGACAAGGATCACCTGACATTATCATTTCTTTTGAAAGACCAGAGCTTTGCAAGATACTCCCACGTATTTGGCAAGAGGTCTTTTGTTAATTTTAAGTACTGGTCTTATAAGGGTTATTTAGTCTGCTTACAGCATTCTGAGTAAAAGGCCTTTTGTTAGACTGAATATCTCCATCCCATTCTGTCTTATCTTCATTAATGTTCCCAGGGTCAGCAAGGGTCAGATTATTTTAATATAATATCCCAGAATCTTTTGCTTGCACTCTTGACCTGCCAGCACACTAATGCTGACTTTTCCCACACATTTTATTTTTTTATTTTATTTATGTATGTACCTAAATATATTTTTTATAAGTATATGGAGGCAAGCCTGTGTACTCGTCCATATGGCATTCACCTCTGCCCCTGCTTTATACACAGCAGTGGCCAATTTGCCATTCTGTGATGACTCTCTTATCTCCAGTATCAATGTCCTACTATATCAACAAGTCCCCTGTCATACACAGTCTATTTCCATGGCTATGGAGTTAAGAAATTCCCATTATAAGTCCAAACCTCATGTCTTAGGTAGAGCAGCCACTACAGGAAAGGTAAGCCCAATATACCACCTCGGTGCCCATTATAGAGGGAATGAACAGTACATAAGGGATGCCAGAAGTTTTCTGAGGAGATTTAGGCTTAAAGGTACCAGGATGCTGTAAGTGGGAGGTATGCTTTCTTCCCACATGCTCATATACTGTAGAGTGGTTGATCATATACTGAAAGAGTGGTTGATCGCTGGAATAGTCTTCCACTACAGGTGATTGAGGCCAGCAGCGTGCCTGATTTTAAGGCCAAATGGGATCGGCACATGGGATCTATTCACAGGGCAAAGGTAAGGGAAGGGACATTAAGGTGGGCAGACTAGATGGGCCGTGGGCCCTTATCTTCCGTCTATTTCTATGTTTCTATGTAGCTGACCCTGGTGTGCCACATAGTAGCTAATGCCAAATTAGTTAGGTGCAGTGGTGCCCCCCTCTGCTGCTTGCGTGCCCTCTTCACTTTCCCTGTATCTTTTTAACTTTTCTGGCATGAGCAGCATGCCCACATTGGTGTTGGCTCGCCCTATGATGTCACTTCCTATGTGTTGGCGCAGGTCCTGGAAGTGACGTCCGAGAGAGTACCAATGCCAACACGGGCAGCAACCTTGCGCCAGGGAAGTAAATAATGTACAGTTAAGGCAAGGGGTGCACATGCGCGTGGCAAGGAGAGGAGCGGGGTGGGGGAGGAGAGGAGAGGTGCTGCGCTCTTAGCAAGATGGCGCCTGTGGCAGACTGCTCCCCCCCTTACTATTCCACTGGTTAGATGTCAGAGATGCTGGAAAATCAGGTGTAACTATCTTAAAATGTTGATGGTATTTTGTAGAATATGCGCTGTAAAGAGATATACATGTATTTCATTTTACAGCATAGGAAAATCATGATAATGCAGAGCAAATGTTGTACATTAATTAAGATAATGATAGGGTGAATAAGGACATTGAAGACATGATTAGCAGTAGGTGAATACCCAAAGAAAAGTTCCCAAACAGAGAGATGAGCATCTCAAAACAAATTTTCAATCTGTCAATTCCCAAAAGTGATGGTATAAGAACATAAGAATAGTCTTACTGGGTCAGACCAATGGTCCATCAAGCCCAGTAGCCCATTTTCATGGTGGCTAATCCAGGTCACTAGTACCTGGTTAAACCCAAGGAGTAGCAATATTCCATGCTACCAAACCAGGGCAAGCAGTGGCTTTCCCTATATATGATTTACTTCTTTGGAGGTTGCCTTAAGTTGTTCAATATAGTCATGAAGTCCTGTAAAGTTGAGCAGTTTATGAAATGTCTCGTTCCCCATGCCAAGAGGCAGAGGGTGCACAGCATATGAAATCGTTTGAAATGTCCATAGTCATTGGTTACCAGAGGTGTGGATTAGGTTGTCACATTAATGGTGATGGAAATCAGTGGTGTATGGCTACATCAGGTATTGTTCAGTAAATAGTTTGAACTGTATAGCAAAATGTTCTTAGGAAGATGGATATCTTCTGCATAGTTTTTCCAAAGTCGGTCCTGGAGTACCCCTTGTCAGTCAGATTTTCATGATATCCAAATAAATATGCATGAGATTGATTTGCATACACTACCTCCATTGTGTGGAAATGTTTCATGCATGTTTATTGTAGAAATTCTGAAAGCCAAATCAGAACCTTTATGATGAAGGAGATAATCCAAACATAAGAATCTTGAGGCAGAGATGTCACCAACAAAGATGCAATCTGATTTGTGGATCTTTATTGGGTCATTAATCACTCTGGACTCAACACAGCCAGTGTTTTGACAACATGTGCCTTTTTCAATAGTCAGTTACTTGTATTGGACCCTCGGTTTTCTATCAATTAGCTCATGTGTAGAAATCAAATGAAATAATTCATAGTCGCTGAATAGCAAATATAAACGTGCACTGAAAAAACCGCCAGGTGACAGAGTAACTCTTCGGAAGTTTGACAGAGAAAACTCTTGAAAAAGGCATGTGTTGCCAAAACACCGGCCGTGTTTGAGTCCAGAATCCAGATTGATTAATGACCCGATAAAGATCCACAAATTGAATTACATCTTGGTTGATGACATCTCTGCTTCACGACTCTTGAGTTCGCCAGGACCAACTTGGGAAACATTGACCTAGGTACCTTGGTTCTGTTATAGAATAGGTTCTAGAGAATGACAAGGGGACAAATTTTTCCCTTTCCCCGCAGGAACTCATTTTTTCCGTCCTGGCAAGTTCTTTTCCTGTCCCTGCCCCTTTCCTGCAAGCTCCATCCTCATCTGCACAAGCTTCAAACACTTTACAATCATAAGTGTTCAAGGCTTGTGCGGTTAAGACAGAGCTTACAGGAATGGGACCAGGAACAACGACAAAACTCACAGGGACGGGACAGGGAAACTGAGTTCCTGTGGGGATGGGAACAAATTAGTCCCCATGTCATTCTCTGATAGGTTTCTTCTGCATAGCCTCGGGGCATTTAAATGGAGGTGCTCGATTATGGAATTTCCTCATTAATGTGTAAGTTAATGTGTACTGTTAACATTTGAGCATGGTAAACATTACTATGCTAGCATGACAGTTGGTATATGCAAACTGCATATCGTCTTATAGAACAGAAAATTGGCAGATTATGGGGTGGAGGATGGGCATGAACTGGTGCATTCTAAATAGCACATGGTAATCCCAACTCATGTGCTAGATTTCATGCTGCGAACAGAACTTGTCCTATTACTGTAGTGTCTGTGCCTATATCGTTAAAAGTGCTTTTCCATTCGTCTTGTTGCTGTAATAAGTCTCGACACATATATCTGATTTTCCATTCTGTATATTAAAATTGTCTTATTACTATATGAAAAATGTGCCCATATCTTATCACTATCTCAAAATATGTTTATCGTACCCTTATCTGAAGATCTTACTCCAACTATCTTATCGCTACACTTTATTATGTATGTAAACTTGTAACCTGTTCTGGGCTCTTTTAGGTGGATGGGCTAGAAAATTGAATAAATAAATAAATAAATAGATGATAGTAAGTGTATCCATGCTGAATGTTTTTACACTTACTCCTAGATATGCACACAAATAAATTGGCTAATAAGCGCTTAACCATCAATAACTGGGTGCCAACAACCAATTATTGAGGTCAGTTGGCGCTCATTAAAATTTGCATGCACATCTGACAGCACACTAGTCTACCAGCTCTATGGGGGTGAGGTTGTGTGTGTGTCAGGAGAGTTCCAAAAATGTGTGCGCATAGTTATAGAATACCACCTCAGCACACTGAACTTGGTCACCAGGTTTCAGCAGGTGTAAGTCTGGCCAGTGGTATAGTTAGGAGGGAGGCTGGGGGGATGGTACTCCCTGGGTGCCATCATGGTGGGGGCACCAGCACCCCTCCTCCCCCCCTCCACAATACTGCATGTGCCCCTTCAATTCACCCCCTCTGTACCTCTAGCTTTTCACCAGCGTCAGCAGCAACTTCGGCCTGCTGCTCACACTAGTGTTGGCACTCCCTCTGATGTCACTTCCAGGTCCCGCACCTAGGAAGTGATGTCACAGGGAGAGCCAACGCTGACACAGGCAACAAGTTTGATGGTACTGCTCATGCTGGAAAGGTAAAGAGGTACCGGGAAGGGATAGGGCGTGCGCGCATCAGGGGGTATGGGGGAAGGAATGGTGGGGGATGGCGAAGAGGGTGGGGGAAGGGCCCTATCACCCTGGGCACCTCTCACCCTTGCCATGCCACTGAGTCTGGCCCCTAAAATTCAACACGGAAATCTACACTACACGCCATTCTTTAAAAGCCAGGCACCCTTTATGGAATAACACATAGCACCTATTTTGTTGGTGCCCATTTTTGAGCACCATGAACTGAATCTGTTCCTTACTGACAATAAAAGTACTTTTCTGGACATGCTGGGAATGTCGCCAACAGTCAGCGTACAGACTTTGTACTTGCTGTGCATTAAGTTTTGCATTTAGCGTGAGCTGTAAGTGCAACGTTTTACTACACTTAAGTAAATGGGTGCCTTAGATTACAAAGGTTACCAAGGGTGCACAAATGGATTTTCAAACCTTATTGTATAGGATGCAGATAGATAGAGTGCAAAATTGCTGCCAATGCACCATCTCTCTCTGCTTAGAACTTTTGGCACTCCTGTTGGGGGTGGGTGGGGGGAACCCTTCCCCCATTACAGAGGGAACTACTTTTTCCCTAAAAAACAGGGAAAAAGGCTGTTTCCTATATAATGGGGTGTTCCCCTCCCAACAGGAGCGCTTTAAAACACTGTTTAAATCCTGTGTGCAGATGTCTTGCGCGCGATTGTCGACGCTCCATTGTCGGTGCGGCTTTGTCTCACGCAGTTTCGTCTATGTACCCAAGCGCTTGAGTAGCAGGCTGGAGTTTCTGCTCACACCAGTGAAGAGCTAGAGGTATGGTGGGCTGGGAAGCGAAGGTGCCCATGCGGTGGGGGGAGGGAGGGAGGAGTGGGAAGGAACAGAGGGCATAGAGGAGGAGAGGTGGTGTCCGTCCTCCCTCCCCACTCCCTTACTACACCGCTGAGTAGCACAGCTCTGTATGACCCCCCAGAGGCTACTTAAGCTGATGATGATGTGGGATCACTCTACTGGTATCTTTCAAAATCTTTCTATTTTGACTTCTAGATGGCTTCTGCTCAAGATTCCAGATATGGACAAAAGGACACATCTGACCAGAACTTTGATTACATGTTCAAACTACTCATTATTGGCAACAGTAGTGTGGGGAAAACCTCCTTTTTGTTCCGTTATGCTGATGATTCATTCACATCTGCTTTTGTGAGCACAGTTGGCATTGATTTCAAGGTTAAAACCGTGTTCAAAAATGAGAAGAGGATCAAGCTACAGATCTGGGTAAGTACTGAGACCTGCTCTCTTTAGGTTACCTACGCTGGTGCTTCTTTTTTTTTGTCCACTCTATGGAATTCTCACTCTGGGCTCCCCTGCACTGTTTCTGCTACTAGGTTCGGCATGTGTAACATCAGAAATACATTTTGGAATTCAGCACAACATATCATGCTGGGGCGGCCCATAGGGAATGTGGACGGATGCTGGGTCATGTGCAGACACTCATTGTAGGGGTCTCGGGGGCTATAAAGCAAGACCATGTGTAAAAATCACAGTTGATCACTGGCAGCAAATGTTTATGCATTTATTTTATATACAGGCAGATAAGGGACAGAGATATTGTACAGTATTTTGAACAATATCATTCCATGGCATATTTTTTCAGGATTTATTTTCTTTACCAAACTGTGAAAAAAAAATCATAATCAAAAAGTGCTATTGTCTAGTTTTGCAGGCTAGTGTGGTGCAGATGAAAAATGGTTTCACTGGATGTGTTTAATATGTAAAATATGCCTGCTTTGAAATGGAGCTTTTATATTTAGTCATATCTAGCATAAAAGTTGAAAACAGGATTGGTGATGGAAACATCCCATTCTGTAAACAGTGAGGGTTGAAGGAGGAAAGAACCCTTGGGCATCATCTCCAGTGCTGGAACAAACACTGTCTAATCTACAGCAAATAGAGCATTCAAAAGGATTTTACTGCTTTGCCTCAAGCCCAGAGGCTACACTTTATTTTCAATGGGTGACATAAAACAATCAAGTGGCAATCTGCAATTACGGTAGCTTGGATCTGGCTTGCTTTATGCCTGTCATTGTGAGCACCTTATGGTCTGGCTCCACTACATTTAATTGGTTTCTCTTTATCTGCAGTTCTGTCCTGGTTAAGGCCATATGTTATCTATGCAGGTATAAGGCTTCTGGATTTGAGACAGTCTGGGTGACATTGCTCTTGGATAGATTGTGTACTTAGAGCGGGAGATATTGCCTTATTTGTGTACAGATTCATTGAGAAGTCTCCTTCACATCTGCTGCCCTGTGCATGTTTTGGTCCCTGTGGAAGAGAGAGAGAGAGAAAGAGAGAAAATCCCTTATGTATGAGTGTCTTGAAAGAAAAAAAGCTTCTGGGTACTGGATTGCAGTGTCATTAATCTTCTATTAGTAATTTAGAAAGCTGCAGATAAAAGTCAAAAATAGCTTTATCAGTGGCTATCCCTCTCATGGTCTAGAATAGGGGGGTAGGCAATCGTAGTCCTCAAGAGCCACAGCCCAACTGGGTTTTCAAAATTTCTACTATGAATAAGCATGAGATTGATTTGTACATACTGTTTCCATTGTATGCCAATAGACGTGCATATTCATGGTGGAAATCTTGAGAACCTGACTGGACTGTGGCCCTCAGGGACCATGGTTACATAGTAACATAGTAGATGACGGCAGATAAAGACCCAAATGGTCCATTCAGTCTGCCCAATCCTACCCACTCTTTAAATTACTGACTTAATTTAAATTTTCCTTCTTCTTAGCTATTGCTGGGCCAGAACCTAAAGGTCTTCCAGGTTCTATGCTTAGGTTCCATCTACTGAAGTCTCCATCAAAGCTCACTATAGCCCATCTAAACCATCCCAACCATCGAAACCCAGCTCTTCCTCAACCAAACAGCCATATACGGACATAGACCGTGCAAGTCTGCCCTTTACTGGCCTTAATTTTTTCTGATTCGAGATCCTCTGTGTTTATCCCACACTTTTAAAACTCTGTCACCATTTTCCTCTCCACCATCTCTCTCGGGAATGCAATCCATGCATCCACCACCTGTCTAGAATAAGTTGGGGGGGAGGGAGTGTGTTCTCCAACAATTTCTTGTATTTTCTTTTAGCTGTAAACTGCAAGTCAGGTGCAGAGAGTGGTGAGAGCTTAAATATTTTGTAGTTTTTAAAAACGTGCATCTGTAGGGCACACGGCAACCCAGGCAAAAGGGGCTGAATTAGTAATCATTTGAAGTTTGAGAGCAAAGGCGCCAAATTGTTGCAGCCTCAATCCAAGCTAGTGCTGCCCGATTCAGGAAAAAAAATTTTGATTCGATTCAGCCTACTGAATTGGTTTTTCGATTCGATTCGATTTTCCTGCCCAATTGGGTGTTTTGTTTTGTTTTTCAAACATCCTGGTGGGTTTATTTTATAAGTCATATAACCCAGTAGTATATATCACAATCGCAAAAAATAGTATAAAATACTACTTATATGAAACAATACACATCAGTATTGTTGAGTCCTTATCATTTAGGACAAACTATACGGCCTCAGAAATGGAGCCTACGCACAGCAATGTAATCACAAGCTGAGACAATCCGCGTAGTTGAAATGCTCCTGCTCCAATCATTGGCCACTATATACCTATTTAAAATGCTGCTTTTTAGTTTATTTTAATAAATTTAATGTTTAACTCAAAATAGATTACTATAACTACGTTATTTTTCCAAAAAATCTTCTTCAAATACTGAGTGTATTATCCAGATTTGAAAAACTAGACCACAAAAACTTATCTGCTTTGTTTAGTAGTCTTCACTGGCGGAGTCTTTATCATAAAACCTCAATGCATGTCCATTTGCCAACGCGGCCAGCGTTTCGCGGGAATTATGTACATCCGCTGCGTCAGGGCCACCGGGACATTAACACATACATCCACAATCAGTGCATTCGGTCACAGTGAAAAGCTGTGACCGAATGCACTGATTGTGGATGTATGTGTTAATGTCCCGGTGGCCCTGACGCAGCGGATGTACATAATTCCCGCGAAACGCTGCCCGCGTTGGCAAATGGACATGCATTGAGGTTTTATGATAAAGACTCCGCCAGTGAAGACTACTAAACAAAGCAGATAAGTTTTTGTGGTCTAGTTTTTCAAATCTGGATAATACACTCAGTATTTGAAGAAGATTTTTTGGAAAAATAACATAGTTATAGTAATCTATTTTGAGTTAAACATTAAATTTATTAAAATAAACTAAAAAGCAGCATTTTAAATAGGTATATAGTGGCCAATGATTGGAGCAGGAGCATTTCAACTACGCGGATTGTCTCAGCTTGTGATTACATTGCTGTGCGTAGGCTCCATTTCTGAGGCCGTATAGTTTGTCCTAAATGATAAGGACTCAACAATACTGATGTGTATTGTTTCATATAAGTAGTATTTTATACTATTTTTTGGGTTTATTTTATAGCCTTTTCACCCCTTTTATAGCCTCTTCACCCCCCTTTGCCTTCTCCTAACCACACTGGCGCTGTGGTGTAAACAAACAAAAAAGACTTTTCCTCTCTCTCTTAAATCCTAGCTCACATTTGCGGTCTAACACCAGCTCTGGCAGGATACAAGTTTCAAATCTGACATATTGTAATCACAAAACAGAAAATAAAATTAGTTTTTCTACCTTTTGTTGTCTGGTCATTCAAATCTTGTTGGTCCCAGGCTCTGATTTTCTTCTGATAACTTGCTTGCCAGGGTCTCCTTCTTTCTTTTTTCTCCATTCTAACCATCCATCTGCTATCTCTGTCCTCCCCTTCTGTTTCCCTGCCCTCCCCTGGAGGTCTGGCATCTTTCTTTTTTTTATCTCCATCTTTTCTTAACTACCCTTTCATCCAGCATCTCTCTCTCCTTCCCCACCACCCCAGGGTCCACCATCTCTCCCTTTCGTTTCCCAACTACCATCCTATCCAATATCTCTATCTCCCCCCCCCCCCTCCACACCATCTCTTGTGTCCAACTTCTCTCCCTTTCTGTTCCTTCCCTCCCTAAATCCCAATGTCCATCATCTCTCTTCCTCTCCTCTATTTTCAGATCCATTATTTCTTCCCCCCCAAAGTCCGGCATATGCAAGTCTCTTTGAACCCCCCATTCCCTCCCTCCCTCCCTCCGTTTACTTCTACACCAGGGCCCCCCTTCCCTGGTCTGTCCCCCCCTCGAAGGCCTACATCCCCCCGAAGACCTGCCTGCCTGCCTGTCCCCCCTGAAGGCCTGTCCCCCCCTTTGAGGCCTACATCCCCCCGAAGGCCTGCCTGCCTGTCCCCCCTTTAAAGGCCTGCATCCCCCCAAAGGCATGTCCCCCCCTTTGAAGGCCTGCATCCCCCCGAAAGCCTACCTGCCTGCCTATCCCCCCCTTCGGAGGCCTGCATCCTCCCAGAAGACCTGCCTGCCTGCCCCCCCCTTTGAAGGCCTGCATCCCACCAAAGGCCTACCTGCCTGCCTGTCCCCCCCCTTCGAAGGCCTGCATCCCCCTGAAGACCTGCCTGCCTTCCCCCCTTTGAAGGCCTGCATCCCCCCAAAGGCCTGCCTGCCTGCCTGTCCCCCCCCCCCCCTTTGAAGGCCTGCATCTCCCCTGAAGGCCTGCCTGCCTATCTCCTCTGAAGGCCTGTACCTCCATCCCCCGGAAGGCCGCACCCCCTCCAGAAGGCCGCACCCAACCCCCAAAGGACTACACCTCCTCCTTGCGTCTTCCCCACTGGCCTCCCGAATCAATCTTCTTAACTTCAGCAGCCTGCAATAAGATCGCTGGCCCTAGCAATCTTTGCAAGCTGCTGAACGGCTTCGGAGCGTCTTCTCTCTGCCACAGACCTGCCCCTTCTCTGATGTCAGAGAAGGGGCGGGACCGCGACAGAGAGAAGACGCTCCGAAGCCGTTCAGCAGCTTGCAAAGATCGCTAGCGCCAGCGATCTTATTGCAGGTTGCTGAAGTTAAGAAGATGGATTCGGGAGGCCAGTGGGGAAGACAAAGAGCACAGCAACGGGAGGCCAGCAGGTAAGCCACTTCCCGACTGACCCTCTCCACTCGCCCTCTAAAGCAGGAGCGGCAGGCCAGCAAAAGGTAGTGCTGCCGCTCCTGCTTTTGAGGGCGAGTGGGGAGGGTCAGTCAATGAATCGGGAGGCCGATTTTTTGGCGGGGTAAATCGATTCAAATCGATTCACCCAAAATGAATCGGTAAATCGATTCGAATTGTGAATCGGGCAGCACTAATCCAAGCTACTCATCATTTAGGCATTTCATAATCATAATTCATAAGCCATCAACAACAGAGGATAAAATCAAAATATAACAAGAATGATAAAGAAAAGGTTTATTATAGCACATTTCCTGTACTGTATATAAGAGGTCAGCATCCATTTCCTGCACTGCTAAAGGAATGGGTTTAATTTTTTTTTTTATTTTACTCCTTTCCTTCCACCCCTTAAATGTGCCTTTCTCTTGTACAACTAAAGTGATTTTAGGTCATTCCATGCCAAGTGGTGTATTGGTCCCCACTATTATGATTCAGCCATCTTTGATGACTTACACTGTTTTTCTATGGTTTTCCCTGATCCTCAACTGCAACTTCAAGCAGTTCTAAAAGTCTCTTTTTAACTTATGTTTAGGTTTTTTGTCACGAGGTCCCACGTTGGGCACCATCTATAAGGAGGGTATCCCATTACTGGATATGAGTCCCATGGACCACCACTTTTTGGTTCTCTCTCTGCACTTCACTGTTAGCACACTCTCCCTTCTCCAAGGGATCAGGTTCTCTGTGGGGGAAGGGATTTCCCTTCAAGGCTCTGGCATAGAGAACCCTCCAAAAGGATAATGCAGACACATAGTAACATAGTAGATGACAGTAGATAAAGACCCGAATGGTCCATCCAGGCTGCCCAACCTGATTCAATTTAAATTTTTTAAATTTTTTCTTCTTAGCTATTTCTGGGCAAGAATCCAAAGTTCTACCCGGTACTGTGCTTGGGTTCCAACTGCCAAAATCTCCATTAAAACCTACTCCAGTCCATCTAAACCCTCCCAGTCATTGAAGCCCTCCCCAGCCCATCCTCCCCCAAACGGCCATATAAGACACAGACCGCGCAAGGTCTGTACTGCCCTTAGTTCAATATTTAATATTATTTTCTGAATCTAGATCCTCTGTGTTCTTCCACTTCTTTGAACTCCGTCACCGTTTTCCTATCCACCACCTCTCTCGGGAGCGCATTCCAGGCATCCACCACCCTCTCCGTAAAGTAGAATTTCCTAACATTGCTCTTGAATCTACCACCCCTCAACCTCAAATTATGTCCTCTGGTTTTACCATTTTCCTTTCTCTGGAACAGATTTTGTTCTAAGTTAATACCCTTCAAGTATTTGAATGTCTGAATCATATCTCCCCTATCCCTCCTTTCCTCTACATACATATTCAGGGCTTCCAATCTCTCCTCATATGTCTTCTGGCGCAAGCCTCCTATCATTTTCGTTGCCGTCCTCTGGACCGCTTCAAGTCTTCTTACGTCCTTCGCCAGATACAGTCTCCAAAACTGAACACAATACTCCAAGTGGGGCCTCGCCAACGACCTGTACAGGAGCATCAACACCATCTTCTTTCTACTGGCTATGTCTCTCTTTATGCAGCCCAGCATCCTTCTGGCAGCAGCCATCGCCTTGTCACACTGTTTTTTCACCTTTAGATCTTCAGACACTATCACTCCAAGGGCCCTCTCCCCGTCCGTGCATATCAGCTTATCACCTCCCAGCATATACGGTTCCTTCCGATTATTAATCCCCAAATGCATTACTTTTCATTTCTTTGCATTGAATTTTAGTTGCCAGGCATTAGATCATTCCTCTAACTTTTGCAGTTCCTTTTTCATATTTTCCATTCCCTCTTCGGTGTTTACTCTGTTACAAATCTTGGTATCATCCGCAAAAAGGCAAACTTTTCCTTCTAACCCTTCAGCAATGCCCCAGCACCGAACCCTAAGGGACTCCACTACTCACCTTTCCTTCCTCCGAGCAACTTCCATTAACCACCACCCTCTGGCGTCTGTCCGACAGCCAGTTTCTAACCCAGTTCACCACTTTGAATCCTAACTTCTGCCCTTCAAGTTTGCTCAAGACAGTGGCGTACCAAGAGGGGGGCAGTCCGCCCCCCGGTGGAAGGCTTGGGGGGGTGCACAGCCGGCCAGGTCCGGGTCCTCCTGCCCTTCCTTTCCCTTAGTCCACGCTCGGGGCTCGCGCCTGCCTGGTTCTGTGCTGCCGCCCAAATGGTGCTGTTGGTTCTTGCGAGACTCGCGGGAGTTGACGGCACCATTTGCGCGGTGGCGCAGGACCAGGCAGGTGCGCTCGGGGCTCGCGTCAGGCTTTCACTTCTGGCGCAGATTGGGGGAGCCTGCCGATGCAACGCTGGACCGAGCTGACACCATTTGGGCGGCACGAGACCAGGCAGGTGCACTCGAGGCTCACACATGCCTATTACTGCCGCGGCAGATGGGGACTTGGGCAGCTGTCCAGCAGGGGAGGCTGCTGATGCAGTGCTGGACCGCCAGGATTGCATCAAGGTACCGGAGGGGGGGGGTGAGAGGATGTTTTAAATACCAGGATAGCCATCTAGGGAGGGAGGGAGGGATTTTAAAAGGTACCGAGGGTGGGGAGATGTTTAAAATACCAGGTTAGCCATACAGGGAGAGAAGGAGTGATTTTAAAAGTACAGGGGATATGTTTAAAAAAGGTACTGGGGGTAAGTAGGGGGATGATTTAAGGTACTGGGGGGTATGGGGGGATGATTTAGGGTACGTGAGGGGTATGGGGTCAGCCTGCCTGTCACTAGACCACTAGGCCTACCTGCCTGCCACTAGGCATGCCTGGCCTGTGCCCGGCCCCTGCCTACCACTAGACCACCAGAGGGGGGACAGGGTACAGAGCCTGACAGGGAGGGGGGACAGTGTGCTGACAAGGAATATGGAGTTGGGTACAGAGCCTAGCAGGGAGAATTTGGTTCAGGGCCAGCCAGAATTGACGTCGGAAAGAAGACGTATTGTCGGCGGCGATTAGCAGCAGCAATGGGGAGATAAAATTGCGATCGGGGGAAAGGAAGGAGAGAGGCACTTTTTTTTTCCACGGCAGGGAGAGAAGGATGTAGGCAGGCAAGCTGGAGACACTGGGGGCACTAAGGATACGGGAAGGAGGCACTGGGGCACCATGGACATAGGACAGAGGCACTGGGGGCACTAAGGACATGAGAAGGAGGCACTGGGGGCACTAAGGACACAGGACGGGGGCACTGGGGGCACTAGGGACACGGGAAGGAGGCACTGGGGCACTATGGACATGGGAAGGAAGGAGGGAGGGAATAGAAAAGGACAATTGTTGGGCTTGAGTGCAGAAAGAAATAAATGAAAGAAAGGATACACAGTCAATTACTAGATGTCCCCTTTTGATGAAAAAAATAAATGGTCACGTTACCTCTGACTTACTTTCTTTGCAGCAGAGTCGGCAGCCGCGCTGAGGTGCAGGAAGGTACCGTGATGACTCGTCTGCCGGCTCTGCTCCAGAAGAAGTAAGTTACATTGGAGGGGGTGGGCCCGGCAGATGCAGTCATTGCGGGACTTTGCCATAACTCCCTGCGTCTGCCGGGTCCACCCCCTCTGATGTAACTTACTTCTTCCGGAGCAGAGCCAGCAGACGAGTCATCGCGGGACCTTTCAGCATGCGGCTGCTGAGTCTGCTCCAGAGCAAGTACGTCGGAGTGGGGTGGGCTGGCAGCCGGCAGCTAAAGTCATCGTGGGACCTTGCTGCATGAAGGGAGAAAAAGGAGCAGGACTGCTGGAATGGAAGAGTGGTGGAGGGAAAGAAAGGGGGCAGGGTGGTATGGAAGGGTGGTGCTGATGGAACTGATGTATAGAGAAAGGGGAGAGACATAAGGGGGAAGGATATTGGTGGAAAAGAAAGAGGGCAGATGCTAATTGAAGAGGGGTGGATGGAGAGAGAAAGGGCAGACATTGGATGGTAGTGGGGAGCCTATGCTGGATGGAAGTGCAGATGGGAGAGATAAGGGAGCAAATGCAGGAAGGAAATGGGAGGAGAGAAAGAGGGGAGCAGATGCTGGATTGAAGTGCATGATGGAAGGAGGGGATAAATAAAAGGAGGGCACATGATGGGGGAGAAAAGGATTGAGTTAGGGAAACACTGGAGGGGTGAAAGAAAGAGGTGGCAAGCTTTAGGTAGACAGTAAAAAAGGACATTGATAAGAGGGTAGTAAGAACGTAATCTAGACAGATGCAGAAAATAAATTGAAAAGGAAAATGATGGAAAAAAGGGAAAGGGATTGCAGAGGAGAGGTGTGGGAGAGGGAAGGAGAGGAGAGAGATGCCAGACCAATGGGGGTGAAAGGAGAGATGGAAGGGGGAGGCATACAGTTTCTGGAAGGGGCATAGAAGGAGAGAAGATGCCATATAGGGGAAAAGAGACGACATACAGTGGATGGAAGGAAGAGAGTTACAAGAAAATGAGGAAAGCAGAAACCACAGAAGACAAAGGTAGAAAAAAATTTTCTATTTATTTATTGCTTTAGGACAGTGTTTTTCAACCGGTGTTCCGCGGCACACTAGTGTGCCGCGAGATGTTGCCTGGTGTGCCGCAGGGCCGCCGGGCCCGGAGCTGACAGGGGGCCCGAGGCAGGGGCGCCAGTAGCTCGCCAAGGCAAAGTGAGTCGATCACCCAGGACTCACTTTGTCTTGGCGATCTAATCTATCGAGCCGATAAGTCTTCTTCTCCCTGACGTCAATTCTGTAGTTGGAGAGGAAGTTCGGGCCAGCCAATCGCTGCCTGGCTGGGCGGAACTTCCTCTCCGATTGCACAATTGACGTCAGGGAGAGCATGCGTCCGCGTCGGCTTTGGGGCCTGTTATCCATTGGTGGGTCCTGTTCCCCGATGGCAGTGGCAGTGGCTTGGGGAACGGCAGGGAGAAAGAAAGAAAGGGGGCAGGCAGGGAAACGGAAGGAAAGAAGAGAAACAGAAAAAAAGAAAGAAAGGTCAGGGAGAGAGGAAGAAAAAGTTGGGGGAGGGAATGAGGTGTGGAGGAGAGAAAGCATACAGGCTGATAGAAGGGAAGAAAGATTGGATGCACAGTCAGAAGAAGAAAGTGCAACCAGAAATCACCAGACAAGGTAGGAAAAATGATTTGATTTTAAATTTAGCAAAGTGGAGGCAGTATTACCACAGTTTTCAAAGGAATTTGCCCAAATAACTTAATAGTTAACTGGGTAAATTCCCAGAGATGAAAACTTCCCTTCACTTACTATGCACAGTTCTGAATTTATATCTGCTGTCTATATTTTACAATATGGTCACCTTTTACTAAACCGCAATAGTGGTTTTTAGCGCAGGGAGCCTATGAGCGTCAAGAGCAGCGCTGGGCATTCAGCGCAGCTCCCTGCGCTAAAAACTGCTATTGTGGTTTAATAAAAAGGATGGAGGGTATATTTGTCTATTTTTGTATGCTATAAAAACCAAATACAGAGAGAGACTGAGAGCTGTTGACGAAGAGCTACGTGTGTGTCTTTCTTCGATTCCAGCCAGAATATCAGCTTTGTGTTCAGCCAAACAGGCCCAGGTTTCGCACTGAATAAAGTATTTTATAATTTTTATAATTTTTATTTCGTAATAAAGTAATTATAAAATACTTTCTTTGTGTTTATTTGATTCCTATTCAAGAGAATTACTTTATATATAGTCAATATAAGCAGAGAGTTAAATTTTTTAACATTTTCTAATGGTGGTGTGCCTCGTGATTTTTTTCATGAAACAAGTGTGCCTTTGCCCAAAAAAGGTTGAAAAACACTGCTTTAGGAGACGTGTCACTGTTTCTGTGGTGTTGCATTGTATGCAGAGTCCAGCATCTTACTGGTTCAATTTAACCTTTGTCTATATATTTCTATTTTATCCCCCCTTTTACAAAACTGTGGAGCGTTTTTTAGCGCCAGCCGTGGTGGTAGCAGCTCTGATGCTCAGAATTCTATGAGCACCAGAGCTGTAACATCCACACTAAAATCCACACTACAGTTTTGTAAAAGAGGGAGGGTTAGTTTCCATACTAGGCGAAGATGTTTTCTCTGTGTTCGAAAGACATGGTTTTCTGTTAGGATTGACGGTGTAGGATTGATCTGTACTAATCTGGCTTGTTTAGTTTTACAATGGGTGTATTGATGTTGTACTGCTCACTGCAGAATGTAAGATGCTGCCTTTTCCTAGGTACTCATGTGTGACGTGTGGCTTGTTACTAAAAATCATGTTTTATGTACATTTGGGGGGGTGTCAAAAAATGATGGGCCCCGGGTGTCACATATGCTAGGTACGCCACTGGTTCAAGAGCCTCCTATGAGGAACCATATCAAAGGCTTTGCTGAAATCTAAGTAAATTACATCTAGCATATGTCCTCAATCCAGCTCTCTGGTCACCCAATCAAAAAATTTAATCAGGTTTGGTACGATTTACCTTTTGTAAAGCCATGTTGCCTCGGATCCTGTAACCCATTAGATTCAAGGAAATACACTATCCTTTCTTTCAGCAACACTTCCATTATTTTTCCAACAACCGAAGTGAGGCTCACTTGCCTGTAGTTTCCCGCTTCATCCCTGTGACCACTTTTGTGAATAGGGACCACATCCGCTCTCCTCCAATCCCCAAGAACCACTCCCGTCTCCAGAGATTTGTTGAACAAGTCTTTAATAGGACCCGCCAGAACCTCTCTGAGCTCTCTCAGTATCCTGGGATGGATCCCGGCTGGTCCCATTGCTTTGTCCACCTTCAGTTTTTCAAGTTGCTCATAAACTCTCTCCGTGAACGGCGCAGAATCTACTCCATTTTCTTGTGTTACTTTGCCAGACAATCCCGGTCCTTCTCTAGGCTTTTCTTCCGTAAACACAGAACAGAAGTATTTCTTTAGCACGTTTGCTTTTTCCTCATCACTCTCCACATATCCGTCCCCAGCATCTTTTAGTTTAGCAATTCCATTTTTCATCTTCCTCCTTTCACTAATAGATCTGAAAAAATTTTTGTCTCCTTTTTTTACATTTTAGCCATTTGTTCTTCCGCCTGCGCTTTCACCAGACGTATCTCTCTCTTGGCTTCTTTCAGTTTTACCCTGTAGTCCTTTCTGCACTCCTATTCTTGGGTTTTTTTTTATATTTCACAATTGCCAACTCTTTCGCCTTTATTTTCTTCACTACTAATTTGGAGAACCATATTGGTTTCCTTTTTCTCTTGTTTTTATTTATTTTCTTCACATAAAGGTCCTTAGCCATTTTTACCTCTCTTTTCAACTGTCTTTCTACTTCTCTTATGTCCTCCCATCCTAACAGCTCTTTCTTCAGGTACTCTCCCATTTCATTAAAATCCGTATGTTTGAAACTTAGGACTTTAAATATCGTGTGGGGTGCTCCAGCTCCCTTTACTAAACTTTTGTATAAAACAGTTACTGCTTAGAAGTAATTTTTCTATCCTGAGGTTGTACAACATTGAATAAACACTGTAGTACTATACTGTATATTCTCTGTCTTTGGGGTGACAGGCTTCCTAGGCTCTGGGGCAAAACTGTTCCCTTCTGAGTCTCTCTCTTTTATATGATCCACTTTCACATAGACTCTTCCTAGGGGGAATAATCTTGAATATTGTACACCCTGTGTAGTTAAACTCCTGAGTGGGCCTTCTCTATCCTTATCCTGTCAAACTAAGGGCCAAGCTGCTACGCCACACTTTTAAGTAAATAGCAGATAGAGGGCAAAACTTCATTCCTGTTAAATTCACTTTATACTGAACACAAATTAGAAAGTTCATGAGAGTCTTCACACAAGACATTGAGAAAGATCCAAGGGCTGAGGGCCTCAAACATGCACTCAGTTTTCACAGAGGAGACTGACTCAACTACACCAGAAAGACTAGGAGGTTTCTGATTTATATAGGGGCAAGGCAGTACCATTGCAGCCATCCCTGAAAGGGTAAGAGCAAAAAACAAGAAAAAACTACAGATCAAGATGCAGGCTATGTTTATTTGTACCAAACCAAGGGACCCAACACGGAGAGCAACGAAACTGGTAAGAGGGCTGGAACACTGCCCATATGCCGAGAGGTTGGATAGGCTGGGGCTCTTCTCTCTGGAAAAAAGGAGGCTCAGGGGTGATATGATAGAGACCTTCAAGATCATGAGGGGCATAGAGAGGGTGGATAGGGACAGATTCTTCAGGCTGAAGGGGACAACAGGTACGAGGGGGCATTCGGAGAAACTAAAGGGAGATAGGTTCAAAACGAATGCAAGGAAGTTTTTTTTCACCCAAAGGGTCGTGGACACTTGGAATGCGCTACCGGAGGACGTGATTGGGCAGAGTACGGTACAAATATTCAAACAGAGACTGGACGGATTCCTGAGGGATAAAGGGATCGTGGGATACTGAGAAAGCTAACCAGAAAATAAGTATAGAAACCCGACCAGGTCGTGCATGTGCAAGACCGGAGGGCTAGGACTTTGATGGGAAGATAGCACTCAATGGGAAACCAGGGTGGCATGGGGGCCCCTTCTGGTGATTTGGACAGGTCGTGACCTGTTTGGGCCACCGCGGGAGCGGACTGCTGGGCAGGATGGACCTATGGTCTGACCCGGCGGAGGCACTGCTTATGTTCTTATGTTCAGGGGTCCATTCACACAGGCTTTTGTTTTATACCATTCTCATTGCAGTGTATCTTAAACCTTAACAACCATGGACCCCTGAAGAAGGTGTGTTCTCTGAAACATGGACCGTGTTGGGTCCCTTGGTTTGGTACAAATAAACATAGCCTGCATCTTGTACATTTTGATCTGCAGTTTTTTTCTTGTTTTTTGCTCTTGCCTACTGTACTGCAGACTTTGTTGAATCTGTTAGTTTTGTGTTGTAATTAGATGATAAACACCTCCTCTAAGCTGACTTTGTGTGACATAGTAACATAGTAGATGACGGCAGATAAAGACCCGAATGGTCCATCCAGTCTGCCCAACCTGATTCAATTTAAATTTTTTTTTTTTTTTTTCTTCTTAGCTATTTCTGGGCGAGAATCCAAAGCTTTACCCGGTACTATGCTTGGGTTCCAACTGCCGAAATCTCTGTTAAGACTTACTCCAGCCCATCTACACCCTCCCAGCCATTGAAGCCCTCCCCTGCCCATCCTCCTCCAAACGGCCATACATAGACGCAGACCGTACAAGTCTGCCCAGTAACTGGCCTAGTTCAATCTTTAATATTATTTTCTGATTCTAAATCTTCTGTGTTCATCCCACGCTTCTTTGAACTCAGTCACAGTTTTACTGAGTTCAAAGAAGCGTGGGATGAACACAGAAGATTTAGAATCAGAAAATAATATTAAAGATTGAACTAGGCCAGTTACTGGGCAGACTTGTATGGTCTGCGTCTATGTATGGCCGTTTGGAGGAGGATGGGCAGGGGAGGGCTTCAATGGCTGGGAGGGTGTAGATGGGCTGGAGTAAGTCTTAACAGAGATTTCGGCAGTTGGAACCCAAGCATAGTACCGGGTAAAGCTTTGGATTCTCGCCCAGAAATAGCTAAGAAGAAAAAAAAAAAAATTTTAAATTGAATCAGGTTGGGCAGACTGGATGGACCATTCGGGTCTTTATCTGCCGTCATCTACTATGTTACTATGTTACTTTGGTGCAGAAGCCTGACTGCAAAATTTAAATGTTTTATATTTGTTGGAAAATGTACTGTTCCTTTTAATTGTGTATTTTGCTTGGAAAATATGAAATGTATGATTTTTGGATCAGAGAACTGGTGGGCCCTGATTACGGACGCCAATCTAAAATCTGTGCACAACCCAAATTGTTTAAATTGGCTTAATTGGTATGTGGTAGATGCATGGTAATTGATCATGCCACTGAAGTTAATTGATAAATGTAAGAAAAAAACCAATTAAGAGCTCTGTGCTGATGTCTAGCGACACCTATTTGAGGTACCCTCCAATGCCTACCTGAAAAGTAGGCATGGTTGGGGCAGAGAATAGGTATGGTTAACTTAGGCATCGTTAGGTGCCAGTAATTTAGGCCCAGTGCAACCTGGCTTAATGTACCAGCATCCACTTCTACGGTACCTCAGAATGCTTAAGTCCAGTTAGACTCCTCTAGGAGTGATTTCTAAAAGCGGTGCCTATTAGGCGACGTTTATAGAATCTGACCCTGAATCCCTATCAAATGCATTTGATTTAAATTAGAATTGGATTGTAGTAGGATCAATGCTGGAAAATTAAAACTGAGGAAATCTTCATGAGGAATGCTGTTTCGCTGTTCCAGGCTTTAAGTTTTCTTAAAGCTTGCTCTCGTGAGTACTGTTGATTGGATTGGAAACTACCCTCATTTATTTTCTAGAGGCTTAAACATTACATTTATTGGATTAAGTTAATAAAAGCAAAAGTAATTTGGAATCGCCAATAAGCATGGGATTTATGTTTCCTGAGAGAGCAGTCTGTCATGCTGAGTGCTGCACCCTGAGTTAAGGAATCTAAGAAACATCTAAATTTAATTGGCGTGCTTAAGATTGAACCTTATAACAAGTTTAAAAACTGTTCAACATTCAGGTGCTGCATATTTGGCACCTAACCAAACTGTTTTTTTGAGAGATTGCTGCAAAACCTCTGTCAGTTTGTGTGATATTTTAGTTAATAACTGCTGGAATAGTGATTTGTTGGAGTTGCAGAAGAAAATATATGCACCTGTCCTAATTGATGTAGAGGAAGTGATGATGTGTAATACAATAAAAGACAACGCTGCACTTATATTCTGCAATTACCGCTGAAATGGTCCAATGCAGATTACAACAAGATTAATCAGCCAAATGGACTGGATAAAAAAAACAGAGTACATTACATTAATTTCCAGAATTATTCTTTAAAGTATTTGTTAAACAAGCGTGTGTTTAGTTTTCTTCTAAACCCCAGATAGTCTCTCTTCAATTTGGCAACTATTAGCAAAGCATAAGGGATTATGAAATCGCTTATATCAACATTTGTGCCACAGTGGAGAAAGGAAGCGTTAACTGGCATTTTGACCCTGATTCTATAAAAAGCACGTGCTGGTAAGTGCCTAGATCAGGGTGCCTACTGAGATAGGTGCCTCACTTAATTTTTTAAAATTGGTTAAATGGCGCTGATAATTAAAAGCACCATTTTTTACTCTGTCTCTCTTCCCTACAAATATTCATGTATTCAAAGACTTCATTGTTATTTTTTCACTGACTGTCCAGCTCTTCTTATTGTAAACCGCCTTGAACTACTGTGGCTTTGGCGGTATATAAAAATAAAATTATTATTATTATTCTTAAAAAACAATCAAAATTTAATTAACTGGTAGATACCTACCACTTGGTAGTAGGTGTCTACACTGAGGTGCCTACCGTCACCTACCCGGAGAGTAGGCATGGTTAGAGGTGGAATTTGGGTGTGGATTGAGTTAGGCATCTATGTTAGGCACTGGTATATTAGACCAAGAAAACCCTGGCTTAATATATCAGCATCTAACATGATGATGCCTACTGGCACCAAGTTGATTTAGGTGCCAATAGGTGCGATTCTACAAACGGTGCCCAACACTGATTGACATGTGGTAGGTGCTGCTTTGCTAGGCACCTGCCGAGTTAGGCACCGTTTATAGAATCTGGCCTATTGGCCTATGATTTTTGCTTGGATAAAAAGCTTATAGATAAGAAGAGCAAAAAGGATGAACCACACTAAGATCAAATGGTGGCAGAGCCAACGAGAGGGAATGCCACCCTGGACTTGGTCCTAAATGGCATTACTGGTCAGACTAAGGAAGTAGAAGTCACTGTCCCACTAGGAACGAGCGATCACAACATGATCAACTTTAAACTCGACATCGGGAAGGGGAAATGTATCAAAACCTTAACCACAACCCTCAACTTTAAAAAAGGAAGATACGATAATATGAGAGCCATGGTAAAAAAACGGATCAGGAAAAGGACGAACGCAATTAAATCGGTGGATCAGGCATGGTCCCTACTGAAAAATACTATCACGGAAGCACAAAATCTCTACATTCCGCAGATATCCAAAGGACGGAAAAATAAAAGCAAGGGAGAACCGGCATGGCTTACTAAAGAGGTAAAGGATGCCGTAAGAGAAAAGAAGAACTCCTTTAAAAAAATGGAAACGCGAATGAACTACCGAAGCCTGGAACAGCCACAAAAACGATCAGAAGAAATGTCAAAAGGCGGTGAGGGATGCCAAAAAGGTCTATGAGGAGAAAATAGCGCAAGAGGCCAAAAACTTCAAGCCCTTTTTAAGATACGTAAAAGGGAAAAAACCTGCAAAGGAGGCAGTGGGTCCGCTGGACAACCAGGGAAGAAAAGGGTGCATCAAAAAAGACAAACAAATTGCTGACAGACTAAACTCCTTCTTTGCGTCTGTCTTCATGAAGGAGGACATTACATCAATACCTGAAACAGTGAAAGTGTTCAAGGGAGAAATAGAAGACAGCCTCTCCACATTAGAAGTGGATTTGGACCAGATATACTAGCAGATCGACAAACTTAAAAGCGACAAGTCCCCTGGACCGGATGAAATTCACCCAAGAGTATTAAAGGAGCTGAAGGTGGAAATCGGTGAACTACTGCAAAACCTTGCCAACCTGTCAATTAAAACTGGACAGATACCAGATGACTGGAAGATAGGGAACGTCACCCCAATTTTCAAAAAAGGATCAAGAGGAGAACCGGGCAACTACAGACCAGTGAGTCTTACATCTGGCCCTGGAAAGGTTGAAGCACTGATTAAAGATAGCATAGTTCGGTACTTGGGTATACATGACCTGATGAAAGCCAGTCAACATGGCTTCAGGAAAGGGAAGTCATGTTTGACGAATTTACTACAATTCTTTGAAACAGTAAACAAATCTATCGATAACAGGGAACCACTGGACATAATATACCTGGACTTCCAGAAAGCATTCGATAAAGTTCCACACGAAAGACTTCTCAGGAAATTACAAAGCCACGGAATAGAGGGAGACATACTAAGGTGGATAGGCAAATGGCTGGAAAACATAATGCAGAGGGTAGGCATAAATGGGAAGCTCTCAGACTGGGAGAAAGTGACTAGCGGTTTGCCCCGGGGCTCGGTTCTTGGATCCATCTTATTTAATATTTTCATCAACAATCTAGAAGAAGGAACGTCCAGTGATATCATCAAGTTTGCAGACGATACAAAGTTATGTTGGACAATCAGATCACAAAAGGACAGCGAGGAACTACAGAGAGACTTGAGCCAGTTAGAGAGATGGGCAGAGAAATGGCAGATGAAGCTTGAAAAAGTGCAAAGTAATGCATTTGGGCAGAAAGAATAAGGAGCATGAGTACAGCATGTTAGGTGCAACTCTGAGTAAAAGTGAACAAGAAAAAGATCTGGGGGTACTGATAGATAGGACCCTGAAACCATCAGCACAATGTGCGGTGGCGGCAAAGAAAGCAAATAAAATGTTGGGCATGATAAAGAAAGGAATCTCAAGTAGATTGGAGTGTGTCATAATGCCGCTTTATAGAGCAATGGTCAGACCACACTTGGAATACTGTGTCCAACACTGGTCTCCCTGTCTAAAGAAGGATATAAAACTGCTCGAGAGGGTGCAAAGGCGAGCAATGAAGCTGGTAAAAGGTATGGAGAACTTGAACTACGATTAACGGCTTAGAAAACTGGGACTGTTCTCCCTTGAGAAGAGGAGACTACGAGGGGATATGATTGAGACTTTTAAAATATTAAAAGGAATCGACAAGATAGAGCAGGACAAAAAGTTATTTACGATGTCATGGACTTAAGCTGAGGGGGGACAAGCCCAGGACAAATGCCAGAGCTTCACACAGCGAGTGGTGGACACCTGGAATGCTCTCCCAGTGGAGATTTCTGCGGAACCCACCGTTCTAGGATTTAAGGGCAAGTTAGATGCACATCTCCTCGGAAGGCGCATAGAGGGTTGCGGGTGACTAAGTTTTTTGCCAGGTTACACCTGGCTGGGCCTCCGCGTGAGCGGATCACCGGACTTGATGGACTCAGGGTCTGATCCGGTGATGGCAGTTCTTATGTTCTTATAAGGCCCTCTTTTATCAAACTGCGATAGCAGTTTTTAACGCAGGGAGCTGCGCTGAATGGCCCGCGCTGCTCCTGACGCTCATAGAGTTCTTATGAGTGTTGGGAGTAGCACGGGTCATTCAGCAAGGCTCCCTGCGCTAAAAACTTCTATCACAGTTTGATAAAAGGGGGTATAAATATCAGAGTGGAAAGCTTAAATGTTTCATGAGCTTCACGAGCTTGTGTAGGTGACCAATGAAGACTTTTCAAGATGGGTGAAGCTTTATCATCTTTTTGCAGTGGGCTGGGAACTGAGTTTAATTCCCACTGCAGCTCCTTGTGACCCTGGGAAGTCCCTCAACCCTCCATTGCCCTTACCACAAAACTTAGATTGTGAGCCCACTAGGGATGGAGAAAGTACCTGCATATAATATATGTAAACCACTTTGGTTGTACCCACAGAAGGGCAGTAGATCAAATCCATGACCCTTTACCCTTTTATAAGGTCTGCAGTCATCGTATCAATCTAACAGAACATCCTACATAAAGCACATTGCAATGACTAATCCCAAGTGAATGAACTACCTATAAGAAATTATATGGAGCAAAGTAATTTCTAACTCAGTGAAGCTGTTTTAACTTCCAATTTTTATTTTATGTTTTTAAATTTATTCAGTTGACCAATATGATCCAAAACTTCCTAAAACTTTCAAAAGTTGATTCTTTTGCAAAGGGGTGACTTGTCATGTTATGTTATCTGTGGGCTGATGCCCCGCCACATCCTTCTATGCGAAGTTTGGGGTGGGTTACAGGAAATAGAGTACATGATCATTGATATAACAACAATTGGTACAATTCCATCAATCTTGAGTAACGATTTGATACAATCGGTCAATGTAATAATAGTAGTGAGGCTTGTAGGTCAGCAGTCGGAAGAGTTTATTTTGGTCTGGTTTGCCAACTCCTATCATCTCTAAGTAATGTTTGCATTTGTGCCATTTGATGTGAGAATTATACTGTGTGTAATAGGTTTTCCTCTGTTTCTCTTTTAAGTTGTAGATCACCTGATTTACTCCAGGCTCGTTCTAGTTTTCTGCATTCTCTGTTCATTTTGTTCAGTTCTGATGTGAACGAGGGTTTATCTCTTTTCTGGATAACGTTTTTCAGTTAATGGTGCTATGGAGTTTAATGTACTGTATACTCAATGGATTTCAGCCGCTTTGTGGGATTTAGGTCAGGGTTCCGATCTGGTGATTATAGTGTCACAGTTATTCTTTCCCAGAACTTCTGGGTATTTATCTTTCATCGCATTTTGATTGTCGTTCCTTTTAGACTAGAGTTTAGGTAGGCAGTTGGTGAAATTGCATAGGTAGTGATCTGGCCAGACTGAAGATAACCATTCGATGAACAATAATAGGTTTGGTTCCTTTGCTATAATCTTATCTACTGCATGGCCCTTTTCATGGATTGGGCCTGTTGTATAAAAAGGAGAAATTGTCCAGGAATTGTCAAAGGTCATGTTGTGTTTGGCAGAGTAGGATTTCTATATCAGGGGCATATAAGGAGTTGGTTTTCTTTTATTTCCAGGAAATCTTTGTAGATTATAACTAAAGCTCCTCTTTTTTTTTTTTTTTCTTTTGTCTATTTAATTGTATCATTTTGTAGCCTGCTAGGCATATTTCCAGGATAAGGGGGTTAGACTTGGCCTTTAGCCATGTTTATGAAAGGAAAATAATTCCAAGTTCTGATTCTATCATGTCTCAAATTAAGGTGGATTTGTTACATAAAGACCTCACATTTACATAGCAGCATGGTATTGGTAACAGTGGTCAGTGCTTCTTAGATCTTTCGTATTTGATGGGTTTCAGTGTTCTGCATGTGCTTTTGTTTTGCTTTTTATGCCTAGGTTTCCTTCGAGTATGAGGTAATTACTTCTATATTATGCATGGCATTGTTGTCATCACTTGGTAAGCAATTTGTGATATGTTTTCTATGTTATTTGGCCTTCATTTCCTAAGATCTGATATTATAATTGGTGTGGTGTTTTTTAGATTCTGGCTTAAGCGTAGACACAGTAAGCTTTTGATCAAGAACATTTATGCTGCTGGGCATCGGAGAAAGTGGTGTAGCAGAAGATCTGTGATCAGTGGTTGCTCCCTTACTCATAAGTCTTGCTAGTAGTAGCGTTACCAGACATCTGGAAAAACCTGGACATGTCGTCCTTTTTAGAGGAGTGTCTGGGTGCCCAGAAGGATTTCCAAAACCCAGCAGTTTGTCCAGGTCTTGGAAATCTCCAAGCTCGGGTCTGCATCTGGAGGGCGTCTGCACATGCGTGGACATCAAAGCGATGATGTCGCATGCATGCGTGTGACATCATCACGTTGACATCCATGCACATGCAGACACCCTCCAGATGCGGCCCCAAGCTTGGGGAAAGAGGCACAAGGTTTGGGAGCGGGGCTGGGGGCAAGTGTCCTCTATTTTTTAAAAGCAAATCTGGTAACCCTACCTCAGTATCTCTCAAACTTTTTTTGCTCCGGCCCACTAAACAGAGCAAATGTTTTTCGTGGCACATTATAATTGAAATTATAAAATTGCAAAACTAACAAAATTAAATTTGAGAGTTATTTAATGTATGGGTAGTTGTAAAAACAGTGAAACCAAAGTAGGTAGAATAGAATTGCTAATCAATGCGATGAATGTGCTTGTTTTTGAGTGCAAGTTAACTTAAAATGCGGCTCGATAGTTGACAAGCAAACAGGCATATTTTATCATCCACCATCTACAATCGTTCTCTTATTTTCTCTTTAATTTCTGTCAGAGCTGAAAATCCAAGTTTGCAAAGATAAGAAGATCCAAATGATAGCAAAGCCTTGATTCCTTTGATGCTCAAGATAGGATAACTACTGCATAAAAAAATAAAAATATAACTAAAATTACTTGCCATTAGTTTTCAAGAAATCACGTTGAAGAATGATGCTTGTCTGGGCGGTTGTATCCTTACGCACACAGATACTCATAACATTGACAGACTATTACATACGTGACCTACATGTCATCTATTCTAGTTTATACCTATGATAGGAATTTTAAAAAATAAAGTAAAATTTTGGAATCTCTCATGGCACACCTGGAATCCCATTGGGGCATACTACTGTTCCGTGGTACACAGTTTGAGAGATACTGCCCTAGCTAGTGGTAATGAACAAGCAGGAGGCTGTACTGAGCAAACTCTGCTATAGAAATGATAAGTAGTAGTAGTAGTAGTAGTAGTAGTAGTAGGAAGGACTCATTTGTGTTGAGTTTAAAATCACCAATCATATTGTTTTGCTTGGTTTTTCTTGTGGTTGCAAAATGACTTCCTAAGAAAGACTGCAGGCAATAATGCAGGGGTGTCCAACCTTTTGGCTTCCCTGGGCCGCATTGGTCGAAAAAAATGTTTCTGGGGCCGCGCAAACGCTGCAGCAAGACAGAGGAGGGAGCCGGCAAGACGGTAAACACCCGGGGGCAGCAGAGGAAAACACTGCATCGCTCTTGAACGAGGCCGCATGTGGCCCTCGGGCCGCAGGTTGGACACCCCTGCAATAATGCGTTTTGGTTTTTCCAGAGGTTAACTAGTGAATTTGATCAAAACATTTAGAGCTCATTTTACGAAGGTGCATTAGCGGTTTAACACGCGTAATAACGCATGCTAAACTGCTGACCGCGCTAGATGCTAACGCCAGCATTGAGCTAGCGTTAGTTCTAGCCGCGTAGCGCAGGTTTAGCGTGCGCTAAAAATCTGCGTGCGCTAAAACCGCTAATGCGGCTTCGTAAAATGAGCCCTTAATTTTTATTCTCAAATGACACCCTGCTAGAACCTTCCTTTCCTTGTACTTCTGCCTCCTTGATAGCTTTTGATTATAGGAGAACTCTGATACTTTAACATCACTGATCCATTTTAACTACTAACAATGTATTACTCCAGGGTGTACACTGTTGTGTTTCAGTCTTAATTCTCTGGCGGCTGAAGTCAATTGATATTCAGTGTCATATTGCATAACAACCTGAAACTTGTCTTCCAGTACCTTAGTGCTGTAACTAAAAACCCAGCGTTTCACATGTGGTTGGGTGATTAACTGCAATCAGAGTAGTGCTGGAGCTTATGTACACAGAATACGAGTATTTTGACCATGAGGTCTGAATAGAAGAGCCACACTTTTCTGGTTCATTTCGGATGGAAGTTTTTAACATATAAGGGACCCTCTTTTAATGAAGTGTGTTAAACAGTTGATGAGAGAATTAGTGTTACTCCTGGCAGAATTCTGTTTTTGAGCCAAGGATTATTTAGTTGTAGCCCTGTCTCCTGTGAGGAGAGTTCAGCATTGAAGTTCAGTTTCATTTGAGTTGCTAATTTGGAGTTCCCAGATCTCTAACACTGGGTGGTTTAACTGCAGGATTCAGCTTTTTTTGGATCAGCTAGAGCAGTGTTCTTCTCCCGCTGGTCGCAAGCACCGAGTTAAAAAGGTAGCTCACTGCAAACGCCTTGTGGACCACCCAGGCAAAAACACCAGTGCAGCCGTCCTTCAACACCTCCAGGCAGCGCCGGGGCCGCCAATGGGGAGCTCACACGAACTTGGTGCAGTGGCCAATGGGCAACTCTGGGCCAAAGGCCACTAGAGAGCTGGAGGCGGCCGAAAGCATCCGCTATGCATGCACAGAAAGCCACCGCTTCCCCGGCCTGCGCTCTCCTCTCTGTCCTCCCCAGAAGGAGCAGAAGGTCCCCCCACTCCCAGACCTGGCCAAAAGGAATGAAGGTCCCGCTGCAGCATGACAGAGCGCGAGTTGCGACCTCCCGAGCCCCCAGGTAGGCTGAAGAGAAGCCTCCTAATAGGAAAAGTCACTCCCCCTCCCCCGTCTCCCTTGGCAGTCAAGTAGCAGCACCCAAAACCACACCAGCACTCTTCAACTGCCGGTCCGCAAAACAATTCCTCCATTTCTGCCGGTCCATAGGTACAAAAAGGTTGAAAAACACTGAGCTAGAGCATCTTAATTGATTCACATTGGCTGGAAAAGAAAGCAGAAATACGAGTAGGTGAGAGGATACATCAAGAACCTGTAGCTTTCACACTGTCATTATTTAGTGTTGCTTTTTTTTGTTTCCAGTGTACCAGTCTAATAACAGCAGTATTACCTAAACAGGTGGCAGCTGTTCCTATTAATAGAAGAATAGCATAATCTGGTTACATCATGGTCCCTATCTCCCACAGCTTAGACTTTACCTATGAACGCTGGGAGGATTGAAGGATCATTCAAGGTAGCCAGGGAGCTCCACTGAGGGAGCTGCACAGATGGCATAAGAATTAGTCCCAAGGCTTCATAAATCTAACCATTACATTGCACCATCATTGCAGGAGAAAGCAGTTGTTGGAGGTGGCAAAGAATTCAAATAATCACTTAAGGTCTATGGGCTCAATATTCAAAAAGGTTTTTACTGAGTGGAGGTGTGGCCAAGTGGTTAGAAATACTGCCTCAGCGCCCTGAGGTTATATGTTCGATCCCAGCCTACTCCTTGTGATTCTATGTGTCATTTAACTCTTCATTGCCCCAGGAACCACAGATTGTGAGCTTGCTGGGACTGATAGAGAAAATACTTAAGAGTACCTGATTACTATTCAGTGTATTGTAAACTGCTTTGGGGTGAATCTTTCAAGAAAAAGGTAGTTAATAAATCCCGATAGAACTGGGCAAGAGAAGCTTCATTAATATTCTCTAAAAAGCACCGTGTGCAGAATGACCTTTACAAAATGCTAGCTTATTTATTTATTTATTTAAAAAAATGTATTACCCGCTAGGGTTTACCAAATACAATCATAAAATGAATACAGACAGGCATATACAATAGTTTCATGCAAACAAGCAATACATGCACTAGTTTCTTAAGAGCCAAAATACCCGACATCACCATCTATATCTATATATCAGTGGTAATATCCTCATGAATCTTAAATAGACAATCATTTAAATGCTTCCATAAATAGAGTAGTTTTTAATACTTTCTTAAATTTTTTATAATCTAAGAGTGTTCTCGATGGTCCTGTTAAATTGTTCTGAAAAGCTTAGCGCACATTTCATGCCTGACTTTGGATACAGTATCTCCTGCAGTCAAATGTAAGACATTGAAAACATAACTAATCCAAAACCATCTCAATGTCCTTGATGGTCCTTTAATTTTCTTTTAAACTTTTTTTTTACTTTTTTTAGGCCTCAGACTAGCCATTAGGTGCCATGCATTTCTATGGTCACCAAACAAACTTATGGCAATGGCATCCTCATTATCCCCATTACATATTTTTTCACATTTTTCTTATTTAAAGTGCTTAGTGCTATTTTTCTTTAGTGTCTCATATAACTTAATTCTTAAAATTATTATAACTTAATTGACTTATCTTAAGTCAGTCTTGTCTCATACTATCATCGAGAAGGGACCTGTCATTCCGACATGTTTCGCCTTCTGGCTGTTTCAAGAAAAATCCCCTAAAAACATAAAAAGTAATTAGATTCCAGCATTTGGTTTTAAATGTAAGTTTTAAATCTCTTTTAAGAAGCAACCAGGTTTAAAAACATATAAATAAACCCTTACCCCTTTTCAAACTTGTTCGCACCATCCCGATCTGTATAATGCTTATTGAGATAAGATGGCCGCGGCTTTTTTGTTACCTTTTAAATACCTCCTCCCCGCTGACATCACAAAACCGGCAGCGAATCAGGACTTTATACCAGGGACATCCATTCTATTTCCTGGTTCAGCCCACCAGGTTCTACCGTATTTAAAGTATATATCCACTTTTGCTCAGCAAAATTCAGTTTAAAAGAAAATTAAAGGAACATTAAGGACATTGATATGGTTTTGACTTTGGATACAAGCATTTGTATCTTCCAAAGGCTAGTGTAAATGTCTGCGTCCAACTGATGGCAGTTAGGTGTGCAAACAAAAGTATTCTATAAGATCATGCCTAATTTCTGGGAATGCCCCTGATCAACCCATGCCCCTCCCATGGCCATGATCCCTTTGGAGTTGTATGCTATCAAATCTAAGCGTGCACATTATAGAATGGGCATTTATTTATTTCGATTTTTATCCCGTTCTCCCAGAAGCTCAGAACGGGTTACAAGTAGACATTCACAATCGTTTGAAAAGAGACTAGTCATGACAACAAATAGGTTACAGTAGGACAATAACAGAGCTTATTCTAGAGACCAGACTGGTCATAGCGAAGAGTACTAGGAGAAGTATATTGAGGAGGCAGTTTTTAATGGCCCGATTGGCGGAAGAGGAAGGTCTGTACTGCTCTGCGGAAGGTCATTAGTGAGTCTAGCGACCAGATCTGTGTGGGTAGTCAGTTCCATAGCTAAGGTAGGAAATGGCTGTAGGATCTTTTGTACGCCGTACTCTTCGGAGGGATCTCCCTGCGGGAATGCTGAGTCTTTGTTCTGCTTTGGAGCAGAGGGGGTGGTTAGGGGTGTATAGGCGTAGCTTGGATGCTATGTAGACTGGGGGTAGATCCGCACATGGTTCCTAATTACTGCCAGTTAAGTGCTTGTTAACAGCAACTATTGACTGTTAATGCCTAATTAGCAAACTGGTTTACATGTGAATCTGTTTAGTTTGGCGACCTATACAGAATCCGTCAGATGGTGTAAGTTGTAGGTGCATAATCGCTAACTTAAACTAACGTTCTATAACATTAGCATTGCATCTAGGTGCCCAGTTACAGAATTGTTGCCTTTAAGATGAGGATAGTCTTCTCTTGGATTGACAGCTGTTGAGTATAAGCCAGGGGTTAAACCTTTTGTTAAGACAGATTGGACAATGTAAAGTCTTCAGTCTTTGGAAATGACTTTTTTTTTCTCACTTGACTCAATAATGGCATTACTGGAGCTGGTCATGTTGACCTGTACATGTTGCCTTAATAGAGGGCAGGCTTTTGTTTCTCTCTTACATAAAGCTACTGTGGTAGGCAGAGCCACCGAACCCCCCGAAGTGCAGAATATGTGGCATTCAGAGCCACCGAAACCCCAAAATGCATAATATGAAGGTGAAGAATTATGAGAAGGTGAAGAAAATGAGATATTAACTACAAGATAAAATATATAAAAGAATTACTCATGCTAGACTGCAGTAGTGCTTTAATGTTAATTAGACTAGTTCCAGCGTCGAATCAGCTAGTAGAAGAAATATGTAACAACCTGTCTTCAGAAATGATGCTTTGACAGTTCGAACCACTGTCTTTATCTCTCATATTTTGCTGGAACAAGCAGAGAATTGTTGATCTTCAGAAAAAGAAATATGTATTTCACCCAGCATCTCCTGCCTTTTATTTGTTAAAAGAAGGAAGCAGAGCTCTGTGCACCTGATGGCAATGACTGCTGGGTTGGTTTCTGAATTACTATAATGGAAATTGTAAGCACTGTTCTTGACACTTCTTCCATCTTATCTTTGACTTTGTCAGGAGGTTGAGAGAAAGAGAGACATTGTTTTGGGTTTAACTTTTCAGTGAGAGTCAATACAATGTGGAAAATGTCAAAGCACCAGAAGCTTGAATGTGCTCGACCTGTGGTCTCAAACTTGCGGCCCGGAGGCCACATGCGGCCCGCCAGGTACTATTTTGAGGCCCTCGGTATGTTTAACATAATCACAAAAGTAAAATAAAACAGTTTCTTAATCATATGTCTCTTTAGCTATAAATTACTATATTATTATTAAGACTTAGCCAAAAGGAAAGATTTATAAGCTATAACTATTTTTTCTGAGGCCCTCCAAGTACCTACACATCCAAAATATGGCACTGCAAAGGGTATGAGTTTGAGACTACTGTGCTAGACTGACTAAGCCCTATTGTGAAACTTGTTTCAGAATAATATGTAGCTGTACACATTAAGCGCTTCTCTTAGTTCATTTCTTTCTTTTTAGATAATGTTACAATTCCCCTTCCTCCTTCTGATTATGACTCTTCTCCCCGTTTGCACACAGATACTATAAATTTCTGTTGCTATACATCATATTTTAAATGTTTATTATATTTTAGTGGCAATTAAGATGATCATGAATTATCAGCAGCTGATAATCATATAACTTCTCTATACATGGAAGTTCTGAGCACAATATTCCATTTTCTATAGCGTTCTCCCAGAGGCGCTCAGAATGGTTTCCATGAATTTATTCAGGACATTTTTCCCTGTCTGTCCCTGTGGATTCACAATCTATCTAATGGACCTGGGGCAACTGGGGGGGGGAATGAGTTACTTGCCCAGGATTACAAGGGGCAGTGTGGGTATAAATCCACAACCTCAGGGTGCTGAGACTGTTCCTTTAACCACCATGCCACTCTCCATATCTTGAGGGGTGGAAGGAAGGCAGCAACAGAATAGTGTCTATTCAGTGGTGATAATCAGCCACTGTAGGAACGTGTTTAAAAAAAAAAAAATGCAGTGGAATTCTGAACCTCGTAAATTATAGACTTGAGAAAAGAATAATCATATATAAATTTTAAAAGACATTTAAAAGCACATTTTTTTTTTCAATTGGCTTTTTCAACTTGAAGAATTGAGCTTGGGACTGTGATCTGTGGTTATGTAATGATTAATTTTGTAATGGAAAATTTTTAGCTTTATGTATTAGTTATGGTTCATTGAGATTTGATTGTTTTATTGTTTTACCATTAGAATTGTTATTATTGAGATGTTGTTTGTTATAGTATTTTATGGAAAAAAAAATGTAACTTTTGTTCTTATTCTTTCCTTTCCTATTTTTAAATGGAGTTCTTTTCTTAATGAATATGAACTATGTACATTGTAAACCGCTAGGATCCTTTTCGGCTGTTATGCAGTATATAAAGTTTTTAATAAACATAAAATTTGGGGCTCCTTTTACAAAGGCGCGCTAGCCGTTTTAGCGCGCTAGCCGAAAAACTACCACTTGCTCAAGAGGAGGTGGTAGCGGCTAGCGCACGTGGCATTTTAGCGCGCACTATTGCGTGCATTAAGGCCTTAGCGTGCCTTCATAAAAGGAGCCGTTAGATAAGCTTTAGCTAAGTGTTTTTTTTACTTTTTTCACTTATTTAAATGATTTATGAGATTCAGAATTCCACTGCATTTTTTTTTAAACACATTTAAGCTTAAAAGTATGGAGGGTTCAGCAATGATTGGGTGGTGAGATGGTTGGGGGTTTTCACCCTCTGCGGTACCCCTCTGTGTCTCTGAGCTAATCCTTACATTTGTAAAGCTTATTTCAGTAGTTATTATAATCTTTTGAGGGAAGTATATTTTGCTGTATCCATTTTTTGGCATTAATTTTTAATATTTTTCTTCCATTTTTCTGCTTCCTCCTCAAATCTTATCTACTTTTTCATGTCTTCCCTTACCACCTATCCATGTGCACCATCTTCTCCCCTATTCCCATCTATCTATAAACAGCATTTTTTCCATTTTCTTCCCTTTCCTACTCCTTCCATCCCTGTGTACCATCTCCTCCCTCACTTCCCCTTCTCCTTCCCCACCTCTCACATCCCTGTGCATCATGTCCTCCATCCCTCCCCTCTTCCCCTCCATCCCTGTGTACAATCTCTTCCCTCTCTTTCTTTCTCCTATGGTCTGACATTGTCTTCCTCCTTTCCCCCTCTTATTGTCTGGGATCTTTATCCTCTCCTTACCATAGTCTGGCATCTATCTCCCCTTCTTCCTTTCTTTTCTAACCCCCCCCCCCTTTGCAGTCTGGAATCTTTCTGTCTTTCCTTTCTTCCCCTTCCTTTCCCTGGTCTGACATCTCTCTCTTCTTCCCCCACCCCCTTCTCTATCCAGTGGTCTGACATCTCTCTCCCTTCCCCTCCTCCTGTGGTCTGGTATCTATCTGCCCCTTCCCTTTCTTCCTCTGGAGGTCTAGGGCATCTTTCCTTCCCTTCCCTTCCCTTCCCTCCCCATTCCCGCAGTCCAGCATCTTTCTTTCCCTCTACCTGATCCTGTGCTTTTGTAATCCTTCAGCCATTGTCAGTGTCAGCGAGCTAAACACGCTGTCTTCGGCAACCCGTAAGCTTTTTCTCTGTAGTATTATAGAAAGACAAAAGTAGATCTTATTAACCTTCAAAAAAAATTTTTTTTAAAGTAATAATGTAACAAATTTATTAAATCAGCCCCAAAGATTTAGGAGGAAAGATCTCAGATTATTTAATCAATTTTGCACATTAAAAGATTAGTGACATTATACATCTAAAAGTATAGATTTGCAATTTTGCACAATTAAAGATTTATGAAGGTGGTGGAAGATCAATGATTAGAATATGGTTGCTCTTGCTGAACAGCTATTCCAGCTGACTTGTATGCATTAGCAACCCGACTGAGATCTTTCCTCCTAAATCTTTGGGGCTAATTTAATAAATTTGTTCCATTATTACTTTAAAAAACAGTTTTTTAAGGTTAATAAGATCCACTTTTGGCTTTATATTTTATTCTAGATTGTGGTATCTTGATTTTCTGGCTTTTTGTTGTGTATTATAGGAAGAAACAACTTCATTGATAGACTTGCATAACATAGGGCTCCTTTTACAAAGGCACGCTAGCGGTTTTAGCACACGCTAGCCGCTACCGCCTCCTTTTAAGCAGGCGGAAATTTTTCAACTAGTGTGCGCTAGTCTTGTGTGTGCACTAAAAATGCTAGCGCACCTTAGTAAAAGGAGTCCCTAGTGGTTGAAATGAAGGAAGAAACAGTGCTGGAGAGAGTCAATAGGTCAAAAGCCTGAAGATTTCTAAATTAATTTGTAGAGATTGGCCAGGGAGGGGGTGAGGGGAGGGGGTGAGTGTGGTGCAGGGTTAAAGCTACAGCCTCAGCACTAGAGGTCTGCACGGGAATGGGGATCAAGGAAATCCCGGGGGTCCCGCGGGAATCCCCCCCTAACCCACGGGACTCCCAAGGCATGACTCTAGCCAACGCGACTCCCACGGGGATGGAAGGCTTTGGAAGCAGGGTTCATCCATATAATATAATGGACACGTCAGCCTTAGTAAAAGAGGGGGTTTATAAGTTAATTACCTGAACAGAAAACAAAAAAAAGGTTCCACCAAAGAGATTCCACAAGGAAAACAGCAGCGCAAACACAAAAGAAACTGTGGAAATGATGATCCTGTCAGAAGTAATTGTTGCTTTTTATGGGGACGGGTGGGGATGGAGGTAATTCCTTGCGGGGATGGGTGGAGATGGAGAGGATCCTGGCGGGGACGGGTGGGGATGGAGAGGATCCGGGCGGGGATGGGTGGGATTTCTGTCCCCGCGCAACTCTCTACTCAGCACCCTGAGGTTGTTGGTTCAAACTCATGCTGCTCCTTGTGATCCTGGGCAAATCACTTAATCCCCCCCCCCCCCATTGCCCCTGGTACATTAGATAGATTGTGAGCCCAACAGGACAGACAGAGAAAAATGCTTGAGTACCACGAAAACCATTCTGAGCTCCCCTGGGAGAATGGTATAAAAAATTAAATAAATTGTGAGAGTTCTTAGATGATGGTCAAGAGAGGGAAAGAACTGAAGTAGAGAAACTGGTGACTGAGCACCCTGAAGAACAGCAGGCTCGGTATTTGTACTACTGTCACTTGATAATTGCCACTGCTACCTAGCCAAATTATCTGCATTATGATGACAAAATGGGTAATGGCACATGTTCCATGCTCTCCTTCAGTACAACCCACACTCTGGCACTACTTTTTAAAACATTGCTCTTTTTCTCTTTGCGCTTCTGTTTACAGTCTAATGACACTCTTAAGATCTGTGTTATATTCTTTGCTGATTAAGCCAGACCATATGTGACTGGAAGCACTTGTGTGTGGTGCAGTGGTTGGATCTACAGCCTCAGCACCCTGGGGTTGTGGGTTCAAACCCCGCACTGTTCCTTGTGACCCTGGGCAAGTCACTTAATCCTCAATAGTCCCAGGTACGTTAGATAGATTGTGAGCCCACCGGGACAGAGAGGGAAAAATGCTTTACCTGATTGTAAAAACCGCTTAGATAACCTTGATAGGCGGTATATAAAATCCTAATAAACTTAATAAACTTGAAACTTGCAAGCCATGCGAGTCACAACTTATCAGTGGCATGATTTGCTACAAAGGTTAACATCAAGCACAGTGAACCTGATGTCTTTGCTGGGCAAAATGGTAGAGGCTAGTATAAAGAACAAAGTTATTGAGCATATTCATAGCCATGGATTAATAAGACAAAGCAAACATGAATATAGTCAAGTCAAATCTTGCATCACCAATCTGCTGTTTCTTTAAGGGCGGAATAAATGTGTGGATAAAGGTGAGATGGTTGATATGGTGTATTTGGATTTTCAGATGGCATTTGACAAAGTACCTCATGAATGACTCCTGAGGAAATTAGAAAGCATGAGATAGGAGGCAGTATCCTATTGTTGATGAAGAAGCAATTAAGAGAGAAAACAGAGTAGGCTTCAGTGGTCGATGTTCTCAGTGGCGAAAGGTAAATAATGAGGTTTCCCAGGGGTCTGTGCTGGGACTACTGCTTTGTAACATGTTTATAAATAATAACAGAAGAATAGCCATACTGGGTCAGCCCAATGGTCCATCTAGCCCAGTATCCGGTTTCCACAGTGGCAAATCCAGGTCACAAGTATCTGGCAAAAAAAATCAAACAGGAATAATGAGTGAAGTGATTTAAATTTGCTGAAGTTATTCAAAGTTGTTAAAATCACAAGAACATTGTGAAACATTTCAAGAGGACCTCACAAGACTGGAAGACTGGGCATCCAAATGGCAAATGATATTTAATATGAACAAGTGTAAAGCAATGTGTAGGAAAGCAAAATCCATGCTTTAACTACATGATAGAAGATTCCACATTAAGCATTATTGCCCAGGAAAAGGATCTATGTGTCATTGTTGATCACACATTGAAATCTTCTGCTCACTGTGCAGCAGTGCCTAAGAAAGAATGTTAGGAATTATTAGGAATTAAATAGCATGACCATTCCTCAAATACTATGTGCAATTCTGGGTACCACATCTTATAAAAGATATAGCAGAATAAGAAAAGGTACAGAGAAAGGTGATGAAAATGATAAAGGGGATGGGATGAGTCCCCTATTAGGAGAGCCTAAAATGACTTGGGCTGCTCAGCTTGGAGAAGAGTTGGCTGAGGAGAGATATGATAAAGTCTGTAAAATGCCAAGTAGAGTGGAATGGGGAGGCATGAATCACTTCAGAAATACAAGAACTAGGGGCATGCAGTCATAAAGGGAGCAGATGGACGGGTTTCTTAACAAACTCTTCCAGTTCACTATTTTTGAATCCCGTGTTCTAGACGGATTTCTATGGTGGTTGTCTGCAGTGTGTCTAAATCTGAAGAGGGCATGTTACAGTTATAGTTTGGGTGGGGCTAGGCAGGCTTATAATTAGGACATTTTCTGCAATCAAACATTTCAGAAAACATCCCAGGCACAATATTGACATTTGGGGTTAGACCTGCTTTATCAATAAATATGTGCCAAAAAGGTGGCCAAACTGACCAGATGACCACTGGAGAGATGAAGGCATGACTCAACCCACACTCCCCCCTCCCACCCCTCAAAGATGTACATATCTGCCTGCATCTGTAGCTTCAGATGTTTTGGCCAGTCCTGGTAGAGTAGCAAAAACCTCCACAGACTCCAATGGATTCAGAATGCCGCGGCCAAGCTCATCTTCGCTAAAAGTAAATTTGACCATGTCTCCCCGCTCCTGGCCAAGCTCCACTGGCTTCCGATTATCGCCAGGGTACACTATAAATGCTCCTGTTTAGCTTTCAAAATCCTACACGGTATCCTCCCCCCCTTTATCCCTCTTTCTTGGAATTCCTCAAACCCTAATATCACCAGAAACTCCCACAAATTAAAACTATCCTTCCCCTCGCTAAAAGGCATTTCCCACACTGGAAAGCTAGGGACCTCCCTTCTCTTCAAAATCACTGAGCTTTGGAACAACCTTACCTCCCCTCTTCGGAACTTGAGCTCTCTCCAAGTTTTCCACAAACATCTGAAAACCAATTTAGGAATCAAGGATACTCTTATATCTTGGCATCCCAAGTCCTCTAAATTTTCTTCAAACTTCTATCTCTAACCCTCTGTTGTAGTTCCTATTTCTTCTAATGTAAACCGCACCAAGCTCTACGAATGTGGAGATGATGCGGTATACAAACCTAAGGATTAGATTAGATTAGATTAGATTAGCAAGCAGGTTCCTAGAGTAGCCTGGTAAGTGGTGCAGTGTACTATAGAGATGGGGGCCCAGGCCCATAGCCCACTGTAACTACTACATTTATGGTGGAATATGCGAGCCTTCCAAAATTCAACTGTGCCTACATATAGGTGACATCTGCAGGCAGTAGGTTTTGGGCGAGTTTTGGAGGGCTCATCATATACTATGAGGGAGTTATGGTCAGATGTGTACCTGGGACTTTTTATATGAAGTTCACTGCAGTGCCCCCTAGGGTGCCCCACTGCTATACTGGGATGTCTGTGTGGCCAGTCTAGTACAAATGCTGGCCCTTCTTACATCCTAATGGCTTGTTTATGCATTTTTTTTCTTTTGGACTTGGGGGGGGGAGAGGGGAGTTAAATTGTTCCGAAAGATAGACACACTGAGGACAAGCACATCTGAGAAATGGCCATCTTAGAAACAAAACAATACAACGTTTTTCTGTCTCAAAAATGGTTGTGTTTGTTACTGGATGTTTATGTGTGTTCTGTAAAATGTCCAAACTTGGTTTTAAAACGGATTTATAAATAGCTTTCCTGAAATAGTGCTCTTCTGTCCTTAGATAAGAGAATATTGAATATTGGTTTTGAAATTTTCTTACTTGGGATCTTGCCCAGGTACTTGCTGGACAGCTGGAAACAGGATACTGTGCACGGCATGATGGAACTTCATTCTGTCCTAGTATGGCAGTGGTTATGTTCTCATGCAGTAACATATGAATGTCAGCTAGCATTGCCAACATATGCACTCGGCCACAAGAGGACATCCGCTGAAAATCAGGGGTGGGAAATTTCATGGCGACACCAGGAAGTTCTTCTTCACCGAAAGGGTGGTCGATCGTTGGAATGAACTTCCACTTCAGGTGATTCAGGCCAGCAGCGTGCCGGATTTTAAAAGGAAATGGGATACACATGTGGGATCTCTAGGGGGGTAAATTCAAGGGGGTAGGGTTGTTAGAGTGGGCAGACTTGATGGGCTATGGCCTTTTCTCCCGTCATCTTCTATGTTTCTATGTTTCTATTAACATGCATTTAGTAACTAGGGGCCTGATATTCAAAAGGGTTTAACCAGACAGGAGAGGCTCCTCACTAGTTAAATCCACTGAGCTGGCCATCTGCCAACATGCAGTGGTGCTTTAATGGGTAGAGCTGGCCATCTGCCAATATTCAGTGGTGCTTTAGTGGGTAGCTGTGTGGAATGTTGCCTCTGATTGCCTTGGTACTATTCTGTTAGGGCCAGCATGGTCCAGGAGCGTTGTTTGAGTAGAGCTGGCACTTAACTGGTTATTGATGATATTCAGTTCACTAACCAGTTGAGTAAGCAAATAAAGTTAGGACAGCAAAAAGGCTGTCCTAACTTTCCACAGAACTACCCAAGCACTGATCTGAATATCAGCTGGTGCCCAGTTAACTACTGGTGACCGAACTCACAAAAAATATTCAGTGCCAATTGGGGTAGGGGTGCTCAAGGGCCATGACAGAAGACTGCTGGGCCTGCATGCGGTCAGCGGGCCACATGTTGGAGGACTCTGCCCTAGTCTAACCAAACCACCAACTAACTGCACCACACCCATAGCCCCTCCAACAACTAGCAAACCTTCCTTTTCACAATCTCCCCTGTTCTACAGGCCTGTTCATACTAAGATTGGGGCTGTAAAAATCAGTTACAGTGGAAATGGAGGCAGCATAAGAACATAAGAATTACTAAACTGGGACAGACTGAAGATCCATCAAGCCCAGTATACTGTTTCCAACGGTGGCCAACCCAGGTCACAAGTACCTGGTAAGATCACAAGGATAAAACCTGATTTTATGCTGCTTATCCTGGGAATAAGTACTGGATTTTTCCCAAGCCATCATAATAATGACTTATGAATTTCTCTTTTAGGAAATTATCCAAACCTTTTTTTAAACCCTGCTTAACTAACTGATTTCACTACATTCTCTGGCAACAAATTCCAGAGTTTAATTAAGTTTCAAGTTTTATTTTAGTTTGATGAATTGCTTATTTAGTTTTACTAAGCGAGATACAACATTAATAAAAAAATATAAGCATCTTATTTAGACGTACCATTTAAAATTTAAAATAATGGATTAGACAAATAGACTTACAGACCAATCAATACACAAGGTAAAAAGGGACAGAACTGCAATTCAATGCTTTAAAGAACAGAGTAGTTTCATCGTATGCCCCCTAGTCCTAGTATTTTTGGAAAGAGTAAATAAGCAATTCACATCTATCCTTTCCACTCTGCTCAGTATTTTAAAGACCTCTACCATATCACCCCTGAGCTGTCTCTTCTCCAAGCTGAAGAGGCCTAGCCGCTTTAGCCTCTCCTCATAGGGAAGTTATCCCATCCCTTTTATCATTTTCATCACCTTTCTAATTCTGCTATATCTGTTTTTTGAGATGTGGTGACCAGAACTGCACATAGTATTTGAAGTGTAGCTGCACCATAGAGTAATACAAAGACATGATAACATTTTCATCATTGTTTTCCATTCCTTTCCTGTTAATTCCTAAAATTCTATTTGCTTTCTTTGCCGCAGCCGCACACTGAGCTGAGGGTTTCAAAGTATCCTCAGTGATGAGTATGGTATTGGGTTCAAGAAGGGATTGGATGATTTTCTGAATTAAAAGGGGATTGAAGGGTATAGATAGAGAACTACTATATAGGTCCTGAACCTGATGGGCCTCCGCATAAGCGGACTGCTGGGTGTGATGGCCCTCTGGTCTGACACAGCAGAGGCATTGCTTATGTTCATATGACACCTAGATACTTTTTCTGAGCAGTGACTCCTAACATGGAACCCTGTATCACAGAACTATAGTTCAGGTTCCTCTTTCCCACATGCATCACTTTGTACTTTTTCATATTAAACTTGTGCAAGCAGTTGCCAAACATTCAAAACAACCCATAGAAAAAAGAAACACCAAAAAGAAAAACTCCTGCTTTCAGGTGAGAGCAATCATGGACATACTCCTCTGTCCTAATCACAGTATTGTTCCAAAATGAAAATCTCTTTTATGTCAAGGCAAAAACTCTTTAGTGATAAAAACACAAAAGTAGCGTTGCTTCAATTGGCTAGTTTCCATAGCTTCAACTAGCTCACCTTGTGAAGGTAGTTCTAGAGCAGGGCTGCCCAAGTCCAGTACTCAAGATCTACTGGCAGGCCAGATTTTCAGGATATCCACAATGAATATGCATGAGAGCGATATCCCTGCATTGCCTTCTTGGTATGCAAATCTCTCTCATGCATGTTCATTGTGGATATCCTGAAAACCTGGCCGCTGTTCTAGAGAATGACACAGGGCAGCTCTGTTCTAGAGAATGACACAGGGAAAAAGTTTTTCACCATCTCTGCCCTGTCCCCGTCCCATCCCCATGAGCTCGGGCCCCATCCCCGGAAGCTCAGTCCCCATCCTCACTTTGTCCCCACAAACCATCTGATCCCATTTGCGCAAGCCTCAAATAATTTTATACTGAACTTATTTTATTAAAGTATAAAAATAAACAATATTCTGTACAATTGTCATTTTAGAAATAAGAGTTCTGACTGTCAAACTTCAGCTGGCAGGGCTTTATTTATAAATGTTTATCAACACAGCTATACTACTACTTTATCCTAAAGCAAAGCAAAGAAATATAAATTTTTTTCTACCTTTGTTATCTGGTTTCTGCTTTCCTCATCTTCTCATCATTCTCTCCTTTCCATCCACTGTCTGCCTTCTTTTTGCCTTTTCCATATGGCATCTGCTCTTATTTCTGTGACTCTACCAGAAACTGTACCTCTCCCTTCCATCTCTCTTTCTCTCCCCCCCCCCAATTGGTCTGGCACCCATCTTCTTCCCTCTGTTACCCCCATAGTCTGGCAGCTCTCTCTTCTTCCCTTCCATCTCTCACTCCCACCACCAGGTGGTTTTTAGCATCTCTCTTATTCGCAGGATGCCGAGTCAACATCGTATTCAGGAGCGGAGGGAACCGACTCCTCAGGAGTGACTTTGAATAATATATGGAAGGTGCTTCAGAGGCTCGAATCTGCAGTCACAAAATCTGCTGATTATACCTCCAAAGTCATGAGTAAACTTGATGACTTGTCTAATTTAGTACAAAATATTCAGTTAGAAACAATGAAATTTGATCAAGTAAATAAAGAAATATCTTCATTACAAGCTCTTTCTGCTAATATGGTTAAGGATAGACTTTTTATACAGAATAAAATTGAGCAACTGCAAAACTTAAACAGAAGATTAAATTTGCAGATACTACATTTTCCTAAACTTGCTTTGTCTACACCATTGAAATTTTCAAAAGATACCTAATGAAAATTCTTAAAATTCCTTCGGAACTGATAACCACCAATAAATAAGATTTACTATCTCCCTAGAAGACCAGAAAATACCACTGATAAGCAACCAGACAAATCTCAGGATATTACTGGAATTTTAGAAACTTCTCAAGAAGAGATTCAATATTGTGGCACCCTGATTGTTTCATTGGTCTTTGAACATAACTTAAATATGATAATGAAAACCTTTTTTCGTTTCTCCCATACTTTGTTTTTGGGAGAAAAAATTTGGATTTTTCCTGATGTTACAAAATCTACTTAGGAACTTATTTTTAAATATGAGAGAGGAAACAATAAAAATGGGTGCCACTTTCTTATTAAGTTATCCCTGTAAGTGTTTGGTCCGATATGCTGGCACAAAATATGTTTACTTTATGCCGGAGCAGCTGCGTAGTTTTCTGGACACAAAAAAGTTTACCTAAATGAGATGGCTGCAAAATTTAGGGCTCCTTTTACTAAGCTGTGATAGCAGTTTTAGTGCGCGCTAAATTGCCACGCGCACTAGACGCTAATGCCAGCATTGAGCTGGCGTTAGTTCTAGCCGTATAGCTTGGGTTTAGCATGCGCTAAAATTCTGCATGCGCTAAAAACGTTAAGCTTTTTTTCTTAATTAATTATATTATTTGAGAACTCCTTATCTCTTTATATCTTGCCTCCCAAGGTCTAAGAAAGGTTTAAATAATTATATTTTAGTCATATATTACATAACATTGTAAGTGATCTGATTTTTTCCGACTTTAAAAATTGCTGAATGTGTATTGTGTAATATGTGAAATAATTTTTTCTTTGTATATATTTCTCTGATTTTCTGTAACAAGAGAATTCTTGTGTTTATTTTGGAAATGAATAAATAAATAATAATTTAAAAAATCTCATGCTAAATACGAGGGCTGTTCAAAAAGTATCAGACCTTAATTTTTCTTGCGTAAACAAATAAAGCTAGGGAGGCATGGTTTGGTACACGTATGTAGGCGACCCTAATGCGAATGCTTGAATTTTTCCCGCCTACAGAAGCTGTCGGTCACCGGCAGACTGCCGATAAGTGAGGAAGTGTAAGTGAGCACTGTCTGAGTTTCATTTTTGACAAAATGACAGAAAAAGTTGAACAACGCTACTACATTAAATTTTGTATAAAGCTTGGCAATTCCCAAGTGGAAACAATCCGCAAGATTCAACAGGCCTTCAGGGACGAAACAATGGGCACCACACAGATAAAGGAGTGGTACAACCACTTCAGAGATGGCCGCACACCAGTGGAGAGTGAAGCACGTTCTGGTAGGCCCTCAACATCCAGAAATGAGATCGTCTTTGCCGAAGTGAGGACCCTGGTGATGCAGGATTGTCGAATCATGATCAGAGAACTTGTAGACAAGGCAAGCATCAGCGCTGGATCCATTTTGACTGAGGATTTGGGCTTCAGGAGAATTTCAGCGAAGTTTGTGCCAATGCTGCTAAGGATCGAGCAGAATAAACTCCGTTTGGAGATCGCACAGGACATGCTGGAGACTGTGAACAGTGATCCCAGCTTCCTCAGCACAGAGATCACTTGTGATGAGTCCTGGGTTTAAGGGTACGACCCTGAAAGAGACCAGATTTCAGTCAAGAGAAGACATCATGCAGAATGTGACGGACCAGTTGCGAGCAATCTCAAAATAGGCGTTCCAGCGCTGCTTCCGACAGTGGCAGAACAGTTGGAAGAAATGTGTGGCAGCCCAAGGGGATTACTTTGAAAAAGATTAGTATAAGATTGTTGTATCTGAATATGAGTATTGTTTATGAATAAAGATCTGATACTTTTTGAACAGCCCTTGTATATTCAGTATGTGCTCCCCTGTCTCCTCCCCACTTCCATCCAGTGTCTGCTCCTCCCTCTCTCTTCACTTTCCTTCAGCGTCTGCTCCTCCCTCTCTCTCCACTTCCCTTCAGCATCTGCTCCTCTCTCTCTCCTCCTCACTTCCTTCCAGAGACTGCTTCCCTCTCTCTCCTCTCCACTTCCATACAATGTCTGCTCCCCTCCCCCTCCCCACATCTATACAGCATCTGTTCCCCCCTCTCTCCTTCCCATTTCCCTTCGGCGTCTGTTCTTCTCTCCCCTCCCTCCTCTCTCCACTTCCCTCCCCTCCCTCCTCTCTCCACTTCCCTTCAGCGTCTGTTCCCCTCCCTGCTTCCATCCAGTGTCTGCTCCTCCCTCTCTCTTCAGTTCACTTTGGCATCTTCTCCCTTCTCTCTCCTCTCTACTTCCTTACATCATCTGTTCCTCTCTCTCTCTCTCTCTCATCCCCACTTCCATGCGGCGTCTGCTCCCCTCTCCCTCCCCAGTTCCATATGGGATCTGCTCCCTCCTGTCTCCTTCCCACTTCCCTTCGGCATCTGTTCCTCTCTCTCCTCCCCTTTGGTGCCACTCGACCTCTTCCCTTTGGGCCATCTGCCTACCTTCTTGTCACCTTCGCGGGCACTTTGTAGAATCAAGGTTTTCTCTCTTTGAGAAGCCCGGACACCATAGCCTTCTTGTAGGTCATGCACGACTGCCCCAAAACTTCTCCTCTGACGCAACTTCCTGTTTCTGCCTGGGCGGCTCGCGTCAGAGGAGAAGTTTTGGGGCATTTTTGTGTGACTTGTGAGAAGGCTATGGCATCTGGGCCACTTGGAGAGAGAAAACTCTGAAAAACGAAGGTGAGGGGAAGAGAGGAAGATGGCCTGTAGAGGGGAAGAGATGCCCATACTGTCGCGATTAGGAGGGAGGGAGGGGGCTGCTGACTGCGAGTACAATTGCAAAGAAGGCTGCTAACCGGGAGTGGTGGGAAGGGAGGCAATGCGTGGCAGATACTTTACTGCGGGGCAAGGCCCTTCAGTGCTCCAAAGGACAGTGAATGGCCTTGTTCCCGTACCCACAGCTACCAATCTTTTTTTTGTCCCGTTCCTGCGGGTTACCATGTCATTCTCTAGGTAGTTCTTCTACAATCTCCATGCACTCCTCTTCGATTGGCAGCTCTGCCTGAGTTAGCTGGACAGGTTCATCCAGCTCCACCGTTTTAATATCAGACCTTAGTTTAAGCTGGGGTTTGTCCCATGGAGGTGTCTGCTTATCTGCCGCCTCCTGCTCTTCTTGCTTCCTCTCACCTTCTCCCCATTCTGTTTGAGGCTCTGGCTTTTTTTTGGTGAGAGACACGCCCAAACCTACATGGGATAGGAATGGGCCAAAGTTCTCCTTTTGGCCAGGCTGCAAATTGTTACCAGGGAATGAGACTGTTTCTTTAAGAAAGTTTTAAAGGGTTTTATTTTCTATCTTATGCTAGCTTTTCTTCCAGAAAGGTTTAAGCTGTCCTACCAGGAATTAAGACATAAAAGAACTGTGCCTGGATAGTCAGCCTCAACTGTCTGTGAGCCCGGTAAAATTTCCTGGAGAACTTTTTCTACCTTTGGAACAGTATTCTCCCTACTTTTAAAACATGACAAGTCAGGAGCTGCGCTGAACTTGCCACAATACACAGATGCGCATGCTCAAAGGCCCTCCAGACGCGGTGGTGCTTTCCAAAACCCGGACAAACTGCTGGGTTTTGGAAAGTCAATCCAGGCACCCAGACAGTCCTCTAAAAAAAAAAAAAGGACATGTCCAGGTTTTCCCCGATATCTGGTAGCCCTACATAAAAGGACTTTGTCCCTAAGAAAGTGGCACTAAGGAGTCCTTTTGCCAAACAGTGGTAAAGAGTGACCTTAGCATGCCCGTAAGTGGGTCTTTCCCATATCCTAAGGCCATTTTTTTACTGCTTGTGTAAAAGCATATTAGTGCATTTAACAACGGGATCTGGATGTGTCCTTTTGCTCCATGTGACTCACACCCCCTCCCGACCGATGTTACCCTGATAAACCTTCTACCTATTTAACAATAACACGCAAAACAACTTTTGGTAATTAGCCGCAGCTCTGTTTATTAAAATATAATTAACATATTATATTTTCATCAAACAGTGATTAACATAAATCAAAGAGCTCCTCCCGAGCTACCAAAAAACAAACTTCAGTGCCCTCGACCCTGCCACCTCAACAAGGGTCAGAGGGGTGGCATGTCCCTCATGCCCCTTTATCCGGGTCACCTGACCCCCCAGGCACGGCACCCCGCCGGCCCACCGCTCATCACCCGATGAGCCCAATGACCGAATAGCTCGGGAGATCCGCCCCCGAACTACTCCCAAGAACAAGAAAACAAAGGGAGGGTGGGAGGGAAAAACGCCCTGGAGGACCCAAACGGCTGAGTCCTCCACAGCCCCCCTCTTTAATCCCCTCGCCTCGGAACCGCCCCCGCCGCGCACCCAATCAAATTTAAAGTTGGCTTTCGCCTTAAGCTAAGCCAATCGCCCCCCGGACTAATTCCTCCGCCCCCCCGACCACCCCGGCCGAAGAGCAAAACGGAGGCCCACCAGCCCCGTGTTATATTTTGCCCTTCGACACGAGGTCTCGGGCTCCCATTAACAACGGGATCTGGATGTGTCCTTTTGCTCCATGTGACTCACACCCCCTCCCGACCGATGTTACCCTGATAAACCTTCTACCTATTTAACAATAACACGCAAAACAACTTTTGGTAATTAGCCGCAGCTCTGTTTATTAAAATATAATTAACATATTATATTTTCATCAAACAGTGATTAACATAAATCAAAGAGCTCCTCCCGAGCTACCAAAAAACAAACTTCAGTGCCCTCGACCCTGCCACCTCAACAAGGGTCAGAGGGGTGGCATGTCCCTCATGCCCCTTTATCCGGGTCACCTGACCCCCCAGGCACGGCACCCCGCCGGCCCACCGCTCATCACCCGATGAGCCCAATGACCGAATAGCTCGGGAGATCCGCCACAGGCCTGTGTACACACAGGCCCCCCCCCCAAGCAACAGAGCAGCGGCTAAACCAAACCCAAAACACGCTCGCAACCTACCGCAAAGTCATCTAAGAGCAAATCCCACCCAATGTCGGACAAATGCACTCTACCAGTGTGAAAAAGCCCACCACAACCCACATCAACCCACCGATGTAACAGCTGCACCCCGCCCTGCGACTCGACCCACTTCCCCACCTGCCGGTTAAACTTAGACAAACCACGAGTCCACCGCCGAGAAGTAAGACGCCGAGGCGTGGAATAACGTCCGACCATAAAACCCGCGTACCTGGAAACCAAGCAAAAAGAACCCGCAAATCGACCTTAATGATATTGACTAACTGTCTGGCCGTCATGGCATCAACATCATGACCACCCAAATGAATAATGAGCACATCCGGACGACGAGGGCCAGCCCGCCAATGTGACAAAAACGGTACAAGCTGATGCCCACCAAGAGACCCGCACACCCAAATGACCCAGTCCAAGATTGCGCCCTCCAGGGCGCATCAACGCCCTCTCTCCAACCCAATGCACAAAGGAGTGACCGATGATCCACACAGTACCACCGCCGAACCGCCCCCACGCCCTCTAGCCGAACACGACGGTCTAATGTAGCCGCGGAAAGCCCCAGATACCCACCGCCCCAACCGCCGAATGCCCGCCTCCGACATACCAGCAGCACGAGCACTAGTGGCAGCGCCGATCCGAAAGGAATGCGTGCCGTAACTCCTAGGCTCCTCACCGCAGCGCACCAAAGCCAAACGCAGCACCGCCAAGAACTGAAACCTAGAAAGAGGGACCCCATCCGCATGCACGAATAAGACAGGGGAAACCGCAACACGCACCGATAAGAAGGCCGGACAAGAAACACAACCTTCCACCCGGCGGAGAACCAACCACTGGCCGCGACCGACCTGATCCGTCTTAGAGCTAGCCACACAGATTCTGGCCTCACTAGCGCCCAACTCAACATGTTCCACCAACAAACCCCGCCCTCTTGCCATATCGGCTGCACTAACCAACAATTCCCCCACACGCAATGCCCCAAAGAAGGCTAAAGAAAAAGCCGCCCGAAACAGTGCCGCCTCGTAAGGAGAGCGAGCCAAATCAGGCAGTACGGACAAAAGCCGAACAAGCAAGTCGTGTTGAATAGGCAAACGAGAATCATGCCGAGGGGGAGCCGCCCTCCCGAGCGCACGCAGCAGACGTTGAACAAGGAAACCCGATGAAGGGCAGTGCCAACCCAAAGCCCGACAGAAAAAAGGCAAACCCCACCAACCTCCCCTGCACCACCCTTCTAGACACCCCGGACCTGCCCGAATCCAGCACAAAATCCCCAAGAAAGGACTCGGCCACATCACCCGGAACCCAACCCCTGTTACTCAGAAATGTAAAAATCAAGCGGAAACCAGCACAGTAATGCAACCAAGTAGCCGGTGCTACCGACAGGCGGAGCATTTCCCACACTCCTTCTCGACCAGGCTCCACAAATGCTCCGGCATCACCGAACCTTCCTCGTGAGCCTCCGGCGCCAGTCGACGAAACTGCGAAAAATGGAAACGAGAGAGAGCATCAGCAATGCCGTTCTGCAACCCAGGCACATGCCGAGCCCTAATAAACACATTAAGACGCAGACAGCGCAATACCAACTCTCGCACCAGCACCTTTACTGACAAGCAGTGCGCAACCTGCCTGTTCACCACCTCTACCACTCCCAGATTATCGCACCAACACAACCCGCCTATCCCTCAATTTGACAGGCCACAATTCACACGCCACAATGAAAGGAAACAATTCCAAGAGCGTGACATTCCGCGTGATACCCCTATCCACCCAAAATTGGGGCCACCTCTCAGCACACCAGGCACCCTGACAAAAAAGGCCAAAGCCTACCCCTCCCGCCGCGTCGGAAAAAGCTCTAAATCCCCATTAGACACCTCTGGCGCCTGCATAGGCAAGCAGCCATTAAAGTCTCGTAAGAAAACAGACCACATGCGAAGATCCGCCCGGACCCCGGCCGACAGACGCAAAAATGATGCCTATCCCTGACCCCCGCCGTGGAAGCAGCCAACCGACGCGAAAAAGCACGACCCATGGGCAAAACCCGACACGCAAAATTAAGAGAGCCAATCAACGACTGAACTACGTGCAAAGTAGATTTCGGAGCAGATAACACACGCTCAATAAGATCAAGCAATTGCCGAACCTTAACCGCCGGCAGACGAGTCACCATCGCCTCCGAATCCAACTCAATCCCCAGAAAAACCAGAGACGCGACCGGACCCTCGGACTTATCCTGCGCTAATGGAATGCCAAATTCCGCGGCCATAGCTTCAAAAACCCCCTTAAGGCGCCCACATTCATCCGAATCACCAGGGCCTATGAACAAAAAATCATCAAGATAGTGTACCACAGCATCCAACCCAGAACGCTGAACAGCCGCCCAATGCAGGAACGTGCTGAACAGCTCAAAATAAGCACAAGAGATGGAACAAACCATCGGTAGGCAGCGATCATAATAGTAGGCACCATCAAAACGAAATCCCAACAAAGGGTAAGACTGAGGATGAACAGGCAGTAACCGGAAAGCAGATTGAATATCGACTTTCGCCAACAGAGCCCCGCGGCCAGCCCTAAGAATAAACCGCAATGCACAGTCAACCGAGGAATACCGCACCGTACACAAATCCCGCGGAATACCATCATTCACAGAAAACCCGACAGGCCAACAGAACGTAAATGACTAACGGAAGACGCATTCCGCGACCGGGCCCCCGAAAACTCACCGCAAAACGGTATCTCAAAACCAACTGAAAAACCGCGCTCCAACAGAGTAGCTACACTCAAAGGCCGGTAACGACGCAGCCACGGGCCTAAGACGCCCACCAAAACCGGCATGGGCACCGAACACAACCCCTCCCTATGTGCCAACGCCTGAGGCACCCACAACCGGCTTCTTGGGACACTTAAGCAGGGGATGCGGCTGCCCGCATTGGGAGCACGCATGCCGAAACCTGCAGTCCGTGAAAGAGCAGATCGACTTGTTGAATCTCCAACAGACGTCATTAACCGCTCCCCCACCCGTCCCCGCCCCCGTCCCGGACCGAAAGGGCCGCCCGCCGCCCGACACACCAACAGGCACACGGCCCCCACTCACGGAGACCGCCCCACCCTTGGAGGACATATGGGTAAGCCACAGGTTAACATCCTGCGTACCCCACGACATATGAGAGTTCTCCTCCATCTTATCCCTAAAAGCCTCATCATAATTTAACCACGTCCAGCCACCAAAGCGCTGGTACGCGTCAAGCACAGAGTCAGCATATGCTAACAACAAACCATAATCACTAGGATGTGTGCGCCCCCAAACACTAGCCAGCCGCATAAAAGAACGGATCCAATTGAGAATGGACCGGGCAACTGGAAAGATCTTGGAAGCACCCGCCTCCCGCTTCGACTTCTTACGACTCCGCCGGTGCACCCTACCCTCCATAAGGCGAAAAATGTCAATGCAAGAACGTCGTCTAATCTTACGCCGCAAAGAACGCGGCACACGCTCCCAGAGTTCCGTCAGAGCAACCAGCGCTGGCACACCCCGACCCACACTCTGCGGAGCCACACTACTACTTCCCGCCCGACCCACCTCCCCGACCGGCCCAGGGACCGAAGAAGAGGAGGCAGACGAAGAAGAGGAGGACGATGACGAAGACTGGCTAGACGAAGAGGAAGCGCGCCTGCGCCGACGCTTCCCCTTTCCCGTCTTTTTACGTGTGTCCCCCCCAGCAACCCCAGCAGGCGCCACCTTACCCGAAACAGCAGGTCCTTCAACAGGAACGGAGATGCCACCGGAAACAACCTCCGACGCCGACGGACGCTCCACAACAGTGACGCCTCGGCCAGCAACCACCACATCAGTCGAGGGACCAGCAGCGCCTCCACCAACAGCCACCGGTTCCGACGCAGAAGCAACCAAAGCGCTCTCGCTGTGCTGCCGATCCGACACCGCCCCGACGCTGCAGGACGAGGGTCCAGGAACACTGCCAACCGCACTCCAAGGAGGCTCCTGCACGGCCAGCGGACTCTGTGAAGAAAAACCGAAACCAGGAACAGAACCCAGGAAACCACCCCCAGGCGCCCCCCAACCTGCAACCCCAGCCCCACTCGGCAAGGAACAGCCCATCCACCCGGGGGGAACACCCCCACCCCAGTAAGGAGAAAACAAACCCGGACCCCAGCCCGGCTGCCCAGAAAAACACCCCTGCTGCCCAGGGCCCCACGGGAAGGCCCCGTAAGGCACCCCAGAAGGCCCCCCGGAACCAGCACCCCACGCTCCAGCGTCCCAGCTAGTGGAAGGCTGGAGCGACGCTTGAAAAACCCTCCCCTCCGAGTGAGCAGACCCCGACGCCCCCGAAGGCGGGGCCACATGCGCCTCAACACCGCTGCTCCCCGAGACAGACAAAGGAAGATCCACGGGCCTGGGCAAGGAACCAGAAGCCTGAAGGGAAACAGGAACCGCGCTCCCGGCCCCCAACAGAGAACCGGGAGCGTCAGAGCTGCCGCATTCCGGCCGGACAGACGGCCGCCCGCCCGACTTACTCCGCCCACCAGCCCTTGACTTCTCCGTCGCCTTGCGCGGCGCAGACGCAACCTGGGACACCCCCCGCACCGGAGACCGCTCACCCACGCGGCCCGCTGAGCCCGCAATCGCGATGGCCGATAGCGCATCGCGTTTTGACCTACGCTCCGGCCTCCCCAGCGCCGCCCCACAACCTGCACCCACCTGCTCATTAGGGTCCTCGAGCAGGGAATCGCCGGCCCGGAAGGAAATTTCAGCCGCATCCGACTGCTGTCCGCTAGCCGACGCCGACCTCGCCGCCATGCCGCCGCTACAGCAAGCACCGAAGAAAAACGCCCTGGAGGACCCAAACGGCTGAGTCCTCCACAGCCCCCCTCTTTAATCCCCTCGCCTCGGAACCGCCCCCGCCGCGCACCCAATCAAATTTAAAGTTGGCTTTCGCCTTAAGCTAAGCCAATCGCCCCCCGGACTAATTCCTCCGCCCCCCCGACCACCCCGGCCGAAGAGCAAAACGGAGGCCCACCAGCCCCGTGTTATATTTTGCCCTTCGACACGAGGTCTCGGGCTCCCATTTGTAGCAAGGCCCCTAAGAGACATGTAATATAAACAAAGTAATGCTTCCTTATCTTGCACAAAAGCAAAGTATACCAAGAGTGGCTCTGAGTTATTTCATCCTATGAAGTGTCCAACACAGTAGATAAAGTCAAACTGTTTTCCAAATCACTGAGGGCTCTTTTTACAAAGGTGTGCTAAGCGTTTTAGCACACGCTAACCAAGCGCTAAACGCATGTTAGTCTATGGACGCGTTAGCAGTTAACACGCACATATATTTAGCATGCACTAAAACGTATAGTGCACCTTAGTAAAACAGGGGGTAATTTTAAACCAGGATTCTTGAACTCTTTGGTTTTGCTTTTATTTTACTCGTATATAAGGGGTGGGCATGAAAAATTATTTAATTTTGTTTCTGGTCTTTTCTTTTTTTTTTGTTCAAAATATTTTTATTGATTTCATAGTTATAGAATAGAAAATATACAACAAAGGCTTCCGAGGAAGCCTAACAAGAAAAACCAAGTGACAGCTCCCTTCAGTACATCATATCACAATAAGAAATATTATCGATACTCAAGGATAGAAGCAACAAATAATAATGAGAAAACTAACACAGTCTTCTGGTCATAGTACATTGCAAGATAAATACATAAATAGGATGGCAGGACCATGAATTATGTATAGTATCATAATGTAGTCTAGTATGTAAAGCCATAGAGAATACAAAAGCTTAATAGAATCTGGCATTATAAATGGAGAGAGGGTCATATTGATTCCTGAGATATATCAGATAAGGAACACCAATGAAAAGTGTGAAAGATTAAAACAAATTGATGAGTGATGTTATATCAATAAATGATCTCATAAGCATTATTTCAAAGGTCTTGAGTAGAATGGTCTATTAGTATAGACCATGTATTATCATAAGTGGATAGTGACTTAGAGCGTTCTGCCATATGTTTCTCGTATTTAGCATGTAGGCATACTGAATTCCACCAATGAGTGAGGCTGAGGTTAGAGAAGTCTTTCCAATTTTGTAAAATTAATTGAAGAGCTATGAATAACAAAAGGGTCAAAAGACGATCATGATACAAAGATAAAGGTGAGGACAGTGCCGAGGATCCCAGAAGTAAGACATCCAATGTGAAGGGGTCATTAATAATAAAAAGTTTGGTAATCACATTCCAGATAGAGGACCAAAAAATCTGTAAATGGGGACAATCAAATAACATATGTCGTAGGGAGCCTTCGGAGGATTTACAGGTCCAACAGGAGCTATCCGTGGATCTCTTAATTTTAGCTGTTTTGGACGGAGTCCAGAAGGCTCGATGATACAGAAAAATCGCAGTTTGTCTATGGGAGGCTGAGTGGAGCGATTTAAAGATCCTAATCCACAGTTCCGTCCACATACGATCAGTTAATGGAGATTGCAACACCAAATCCCACTTAGTCAGGGAAGCCGAAATTGCAGGGAAACATTTTGAATGTATATATTTATACCAATTAGATGATTGTCCATGGGATGCAGAGAAGGAAAGAGCCATAGAGTGTAGGTCTGAAGTGGTATGAAGAGAAGTTGGAGAAGGATACCTCGCAGAAAGGCAATGGTGGAGTTGAATCCAATTGAAATATTGAGAGGGAGGGATGTTATATTTGGCCATGATATCTGAAAAAGTAATCCATTTGTCATTAGTCAAAAGATGGGAAATATGCCAAATTCCTCGCTGTTGCCAAGTTTTCCAAACCACCACCGCGTTGCCTATCTTGAGTTTGGGGTTATGCCAGATAGGTGCAGATACTGAATCAGCCAATTTCATATTTGAAAGGGAGTCAATATAATTGATCGCCTGCCAAGTACTTAATATAATCGGGTTTTGTTTTGCCAATTGAGGAAGAGGAATGGCAGGAGCATGATGCAATATATAAGAATCAACTAAAGAGAGTTCCAAAGGTAACCACGTAGGATTTACATGCATAGACTCAACATTCAGCCATAAGGAGCCCTGAGACATCAAAAATGCATGGTGATATTCGCGAAAGCTAGGAAAATTGACTCCTCCCTGCTCCTTAGAACATTTCAGTTTACGGAGTGCAATCCGAGGCTGTTTGCCTTGCCATAAAAAGGAAGTGAGTAAGTGTTCAATACGAGAATAAATTGAGTGAGGGAAGAGAAAGGGAAGCATACTAAGGATGTAATTGATTTTCGGAGTGATCATCATACGTATTGTAGATAGTCTACCCCACCAGGAGAGATTAAGGGGGGACCATCTGGAAGTGCAGGAGCGAATAATAGAGAAGATATAGTCAGAGTTAAGTCGTGAGGTGGAGTCGAGAGAGGGCCCAAAATACAATCCAAGATATTTGATCTTAGAAGGGGACCATATGAAACCATATTGGGAAGAATCAGATTGAATATCTATACAGTTTAAAGGTAAAAGTTCAGATTTATTGATGTTTAATTTGTATCCAGAAATCGCCGAATAGCGATTAATTTGTTCAAGGATAAAGATAATAGATTCTGGATGAACATAAAGAAGAACATCGTCGGCATATGCCGAGAGTTTAACTGAAAAATCATTGTAATGAAAGCCAGCAATTCGAGAATCATTCCGTATAGCAGATAAAAGTGGTTCAAGAGCAAGATTGAAGAGTAAGGGAGATAGGGGGCAACCCTGTCTCGTGCCACGGGATGGAGAGAAGGGTTGGGAAAGAAGTCCATTTATCATAATTCGTGTCGTGGGATGAGAGTAGAGAACTTTAATCATAGATAAGAAGGGATCAGGAAAACCATACCAACGTAGAATATGAAATAGGAAGGGCCATTCTAGACGATCAAAGGCTTTTTCGGCATCAAGAGCCATGATTACCAGTCTATCTGCGTGAGAAGATGAGTGATGGATAATGTGAGACAAGAGTCGGGTATTATTAGAAGAGTAACGATTATTTAGAAAACCAGATTGGTCCGAGGAAATGAGCAGAGGAAGTACGGTTTGAAGCCGAGAAGCAAGGATCTTAGCGAAAATTTTTGCGTCTACATTGATTAATGAGATGGGACGGTAATTTTTGACCTCTTGAGGGTCCTTACCCGGTTTAGGAAAGACAATGAGATTAGCTTCTGTAAAGGAGCCTGTGGAATGACCTTGATTGCACAAGAAGTGAAAGAAAGGAAGCAAATGTGGAAGTAAAATTGGTAGAAAGGCTTTGTAAAATTCTATTGTAAGGCCATCCGGGCCTGGAGATTTGTTCGGAGCCATGGAGTTAATGGCATCCGTGATTTCCTGGGAAGTGAAGGGAGAAGAAAGTGAGAGAGAATCTGTAGGAGAAAGAGTGGGGTGCGGGAAAGATAAGAAGGAATTGAGATTAGCTTCAGAGGAGGTGATTTCTGAAGAATAAAGATCTTGATAGAAATTATGGAAGGCAGATGAGATGATTGAAGGATCTGTAGTAAGTATTCCTGCGGGGTCTTTAATGGATGATATGGTAGTTTTATCCTGGGATTTTTTCAAATAATTCGCAAGCAGATGTCCAGGTTTGTTATTTTCTGCGTAGTACGAAGCCGCTTGGACGAAGACTGAATTGGCAGCAGATGAACTCAATAAAGAGTTGTACTGGATTCTAAGGTTACGAAGAGTAGTCAGGGCTGTAATATCAGTAATGTCTGAAATATGGGTAGCTTCCGCTTCACGTATGCGAGATTCAAGGTCTCGTAGGGTTTGTTTTCTAGAGGAGTGGAGTCTAGCAGTAAATTGAATTATTGTCCCACGTATGAAAGCTTTGAAGGCATCCCAGGTGTTGATCCAATTGGACTGAGTGGGGATGTTAAAATGAAAAAATTCTTGGATGGCCGCAGTAATACTTTCAGAGAATTGGTTTTCAGCAAGGAGTGAAGAGTTGAACCGCCATTGCCTACTGCGAGGTGTAAGAGAAAAGTAAGAGCAAGTCAGGGAAATAGCTGCATGATCAGAAATTGTGATAGAGTGAATATCAGAGGTGGTGATGTGAGGTAAGATAGAAGAAGAGGCAAGAAAGTAATCAATCCTGGAGTATGTCGAGTGTGGTGCTGAAAAGAACGTAAATTGATCAAGGGTGGTATGCTGCAATCTCCAGGGATCTGTTAAGTGAAGCTGGGATATAATATCATGCAATGCATACCATGATTTTGGTTTCTTGTAGGAGGCATGTGATTTCCTGTCCTTGGAAGGATCTAAAATAAGATTAAAATCACCTCCAATAATAATAGGGGTGTCAGGATCCTGTAAGATATGATTGGCCAAATTATGAAAAAATTCAGGAGAATCTAAATTTGGTGCATATATATTTAAAATGCGTAATGTGCGATTGGATATAGAAAGTTTGGCACTAACCCATCTACCATAAGTATCATGAGAGCTAGATAAAATAGAGATGGATGGATGATGTTTAATTAGGGTAATTACACCATTTTTTCCATTCAGAGCAGGGGAAAACAATGGCGCACAAAAGCCTTGTTTAAGAAATTTACTTGAGCTAGATTCATTGAGATGAGTTTCCTGAAGCAGAATAATATCTGATTTAAGATCATCAATATAAGACAATAATTTCCGCTTTTTAATCACATTATTTAGACCTTTGATATTTAAAGATGTTATTGATAATGACATTGAAAGCATGGATATATGATATTTAGCATGGTTGAGATACCTAAATAAGCCAGACAAAATTTGGTGTGGGACTTATAAGCTGTAAATAAAATTATGGCAAAAAAAGCAGAAGCTGTATGCATCTTATAACAAAAATGAAAAATCAACAAAAGGATTATAGTAGAGGAGTAAGAGATGTACCTGAAAGGAGAAAGAGCCCACTGTAATAAAACAGCAAGCAAAAAACTTTGGGTGGCCGAGGAGGGGACAGATAGCCGAGTGAACAAAACAAACTCAGCAGCCATTTGATCAGTGTATTGCAAAAAGTAGCTCTAGCTGCATGCACAATTAACTAAAGTAAACAACAGGTCAAAAAGTTTAAGTGCTGTGTTTATAATGAATGAACTATGCCAACAATGGCAATCCACAGCAACCACTAAAACAAGTGAATCATCAGAATAAAGAGGCACATTCAATGTCAGTCAGCCATGAATGCCTGCTGTGGAAGTAACATTAATGAAATAAACTAAAAACAATATATAATGATTATAGAGTTCAGGAGGATAAATAAATGGAAAGAGAGGCATAATAATACAGAAAGATGAACTACTCAGGCAGTCAGTGTGTCCCACTAAGGACATTAGCACTCTGATCTAGTATAAATGACATCAGATAGCAAAGCCTATGATGTCATAGGATAATACAAGTAAGGAAATTCATAAAATAAATAAAAGATTAAAATCCGTGGCACAGTAATTGAGTCATGTGTGAAAAAATTGCAGAAGACCAAACCTATGTAGTAAACATTCATCATCTAAGTTTCTGGACATTTAAAAGTGTAAATTTAAAGCCACTGTACTTTCATTATGTTTACCAATTAACATCCGCACCAACGAGAAGAAAAAGAGTAAGAGGTTCAAAGGGTTTTAGCAGATAGAGTGAGCATAATAGTCCAGTAACATAATATAATATTAAAAAAAAAAAAAAAAACACACAAAATGGCTGAGGTGCATGGTCTTGCAGTGCAGAGTCACATGTCTGTAAAAAGAAGAGAGTAACGAACATGCCTAGAGGTCCTGCGATGCAGTGGAAAGGTAAAATGGTAGTAAAAATGAAAAATAAATTAGAGAAGGAGTCATTCAAGCGATATATAGTAAAAGAGAGAGAAATAATCATGGAAATAACAATTGTAGAGTTAGAATAACATGTAGAAAGAGTCAGTTTCAGAGGCAGCATGGCAGATGAGCATCAGGCACAGAGGGAAACAGGCTCACACAGAGTCAATCGGGGTTGGTGAAGTCTCTTCGATGTAAGTAGCCAGAAGCTCCGGGTCAGTGAAGTCTTTTGTTTGATTTAGGTAAGTTACCCTCATTCTTGCCGGGTAGAAAAGACCGTAGCGGGCTCCCATCTTTTTTAGTTGTGGTCTGAATGCAAGCAGTTGTTGTCGTGCTTTAACAGTGTTCTTGTGCAGATCTGGGAGGAAAAGGATCTTATTTCCCTCGTGGGTCACAGGCGCTAGTGATCGGGCTTTTTGCTGAATTTCTAGGACCTGCGGGTAGCGGAGGATCCGAAGCACTATGGGTCGTGGCCGGCGATCACGCGGGAACCTGGAGGATGGAGAGCGGTGAGCACGTTCAATTTCAAAATCATGCTTAAAGTGCAGATCTAGTAATTTGGGGATGAAGGACTCCAAGAACGCCACCATATTATTGCCTTCCTGCCCCTCCGGGACCCCCAAAAGACGCAGGTTATTCCGGCGGGAACGATTACTGGCGTCCTCCATTTCTTTTTCCAGGGCCAGCGTGCGTTTCACGTGGCCCTGTAATGCCTTAACATTGGCATCTGTGGTTGCTGATTTTATTTCCAAATCAGCTATTTTCACTTTGAAGGTGGTCAGTTCAGTTTGGATTGAAGATAAGTCATCTTTAAGCTCAGAGATGGCATCCTTGGTCTCAGTCATCAGATCCTGGACTGTTTTGATTGCATTCCACAAATCAGACATGGAGGGAGCCTCAGGGCCATCCTGTGTCACCAATTTAGAGTCCTTTGCGGGAGAGGGAGGGTCGGGCTTGTGCCTTTTGCCCTTAGTAGCTGTAGCCATCGTTTATAGTGTGGATGGAGCTGGATGGAGGGGTCTAACACCAGTGCAGTGCAGCCAGAGAGTAAAAAGATGGTGAAGGTTGCTGGAGCCTGCTGTTCAGACGACCATCTTTGTCGGGCTCAACAGCGCCCCCTCTCTGGTCTTTTCTTAACCAATTTTTTTTTTAAATGATTTTCACTTTATTTTGCCCCAAACTTTCTTCTTAATAAATTGTTTTAATGATAATTAGATTTTTATTTTAAACTAGTATTTTAGCCCGTTACATTAACGGGTGCTAGAATATATGTCTGTCTGTCTTTATTTCCATCTCTCTCTCTCTCTGTCCTGCTATCTTTCTTTCTGTCTCTCTCCCTGGCCCCCTTTGTCTGTCTGTCTCTCTCCCTGCCCCTGTCCTTGTGTCTTTTTTCCTATCTCCTTTCCTACTTCCCTGTCCAGCAGCCGCAGCATTCCCTCTCCCTCCATTTACCGCGAGAGGAGCCTGCACGGACCTAACAGCCCGAGCCCCCAGCAGTGTAACTTCCCAGTGGCTCCACTCACGATCGCCACCTTCTCCGACGCAGGAGCGGCTGGTGAGAGGAGCCACTACAGCGTCTTTGAAGTTAAAAAAGAAACTTTAGCCCGGCTCTGTGCTCGGCCGCCGCGGCCTACAGCTGCCGACAGCCTCCGCGGCCGACATCCGCCTTGAAGAGAGAAAGAGAGATTTGCGCACATGCGCACTCCTACCTGCGGTGCCCTACAGCACACGGAAAACGGAACACGCGGTGGAAGTGCGCATGCGCGGCTTAGGCTTTTATTATATTAGATGAGAAATTCTATTTTACACGTATTAATTCATAGGCTAATGTCCATTACGCACTAGTATTTTTGAAAGCAAACTAACAAACTGAGGGGCATGTGTATTAAACTGCAGTAATAGTATGCAGTTACGATATTATCATATTATCATTCCACCATGTGAAATTAGATGAATACAAAGAGAGGATATTTCTGTTGGCAGCTCCTAAATTGTGGAATTCACTTCCAGCACATTTATGTTGTTCCCAGCCAGTACTCTCCTTTAGGAAATAGATAAAAGCCTTTTTTTCCCCACCAGGCTTTTGATGATTACCGATTCTGTTTTATAATAATTTTAGGTATTATGTTAATTCTGTAAGTGTTTTATTATGTTGATATGTTTTTTTAATGTTTTATTGTAACCGCTCAGTATATCGTGTTTCCATGAAAATAAGACACTGTCATATTAATTTTGGGCCCAAAAAAGGCACTAGGTCTTATTTTTGGGGTAGGTCTTCTTTTTTTCCATGTACTATACAATGATCATCTCTCCCTTCCTCTCCTCCACCCCAATTCTTCCTATTTCCTTTTTCTTCCCCATATGTGCAGCATCTTTCAGGTGTTTCAGGTTTTTATTTATATTTGATGGATCGCTTATTCAAATTACTAAGCGATTTACAGCTTCATAAAAGCGGGTTACAATAAGTAAACAACAAACACAAGTCTTAGAATTAATAATTTTAAGACCTACACGAAACGTAAGGATAAAGGGGTAAAGTTACATCTTCATGGCTTAAGAGAAGAGAGAAAATAAGGGATGAGACAATGGGAAGGGGTAAAAAAAAATCCGGGCCCTAATGTTTGTATCTAAAGAAAGACGTTAAAGATTAAATGCATCTTTAAAAAGACAACTTTTAAGAAGTTTCTTAAATTGACTGAGGTCTTTTTCTTCTCTGATGTAATGAGGAAGAGCATTCCACAATTGGGGAGCCATTACTGAGAACATATCGTGTCTTCTAGTGCCTATGATTTTTAGTAAAGGGACTGTAAGGAGCTTTTGAGTCGTCGATCGAAGAGAGCGACAAGTGTTATGTGGAATAAGCAATCGGTTGATAAATTGTGGTTCTTTGAAAATTAAGGTTTTGAAAGTTAAAAGCAATATTTTAAAAGTAATACGATGGCTAATTGGGAGTCAGTGGGATTTAATCAGTAGGGGGGTGACATGATCATATTTTTTTACCGTTGTGAATGAGTTTGACCGCTGTGTTTTGTATGATTTGAAGGCGTCTTTTCTCTTTTGTGTAATATTGATTAGTAAGGAGTTGCAATAGTCAAGTTTGGTCATAACCAGAGAGTGAATTAGTATATTGATCAATTTGGGCTTTCCTCCCCTTTCACTCATCCCCTTGTGCAGTTTCTTTCTATCCCCCTCCCATCCCCCAGTGCAGCAGAATCTTTGCAGCTTGTATCCCTTCCTCCCTCCCATTCCTTGTGCAGCAGAACCCTTGTAGCTTGTATTCCTCCCTCCCCTTGCCACCGCACACCCACCTGCCAACTCTTCCATCTCTCCCACCGACTGCGAAACCAAAATACTCTACCTTGTAGCAAACAGCAGTGTCGCAGCCATGTAGACAGCCTGCTTCGTGGCCTTCTCCTGCCCGTGCGCGTGTGCCGCGTTGCTTATGATATCATCAGTGATGTGGCAGAGGAACACCCGGGCAGGAAAAGGCTGTGAAGCAGCTTATCTACATTGCTTAGAAGCTGCTGTTTGTTACAAGGTACAGTATTTCGGTCTTGCATTTGGCAGAAGAGATGAAAGAGTGGGTGTGGGGAAGGGGGATGCAAGGAAGTACTGCTGCCAGCGACTAGGGCTTATTTTTGGGGGTAGGGCTTATATTAAGACCTACCCTGAAAATCATGCTAGGGCTTATTTTCGGGGTAGGTCTTATTTTCAGGGAAACACAATAGTAGATGATGCGGGTTATACATTTTTTAAATAAATACCTTTAACCGCAAATGTTAAGGTGCATAAGTTTAAAACTTTTTTGAGAAATCAGGGCAATTGCTTACTGCACAGGCACTGCATCACATGCGGCACCAGATAGCACAGATTCTCTCATGTTATCAGGCAGTGTATATAACAGTGTGTGACAGGGAAGCTCCTGTCACGGTTAAAAAGACTGCCCTTAAACCTGCAATCCCTAAAATAAACTAAAATCTTGTAAGAATAGGCTAGCACACAAGTATATAATCACATGAACAGGTATTTCAGAGAGAAACCAGGGGTCTCAAGTGCTCACAGCCAGAAGCCCGATGTATATTACAAAGCTAGTGGCTTATTCGGTGAGCTATCATCGGTCACGTTTATACTCTCTATACCAGTGGTCTCAAACACGCGGCCCGGGGGCCATATCGGCCCACCAGGTACTATTTTGAGGCCCTTGGTATGTGTATCATAATCATAAAAGTAAAATAAAACAGTTTCTTGATCATATGTCTCTTTAACTATAAATTACAATATTATTATTAAGACTTAGCTAAAAGGAAAGATTTATAAACTATAAAGAGTTTTACCTCATGCAAAATTGTTATTTCTTTAATAAGACAGTAACTATTTTTGCTGAGGCCCTCCAAATACCTACAAATCCAAAATGTGGCCCTGCAAAGGGTTGGAGTTTGAGACCACTGCTCTATACCAATAGTTTATAGTTGTTTTTATATTCTTATATATTATGTTTTTTTATTTTTTTATGCTTTTTTTATGCTTTTTTCTATATTTAGCACAGCTAAAATTCTAATATATTACTCTTCCGTTTTAATAGAAATTACTTAGCTTTCATATTCTTTGGCTAAAAATATCTTATTTCAGTTTTCTTCTCAACGACGGAAGATCTCCGTTTCGCTCCTATTCATTAAACAGGAGCTTCATCAGGAAAGCGCCAAAGGCAGCACTGTTAACACCCCCGACGCTGCAAAGATATCCGAGCTGATATAATGAAGAGTCTGCTCCTTACAAAGACCCAAACAACTTAAAGAGGCGACTTAAAGAGGCGACTCTTTAAGTTGTTTGGGTCTTTGTAAGGAACAGACTCTTCATTATATCAGCTCGGATATCTTTGCAGCGTCGGGGGTGTTAACAGTGCTGCCTTTGGCGCTTTCCTGATGAAGCTCCTGTTTAATGAATAGGAGCGAAACGGAGATCTTCCGTCATTGAGAAGAAAACTGAAATAAGATATTTTTAGCCAAAGAATATGAAAGCTAAGTAATTTCTATTAAAACGGAAGAGTAATATATTAGAATTTTAGCTGTGCTAAATATAGAAAAAAGCATAAAAAAAGCATAAAAAAATAAAAAAACATAATATATAAGAATATAAAAACAACTATAAACTATTGGTATAGAGAGTATAAACGTGACCGATGATAGCTCACCGAATAAGCCACTAGCTTTGTAATATACATCGGGCTTCTGGCTGTGAGCACTTGAGACCCCTGGTTTCTCTCTGAAATACCTGTTCATGTGATTATATACTTGTGTGATAGCCTATTCTTACAAGATTTTAGTGTGATTCACAAGTTTTGGAAAGTGGATCCCTAAAATAAAGCCTATACACCCTGCTAAAAGCACTAGCTTAGTACAGCCAGAAAATGGGAGAAAAGGCAGGTGAGGTCACAGCCAGAAATGCAGGCAGGGAGGGCACAGAAAACAGAGCCTATCCCCTATTACTCCTTTCTCAGAGCTAGAGTGAAACAGGAGATCAACCCAGAAGGGGGTGAAGTCAGCCACCGTAGTTTGCAGGCTCGGAAGCCTCAAGTAGCAAGTGTGCAGGGAGAGCAGGAGAGAGACACAGCTGTTCCCAATTGGGAAAGCAGAGTACCACATACGAAGGGCAGTTTCCACACTTCTCCTGCTCCCCAGCCAAGAAGGTTTTCAGGAGGCCAGCCCACAAGGAAGGAAAGTCTAATTCCAGGGAGGTACAGTAACTTTCCTATTAAGCCTTGGGGTGAAGGGCTGGAAGTTTATCCTAAGGAAGAAAACAGTTTAGGAAAGCTGGCAAGCATGCAGAGAGGGGGATGGAAGGTAAAGCCAGAAGTGGATGACTTGATGGAAAGCCCCAGTTCCCTGGACATAGAATGGGAAATGTATAGTGGAGGTGACTCAGAAGAAAGTGTGTTTGGGGAGGACATGGACATAGGAGTGAGCAGTGTGTAATTGCTTCCTTCCTTCCTGTAAGGAGTCCAGTCACTGACATAGAGACCTGAGCCGGAGGGAGGCTACAAACAATGATAAGGCAGCAGTGCCTAATTAAGAAAAGTGTTTCTTTGAACCTCATTTCTCCAAGTCTCCCTAAGAACTAAAGATAAAGGATGTTAGGGGCATAATTCGGGTTGTCCTGAAGACCTTAGGTAAAGGGAAGCTTGTCCCACACAGCCAGTAAGGCAGAGAGAGTGTTAAAGGGGGAAAGTAGTAAAAGAGAAGATGGGTTTTTTTGCTCTTATTAAAAAGATATTGGAAGGGGGGGCGTGGCCGTGCCGAGAGCAGGGAAGACGCGTTTTCCTTGAGCTCCGCTGCTCTTCCCCTGCTTCGGCCTCCCGGATCTAGATTCGGCGAATATTTTTCCCACCAAGCGCTTCTCCCCGATTCTTCGGGGCTCTATGGACAAATACTTGCAAAAAGGAAGCGGAGATATGGCGGCGAAGGCGGGGAAAAAGGAGCGTGAACGCACAAAATCGGGGCCCAGCACAGAATGCAAAATGGCCGGCTCAGGAGATGCCGCGGACTCAGCGGGGGCGGACATGATCACGCGGCTAACGGAGGCAGTTGTGTCGGCGCTGGGGACGCGCTTAGACAAGGTGCAGGAGTCTCTATCTACTCTCTCTGCCTCAGTGGCAGAGTTTAACACTCGCGTGTCTGACGCTGAGCAACGGATCAGCACTGCGGAGGACTCTATTACTTTCATGCAAGCTGAGATACAGCGACTTCAGCGACAAGTGGGGCACTGTGAAGAGAAGATGGAGGATCTGGAGAATCGCTCCAGACGGAATAATCTGCGCCTGGTGGGGGTCCCAGAATCAATATCGGATGGAGATCTCCTGCCTACCCTGGAAGCGTGGTTGACGACTGAGCTGATGGCCACGCGGGGCCTGGGTCCCCTGCGTATTGAACGGGCGCATCGATTGGGCAGGAGACAGGAGGGCTCGACTAGGCCACGCGTGGTGATCCTCCGCATCCTCAATTTTGCTATCAAAGATCTCTTGCTGCGCACCTATCGCCAGAAAAAGGATTTACAGTTCCAGAATCAGCGTATTCTGATGTTTCAGGATTATTCTGCACAGGTGGCGTCTCTACGTCGGGGCTACTCGACCGTCTGCAAGCAACTCACTGAGAAAAAACTACGCTTCACCCTGCAATATCCTGCCAAGCTCCGAGTGCTTCATGGGGGCCAACCCTTTCTCTTTGACACCAGCGAGGCCGCCCGGGCTCAGGTTCTTCTGTGGTTTCCAGACCTGGAGCCGAGCACTTGATGGACCCTGATAGCGACTTGAGGTTCCTTTCTGCTATGTGGGGGGGGACACCCATGAGACACCGGAGGTGTTCCCCTTGAGACATGATACAGCATATTATGCTGGCTACTTTCGTTTTGTGGCCCCTTTGTGGGGGTCACTTTTGTTAGTTCTGGATACTGGTTTCTGGCTCTATGTGCCGGATTGTTGTTAAGTCCTGTCGTGGCGGGACTTTGTGTTTTCTACCTTCCTTCGCTGCTCTATCCCTCTGGGGTTCTGCTTTTGATGATGGTACTTGTCTCCTGGCTCTTGCCTTTCTTCCATCTTGCTTTGTTATTGCTTGGTTTTGGTATGGGAGGCTGAGGGGGGGAGGGTCTTTGGGCCCTTGGCATACCCTCTCCTGGAGTGGTGGAATGGGGTTTCAGAGGGGGATTGGGAGGGGGCTGTTGGGTTTGGGGGTGGGGATGGGAGGGGGGGGACGGGGGAGGTGGGTTTGGGTGGGGCAGGGGGGGTCTGGGAGGGGGGAGTTGAGGTTGAAGAGGGATAGGGGATGGTGGGGGGGGGGGGGGATAGGATCAGTGTGGTTATTGGTGGATGGTTTGTGGGTGTGTGATGGACGGGTGGCTGCCAGGAGGAGGGCTGGGACTCTCGGCAGGAGTTCTCTTCTCTTTTGTTTGGTAGATTCTGTTAGTTTCCCTCTGCATGCCGCCTAAGCGGGGAGTGCGTTGTATGACATGGAATGTATCGGGTATCAACTCTCCGATAAAGAGAACCAAGATTTTGCAGCATTTGGCCAGACATAGGGCAGATATAGTGGGCCTGCAGGAGACTAAGCTTTCCGAGAAAGAACATGGAAAGCTGAGGCAGTCCTGGGTAGGACAATGCTACTCAGCTTCTTCTTCTAAGGCCAAGGCTGGGGTGGCTCTCCTGCTGCATAAGTCCATTCCTTTTGCTCAATCTCGGGTCCTTTCCGATCCGGAGGGCCACTATATCCTGGTTCAGGGTACGCTGTGCCAGCGTCCGGTTCTCTTGATGTCAGTGTATGCTCCCAATACTGCCCAACGGTCCTTTTATAAGAAACTTTTGGGGGTAATCCTGTCGGTGAACTTGTTGCCTGGGACCCATATGATTTTTCTGGGGGATTTCAACTCTATTCTGGATCCTGTTCTGGACTCTTCTAGGGGGATTTCTGGGTCCTCGGGGAGATCGGATAATGGGCTGTGTGCGTGGATGCAGGCTTTGGATGTGGTGGATGTGTGGAGAACCCTTCATCCTGATGAGCGGGATTTTACTCATACTTCCAAAGTGCATGATTCCTCCTCTAGAATTGACTATGTTTTTCTCTCCCGTTCTTCCTTCTATGCAGTACATCAGGCTGAGATTGGGGTGCTGGCTATTTCTGATCATACTATGGTTTGGATGGATATTAGCTTTGCTGATGGGCCCCCCGTTGGGGGTGGGCGCTGGCGTTTTCCGGTAGCGCTTTATTCTGACCCTGATTTTAAACAGTATTTGGAGGTGCAGTGGAAGGAGTATGTTGAGTTCAATGGGGTGCATGCGGACAATGGAGCTCTTTTTTGGGAAGCAGCCAAGGTGGTGATCCGTGGGGCGGTGATAGCATACTGTGCCCGATGGAAGAAACTGTTGGCGACCAAGATTTTGGCTCTCGAGCGTAAAGTACGGCAGAGCAGGCTCTTAGTGTTACATTCCCCTACCCTGTCCCACAAACATGAGTTTCAGGCGGCCCAGACAGCGCTCCATGCCCTCTTACATGAACGAGCCTACAAGTCGCTCTTTTATTTTAAATATCGCCTCCATAGGTTTGGTAATCGCCCGGGTAGCATGCTGGCACGGCTGACTAGAGCGCGGAGGGGGTCCTCCTCCATCACCTCACTTAAAGGCGCTGGGGGGCAGCTGGTCACAGCCCAGCCTCAACTTGAACAGCTCTTTGTCTCTTTTTACAGCTCTCTTTACTCAGCGGAGGTGGTGGACCGGGACTCCTCGATTCAGGCATACTTGGACTCGCTGCCCTTGCCTCGGCTTTCGGAAGCTGATAGTGCGAGCTTGGTCTCCCCCATCTCCGGGGAGGAGGTCTTGGGGGTTATTAAAACCTTGCCTCTCTGTAAATCCCCGGGTCCGGATGGCTTTGGCGGGGAATTTTACCGCCTCTTGAAGGGGTTTGTGGCCGATCCGCTGAGGCGGTATTATGAGCGGGCGGTGGAGGGAGGTTCATTTCCGTCTGGCTCGAATCGGGCGCTGATAACGGTACTGCCCAAACCGGGTAAGGACCCTCTCTTGGTGGGGTCTTATAGGCCCATTTCGCTTATCAACGTAGACCTTAAAATTCTAGCCCGGATATTGGCTAATCGGTTGGCTCCCCTTGTCCCTTCCCTGGTGGGACTGGACCAGGTGGGCTTTGTGAAGGGTCGTCAGGCAGGCCATAATGTTCGGAAGCTTTTACTGGCTTTAGCCCACTGTGACTCTCGGCGACAGCCCTCATTGGCCATTAGCTTTGACTCAGAAAAGGCCTTTGATCGGGTTGAGTGGGCCTTCCTTTTTCCGCTGCTCCTTCGTTATGGGGTGAATGGCTTTTATTTGAACGCTCTCCGTGCTCTATACTCTAATCCTGAGGCTGCAGTGCTTGTCAACGGGATAGCGTCCCCGGTTTTCTCTCTGCGGCGGGGTACTCGGCAGGGTTGTCCCCTGTCTCCTTTGCTTTATATTTTATTTTTGGAACCGTTATTGCTTTGTATCCGCACGCATCCGTTGCTTGAGGGAGTGGAGGTGGGAGATTCCTCCCTGCGTAGTTTGGCCTTTGCAGATGATATCATGATTCTTTTGACCGACCCTGTTTCGCACCTTTCCTTACTGCTGGAGCTGTTTCGGCAGTTTGGGGAGCTATCGGGTCTCAAACTCAATGTATCTAAGTCAGAAGCGCTCCCTCTCCATCTGCGTATTTCTCACCTGTGGTCGGACTTTCCTCTGAAGGAGGCTCCGGCTCAGGTGAAATACTTGGGGGTCCTTATTCCCTCCACTTTGAAGCACCTTTATGAGATTAATGTTCGACCCATGCTTCGGTCTTCTGTTGAGAGTCTGCGCCTGTGGGGTGCTCTGCCGGTGTCCCTTGCGGGTCGCGTCTTTTTATATAATATGATGATAGTGCCGCGGTGGCTCTACTTGTTGCAGACTTTACCGATTTGGTTGAGGCATGGGGATTTGGAGGAGCTGTACCGTGCTCTGCGGTTTTTTCTGTGGCGGGGACGGCGCCCTCGCATACCCCTTCGCGTTCTGATGCTGCCGGAGGTGCAGGGGGGGTTCGGTCTTCTAGATCTTCGAGCTTACAACTTGGCTTGTGGCTTGCGCCAGATCCGGGATTGGTGCCTGGAGAGTTCCTCCTATCTGACCTTTTCTGTGGACAGGGACTTCCTGTCTCCTGTCTCGGGATTGTTCTTGTTGCATGCTCCTTCGGCTCGGTTGGACTCCTTCCAGAGGGGCCATGTGGTGTGGTCCTATATGAGATGTATCTGGAAGCAGCTTTGCAAACGCTTGGGGGTTAATTTTAGCGAAACCCCCATGTTGCCCCTAGTGGGCAACGCGCAATTTTGTCCCGGTAGTGACAGTCGAGTCTTCCGGCTTTGGCATACACATGGGATTCGTAGAGTGGGGGATGTGCTTACGGAGAGGGGGACTCTCCTTTCTCATGCTGAGTTGGCATCCCTCTATGGTTTGGATCGAGTGGACGCATTTGGTTATCTACAGCTTGGACATTATGTCCGTAGTCTCAGGGAGTCGTCCAGGCGTCCCTCGGTGGCGCGGAGTCTAGGCTTGAGTTTGGGTTTGTGGGAGGATTCGGCTCCGCGTCTGCGCTACTTTGTCGCCGCATTACAGTCACCGTTGTCGACCGAGAGAGCGGATCTATTGGCTGGGGCGTGGAGCGCTGAACTGGGGTGCGCTATTTTGCCCTCCTTGATTTCTTATTGTTTTGTCTTCCTGCGTGCTCTATCCTGCAATATGCTACATAGGGAGCAGGAATATAAATTTCTTCACAGAGCATATATCTCTCCACAGAGGGCCTATCGAGCCGGCTTCGCCACTCACGCCCGTTGCCCTAAGTGCCCTGTCCGCTCTGCAACCTTGGGACATATGTTCTGGGACTGTCCCAGGATACGGGCTTTCTGGCTGCAGGTGTGGGCCTTTTTGTCCTCTATCTCTCCATCGTTGCCCGCATGCACCCCTCATATAGTTCTTTTTTATGAAGGAGCGACTCTCTCCCACTGCTCTGCTGGACAGCGGATGTTAGTGTTTAAAGCTCTCCTTTTGGCCAAGAAGGCCATTTTAATTTCGTGGCGGACTCCCCATGCCCCTTCTTTTTCCCAGTGGTATTTATCCCTCTATGATTTAGCGCTGTTGGAGCGTAGGATGGTGGGGAGACAAGATGAGGGCAGTTGGACCAAATTTCAGGATGTTTGGGAGGGGTATTGGTTGTCTCTTTCACACCGGGAGCGGAGTTTGTTGCTGAACTGCTAACCTTTTCTTTCTTTCTTTCTCTCTGCTCCGTTTTCTCTTCTTTTGTTTTTCCCTTCTAATCACACGGGTCTGGGTTTGGGGAAGGGGGGGGGGGGGGTTGGGGGGTTGAGGTTGATGGGGGGGGGTCGGGTGTTATTATTATTATTATGGTAAAATCCTGTATTGAGCACTCTCTAGCATTCTTGCCTGGGCGCTCTCCTGTTGTATTGTTCCTAAGTGTCCCGGTTGATTTATTTTGGCACCTCAATGGGAGATGCGGCTATATGTTTGCTTTTTCTTGTTCTGTCTATTGCTGATTTTGCTCAATAAAGAAATATTATTATAAAAAAAAAAAAAAAAGATATTGGAAGAGAGAGAGAGAGCTGACACCTGCAGTGCTCAGCTGTGCTATAAGGAACTGTGGCTAAGAGAAGCCAGCGACCCTGAGAATATTGGACAGAAAAGGGACTGAAGAAGCATGTTTGATTTTTCTTGATTATTCCTTTTGTTGATAAAGACTGTCCAGTTCCTGGATGGAAGCTCCAAGATAGTGCCCTGGTCCTAAGTGTAAAGGAACTTGATAAGCAAGGCCGGGCAGAATATTTGTTCGTTGTGAGAATTTTTTCTTTTGTTTTGGCAGCAATAAACCTGGGGAAGTCTGGTTAAGAAATCTAGTCTCCGGGTTTTCTTCCACCCACCATATAAAAGGCGCACAAATAAATCTTACCTGCGGTCCGAGCCGAGTTTGCCCACTCACTTGGGGCCTGGCCCGGCCACAAGTGCCAGCAATTTGAAACTCCCTGCCTGCTGCATATGTAGTCTATCTGCCCTCTTCCCCCCCCCCCCCCGACAACAGTCAACACACCCCTCTTCATTCCCCCAACATTGATACTACCCCTCCCGATCCCCTTGACACCGCATAGCATCCCTTCTGATCCTCCCACAAGAAGGATCACCTCACCTAGGCAGCCCTCCCCCTCCAATTAGGAATCTCAACCTGATCCAACCCCAAATATCAAGATCCCCACCACTACTGGATTCCTACTTGATCTTCCTCCCACCTTCTGGGCCTCCTGAAAACTCCAGGGACTTACCTGGTGGTCATCTATGGTTGGTTAGTAGGCCCTGGCAGGAACAGTTCCCCTCGGCTCCTGCCCAGTATGGCTCCTAGGTCAAAATAGAAGTCTCACACTAGGATGTTCAGTATATTTCTATGGTACTGAATGTTCTCAACAATAAGAAAGCACAATGGACCTCAAGAATGGATATGATGGAACACAATTTTTGAGAAACCTGGCATGGGCTGTGTTTTGGCAATCTGCCTGCTTCAGGGGTCAACATTGTATTGTGCCAACTGTGTAATCCAATAGCATTTAACCCAACATATGTTTGTCTCATGTAGAAGACTCTGTGGCTATATAAAAACTGAAGTGAAGCACTGCTGTGAAAACAGCATGTCATACACAAAAGAACTCTGTGAACAGCAATATGCTCAGCTCAAGATCAGCCAGCACACGAGAAGCATGTATTGAAATTCAGCCACAGTCCTACTAACCCAGGTTGGACTCGTTCACATGACATAATGACTAGCTTACTGAAACCCACTGATTATGGAAAAACAGCTCCCATCAGATGTGCCAGATTGTTCAAGTGTACATAATGCTTAAACATGGGGGTATTATGGGGGTAATTCTGTAAAATAAGTGCTCACATTTACATGCTAGTTACCATATATACTCTATAAACTGAGGCCCAGAAATGAGAGTCTTGGTTTATATTTTAGTCCCATCCAGCCCCCCACTCCTCCAGAACTCACCCTGGCCTACAGTTCTGCCCTGATAGTCCAGTGGTACAGAGAGCTGAGCTACCGATCCCTTGTGCCCTCTCTTGTGGTGATGTTCACCTTCTCAACCAGCCCACACCTGCCCCTTTATTTTCAAGTCAAACCTTTTTTCCTCCTTTTAGGGGGGGGTAAAAAGTTACCTCGGTCTATATTCGGGTCAGTTTATATTCAAGTATATTCAGTAGATATATATATATATATATAATTATATCTTTTATATGTGAGCTTGTGCTCTCTAGCCATTCTATGCCCTAATTCCATCCATGTGTATGCCCATAGGCATCAGATCTTTTCCAGAGAAGAAAAAATGGTAAAACTAGAGGGCATAATTTGAGGTTACAGGGAGAAAGACTTTGGAGCAATGTTAGGAAATTCTTCTTTACGGAGAGGGTAGTAGATGCCTGGAATGCCCTTCCAAGGGAAGTGGTGGCGAGGAAAAAGGTAATGGAATTCAAAAAAGCATGGGATAAACATAGAGGATCTCTAATTAGAAAACAAAGAATGTAAATTAACGAACTAGGGCCGGTATTGGACAGACTTGCACGGTATATGTCCCATATATGGTGATTCGGTATAGGTTGGGAAGAGCATCAATGGGAACTCCACTAACTTGGAACATGAGGATGTTACTGGCCAGACTGTACGGTAGATATTCTGCAATCAATGGGATGGTTGGATAGGCGAGTGAGCTTGGACGGCAACTTCAGCATTTGGAACCTAGGACAATACCAGACTTTACAGTAAATGGAAAACAACGAACAGACTGCAGATAATGTACAAGATGCAGGCATTGTTTGTTAATAAATGCAGTAACATATACAACCTTATAGCCAACCAAGGGACCCGACACGGTCTGTGTTTCGGATAACACGCCTTCCTCAGGGGTCCATGGTGGTTAAGGTATAAAGCAAACTGCATAAAAGATAACAAACACACGCCAATCATGATCAAATGGGGTTAATCACCATGGACCCCTGAGGAAGGCATGTTATCCGAAACACGGACCGTGTCGGGTCCCTTGGTTGGCTATAAAGTTGTATATGTTAATGCATTTATTAATAAATAACGCCTGCATCTTGTACATTATCTGCAGTCTGTTCGTTGTTTTCTGCTTGCTGTTGTTTACTGCAGACTACGTTGGATTTTCTTTCTCCCTTTTTTACAGTCAATGGCCCAGAAATATCAAAGAAGAGACAAGTTAATTTAATCATGTATTTTTTAATGGGTTTAACTTATGGGCAGACTGGATGGACCGTTCAGGTCTTTATCTGCCGTCATTTACTATGTTACTATATAAATCATGGTGTGAATCTTTGCCCTAGTTGCTCAGTATTTTATAGAAGGTTAGAATACTGCCATTCACACATTTTTCTGCCACCTAAAAGTAGAGAACCCTTTACAGAATTACTTCATAAATACCTATGTAGTATATCTCTATCCATCAATTTATCTATCTTCTGTCTCTCTTTATAAAGAAGAAATAGTGTATCTCAGTACTATACTTGCAGTCAGCCTCCCCACTATTAGATAAGTGTAGATTAAAAGCGCTAATAAAGAAGAAAATGTGCAGCGTAGAAAGCACCTTAACTAAAAATAATACTTCCTGTGAAAAGACTGATGCGCTGAGAGAAGATGGAAAATCCATGATAATACTGTTCAGGTAGCTAAAAGGTCATATACAATAAGTCATTAAAAGACAGTGAACTGCTTTAAAAAAACAACAACAACCCTTTCTTTGGAAAGAATAAGAATTGAACAGTAAGGAAACTAAGGGCCTGATATTCAGCTGGAGGTGATGAGAGTTTTGCTGACCTCAGCTGGAATTATACCTGGAAATTCAATGCTGGACATGTCTGGGCTCCAGCATGGAATTTCCAGGTATACAAAGCTGGCAAAAACATTGCCTCCTAAGTGCAATAGTTGTCACTTAACCAGCTATGAAGAACCGCATAAAGATAGGACCGCATTTTATGCAATGTTATTTATATGGTTTTCTTCGGTGGCATAGCGAGGGAGGGAGGTGCTCAGGGCAGTGGCATGTGGCATCACCAACCCATGCACCCCCTACTTTTCTGCACTGCTTGAGTGCCCCCACACCACCATGTACCTTTTAAAATGTTCACCAGCACAAGCAGCATCTTCCTGTTTGTGCCAGCCTTGGCTCCCTTCTGATGTCACGACCTAGGAAGGGGAAGATGCTACTCATGCCGGTGAACATTTCAAGAGGTATGTGTGAGGGGAGGGGGGTGTAGAGAGGAGGAGAGGTACCGGCACTCCCGCCAAGACGACGCCCAGGGCGGTCTTCGCTCCCTGCCCCTCCTTACTACACCACTGGTTATCTTAGTGGTTAAACCCCCATTTTACTAAGCAGACAATGCTGCTCCAACGCTCATAGGAATTCTATGAGTGTTAGAGCAGCTTCGGACCATTTAGCACTCTGGGCCACAGTAGAAACCTCTACCGCAACTTAGCAAAAGGTGGGGGGGTGGGGGGGAAGTGCTGAAAATTGGTGCTTAACCAGTTAAGTACTGATTCCGCCCCGCACTTCAAGCTTTTTTCTGTCTTGACGATGTTTTGGTTCTCCATTGAGACAATTGAGCTTTGGTTTCCATAACCATAGATAACCATAGACCCATGTCTCATCACCAGTTACCACTTTATCAAGAAATGTTTCGTCTTCATTTGCCTGCACAAGAAGATTCTGACAGATCATGATGCGGGTCTTCTGGTTGTCAGTCATCAACCACAGAAAAAACGTTGACGCAATGCGAGACATTCCCCAACTTCTCTGTTAGAATGTTGTGGCATGAACCAGTGGAAATGTTGCATTCTGTTGCCAATTCTCTAACAGTAATTGTCGATTAGTGTGCCCAAGAACCCTCACTTGATCAACATGATCATCATCAGTTGACGTTGATGGACTTCCAGTTCGTGAATCGTCTTTCACTGATTCACGACCACTTTTGAAGCATGAATACCATTCAAAATGCTTCCATTGCTCATGACATGTTTCCCATAAGCTACTTTCAACATTTCATAAGTTTCTGTAGCAGTCTTACCTAATGTAAACCAGAACTTCATGCTGCAGCATAGCTGATCATGAAAACACACTTTCACAAAGACTGCTGTAGCTCGGAGACGAAAACAGTTATCAACAAACTGAAAAAAGGAGGTTACTCATGAGATTTCAATTCCACCTAGCGCATCTCAAAAGAACTTCCTGTTGGCGTACAATTCTAACTGTCCTGGAACTTTTTGAACAGACCTCGTATACCAATGTTTACGCCTGAGATGTATGTGTATTTTTGCACAGTTGTGATGGTATTCTATTAAGATGAGTAAGTACCTACTTTATAGCATGATTACCTGGATCGGCGAAAAGTGTGGGATTGGCAGTCAAAAATATTGTCTTGCTAACTAGCTAAGGATCCATCACTTTGAAAATTTTTTTTAATAGGGACTGGAGTTAGTTAACATCTAGGTCCTGGCACCTACACCAACTACAGGACTGTGTGCTGTTCAGCCATTTGTGCTAGTATTCTATAAAAAAAAAAGAAAAACTTAGGCTCCTGCTTTATAGAACAGGCTTGACGTAGGCACCATAACTAACGTGACCATTTATTTTTTTCATCAAAACGGGACATCTATTAATATTCAGTACCGCCCCCAATCCCGCCCTAGCCCCGCCCCCAATTTCTTCCATTCATTTTCATGTACACACAATATCTTATTATTTCATAATGGTAACCATAAAATTTTAAAAAACACAAAGCACCCTATACGCAGAAAAAATGTTAATTATTTATATTTGGGGGGTTTCAAAGATGTCACCTCTGTAACTATAGAAAAATAGACAAATATAGTGCAAAATATAGACAGCAGATATAAATTCTCAAAACTGACACATTTTGATCACTAAATTGAAAATAAAATCATTTTTCTTACCTTTGCTGTCTGGTGATTTCATGAGTCTCTGGTTGTGTTTCCTTCTGACTGTGCATCCTTTCTTTCATTTCATTCTGCACTCAGGCCCAACAATTGTCCCTTTCTGTTCCCTCCCTCCTTCCTTCCTTCCTATGTCCTTAGTGCCCCTTTCTATGTCCTTAGTGCCCCTTTCTATGTCTTTAGTGTCCCCAGCGCCTCCTTCCTATGTCCTTAGTGTCCCCAGCGCCTCCTTCCTATGTCCTTAGTGCCCCCAGTGCCTCCTTCCTATGTCCTTATTGCCCCCAGCGCCTCCTTCTTATGTCTTTAGTGCCCCCAGTGCCTCCTTCCTATGTCCTTAGTGTCCCCAGTGCCTCCTTCCTATGTCCTTAGTGCCCCCAGATCCAGTGTCAGTTCTCCTTTGTACCTTTGTTCCAGGTCTTCCTCTCTCTCCCTCCTCTATTATGATCTTGCCTCTCTCTGCTCTTCCTCAGGGGCTCTCCCCCTCTGTCTGCACCTCCCAAAATCCTGCTTCTGCCTCCTGTCTTTCCCCTTTGGTCCAGTCCTTTATCTCTCTAGTCTTTCTTCTACTTACAACCCCCCCTTCTCTGCCTCTTTCTCTCCTTCCTTCATCCCTCCTTCCTATGTCCCCCTCACTGCCTTCCAGCCTTTGTCCCACCCCCTCCCAAAAAGCCTGCCAGCCTACCTCCCCCAAAGCCAGCCTGCCTGCCTGCCTACCTCCCCCAAAGGCAGCCTGCCTGCCTCCCTCAAAGCCTGCCTGCCTATTTCCCCCAGAGCCAGCCTGCCTGCCTACCTCCTCCAGAGCCAGCCAACCTACCTGCCTACCTACCTCTCTGCCATGCAAAAGCCAGCCAGCATGCCTGCCTACCTCCTTACCCCCTCCTGCGGGAAAAAAAGCCTACCTCCAGGCCCGATTTAAACTTCCCCCCGGTCCACCGCCGCTGCTCCTCTGCTTACACCCTGCCGCTAATCGCGCCCAGAAGTCTTTTTCCCGACGTCAATTTTGATGTTGGAGAGGATGTTCTGGGCCAGCCAGGCAGTGATTGGCTGGCCCAGAACATCCTCTCCAACATCAAAATTGACGTCGGGAAGAAGACTTCTGGGCGCGATTAGCGGCAGGGTGTAAGAGGAGCAGCGGCGGCAGATCTGGAAGGAGGTTTAAATCGGGCCTGGAGGGAGGTTTTTTGTTTCTTTTTGGTGCGGCAGGGAGGGACAGGAAGCGATCGTCTGTCCCGTTGTCCCTGCACACAGCTTTGGGATGCTGTCCCTGTAAACGGGACATTTTGGCGTCCCTAAGCTGTGTGTGGGGACAATGGGACAGGGAATCCGAAAACGGGACTGTCCCGTTCAAAACGGGACATATGGTCACCTTAACCATAACCAGCACTTTTAGTTGCTGCCTTGTATAACACCCTTGTAGAACTACTCTGACATAGCCTTAGGTAAGTTTATATAATAGGAGCCTTTCACAGTTATAGTGCTTACCCTAATACTATGGCTTCTATGAACCTGTGTCAGAGCCAAATTCCAAAGCTCTGTGTTATTTCACATTGGACTATGTGGTACTGCCCTGGTTCTGTCTCAAATTTGTATTTTAGTGACCTTTAATAAGAACATAAGAACATAAGCATCGCCTCTGCCGAGTCAGACCATAGGTCCATCGTGCCCAGCAGTCCGCTCCCCCGGCGGTCCCCCCAGGTCAATGACCTGTAAGTGATCCTTTACTAAGACATTTTATCCTGTATAGTACCCCTGTAATTATACCCTTCAATCCCCTTTTCCTTCAGGAACTCTTCCAATCCCTTTTTGAAACCTAAAATAGTACTCTGCTCTACCACCTCCTCTGGAAGCACATTCCAGGTATCCACCACCCTCTAAGTGAAGAAGAACTTCCTAGCATTTGTTCTGAATCTGTCTCCCTCTTGTTCTTGTTGCCCCCGCCAGTCTGAAGAATCTGTCCCTCTCTACCTTCTCTATACCCTTCATGATCTTGTAAGTTTCTATCATGTCCCCTCTAAGTCTCCGCTTTTCCAGAGAAAAGAGCCCCAGCTTCTCCAGCCTTTCAGCATATGAAAGGTTTTCCATGCCCTTTATCATTCTTGTTGCTCTTCTCTGGACCCTCTCGAGTGTCGCCATATCCTTCTTAAGGTACGGCGACCAGTACTGAACGCAGTATTCCAGATGCGGGCGCACCATTGCCCGATATAGCGGCAGGATAATCTCTTTGGTTCTGGTAGTGATTCCCTTTTTGATAATGCCCAACATTCTGTTCGCCTTCTTTGAGGCCGCTGCACATTGTGCCTCCGGCTTCATTATTTTGCTCACCAAAACCCCCAAGTTCTTTTCTAGGTTGCTTAACCCCAATACCATCCCTCCCATCGTGTAGTTGTACATCGGGTTTTCTTTTCCTATGTGCAAGATTTTGCATTTCTCTACATTGAAGCTCATTTGCCATTTATTTGCCCATTCAGTCAGTTTGTTCAGGTCCCTTTGTAGTTCTTTACATTCCTCAACAGTTCTAACCCTACTGGAAAGTTTTGTGTCGTGCGAATTTTATAATTTTGCACTTCATCCCTACTTCCAGGTCATTTATGCATAAATATGTTGAACAGCAGTGGTCCCAGCACTGACCCCTGCGGGACACCACTCGTGACTCCTTTCCAGTCAGAGTAGTGTCCCTTTACTCCTACCCTCTGTTTCCTGTCCACCAGCCAATTTCTGATCCATCTGTGCACGTCCCCTTCCACCCCGTGGTTCCACAGTTTCCTTAGTAGGAGCTTGTGGGGTACCTTGTCGAAGGCTTTTTGGAAGTCCAAATATATGATGTCTATGGAGTCACATTTGTCCAATTGTTTATTTATCCCCTCAAAGAAGTGCAATAGGTTCGTTTGGCAAGATCTTCCTTTACAGAAACCGTGTTGGCTGGCTCTCAACAGATTATTTCTTTCTATATGCTCATTGATGCTGTCCTTGATTAATTATTCGGCCATCTTCCCCGGAACTGAGGTTAAGCTCCCCGGGTCGCCTCTGGATCCCTTTTTGAAGATAGGTGTAACATTCGCTATCCTCCAGTCCTCTGGGATTACCCCTGTTTTCAAGGATAGGTTGCAAACCTGCTGTAGTAACTCCACTATTTTGTCTCTGAGCTCTTTCAGTTTTCTCGGGTGGATTCCGTCTGGTCCCGGAGATTTGTCAGTTTTTAATCCATCTATCTGTTTGAGTACGTCTTCGAGGCTCACCTCCATTGACAATAATTTTTCCTCTTGATCCCCCTTGAAGATTTTTTCCAGTTTCGGCACGTTGGATGTGTCCTCTTTTGTGAAGACCGATGAGAAGAATGTGTTTAATCTGTCTGCCACCTCCTTTTCCTCCCTTACCACTCCTTTCCAGGGGTCCCACCTCCTCCCTCGCTGGTTGTTTTCCTTTCACATATCGAAAGAATGGTTTAAAATTCCGTGCCTCCTTGGCAAGTATCTCTTCATACTCTTTTCTCGCTGTTCTTTTGATGTTTGCTGTGCTCGTTCCAATTTTCCTCGTTTTATCCTTTTTCTACTTCCTGAATGATTTTTTCTTGTCTCCTATCATCTTCTTAACTTCATTGGTTATCTATGCCGGGTCTTTTGCTTGATTCTTTTTGCACCCTTTTCTAAATCTGGGTATATACAGGTTTTGCGCCTCGTTTACCATGTCCTTTAATAAGGTCCAGTCTTGCTCCACCGTCTGTGTTTTCCTGGAGCTGTTCCTGAGTTTTATCTTTACCATTAGTCTCATGGCGTCATAGTTCCCTTTCTTGAAGTTAAACGTTGTTGCAATGGTTCTCTTCCCCTTTGGCATTCCTATTTCCATTTTGAATTGGATCATGTTGTGATCACTGTTTCCTAATGGTCCTACTACTTCCACCTCTTGGGCAGGTTCTTACAGCCCGCTGAGGATTAAATCCAGTATAGCTGTCCCTCTCGTTGGTTCCTTGACAAGCTGTTCCAAGAAGCAGTCCCTTACAGGCTCCAGGAACTCCGTTTCCTTTGAACACGTTGAAACTCCATGGCTCCAGTCTATCCCGGAGTAATTGAAATCTCCTATAACTATGGTGTTTGCGTTTTTACATTCTCGCCTCAATTCGGCTCTCAGTTCTTCATCCTTTGCTTATGTTTGTCCAGCTGGGCGGTAGTACAGTCCCATCTTTATCTCGGTTCCCTTTCTTCCTGGTATTTTAACCCATATCGATTCCAGTTGGTCATTTGTCGCTGCTGCGTCCACTCGGTTTAGTGAATGATATCCTTTATGTAAAGTGCTACTCCTTCTCCTTTCTTATGTGTCCTGTCTCTTCGGTAGAGCTTGTACCCTGGCAGTACTATGTCCCATTTGTTTTCTTCGTTCCACCATGTTTCTGTGACTGAATGAAACAGAAATGCAAGATGTTCTCTTTAGAATAGTTAACAAAGTGATCCACCTAACCCTTAGTGATTTTTGAAGATGGATTTTTTGTAATTTTCTAATATGCATTTTAATTATTACAAAACACCCTGCACTTAAACATCTAGAGCTCAATCGGTTGGAATGTTCTATGAATTTTAATAAACTCATTAACAACTACACAGGAGGAAGGCCATATGCTGTGCAGTTCACAGCTTCACAGCCCCCTCACACTGCAAAATTAACAGAAAATAGAATCACTTTTAGAAGAAAAACAGATGGGGAAAGGCAGTAACAGCTTGTTGTTATTTAGCCTTCTAAAATAAGAAGTTGTGAAAGAGTTGGCAACACGCACTTACATTCCCTTTGTAAATCTTGGTGAATTTATGTAAAGCTCTGTATTTTCGAAGCCTTATTTGCAATTTATCACAAAATTAGACATGTAAATACCAGTATTTACACATATATGTTGAATAAATATTGAAAACTCAATTTAGGAACCAGGATGTGTAAATTTGTAATACAATTTATTGCAATACAATGTGCTTATGTTAAGGGAACATGGTGTGGATGGACTTTGGATTAATAGCAGTGTAGAAGCCGCAGATTGAACAACAAGGCGGAGCAATTTTATTAAAAGACCCAACAGAGCCTGTTTTGGCAAGTGCCTGTGTCAGGGTTCAATATACAATGCCAAAATGGAAAACACATTATTCAGGGTCTTCTTTCAAACAACCACATGAATAGCAACAAATGTCTGCATACCGTGTTTTCCATTTTGGTATCGTATATCAACCCCTGACATAGGCACTTGCAAAACACAGAACATGTTAGGTCTTTTAATAATGTTTCCCTGCGAATTTGGCTCCACCTTGTTGCTCCATCTGCAGCCTCTACTCTGCTATTAGTCCACAACCATTTGTGATGTTGCTATCCCTCTGATTTGCTTATCTTAGCCAGACTAGGGTGGGAATGCATGTCTTTAATCACAAGAATCAACATTAGGATTTACAGTTGCTCCCTTTTATGTATAAATTTTGTAAAAGTGCTCTCCTTGGATAGTGTTCTACAAGATAGTTTAGGGGAAGTCATCCTTTTCATCATGCAGTCTCTCCCCATCAAAACAAATTGATCTTCCTGCACTCCTGCCCCGTGCAGAGCTGCTAGCTGAATGGCTGCCACAAGTTTTTGCAAGTTCCCACGAGAACTCACAGTTGGCCAGGACAGGAGGTGGGAAGGATCCTTCCTGACCCAGCCCACCGCTGGACCACCAGTCATAACAGCAGGTCCATTGGAGGCCTGCAAGGCAATGGGAAGGAGAGGGGACAGGGGACAGAGCCTGGCAGAGAAGGAGGGGGGATAGAGTGCAGAGCCTGGCAGGAAAGGTGGGGGGGGGGGGGGCTGGCTGCAGAACCTGGCATGGAGGGAGGGGGCTAGATACCGAGCCTGACAGAGGAAGGAGGGAGGGGGGCTGGGTGCAGACCCGGGCAGGGCACTTGAATATTAACTCTCCCCCTGGTTTATATTCGAGTCAACCTTTTTTTTGGGAAGAAAGCTTGCCTTGGTTTATATTTGGGTCAGTATACATTCGAGTATATACAGTAATAAATTAGTCTAATAAAAAAGGTATCACCTTATTTCTGTGTTCCCAGAGATTGTGTGAGTGTGTGATCCTCAGAATGAGCATGTGATTACATGTGCACACGCATGTTATGGCCCTTCAAATGTTACAAAACATAAAATGTGACCCCTTGATAGAAAAATGTTGGACAAGTCTACTTTAGCCCATTACAATTCTCCATGCTTCCACCTTCAGTGCAGAAGCTATGGTAGTTCCAGCCAATGGAAAGGCTTCTAGTTGCAGGAAGGAAGAACCAAAAGGCAACCACAGTGACTGCGTAAATTATAGAACATTCTATTCCTTGCCAAACTAACAGAAAAGGTTGTGTTCAATCAAATCTCTGAGTTTGTTAAAACAACTAGAGTTCTCCATCCTAACCAGACAGGTTTCCGCCAAAATTATTCTACCGAACACTCTTCGATTGGCATGACTTCATCAGTTCTTTATTCACTAGACCAGGGGTGTCCAATGTCGGTCCTCGAGGACCGCAATCCAGTCGGGTTTTCAGGATTTCCCCAATGAATATGCATGAGATCTATTAGCATACAATGAAAGCAGTGCATGCAAATAGACCTCATGTATATTCATTGGGGAAATCCTGAAAATCCGACTGGACTGCGGCCCTCGAGGACCGACATTGGACACCCCTGCACTAGACCATCACCAATCCATTATCCTTATCTCATTGGATTTGTCGCCTGCATTCGACACGATCGATCATCATCTTTTATTTAAAAGGCTTGAGTTAATTGGCATAAGCAACTGAATTTTGGCATGGTTTAAATCATACTTTTTGGAAAGAACATCTTAGGTTTAGATTTAATAATTCCATTTCAAAAATCTCTAGTAACAATTATGGAATCCCCCAAGGCTCAATTCTATCTCCTTGCTTATTTAACTTATGCCAGTCCATAGGGTTCTCCGTTTTCACTTATGAGGAGATATATAACATCAACTAAAAACTGTCAAAAATAAAACAATGGCTTCAAGATAACATGTTATCTTTAAATCTAGAAAAAACTAAAACCGTTTTTTTCCCATGGAAAGAGGGACTTAATTTGCAACTGTCAATAAAATAAGAATTTTTATGAAGGTGCACTAGCGGTTTTAGCTTGCGCTTAGCGTGCGCTACATTGCTGCACATGCTACATGCTAATACCTCTTATAGAGCTTACGTTAGTATTTTTCATGTAGCGCGGGGGTAAGCGCGCACTAAAAACGCTAGTGCACCTTAGCAAAAGGAGCCCTAAATTATCATGATCAAATAAATTCTGTCGTTAAAAGTTGTTTCCTTTGGCTGCGTATGATTCAATCTTTAGCTAACTTTTTGGATGCTCCCTCACTAAACATTTTAATTCATTCATTGATCAATTCAAAATTGGATTATTGTAATTCATTGTATAAAGGAATCATGCAAAAAGAAACAAGAAGACTACAACTGATACAAAATACTGCAATAAAAATCATTACAGGCAAAAGAAAATTCGACCATGTAACACAATTATTAAAGAATGCACATTGGCTTCCTGTCAACCACCGAATAACCTATAAACAGGCGCTCATTACATTTTAAGTTCTACAAGTCAACACACCGTTATTCCTAGATCAAGTTATCATTCTGTAGTCTCCTTTCTGCTCCTTACAATCTGAGGATAAAAACCTACTTACTGTTCCATCCCTACAAACCATAAATACTAGGCGTACCACACTTTTCTCTGTCACCACCCCCAAACGTTGAACTTATTACTCGTTCAGATAAGAGAAATTTAAATCAAAACTAAAAAGTTTCCTATATAGAGAAGCCTTCAATTGATTAGTGAGTCCCTTAAACTGAGTTGACATTCCCAGTTGAAGTAGGCAAGCACTGATCTAATATAATATAACCCCTATTGTTCTATCCTTATTTGTTCTTTTTCCTATATTAAATTGTACCGTATTTTTCACTCCATAAGATGCACTATTTTCTACCCAAAAATGGATGGAAATCTCGGTGCGTCTTATAGAGCAAAGATACATTTTTACCCCCCCCCCCGGCACCATTTTAAAACACCCCCGCCATCATAGTATCTTGTGGTCTAGTGTGTATCCCTCCCTCACTAGCAGCGCCCAGGTCAGGAGCGTGGAGGTCAGGAGCAAGCTTTCCACATTCCCGCTTGGGCCCACAACACTTGGAAAAGGAACAGGTGCATGCATGAACATGGCACCTGAGAGTCCTTCCCAAAACAGCAAAAATTCAGGTCACATACTCGCAGCCCAAAGACTTTTTTATCTTTCAGAACCAGCACAGCTGTCATCCTGCTACGATAACTCCAACTTCTTGACGACGACCCCCCCGGCGACCCTTTTGTTTCAAAAAAATGTTGGCGTTAATACAATGTCATTATCCTCATCCCTCCTCCAACTCGTTCTCCCAGACTCACGCACTGTCGCGTACAATGCATCATTTGCCACTGAGCGCTATGACGTACCTCGGAAGTGAGGTTCCATGTTGCCAGAATACTACTGAGCCTGGGTGACTTTTCTAAAACCTGCCTCCTGCAGCCAATGAGCGGAAACCAGTCTTCTACTGTAACCAATCAGTGAATCCCTCTTGTCTTGTAGCCATTTGGAGCATTGTATCCTCACCTACGTATCTGTGTGTTTGGAGAGGAACTGGAGGTACCACAGGAGAGCACAGGATAGGCACTATAGTTTTAGTCAAACTCGGTGATCTTTTGCTGTTTTCTTACTGCAAGGTGGTTGGGATTGGGGTTATTGTATAGTCGTATTAGTTAATTCTGCTTGATTAATGTTATTACCTAAGGCTAGGCTACACAAGGATGGGTAAAGAAAATTATGGACTTTCTTTATGTTCCTTGCACAAATTCCGGTGATGGCCTTTAATGAATTCATTCTATTAGGGACACTACAAGAGCATTTGGAGTCTTATTGAAATTTAAGCTTTGTGCTCCTGAGAGATGCCGTTTCTTTCTTTAGGAGTGAGTCGTACTTATTTGAAGGCACTCTGACACCCTATGAGCTTCTTCTCTCACTAATTAAAGTAATGATCTTCCCAATTTTGTTTAGCAGGGACCACGTTAACAAAAGAAAAAAAAATAGCTAACGTGTGAGAGCCAAGATCATTGCTGGACCAGCTGTACGGTACTGAGGGGATGATTTAAAAGTACTGGGAGGGGATGGGGGGATGATTTTAAAAGGTACTGGAGGGTGTAAAAAATTGTTAGGACAGATCTCTCCTGTCCTGACCTACCACTAGACCACCAGAGGGGAAACAGGGTACAGAGCCTGACAGGGAGGTGGACAGGGTGCAGAGTTTGGCAAGGAGTGTGGGATTGGGTGCAGAGCCTGGCAGGGAGAATTTGGTTCAGAATGGTTTTTTTCTTGTTTTCCTCCTCTAAATCTAGGGTGCGTCATATGGTCAGGTATGTCTTATGGAGCAAAAAATACGGTAGTTCTTCCCTGATTTCCCCTTGAAGTGCACGTCTCTGTATCCCTACATTGTATGGCCCCCTCATTTGAAAATTATTTATTGTACATCGCTTTGTAATCTTTGAAAAAAGCGATTTTATCAAATATGAAATAAACTTGAAACTTGACTGAGCTGCAAGCACAGAGTCTTTGGAGAGAAGGATAGGAGGAGATTGTTGAAAAGGAGTAGATATAGGAACCAACTTTTCAAATTATAGGAGGTGTTAAACTAAGGTTGCCAGATTTCCTCTTTGAAAAAAGAGAACGCCTGGCTCTGCTGCTCCCCCCCCCCCCCTAACCTTCACAAGCTTAAAGCCGCATTTGGAAGCCTGTGCGCAGAAGTCAACGCAATGATGTCACATGCATATGCGTGTACATATGACATCATCCCAGTGATGGCCACTCATGCACAAAGGCTTCCAAACACAGAATTCACGGGAGCTATTCAGGAAGCTGTTCAGCACCGAGCAGCAACGCCAAAGCGCTGAAGCTGGAACTCGCAGCAGCGACCAACCGAGTTAGCAGCTGGACAGGAGTGTGGAAAGCTCGCTCCTGCCCACTACACCTCTGTTCCACCAGGGATTCCAGCGGCAGAGGAGGTATGATGGATAGGGCACGGAGGGAGGACAGAATAGAGAGCCTGGGAGGGAAGGGGGCTGTTCGCAGTGCATGGCAGGGAGGGGGCTGGGTGCTAACATTTAAAACCAAGCAAACCAATTAACCAGTATTCATCGATAGACTACTTATTCCGTATACCCCTTCCTGGAATCTGCGCTCCACTACCCAAAACCTATTCTCTGTTCCTACCATTCGTGAACTATTTCTACCCGTAAAACTATTTTCTCAGTCACTGCTCCCATGTTATGGAACAATTTACCATCAGATCTCAGACAAGAAACATCTCTGGAAAAATTCAAATGTAATTTAAATACATTCCTTTTCAAAGATGCTTTTTCAGTTTAACTCTAACCTCTGCGAGCCCAAACAGCATTCTTGTAATCGGCAGTAACGAATTAAAACACTTCTTTCGAAGCGACCCCTAACCTAATGTGCCATTTCCCTCCCGTTTTTCCCTCCCTTTTTGTTTTTATTTTTTACATTGTATTTAAACTCTTACTTTTTCCCACCTTCCTTTTTATCCCAGTAAGTTTATTTGTCTTGTCATCCTCCCCACACTTTTTTACTTAAAGTTTTTATTTTATTTTAATAATACTCTATTTGTAAACCGTTTAGGTATGTTTTTGATAAATGGTATATCAAAGATTAAATAAACTTGAAACTTGAAACAGAGGAGGGAGGGAAGAAGCTGGGTGCAGGGAATAAGCTGAGTGTAGAACCTGACAGGAGGGAGGGAAAGGGGTTGAGTGCAGTGCCTGGCAGGGAGGGGCCTGGGTGCAGAACCTGACAGAGGAGGGAGGGAAGGGGCTGAGTGCAGTGCCTGGCGGGGAGAGGCCTGGGTGCAGAACCTGACAGAGGAGGGAGGGAAGGGGCTGAGTGCAGTGCCTGGCGGGGAGGAGGCTGGATGCAGAACCTGACAGGAGGGAGGGAAAGGGGCTGGGTGCAATGCCTGGCAGGGAGGGGGCTGGGAGTAGAGCCTGACAGGGGAGGGAGGGGGTGCTGGGTGCAGATCACGACAGAGTACTTGAATATTAAGTCACCCGACTTATATACGAGACAACCATTTTTCCTCTTTTGGGGGGGAAATTGGGGTCTCAACTTATATTCGGATCAACTTATATTTGAGTATATACGGTAATTTTGCAATGAGAATCTGCAAAAAAAACCAAAAAACCACCCCATGAGGTGTTGATAGAATTCAAATGCATTAATTAAAGTTGTGTTGAAAATATATTGATATTCCATATTATGTTAATATTATTCACAACTTTATTTAATACTGAATCGTAATTGTATACTTCACGGTATTTCTTTGTACATGTTCGGCCTCGATCGACAATGTTAATTTGCGGCGTTGTAGGTAGTTCATATTCCATACTATGCAGAATTGCATAAAAAGGGTGAAGCAGAATTTCATTTCTCGTTCGTAAATTTAGATATTTCAGATCTTAAAACAACAATTTCAGAAGCGATTTGTTGATTTGGATACCAATGCTAGGGAAATGACCATATTTTTCACTCCATAAGACACACTTTTTTTCCACCCAAAAGTGGATGGAAATCTCGGTGCATCTTATGAAGCGAAGGTACAAATTTTGTTACCTAGCCGCACCACCTTTTTAAGCCCACCTGCCCGCTGCTGCTGCCACCAAACCACCTTTTTTTAAAAACACCCCTCCGCCCGTCCGTAGTCATTGTCTCCCCTCATCGTTGTCCTCTGTCATCGTTGTCTCCCCTCATCGTTGTCCCCCCTTTTTACCCTGGTGGTCCAACGTGTATCCTTCATCTTATTTCCTGGCCTGCGGTGCAGAGATCAGCAGCGTGGATGTCAGGAGCAAGATTTACGCTCTCCTGTTTGGCCCTGCGCTGCTTTCCAAATGGCTGCCGTAGGTTCTCGCAGGACTCACAAGAACTTACTGCAGCCTAATGAAAAGTAGCGTGTAAAGTTTGCTCCTGAGGTCCGTGCTGCTGATCTCTGCACCGCAGGCCGAGAAATGAGGAGTTCGGAAGAGCAAAGGCTGCCGTGGCAGGCAGGGAGGGAGAGAAGCCGGCTGGAGCTGCTAGGAAGAATTTAAAAAGGTACTGGGGGGGTTTGCCTGGGGCTGGCTGGCTGGTTGGCCTGGAGCTGGCTGGCCTTGGGCTTACTGGCTGGTTTGGGGCTGGCGGGCTGGCTGGGGGCAGGCTGACTTGGGGCTGCCTACCATTAGATGTGCCCTGTACCCTGTCCCAGCCTACCACTAGATCACCAGAGGGGGGACAGAGTACAAAGCACTCCATTTGGTTCAAAAATTTTTTTTCTTGGTTTTTCCTACTTTAGAGGTGGGTGCATCTTATGGTCAGGTACGTCTTATGGAGCGAAAAATATGGTAGATTGTTTCAAAATACGTTTGACTGTGATGTTGCTGCTTTCAATAAAACTCATATATCTAGAGTTATTTATCTTTTTTTTTACTATGGCCCGCTGAAATGTGCTGAAGTACTCAATGTGGCCCTCGTGGTGAAAAGTTTGGAGACCCCTGGCTTAGATCATTAAGATCTGAAGGAACGATACGTCATGTCAATGGATGGGTTGGTACATATGCACTACAAAAATATAAGAGCAGCTGTGATTTCAGTAGCAAGAGTAGAGCTGTGGAACAAACTGACAGGAGATCACTTTCTGATATTCTAAAATATAAAAAGGTTTTGAAAACTACATCGTTTATAGAAACTTTTAATTAATGAATATTACTGTATTGAATTTATAGACTGTTGGTTTTTATATATGCTGTATGTTATTTGATATTTATGTATGTATTTTTGTACATACATAAATAAATTACAGTCTATTTTTAGCTATCTACCTTGTAATTATTAAACATTATTTATTATGTATTTCTGGAATAAATAAGTTTTTAACAACTTTTGAAATTTGCCGTACCTTAGCATACATCTGATTTCCCTTGTGAACTGGTTCTGCTGCACCTTGCTAAGAAAATTGTTTAGTTAAGCTCATTTTATAAACCACATGCTTAACTGGTGGATAATTTATCCTCAAATGATGTCTAGCTGAGATATCATTATTTCTTTAGGAAAGGTGGAGCAGTGAAATCATATTTCTAGGAGCCAACCCATGCAGTATCTTACACAAAAGAACATCATTTAAAAACAGGTTTTGCTTCACATGGTAAATTAGCAAGCAATTCTCCGAATTCTGTTTCATTCTTTATCATTATATTGAAGGATAATATTTTACGGCAATCTCTTGTACCTCCTTAATTTTAGTATCCAGGACTTGCCCTGCTACTTGGGAGGTAGAATTTTGAGTGTGGTGGTATGACTCTAGCATGGGAGGAGCCTCCCCCTTGTTTGGGCCACTGCCACAGGCTTGCCTCCTAGGCCCAAAGCAGTAAGGACTGTGTGTGTGGGGAGAGTGGGGGGGGGGGATCTTTAACATAGTTGCCAGGTCCACAGTTTTCTTGCCCAATTGTGCTGCTTCGGAACGCTGATTGTGGGAAATTTTGAGTAGCTGCGAGTTGTGGTTTTATGGGCTGGTTGTAATTTGGGCTGCATCATGGCATGGTATTCTCAAGTCGATTCGACATTCAGCAAATCAGCACTTAGTGCAGACCATGTGCTCAGTATCCTACCAATGATGGCCTTTACCCGCCCTCTCCCCACAGCCAATCATAATCAGCAGCCTAGCCTTCTCTTGGACTGACCGTATCTCTAATTCTGTCAACACTGCACTCTGCACTATTGGGAAAGAGACAGGCAGCTGAGGAAGTGTACTTTGAGAGAAAAGGGACAGGCAGCAAGTGATTTGCACATTGAGAAAGAGAGCCCAGGAATTGCACTTTGAGACAGAGCAGGAACATGCAGGCCAGGAACTGCGCAATGAAGAAAAAAGATAGGCAGCATGTACAAATTGTGCAAAAGAGAAACACAACAAAGAGACAAAGTTCTCAGCCCATCCAGCAAAGTTGGGGCAGTCTCCATCGAGTGCTATACATGTAGTCCAGCGAGTTTCTGCTTTTTTTTTCCGTCAGAATGAAAAAATTGGAAACTCGCTAGACTACATGTATAGCCCTTGATGGAGACTGTCCCAAATGAACTTAGTTGAAAAATATGCTTTCGTGTTGATCAATATGAATGGGAAGTGAAATGTATAACATGATTTGTGGGACTTACATTTCTGTTGCGCATAAAGGTGTACTTGATTTAGAGGCACACATCAAAGCATGTTAAGAATGTTCGGGGAGAAAAAGCTCATGTACGAAACTCACTGATTTTTTCATAAGAACATAAGAATTGCCACTGCTGGGTCAGACCTGTGGTCCATCGTGCCCAGCAGTCCGCTCACGCAGTGGCCTTCTGGTCAAAGACCAGCGCCCTAACTGAGACTAGCCCTACCTGCGTACGCTCTGGTTCAGCAGGAACTTGTCTAACTTTGTCTTGAATCCCTGGAGGGTGTTTTCCCTTTTGACAGACTCCAGTTTTCTACCACTTTCTGGGTGTAGAAGAACTTCCTTACGTTTGTACAGAATCTCTCCCCTTTCAATTTTAGAGAGTGTCCTCTCATTCTCCTTATCTTGGAGAGGGTGAACAACCTGTCCCTATCTACTAAGTCAATCCCCTTCAGTACCTTGAATGTTTCGATCATGTCCCCTCTCAATCTCCTCTGTTCAAGGGAAAAGAGGCCCAGTTTCTCTAATCTTTTGCTGTACGGCAACTCCTCCAGCCCCTTAACCATCTTAGCCGCTCTTCTCTGGATCCTTTCGAGTAGTACCGTGTCCTTCATGTACAGGGACCAGTGCTGGACACAGTATTTCAGGTGAGGGCGCACCATGGCCCAGTACAGCGGCATGATAATCCTCTCTGATCTGTTCGTGATCCCCTTCTTTATCATTCCTAGCATTCTGTTCACCCTTTTTGCCGCTGCCGCACATTATGTGGACGGCTTCATCGACTTGTCGATCAGAACTCCCAAGTCTCTTTCCTGGAAGGTCTCTCCAAGTACCGCCCCATTTTCTAAAATCAGTGATTTTATTGCAGCTGCTGAAGGAACTTTGGTATTTCATGCTGTTAAATGTCATTACAGTGGTGCCTCACACAACGAACTTAATTCGTTCCAGGAGCAAGTTTGTTATGCGAAAAGTTCGTTATGTGAAACGCGTTTTCCCATAACAATACATGTTAAAAAAAATAATTCGTTCTGTAGCATAAAATATGCTAAGATGACATAAAAAAAGATAAATTTATCTTGTTAGAGCTGTTAGCATGATATAGAGGGGATATATGTGAAGGGGAGGGGAGACAGGGGTTTTGTTGATCCTTGCTGTGTATTATAATCACCCCCCACATACTCCCCAGTACCTTTTTTAATTCCTCCCATCTTTCCCAGCCAGTGGTGTACAGGCCAGAAGCGCAGAGATCAGGAGCAATTCCTCTGCACGCCTGTGTGGGCCCATGCCGATCTCCGAATGGCTGCAGTTAGTTCTTGTGAGTCCCGCGAGAGCTGGCTGCAGTTAGTTCTTGTGAGTCCCGCGAGAGCTGGCTGCAGTTAGTTCTTGTGAGTCCCGCGAGAGCTGACTGCAGCCATTCAGAGATCAGCGCAGGCCCAGGCAGTAGCACAGAAGGCTTGCTCTTGATCTCTGTCTGCGCTTCTGGCTGGGAAATTTGCTAGACCACCAGTTCGAGTGAGCGGGTGAGATTAAAGTTGCAGCAGTGGTGGCTTGTTTAAAAAAATATGTGGCGGCGGGGGGAGGTTTAAAAATATGCGGTGGCGGCAGAGGCTTAAAAATATGCAGCAGCGGCGGCAGGGGGGTTTAAAATATGTAGCGCCACTGCACAGGGAGCCAGGCGGAGAGAGGGCAGTTAAGCGATGCAGCTCGGGCGACTTCGTTATGTGAAACGAAGTTCGTTGTGGGAAGCAAGACCTGAAGTTCGTTGTGCGCAGCGTTCGCTGTGCGAGGCGTCCGTTGTGTGAGGCACCACTGTATAACTATAAATCAATGGCCTGCAGTTGCAGGTTACTACAAACAATCTTACCTGATTCTGACATTGCATGCAAAATATCATGTGGAGGTGTCCAGCATAAAGCTACAGGCAAGAATGTGTTTGCTAATTTAAATAGGATGAAAGGAAAAAGTACTTTACTTGGGGGACCTTTTCTTAAGGCGTGCTAACTGATTTAGCGCTCGCTAACTGATTTAGTGTGCACTAAAGATTAGCACAAGCTAAATGCTAAAGGCATCCATTATATTCTATAGGTGCCTTAGCATTTAGCGTGCACTAAATCGGTTAGTGCGCTTTAATAAAATGACCCCTTGGTGTTGATTATCCAGCACATGTTTTGAATAACAGCGTGCAGCATGATGCTGATACACGTGATGTTGAGATTGAATTAATAATTTAAAAAAATTTACAAATATTTCTCAATCTACACTGTTTGAACTGAACATTTGAAAGAGTGTTGCAAATTTGCTGAAGTGGAGTATCGTCAGCTGATTTATCACAGCAAGATTGAATGGCTGTTTTTGTTTCCTGGTATCCACAGGCTTTTGCAGATGTTTTCAGCCTTGAAGTCTTTATTTTATTTATTTATTTATTCAATTTTCTATACTTTTCTCCCAAGGGAGCTCAGAATGGTTTACACAAATTTATTCAGGTACGCAAGCATTTTTCCCTTTCTGTCCCGGCAGGCTCACAATCTATCTAAGAGCGACTAAAATAGTTAAGAGACTGGAGGAGTTGCCATACAATGAGAGGCTAGAGAAATTGGGCCTCTTTTCCCTTGAAAAGAGGAGACCGAGAGGGGACATGATTGAAACATTCAAGATAATGAAGGGAATAGAGTTAGTAGAGAAAGAGAGATTGTTCACCCTCTCCAAGCAGTGTCTCACTCCCAGCTCACCACATATTAGCTTTCCCACGTATTCACCATTATAGGACCCCCAGGGACCCCTGAAGATGACTTTTTGTTGAAACGCGGACCGTGTTGGGTCCTGCATCCCTAGCGGACTAGGTCCTTTAAGGCTTTTATGTGGATTACTTTACTTTTATGTGGATGATTTTAGTGTACCTTTGGAACTTTGACATTTTCAAATAAAGTCCATTTAAGGAACATCATCACTCCACAGAGTTTCTTTTGGTTTCTTCTGGATTTTCTTCTCTGTGGGGTCATTTTCTTTGGGTTTTGGAGAGAACAAGAGGGCACTCTCTAAAGTTAAAAGGGGATAGATTCCATATAAACGTAAGGAAGTTCTTCACCCAGAGAGTGGTAGAAATCTGGAACGCTCTTCCAGAGGCTGTTATTAGGGAAAAGTACCCTTCAGGGATTCAAGAAAAGGTTAGATAAGTTCCTGCTGAACCAGAATGTACACAGGTAAGGCTAGACTCAAACAGGGCCACCGCGTGAGTGGACTACTGGGCACGATGGACCACTGGTCTGACCCAGCAGCGGCAATTCTTATGTTCTTACCTAGGGCAATGGGGGGATTAAGTGACTTGCCCAGGGTCACAAGGAGCAGTGTGGGTTTGGAACCCACAACCTTAGGGTGCTGAGGCTGTAGCTTTAACCACTGCACCACACTCTCTTTTTGCCTCAAGAAAAGCCACCTGTTGTGATCTTTTTTTTTTTTTTTTTAAAGTTCTTTATTCATTTTAAATTTCTTACATCAAGTGATAAATATATAATACATATAATTTTCAATATTCACTTGAATATCCATCAATATATATTTTAATACAAACATATATAAAGACCCCTTTTGCAATAAATTATAAATCATCTGTTATTATAATATTGTACCCTCCCTAACCCCTATTATATGATCTATCCTTGTGCTATGATATCTGATCTTTAGAAAAAAGAGCCAATGGTCCCCAGATTTTATTAAATTTTTTAATATAACCATGTTGTAACGCTATTGCTTTTTCCATCTTATATATATGGCAAATAGAATTCCACCAAAAAGTGAAATTTAATTTTGTATGATCTTTCCAGTTTTGAGTAATTTGTTGTATGGCGACCCCTGTTAATATCAATAAAAGTTTATTATTGTTTGCTGATATTGGACTCTGTGTTCTCATTGCTGTTCCAAATAAAATTGTGTCATATGTAAGTCCAACATGATTTTCTAATAATATATTAATTTGGGGCCAAATTGTTTTCCAAAAGGCATTTATACAGGGACAAAAATAGATTAAATGATCTAATGTCCCAATTTCTACCTTACAATGCCAGCATCTATTAGATTTAGAACTATCTATTTTTTGTAACCGAGTAGGGGTCCATAAAACTCTATGTAATAAAAATAACCATGTTTGACTCATAGATGCTGACATTGTAGTATGTATTCTCCAGGACCAAAATTTTTGCCATTGAGTTGCAGAAATTGTCTGTCCTATCTCAATACTCCAAATGTCCCTAAGTCCTGTTCTTTTTTTTTTATTTAAAAATCCATATAATAATTTATACCATTTTGCGGCTTGGTGTCCCAAAAAATCTGCCTGAAAGCAAAGGATTTGCAAACTATATTGAGTATTAAGATTTTTCCATTCAGGGAACCCTTCCTGGATGGCTTGCTTCAATTGCATCCATTTAAAATATTGTGTTATGTTCAATCCAAATTTCTGTTGCAATTGTGAAAAACTAAGCATGGATCCATTTACTATAACATCATTTAAAGACCGTATACCTGCAATTATCCATTGTTTCCATATTATTTTGAATCCACCAATTTTGATCCTGGAGTTTACCCAAATGGATTGATTTAACGATTTAGTTATTGGATCTGTTGTAATATTACTAATAAATCTTAATGTTTTCCATGTATCTAATAAAATTCTGTGATCTTTATATCTCTTGGGCATTGTTATACTTATAAGATGTTCCGGATATAATGGAAACAGGAGTCGCCATTCTAAATATAACCAGTCTGGTACATTCTCCATGAGGTCTGGGAGGATCCAATACATACCCTGTCTTAAAATATAGGCTTGATGATACCTATAAAAATTTGGAAAATTTACCCCTCCCTCTCTAATTGTTTTTTGTAATGTTGCTAAAGCGATTCTTGGCCTTTTCCCAAACCAAACAAATTTTGTAAGTATTCTATTTAATTTTTTATAAAATGACCCCTGAAAAAATATCGGAATCATACTCATTTGATAACAAACCACAGGTAAGATCATCATTTTTATTGTTTGAACTCTTCCCCACCATGAAAGATGTAAAGGATTCCATTGCTCGCACATTTCTGTTATTTTTTTTAATAAAATTTTTTCATTTTCTGTTACTGTATCATCAATTGTATTTTTAATAATAATTCCTAAATATTTTATTCCTTCCTCTTTCCATTGGAATGAATATGACTCAAATAATCCTTTGGTACAATGGACATTAATTGGAAGAACTTCAGATTTTTCCCAATTTATTTTGTATCCAGAAAATTTACCAAATTTATCTAATAAATTTAATAAACATGGAATGGTATCTTCCGGTTTCCTCAAATATAAAAGAATATCATCTGCATATGCAGATAATTTATATTCCCAATTTGAAAATGTGATCCCTTTTATTCCCTTAGTTTGATTTATTGCAATTAATAAGGGTTCAAGAACAATATCAAAAAGTAAGGGAGATAAAGGACAACCTTGTCTAACCCCCCGTAACAAGTTAAATCTTTCTGAAATGTTATTATTTATATTTAATCTTGCTCCAGGAGAGCTATACAATGTTTGAATCATTTTAATAAAAAAGGGACCTATTCCAAACCATTTTAAAGCTTGATACATAAATTTCCACTCCACTCTATCAAATGCTTTCTCTGCATCTAACGATATTAAGAAAGCTGGTTCATTCATAGTTTTCGCTAAGTTTAAAGAATGAAGTGCCAGTCTGGTATTATGTGAGGAATGTCTTTTAGCAACGAATCCTGTTTGGTGTACATCTATAATAAAAGGAAGAGCTTTTGCCAATCTTAATGCTAATACTTTAGCAAGCAATTTTTCATCTACATTCAACAATGATATGGGCCTGTAGTTTGAAACCAATGTAGGATCCCTGTTTGGTTTTGGTAAGACAATAATTACAGAATCTGCCATAGTACCTGATATATTTTCATTATGTATCTGATATTGATATAAATTTAATAAATAAGGCAATATAATATTTTGAAATGTTTTATAAAATTCAACAGTATATCCATCTCCACCTGGAGCGGATCCAACTCTAAGAGATTTCAATGCTAGTTCTATTTCTTTTAATGATATATGTTCTTCTAAACTTCCTTTTATATGTTCTGGAATATTTGGTCCAATAATTGAATTTAAAAACTCTAAGCCATCTTGTTCTTTATTTTCACAAGAATCTGAAGTATATAGACTCTTATAAAAATCAAGAAATTGTTTTACAATATCTTTAGTGCTGGTGTGTGTATTACCTTTTGTATCTTTTATTGCAATAATTTTAGTTTTTCTTTTTTTTGCTTTAAGAAAATTTGCTAACATTTTTCCAGCTTTATTTGAGTTTCCATAATATCTAAATTGCTGACAGAACATTTCTTTTCTAACAAATTGTGAAGAGAGTTCATTATATTTAGTTTTAACTTTTAATAGTTTTTGTAATACTACATTTTCCCATTTAATAATTAATTTTTTTTCTAATAATTTAATTTCTTCCTCTAATTCCATAAATTGTTTTTAAGCTGTTTTTTCATAAAAGCCGAATATGATATAATGTTTCCTCTCATTGTAGCTTTACAAGCATCCCATATAATTTCAATATTCATATTGTCTGTGCTATTAATTTGAAAAAACTCTTTCATCTTTACTTTTAGGTCTGTTACAAAATTTTCATCAGCAAGTAAGGCATTATCAAATTTCCAAATTGATGTAAAATTTGTTTTTATATCATTTTTTAGATCAATCCACACACCAGCATGATCAGAAATTATAATAGGATCAATAACTGCTTTCATAACTTTTTGTGCTAAATTACTAGAAACAAATATATAATCAATTCTTGAAAATGATTTATGGACCTGAGAACAAAAAGAATATTCCTGATCATTAAAATGAAGAATACGCCATATATCTACCAAATCACAAGATTGTATCAAATTTTCTAGCCCTAATGATTTTATAATTTTACTAGGTTTCTTATCCAAAATAGGATCCATAACAGCATTGAAATCTCCAGCTACTATCAAATTTGAAGTAGCCAATGGTAGTAATATCTGTTGAATTTTTTTAAAAAACTCCATTTGATTTGAATTAGGAGCATATAAATTAAATAAGTCCAGGGTTGTATTTCCCATTATCATTTTGATATGTACCCATCTTCCTAATGGATCAATTTTTATAAGTTTAAAATCAGCAGTACATTTCTTATTAATAAGTATGGCTACTCCTGCCTTTTTCCCTAAGGCAGGAGCAAAAAAACATTTAGATACCCATCCCCCAATTAGTTTATTAGATTCATTCCCTGTAAGATGTGTCTCTTGCATGAAATAAATATCCGCATTTTGCTTGTGAAGGAAACCTAACATTTTTTTTCTTTTTACTGGGTGATTCAGACCATTGACGTTAATGGAAAAAATTTTAATTGTCATTTAATAATTTGAGTAAAATTAAATATCTTCTTAATAATAAAATTTTGATCAGATATCTGCACTTTTCTTTAATTATTCTAGATTTAATTATTAATTTCCCCCTCTTCCTATTCCCATCCCCCACCCCACCCTCCCTTTTAATTAAAAATTGTGTATACTTGGTAGCACGCATCTTAAGTCGATAATAAAGCACTCCATAAGACCTGTTCTTATTGTATTCTATAAATTAAAACATTTGTTATTTAAATGAAATATAATATAATTTAGCCATGTTACACACATATATATATATATATATATATAATATTCAAAGCATATTATATTGTTAATTTATCTAAATTGTTATTTTTGTAATAAATATATATCAATAAATAATCCCTTATTTGTTTTATTTTAAATAATATGGGAATTCAATGATATATAATTAAGTATTTTATGATCAAAAAATCCCCCTCCTATGGAGGAACCCACCGTAAAAGCACATCTCGATTTCACATATATATTTCTTTTATTTTTATGTTAGTTGAATCCAGAAGAGAGAATAATTTCAATACAAACTCATTTCCTTCAAGTATATCTCAGTCCACCTTTATTCTTGATTGTAGTTTTCTATTCCGTTTTGAATTTTCATTTTCTCTTCTTTTCTTCTTTTCCCAATGTATGTAGTTCTTCTCTTTATATGATCAATACGATGCAACAACAAGATCTGTCCATAAGTTCAACGGTTATACAAAAGTCTTTCTTTATAGTTCCAGTGTCTGCTCTGTCCATCACATGTAGTTCCCTCGCTTTGACATCTGGGAATCTGAGTCTTTATTCTCTCCTCTGTATCTAGTGTTATATATGTTCGAGATGCACCCCCACTGCACATCCCCCCATGGAGGAAGATCTTTACTTTATATTGTATTAAATTAATTAAAATTATAAAGTAGTCTTTCAAATATTTTCTATTTTTCTAAAAATGAAAATCATTTATCTGAAAATTATTAATTAATATTGAATGTTCCTGAACATCTTTCCTTATAAATTCATTCTTTAATATTATATTATATTTTCCTTTAATACATTCATATCTTCCTTTAATAAACTTAGTTCATGTTTAAAACATTCACTTATTCCCTTAATAGAAGTTTTTTTTTATTTTTGTATTTTTTTTTTTTGGAATTTTGATTTCATTTGAATTCCATTTTTGAATATCGTTAGTGTAGAATATTTGAATTGATTTGAATATATTACATTCTATATAGTTTTTCCAAATCAATTTATAATACCTTTTTATCAAATTAGTTATTTAACTATATTCAGTTATCTATATATAGGAACTAAAATATGATAAACAATTTAAGAAGACATTGGTACTTCCTGGTTTTGAATAAATTTTTCTAATTTCTCTGGATCATTGAAAGATAAAGTTTTGTTTCCAATTGTCACTTTCATAGTAGCAGGGTATACCAATCCAAACTTCGCTCCTAATTCTCTCAGCTTTGGTCTTAAATCCAATAACTTCTTTCTTTTTACAGCTGTATTTTTTGCGAAATCCGGCACTAGATGTATAAAAGCATCCTGATACTTCAAACCTTTATTTTTCTTGGCCAGTTGTAATATTTCTATGGCCTGTTGGTGTCGCAATAGTTTAAAAATAAAAGGTCTTGGTCCTTGCTGGTTTACTGCTCTTTTTAGCGGCACTCTATGTGCTCTTTCTATTTCTATGGGAAATTTCGTTTGTAAAGGAAGTAGCTTGGGAAGTAATTTTTCAATGAAGGTGACAGGATTTCCTATTTCTGCTCCTTCCGGCAAGCCAATCAGACGGATGTTACTTCTTCGTTCACGATTCGAAAAATCTTCCAGGTCTTTAATAAGTATTTCAATTTTTTTCCTGTCTGCTTGGCTATAACAGATTTCCTCTTCAACTGTCAGCATTCTTTCTTCTAAGTTGTTAGATTTCAATTCAAGCACATCCATCTTCTTATTTATATTTGAAACCTCTTCTGTTAAATCGGTAACTTTTTTAGTAATAATAGAAAGCATTTCTTTAATTTCTTTTAACTCTTTCATAACTTCTGTGTCTGTCAGTTTTAAACTGCTCTCCTGCTCCGGTTTTGCCCTTTTGCTACTTCCTGATACAGCGAAGTCGTTTTTATTCTGTTTACCAGTTGCCATCCTTTTTTCTTCTTTATTATTCATAGGACCAGTGAAATTTTAATATATCTTCCGTTTTCATTCAATTTATTTAATCTTTCAAGGTCTTTTTAACGGAGCTCTTCAATTACACGACTTTCTTCATGCGTGTCCAAGCCACGCCCCCCCACCTGTTGTGATCTGAAATTTTTTTGAAAATGATCTGAGTGAGATTTACCTAAGGCATATGCATTCACTGATAAAATATGTTCCACTCATACACTGAAAGAATTGAACTTGAGAATAATTCACTACTGGAGGTTATGGGCTGTCTTAAATCTGTTCAGTCTGTTCTCAGATGTTGTGTATGAGTTGGTTTCATGTCACTAAAGGTAAAGGAGTTGTTAATGCAGTTGCGTTAAGATGGATTGGATGACCATTGTGATGCTTTTTGTTCACAAGTAGCTTTGCTGTACACCACAACTTTGGAATATTTAGAGATGTGGATCATGCCACTGGAGGAGTTCACCATATTTGTATGGATGGCTTTAACTGAGATTCCAAGTTGGGATGAAGATGTTGAAACTGTGGCATATCTCAAAGAAAACAAAATAAACACAGATGATAGCAAATGTTTTGATCAAGTCTGCAACTTGACTGCAACTTGAAGAGATTTGTTGAGTCAAACCTAAATGAAGATTTCAAAAAGTTATTGTCACATGAGAACTGGGTGAAGTATTTCAACAGCCGCAAGAGTGAGGAATGTTTCTCAGAACTTCTTGTCATCGCAGAATTTTTCTTTGTGATTCCGCCATATAATGCTAATACTGAATGAGGTTTTTTTTCCCCTAATGCAGAGCCAATGGACAAAGAAGAGAAACAAGTTGTTGGTTGTCTTTGTCAAAGGAATTTTGTTTGTGCAATACAACTTTAAGCATATGACATGTGAACAGTTTCACACATATCTCAAAAGCCAGTCCAAGTTTTTGAGAGCTATCCACTGTTCTGAAAAAAGTATACAGACTCAGACTCAGCAATGTAAATCTGGAAGTTTTTGAAGTGTAGATTGTCTGGGATTGGGACTTATATACCACCTTTTGCTGCTGTGATATAAGTCAGAATCTGTTGTGTTGAAAACACTTATAACTGGGAAGAGGTTATAGTAAATATAGCAATGCACACTACTTTTTCCCGACAATGAGAAATCAAAGCCGTTCCATAAGGTAACAGTTTCTGTGTAAAGAAGCAATAATTTAAGTTGAGAACATGCACATTCTGCTTCTTTATATTTTTGTTATTTCAAATAAGTTTTTTTGAGGTAATACTGAAGTACCTTCTTTTCAATAAGGTTGGATATCTTTACAATAGTGCGTATATTCTGAAGTGTTTTGTAAAAGATAACATGGCTCAAGTAAACCTTTTGTTTCTAAAACTTGTGATTCTGCTCATAAGTCACTTTATTTAATTGGTGTGACCTGCAGCTGCTGTAGAAATCAAGTTTTCCTTTGTGTATTTATTTTTGGTTTTATCAATGAAATGTAGAAGAATTGAATATTTTATAGGCAGATCACTTTTGTGATAAATGAAGGATGGAGAGAAAGGGGAGACAACCAGATGGAAATGTAATGAGACAAAAAGAGGACATGTTAGATAGAAGAGGCAAAGAGAGATGCTGGATGGAAGGGTGGGGGGAGATAGAGGGGAGAAGATGGATGAAAGTGAGGAGAGACCAGAAAGATAGAGGGGCAACACACTGGTTGGAAGTGAGGGAGAGAAAGAAGGACATACTGGATGGAAGAGGGTAGAGGATAGAGTTAGTGAAGGACTGGGGAATAAGAGGAAGGGGAATGAAGTGTAGTGTGAGAGAAAAGAGATAGGAAGCTGAAGATAGTAAAAAGAGGGACATTGAAGACTATTATAGAGTAAGAAGGAATGAAGAGAGAGAGAGAAAAAAAATTGAAGAACACTGAGAGGAAAACAAAGCAATGTTAGAGATGAATATAGTGGAGGAGATGAAGAGAGAAGGTAAGAGAAAAATGACAAATTTACATAAAACCCTGGTACAAGTCTTAAGAGAAGACAGAGGAAAGCAGAGACTGAGACCAACATGATTAGTAAAATTAAATGGCTAGACAACAAAGATAGCAAAAAAGGATTACATTTTTAATTTTGAATAAAGTACAAAACTGACAGTTGAAAGTCTGATATATCATAGGGAAGAGAGTGGGGTCAGTACAAGAAAGGATGGGGAGGGCGCCATGGAGGGTGAGTCACACAGGCAACTGCCTAGGAGAGGGACGAGGCTAGGGATGGGCCCGGGAGCAGGGCCAGGGGCAGGGCTCATTCCCCTTCCTCTTATTTTCTGGTCTTTTTTTTTTTTTTGGCTTCATAAATATGATAACCCTACACATGCCTGTCCCACGCTTTCTTAAATTCAGAAAGTCTTTGTCTCCACCACCTCTACCGTGAGACTGTTCCACATGTCCTCTCATACTCGAGTTTCCTTTCAATTGAACGAGACTGGCCGCATGCTAATTCTGCCTCAACAAGTCAGCATTTTTTTTTTTTTTAAACAACCTCTGACCATCATGGGCTGAATATTGGCCTGTCTGGATTTATGAGCCTAGTGCTGAAAATCAGTGCTAAGCTGCTCATTTTTTCCCCGCTTTAAATCCACCCCTGTTGTCATTGACTTTTTATGCTTCTAAATTGGGTTTTGTGAAATTTTGAATCTAAATGATGCATTCAGCCCTGGTAAATTTTTCAAAGATTCCAACATATGAACATAAATCCTTTGAACATCGGGCCCTGAATATTTTCCTTTGCTAAGCTGTGCTAGCATGTATAAATTGAACCTCTAGGAATCTGTGACACAGTGTATGTGCTCATTTATAGAACTGATGGAGCTAGAATGTTTTCAGGTTCATAAACTTGTAATGGTGATTGGATGGCATAAATACACTGGGAGCAAAGAAGAAAATATGGGAGGCTTACTGAGTGCACTGTCCATGGACGTTCCTAGAATTCTTAATGTAACATAAGTGTTTATAGACTCTGCACAACTGTTTTACAGTTTTATGTTTCCATATCCCTCAATGGATGCTGAGGGCAGATTGCCCTTAATTCTTGTATCACTGGTTTAAATTTGGTCTTTTATAAATTATTGAGTAGTGTTAGAGTATTTTCTAAAGCTAGCCGGCACATTTGCCTCATTCAGGGCTGGATTTACAGTTTTTAATTACCTAGGCAGGGATCCTCCCTTCTAAGATCAGAAGTGGTAGAGGATGGACCCCTCTTAGAAAATTCAGGCTGTTTTCCTGGCAATTGTACACTTTTGTGGCCAAATCACTTCTAGGTGGGACCCTTAATGGGGATGATGAACCAGGTACCACTAGGTAAGTGCTTACTTTTCTGACCTGGAAACCCAGGTCTGGCTTAGTCCTAAGACATTTTAGACTATCAATTTATTTCAGCCATATGAATATGCAGGTGAGGTAAATTAATGCAGGTCTATCAAACATTATGATAGAAAATCCACATTTTAGTCCAAATGCAAGAGCAATGTAAGGAAATTCTTCGTTATGGAGAGGGTGGTGGATGCCTGGAATGCGCTCCCAAGAGAGATGGTGGAGAGGGAAACAGTGACAGAGCTTAAAAAACGGTAAAACAGCTTGGGATGAACACAGAGGATGTAGAATCAGAAATTAATAGTAAATAGTGAAGAACTAAAGTGAGTGCTGGGCAGACTTGCACGGTCTGTGTCTGTATATGGCCGTTTGGTTGAGGATGTGCTGGGGAGGGGGGGGGGTCAATGAGCTGTGTTGGAGACTTCAGTAGTTAGAATCTAAGCACAGTTCCGGGAATTGCTTTGGATTCTTGCCCAGAAATAGCTAAGAAGAAGAAAAAAATTTAGATTGAATCAGGTTGGGTAGACTGGATGGATCATTCAGCTCTTTATCTGCCGTCATCTACTATATATAAATGTTTCAGTATTTGCATTTTAGTTATAAATGTGTTAAAGGGGAACCAGTAGTGTAGCCAGATAGCCAATTTTGGGCGGGTCTGAGCCCAAAGTGGTGGGCTCATCCAGAAACCTCTCTCTGTCTACATGCACAATGGGCCCACCCTGGAGGAGTGCAACTGCACTTGGGATGAGATTGCAGGGCCACCAAGTGCCTGGGTTGCATTGGGACACTCAAGATTAATAAAATAATGTCTTTCTGGAGTAGTGCTAGCCAAACTAAACCTTAGGCTTATATTCCGCATCTTCTCCATAACAGTAGAGCTCAGCACGGTTTACAAAAAAATTAGAAAGGAGAACGGATACAATATGGATTTGGAATAGTATGGAGAGGAGCAGAATTTACAACTTTGGGAAAATAGCCAAGTTTTCAGATGTTTTCAAAATGGTTGGAAAGAACCCAGATTGCAAAGATGAATAGGAAAATCATTCCACAGCTCAGTAATTTTGAAAGGTAGAAACTTCCCTAATTTGCCAATGTAGGTAACGCCTTTCAGCGTAGGAAAGGACAATTTAAATTTTGAGTAGATCTGGCAATGTCAGATCTTACAGAATTCCAAGAATTAAAGGAGGAAAAGATGCCATGCAAGATCTTAAATGTTAAGCAGGCACATTTAAAATAAACCCTGGAAATTATAGGAAGCCAATGAAGTTTTTGCAGGAGCGGAGAAACGTGATCAAATTTACATTTTGCAAAGATCAGTCTAGCAGCAGTATTCTGGATCAGTTGAAATCTCCGAAAGCTTTTCTTGATCAAGCCTAAATAGACCAAATTACAATAATCCAGCCTCGAAAGGATGATTGATTGAACAAGGACAGCAAAGTGTTGATGATGGAACAGGATCTCACTTTCCTCAACATATGGAGACTAAAAATACATTTTTTTTAACCAAAAAATTAAGATGGTCAGTGAATGAAAGTGTTGAATCTATAATGACACCCAGAACTTTACTTGAGAATTCAATCTGCAGTGAGGATCCTGAAGGCAACAGAATGGACGAAGGTAGCTGCTCTAATTTTGAGCCAAGCCAAAGTAACTTTGCTTTGGACTCATTCAGTTTCATTTGTACCTTAAGGGCCCAAGATTGAAGTTTCATTATACATTCTATTATATTCCCAACGAAGTTAGTGAGGGTTGAGTCAATATCAAGGAGAACAGAGATGTCATCTGCATACGTAAATAGTGTTTCGAAGGGGGATAAACGGAAAAGTTTCAAAGTAGTCATATCGATGTTGAAAAGAATAGGTGATAAAGGTGATCCCTGTGGGACTCTGCATAAAGGTTTCCAAAAGGATGACATGGTGCCATTAATATTAACAGTATATGAGCGAGATCGTAAGAATTTTGAAAACCAGTCTAAGACTGTGGAATCAAGTTGGTAAATCAAAATATCATTTTAATAAGCATTCATTACTTCTAAATCTAGGATAGGGCCACCAAGCACGCCATCAAACTCTGCCTGCTCCCCACTTCTGGAGTTGGGGCTGCAGGGTTCTGAAACTTGCCCTTCCCTGGAGGCACAGCACTGTTGCTAGCGGGCCCGGTGCTGCAGCCTGGCCCTGGCGCAATACCTGAGCTCCTGTGACAAACTCTTCAGTGGCCTGCACTGCATGGGGCTAATGCCAGGCCATTATCCACTACATGCTCGCCATTCTACCATGAGAGACTGGCGGGCCTGAGCCACGATTAGGTAAACAGGGCCTGCCCAGACCCACTGTAGCTACACCCCGGAGAAGAACACCCTTGTTATTGATATGAGCCAGTTCAAATATATGACCTGATTCCTTAACTTTTTATAAATTCTATGTTCATAGATAAAGAGTCTTATAATCCAGGACAGTGGTAGATATTTGAATTTTTTTTTTTTTGTTTTTAATTTAAACACCTCAGATACACATCTTACAGCAGGGATACTCAATTCCAGTTCTCAAGGTATACTACTACCTTTAACTGACTTGATCACTGCTAGTGACGGAGCACGCCGTAGGCATTCGGGCAGTTTGTTCCAGGCATATGGCACAGCAAGACAGAAGGGACGGAGTCTGGAGTTGGCAGAAGAGGAGAAGGACATAGGAGGGACATCAACTGAGCGGTGCTCACGGGAGCAACATAGAGGGAGATAAGTGAAGAGAGATAGTGAGGGGCAGCCGAATGAGTACATTTGTAGGTCAATAAGACGAGTTTGAATTGTATTCAGAAATGGATGGGAAGCCAATGAAGTGACTTTAGGAAAGGGATAACATGAGAGGGGGAATATGAGTCATGCAGCCAAATTATGGACAGGTTAAAGGGGAGAAAGATGGCATAGCGGAAGACCTAAGTGTAGCGAGTTACAGTAATCTAAGCATGAGGCCAGATTTTCAGGATATCAATAATATTCATGAGAGAAATTTAAATACAGATCTCTTTCATGTATATTCATTGTTGATATCCTGAAACAACTGTGGCTGGAAGGAGGAGGGAGCCGGCTAGATGAAGGTAAACACCTGTAAAAGGGAGGTACGAACTTGGGACAAAGAAGGGAGGGAGGGAGAGGGCACATTGGGATCTTCGGAGAGGGGTGGGGGGTTTCATTGGGGGGTCTGGCAGGAGGGATTGAGCACCCTCCTGCTGGCGATCTTTAGGGGGGTCGGATCTTTGGGCAGGAGGGGTGGGGCTTCCTCCTGTTGCAATATTCGGGGTGGGGTCGGGTACAGTCTTCAGGCAGGAGGGGTTGGGCTCTCCTGTAACGATCTACGTGGGGGGGTGGGCAGGAAGGGTTGGGCTCCCTTACACAATCGTTTAGGGGGTGGTCTTTGAACAAAGGGCTTGGGCTCTCTCCTGCCACGATTGTTCGGGGGGGGGGGGGGAACTTGCAACCACTGCTGCTATACTTATCGCAGCAGGGAGATCCCTTGCCGCGATAAGTGTAGTGGCCACGTCTACTTACAATGTAGGCCAGCATTTTGCTGGGTCTACAATGTACTCGTCTCCCACTGGTCTAGAGAGACACACATGGCTGCCTAGATTTGCCTAAGGCTACGCCTAGCCTTAGGCGAGTTTAGGCGGTTTTGCAGGCTAGTCTGGGGAGCATTTTTTTAAAAAAAACATGCATCCCAATTGGCTGGTTAGACTGCTGTAGGATACCTACAACTGCCTACAATCAGGATGCAGTTTATAGAATCCGGGCCTTAATGCACAAATTTGCATACACTGCAACTGTTATTATGCTGGCTTGACAGTGCATGCTAATTTTATTTATTTATTTGTTCAGTTTTCTATACAGTTCTCCAAGGAGAGCTCAGAATGGTTTACATGAGTTTATTCTGGTACTCAAGCATTTTTCGCTGTCTGACCCGTTGGGCTCACTATCTAATGTACCTGGGGCAATGGGGGATTAAGTGACTTGCCCAGGGTCACAAGGAGCAGTGTGGGTTTGATCCCACAATGAATCACTAAATGGATGCAGAAGATGATGAAGTGAGGTAAACTGGAAATATCCACACTGACAACGCACCCCACTTCTCAGGGTTCAATAAAAGGATGGCTAAAGGGCCTTCTCCATCATTTAAACCCACACTAAAGGTGTGTTTCCAAATTATATTGGATAAGAATGCCCAACTTAGGTCTTTATTAATAGCCTCCTTGTTTAATGTAGATTTTTGCTGGCTATTGTTTTCTAATTTAATATTTCTTCAAAATAAAATCCAAAACAACAGAAAGTCTTTTCTTTACTTATCTTTAATATACAGTATCTCTAGCATGCCCCGACGGGACCCGTTTCGCCACAAGGGCTTTTTCAAGGGTTCATTAGCAGCACTATTTCAGCGTCCTCACTCGTCAGTTTGAATCCACAACGCCAGGGTGCTGAGGTTGTAGTTTTAACCACTGTGCCACACTCTCCCCACACATTTACTACATGCCATATTAGGGGGTGGGAACTGGGTGGATTATGAATGGAGAATGGGCATGCACTGCATTTTGCATTTAGGGCCTGGGGCACTAACTTGTGCAGTTAACATGGGTACTCTCACTGTTTCCTCATGAGGAAACGTTAAGTTCATGCACACTAAGGTCATATTATATAAATGGCGCTGTAAGTTAGGTGGCAGTAGGCGCCTAATTTAATTGTTCTAATTGGCTTTGATTGTCAATTGATCGTCTCATTTAAAACTGATTAAAAACTCATTAGAAAAACTGGGCGCAGGGAGGTGTCTGCAGTGTAGGCGCTGGAATCATGTTTATAGCCAACAAGTGGGCGTGATTGGGCCGGAGCGTGACTTAGGCGCCGTTAGGTACGATTCACTAAAGAACTTGGATGGTCCACATTGCAGTTGCCTAAATTTTCTGGTAGGTGCCATTAGCCACAATTCTTTAAACGGTGCTTAAGCATGATTGGCATGTGGCTGGTGCCGTTTTTTTGTAGACAGCTGACGATTTAGGCGCTGTTCACTGAATCTGGCCCTAAGGGATCATGTTTGATATAATAATGGTGACAATATTGAATATATACCTCGCAGAAGAAAGGCTCTGGGTCCAGTCCCCAGCTCTTGGATGTCATATGAGTTGAGGCTTCAGAGTGTGTGTATGTGGAGGGGGGGGGGAGTTGTAAAATGTATTTTTTCATACAGGCCCTAAAGGCCCTTTAAGGGCTCCTTTTATCAAGGTGCGCTATGGGGGTTAGCACGTCGGACATTTCATCACACGCTAACCCCCGCGGCACACCAAAAAACTAATGCCTTGTCAATGGAGGCATTAGCGACTAGCATGGCAGGCGGTTGAACGCACGGTATTCCGCACGTTGACCGCCTACTGCAGCTTGATAAAAGGAGCCCTAAGTTTCTTTTTACTGCCATTCAAAATGGGGACTGTTTTCTCCTAAGCTCAAAATAATAATAATAATAACCATACCTCCAGAGGCTTTTTTTTTTCATGCTCATTTTTGCTTATTTTGGCATTAATGAGCTGCTTTGCATGACTTTGTATCATAGCAGCTCATTAATTCCAAATTGAAATACATTTTCACATGAAACAGACTTGTGCATGAAAGTTTAATACTGTACTGCAAAATGACCTCAAATTCTAGTAGGCCCTTTATTTGTGAGGAAATTGTATTAAGTATATTAAGTTATTACTGTGTATTTTTTCTGATGCTATAATCTGTTTTATACAACCCGTAGACTGAAAATGTAGACTCTAGGTCTTCAAATTGAATTAAATTGTTTCCAGCCTGCCAAAATTAAATTGAAAACAAACTAGCAAAATGGCTGGACAGAGACTTTTCAAGAAAGGAGAGTCATCTTGAAAGCTTCTACTGTATATTTATAGAGCAGGGTTTTATTTCCCTCTGGGTTACCTGTGGAAGCCCTTTTTGAAAACTGTTTCTTTATCTCATCTCTTCCCATGTATGAAAATGATGTATTATTTTCATTACAGTAAAAAAAAGGCAGAAATCATAGGGTTAGGTTGAGCCCCTTAAACTCTAGCCAAGAATTTCTTTTTGAAATCCCTATCTATACTTTACACAGCCCACACTAAAATAGGATAGGTAAAGAATCCTAAAAGCATCGGGGATATCATCACTATTGAACAACTCAGCTGGTCTTCATTCACTTTCTATTGGCAGTCTGTCTGTATTTAATGTTCTCTTACTGAAGTATACAGTTCAGTCCACATTTTACTTCCATACTGTTGTGAATCCCTTCATTAGTGATCTGTAACCTGTCGCTAAATTTGTCTGTAGTACCTGAAGATTGGAGGGTGGCCAATGTTAAGCCAATTATTAAAAAGGGCTCCAGGGGAGATCTGGGAAATTACAAACCGGTAAGCCTCACTCCAGTGCCGGGCAAAATGGTAGAAACAATTTTTTAAAAAAAATTGTGGAACACGTAGACAAACATGATTTAATGAGACGGAGTCAGCATGGGTTCAGCCAAGGGAGATTTTGCCTCACAAATTTGAAGGTGTGAATAAACATGTGGATAAAGGTGAGCCGGTTGATATAGTGTATCTAGATTTTCAGAAAGCTTTTGATAAAGTTCCTCATGAGAGGCTCCTGAGAAAATTAAAGTTCATGGGATAGGTGGCAAAGTTCAGTTGTGGATTAGGAATTAGTTATCGGATAGAAAGCAGAGGGTAGGGTTAAATGGTAATTTTTCTCAATGAAGGAGAGTAAGCAGTAGAGTGCAGGGGTCTGTACTGGGACCAGTGCTATTTAACTTATTTATAAATTATCTGGAAATTGGAACGACGAGTGAGGTGATTAAATTTGCAGATGACACTAAACTGTTCAAAGTTGTTAAAATGCATGCAGAATGTGAAAAATTGCAGGCGGACCTTAAGAAATTGGAAGACTGGGCATCCCCATGCCGCTCCCTGAATGGCTGCCGTCAGTTCTCGCGAGTCCTGTGAGAACTGACAGCAGCCATTCAGGGAGCAGCGTGGGGCCAGGCTGGAGCATGAAAAGCTTACTCCTGCCTTGTGTGCTGCTGGTAGCAAGATATGATGAGGCAGCTGTCCAGCGAGGGAGGGGCAGGAGCGCGGAAAGCTCTCTTCTGCCAATACACTGCTGGACCACCAGAATTTAAAAAGTTACCAGGGTGTGTGTGTGTGTAAAAAAAAATGTTATATTCGCTCGATAAGACGCACAGACATTTCCACCCACTGTGGGGGGAAAAATGTATGTCAAATGGAGTGAAAAATACAGATTCCGTTATATTGTGGAGAATGGTTAATGAGGACTCTGCTATATCAGGGTTGATAGCCCAAAGGAAAAGACAATAATTCATAATGCTACAAGACCCCCATAGTTGATTGTCAAGTGGTGTCAAAATTCTGAATATTCAGACAAAAGAATACAAATACCAATTTTTATATCATTGGGCAAATAATACATGTCATCCATATCTTTTGTGATCTTTTCAAAGAGGTCAGTATTGTTAATCTTGTTCCTAAAATATATCAAATACTTTAACAAAGAGAAGGAACATTAAAGCATGAATTTTGCCTCTGAGACACCTTCTTTAACCCCTCTCATGCTTGAAGTCAAAGTTTTTGACTGGGTTACATTTATTTAGAATTTGATTTTAGCAACTCAGAGATTTTCTGTCTGTTCAACTAATTCTCTTTATGCCCCAAATGACTCATAAAGTGTCCATGAGAAAACCATGTTCATTTCTATATCTCAGTTATAGAAATATGGGATGCAGTCACTAGTTTATAGTATATTAAAAGGGTTTTAGTGGTGCAATAATTCTTTATTAAATCATTCTAAATAAAGAGAGAAAGAGTATGGAGGTCTTCTGGATAAAAAATGGTTCCTGTTCAGCAGGGAACTGAATACAATATTTTGACTCATGTTACATATTATGAAACTGAAACACTTAAATAATGTAACTGAGTTTACACAGGCTTGAGATCCCTTGGAACCTATGGGCTCCTTTTACTAAGCAACGTTAGGGCTTTAGCGCGTGCTAAATTGCCACCTGCGCTAGACCTTAATGCCAGCATTGAGCTGGCATTAGTTCTACCCGCTTAGCACGGGTTTAGCGCGCGCTAAAATGCTGCGTGCACTAAAAACACTAACGCAGCTTAGTAAAAAGAGCCCTAAATTTGTTAGGGGATTATAAACCTTTTCTTCTTTCTATAAAGCCCATGTCTTTCTTTTTTTGTCCCAGTGTTATCTCTGTTTTCCTATCTATAGTATCATTTTTGCATTTATTAGACTGTAATGAAGAGTCTGTTGGGGGACTGGCAGCCAACCTTAGCTACAAAAGCAGCCTGCTTTATCTGCACACAAGAATATATAATAATAACAGTTTATATACCGCAGGACCGTGAAGTTCTATGCGGTTTACAAAGATTAAAAGATGCTACAAATTGAGTGAGCTTAACAGAGTTAAAAGCTAGTGATTAACAGCTCTAGGGATCAGTTATTGTGGACAACGAATTGTACGGGTCAGCTGCCTACATACTTCAGGAACAGATATGTTTTTAGGCGTTTCCGAAATTCCCCATAAGTAGTAGGCCTAAACAATTGTTCTAGATCTTTACCCCATAATGCTGACTGATGTGAGAGAAGGTGTTGATGTCTTTTGAGTTTACATCCTTTAACTGGAGGGGAAACAAAGTTCAAATGTGAGCTTCTCTTATGTCTGTTGGCTGAGAAGGAGAAAAGGTGTTATATATTTAGGGGCTAGACTAAGGTGACCATATGTCCTATTTTCAATGGGACAGTCCCGTTTTCAGACCGACCATCCTGTTGTCCCGACCCACCGCTTTGGGACACCGAAATGTCCTGTTTTCAGGGACAGCGTCCCAAAGCTGTGTGCGGGGGACACCCGGATGGGCGATCACTTTCCCTCCCTGCTGCGCCGATTCAAACCCTGGGTCGCCGCTGCTGCTTCTTGCCTTCTTTCCGACGTCAATTTTGACATCGGAGAGGAAGTTCCGGGCCAGCCAATTGCTGCCTGGCTGGCCCGAATGCCCACAGGAAGGGCCTAATATTTATATCAATGACCTGGAAAACGGAACATCCAGTGAGATCATCAAGTTTGCAGACGACACAAAACTCTGCCGGGCAATCAGATCGCAGGAGGACAGTGAGGAACTCCAGAGCGATTTGTGTCGGTTAGAAAAATGGGCGGAGAAATGGCAGATGAAGTTCAACGTGGAGAAATGCAAGGTAATGCATTTAGGCAGTAAAAATAAGGAATACGAGTACAGAATGTCAGGTGCAACTCTGGGAAAAAGTGAACAAGAAAGGGATCTGGGTGTACTGATAGATAGGACCCTGAAGCCGTCGGCACAATGCGCGGCAGCGACAAATAAGGCAAATAAAATGTTGGGCATGATAAAGAAAGGAATCTCGAGTAGATCGGAGAAAGTTATAATGCCGCTTTATAGGGCAATGGTCAGACCCCACTTGGAATACTGCGTCCAACATTGGTCTCCCTACTTAAAGAAGGATATAAAACTGCTGGAGAGGGTGCAGAGACGAGCAACTAAACTAGTGAAGGGTATGGAGAAACTGGAATATGAGGATCGACTTAAAACACTGGGATTGTTCTCCCTTGAGAAAAGGAGACTGCGTGGGGATATGATCGAAACCTTCAAAATACTGAAAGGAATCGACAAAATAGAGCAGAAAAAACTATTTACATTGTCCAATTTGACACGGACAAGAGGACATGAAATGAAGCTAAGGGGGGGCAAGTTCAGGACTAATATCAGGAAGTTCTGCTTCACACAGAGAGTGGTTGACATCTGGAATACTCTCCCAGGGGAGATTATTGCGGAATCGACAGTCCTAGGCTTCAAAAGCAAACTAGATGCATATCTCCTTGAGAGAGGCATATAAAGATATGGTTGGCTATAAAATAAGCCAGGTGTATACCTAGCAGGGCCTCCGCGTGTGCGGATCGCCGGACTTGATGGACCGAAGGTCTGATCCGGAGATGGCGCTTCTTATGTTCTTATGTTCTTATGTTCTAAGACTTCCGGGCCTATTCTGATTGGCCCAGGCGCATTAGGCCCCACCTGTGGGCGGGGTTTCAGCTGCTTGGGCCAATTCGGCCCCATTCTGGAGCCAGCTGGCCTGCTGGATGGGCGGGCTTGGCACCCGTCCATCCGGCCAACATTTCAAAGGTATGGGGGGTGGGATTGGGGGTGGGGGGTCATGGGGTCGGCGGGGGGTCGCGGATCAGTGGGGGGGGCGTTCCAGGGTTCGGGGGGGCGGTCGTTGGGGAGGAGTTGTGTCGAGGGCAGGAGGGCCTGGGATCCCTCCTGCCTGTATTGTAGTGGGGGGTAGGGGGTCCGCGTGGGCAGGAGGGGTTGGGCTCCCTCCTGCCCCGATATCGGGGAGGTCGGGGGTGCCACGGGGCAAGAGGGCTTGGGCTCCCTCTTGCCCCGATGTCGGGGAGGTCAGGGGTGCCGCTGTATCTTTTGCTTGGTTTTACTCCATTTTGTGTTCAGCCTTTGTTCAGGTTTCCCGCTTCTAGCTTTTAATTGATACCAGATGTGCCTTAGGCTGGTTAGGAAGAACATATTAGATTACGTATCCCAAACTGAGATATAATGTATTAAATATGAATGGCATATAATGAATGAAATTATGAATGTATGGAAGGGGCCCCTGAATGGGTGATATGTGTATGGATGTGTATTGAACAAAAGAATTGGTTTTGAAAAAACATATTATATATATTTGCAACCTAAAGAAATTTAAAGGAAGCCTGAGCACAACATCTGGATATAATTAGAGTCAGAGACTTGTAGCAGTCTCTAGCATAGGGAGAGGGGGAAACAGCCCCTCCTTCTCCTTCTCCTTTTTCTCTAAGGCTGACAGGGAAGGCTGAGAATATATCAGCACTTAAATGCAGATTCTCTTAATATATTTTTTTGGAAAGGACAGAAAGAATATTGGATATGTTATAAAATGTTAATGTATATTCAGAAATGAATGTAAACAAAACAAATATGATTTCTGAAACTTTTAAACATGTAGAGGAATTTTCTTTGTCTAACTTTGAAGACCATCTCTGTTAGTTTTGATTGGCCCACACGGCCAATGATGTCATACTGGACTTAAGGTATATAATGGGGAGCTTCGAAGTATCGAGTTGAGCTCGTTATCAGAAGGCCAGCATTTTGGCAACTATAACGACCTCCTGCTAACGCACCTAATCTTTTGAGCTTCATGATGGAAAAATAAAAGCAATAAAATTACTTTGGTAACCATGTATTATGCGTTCATTTTCCATATTTTTGTTATTTTTCACACCTTGAGTGGAAGCTAGCAGCTTAATTGACAACTGCAGCTCTATGAGTGCGCTGGCGTCCAATACCCATGCTCAAGGTCCAGTTCATAGGATGGTGCAATAATATCAATTATCAGTGGCGTGTGGTAACACTTACAGTAGGGGATTTAGTAGATAAACTAAACCAGAGGTAACCAACCTAGGCCCTCACCAATCATGACCCAAGGAAGGCTAGAAAGAAAAAGTGTGTCTTCATTGATGATCTGAATTTAAAGTACAATGGTTCTTGCGAAGAGATAGTGGAAGCAAGTTTCACAGCTCTGGTACCAGAAAGAAAAATGCAGAATATCTTGTGGACTCATGTCTGGCAACTATCCCGATTGAACAGTCAACCAGAACTATGAAACAGAGCACAGTAGGCACATTGGGGTACATGGGACTGTCAAACTATTTTGGGTGAATCTAGTCATGAAAAAGGCAGTTAGTAAATCCCAATACATAAATAAATGATGCAAGATATTGAGAGTGAACTGTGGTAAATGCAATTGATTCTGAGGAAAGAGTGATGATTACCTTTCTGGGCTCTGTCAATTCCATTCAATAACCTTGTGGATGATATTGTACAGGGTTTAAACATTTTTTTTTATCTATGATACTACGGTCTGCAACAGAGTGGACATCCTTGGAGGAGCAGAGAATGAAGTGTGACCTAGGAACGCTTGAAGAATTCAAAGCACCAAAGTCTAGACTTGTGCAGCTGGGGTACAAAAATCCAAATGACAGTATACGTACAGTGGAGGGAGGGTGAGATACTGAGAAAGACACTTTGGGATTCTTGGGTTGGATTATCTCAAGACAGTGAAACCACACAGTACTGTGGTAGCCAGGGGTTCAATTGAAGAGACATAACCAGTAGAAAAGAAGGACTCAGTCCAGACCCTGTTCCCACCATTATATTCAGTTCTGAAGATCATATCTCCATGGATTCAAGGAGGGTGGAGGTGGAGACAAATGATCTGGGATCTTCACTAAAACTCCTCTGAAATTAGCTTTAAGGACTTAAACCTGTTTATTTAAAAGGAGAAGATAGACAAGAGGTCTATGACAAAGATATCCAGATATTTTGAAAGGTATCAATAATGTGTAAGAAGCAAACCTTTAACAGAGGAAATAATACTTTAGATTAGTGTAAGAAGTTCATACATAACATAGAAACATAGAAAGTGACGGCAGATAAGGGCCAAGGCCCATCAAGTCTGCCCACACCAATGACCCTCCCCTACCTCCCTTTGCGAAGAGAACCCACCATTCGATCCCATTTAGCTTTAAAATCAGGCACACTGCTAGCCTCAATCACCTGTATCGGAAGACCATTCCATCGATCCACCACCCTCTCGGTGAAGAAGTATTTCCTGGTGTCGCCATGCAATGTCCCTCCCCTGATTTTCCATGGATGCTCTCATGTTGACGTGGGTTCCTTGAAGAAGAAGATATCCTCCCCCACTTCGATACGGCGCATGAGGTATTTGAATGTTTCGATCATGTCCCCCCTCTCCCTGCGTTCCTCCAGGGAGTAGAGCTGCAATTTATTCAGCCGTTCCTCATACGGGAGATCCCTGAGCCCTGTGACCATCCGTGTGGCCATTCGCTGGATCGATTCAAGTCTCAGCACATCTTTGCGGTAATGTGGTCTCCAGAATTGTACACAGTATTCCAGATGGGGTCTCGTCTCACCATGGACCTATACAATGGCATTATGACTTCGGGTTTACGGCTAATGAAACTCCTGCATATGCAACCTATGATTTGTCTGGCTTTAGATGAAGCTTTCTCCACCTGAGTAGCAGTCTTCATGTCCTCACTGATGATTACCCTTAAGTCTCGTTCTGCTACAGTTCTCTCTAGGATCTCACCATTAAGAGTGTAAGTCTTACATGGATTTTTGTTGCCAAGGTGCATGACCTTGCATTTTTTGGCATTGAAGTTTAGTTGCCAGGTCCTGGACCAATTCTCCAGTAGGAGGAGGTCGTGTGCCATACTATCGGTCTTGGATTTGTTGTCAGGTCCTGTTGTGTTCTTGTCCACTATATTGCATAATTTGGCGTCATCGGCGAATAACGTTAATTTACCCTGAAGCCCCTCAGCCAAGTCCCTTATGAAGATGTTGAATAAAATTGGGCCCAAGACCGAGCCCTGCGGCACTCCACTTATCACCTCTGTCGTTTCGGAGGGGGAGCCATTCACCACCACCCTCTGAAGTCTACCTCCTAGCCAGTCCCCCACCCATGTAGTTAAGGTATCACCCAAACCTATAGAGCTCATCTTGCTCAACAACCAGCGGTGTGGTACGCTATCGAATGCTTTGCTGAAATCTAAGTACACGACGTCCAGGGACTCCCCAATATCCAGCTTCCTCGTCACCCAGTCAAAGAAGCTGATCAGGTTGGATTGACAAGACCTCCCCTTTGTGAACCCATGTTGACGGGGATCTCGCAGATTCCCCTCGTTCAGGACCGTATCCAATTGGTGTTTGATTAGAGTTTCCATTAGTTTGCTCACTATTGATGTGAGACTCACTGGTCTGTAGTTCGTAGCTTCCGTCCTGCTTCCTTTTTTGTGGAGTGGAATGACATTAGCCGTTTTCCACTCTAGTGGGACTTTTCCTTTGCTAAGGGAGAGATTGAAGAGTGTTGATAGTGGTTTCGCCAAGGTGTCTCTTAACTCCCTGAGTACTCTGGGGTGTATGTTGTCTGGCCCCATAGCTTTGTGAACCTTGAGTTTGGATAGTTCACTGTAGACACTACTGGGTGTAAACTCGAAGCTGCAAAACGGGTCTATCGAGCTATCCCCTGTTGGTAGCTGAGGGCCGGATCCCTTCGCCTCATAGGTGAAGACTGAGCAAAAGTATTCATTTAACAATTTAGCCTTCTCGGAGTCCGATTCTACATAGTTCCCGTCCGGTTTCCTAAGGCGTACTATCCCTCCTGTGTTCCTGTTTCTATCACTAATATACCTAAAGAATGCTTTATCGCCCTTTTTGATGTTCTTTGCTAGATTCTCCTCCATCTGCAATTTGGCCTCTCTGACTGCCGTTTTGACGGCTCTTGACTTGGCCAGATAGTCTTCCCTGGAGCCCTGCTTTCCTGAATGTTTGAAGGAGATGAATGCTCTTTTCTTCTCTTTTATGAGGTTGGAGACCTCCGTAGAGATGGGAGATGATAAGCACAAAACAGAGTAGACCTAGGACATGAGTGTAACTAGATTGAAACCAGTGGGCTAACAGTGTGTGGTGATGGGGGAGGGAAAAGGTATTAGAAGCAACTCAACATTTAAAAAAAAAAACCCACCTCTCACTGGCTTGGAGATTTCACGTCGTAGCCCATAGCGAACTCATGCTTCGGGGCTCTAAGGTGTGCGTTCTGGCTTCCCTTCTCTTCCCTCCGAAACCGGAAGTTACGTCCCAGAGGAGAGGAGAAGAGAAGGGAAACCGGCACGCATACGTTCGAGCCCTGGAGCATGAGTTCGCTACGGGATAAAGTCAGTGACGGAGGGAAGCTAAGGGAGACAGGTCAGCAATGGAGGGAAGCTTATAACTTGCTGCTTTTATGTGCTTCGGGCCTTCCTCGCTGCCGGGTTCTGCCTACTTTATGTTTCCGCGAAGGCAGGACCCGGCAAAGAAGAAGGCCAGAAGCAAGGAAGAGCAGCAAGTTATAAGCTTCCCTCCATCGCTGACCTATGGAAGATAGGTCAGCGATGGAGGGAAACTTGCGACTCTGCCAATGGGAGGGATGGGTAGATAACTGCTGCTGCTGCTGCACCCAAGGGGGGGAGGGGGAAGAGAGATGCTGCTTCTGCTTCCAATTGGAGAGGGGGAATAGAGAAGAGAAGTGCTGCTGCTGCACCCAAGGGGGGGAGGGGGAAGAGAAATGTTCAACTGCTGCACCCAATTTTTTTTGGGGGAGGGGGAAGAGAAATGCTGCTGCTGCACCCAATTGGGGAGGGGAAGAGAAGTGCTGCTTCAGCAGCACTCAATTGGTGAGAAAGAAGGGAGAAGGAACACCAGGGAAGGGAGAGGAGAGGAAAGAGATGCCAATACCATGGGAGTGAAGGAAAGGAACTACCAGAGAGATGTCAGAGAGGAGGGGGAGGAGGCAGATGCCAGACCAGGTGAAAGGAAGGAAGGAGAAGAGATGCCAGATAATGGTGTAGGAGGGGGAGATGTAAGGAGAGGAGAGAGATGCCAGGGCATGGGGGGAAGGAAGGGAAACTAAAGGAGACAGAATGCCAGACCAGAGGGATAGAAAGGAGAGGAGGTGCCAGAAAATGAGGGAGAGGGAGAGATAAGAGGGAGATACCAGGGCATGGGGGGAGAGAAGGGAAGGAAATAGAGATGCCAGACCATGGGGGAAGGAAGGAAGGAAGAAGGGAGAGATGCCAGAGCATAGGGGAGGGGGTGAAGCTAAAATAAATCATGTACAAAGGAGAGAAAGGGCACAGGATATACAGTTTATTGAAGGGACATAGAAAGAGGGAAGATGTCATATGGAACTGAGAGAGGGCGGACACTGGATGGAAAGGGCAGAGAGGGTGGACATTGGATGCAAGGGGCAGAGAGAGGATGGACAGTAGATGGAAGGGGTAGAGGAAGAGAGGGCAGAGGCTGGGTGGAAGGGGCAAAGAGAGAGGACAGATGTTGAATGGAAGGGAACGAGGACAAACGCTGAATAGAAAGAAGAGAGCGAAGAGAAGATGATTAAAGCAGAATCGACAAAAGGTAGAAAATTTTTTTTGTTGTTTTACATAGAATGAAGTACGGTAGTATTGTAACTGTATTGATTATAGTTTATAAATAGGAAATGGAAATAAGGCAATTTTGGGGGGACTATACCCCTTTCCTCAGATCAGGACAATATTCTATAACAACAGTATACTGTACTGCAGGGATGCCCAAATGGTCGATCGCAATCGACCAGTAGATCGCAAAGGCAATGTGAGTCAATTACTTTGCCTTTGCGATCTTTTTCTTCCTGCCTCCCCGAGCCAGGCCAGGCGCGTACAAGCACCGGACTCACAAGACTTCACCTCCCGCCCACCGTCTGCCCTTTCCCCTCCTCTAAACACGCCTCTTTTCTCTCTGTGCGTTTAGTGGCAGAGGAAAGACCTATGCTGATTTTAGATATGTCTAAAACCAGCTTTGATTATGGGTACTTGGACGATCAGGCTTTTTGATCGTCCAAGTAGCCATTTAGGACACTTTTTAGATGTTTTTTTCTTTTGATTATGAACCCCATAGGGAATAAGTATTCTTTCCAAAAATAAAGGGGCTTTTGAGATTTGGACTTTAAAACTTAGTAGTGCTATTTTTTTTGTATGTTATTCTATGGTTTATAGCAGTGGTCTCAAACTCGAGGCCCGGGAACCACATGCGGCCCACCAGGTACTATTTTGAGGCCCTCAGTATGTTTATCATAATCACAAAAGTAAAATAAAATAGTTTCTTGATCATATGTCTCTTTAGCTATAAATGACAATATTATTATTAAGACTTAGCCAAAAGGAAAGATTTATAAACTATAAAAAGTTTTACCTCATGCAAAAATGTAATTTCTTTAATAAGACATTAACTATTTTTTCTGAGGCCCTCCAAGTACCTATAGATCCAAAATGTGGCCCTGCAAAGGGTTTGAGTTTGAGACTAGAGAATGACGTGGTGGCGGTTTACCTGCGGCTACCGCGTTTAGCCGCGGGTAACCCGCCGAAATGGGGAAAGAAAAATAGCAGTCACTGCGAGGACGGGGACAAGGCCATTCACCGCCCCGTGCAGCAGAGTCGTGTTCAGTTGCGCAAACGAAGAGGAGGGCGGCAAAGTGCAACCGAGAAGAAAGAGGGCAGGTTGGCCAAGGAGCAGCCTCGCCCCACTTCCTTGCTCTCTAGTCCAATTCAAGGTGAGGTTTTTGACCCCTTCCTTCTGCGCTGGCAAGACTAGGCATGATATATCAGTGCTAGGAAGTAGAGAGTGGGGGGAAATGATGGGTTTTCAATGGGTGAAAACTCCGGAGGGAGCTCAAGAAGCTCCTTTGAGCTTGGGCTGGTGAAGGAAATGCTGGCACAGGAAGTAGAGGGTTCCTTTTGCTTTCTGGGGCTCATTTGCAAGTAAACTTCCTTAGACAATGACATCCTAAGCCTTCCTTCACAACCCCAGATGCTTTCTCCCTATCTGCTCCTCATCAACTAGCCCTGGTCTTAGCTGTGGATGATATCTCCTTCAATTTATTTATCCCACTAATACCAAAGAAGGTTCAAGGTGAGGAAGGTAGATAGGCCACGCGAGAGGAGCTGAAGGGTGGTAGAAAGGAACACATGGTAAAGGAGGGAGGGAAGGGTGGTGGTGGAAAGGAATAGAACAGACATTGAAGGAGGGTGAAGGGAAATGTGGAAGACAGAGTGAGGAGAAGATGCTGGAAGGGAAGAAGACAGATGCCAGACTATGGGGGAGCGAAGGGAAGAAGATGGGTGCTAGACCAATTGGGGGGGGGGGGAGGGTGAAGGGAGACAAACAGTAACAGCAAATGGAAGACGCAGAGAGAAGACACACTGTGGATGGAAGGAATTGAATGAGAAGATGTGGAAAGCAGAAACCAGACAACAAAGGTAGAAAAAAAAATTATATTTATTTATTTATTTTTGCTTTAGGATAAAGTAGTATATTAGTTTTGTTGATAAAAATTTATAAACAAAGCCCTGCCAGCTGAACAACTCTTTCTCTAGTTCAGCAGCCAGAACTTTGATTTATAAGAAAGGAATAAGCTAAATATTACAGTACTAAGGCTTATATGGATGCTGTGGGGACGGTGACTGGGCAGTGAATGGGATGGCAGTGGCGGTGACAGGGCGGTGAAAGGGATGGCGATGACGGTGACGGGGCAGTGAAAGGAATGGCGGTGACGGGGCGGTGCAGAGGATGGTGGGCCGGGGACAGATTTTTTCCCCGTGTCATTCTCTATTTGAGACCACTGGTTTATAGGCAGCCAGTGTGCATTCTGTAAGTGTAAGGTCTTCTGACAAAGTATCAAGTAATCATTTTATTTCATTTTGTAACTTTGAATGGGCCTACGTCAGATATTACGTTGCCAAAATGCGACACACATTCTGGTCCAGTCTGACTCATCACCTTCATCTTTCTATTATATCTGGCTTACATTCTGATGTTCATATGTTTTTATTTTTCTCAGCACCTAAAAATAATTTTCCCTGTTTAAGTGGCCAGGCATTAACATGAAAGGATTCGATTAATCATTTGTATTATTACCCCAGTGCCTGAAATAGTCTCATATAATGCACATTATGCCTATTAAAGGAGCTTTCAAATTAGCTTTTACCCCTAGTAACCACTTTAGTAATTAAGTACGAAAACAATGTGACGCAAGTTTAGGAGGCAGTGACCTTGGCTGCCTGTGCCCAATTCAGGCTGTTCACAGCTGACTCCTGAAGTGTCATGTTGTGGAATAAAACAGTTTGTGTAATTGGCAGCCATGAAGTAAAACTTGTCCTGGGCTGTAACCAGCTGTTCAAAAGAAAATGTAACCAACAGAAACCCTGCTGAGAGAAAAGGATGGATTAACATTTTCTGTGTTCTGAATAGTGAAAAAGCTTGCAGCTATGATGTAAATAGGTCACACTGCTGTGACTGGTTGTGCATTTTTGTTCTAGCTGGTTGAAGCTACCAGGCTCTGTACTCTGTTCCTTTGTTATTCCTCTCTAGCTTGTGATCAGCTGGTTTCTCTTTGGGGTGATGGGGTAATTGTCCTCCATGAAAAAAAGGTTCCTATAGATACTGTTGTTTTTCAGCAGTACTGCCACTGTCAGGTTCCATGGGGGGAGGGGAAGAGTGACCTGTACCTACCGTATGATTGATAATACAGAAGCATTTATGCATATGTCAGGGAGGATGATAAATTCTCCTTAGGAAGAGAATGCCCAACCCATTGAATGATGCATTCAGAATTGTAATTTTGAAAGCAAAAGAATAAATTGTGCACTGTTTTCTGTAAACAGATTTGTCAGGACAAGTTTAATCTTGAATATGAGTGGGAGGATTTTATAAGTTATTTGATGCAAAACGGGAAGCCAGTGGGTTTCACGGAGTAACGGGATGAAGCGATCGTATTTTTTGCGTTGTGAATAAGCTTGATGGCGGGTATTCCTATGTCCCAAGTTAGTGCCCCTTTCCTCCCTCCTTCCTATGTCCCGAGTTTGTGCCCGAAGGGAGAGGCCCTCACTACCTACAGTGGAGGTTGTGGGGCAGAATCCACGTGAGAACCAAAGGGTTGGGATTGTGGGGCCTAAAAGGCTATTTCTTTAAAGTGGATTCAGCATTTCCCCATCTCCCCAACTGTGCAAATTGCAGCAACAGGTGCACAGTTGGGTTTTTTTTCTTCATTTTGGATACTTTGGTAGTCACTTGTAAGCAGAGACTGTGAGACCCTGATTTACAGGGAATTGAAGAAGCCAGGCCACTGGACTGATGCTAATTTTTGTTGTTACCTGTTTGCGTATTGGCTGAGTACCAAATAAAGCCTACTTTATTTGAAGAATGGCTAGACTGTGGCCTTATTGTGAATTTTGTGAGCTTTGCCATTCTGACCATTATTTTTCCCAGCAGGGCCTTCACCTTTTGGAGGTGCGTCAAGACGAAGGTATCCGCCTCGGGGCCAGGCACCCACTGCGTGACAATATGAAAAATGGATGGAAGAAATTGCATTACAATGTAGTACTATTATTATGGGGGTGGGGTCAGGTGCAGAGACCAGGCGGGTCTGGGGTAGAGTTTGGGTGAGGGTACTCGGTTGATATTTGTTAGACTTATGGGGTACTTGGCTTGAAGAAGTTGAGAAACACTGGCCTAGTCTAAATAGATAGTGCTGTATGGGAACTGTTATTTTGGCACTGAATTTATTGACTATGTTAAATGGTGTGGCCGATGTTTTAATTTGATCTGGTCAGCTGAAAAATGACCCCACAGAGACAAAGTTTCACATTTAAAATAGCCATGATGCTGAATTAGAGAGGTCTTGTCCTTTGGTATTAATTGCAAATGAAATGCACAGAAATAGAGAAGTAAAAAATATACTTTGAGCATGCATGTTAATGTATTGCTATCCAGACAGTTAATGCAGCAGCCCAGTATCCACAAGGAATACTCTGGTTTTCTTGAATATCAGATGTTTATTGTAAGAATAAGCAAAAGCAGTGGTATAGCAGTGGTACAGACTGGAGGCATCTGGCATCGCCACGTGGGTCCCACTTGGTCCCCGTGAACAGGAAGTGACATCAAAGGGATGGATGATGCTGGCACGAGCAGTGGGTAAAGAGTTACTGCTTGCTGCTGGTGAAGATTTAAAGAGGGGAGGAAGTGGAAGAGGAGAGGTGTGGAACCCCTACCAAGGCAGCACCTGGGGCACTCTACTCCTACCCCCCTTATTATGCCACTGGCAAAACGGTAACTTAGCTGGAACTCAGAAAGTCCTTGTGCCAGGGCATAAGAGTCTTTGAACTGGATATTCATAATTGCTGACAAGCTGACCGTATTTCAGAAAGGTAGATATAGGATGTCCGAAGGATTTGATTTATTGCAGAGGGCTCCTTATACAAAGGTGCGCTAGCGTTTTTAGCGCACGCACAGGATTAGCGCACGCTAGCTGAAAAATTATCGCCTGCTTAAAAGGAGGTGGTAGCGGCTAGCGCGTGCGGCATTATAGCGTGCGCTAAAACCGCTAGTGCGCCTTTGTAAAAGGAGCCCTGAGTGTTCATAATCAGAAAGTGTTAATGATCTTATTTAAGCTTTTTCAGGAGAGGAACACTGTTAGTTAAATAACTTGATTCTATAGGTCAAGGGTTTTAAAAATGAATTAAATATAGATGACCATAATTCCTTAACAGTCGACTAGCCCTTGCAGTTTGTCTGCAGTGTTTACAACTAGCGTTATGCATTGATCAATACCTGCAATTTTTCCTGATTAAAGCTTCACGCACAATCCTTTCCGGCAGTTACTTCTCTAATGTAGTTAATTATCTCATTCTCTTCAGATCTCCAGTTCAAACATTTTCCTTCATTGAACTGAAGGATTTCTTCACAGCTTCTCAGGGCAATAAACAGTAAAAGAGCTTAAGAAAGCATGAAACGAGCACAGATGATCCTTTGTTACAGGAGAATGAAGATAAAACTGAATGTCAGGTAGTCTCAGAAGTACTACAGTAAGAAGGCAACGTGGGTAAACCAAATAGGCCTTAAGCTTTCTATCTGTCATCATATAGTGTATTATGTTGCCATGAATTAGTAGCAGTCTTGTGTGTGCAGTCTTTCTACAAATTCCAGTTCATTACTCTTTCTAGCATTTGTTTCAAGGAAGCCCTCCCATGATGAAATGCTCTAATTGAGGGCTGCCAGAACTCCTCTTGCAAATAGTCATGCACTGAAGAAATATAAGGGCAAGCACTTAGGTTATGGTTTGTAACACAGAGAAAGCTATTTGTGTGTTTGAATGCATGAATATTGATGTCTGCTTAGGAATTCTGCTGCTTTGTATTAGGTCTAGACATTGGAGCTGGCTCTGTAGGTGTCAATGGGTACTGCTCCTTCACTGTGTCCAGGAAGAGGTAATGTGTATTGTATTTGGCACCTACAATCATTTTGAAATGTTGCCACCTATGATTTACACTCTAATGTAAATGTTGTGATTTACACTCTAATGTAAATGAAAATGTTGCCATTTTCAGTGTTTTACACTCTAATAAATCATGTCTGAATATTGCCCTACCTCATTGTAGTTAGTGTTCTTGTGTGTGCCTTCAGTCGCTTTGAAAGGAGGCCTTCCTAGGGGTGGGGGGTGGAAGTTTGCACATGTAGGTTTACATGCATATTTTTTGAGCAAAAAAAGGGCAGGTACAAGTGTCCATCCATATTTCATATCCATAGTAATTTCCAAAGTGAAAGTGCTTAAGAACTTTCCTTTTGAATATCGGTGCCAAGATTAAAGCTATAAAGTTAGGGTTACCAGATGTCTGAGAAAACCCAGACATACCCTCTTTTTCAAGCACTGTCTGAGTGCTTGGACAGGTTTTGAAAAATAGGCAGTCTGTTCGGGTTTAGCCGACTCCCCCACCTATTCGTGGGAGCCAGTCAGGAAGCCGCTCAGCGCCGAGCAGCAGTGACAAAATACATTCCTGCTCAGTGCCGCTCAGCGGCTGAAGAAACTGGAACTCGCAGCAGCGGCCGACCGGGTTAATAGCGGGGCAGGTGTATGGAAAGCTCGTTCCTGCCCACTGCACCTCTGGATCACCAGGGATCAGCACAGCATGTACGATGGATAGAGCAGGGAGGGGGAGCAGGGTGCAGAACCTGGGAGGGAGGAAAGGAAGGAAGGAAAGGGGCTGGGTGCAGAGCCTGACAGGGGAGGGATGGAGGGAGGGGGCTGGGTGCAGTGCCTGGCAGGGGATGGAGGGCGGGAGCTGGGTGCAGTGCCTGGCAGGGGATGGAGGGAAGGGGGCTGGGTGCAGAACCTGACAGGGGAGGAAGAGGACGCTGGGTGCAGATCCGGGCAGGGCACTTGAATATTAAGTCACCCGACTTATATTCGAGTCAACCATTTTTCCTCCTTTTGGGGGGAATGGGGTCTCGACTTATATTAGGATCAACTTATATTTGAGTGTGTACAGTAAATGGCCATTGTTCTCAATGAAGGAGGGTGAATAGTGGAGTGCCACAGGGATCAGTACTGGAACTAATGCTACTTAACGTATTTATAAATGATCTAGAAATCAGAACAAGTGAGGTGATTAAAATTGCCGAAGATATAAAACTATTCAAAGTTGTTAAAACACATTCAGACTGTGAAAAACTGCAAGATGACCTTAGGGAATTGGAAGACTGAATATCCAAATCCCAGATGAAATTTAAAGTGGACTATTGCAAAGTGATGTAGATTGAGAAGAATATCAGGTGTTTCAGCATATTTAACAGCGCTCCAGGTGAACTACTAAGCTACCTGAATTCTGTTTGTAAAATGCGCTTTCTTTTTTCTGTTGGTCAAACCTTGATGTGTATAATCTTTGTCATTTCTGAGAGCGTCTTTTATCTTTTACAAAAGATTCTTTTCATCTCTAAACCAGACAGTGAACCAAGCAGCACAACTACCACTCCTGTTGCTAAGGTTTTTTTTACAGGAGCTAAATCATGTAAAGCTTGTCCTGCCACACCCTGCAGGAGAGAGACATTTTTTAATATCATCATAGTGACCTTTCTAGAAATAGGAGAGAAAGGTCTCCGTTTTTAATCTTATTACTCAGCAAACATATTGAGAGACTGATAAGAAAATGATCAGACCAAGGCATATGGTCACATCTCTACTCACAGCTGTGCCATATCTAACTAGATAATATTTCACAAAAACAAGATTGAGGTTATGCCCTGCAATATGTGTTAGTTCTTGGAAGACTTGGACTCAGTCCAAAGAATATAATATAATATAGGGACAATTTTATGAAGGTTTTGCTGCATGTAAATTCTGTGTTGCCTGTGGAAAAGCCTTTCATAAAATAACCCTGTGATATACTTGTGTGCAAGCACATGTGTTAACAAAACAGGATGTATTTGTTTAAGTGGGGCAGTTAGTCATTTCTGGGGGCCAGTGTGGGTGGAGAAGGTGAAGAGCTGTTACCGTATATACTCTAATATAAACCGAGATTTTGGGGCAAAAAAAAAAAGGTACAAAAATTGGGGTCTCAGTTTATATTCAGGGCAGCTCTGACCCGCCCCCTCCCAAACCTGTTGCAGGCCTCTGCCTGGCTTGCTGTGAGACCTGGTGGTCCCGACTCCCCCATGTACCTTTAGTATCCCTGGTGGTTTATCGTTGAGCTGCGGCAGGAGTGACCTAGTTGATTGGCTGTCATGAACTTGCCTGGGAGAGGCCTTAGGCGTTTGAGTCAATCAGGGCCTTAGGCCCCTCTCCGTGCATCCTAGGATATTCTGGAAAGGAGAAGACCCACCATTTTGGAGCGGCAGGCCTGAGGAGCAGGAGGGACTGGGCATCCCTTCTGCTGTGAACTAATTTACAGGTACGGGGAGGTTCGGTGAGGTGGGGGGGTAGGGGGCATCTGATGGCAAGAGAGAGTGGGCATCTCTCCTGCCGATTTTTTTTTTTTTTTTTTTTTACGAAGGGGAGCGGGGAAGGGGATGGGTCGGTTAGGGGAACATGGCGAGGGGAGATTCAGTGTAGGGGGGTTTCAGATCACTAAAAGTGATCGCTTTTTGGGGGGCATGGCTAAGCCATGTTAGAGCATCAATCACTCAGCTTGTTTGCATGGTGTTTAAATATTAATGACCCTTATTTACTTGGTGAATACGATCGGTCGCTAAACTAGTTAAACTGGTTTAGTGAGAATTGTTAGATGATTGGAGACTTTAATGCATCTAGCCCCGATTTCGTTAGTATGGGTAGCAAGCTAGTCCTGGTGCAGAATGAGTTTATATTCAATCACCCTATGTATTAAAGGTTTGGGTGAAGAGCCAAGCTTTCACCTGCTTCCTGAAGTTAGACGTAGCCTTGGGAGTAAATTCAGGGCATGGGGGCTACTTCTGAGAAGACTCGCTGGTGAGTATCACCTTGTACAATGTGTAAATAAAGTCAGAGAAGTAGAGAAACTTTATTTTCCTTTTAATTTCTCTGGCCAAATAGGAGAGAGGCAGAGCAATGGCAACAGATCAGGCAGAAGTATGTGGTAGAGCAAGAGGTGTGACTCGATACGGTCATGTTTCGGTAATGCTGCCTGTGTCAGGAGTCCAACTCAGCACTAAAAGTACAGAAGTATAATAAGCCTCGAAAACCACAGGTTTTTGATGTCAAGATGACTAGCACTTTCAGTGCTTCAAAACTGCAGTAAAGCCCATGGCTGTATTGCATTAGAATAAATATATTGAATCTAAAAGCTGGTTCCTTTAGAAGTTTTATTCTACCTCACTATTTTGTTCACCAGTAAGAGTTCACACTAGTTTCATATAATGCACACTATTCTGAAAGATTGTGTGCTCTATTTACATAGTGCACACATGCATACCGATTTACAAATATGCAAATAGTATACTCTATTGATGACATTTGTTTCAAAATAAGAAAAAAAAAAAGGAAAACAATGAAGCCAAAATTTTGTGGCTAACCCATCCCTTCTAAATAGCATGTACTATAACTAAATAATGCAAACGATCAAATCTTAGAGAATGACATGGTGACAAAATTCATCACCGTCTCTGTCCCCGCGGATAACCATGGGAAACCATCTTCATGTCATTCTTTAAGGAGAGAGGGAAGAATCAGAGTATAATTGGGCACAACCACTGACCCGCAAGCTTTGCTTTGAAGAATGCTGGTGTAGAAGGACCGAGGTTGAAATAGACACTAGAAAATGACATGGGATTATTTCCCATGATGAATTTTGTCACCGTGTCATTCTCTACCTGTCATTTCAAGCAAAACATGACAGGGAAATGTCATTGATATTTTCTGTGTAATTTCTAATAGGTACACATCCTTGAAATGCTTTGCTTATGCTTTTCATAGAGCTTGCATCATGCAAAGACAGCTTCCTTCTGGAGTTTCTGTGATTTAACTTGTATAAGCAATCTATCGAGGTATTTTTGGAAGCCGAACTTAATGAAGCCTGTGGCTTCTACCACTTGGAAATATTCCTGTATCTTTCCGCTATATTTTCTGGATGCATTTCTTGGTTTTACTGATATTAAAAATATAAAATACACCAAGATTTTCAATTCAACCTGGGCTTATCAAGCAGCTAAACCTGTGGAAAACTCTGCCTGGTAGAATCAATCAACAAATTAAGAGTTTCAAAAAAGATCTGAAGTCCTATCTGTTTGACAAATTTGTACTTAAAAATATATAACTTTAAGCTAACCTGTTACAATGTTTTATTAGATCATTTATTTTTTGTAAACCACTGTGAGCTTCCACAGTGGCGTACCTAGGGTATGTGGCACCCGGGGCCCATCATTTTTTGACACACCCCCCCCCCCCCATGTAAAAATTTTTTTTTTTTTTTTTTTGCAATAACCATGAAATGGAATAAATGGTCAGAATAGAAACAGGCAGTGAAAATTTTCTTTTATTGAACCTCATATATGTAACCATTATTCCAAACATAACAAAACATAAATTATGTCTAAATTGTCATGACATTAGAAGTACATATGGAGTAGTTGCAGGCAGTGGCGTACTTAGGGTATGTGGCACCCAGGGCCCATCATTTTTTGACACCCCCCCATCTATATGAAAAATATGATTTTTAGTACCAATCTACATATCGCACCACAAGAGTGTACCTAGGAAAAGGCTGCATCTTAAACACTGCAGTGAGCACTAGAACACCAACACATACATTGTAAAACTAAACAAGCCAGATCCCGCACAGTCAATTGGTCCTGTAGTCAATGCCAACTGAAAACTATGTCTTTTTCATACACACAGAACAGAGATACACCCTCGCCCAAAATGGAATAATCACAAACTAAAAATAGAAATATGTAGACAAAAGTTAAACTGATCCGCCAAGAAACCAGACCCTGGATACAATGCAACACCACAAAAAACAGTAACACATGTCCTCTAAAACAGTGCAAAATATAAAGACAGTAGATGTAAATTTGAAAAAACTGATACATAACAATCACCACTTTATAAATTAACAAATAAAAATAAAACAAATAATGAGATATAAAAAAATACAATTTTATTGGACTAATCCCCGTAAGCTCGGTCCCCATCCCCGCAAACCACCTGATTCCATCCACACAAGCCTTGAATTGTTTATATTAAAGTATAAAAAGAAACAATATTCTGTACAATTGTCAATTTATAAATCAGCGTCTTCTCCCCACTCTCTTCCCCATTTCCCTTCAGCATCCTCAGCCCACTCTCTCTCCACTTTCCTTCAGCGCACGCACATAAAAACAAGCAAGTAATTTTATATCATTTTCATTCTATTCATTCATAGAAATTAAAGTCTAGATAATGCCAGTCACATAACAAAACATGATTTTACAAAAATAATTCCCTGCAGTCAAGCCTGCAAGGATTATTAGATGTCTTTCAGCAGTTCCCCTCCCTCCCTCCCCCTTACCTTTGTGGCCAAGTCAAAATGATCTACCAACAATAAAATTTTAAAAACACAAAGCACGCTGTACGCAGAGAAAATGTTAATTATCATTTATATTCCGCGGGTTTTCAAAGAGGTCAAGGCAGATGACTTTATGCAATGTCACCTCAGTAACAACTATACAAAAATAGACAAATATTCCCCCTCCCTTTTTACTAAACTGCGATAGCGGTTTTTAGCGTAGGGAGCTGCGCTGAATGCCCCACGCTGCTCTCGACGCTCATAGGCTCCCTGCGCTAAAAAACTCTATTGCGGTTTAGTAAAAGGGGGCCATAGTGCAAAATATAGACAGCAGATATAAATTTTCAAAACGGACACATTTTGATCACTAAGTTGAAAATAAAATCATTTTTCCTACTTTTTTGTCTGGTGATTTCATGAGTCTCTGGTCCTTCTTCTGATCCTTCTTCTTTCTCTCTCCCCCTGGCTCCCCTCTTTATTTCTGCCTTTCTTTCTCTCTCCTCCTGGCCCCCCTCTTTCTTTCTGCCTTTCTTTCTCTCCCCCTTGACCCCCCTCTTTATTTCTGCCTTTCTTTCTCTCCCCTTGGTCCCCCTCTTTCTTTCTGCCTTTCTTTCTCTCTCCCCCTGGCCCTCCTCTTTCTTTCTGCCTTTCTTTCTCTCCCCCTTGACCCCCTCTTTATTTCTGCCTTTCTTTCTCTCCCCTTGGTCCCCCTCTTTATTTCTGCTTTTCTTTCTCTCCCCTTGGTCCCCCTCTTTCTTTCTGCCTTTCTTTCTCTCTCCCCCTGGCCCCCCCCCTCTTTATTTTTTCCTTTCTTTCTCTCTCCCCCTAGCCTGCACAAAGCCATCGTGCCGATTTCTCCACTTCCACGATTCTTTCCCTACCCTCACCCCCAAGCCAGCAGCCGATTTCTCCCTGCTCCTTCCCCGATGTCCTGATGTCCTGAACTTCATCGGGCAGCAGCAGCATTCACAATTCACTGATGTTGCCCGCTTCAGGCCTTCCTCTCTGTCGGGTCCTGTCTTCATGAAAACTGGAAGTAGGCAGGACCCGGCAGAGAACAAGGCCTGAAGCCGGCAACAGCAGCGAATTGTAAACACTGCTGCTGCCCGAAGAAGGTAATGGAGCACCGAGGCAGTCCGCTTCTCCCCCCTCCCAGCCGAACCCCCGCTGACCCTCCTATCTCCCCCCCCCCCGTGAACCTTTCCGACCTTCCCAGCGAGAGCAGCAAACCTCCTTCGCGGCTTTCTCCTCCCTCTGCCGCGTTACTGATGACGTCATCAGTGATGCGGCAGAGGGAGGATAAAGCCGACGCTACTGGAGGGAGGTTTGCTGCTTTCGCTGGGAGGGTCAGAAAGGTTCACTTGGGGGGGGGGAGAGAGATAGGATGGTCAGCGGGGTTTCGGCTGGGAGGGGGGAGAAGCGGTCTGCCTTGGTGCTCCAAGGCCTGGCGCCATTACCTTTTTCGATAATGGCGCCGATGCTGCTTTCGCTGGGAGGGTAGGAGCGCGATAGGGACCGGGCCAGCTGTGCACCCCCCCCTAAGGCGGCACCCGGGATGGACCTCCCCCTCGCCCCCCTTGGTACGCTACTGCCCTGGGGAAACAGCCTGCAACAAGATCGCGCGATGCCAGAGATTTTTGCCTGCTTCGGCTGTTTCCTCCGCCGCGGTCCCGCCCCTCCTCTGACATCAGAGGAGGGGCAGGACCGTGGCGGAGGAAACAGTCGAAGCAGGCAAAGATCTCTGGCATCGCGATCTTGCTGCAGGCTGTTTCCAGACGCGACACCCGGCGCAGGGGGGGGTAACTGGACCGGACCGGACCGGGAGCACCCCCTCAGGGCTTGGTACCCGGGGCGGACCGCCCCCCCCGCCCCCCCCCCTTGGTATGCCACTGAGCTTCCATGAGGTATTGGGAGTATTCCCAGAATAATTGATCTGTGATCAGTACTGTGATCAGTACTGTGATCACTATGTTTGGTTTTCATGCATCCGGCTTTTAATTGGGCATAATGTGAATTCCCAAAGTGGTCATAACCATTTCATTTTCCGCAATTCTATTGGGGTTGTTTGTTTGTGGGATTTTTTGTGTGATAGACAACATGACTACTATAGGAATGAAATTTGATTTCCATCTCTTAGTGCAAGTTTTAAGAGTGTTATAATGCTCTTATCAACTGAGGCAGTTCCCGACTCAAGAGAACCTAATTCAGGCTTGTCTGACATTTAAGCTGTTGTGTCTGGTATATAAGCTAATTTATAGGGGCGCGGTGTAAAATTCTGGGGCATGGTCTTCCTAAGGGCACCCCCATACACACTCCTCTCCTTGCCGTGTGGCCCTTTCCTTTCCCGTATCTTTTTTACTTCCCCAGCGCAAGGCTGCTGCCCGCATCAGCATTGGCGCACTCTCTGACGTTACTTCCAGGACCCTCACCTAGGAAATGATGTCAGAGGGCAAGCCGACACCGACGTGGGCAAGCTGCTCATGCTGGAGAAGTTAAAAAGGTACGGGGAAAGGGAAGATGGCGTGTGAACGGCAGAGGGTGGGGAAGGGATGCTACCGTCCTGGGCACCGCTCACCCTTACTACTCCACTGACTGGATGGGCCTTCTGGCCTTTATCTGCCGTCATGTTTTCTATGTTTTAACTATCCTCTCTTCCACCTTGTTGGTGTGAATGATGGCTTTCCTATCATATTAATGGCATTCTTTTGTGAGGTTATAAACTGATTTTAAACACTGCTGCAATCTGCAATGGCAGAAATGGCAGCATACCAAATCTAAATAAACATAAATAGAGTCACTTAAGAGTTCACTCAGCAGTAAACACATATAATACTCTTTTCTAAAACTCCTTCCTAAAGTTTTGTGTGACTCCACAAAGCTCATTTTCTAACAAGAAGCCAGCAGCTTCTGCCTGTAATTCTCCGAAATCCCACAGCATGTGACTCAGAATAGTTTCAATTTCTCCTGTCAGGTTAAAAATGTACTCAGGTAACCAAGATAGACTTACCGAGAAATTGCTTGCTATTTATTTTATTTATTTAAGAACGTTTAACCCGCTTAAGACCTAAGTGATTCACAAAATATATACACAATTATAAAACAGTGCTAATGATTGGCCTGCCTATTCGACATCCTTCACCCCATTAGCAGACCAGAAAACGCATCCATTGCTTCCCTGAAGCATTGTGCTGATCACCACTAGCATTATACCCGGAAATTCAATGCCAGGCCTTGTCCGGGCTTCAGCAATGAATTTCTGGGTATATGAGCCAGGAAAACTAAAGCCAGTTAAGTAGGGTTTATCAGATGTCTGAGAAAACCCAGACATGACCTCTTTTTCAAACTTTCCAAAATCCGGCATTTGTCTGGGTTTTGGAAAGCCCCAATGAGCTCTGGCCACATCTGAGGGCTCTGAGCATGCACAGATGACATCACACACATCTGCGCATGCTCCAGGCCCTCTAGACATGGCTGGAGCTTGTCTAGAAGAAAAGAGGAGGCTTTGTAGGGTGGGGGCTTGGATGGGGTGAGGCTGGAGGCGGAATGGGGTGTGGCTGGAGGCTGAACACAGTGGGGTCATGTAGAAAAATATGGTAGCCCTACGGTTAAGTACAATATTCGGTGCTTAACTGGCTATAAACAACCGCATAAAGGTAAGACTGCAGATGACATTACAATTATCATTCCCATAACCCTCTGACACAAGAGACAGAACAGTTCACCTCATCTATCCTCACTAAGGTAGAACAACGGACTACACAATTCAAACTAAAACTAAACCCAGAAAAACCCAAACTTTTCCTGGCAAGTCCTAACCACAAACTAACGAACACCACTTTGAAATTAAATGGTTTAACTTATCCAATCAATTCTACCATCAAAATCATTGGAGTCATCCTAGACCAGGGATCTCAAAGTCCCTCCTTGAGGGCCGCCATCCAGTCGGGTTTTCAGGATTTCCCCAATGAATATGCATTGAAAGCTGTGCATGCACATAGCTCTCATGCATATTCATTGGGGAAATCCTGAAAACCCGACTGGATGGCGGCCCTCAAGGAGGGACTTTGAGACCCCTGTCCTAGACCGATGCCTGACTTTTTTAAGACCATACTAATGCTCAGGTTAAAAAATGCTTGGGCACCCTCTGGAAACTTTGTACCATCAAACACTATTTTGACTTCCTCTCTTTTCGATTGCTGGTTCAATCTCCAATCTTAAGCACCTTAGATTATTGCAATATCATATGCTTGGGATCCTTTAAGAAACCCATCAAATGATTGAGAATCATTCAGAATACTGCTGTCCTTCTCATTTATTGTCTCATAAAATCCAATTATGTAAGCCCGTATTACAGAAAACTGCACTGGTTGCCGAAGGAGGCAAGGATCATCTTCAAGTTTGCCTGCCTCTGCTTCAAAACCATAACAGGTTCTTCCCCAATCTGTCTGTCGCACCATTTTGAATTTCCAGGCAACACTCGCACACGTAATGCCTATCTGTTTGCCTTTCCCTCCCTGAAGGGCTGTCTCTACAAGAGATTCCTTGATAGATCACTGTCATTCCCAAGCAGGCAAATGGAATAAATATCTAACCACCTTCATTTCCAATTCACCCTCCTACCAATCCTTCAGGAAATCAATTAAAACCTATCTCTTTGACAAATTTCTCTGACTCCTTCCTGCCTTGTTGTATCTCTGAAATACCTCCAGATATATCTAACTACTCTCGGCTTACTAATGTAATTTTGAAAGTTTTTTCCTGTGACATCGCTGTCTGTGTACAGTCTCTTCCTCTGTAAACCACTCTGAACTGCTTGTGGTATTGCGGTATACAAAAATAAAGTTGTTATTATTATTATGTGGTCCTATTTTAAGTAGTTCAGTTTAGTTGGTTAAGTGCTGATGTGAGAGATTCAGGAGTTTTCCCTCACTAAGACTTCAGTTATGTCAACAGTCAGCAGGGAGCATTAGGCAAATTGGGGGAAATTATGTCATTCTAAATCTTAATTTATTCTCTTTTATTGGGGAGAAGGCAGCATAACATCAACGTCAGAAATTGGAGAAGAAAGACCTCACAATTCATAAGAAGCTTAACATAACAGCTAACGCTGAAAGCAAGTAAACTCACTTTTATTCATAGGTCAAAGAAAAAAACTCTACTCCAAAGCCATAAAACTGAAAATGCTCCCCCTTCACCAATAGGGAAAAGGCACACAGTGCTATACTATATATATATCAGTTTATGTCCAGTATATCGCCAATTATGTTGAATTCAGAAACACGTGGAGGGACATAATAAAAAAAAAGTCTAAGTCCCCTTTTGGCCTAAGGTCTTAAACGTTGAAAGTAGAAGCAGGGAAAATGTCCATTATCAAAAAAACATCCAAAAGGAGGGTTTTTTTTGATAATGGCTTTCCTCTACGTTCAGCTGTTTAAACCCAGACCATCACTACGTCTAAACTTACACCGTATAATAAACCTACAAAAAGCCTAAGTTCCAAACACCCAAAATGAAGGCTTTTAGGCGAAGGAGGAGCCAGTCTGTAACCGGTGTCTGTCAAAACAACACCGGTTACAGAACCCCCCCCCCTCTACAACGATCTTGGCAGGAGGGAGCCCAAGCCCTCCTGGCCCGCAGCACCCCAAACCCCCAATTACGTTTGGGGCAAGAGGGACGCCAAGCCCTCTTGCCACGGCGGCACCCCAAACCCCCAATTACGTTCGGGGCAAGAGGGAGCCCAAGCCCTCTTGCCCCGGCGGCATCCCAAACCCCCAATTACGTTCGGGGCAAGAGGGAGCCCAAGCCTTCTTGCCTTTCTTCTCCAACCCCCCCACCCGCCGAGACTGATGAGGCCAGGAGGGAGCCCAAGCCCTACTGGCCCGGTGATCTCCAACCCCCCTCCCCCCACAATCCGGCCAGGAGGGAGCTCAAGCCCTCCTGGCCCGGCGACACCCCCTAACCCCCACCCACCACTAAAATACGGGCAGGAGGCCTAAGCTGGTTTTAGATACGTCTAAAACCTGCTTTGATTATGGGTACTTGGATGATCAGGCTTTTTGATCGTCCAAGTACCCATTTAGGCCACTTTTTAGACTTTTAAAAAAATTATTATGAGCACCATAGGATTCAAAGAAGCATAATCGTAAAACAGTTCAAGTTCATATACTTAGCTCAACTCTGGCCATCCACTATTGTATATAGTTCTTCTTCCCATGTGCCAAAATCAGGCTTCCAGACACCCCCAGAATACCCTGAGCTTTGTAGCTCAGTGCTGAGTCAGGGGGTGGGACTCAGGCAGGGAACAGTACATCTATCCCAGACTTAAATCATTCAGGAGAGGTCCCTGCGAATGGAGAGAGACTTCCAGGCTTCCCTAGCTGTGGGCTGAAGAAAAGTTCTGGGAAGTCAAGAAATCTGGCAAGGACTGCTAAAAGAGCTGACAGTGTGAGATTTTTGGTACATGGCAAGCTAAAGTAAGCTAACCTTGTTATACTGAAGATTGTGGACTATGTGTGGGTCTGGCTGGGACCAGCCCTTGAAATTTGGTTAGGGAGAACTGTTTAACCTGGAGCTGAGAAAAGGGTTTTGCCTTACCAGAGCCTGTAAGGTAATAGGCTCAGGTCTATACTTAATTTTAAAAAAACAAAAACCAACCTATTATACCTGCAAGACTGTCCAGACTGTTTGTGTGAGTGAGCACGGGGGTCCAGGAAAACCCAGACTGGACTCTGCCACTCCCAGAACACCCCCATAGTAGTCGGTTTCTGCTAGGGCATTAACCAGGCATTTTCAGTGGCACTAACCAGGTAAGTGCCGGTGAAAATGCCCAATTAGCCCCAGACAGCCTTTCCGGGCCATTTAAATCATTTTGAATATTGGGCCCAATAATTTTAAAACCCTCTAAAATTGCATTAACAGTTTCTTTTGTTACAAGACAAAACAAAAGCATCCCATTTCATTGCATTTTTCATTTTGTTTCCAAAAGGAATACACATTCCTAGTAAGTGTTTTCATTTCCCTTGGAATGTGCTTCTTTCCTTTTGTATGTCCTTTGATGCTTTGTTTTCTTTTCTTAATTGTAGGTCCAGAGTTTCATTTCTGCTTGAAAGGTCATTTTTATGTTACAGAGAAACAGTCTTAGAATTGTCAGCACTACAGTCAGCAAATCCTCTGTGTCTCTCTCTAATTGGCTTCTGTTCAGTAGTCTGCATTATTCATACTCCACAATTCTCTGACTCGCCTGCTTGAGTCTAGTAAGACAGTATTGGTGCTGCAGAATTAAATATACTGCCATTGTAACATGTCCTTTATTTACCCACCAATAGAAAAGAGATAATTTAGAGGATCCAAGGGGTTCCTATGATAGATTCTATGCTCCTCTGGTGGAATGATTTAACAAAATTGTTTATCATGCATAGAACTACTGTGGTGTGCAAGAAAATAATCTCATCATTAGTATTTTTCCCTTTTAATAGGCATGTCTTTCAACTGCTGGCATGCACAGTACGATCATCTGGCAGGACATTTATAGGGCAGGACATTCCTGAAAGTCACACCAATTCACAAAACTGTACTGTACACGAAACAGTTTTAGAATGCATACTCATGGATGATAGCCACAATTTTGTTGAGTTCAATTCATGGAGAAGCCAATTTTTTAAACAAATCCTGAATGCCTAATTTAAAGGCATATTTATTTACCAAACCGTGCTAAAAAATGTTGATATATGGTAACAATTTATGAATAACCACACTAACAAACTTTTTCATGCTAAAACCAATAAGCATGCCAAAATCAACAGAGTATGGCCATCTAGCACACCTTATGGTGACATGCTCTATAGTATGACACCAAATAGAGTTCCTAGATTATGCATCTGAAAAAGAGGATGCGTGGCTCTGCCCCATCCTGCCACTCAACCCCAGCCCCACGCAAACCTCGTCTCTTTGGGCTGAGTCTGGCGTGCATCTGCACATGCACATATGTGACATGATGACATCATTCAGCCCTGATCTCGACAGCTTTTCCAAACCTGGACAAAGTGCAGGGTTTTGAAAAGCCGTCCAGACGCCCAGACAGTCCTTTAAAAAGAGGACATGTCTGGGTAAATCCAGATGTCTGGTAACCCTTACACCAAGGCATGGATAACGGGCACTAAGGTATGATAGGTGGGGCAGATACTGGGCATGGCCTATGATAGACATCCAACACAATCCCCTCTCCCTCGATTTGTTACTTCTTCTCCCCCCCCAGTGCAGGTACATACACACATATCGTGATCTATTTATCTCCTTTGATAACCCCAAGATCTGAATCTCTCCCCTCCCCTCAAGTCCTCCATCCTTCCAAGGAAACTTTTCCATAAGCAGTTCAACCTTCCCTTAGTGGTAGTACCATGAGACTTATCAGTAGAAGTCATAAACGCTATTTCGAACCAGAAACAGATGGCAAAGGGGGACCACTTTTGTAGTCTAATAGGCCAGGGTGAGAGAAGTCCCTCTTTCAGAAAATATTAATAGTAACCAAAACAAATAATCAAAATCACACAAAAAAAGTTACTAACCAGCATTGGGATAGCCTCAGGAGATCCACATTAGACATCAAAAGTGGAGAAAACGCCTCAAATACACATATGTCGGCAGCAATCCACCTGGATTTTAAGCTGCTTCTTTAATTGTCATAGGCAAATAAAACTCCACAGCTATGGACAGAGGGCTTTCGTTGTTAAATCCTTGAGGCAGCTGATTAACAACGAAACAAGGCTCTTGTAGGAGGTGTATCGAGCATGGATGGCTGACCACGAGTATTTTTCTGCTTGAGGTTTACAATAACGCTGGGAGACGGCAGACCCCATGCTCCAGTAGTTAAGTGAAAGCTTTCTCTTTTGCATACCCTGTACACAATGGTGGGCTTCGGCTTGATGTGAAATGTACATTTATTTATGTGGAGTACATTTATTTATGTGGAGACACGTAAAGGAGCAGCTTGAAATCCAGGTGGATTGCTGCCTACATGTATGTTACTACGTATATTTGAGGCTTTTTCTTCACTTTTGATGCCTAATGTAGATCTCCTGAGGCTATCCCACCACTGGCTAGTAACTTTTTTGTGTGATTTTGATTATATTTTCTGAAAGAGGGACTACTCTCACCCTGGCCCATTAGACTACAAAAGTGATCCCTAAAATAGTTGAGAGGGTGGAGAGTCAGGGTAGGGTCAGAGACTAGTGGAAGAAGATTATCTGTTTGGGGTGGGTTTTCCTGTTGGGTCTGGATCAGGGAGGATTTGGAAGTATGAGTGTCCTTTTAAGGGGACTGCATTGGGTAGGGCAGTAGTGAAGCCACATTGAGCAAGCTTGGCCAAAAAAAAACCTCAAGGGCCGTTCAATAGTGGAGATCACCTACTTCTGAGAGGAATTTGCAGATCAAAATTTGAGGTACAGTAGTATAGGTTCACAATTCTTTATCAGAAATGCTCGGGACTAGAGACATTTTGGAATTTAGAATTTTTTGGGTTTTGGAATGATGTGTCACAGTGGCTGTAACGAGTCATATTCATCACCTTCTGCAGCCCTTGCAGGCTTCTCTCTTTCATCTCCTGCCTTGTTGACATTACTTCCTTTTTCCTTCCTGGCTAGACGCAACAGAGAGGTCTGCAGGGCTGCAGCAGGCAATGAATATGAATCGCTGCGGCCACTGGTAACATCTCAGAGGTACATCAGTGTGAGGTAAGCTGAAAAAACGGAACTACTATCAGCACAGAGTGAAGTGTTAAAAGTGACTTTGGGGCCGGGTTTCACTTTTGTTGCTAAAAGTTAGCTTTTTTGTACAAATTAATAATGCAACAATGTTACAAAAATTTGGGGTTTTTTGGAGCCTTTTGGCTTTTAGAATTTTAGATAAAGGATTTTGTACCTGTAGTATGCTGGGAGGTCAGCACAGCACACACTATATACGTTTCCCCATACCGTTTCTCCACTCACCAACAGGAGCTCTGAGAAAATTCTACTCCTGGATCCCACTTCCTTGGGCAACATGGTATTATAGGGCCCCCATCTTTACTTCTTTGCCCATGCCCATTCAGTCCTAGCTGGGAGAAGGAGTTGTTTGGTTAGGTTGGGATTGTCTGAAGGGGGGTAAATCGAGAGCATGAGGGGAGGATGCTGTATGTGAGGAAGTTTGGGTAGTGTTGTCGCAACTTTTTAAATTCATTACTTTTTTTGCACCTGGTCCTGCAATCCATGCCTTGAAAGGTAGTGAGGATGCAACCATGCTGTCAGACAAAGAATGGAGGGAGATCAGAGAGCTTCTGGCAGGTCCTCTTAAAGATTCGTTCAATAACTCCTTGGAGACAGGAGAAGTTCCGTGGGATTGGAAAAGAATGGATGTGGTCTCTCTTCACAAAAGTGGTCTCAGAGATGAAGCGGGAAACTGCAGGCCAGTAAACTTCACTTAGGTTGTTGGAAAAAAATGGAAGTGTTGCTGAAGGAAAGGCTAGTGAATTTCCTAAAATCCAATAAGTTAAGCGATCCGAGGCAACATGGCTTTACTAAAGGTAAACTGCATAGATATTGGAAACAAAGATCTCTTATGAAAGTATAACTATTACTGTATAGATATACTGAAAAACTGCCTTCTTATCTATTGGAAAACAAATGCTCAGAGATGTGTAGCCCTGCCAAGAGCCTTAGCCTCTATAGCAGAACCCACCAAAAATGCTTGTATACTTTTTCAAGACATACATTCTTGATATTAAAAATGTGTAAAACACCACTTAGCTTTTAAGAGTGTTTAGAGGTCCTGACGCAGACCATGTTTCACAATTTTTCTCAAGGGACCCTTGAAATTGATGTCCCACTTTTATAAAGCAGTGGTGTGGTTGGTGCACTCTAGTTTCAATTAATCTATAAAGATGTTACACTGTGACTATAATATCTAAGAAAAAATATTGTGATCAGTAAAGAGCAATCATATAGGATGGGTTCCTGTCATTATGATGAATATATAAGATGTCTTCTCATTCAAAATGTGCAATGGACAGAACAAACCACTTTAAATACTGTGCATCAAACCACATCATACTGAGCGCCACGCTGACTTCATCTTTAAAGTGCTAGCGAAAAACCTGTCGACACCCAGGCTCGCAGGAAAGACTTGCAAGCTGGGTCATACAAAAAAGATTTTCATGGGAGATGCTGACATTAAAAAAGAAAACCTTAAGAGATTACAAAAACTCATACAAGAAAGCTACAAAAAAGCTTGCCATTATATGTCAGAGTTAAGACTGTTGGGCTTGAGAATACCAAGTTTATAGATCCAACGCTGTTTGCTGGTCCAGCGGTGTACTGGGCAGGAATGAGCTTTCCATGCTCCTGCCCCACATTGAGCCCCTCTGAATAGCTGCTGTGGGTTCATGTGGTCCAGCGGTGTACTGGGCGGGATTGAGCTTTTTACTCTCCTGCCCGGTGCTAAGTTACTCACTCAATGGCTACCAGTTCTCGTGAAAACTAGCGGCAGCCATTCTGGGAGTGGCTCAGGGCCAGGCAGGAACGCAAAAAGCTCACTCCTGCCTGGTATACCACTGGACCGCAAGAACCCACAGCAGCCATTCAGAGGGGCCCTGGGTCATGAGAACTTCAGGCAGCCATTCAGGGAGGGGCTCAGCATGGGGCAGGAGCACAGAAAGTTCACTCCTGCCTGGTACACCGCTGGGCCACCAGGGATTCAAAAGGTACATGGGGGAGGGGGGAGGGAGGTTAAAAAATTGTCAGAGTCGGCTGGGACAGGAGACAGGAGGGATCCCTCCTGTCCTGGCCTTCCACTGGACCACCAAGTCATACGGCAGACTCAGTAGAGGCCTGTAGGACATCAGGAGAGAGGGGGGGCAGGGTAAAGGGCAGAGATGTGGGACAGAGTGCAGAGCCTAGCAGGGAGGGAAGGGGAACAGGATGAAGAGCTTGGCAGGGAGTGAGGGGGGCTGGGTGCAGAGCCTGGAAGGGAGTGAGGGGGCTGGGTATAGATCCTGGCAGGCAGGGCCCATGACTACTAACCCTCCTCCCCCAGCTTATATTCGAGTCAACCTTTTTTCCTCCTTTTTTTGGGGAAAAAGGATACCTCAACTTATACAGTATTTGGACAGGAGGGGAATGAGGACGAAACAGACACACCACAGGAGGAGGATGACTGGAACGAGGTTAGGGGACTGGCAGCCCATGAGGAGGTCGGCAGGAGCACCAAACCACGAGGAAAACCAACAGAGAAGGTAAACAACCGGGACTTAAATTGCCTATACACTAATGCTAGGAGCCTAAGAACCAAAATGGGAGAGCTAGAGGTTATAGCCAGTAAGGAGGACCTAGACATAATTGGAATCACAGAAACATGGTGGTCCGAAGACAACAAATGGGATGTGGTCCTACCAGGGTACAAACTCTATAGGAGGGACAGGACACACAAGAAGGATTGAGGAATAGCGGTATATAAAAAGGATTCCATTCCTTCAACCAGGATGGAAACAACAGTAAGGGCGGATGGCTTGGAATCACTATGGGTTAAGCTGAAAGGAGAAAATGGAGCAGACATAAAATTGGGACTGTACTATCGCCCACCAGGACAACCGGAAGCAAACGACCAGGACCTGGAGGCTGAATTGAGGCAGGTATGCAAAAGCGGAAGTGTGGTGGTAATGGGGGATTTCAACTACCCTGGAATAGACTGGAGCATTGGACACTCAAATTGCACAAGAGAAACAAAATTCCTGGAGGCGGTGAGTGACTGTTTCATGGAACAGCTGGTCACGGAACCAACACGAGGAGATGCCACTCTTGACCTAATCCTCAACGGGCTAGGGGGACCCGCAAAGGAGGTGGTAGTGCTAGCGCCACTGGGAAATGGCGATCACAACATGATCCAGTACAAGCTAAAAATAGGAACATCAAAGGTGAAAAGAGCCACAACGACAGCACTCAATTTCAGAAAAGGAAATTACGAGGCCATGAGGAAAATGGTGGGAAAGAAGCTCAGCAACAGCTCAGGGAAAATGGAGACCGTAGAGGAAGCCTGGGCCCTACCAAGGGCACGGTGCATGAAGCACAAAACCTGTACATCCCCAGGTTTAGGAAAGGGTGCAAAAAGAATCGAACAAAAAAACCTGGCGTGGATAACAAATGCAGTGAAAAAGGCGATAAGTGACAAGAAAACATCTTTCAGAAAATGGAAAAAGGACCAAACAAAAGACAACCAGAAGGAGCACAAAAGGCACCAAAAAGACTGTCATCGAGTGGTTAGGAAAGCGAAAAGAGAATATGAGGAGAGACTGGCGGGAGAAGCAAGAAACTTCAAACCATTCTTCAGGTATGTGAAGGAGAAACAACCAGCCAGGGAGGAAGTGGGACCGCTGGACGATGGAGACAGGAAGGGAGTGGTAAAAGAGGAAAAAGAGATAGCTGACAGGTTAAACAAGTTTTTCTCGTCAGTTTTCACCAGAGAGGACACATCCAATATCCCAGAACCCGAGGAGATCATAAACAGAGTCCATGATGAAAAGCTGGTCCAACTAGAGGTAAGCCAAGAGGATGTCCTCCGACAGATAGACAGACTGAAGAGCGACAAATCACCAGGTCCGGACGGCATCCACCCGAGAGTACTAAAAGAGCTGAGAAACGAAATAGCGAAAACACTTCGCCAAATATGTAACCTAGACTTAAAAACTGGGGAGATCTCAGAGGACTGGAAAATAGCAAATGTCACGCCCATCTTTAAGAAGAGATCAAGGGGTGACCCGGGAAACTACAGGCCGGTGAGCTTGACCTCGGTTCCGGGAAAGATGATGGAAGCACTGGTTAAGGACACAATCTGCGAACACATAGAAAATAAGGGACAACTGAAGGCGAGCCAGCACAGCATCTGCAAGGGAAGGTCATGCCTCACGAACTTACTGTACTTCTTTGAGGGAATAAACAGCCAGATGGATAAGGGAGAATCCATAGACATCATTTACCTTGACTTCCAAAAAGCCTTCGACAAGGTACCTCACAAACAGCTACTTAAGAAGCTGTGGAGCCATGGGGTGCAAGAGGATATCCAACGATGGATCAAACACTGGCTGGCAGGCAGGAAACAGAGGGTTGGAGTAAAGGGCCATTACTCAGACTGGTAATGGGTCACGAGCGGAGTTCCACAGGGGTCGGTGCTGGGATCGCTCCTGTTCAATATATTTATTAACGACCTGGAGACGGGGACGAAATGTGAGGTTATTAAATTTGCTGATGACACCAAACTCTGCAGCAGGGTTAGAAGCACGGAAGACTGTGAAGACCTGCAAAGGGACCTAACGAGACTAGAAGAATGGGCAAAAAAGTGGCAAATGAGTTTTAACATAGAGAAATGCAAGGTCATGCAAGTAGGGAAAAAGAACCCGATGTTCAGCTACAAAATGGGGGGATCATTGCTAGGGGTGAGCAACCTTGAAAGAGACCTGGGGGTGATGGTGGATTCAACATTGAAAGCATCAGCACAGTGTGCGACAGCCTCAAAGAAAGCGAACAGAATGTTGGGTATCATTAAAAAGGGTATCACGACCAGGACGAAGGAAGTCATCATGCCGATATATCGTGCAATGGTGCGCCCACATCTGGAATACTGTGTCCAGTACTGGTCGTTGCACCTCAAGAAGGACATAACAGTACTTGAGGGGGTCCAGAGAAGAGCAACTGAACTGATAAAAGGTATGGAAAACTGACAGGTTGAAAATGCTGGGGTTGTTCTCCCTGGAAAAGCGGAGACTTAGAGGAGACATGATAGAAACCTTCAAAATCCTGAAGGGCATATAGAAGGTAGACAGGAACAGATTCTTCAGACTGTGGGGAGCCACAAGTACTAGGGGTCACTTGGAGAAACTGAAAGGGGACAGATTTAGAACAAATGCTAGGAAGTTCTTTTTTACCCAGAGGGTGGTGGACACATGGAGCACGCTTCCGGAGGTTACAGGGGTTCAAGGAAGGTTTGGATAGGTTCCTAAAGGATAAGGGGATTGAGGGGTACAGATAGAAGTAGAGGTAGGTTATAGAAATGGTCAGGAACCACTTCACAGGTCATGGACCTGATGGGCCGCCACGGGAGCGGATCTCTGGTCTGACCCAGTGGAGGCAACTTCTTCTTATGGATATCTTATATTCGAGTACATACAGTAGTACAAAATTCTGTTGCCCGTGTGTTCTTTGGGAAGTGTCTGCTAGAAGGCTATTTTTGATTGCATCTGTACAGTAATCAATCCCATGTTGTGGAAGTCTTTGCCCATTGAAACTTTACTTTTTTCTTAACTTAGACAAATTGTGTTATTTCTGTATTTTATTGTTTTGCTGCTAGCAAGTTGTTTTATGTTTGGCTTTTAGTGCTTGACCAGCACAGAGAGGGAGAGGGCATACCAAACACAATGCAGCAAGAATAAAGCACAAAGGGCCTCAGTGAACAAGGACTTGTCTTTATTGACCCAACATGAGCCATGTTTCAGCATACAATGCCTGCATCAGGGGTTGACCAATGAGCAAATATGATTACCAAACTTTGGGGATCAGAATCGGTCCTAAAGCCCAAGCACAGAGAGCAATCTCGTAGTCCTGTGTTGCTTCAGCAGAAAAGTGAAAGTGCTTACCATTTTTATATATTTGTCTTGGTTTGAATTTAAGTAAATTTATTTTTTCTTGGGTTTGTTGCAATCCGCTCAGAGTTCACAATGGCAGAATAAACATTTATGTTAATAAATGTTCTCCTCTCATGCTCACTACCCTTTTGGTGAAAGACAAGAGCAGAAGAAACTTACCCTCTTTCTTGCTTTCTTCTCTAAGGGTCTGTTTTACAAAGCCACACTAGCGGCTGCAGCGCGGTAACAATCCCGAAGCCCTTAGAGATTTAAAGGGCTTCGGGGCTGTTGCTGCGCAGCTTTGTAAAACAGGCCTTAAGATTAAATGTGATTGCCGTTTTCTTTTTCTCTAAATTTTCTGTTTCTAGACAGTGTACATACATCTGATATGGTTTTACTAGACTCCCTGTGACAGCATAAACCTATGCTCTTTTTCATTTTTGCATTAATTTGCCCATTTTAAAGTTCAGATATAAGTTTTCCATCTGATTCTTTAGCTGCAACCATCACTTCTAATTGTCTGTTACATCTCATTTAAAGCTCTTTTTAACTTGCTCTGGATCATTAACAGAAGTACCAGTCAAAGCATAATTAATAGCTTGCATAAGTAAATGAAGGGTTCTGTCTGCATTTTGAGATTACTTAGCTAAAAAAGCCAGGCTGCCATAATTATATGGGCACACCACATTCATATGATAATCCAGAACTTTTTTGGAATTAGATATTTAAGTAGGGTTGCAACAAGGTGTTCTGCTGCTCCCATAACAGCATCCCTGATTACTTTTATTGTAAATCACAGCATTACCACTCATTGTAAACAAAACAATCATAATCACCCCAACAGCACACCTTCCAAATTGTAAATATATATAATTGATCCTGAGCATGGGTTGTTGTTTTTTTTTTTTTTTTGGGGGGGGGAGAACACCCAGTGGAAATTAGAATGTCCTGGGGCATCAGATCAAACCATGCAGCTACTGGAGTGAAATGAACAGAGAGGCAAAGCAGAAGAAACAGTGATATGAACAACCCAAAACACCAATGCTTGAGGAGGAAAATTAGTTTTTTTCTTTTTTGAGATTTTTTAGAATTGTTATGAAGAAAAAAAATCTCAGAAGAAACATGAGCGTGGTAGGGCAACAGCTCAAGCCTAAACTAGAGTGTACTAGCAAAAATACAGCAAGGCCCTGAAAGAATAGACTAAGCAGGAGCAGGGCACAGAACAGGCAGCACAGTGTCAAAACAAACAGTAGCAGCAGCAGCAGAGAGACACAGGGATAGGGTTAAAGTGTTTTGGGGTGTTTTGCCTGTTTTCATGTGCTAAACAGTGTTTTATAGAATTTTAAAAAAAAATTCAGAAGGGGCATTTCATAGGCGGAGAGTGGGCATTCCTGTGGTATCCAACTAATGCATTATAATTAACGCATGCTAACTGGATAGCGCAGAGTTAATTCAGGTGCTCCCATGTTACGTTTTTGCAGGTCTCATGCACATTAGTGCACAACTTGCATTTTTTTTTTTAAGCCCTAAGAAAGTGCCACATTAAATCTGGATTTAGTGCTTGAGAGAGTCCCAGATTAAAATGAGTAAAGCCCAGTTTCTACTCCCCCCCCCCCCCCCCCCCCCGGTTTAAGAACATAAGAATAGCATTACTGGATCAGACCAATGGCCCATCTAGCCCAGTATCCTGTTTTCACGGAAGCCAATCCAAGTCACAAGTTCCTGGCAAAAACTCAAATAGTAGCAGCATTCCATGCCACCGATCCAGAGCAAGCAGTGGCTTCTTCCATGTCTGTCTCAACAGCATTTTATGGACTTTTCCTCCAGGAATTTGTGCAAACCTTTTTAAAAAAACAGCTACATATCTTATTTTTCTTGTGGCCAGTTCCATTGCACAGTCAGTACGGTAATTCCACAATCTAGGACTTATATTTAAGGTATCACTGCTTCTGTATTCTATTCTGTTGAAGATGACTGGGTAAGGCAAGCATGAGAAGTCTGCATTTAACATTCCTCCTACTAAGAAGAATGAATTGATGGTCATTTTATTAAACTTCTTTCATTGATTTATATTCACCTATTCTTTCCTCTGGTTATTTAATGAATAAAGTGGATATATTTGGCAAGGTATGACAGGTATGAGGATAAGCAAAGAACTAATGACCCACAGAGTAGCTTTGTTTCCCTTTGTTCTTCCAAGAAAAGAAAAGAATCACCATGGTAACGCTGCCATTATATAATAGGTCAAGTTTTATCATTTTTCCTTAGGTAGTTTTGATTATATTCTGCCTAGAAGAGATGCCAGTATAAAATACAAGCTTATGGCACTGTATTTTAAAGTCAAACCTGAAGAAAAGGTATTTAATTGGTGTAAAGTATTAATGTTTTCAAGTGAAAATGCAACTCCTCTGTTAAAAAACAAACAAACTTGAAGCTGATTTATGGTACCAATATGAGGAATACCACCAGTCCAGTTCCTATAGATTCTTACTTAGAAACTGAAAGCAAACCAAGAATACACTGTTTTCTGAAATCCCTTAAGCTGTGGGAGCAAGAGGCCTTTTCAGTTCTCTCAGCACCAAGGCTATATATCAAATCCTGTGACAAGTATTTTACATTATAATCAGTAGCTATTGGATATAAATGAGAGCTTGCTGTGGTTTCCAGTTGACAGCTGGTTAGCTATAATTGCATATCCAGATTTCAGAAACAACATGCATCATGCATAAGGAGGAGTCTTTACTAAATGGTTAGTGCAGTGCATTATGAGAATTTTATAAAGGATCTGCAGCAGGTCCATTTTCATAAATGTCATAGACTGTACATGCCTAGGGTTATCAGACATCTGGATTTTCCCAGACACATCCTCTTTTTAGAGGACATGGATGGCTTTTCAAAACCTGGCACTTTGGGTTTTGAAAAGCTTTTACTTTGGGATCACGTCGGGAGGGCATCTGTGCATGTGCGGAAGCAACGATTTGATGTCGTCATGCGCAGATGCCTTCCCGATGTGGTAACCAGAACAGATTGAGGGAGGCGGAGCGAGGCTGGGGCAGAATGGGGCATGACTTGGGCGTGGCAGGTCTGGGTGGGGCTGGAGGTGGGGCTATGGGTCTGGATTAAAATTTGGTAACCCTATACATGCCTATATAGGGGTTTGGGGGTGGAATTTGAGTGGAGCTGCTACCAAGCCAGATAGTGGTGATACTCAGTCCTCTAACTGGCTAAGGAAGCAAATAAAGTTAGGACAGCAAAAAGGCCATCCTAACTTTAACCAGTGAGTTAACTGGGCCCAGGTTTCAACATTGGCCAATGTCCAGTTAACTTCTGGGTTGCTGCACTCGATATTCAATGCCAGAAGCCAGGTATAACTGTGCCCCTGGCTGTGAATAGTTTACAAGCTGCTTATCGTCACAGGCCAGATATCAACTCAGTTGTTTTAAGTGTTTTTATTTGTGTAGATTTCCCCGGACATGTCCTCCTTTTACCGGCATGTCCAGGGGTCCAGACGGATTTTCAAAACCTGGTACTTTGTCCAGGTTTTGAAAAGCCTCCTCAAATCGTGTCGGGTAGGGAGAAAGTCCACACATGTGTGGACTTCCTCCCTGCCCGACAAGAGAAGCAACAGGGAGCGGGACTAGGGTGTTACAGGGTGGGGATGGGTGGAACTAGGAAGGCCTGGGGGCAGGTCTAGGGGGTCTGGATTTTCCAATTGGAAAATCTGGCAACCCGTGTAGATCACCTTGGGTGGAATTTGATCTTGGGAAGACAGTTAACAAATATGTATATGTATCTAGTCCTCCAACCTCAATGGGTGTTTGATCAAAAAACACAACTGATTCTTTGACCTTCTACCCCAAGGGAAGGATGAATCTGTTTGTTCTTTGGGTTAAACTGCAATGTCTTAAGGCACTGTTTAGGGGAAAGGCATTTATTAATTCAAGCACTGCTAATATCAAGGTTTTTGAATGATTAGGTATTACCACACTCTCTGTAAGTTAAGTATGGTATACACTCAGGACAGAATTAATTTTTCAGTGGGCTCTAGACATCCAAGTACACTGGGTCCCCTGGCCCCATCCCTCCATGACTCTACCCCCTCCATTGTTCTGCTCCTTCCCTTCCCCCCATGTCTCTCCTCCCTCTGGAGTATATCTCCAGGCCTGGCTCCAGCCATCCAAGTAGCATCACATCCTTCCTTTTTCAATATTCAGTGCAGCCAAACTTGCATTCTTCACATATAACAGTTCCTACACACTACCAGTGGCTGACCCAGAAGCTTTCCCTCTGTTGCAAAATACCAGCATCAGAGGAAAGCCTTCCAGGTCAGCCAGGTACAGCATGTAGGAATCGCTGCCCATGGCCTTTTGAAGACTGCGAGTTTGGCTGCACTGAATAATGAAAAAGGCAGTTCCAGAGTTAAGAATGAGTTCCGTTTTTTTTAAACCGTTCTTAAGTTGAATTTGTATGTAACTCGGATCCTGTACAGTACACAGGCTATAAAAACATTAAACATTAAAGAAACAGTCCTCAAAACAAAGTACTATAGTTTAAATCAGTGGTTCCCAACCCTGTCCTGGAAGACCACCAGCCAGTCAGGTTTTCAGGATAGCACTAATGAATATGCATGGAGCAGATTTGCATGCCTATCACCTCCACTATATGCAAATCTCTCTCATGCATATTCATTAGGGTTATTCTGAAAACCCGAGTGGCTGGTGGTCCTCCTGGACAGGGTTGGGAACCACTGGCTTAAATAGAAAGAAAAGATAGAAGGTTTACACTTACTTTTACTCTTCATCCATCCCACTGTTCCCTCTCCACCATCACATCCAATATTTCTCCCTCTCATCTTTCTCTTCCCCATGCATCTGTATACCTCACGCCTTTCCCACCACCAATATTTCTTTCTCCCTCCCTTTGCCCAACAATTCACCTCTTTCTTAATTTCCCTATGTGCACCATCTCTCTTTCCCTTTCACTAAGACACCCATGCCCAACAATTCTCCCTTTCTATTCCTTCCCCCACCTCAGCATCTCTTTCCCTCACTCCCTCTATTGTTCCATTTTATCTCCCAAGTTCATGCTCCCTCCCTCCTTTCTTCAATCCTTTGTCTGAAGTTTATGCTCCCTCCCTTCCTTCTGTGTCCCAACATGACACCACCAGGAAGAAATGGGTGACAAAGCAGCAACATCTGGAAACAGCGGAGGGAACCCACAACAAGATGAGTCCAGTGCAAGCCAAAGCCAGGATGAGAGAAAATGGATGGGAATGAGGGACATAGACCTGCGGCTGGAGAATCAAGAGGAGATAGAGAGGACAGCAATCGTCTTGGGGGACTCCATCATCAGACAAGTCAACAGCCACATAGATTGACTAGTAACCTGCCTACCGGGAGCCAAGGTAGTGAGCTGCATCGACAGGATCATCGACAGTGTGAAAGAAGAAGATACGGCGGCATTGATCCATGTGAGAATGAACAACGTGAGCAGCAGGAAATACAAGACGGAAGTACTGAAGGACCAGTTCCAGATGCTAGGAAGGAAGCTGAAGACCAGAACGCAGATGATAGCATTCTCAGAGATCCTGCCGGTACCCAGGGCTGACGAGAAGAGGCAGATGGAGCTGCAAGCAATCAACGCGTGGATGTGATGCTGGTGTGAGGAAAAGGGTTCCACTTCGTGTGCAACTGGACGACGTTCTGGGGGAAGAGCAAGCTATTCAGGAAGGATGGACTCCACCTCAGCAGAGACGGAATGAGGCTACTTGCAAGCTACATCAAGAGAGAAGTTGAGAAGTTTTTAAACTAGGAAGAAGGGGAAAGCCAATAGTCAACCGAGAGAGAGAGTTGATGGTTCGGGAATCGGTATATGCGGAGGATACCGTGCAGGAAGATAGAGGGGAAGACTCACCAGAAGATACCATGCAGGAAGGTAGAGGGGAAGACTCACTAGAGGATAGCGTGCAGGAAGATATAGGGGAAGACCCACTGGATCACAAGCAAAACAGATTGAAGGGGCACAAGAGGGAAGGAAATGCAAGAAAGTAACAGGTCGTAAACTCAAGTGTATGTACATGAACGTAAGGAGCCTAAGGAGTAAGATGGGTGAATTAGAAGCTATAGCACAAAAAAATAACATTGACATCATCAGCATCACAGAAACATTGTGGACTGAGGAAAACGCCTGGGACACTGTGCTACCGAGATACAAACTATACCACAGAGACAGAGTGGCTCAAAAAGGTGAGGGAATTGCCATATACGTCAAAGAGGGAATTGAATCTACTGGAGAAAATACACCACAACTGATGGATAAGTTAGAGTGTCTATGAGTCAAAATTCTGGGAACAAATGGACTGGAAACGAAGATTAGCATCTACTACCAACACCCAGGGCAGTCCAAAGAAATTGATGTGGAAATGATAGACGAGATTAAACGCAACTGCAAGGGAGGCAACTCAGTTATCATGGATGATTTCAACTATCCGGGGATGGACTGGAACCTAGGCACCTCCGGCTGCGCTAGGGAGACCAAGTTCCTGGATACTGTAAGCGATTGCTTCCTGGAACAACTCATCAAGAAAAATACAAGAGGAAATGCAATTCTGGACTTAATTCTAAATGGACTGCGAGGAACAGCACAAGGTGTAGAAGTAGAAGGGACGCTGAGAAGCAGTGATCACAATATGATCCGCTTTGACCTGGATGCAGGTGAGAAACATCGGTCCAAAACAATGCTGAACTTCCGAAAAGGGAATTACGAAGGAATGAGACTCGTGGTGGGGAAGAAGATTAAGAAAAGGATAAGCACTAAAAAAACGCTAGAGCAAGCTTGGTCCCTTTTTAAGGACACAGTCACCGAGGCACAAAATCTCTATATACTGTGTATCAACAAAGGATCCAAGAGGAAAAAGAACAAAGAACTGTCGTGGCTCACTGTAGAGGTGGAGGAAGCGATCAGAGACAAGAAAACTTCATATAAGGAATGGAAAAGGTCAAAAACGGATGAAAACTGGACTAAGCACAAACAACATCAACGCAGGTGCCAAAAGAGACTACGAGGAAAAAATAGCCAAAGAGATGAAAAACTTCAAGCCGTTCTTTTGATATATCAAGGGGAAACGACCCGCAAAGGAAGTGATGGGGCCGTTGGATGACCGTGGAATAAAGGGAGTGCTAAAGGAGGACAAAGAAATCGCAGACAAACTGAACACATTTTTTGCGTCTGTATTTACCGAGGAGGATATACACAGCTTACCGGAACCCATCAGGCTATATTCTGGAAACAAAGACGGGAAACTGACAGGGTTGACGGTCAGTCTAGAAGAGGTATGCAAGCAGATTGATAGGCTTAAGAGCGATAAATCCCTGGGATCAGATGGCATCCATCCGAGAGTCATCAAGGAACTGAAAGGGTCTATAGCTGAACTGCTTCAGCTAATAGCCAATCTGTCGATCAAATCAGAAAAGATTCTGGAAGACTGGAAGGTGGCGAATGTTACATCGATCTTCAAAAAAGGTTCGAGGGGAGATCCGGGAAACTACAGACCGGTGAATCTGACCTTGGTACCGGGAAAGATGGTAGAGATGCTGATAAAGGACCGAATCATTGATCACCTTGACGGACACGATCTGATGAGGACCAGCCAGCACGGTTTCAGTAAAGGCAGTTCTTGCCTGATGAATTTGCTGCACTTCTTCGAGGGAGACAAGGGCGACCCGGTCAACATTGTATATCTGGATTTTGAGAAGGTGTTCGACAAAGTTCCACATGAACGACTACTTTGGAAAATTGTTTACCATGGAATCCAGGGTGATATACTCACATGGATTAAAAACTGACTGGAGCATAGGAAACAGAGAGTGGGGGTAAATGGACAATTCTCAGACTGGAAGAGCGTCACCAGCGGGGTGCCACAGTGCTCGGTGCTTGGACCCGTGCTCTTCAATATCTTTATAAATGATCTGGACATTGTTACGACGAGTGAGGTGACTAAATTTGTGGACGATACGAAGTTATTCAAAGTAGTGAAGACACAATGGGATTAAGAAGATCTGCAACGTGACATAAACTGGACTCATTTGGAGCACTGGTCTTGACCTAGGGGTCACCTGGTGAGCGGACTGCTGGGCAGGATGGACCACTGTTCTGACCCAGCAGCGGCAATTCTTATGTGCTTATGTGACCCTGTTTCTCCGTTCTTTCTCCCTTCCTGTCCAAATGTGACCCTCCTCCTCCCTTCTGTGTTCCAACACGTCCCTTGTCATCTTTCCCTCCTTTCTGCATCCCAAATTTGTGCCTCCTCCCATGAGTGTTTACCTATTCTGGCCGGTTTCTTCCTCCCACCGTAGTTCTCTTTGCAAAGCTGCGAGCCACGCTGACATAGCAGCCTAATCCTTCATGCCTCCTGCGGGTGTGTACCTCTTCTGGCAGGATCTCTTCTTCTAGTGGCACTTCTGTTCACGAAGCCGCAGCCACTGGTTCCTGCACTGGGCTCGTGGCTGACCCAGAAGCCTTCTGACGGCAGAAGGCTTCCAGGTCAGCTGCGAGCCCCGTGCAGGAACCAGCGTCCGCAAAGAGAACTGTGATGGGAGGAGGGAGCCAGCCAAAGGAGGTAAACACCTGCAGGAAGCGGCATGAATTTGGGACGCAGAACGGAGGTAAAGACGACGAGGGGCGTGTTGGGACATGGACGGGAGGAGGAGGGTTGTGTTTGTATAGCAAAGGAGGAAAAAGGGGCGCGTTGACACAGGAAGGGAGATGCAGGGCCCTGGTTCGCAAATACAAGTTTGACATAAGTCGGGTGTTCTTAAACCGGGGACTGCCTGTATTTGGACGTCTGGAATCGGGCCCGGAGGGAGATACACTGATGTCATCAGAGCAGGCAACACACCAGGCCCCTTGAACTCTTCGGGTCTGAGGAGCGTGCCTACTTGGCCTAACCTTTAATCCTGCCTTGGATGCACTATGTAAACTGGGGCTGTCATTAAATAATAGAAACATCAGCAGTGTGTATGTACTCTTTGGCATGAGTTTCAGATTTCACCCTATTTTGCACAGCTCTCTTGAGTATAAGCTGCTAGTTATGTCTAACTGCCTGATTGTTTTGTGATGTAGACAAGTGCTCTTTACAAGCTAGGCTGAATATAAAGCAACCCTTTTCCCTTGTTACTGGCCAAAGAGCAATCGATACAGTAAACCATCGTGGTTTGCTGTGTATTGATAAACAAGATTGACTCTTTAGGACAGTGATACAGAAATTGCAGGTCAATGTAAAATGATCCAAGTGGACAGTACTGATTACGGTAAAGAGATCCTCACCATTAGATTCCATCATAAAGTTTACCTCTTTCCCCTCTCTATGTGTGACCAACGATCATATTCTTTAGTGTTTCTGGTATATCAGTGAGGACTTTGAGGAACTGGAAACAAAAACAGATTTTGATCAACTGAATGTGGGATAGATGGTTAATGGGAGAGGAAAAGATGCACTACCAACAGAGAAAGAAACACGATAGCAGATATAATCTGAGGAAAAGCAGGCAGTATATTTTCAAATGTGGGTGACGTCATCCACGGAGCCCCAGTACGGACAATCAACAAGTGCACAGTCACATTAAAAACTTGAAGACTGCCTGCACCACATATGTGTTTATGCCTTCTCACCCGAAGCTGGCTCACGGGACCATCAGTTCTCAGTTTTCTGTGGAGCTAAGAAGCCGTTCCTTCGAGTTTCTCTCAGTGCGTCAAACTTTGCCTCTATTTTCAGTGTCTATTTTTTATGTGTACATTTTGTACACTGCACTGACTAAATCACACTAAACAGCTACAGCTCACTGTACAGTCTTCATCTCAGGTTTTTGTGCTGAAAGCAAGGACGACTCTGAGTTCTATTGGCCACTGTAAGAAGTTCCTAGTCATCCAACCCCTAATTCTGTAATCTTGGTGTCACCAGCCAGACTCTGAATTGATTGAACAGTTTCTTTAATAAATGATCCCTGGTTGATGATTTAAATTTAAACCTCAAATCTGTATTCTCTGAACACTCTTCCGGTGTAAAGATGTCAGGAAGTGACGCAGGTTGGTTTTATATAACTCTGAATATTTCAACTGGGCCCGAGTGGTCTGGTTAGCTCTTCCGGCTTAATGTCCGGAAGTGATGTAAGACGCCTTGAGTTTCGCCGAGGCAAAAATAGTTTGGTGATCCTTATTTAGCACTAGCAAACAGGTATGTTAATGCATTAAAGTAGACTTGCGTCGATAAGATATAGGTCTGTTTGACCAGTACGTTTTGCAATCTTGCTGGTAGTACATTAGAGAGGCATCTTTGAGCAATGGTTGAGTGTTTAGATGAATTGTATGTAAGATGCGGGCAGAGTACAGGATGTTCAAATAAGTAAGGTTATTTATATTAATCAATTGGATATGAGTAGTTTGGAGTGATAGCTGAATAGAGAAGTTAAAATAAAATCTAATAAAATGACATTAGTCAATTAAAGAATTTAATAAGTAATAGTTCAAATTTAATAAAGATCAATGATTTGTAATCTTTTTTTTTTAATAAATAGTGATATACATAAGATATAATGATAAAAATTTTAAAACAGAGTTTTTAAAGAATGTTATAGATTAAGGATTAAAATTAAAATTAAAAATAAGAGAATTTGGTGATCTAACCGTTGGCTGTTCCCTGGAGCTCTTCTTAATTGCAAGAGTTAGTAAGTAGGATATTTTGTTAACATCTAGTCCTATTTATAATGATATTTTTCTTATGCTTTATTGTTTAGTGCCGATAAAAGTAATTATATTGTTCCTGAGGAAGCTCTATTGTGTATAAAGAGAGCGAAACGGAGATCTGTCGTTTCCAGATGGCTGGGTAGTACATCAATACCTGAGCTAAGTACTATTACGATATTGATATAGGAAGATTATATAAGTAGAACAACTTTAAGTGAATGATATAAAAAGAAATTTTTTTTTATAAAAATTAAATTAAATTGTGTAATAAATAATTCAGTGGACCGATGATAGCTCACAAGATAGTTATACGCCGTGACTTGTTCTTGTGGCTGTATAACTGTGAGCACTTGAGATCCACAATAAATCTTTGAAGGAACACAATTTAATGAATGACATTTTGGATTTGTGACTCTGGCAGTAGCCTATATATTTTTGGAATAGGAATGCGTAGCACAATATTGTTTAAGGAGTAATTCATAATGGATCCTAGCATTTATGTACTCAGGCTACCAGGCTGTACCAAGCTCAGTTTCGGGTGAAAAAACTCTTCCTCGGGAACCTCATATATAATTCCAATACCGCAATCTGGTAAAGATTCCAAAGGGAGCATACCACCATCTCCGTTTCAGTAAGTCAGTATTGTCCTAAAATTGTCTGTCTCCCCTTTTTGTTTTTTTACTATTGTACATCGCTTTGAATTTATGAAAAAGCGATTTTATCAAATCTTAAATAAACTTGGAAACTTGGAATATATCTTACATCTGCACACTGAGTCAGGTAACTGTAGGCGCTAGTTTCAGATCCACCTTATACAACATTCTATCACAATAGGGTAGTTCTTTGTACTCATCTGAAATTCCTCCCAAAGGTCATTTCCCAATTTCATCTGAACCAGTCTATAGCTCTTCCTGTCTTCTTTCCGAAACCTCATTCTCACGGCTGCACTCCACACATTGGACTGTAAACGTGCTCTTGTTTATTACTGGATCAGAGCAAACCTCACAGAACTTCCACTCATCTGTTCCTCTCATTCGATCCTAACAGACTTGGAGCTCCTTTGTAACCCTGGACTATATATCTTTTTTGCTGTGCTTGGGCTGGACTGGACTGACGCTTGAAGGCCATATCACTGCATATAAAGTTTGAGTAATGACGATTCAGTAGCCCAAACACATAAAACAGAGTTTTATGCTGTTTTCTCAACAACCACATGGAATTTCAATATGAATTTTTACAGCTTTATTTATTGTTACTATCTACATTTACTGTATTTTTCTAGTTGGTACATCTTCCAATTACAATCCATTTACAAATTGCATACTTCAACAATATTCTATTGGTTCTATTCAAGTCACATGGTTTCTGGTTAATCATACGTCATTTATACTTTCCTTAGCAACAAGTATTGGCATAACTCATCACATGCTATTGGTTTCACCTCTGTCAGCAATAGAAGAAAGTGAACAACATGCTCACCAATGAAATGCTGACCTTGTAGACATGCTCTATTCTATTGCAGACATCTAGTTTACAAAAACTTTCTTGTTTGCTAGACAATACACTTTTGTAGGCTACAATCACATGGTTATAGTCACATGATTTTCCCTAACTCTACAACTGACAAAAATGTTCTGACTCTTAGCTTATTTTCAGGGAACAATTATGTTATGACTTTAGCATCTTATTCGAGATGTTAAATCATTCTATAACAGAAAATATGTACTCTGCATGCTGTGCTGTCTATACTATGCTGTGTCATAATCTCTGAAGCATTTCTATTATTCAGCTACATCTTTTTATATAATATTAGTGTCTTTTAAGGTCTTAAGTAAAATTGTATCTAATACATATTGGTTATGGGGCCCCCCTTATATTCTGCTTAATACAATTAGCGATTTTCACATGTTCAAAAATGTTAGTTTTATAGTACAATCATTATTTGTAGAAAAAAAACAGGATACCAGTTTACTGTTGATGATGTCACAGTGATGTAGACTTCTGTGTAGGGAGCAATGCTGGAGGCCTATCACAAGTTTCACCCAAATCCAGAAATAATTGCCGAATAAGGAAGTGCTGCGGATGATCTGAGACAGCCTGCCACAGGGACCAATCAACAAAGCTGTTAAGAACTTCCCAAAGGGACTGAAGGCCTGTGTTAAAGCTGGGGGTGGACTCTTTGGCCCAAATTCTATAAACAGTGCCCGTAGTTAGGCGCTAATTTTAATTGGGTTAATTGTCTTTTATTAACACGATAATTGACTGTGTTTAAAAGCAATTAAAAAATGTCATTAGAAAAAAAATACGGCACCAGAACCATGACTACAGAACTGCCTACTGGCACCTAAGGACAAAATAGGCGTTGTTAATGCCAGAAGTAATAATAATAGTAACATAAATAGTAACATAGTAACATAGTAGATGACGGCAGATAAAGACCCGAATGGTCCATCCAGTCTGCCCAACCTGATTCAATTTAAAGTTTTATTTATATCCCGTCATACCTTAGGCATTGGTAGACGCCTTCGTAGTTGCGATTCTAATCGCAGATAGGTGCCAGAAATGTAAGCCTTGAGAACCCCAGCCTCCATTTCTGGCACCTATCTTTGATGTAGCTGTGATTCTATAAATGGTGCTGTTGCATGATTGACACATGATTGGCGCCACTTTTTTGGGTGGCTGACGATCACAGTAATGTTTATATAATCTGGGCCTTTGAGCATTCACAGTGACTGCAAAATTCTGACGCATTGTTAATTGTATCATTCGAATTATTATTTTACCATGTTTTAGCTTGAACATTTTAACACACAAAAATCACTAGGTAGTAATGCTAAAATGTCAGTAACATCAATATAGCTTAAGTTGATAAAATGTAAGAATGATAACTAAATAAGTAAAATTTCTAATTGAAAACAGCAAAAAAACCTCTAGGAGATTACAGGGGGGGGTTGCCTAGCCATGTGTGTCTGGTAAGGTGTATATGTGTATGTAGTGTATATGTGTATATAGTGAAGCGGGGCAAGAGCAGGAGCAATCTTCCTATGCTCCTACCCCATACAGAGCCACAAATGAAAATAGCTGCGTTAAGTTCCTGTGGTCTCGTAAGACTACAATGGGAACTCATGGCAGCCATTTTTGTTTGCTGCTCTGCAAGGGGCATGAGCATAGGTAGATTGCTTCTGCCCCGCTAGACCACCAGGCTTTAAAAGTAAGGTGTGGAGAGGTCCGGGAGGCGGAGATGGTTCAGAGTTGGCACTAAAGTTATTCACAAATTTTTCTTATTTGCAAGGGAGCTGTGCCTTTAACCCCTGCAAATATGCAGGGAGTGCAGAGAGAGAGACAGACAGATGTAAAACCGTACAAATTGTGTTACTTGTCTTCTCAAATTCAGTTTCATTTTCCTATTACAGTTTCCTAGTTGATCAACATTTGTTTGTCCATCCCTGTTAGACTTGATTGGTGGTCATGAGGGAAGAAAGGAAAATTGTTGAAATTAGATTAAGGACTAGATTCAGTAAATAGCACTCAAAATTGGGTGGTGAAAAAAATTGGTGCTAAACGTAGTTCTATAAAAGAATGAACTAGGCTCATTCCTTTCCTAATGTCAAAGCCCTGTTTTAAAGATTCTTCTAAGCCTCTTATTTAAAGCTTACTGACTAATTCTTGAGAAAATTCAAGGACAGTGCTTCCTGATCATCTTGTGTCTGTGACCCCATGATTGCAGTTAAATAAAATTAAGTGACTCCCATTAAACATGCAGAATAATGATGTACCTATGAGAAACCCACCTAAGTTGTGGCCCCAAAAGTAGGTTTGATGACCCTATTTGTGGTCCCAACCCAAAGTTCGAAAAAGAATAAGCCTAGAAATAAGTAGCATCAGAATCTACTGTGTAGTGTAATGGGGGTCACAAAGAATATCCATGATACCTAGAGATACCTAGCTCCCTGATAAGACTGCCTGAAGTTCCCAGAAGGATCATGAGACCCAATCAAGAACAAATTTTTTTTTTTTTTAAACCTATTTATGTTTATAGCCAGGTGCAAGGACAGTGGGGACCCTTTCAACAGAGTAGATAATAAATTTAAACTAGACCTTGGTATAAATTGAGACCCATAAATAAGTCGCAAAGAAATGACCTTACAGAGAAAGAAGGAATCATCTTGTTGTTGAAAGAACCTTCAATACAGGATCTCTTACTACTACTTATTACTTATATAACGCTGAAAGGAATATACATTTTTACATTTATAGATGGTCCCTGCTGGGAAGAGCTTATAATCTGGACAGACAGACATGACATAGGATTGGGAATGCAGAAACCAAAGTGAGAGGAGTTAGGAGTCGAAACACTGTCGAAGAGGTGGGCTTTTAACTTGGTCTTGAACACTGCCAGAGGCAGAACTCACCGTAGGGATTCGGGCAGCCTGTTCCAAGCATAAGTTGCAGCAAGGCAGAAGGGACAGAGTCTGGAGTTGGCAGTTGAAGACAAGGGCACAGATAGGTGGGACTTACCAGCTGAGCGGAGCTCACGGAGTGGGGGGGAATCATAGGGGGAGAGAAGTGGAGAGAAATAGTGAGGGGCAGCTGAGTGAGTGCATTTTTAGGTCAGTAAGAGGAGTTTGAATTGTATTTGGAAAAGGATGGGAAGCCAATGAAGTGACTTTAGGAGAGGAGAAACAAGCAATGTTCCCCAGTTCTCCAATTCTCCTACAATAGAATGGTCTGGCTTTATACTCTGGTATGAAGGCATAAAACTGCTACAAGAGTAGCTTGTCCAACTCTGGCATTACAGTTCAGCTGTTCTACATAGAAATCTAAAAACCATACAATTCATTGTTTCCTAGAGAATGCAGCCTATTTGAATATCTTTCCTGTAAATAAAGTCAGACTAGTTTTGAGCTATATCCTGTGAGCATGTCTGCAATTACTGGGAAAAGTGTCCTTATATTCACTTTGTTCCACCTGAGGCCCATTACAACATTTGACTGATCTAGCTGTTAATGAACCCTAAAAGCAATCAAGCATTTTCTTTGTGCCCTGGTTACAAACTCAAAATAAGGGACACAGAATGGTATAGTGGGGATGCTTTCAGCTCTATAGGAGTAAGTGAAATGAGAATGATGTGACATTGGGTCATAGCAATTTATGAGGTGTAACAGTTCTCAAGAGACATTACCACATTTGCTTTTTTATTTATTTATTTTATTTTATTTTTTTATTAAGGCAGTCTAGTTACAAAAATTCAGCACAGGAGAAGTATAATCCTGAATTCATTAGGAAGTAGAGTATTTTGTAAAATTCTTCACACCCTTGTATATTTTTCCAAAATATACAGTTCAAAATGAATTAAAATAAGAGTTTGTTTCAGTGATCTATCTTTATTTCTGTAGTTGTGGAGGAGGGTCCCTGAGTTCCTATTAGCCAGATTTAGGAACTTAGCACTGACAGACAGGCAGCCAGCTAAATGTTGCCACTCACATGAAATTTAATAGACATGAAGTCTGATTTTGCATAAGCCATCTACATGGAGAAGGGTTGTCCAAAATCAGGACATTCAGAACAAGGATGGGCATCTAAAACTTCTCATGTTCATCTGTTTGGTTTTTGTTTTTTTTTTTTGGGGGGGGGGTAATTTCCAAATGAATGTTGTTAAGAGTTCACACTATCCCCCGGATTCTATATTTGGCACCTAAGATTCTAGATTTGAGCACCTAACTTGATTCTGGGGCTGTAAAACTAAGGGCTCCTTTTACTAAGCTGTGCTAGCGGTTTTAGCGCACACTAAATTACCACGTGCGCTAGATGCTAATGCCAGCATTGAGCTGGCGTTAGTTCTAGCCACGTAGTACGGGTTTAGCACGCACTAAAAACGCTATCGCTGCTTAGTAAAAGGCACTCTAAGTTTCATTTGATTTAGAACATAAGAGTTGCCATACTGGGACAGACCAAAGATCAATTAAGCCTAGTATCCTGTTTATAACAATGGCCAACTCAGATCACAAGTACCTGGCAAGATCTCAAGGAGTAAAACAGATTTTATGCTATTTATCCAAGGAATAGGCAGTGGATGTCCCCAATAATGGCTTATAGACTTCTCTTTTAGGAAATTATTCAACCCTTTTTAAAACCCTGCTAAGCTAACTTCTTTCACCACATTCTCCGGCAATGAGTTCCAGAGTTTAATTTCATGGAGCCCTACTAAACATGATTCAAACTCATGCCTTATTACCACAACAGAGACTTAACACACTGATTATGTACTACATAACTGCATGGCAAATGCTGCGAATCCTCGGCCACGTGGCCTCTACAGTACATTTAAAGTGAAATATTTTCTGTAGTTTGTTTTAAATCTACTAGTTAATAGCTTCATCGCATGCCCTCTAGTCCTAGTATTTTTGGAAATAGTAAACAAGCGTTTCATACCTACTTGTTCCACTCCATTCAAAATATGATTGCAAAAGATTACAACTGCTCCAGAAAACACCAGCAAAACTGATTTTCCAAAAGGGCAAATATGAAAACATCTCTCCATTCCTGAAGGAGTTACACTGATTCCCTGTGAAGATAAGAATACAGTACAAGACAGTTTGCATGATACACAAAGCCATCTAAAGGGAGAATGCCATAGGACTTGTTGCAGACATCACAGTCGAACACTCCTTCCTCAAGGCAAGAACACGCCCTTCAGGCGTACATAGGAAGAAGCTGCACAACTCATCATTTGCATAGCAGGGACCCAGGACATGGAATGGTCTTCCTCTCCACCTGAGACAACAATGCCAGTACAAAACCTTCAGAACGAATCTTAAGACCCATATTTTCTCCTTGGACCTATAGTGAAATCCCAGGAGCCAACCCCCTGCTCTTTCCACATGTCCAGTCCCTAAATCTTGTTGTAACCCTTTGATTCCCCCAATTCTACATCCAATGCACATGTCTTGATCTTAAATCTTGTTGTAAACCGCAGCAAATCCTAGCAGAAAATTTGGTATAGAAGAATATGTATGGGTATGGTATTTTGTAGACCTCTATCATAGCTCCCCTGAGCCGTCTCTTCTCCAGACTGAAGAGCCCTAGCCACTTTAGCCTTTCCTCATAAGGAAGTAATCCCATCCCTTTTATTGTTTTTGTTGCCCTTCTCTGTACCTTTTCTAATTCTGCTCTATCTTTTCTGAGATGTGTCAACCAGAATTGCACTCAGTATTTGAGGTGTGGCTGTACCATAAAGCGATACAAGGGCATTATAGCATTTTCATCTTTGTTTTCCATTCCTTTCCTGATAATTCCTAACATTCTATTTGCTTTCTTAGCTGCTGCCACACACTGAGCTAAAAGTTTCAACGTATCCTCGATGATGACACTTTGATCATTTCAAAAAGAGTAAAAATGTCTATCTGCAGATAAATTAATCAAAGATATAAGATATTTCAGAGTTGTACCACATAAAATCTTAAATGTAAAAACCAAAAAGCACTAAGGTACACCACATTCCAAAGCATAAGTCTTCAATTATGCTTTCTCTGAAGTCTCCAAGCTAGAGAACGACATGGGGACAAATTTATCCCCAACTCCGCAAGAACTCAATTTCCCCGTTCCATCCCCATGAATTTTGTCCCTGTCCATACCTCATTCCTGTAAGCTCTGGCCTTGACCACACAAGCCTCGAACATTTATGATTTTAAAGTGTTTGAGGCTTGTGCAGATGAGGACAGAACTTGCAAGAATGGGGCAGGGACTGGAAAAGAACTCACTGGGATGGGGTGAGAAAATGAGTTCCCATGTCATTCTCTATTCCAAGATGCAGCAGCCTATTTGGTAGTAAAAAAAACTGATCTGGGACTACCAGAGTTATTGACCCTAAGGAGCCTGGAGTGAAAACTGTTTCAGAACCTACCAAGATAGTGGACCACTTCGATACAGAGCAGGTATGGGGACCCTGTCCTCCAAAATTATTTGAAGGGAGCGAAAGGAAGAAAAAGTCAAGAAATGATGATGTTTTATCTAATGAACTGCAACAAATATTTGATATTTCAAAATCTCAAAATTATAGGTGGTTGCAGTTGAAGCAGGCCATTAAGAAAGGGTTCCCTGATTGGCAAAATTTAAAAACTCATTATAGCTTGCAGGTCCTATGCTTCCAAACAGATTTTTTAGGGCATCAGGCCGCCCGATGGTACAAATTAATATCTGAATTTGTAAATAAAAAACAAAAAAATAGTCTTAGAGAGATTTGGAGCATTGAAATCAAGCAGTATATTTCTGCATCTCGATGGCCACGTATTTGGATTTGGAGGATGAAATGAGACAAACTTGGTTTTTTCTGTTACATAGATCTTTTTGGACCCCTGTCAGGCTACATAAGTTAAATAGTTCTAAATCTAATAGATGCTGGCATTGTCATTTATGTTCTCCACAAACAGTACTTCATAACATATTCATTTATAATTTTTACTTATTCATTGGTCTTCAGAAGTGCCAGTATTAGCCAGTTGGTTTGAGTGGCCAAATACTATGTGGCACTAGCCTCCTCATCAGACTGTTATGTTTTATATAAAGTGCTTTAGTAGTGCTTCTATACTTCAGTGCTTGAGTAAATAAATAAATAATCTTTCAACTTATCTTTTTTTCTGCATTTTCTGAGTTTTCCCTTTGTCAATAGTTATCGGGAAGGGACCTGTCATTCTGACATGTTTCACCCGAAGGCTGTATCAAGAAAAAGTCCCCCCTTTTGCTTTAGCTCCACACCATCCCGATCATTGGAAATTTTGTGACAAAGATATTTATTATCCAATGAGCGGGATGGTGTGGAGCTAAAGCAAAAGGGGGGACTTTTTCTTGATACAGCCTTCGGGTCTGGAAGGACCTTGCTATACCTTGAAATGAGAATGAGAAAGGAGAATTAGGAAGAAAACTGTTATGGATTTGTAAGCATTAATTTCTGCTTTGCGCAGCTTTCCTGGAACATTCCTGGATGTGTATTGAAGGAAGTGACCCTTGTTGAAATCTCCAAGTAAATCCCTTGCCTAATTATATGGACTATTTATTGACTGTGAGGAGTTCATTGAGTGAGTGGATTATGTGCCAGCTGACTTCCTAGTTCAATAGTTCCAACTCTGCCCTTAAACCAGTCCGGTGTAGCCCATCTAATATTCATCTGAACCCAGTTTTCATTTTCCTTTTACTGAATGTATTTTCTGTATATATTGAGAATCCATTAAAGAGAGTTATATATTTAAAATACAGAATAGCCTTCAGTCCCGTTTTTGAACATTTGAATTTACTAGGTCTAAGTTCTATTTTACCTGGTGTACTGAACTCGCTAACAGGGGACCCTGTGTGCTATGAGGGGGAAAGTGTAGAGTGTGTTTTGGCCAAAGACCTACTATATTGATTAAAGCACCAAGACCCACCTCGGGTTGACCCTTAACCCAAACCAATGAGGCGGACGCTACACCTTATTTGACTATATAAGTAGACAAAGGAGAAGAGACACACTAAGCTTTGTGAGTCTTCTCCGACCAGTTTGCGAGCCTTCTACGACGGCGACCCAATTCACTAACCTCCTGCCCGATCCACTCCACACCAAATCCAATCCGCACATGCAAATGAGGGTAAATGGCATGCAAAGTAGGAAGGCAGCGATTCATTAAACAGAAGAAGGAACAACGATTGGGCTGGCCGATCCAAAAAGAAGCGACTGCTGAGGACCAGTCGCTCATGTCCTTGCCGACTGTCCTGCTCTCTGCCGCCCTGAAATCCCAGTATCAAAATAAAAAAAATATCAAAATTGTGCACAAAGCACAGTGCGAGGCTGTGGTTTTAACCCACGGGTTTAAAGCGGGGATGCACAGCGTGTTCTGTTTCATGTTGTATTAGCAACTGAAGGGAATCAAATGGCTTCTTCTCTAGTCTGTATCCCTCTATCTAGAGAGAGTGTTGTTGCGAAGCGTGTTCTGTTCCTGCAAAGTACACTTGTGGGGCCAGCAAGTGCAAGCCACCCCCCCCTTTTGTTTTTCCTCAAGTTCTGTGGAGAGCAAGCGCATGTGCGGATCGCATCTCCAGGCAGAGCGGATGGTCTGCGCATGCATTTGGATTGCTCTGCAGTGATCCGTGGGGTCGCTAAGGGGCGTGTGTCCTATCACTTAATTTGCATGGGGACTGTTTAGTGAATTGGTTGCCGGCAAGACTCGGCCACGGATTGCAATCGGATCGGATAGGTGAGTTTAGTGAATCTAGGCCACAGTCAAGTAAAAGAGCGCAGAGGTGGGCTTTGGAGATAAGAGAATTTCCTGAGGCATTAGAGAGATACTGAATACTAAGCTGAACAAATATGCAATGTAAATGTGCTGACTTTTATATGTAGGCTGTTAGTTGATTGTGCCCGTAGGGGCAGTTAGGAACTATCATTGCTAACCAGAGGCAGAACCGCCTAAAACTCTGTAGGAGGGTGGCTTGGACTTTTCAGAGAAGATATCCTTGTTGGTGAGGGAGGGGGGAGGTACCCTTTGGTGAGAGGGTGAGAAGAAAGACCAGCTGGTATCAGAATCAGAAGGGGTATCTGTAGCCAGGGAGGGATGGTGATAACTGTCCTTTCTTGCCATGACCTATGCCTGAACTGTACTTAAGTGAATCAGTATACTCCCTCTAAGCTGAGCAGGTGTCCTCCAGCTGCATTGCTACCACTAGGGGGTGGAATATTTTCAGTCGCTAAGGACAGGTATGTTCCCTGGAGTCCTGCAGAACTTGCATGTCCCTCACAATTGAAAAATGTGACAGTAAAACAGCACCCTCTATTGGTGAGACTGTGGGTGGAGGACTCCTGCTCAGCTTAGAGGGAACAGTGCGTCTGGAGTAGTCACTGCCAGCTGAGCCAAGCCATCACCATTGATTTGTGAAGGTATATCAAAGAGGATCCACTATACTTTCTGGAGGGCTAAAACCATGAGTAGCAGGCTACATCTGCCAGGGTTATTGCTCGAGTTACTTATGCTTAGGGTTACCAGACTTCCAGGAAAACCTGGACATGACCTCTTTTTAGAGGACTGTCCAGGTGCCTGGACGGATTTTCAAAGTCTGGTAGTTTGAGTTTCCGAGCTTGGGGTCGCATCTGGAGGGCCGAGCATGTGCGGAGGGGACATGATGATGTGTGACGTTATCACGCTGCATCTGTGCATGCTCGGAGGCCCTCTAGACATGGCCCCGAGCTTGTCAAAGGAGATGAGGGGGTGGGGCTGGAGGCAGAACAGGGCGGGGCCATGTGTTTTCTTTTCGTGGAGAAGAAATCTGTTAACCCTACTTATGCCTAATAAAAGTTGTTGAATCTTTCCTGTGTGGATCCTCCTTTGTCACATGCCACCACAGAACTTAAGGTTTCAGGGGGAGGAGAGGAACCCAAATTTGTAAGAGTATTCATAGGGCTAGATTCACTAAACCTTCTGATCCTGTACCGGCGATTGCAAAACCAGTTTTACTGGTTTTGATCGTTCCCCGACCCCGACCCAATTCAATAAACTGCTATACTATCAATCTCCGATCCAATCCGATCCTCCCATGCAAAAGAGCAAAATCTCATGCAAACTAAACAAGCGATTGATTCATTAACAATTGCTTGGCTATTTTGAATCGAGTTTTACTACTGTCAAACCCGACTTCTGGGGTTATTTTTTTAATGGCAATCAGGGACTTCCTTAGGGTTGCGCCTAAGGAAGTCCCTGATTGGCCAAAGCATGCAAAAAAGATAGTGAATGAATCGCTGATTTAAAATCAGCCAACAGCAATTGAATTACTAGTGAGTCTGGGCCATAGTCTTCTGTTTAGATAATGTGTATTCATTCAACTCCCCCCCCCTGGTTGTAGCAGAGTCAAAGAAATAGGGAGCCACTTCTGCACTGAGTGACTCACTTTGAATTTTGCTTTTGAAGCCAAGAAGAAATTGAGTTGCAGATCATTTTGCATTGCATGAAGCATGGATGCTGTAAGAGGCAGCAAATGTGTGTGTTGTCAGATTATCCCCATTGGGTTTGTTCTAATGTTGAAACAAAGGCTTTGTCTTGGAACAACAGAACTCCTGATGGGGTGTATTGATTTCAGTGCTGACACCTGAATACCTAATGTCTGCACCACTAAGACCACAAGCAACAGCTTATTCCCAAAGGAAATGAACCCTGTTGTCTATCCAAAGACACTTTGATGTGATTTACAAGCAGGAATCTTTCCTTCCTCTTATCCCTTTTTAAATGTCACATGGAAATATTCAACAGGATATGGCTATAAACTAAGGGCTTCTTTTATTAAGCCGCACTAGCGGGGTTAACACTTGTGACTTTTCATCACGCGCTAATCTCCACGCTGGCCTAAAAACTACCACCTGCTCAAGAGGAGGCGGTAGCGGCTAGCTGTGGCTGGCGGTTTAGCGCGCAGTATTACATGGGTTAAACCGCTAGCGCACCTTTGTAAAAGGAGCCCTTACAAAATTACATTTTTTCACAAATGTTACTTTAGGAATGTGCTGTTGAAAGTGAATGAAAAAATACCTTGGAAGTGTTCATATATTTAAATTGTATGCTAATATGGTTTTGGATTACTTAGTTGTAGTCCGTCATTTGAGTAATATTTTATATGACTGGCTCCTTATTGTTTGAAATATATTTCATTAAATTATTACTTCTATACAACGCTTTGAATTTTATGATTAATGTTTAATCAAATTTTAATAAACTATGAAACACTTAAAAGAAATATTGTATTTTTTCCTCTAGGACACAGCGGGACAGGAAAGGTATCGGACAATTACCACAGCATATTATCGTGGTGCTATGGGTTTTATTTTAATGTATGATATTACAAATGAAGAATCCTTCAATGCAGTCCAGGACTGGTAAGTACAGTAAATCTCATCATAGATAGACAGAGGAGCGGAGCATAATCAAAAATGTGCCTAAGTCTGATATTAGACGTTTTGTGCAAGACATCCATAAACCCACAGGAAAAATGTCCATTTTCAAAACTGCCAAACGTCTATCTTTTATTTTTGAAAATGAGCTAGGTATAAGTTTTGGTCCTTAGAATGCCTACCTTTTTTGCCCATTTTCAAAAATAAAAATATCCATGCTAAAAACATACAAAAGCAAGTTTTGTAGACATATCCACCAACTACTTTGTCTGATTGTGGCAGAAGGAATCCCCATCAGCTGAGCCGGTTTGGGGAATTCCTGGTAGCTCAGCTGATGGGGATTCCCCCTGACAGGATCAGCAGAGCCGTTAAGCCTTCCCCCTTCCCCCCTCCCCTGACATCCAGACATCCCCCTGATATCCCCCACATTCTCCCTGACATCCCCCTAATATCCCGTACCTCCCCCAACATCCCCTGACATCTCTTCCCCATAGCCCCCCTCCCACATCCCCGGACCCTCCCCTTTGGAAGAGCAAACAGCAGGAGGGAAGCTCACTCTCTCCTGTTTACAGGGCTGTGTGCTTCCCCCTACCAATGCATCTTGGGATGCAGTGGGAGGGGCCAAAGACACTGATTTAGCTCAAAATGGCAGGGGGGATCCAGGGATGTGGGAGGGGGCCCAGGAATGTTTGGTGGATGTGGGGGGGCAGAGATGTCAGGGGATGTTGGAGAAGATACAGGATATCAGGAGGATGTTGGGATGTAAGGGGGATGGAGGGGTTTAGTGCTCTGCAGCTCAACTGATCCTGGCAGGGGGAATCCCCATCGGTTGAGCTCCCGAAATCCCCCAAACCGGCTCAGCTGATGGGGATTTTGAGGATTCCTTCTGCAGTGATCAGCTGATGGGAAGCCTATGGGGATTTTTTTTCGCTGTTTGGGTGGTGGGTCTCAAAGCATGACTGTGGACATTTTGTATGGTCTCAGCGGTAGTTTTAATTGACACATCTCAGGGGACTAGATTTGATATTTACAATGACAACATGTTTTTATTTTTTGTATGTTTGTAAGTTGTTGAGAATTAATTATGTATGTTTTTATTGTAACCTGTCTAGGTGTTGGGTGGGTAAGAAATTTTAAAAATAAATAAATAAATTGCATGTCACTAACAAATAAAATTGAACAGAAAAAATACAAGAGTTTGGAGCCTTTTACCAAACTGCAGTAAAAAGTGGCCCTAGCACACCTATTCACGCGTCTTTCCTGGGGGTTTTGGCCTGGTACTAGCGACCTAGATTGGCTACCCTGAGAACAGGCTACTGGACTTGATGGACTATTGGTCTGACCCAGTATGGCTATTCTTATGGTCTTATGAACTATATGTGTGTGTGTGTGGGAGAATGTATCCTTTGGAACTGATGGGTACTGGTGCATATATCTCCCCCCATCCCGATCCTTCCCATGTCATCTCAATGGTTGAGGTCCTCAGGGTTACAGGTGCAGAGAATAGGTAGGCACTTCGCATTTAGGACATGCTGGGATCCAGGGAGGTTGTAGGGTTACTGTGTGTGTGTGTGGGGGGGGTACTTATGTTGCTCTCTGAGGCATTGTCTCAGACACTAAAGTAACATTTGTGAAAAAATGTAATTTTTGTAAGGGCTCCTTTTACAAAGGTGCGCTAGCGGTTTAATGCGCGTAATACTGCACGCTAAACCGCCGGTCACGCTAGCCACTACCGCCTCCTCTTGAGCAAGTGGTAGTTTTTAGGCCAGCGCGGGGATTAGCGCGTGATGAAAAGTCACGCGTGTTAACCCCGCTAGTGCGGCTTAATACAAGAAGCCCTAAGTTTATAGCCATATTCTGTGGAATATTTCCTGGTTCTTCCTACGTACACGCCTATACTGGCGCCTCAAGATCCCTGTGTATTCCAAAGTGCCTGCAAGACACAAGTTGATGGAGAATATGGTCAAGTGTTGGGTCTTCTTGCCTTCACATACATAATTGTTACTTGTGACATGCTGTGCAATGCTCCACACATGGCCTTAGACAAATAGCAACAGGCTGCTTGCAGGGAGGTTGGGGGGGTTGTAGGGGGCTAACATCTTTGGGGGTCCCTCAAATTAGGAGACCATAGGTTTTATGTGGGCCCCTGACAGTTCCTGAGGCCCTAAGGAGCACAGGTTGCCTGTGTGTAGGGCTTAGATAGTGGAGGGCATGATCCACCAGATTCCCAGGGAGACACTGAGAGGTGGCCTCTACTTGTGGAACTGAAAGACATGTCTCCTGTAATGAAGGAATAGCTCCCTAAAGGGAGTAATTGGGCTCCCTTCTTTTTACCATCACATACTCTTTCACTCACATACTCTCTCACTCTCTTGGTCACACACACTGAGGGTCACTCTCTCTGTCTGTTTCTTTCACACTAGCACGCTCTCAGCATCTCTCTCTCTCTTACTCTAACTCTCTGACTCTTTTTTCACTAACTCCTCTTTCCACAACTAAATTCCTCACAAAGAATCATCATTCCACATGCAGTGCTATATGTAGACATACAGGACGTCAGGAACATCCTGTTATTACCACGGTGACATGTTGATGTCATCGGGGACGTTTTCTAACAGAACTAATCGGCTGTCTAAGTTAGACATCCTGCGAGCCATATAATCAGATTTTCAGGACATCTAAGTTTCAGGGGTCCAACAATTGAATGGTTTGAACGTCCAGTAAAATGAGTTTATATGATGATCTTAGAGATGTGTAGGGACATGATTTTCAAACCATCCTGTTTTTTCTGGATATCTTTATGATTATTGGCTCTACCTTTTTGGATATCCAACTCTGGACATCCTGAGTCAGACTTAGAGGTCCTATCGAAAATGGCTCTCCACATCAATCATCTCATATTTATCTAAATTTCAATAGTTCCTTGTTGTACTGTTTACCACCTGCATGGACCCCTCACCTTCTCATATTTCTTTCTTGTGGTTGGTAGAGTGTTTTTGATTTCTATTTCAAATTCATGTTTTCACATTTCTGCTTAAATCATATTTGGAAACCTTTAGATCACTCCTAATTTGTTCTACTCGATTTGGAGCATTGACCTTGTTGCAGGTCTATGTGTTATGTGCAAAAAAAATAAAATAAATACGGAAAGGAATCAGATTATTAAATGATTTCACTCTCTGCCTTTCCATAATATGAGAGATACCTGCTCTTTGTAAAGATTTGTATATTTTGCGGTGCTGTCGCTTGAACTGCCCACAGTGATTTCTCCATTATGTACACCATTCTCATGCAAATTATTTGCTTTCCTGGTTTTATGATGTATTTTGACCCCATCTGAGTTCCTTTCAATTTCCATTTTGAAAATTATGTACCATATATATCCACAATAGACTCCTTATAAAAACCTAAACCAAGGAAAACAAATATCAAAAAACAATCCTCTTAAATAAATCAACAAACAAACAACCACCCACTACTACTATATGATAACAGTATTGTGTTTAAATACAAGTGAATATAACTGTGGTGAAAATTATTGTGAGTATAATGAAAGCCCTCAGTTTACAGTGCCAGTTAAAGAAAACTGATGCCCTCTCATGGGAGCATTTCTTGTGGACCTATCCCAACAGGGATGTGGTCACAAAGAACATCAATGGGACTCTTGTGGTGTAAGTTTGTCCATGAAGAAAAATAAATGAAAATCAAATACTTGCAAGTTTCACTGTATCAATGTCCCTGTGTTATAGAAAAACATGTAGACAAATGGATGTTAAGACTTAAATCCAGTTCGTCTGTAAAATGTCAAGTCACACTATGTTCAACCAAACATGGCATTTACCGTATTTTTCACTCCATAAGACACACACTTTTTCCACCCCCAGAAAGGGGGTGGAAAAGGGTGTGTGTCTTATGGAGTGAATGTAACCCACACACCCCTTTTAAACTGGAGAGAACGAGTCTACCTTTTCGGTGGGGCTCCGTTGTGATATTAAAAGGCGCGGGAGACAGGCAGCTTTGAACCGGCCGGGAGACGTGCTTGACTGGGGAGTGACGTTAGGGCAGGACATGCGCGCAGTAGCAGCATGCTGATCTCCCTCATGTGCCAAGGCTCCGTTATGTTAAACAGCGTGCAGAGGAGCGTGCTGCGGGCCAGACTGTGGGTGGGCCGAAGAGAAGAAGAGAATGTGGCCGGAAGAGAAGTAGAGAGCAAGGCCCGGTGTCCGAAACAACAGTAATGGCAGTAGCCAATGTGGAGCAGGGCCCCAGCGGGGTTCTCATTTTATCTTGACATGGCTTTCTGTGATCCTAGAAGTGTCGTCGCCACTATCGCCAGCCCTCCCACAGCTAGTACTACCGCCGGGTGCAGTTAACAGGAATCAGGCCCCGCCCCACCTGTTCCATCAGGCCCTATTCCGCAATCAGGAAATCACTTCTTAAAGAGACACTCATCATGATAACACATTCCCTCTTGTGGTGCATAAATTTAGCATTGCAAATTCTAACATTTTACCTATTACCTAAAGAAATGAATAGAACTGAAGTTGCATATTAAGAAAACCTATTTCTCCCACAATGATTTAGAACCTCTAGAGCAGCAGTCTCAAACTCAAACCTTTTGCAGGGCCATATTTTGGATTTGTAGGTACTTGGAGGGCTGCAAGAAAAATAGTTAATGTCTTATTAAAGAAATGACAACTTTCCATGAGGTAAAACTATTTAGTTTATAAATTCCCCCCCCCACCTCCGAAGGCCTGCATGTTCCCCCCTTCTTTGCAGCATTCTCCAGCTTCCCCTCCTGGCCTCCTGGTCTTAGTTTCTACCAGTGGCGTACCTAGGGGGGGGCGGGGGGGGCGGGCCGCCCCGGGTACCAGCCCTAAGGGGGTGTTCCCGGCCTTGCCGTTCAGTCCCCCGCCACCCCCGAAGGACCGCTCGCCCCCCTGGCCTCCCCGCACCACCTATGAACAGCCGCAGCAGGATCGCGAAGTCAGCGTCAGCATCCCTGCGCTGCTTCCTACGACGCGATCCCGCCCCTCCTCTGACGTCAGAGGAGGGGCGGGACCGTGGCGCAGGAAGCAGCAGGGATCGCTGACGCTGACTTCGCGATCCTGCTGCGGCTGTTCATAGGTGGTGCGGGGAGGCCAGGGGGGCGAGCGGTCCTTCGGGGGTGGCGGGGGACTGAACGGCAAGGCCGGGAACACCCCCTTAGGGCTGGTACCCGACGCTGACTTCGCGATCCTGCTGCGGCTGTTCATAGGTGGTGCGGGGAGGCCAGGGGGGCGAGCGGTCCTTCGGGGTGGGTCGGGGCATCAGGCCTTCAGGGTGGGGCGGGCGGGCAGGCAAGCAGGCTTTCAAGGGGGAGGGGGTGACAGGCAGGCAGGCAGGCCTTCAAGGGGGGACAGGCCTTCGGGGGGGGGGGTGCAGACATTCAAGGGGTGCAGGCCTTCAAGGGGGGCAGGCAGGCCTTCAGGGGGGTGCAGACCTTCGGGGGGGGGGGTGTAGGCCTTTGGGGGGGTGCAGACCTTCAAGGGGGTGCAGGCCTTCAAGGGGGGAAAGGCAGGCAGGCCTTCAAGGGGGGGACAGGCCTACAAGGGGGGGGGGACAGGCCTACAAGGGGGGGGACAGGCCTACAAGGGGGGGGACAGGCCTTCAAGGGGGGGTGCAGGCCTTCAAGGGGGGTGCAGGCCTTCAAGGGGGGGGACAGGCCTTCAAGGGGGGGTGCAGGCCTTCAAGGGGGGTGCAGGCCTTCAAGGGGGGAAAGGCAGGCAGGCCTTCAAGGGGGGGACAGGCCTACAAGGGGGGGGGACAGGCCTACAAGGGGGGGGACAGGCCTACAAGGGGGGGGGACAGGCCTTCAAGGGGGGGTGCAGGCCTTCAAGGGGGGTGCAGGCCTTCAAGGGGGAGACAGGCCTTCAAGGGGGGGAAAGGCAGGCAGGCAGGCCTTAAAGGGGGGACAGGCCTACAAGGGGGTGGGACAGGCCTTCAAGGGGGGGACAGGCCTTCGGGGGGGTGCAGACCTTCAAGGGAGTGCAGGCCTTCGGGGGGGGGGGGTGCAGTCCTTCAGGGGTGGGGTTTAGGCCTTCAGAGGGGGACAGACCTTCGGGTGGGAGGTAAAGTCCTTCGGGGGGTGCAGGTCTTCAGGGGTGGGGTGTAGCCCTTCGGAGGGGGGACAGACCTTCGGGGGAGGGGGGGTCCTGGTGTAAAAGTACACAGAGGGAGAGAGGGAAGGGGGGGTTCAAAGATACATGCATATGCCAGACTTTGGGGGTTAGAAATAATGGGTCTAAAAACAGAGGAGTGGGAGAGAGATGGTGCATAATGGGATTTAGGGAGGGAAGGAACAGAAAGGGAGAGAACTTGGAAACAGGGGATGGTGTGGAGGGGGGATAGAGATACTGGATAGGAGGATAGTTGGGAACAGAAAGGGAGAGATGGTGGATCCTGGGGTGGTGGGGAGTTGAGAAAAGGTGAATCTGTGGATGGAGACAAAAAAAAGGAAAGATGCCAGATCTCCGGGAGAGGGAAGGGAAACGGAAGGGGAGAACAGAGATGGCAGACGGATGGTTAGCACGGAGAAAGGAGACCCTGGCAAGCAAGACAACAAGAGCCTGGGACCAACAAGATTTGAATATTGATCAGAGAACAAAAGGTAGAAAAAATAATTTTATTTTCTGTTTTGTGATTACAATATGTTAGATTTGAAAAGTGTACATGAGACAGCTTGAAATGGGAACTTTTCTATTTTTGTGAATGGCAAGGCTGAGTTCAGTTAAAATATATGCTTTATAAGAAAATATAATAATGTGTTTTATAAAGTTTATAAGCATTGCTGGCATACTCGGTGAGGTGTTCCTAGTGTTGGTGGTGGTGGTAGCATGTCAGTGTGTTGAGAGGAAGAGGTAGTCTGGGAAATTCTGCTGAGCAAACTCTGGGCCCATTTCCACCCCCAGTTAGTCCACTCCACTCAACTGGTTCACACACTGAGTGGGTCTTTGGGTGTTATTTCTGGGTAGTTGTTTTAGAATCTCTTCCAGTGGTTTGTCAGTATCTCCTTCTGGTCCAAGGAAGGAAACTTTGTCAACCTTAGCATTGACCTTCAGAATATGTTTGTAACAGCGCTGCTTGTGTGGCATTAGGCTATGTAGTGATCGAAAGAAAAAAAACAGACCTTTGCACATTTTTGCACTATATGGTGGGTGTATGAGGAGATTCATTTCCTGCACAGTTAAGTCCATTTTTTCTACTGAATAATAGTATAGGTACAATGAAAGTAAATAGCAAAAATGTTTGAGTAGATAATTAAGGAAATCTTTTTCATATTGCTTGCTTATGGACTGGGAAAAAAGACTGTTCAAGCAAATGTCTCCAGAACTGCTTTAATGGAAAAATGTGATTTTTTTTTTTTTTAAGTACTTTGTGAAATTTATTGTTGTTGTGAAATTTATTGTTATACTTTGTTTAAACTTAAAAAGCGGTGTCATTAACAGTGAATCTAATCGAAAAATCGATTCAACAGGGTGAATCGGATCGAATGAAATATTTTTCTCTGAATCGGGCAGCACTATTGGCTACCATGAGAATGGGCTACTGGGCATGATGGACCATTGGTGTGACCCAGTTAGGCTATTCTTATGTTATGTTCTCATCTGTAGGGGCCTTTGTTTTCACTTCTTATTTTAATGTATTTTTTTTCCTGGGAACTTATCAGTGTTTTTTTATAATGGGAACAAAAATGGAAGAGAATTAATGTGTGTGGAATGGGGGGGGGGTAACTAATTTCTTCAGCTAAATAATTCAATCCACTTCAAACAGACATAGGAGAACTCACGCACCATTCACACACCCTCCAACCAAAAACGTCAAAAGAAAAAAACTGTTCGACAACCTCCTAGCCATTCGAGCTGCAACACTTGACCCCCAACTCTACAACCTATTGACCTCGACCACAAACTACAAAACCTTAAAAAAAGAAATAAAAACCCTTCTATTAAAAAAACACATAAAACCAAACTAACATAATCAGAACTGTCCCAAGCATCACCTGCAACTACTCCATATGTACTTCTGATGTCATGACAATTCAGACATAATTTATGTTATGTTATGTTTGGAATAATGGTTACATAAATGAGGTTCAATAAAAGAAAATTTTCTGTGGGAGCATTTGTTGGAACTTCTGTTATCCTGATTTCTTCTATCTGTGGGCTTTCTTTAGCTAACCTACTTATCTGGGGCTTTCCACTTCTGCAGCTGCCCTTTTCACGGTCCACTTTGCGCTTGCACTCTCTGGGGTGGGGGGGTTGGGTCTGGGCTTGGTGGGGTAGGTGTGTCTGGTAGTTTTGTCTGGGTGGTGGCTGGGTGTTTCTTGGGTGCTTGTTGTGCGGATTGGTGTGTCTGGTGAGCGGTCTGGGTGTTGTTGCTTGTGGGGGTTTTTTTCATTATAAAATATGGCTGAGGGTCTAGTCCGGCTTATTATTCTTGTGGGTTCTGGGGTGGGATTTGTTTGCTTGCCCCAAGTTTTGGCCTTTTGTTGTGTATTGCTATGCCTCTCATTGGCAATTTTCTCTTGGGAGAGGCTTGTTCATGCTTGTTGTTGCTGTTACTCTCATTCTGTGTTCTTTTTGATAATGTATAAGTTTCTGTACAGACCATGGTTGCTTGTCTGGACCTTTTGCCATTCTCAATAAAAATACTTTGGAAAAAAAAAAAAAAAAAAAAAGAAAATTTTCACTGCCTGTTTCTATTCTGACCATTTATTCCATTTCATGGTTATTGCAAAAAAAAAAAAAAAAAAAAAAATTTTACATGAGGGGGGGGGGGGGGTGTCAAAAAATGATGGGCCCCGGGTGCCACATACCCTAGGTACGCCACTGGTTTCTACTAATTACCGCAGCCTGCAAAGAGAATTGCTAGTGCTGTAGCTTTCCTTGCAGGCTGCCATCAGCCTCCACAGCACGTTCCCTCTGCCGCAGTCCCACCCCTCCTCTGACATCAGGGGCAGGATCGCGACAGAGGGAACATGCTGCTGAGGACGACGACAGCCTGCAAGGACCGCTACAGTACCGGCAATCCTCTCTGCAGGCTGTGGTAATTATCTGAAGGTAAGAGCGGGAGGTCAGGGGGGGAAGCCAGAGGTTGCTGTAAAGAGTGGGCAGCAAAATAGAACCTGGCGGGCCGCATGTGACTCCTGGGCCACGAGTTTGAGACCACTGCTCTAGAGGTATGTGAAGCAGGAGCATAGCCAGCCCTCCGGTTATAGGAGGCACAGGGATAGACTGGGTTGGGGGGGGGCAACATATTCTCTGGAGAGGGAGTAGGAGGGAATGTTTTGTCTGTTTTGTGGCATTAATTATATATCTATTATTAGCAGAACAATAACATACTTCTATCTCTCTTGAATGGTTTTTGCTAGCAGTTGTGTTGTCATTCAGGTATTTGCAAACACAGTCTTTTATAGTTATGAAATAATAATAATAATAACAGTTTATATACCGCAGGACCGTGAAGTTCTATGCAGTTTACAGTGATTAAAAGGTATTACAGATTGAGTGGAATAAACATAGTTCAGAGTTAGTGAATAAGAATTCAAAGATCATTTGTTGAGGACTGAGATTGTATAGGTCAGTTACCTAAGTACTTCAGGAACAGATTGTTTTTAGGCGTTTCCTGAATTCCCTATAAGTAGTAGGCACGAGCAGTTGTTCCAGATCTTTAGCCCATATTGCTGCTTGATGTGAGAAAAGATGTTGGTGATGACTTTTAAATTTACAACCTTTAACCGGCGGAGAGACAAAGTTAGGGTGTGAGCTCCTCCTATGTCGGTTGGTTGTAAAAGAGAAAAGGTCTGATATATATTTAGGGGCTAAGCCATAAAGTACCTTGAAGCAAAAACAACCAAACTTGAATTTCACACGTGCCTCCATCGGCAGCCAGTGTAGAAGTCAATAGGAAGGTGTTACATGATCAAACTTCCGCAGTCCACAAAATAGCCTAACCGCTGCATTTTGTACTAGTTGCAATCGCCGCATATTCTTGAAATGGTACTATGGGATTTGTTTCATTGATGTGTATTTGGAAATTAAGCCACAGTTGGTACATGGAAAATAAATCTTAATTTGCCACAGCATAAATTATATCAAGACAGGTCATCGCGGTCCACAAATAGGTCTGATTTTCAGGACAAGCCGCACTATGCAAATTTAAACTACAGTAACTGTTCAATTGTGTATATGCAAATACAACTGATGAATGTTGATTTCAAATTTCTTGAAAATTAGCCTTGTCTGTTGCCTTCATTGACAATCCTGATTTATCAGAATGACTGTAATGACTGTAACCAAAACAAAGTCATAGAGCTTGTATATCTTAAAATATTTGATTTCTTTCCCCTAGTTTGTCTAACAAAAATTGGCTCAAAATCTCTTAAGGTACTCACTAAAACAGTGCTTTCCAAATCTGTTTTGAGAATTTCACAGGTGTTCAAAATATCCACACTGAGCATCCTTGAAATGCAAGTCTCCAAAACTCGCATTAATATTGAACATTAGAATAATGTGCAATAAATTACACATTTTTACATATTGATGGCCACTGTTCCTAGGGCTACCATATGGCTCCAGAAAAAAGAGGATGGATTGAGACATCTGGATTTTACTTCCATTGCCATAGTAACCCATCTAACTAATAGTTGAAATTAATTATTTACCTGGAAGTCTGGGTTCTGCTAGGCTGTTGCTGAATGTTGATGGCTGTGATCATTTGGGGATGATAGAGCAGTGGGAGATGTTTTGGTGGAAGCCTGGAATTGGGTGTTGGGTCAGTGCATCTGTGAATGTCTGATTGCACATTCACTTGAAGATTGGAGGAAGAGGCCTGAGGTTGCGGGGTTGAGAGGGTGAAGCCCTGTGTCGGACACATTACTAAAGGTCATAATTTGAGAGAGTTCTTTCAGACCTGCTCTGGCTGGGAATAGGTGAAACCAGAAGTTTTATGCTTGAGCAATTTGTGCAGAGGCACAGAAAAGGAGGAAGACCCAGGGCCTAACTGGGACAGTATGGTGAATTAAAAACCAGGAACTGTGCGTGTGTGTGAGAAGGTGCATGGGCAGATCCTAGTCTGGCATAAGTAGAGAGAGTTCTTATGATTAAATTCTTTTTATGCATATTAGATATGATAAAATTACATAAGAATTGACATACTGGGACAGACTGAAGGTCCATCAAGCCATATCCTATTTCCAACAGTGGCCAATCCAGGTCCCAAGTACCCTGCTAGTAAAACAGCTAGGTCCCAAGTAGTAAAACATATTTTATGCTGTTTATCCTAGGTATAAGCAGTGGATTTCCCCAAGCCATCTCAATAATGGCTTATGGACTTCTCTTTTAGGAAATTATCCAAACCTTTTTTAAACGATTTTCTGGCAAAGAATTTCAGAGTTTAATTACATGTTTGAAGAAATAATTTCTCCGGTTTGTTTTAAATCTACTACATAGTAGCTTCATCGCATGCCCCCCTAGTTCTAGTATTTTTAGAACGTGTGAACAAGCAGTTCACAGCTACCTTTTCCACTCTACTCAGTATTTTATAGACCTCTTTTAGAAAAGCCAGCAGCACGGGCTAGTGCGGTAAATGCTCCAACGTCCATAGAAATTGCATGGGCGTCAGAGTATTTGCCTTGCGGCACTCGGCTGTGTAGCTTTGTAAAAGGGAACCCTAGTGAAGAAGAGATTAATTGAGCTACTTTAGTAGCAGCTTTTGTCTTTGAGCAAGATAAAGATCATATGTTTACTTTATACTGCCATTATCATACTGCTTTATTTCTTGGTCTGAAATTGTGGGGTTTTCCCCAATTTATATAAAGCTACATAAGATAAAAGAAAAAAATTCCAGGCGGTTGCCTAAGAGGCATGTGGTCTGGGAATGCAGGTTTTTGTTAAATTTCTTTGTAAATGTATAGCGACTTGTGAAGCACAGAAATATATTTTCTTTGATCCTTTTGTAATTTCAAGATTTTGTAGAAAATAAGAAGAGATCTACCAGTGTTAGAGACCAATATGGATCAGGTAGGAAGTACTGTGGGGAATTCCAGTTGTTAAGGTATAGCACTAAATACAGTATAATCTCGTTATAACGGACTTGCTTATAACGGAACCTCACCTATAGCGGACGAGGTCAGCTGGTTCCGGCCGTACACCATTATAAACATACAGAAAATCATTGCATATAGCGGACTTGCATATAATGGACTTTCGGATATAACGGACAACCAATTTGGTCCCCAGAGCTGCTTTTAGCTGTAGTTTTGTTCGGCTATAACAGATATGCAGGCTCCGCCTACAAGGCGAGTGGCGTGCTGGTGATATAGTATCAAAATGCAGCCCAGAAGAAAATGACAGAATATTTTTTCTTTCCAGTACAATATGACATAATGCTTTAGAACATCTTTTAGTGTTCTGGTTTTGCAATCATTTCATGCCATACCAATGTTTTGTTGAGTTTTGTTACTGATGTTGCTGATATGCTTGTGCAGCGACTATTATTCATCGATTGTGGGCTCCTTTTATGAAGGCGCTTTAGGGCCTTAACGTGCGGAATAGCGTACGCTAAAATGCTACACGCGCTAGCCGCTACCGCCTCCTCTTGAGCTGTAGCGCATGCTAATCCGGTGCGTGCGCTAAGAACACTAGCGCACCTTCGTAAAAGGAGCCCTGTATGTTGTTTCAAGTTGACCTAAATAAAGTTTTAGAAAAATTCAACTCTGGATATAACGGACCATTTTTCCAGGTCCTTTGAAGTCCGTTATAATGAGATTATACTGTAAGTGTAATGGAAAACAAGACTTTTTCTATAGGTTTAGACGTTTCTTCACTTTCCTAATTTATATCCAGTGGCGTACCAAATGGGGGGGGTGGAAATCCGCCCCGGGTGCAGCCTTAGGGGGGTGCACAGCCGGACAGGTCCAGAAAATTCCTGGGCTGCGATGGCACTGAGCGGCATTGGCGCCCCCCCGCGACGGCACTCAGCGGCATTGGCACCCCCCCCTGCCCCACGACAGCACTCAAGTTCGGCCTCCTTCTCCCAGCATCAGCAGAAATTCAGATTGGCAACAGGTGCTCAGTCAAAAGCTTCCCCTGACTCAGCTTCCTGTTTGCGCCCAGGCAGTTCAGTCAGGGGAAGCTTTTGACTGAGCACCTGTTGCCAATCTGAAGTTCTGCTGATGCCAGGAGAAGGAGGCCAAACCTGAGTGCTGTCGCGGGGCGGGGGGGGGGCGCCGATGCTGCTGAGTGCCGTCGTGGAGGGGGGCGCCAATGCCACTCAGTGCCGTCGTGGAGGGGGGGTCGCCGATGCCACTCAGTGCCGTCGTGGGGGAGGGGCCTTGCCAATCTTGTTGCCAAAATCGGAAAGGTGAGGAACGGAGAAAAATGGGCCTGTGGTGGATGGAGAGATTGAGAGAAGGGGTCAGATGATGGAAGTGGAGAGAAGGTGGAGAGAGAAGAGGGCAAATGATGGAAGTGGGAGAAACAGAGAGAAGGGGCAGATGATGGAAGGAGGGGGGAAAGAGAGAGAAGGGGCAGATGATGGAAGTGGGGAGAAGGGGCAGATGATGGAAGTGGAGAGAAGGGGGAGAGAGAAGAGGGCAGAGATGGAAGTGGGAGAAAGAGAGAGAAGGGGCAGATGATGGAAGTGGGGAGAGAGAAGAGGGCAGATGATGGAAGGAGGGGGGAAAAAGAGAGAAGGGGCAGATGATGGAAATGGGGATAAGGGGCAGATGATAGAAGTGGGGAGAGAGAAGAGGGCAGATGATGGAAGTGGGGGAAAGAGAGAGAAAGGGCAGATGATGGAAGTGGAGAGAAGGGGGAGAGAAAATAGGGCAGATGATGGAAGTGGGGGAAAGAGAGAGAAAGGGCAGATGATGGAAGTGGGGAGAAGGGGAAGATGATGACAGTGGGGAGAGAGAAGAGGGCAGATTATGGAAGGAGGGGAAAGAGAGAGAAGGGGCAGATGATGAAAGTGGGGAGAGAGAAGAGGGCAGATGATGGAAGGAGGGGGGAAGAGAGAGAAGGGGCAGATGATGGAAGTGGAGAGAAGGGGGAGAGAGAAGAGGGCAGATGATGGAAGTGGGGGGAAAGAGAGAGAAGGGGCAGATGATGGAAGTGGAGAGGGGGAGAGAGAAGAGGGCAGATGATGGAAGTGGGGGGAAGAGAGAGAAGGGGCAGATGATGGAAGTGGGGAGAGAGAAGAGGGCAGATGATGGAAGTGGGGGAAAGAGAGAGAATGGGCAGATGATGAAAGTGGGGAGAAGGGGCAGATGATGGAAGTGGGGGGAGAGAAGAGGGCAGATGATGAAAGGAAGGGGAAAGAGAGAGAAGGGGCAGATTATGGAAGTGGGGGAAAGAGAGAAGGGGCAGATGATGGAAGTGGAGAGAAGTGAGCGAGAGAAGAGGGCAGAGGATGGAAGGAGGGGATAAATAAAAGGAGGGCACATGATGGGGGAAAAGGATTGAGTTAGGGAAATACTGGAGGGGGTGAGGGAAAGAGGTGGCGAGCTGTAGGTAGACAGTAAAAAAGGAAATTGATGAGAGGGTAGTAAGAACGTAATCTAGACCAGTGTTTTTCAACCGCTGTTCTGCGGCACACTAGTGTGCCGCGAGATGTTGCCTGGTGTGCCGCAGGGCCGCCGGGCCCGGAGCTGACAGGGGGCCCGAGGCAGGGGCGCCAGTAGCTCGCCAAGGCAAAGTGAGTCGATCACCCAGGACTCACTTTGTCTTGGCGATCTAATCTATCGAGACGATAAGTCTTCTTCTCCCCGACGTCAATTCTGCAGTCGGAGAGAAAGTTCGGGCCAGCCAATCGCTGCCTGGCTGGGCGGAACTTCCTCTCCGATTGCAGAATTGACGTCAGGGAGAGCATGCGTCGGCGTCGGCTTTGGGGCCTGTTATCCATTGGTGGGTCCTGTTCCCCGATGGCAGCGGCAGTGGCAGTGGCTTGGGGAACGGCAGGGAGAAAGAAAGAAAGGGGGCAGGCAGGGAAACAGAAGGAAAGAAGAGAAACAGAAAAAAAAAGAAAGAAAGGTCAGGGAGAGAGGAAGAAAAAGTTGGGGGAGGGAATGAGGTGTGGAGGAGAGAAAGCATACAGGCTGATAGAAGGGAAGAAAGATTGGATGCACAGTCAGAAGAAGAAAGTGCAACCAGAAATCACCAGACAAGGTAGGAAAAATGATTTTATTTTAAATTTAGCAAAGTGGAGGCAGTATTACCACAATTTTCAAAGGAATTTGCCCAAATAACTTAATAGTTAACTGGGTAAATTCCCAGAGATGAAAACTTCCCTTCACTTACTATGCATAGTTCTGAATTTATATCTGCTGTCTATATTTTACAATATGGTCACCTTTTACTAAACCGCAATAGTGGTTTTTAGCGCAGGGAGCCTATGAGCGTCAAGAGCAGCGCTGGACATTCAGCGCAGCTCCCTGCGCTAAAAACTGCTATTGTGGTTTAATAAAAAGGATGGAGGGTATATTTGTCTATTTTTGTATGCTATAAAAACCAAATACAGAGAGAGACTGAGAGCTGTTGACGAAGAGCTACGTGTGTGTCTTTCTTCGATTCCAGCCAGAATATCAGCTTTGTGTTCAGCCAAACAGGCCCAGGTTTCGCACTGAATAAAGTATTTTATAATTTTTATAATTTTTATTTCGTAATAAAGTAATTATAAAATACTTTCTTTGTGTTTATTTGATTCCTATTCAAGAGAATTACTTTATATATAGTCAATATAGGCAGAGAGTTAAATTTTTTAACATTTTCTAATGGTGGTGTGCCTCGTGATTTTTTTCATGAAACAAGTGTGCCTTTGCCCAAAAAAGGTTGAAAAACACTGATCTAGACGGATGCAGAAAATAAATTGAAAAGGAAAATGAGGGAAGAAAGGGATTGCAGAAGAGAGGTGTGGGAGAAGGAAGGAGAGGAGAGAGATGCCAGACCAATGGGGGTGAAAGGAGAGATGGAAGGGGGAGGCATACATTTTCTGTAAGGGGCTTAGAAGGAAAGAAGATGCCATATAGGGGCAGAGAGATGGCAGACAGTGGATGGAAGGAAGAGAGTAACAAGAAGATGAGGAAAGCAGAAACCAGAGAAGACAAAGGTAGAACAAAAATTTTCTATTTATTTGTTGCTTTAGGAGACATGTGTCACTGTTTGTGTGGTGTTGCATTGTATACAGAGTCCAGCTTCTTGCTGGTTCAATTTAACCTTTGTCTATGTATTTCTATTTTATCCCCCCTTTTACAAAACTGTGGAGCGTTTTTTTAGCGCCAGCTGTGGTGGTAGCAGCTCTGATGCTCAGAATTCTATGAGCGTCAGAGCTGTTACCACCGTGGCTAAAATCCACACTACAGTTTTGTTAAAGGGGGAGGGGTTAGTTTGTGATGACATATTCCATACTAGGCAAAGGTATTTTCTGTGTTCTATGTGTTCGAAAGACATGGTTTTCTGTTAGGATTGACGGTGTAGGATTGATCTGTACTAGTCTGGCTTGTTTAGTTTTACAATGGGTGTATTGATGTTGTACTGCTCACTGCATATGTAAGATGCTGCCTTTTCCTAAGTACTCATGTGTGACGTGTGGCTTGTTACTAAAAATCATGTTTTTCGTACAGATGGGAGGGGGTGCCAAAAAATGATGGGCCCCAGGTGTCACATATGCTAGATACGCCACTGTTTATATCTCCTAATTTTTTTTTTTTCTTGGATCCTCTCTTTTCTTTATTTCAGTAATGAAGGGAACTGTATACCATATGTTATATTATTTTCCCTTTCTAGTGCTTACTTATTTTCCTTTGCTATTCAAACTGTTTGATTTGATGTAATTTTGAAAATCAATTAAATAATTAAAAAAAAGAAAAAGGAGACCATTAACCTAATGCTCAGATGTAATGGAGATGTGATTCAAAGCAGTTTCTGTTTAGCTAAGAAATCAGAATGCCAGGAATGCTCACAGGATGCCAGATTATGGAAATTATGAAAGATAGCATTTTGCAGAGAATCTCAGTGCAAAATTTGCTTCTAAGAAGTCTCAGATTGTAAAGGAGATAATTCTTCCTTTTAGACTGTTATATATGAAACATCCAAATAATTTTAAAACTACATCCCATAAAATCCTTAGCAATCTTGAGCAAAAGAGATCATTGTAAAATTTTTATCAGGTTGTAGGTAGGATAAAAGTAATGCTATTAAAGTCTCCCTGTTCTAAACCTCTTCAGTAGACGATACCTCCAGTTCCTTTGTCACAATACATATTTTCTGGAGATCAAGAAGAAAAGTATGTTGCCTTAGATAAGTGTGTGTGTATGTGTGTGTGTGGGGGGGGGTCTCCTTTTCTATACAGTATGTATGTCTTCAATCATAATATCTCTTAAATAATTCCAAACTCAACAGGTTTTGTAACTACATTTATAGTTAGGTTTTAGTTGGATTATATGAGAGGGGCTGTGTGTATAGACATAGGATGAATGTAAAATGAGATTGTAACTCCATGTCAAAAGCCCATATAATTAGCTCTGTATTGTTACACCATTACAGAAGCTCATGCTTTGTAACACCATTGATAAAGCAAATGTAAACCGCTCAGATCTGACTTAGTAGCGGTATATAAGCTTGAATAAACTCTGGCATTTTTTAGCCATGATTTAATCCTTCTAGCAGTAGACAAAGTATACTGCCTGATTTATCACAGACCTGTTGTGGTACCTCAGCGTCTTGCCAGGTCTTCCTACCAATGTAAAAACTATGATTAACTCTTCTCCACTAGTCAACAGAGCCACTGCTGTAGACTGAAAGCTGCTTCCCACATGGAGGCTACAAGACTTAACTGTTTTTGGAATTAACATCTGCCTGGTCACAGCTGATTTTGGAAACAAATTCTATTTCAGCATGGCTGCATGCGAATCACAAACACACTTTTGATGTCAACAATTAATTACACTGGTACATAACAGTATCCTTTGTCCATATGAAACTATAGCTCATTTTTTTGCTGAAAGTGGACTTAGTGGGTTTTGGAAATAAGCCCTTGTTGTTAACATGTTTGAACATAGACCATGTGAAAGCTTTCACTGTAAATTTATTTGTACTTGTTCAAGTCCAGGATCTTTTTCAGTAGAGTCTGTCTGGCCAGCTGTCAGCAGTCAGCGTTCTCTAAGCACTGACCATCATCAGCTAAATTAGACCTGGATATTTGGATATTTAGGCCCGTTTCTGAATAGGACGCCTGGTCTCAGAAGCTGACGGGCGTCCTATATAGAATCGTTTCTAAAGCCACCTAAAGTAAATCTGATTCTCTAACCAACATCCATGTTACAGACGCCGGTTAGAGAATCGAGTTATTATAGACACATCTGCTAAGCTTATCGCGGCAAGGGATCTCCCTGCTGCAATAAGTTTAGCGGCCGTGGCTGCAGCTGCCAATCCCCCCACCTTGCCAAACAAACAAGGCAGCAGGGATGCCCATTCCCTCCTGCCGGAATACCCCACCCCCACCCCTCCCGGAACACCTCCTACCCTCCACGAATGAATGCGGCAGCAGGGATGCCCAGTCCCTCCTGCCGGAACACCCACCACCCCTCCCTGAAGATTGCCAGCAGAAGGGTGCCCAATCCCTCCTGCCAGAAATCCCCCACTCCCCCTGAGCGAAACCGGCAGGAAGGTGCCTAATCCCTCCTGCCGGAAATCCCCACCCCCCCCGGTAGATATCGTGATGACCCCCCCCCCATCTTCCCTGGACCCCTGCCCGCTAACCTTTAATGATAGCCAGATGGACAGGTTTTCCCACCGTCTGGCCGGCAGGGCTACCTGTGTTGAAATGAGGCGGGCATGCCCCTTCCCGGTGCATTGTGGGATGCACCGGGGAGGGACCTAAGGTCTGATTGGTCCAGGCTCCTAAGTCCCCTCCTATGGGTGGGGCTTTAGGCACATGGGCCAACCTAAGATTCCGATTGGCCCATGTACCTAAGGCTCCACCCTTAGGAGGGCCCTTAGGTGCCTGGGCCAATCATGCCTTAGGCCCCTCCCCGGTGCATCCTACAATCCACCGGGAAAGGGCAGGCCATCTCATTTCAACAGAGGCGAGCCTGCCGGACAGTGGGAAGACCCGTCCGGCAGGAAGTTTCTGACAGGAGAGATTAGACACCCTCCTGCAGGTTTCGTTTGGGGAGGTGGGGGGTTTCCGGCAGGAGGGCTTGGGCACCCTCCTGCTGGTGATCTTCAGGAAAGGGTGGGGGCTGTTCCAACAGGAGGGATTGGGCACCCTCTTGCCAGCAATCTTCAGGGAGGGGTGGGGGTGTTCCGGCATTTGACCCCTCGATTATAGGATAAGCTGTATTATAGAAAAGTATTAACGTCATATCTGTGTTATTTGAATGATCTGATTTGCGCTTATTAGATGCTTCATAAGTATTATGTCTCTCTTTTAGTATGTATTATATCTCTTATTTGAATTTCAGTGCTATTAATAAGTACTGTATATTTTTAACCGTTTTATGGAAGTCCTATTAAGTTTAAATTTACTGAATTTAACTCTACCTCATTCACTGTATTTATGTTTATATTTGGTCTTTTTACTACTGCTATGCTGTTAACAAAATTGTAAGTTTTATTTTGAATTATATCTGCTGTACACCGCCTTGGGTGAATCTCTTCATAAAGATGGTTAGTAAATCTCAATAAATAAATATACCTCTCTGCTCCCCCACCAACAAAAAGAACAACTCTTCATTCCCCTCCCCACAAGATAAATACTCCTTATAGACACCCCCCCCCCCCCCACACACACATACACACAATGCTTATAAAGTACAGAACACTCCCTTTGGACTCCACTTCTCTAAGTTGAGCATCCCCTATAGGACCCCCTTTAGCACCTATCCCAACTTACCTTCACAATACCTGGTTGTCTAGTGCTCCTCAGGCAGGAGTGATCCCCGGTCATTTCTATTCATGTTGGCTCCATTCCCAAAATGGCCATCACAACCTCTAGTGAATATTGAGCCCTGTATTCGTTGCTGTCAGTGATCATTTTACCAACTCTCACTATTACAGTTGTTTTAATGAGACCCTTAAAATTCAAAGAGGGGTTTTACGTACTCTTGAAAACTCATGTACTGCAACACCTTTAGTTTTATTGGCCACTAAGATGCCAGTCTTCTTTAATTGCATTATGGTTACTAGAACTGTACTAATACTTCATTATAACTTTCATGTTGATGTTGTACAGTATTTCCATAATGTTCTAGAAATAGCTGTTTATAGATATGGAGAAAATCCATGATTTCATATACTGCCAGAATCTAAGAGATTATTAGTTCATTCTTCTGCCTAAGATAAGGCAATTACTATTTTTCTCATCCTTTTAAACATCTCTTTTGCTAGAGGCACCAGTCTATGGGAAGGAAACTGGTCTTCAGATGCATATAAATACATCTTGGGCCTGATTGTAAAAACGGCAACCTGATTGTAGGTGTCCTACCGCCAGCTAATCGACCAATCGGGACGCACGTTTTAAAAAATCCACCAGGCTTTGGATGCCTACAATATAGGCGGCATTTGTATGGAGTCGTCTAGGCAAGCCTATGGATGGGTAAGGCTGGATAGGCATGGTTTACACTGGAAGTGGTTTAGGCATCAGCAGGCATGCCTAAGCACTTCTCGTAGGCACCTAGTGAGTCATTTGCCTTAAATGTAGGTCTGTAAAATGCTGGCCTACATTTAAGATGTCTGTAGAGAAAGATAGATGCAATTCTGGACACGGCATCTACTGATGATTGATGCACGATAGGCACCCATTTTGCAGGCGTCGTTTCCAGAATCAGGCCCCTTGTGTTTATTCTGTATAAATATCTTGATAACCCAATGAGCTTGCTGTACTTAAGAACCATCCTTGCCTATACCTGCAGTAGTTCGTGTTATATTTATAATTTAATTGCATAGGATTCTGATGGTCCAAGTCACAGCTTCAGTCAGATTTGTTTTGATTCCTGATTGTGGGAATCTGTAGGTTGGGTTTTCAAATAATTTATAACCTAATACCCCCAATTCTAAAATGTTGCACGTCTACATTCCAAATAACATGCAAATTTGCGCGTGCAATTGTAGAATAAGGTTAGTTGTGTGTATAACTTAATAGGTCAGTTAGATGCTAATTGGCCTTAACAACCAATTATTGACTTTATTATTAACAGTTATGCGCCTAGCTGCCCTTATAGAATACCAGCTAAACTGTGCAGTCAAATTCCAAAGTATGCAAATCCAAGGGGGTGTGGACCTGGGAGGAATATGAGTGGGTCAGAGGCATGTCGGGTAGTTAAATACGCAGGGGAGAGTGTGGTGCAGTGGTTAAAGCTACAGCCTCAGCACCCTGGGGCTGTGGGTTCAAACCCACGCTTCTCCTTGTGACCCTGGGCAAGCCATTTAATCCCCCCATTGCCCCAGGTACATTAGATAGAGTGTGAGCCTACCAGGACAGATAAGGGAAAAAAATGCTTGAGTACCTGAATAAACTCATATAAACCGTTCTGAGCTCTTCTGGGAGAACGGTATAGAAAATTGAAAAAATAAAATAAAATTATAAAATACTAGCATTGAAGCTCCTAACCACCTAAATGTGCAAACATTTATACCAGCAATTTGTGTGGTGTAAGTGCTTGTGCCTCAAGTTAGGTGTGTAAATACAGATTTACACTAGAATTTTGTAATGCCAAATGCACACACAACTGCTGTTCTACAATCTGCACATAGCATACATCATCTTGACACCTAACTTTAGCTGATTTATTGAGGATTATAAATAGGTAATCTAAATATTTGTAATGGTACTGCTTAATGTGTTTTAATGATTACCATATATACTCAAATATAAACCGTGATTTTAGGGCCAAAAAATGGGCCAAAAATGGGGGTCTCAGTTTATATTCGAGTTCATGTCTCTACACCCCCTTTCCTGGACCCATTGCAGACCTTCCCAGGTTCTGCCTTAGCCTTGGTGGTCCAGCAGTGAACTGGAACAGTAGCAATCTTCATCCTACACTGCTGTCCCGTGCAGAACTGCTATTGAAATTGGCTGCTGCAAGTTCCCGCAGCAATCTTATGAGACCGCAAGAACTGATAAAGTTGCCACAGAAACTCGTGACAGCTATTTTCAATAGCAGCTCTGTACCAGGCAGGAGCGTAGGAAGATCGCTGCTGCCCTAGTTCACTGCTGGATCATCAAGGCTTTCAATTGGTGGTTCAGAATTGATAAGGACAGGATGCGGGAGGGATCATTTCTGTCCCAGTTCAACTCTGGACTACTAGGGCTTAAGGCAGACATGGGGAGAGGCCTGTGATGGGTATCAAGGGAGAGAGGTGGGCTGAGTGCAGAGCTTGGCACTTGAATAAAAACCCTCAGTTTATATTTGAGTTAACCTTTTTTCTCCGTTTATAGGAGAAGCAGGTTACCTCAGTTTATATTTGGATGGGTTTATATTCGAGTATATACAGTAAGTAGTAAATAGAAATAATTTTGGTAGTAATACTGTTGGTTGCTGTAATAAATAAGACCTAATTGTGTCAGTTGCCTGATATGAAGATCTTGATGTTGCTAGGAAAGATGTTAGATAAATTGTCAACAAGAATTATTTTCTTGGTTACCTGTTGAATCTCCTAGATCCCAAGTTAATTCAGGAATGCAGCTGCTCATATATTTTGCTTGGGTTCAATCACTCTTAGCCTGCTCTTGTAAGCAAGCTCCTGCTAATTTAAGGACCATTATGTCTGCTGGGAAAAATAAAGCTTAGTAAATTAGGCCGTTGCTGTTAACAATGCAGGCCAATCATATTTTGAGCTCTTTTGTTATTCTACATTCTCTAAGCTTGCCAGATGGTTTCAAGTCAGTAGGGACAAAAAAAAAAAAGTAGCCCTGCTTTCCACTTAACTTCTTTGTTCATATACTTAAAAAATTAGAAGCACACACTTATTAAAGACATTCTCATCAATAATGCATGAGCACTCTTTTAGGGCATTATTCATAAAACAATTTGAAAGGCAGACTCAATTATAATCATATTGTTCCAATCAAAGAACTCTAGGTGTGTTACAATAGATGAGAAAACTACAACCAAGGTCCTCAGACAAAATGAGCCAGAATACTTAAAGACTAAGTTAGCCCTTTACACACCTTTTGAGATTTCTGAGGTCCTCTCAGGGAGCATTAATAAGAGGCTCATTTTCAAAAACGATGGACATCCAAAAGACAGCATAAACTAGCAATTGGATGTCTTACTAGTCAAAACATCCAAGTGGGCATTCTCAAAACAGACTTTCTAGACGTCTTTTTGGTTGTTTTGCCTCCAGTGCGTCCAAATCTTAAGGGGCATGTTAGAGATGTGTTTTGGGTGCGCTTAGGACTTGGACACTGCTCAGGCATAATCAGACCTTTAACGAAAGGTCCTGGGCTTTTTTTTAAACATTTGGAGCTAGACCTGTTTTAAAAGCTTCTAAATGCTAAAAAGGGGTACCCAAACTGACCAGATGACTATTGGAGGGATTATGGCATTACCCCCCCTTACTCCCCCAGAGGGCACAACCCCCTCCCACCACCCAAAGATATTTTAAAAAATCTAGTACATTCTACCCTGTATTATGAGGGGGTGCTGAAAAGTTCTCAGCCCAAGCAGCTTCAGATATTAACACAGACAATTGAACCCAAAGAGCAGAGGGGTTCTTCTAAGAAGTACTGTCTGAATAGTTTTCTAACAATGCAGGTTGCCTAGACAAAAACTTTCTTTTGTGCATTTTTCATGTGGACATATTTATATTCGAGACTGGCCCAAAAAGATAGATGTGCTAAGGACCAAAATGTCTACATAGGTCATTAAAAAAAAAAAAAAAGATAAAGACATCTTACTGTTTTGAGAATAGACATTTTCTCTATTGGATTTCTGGATGTCTTTCCCAAAACATCCAAACTCAAACTTAGATGTCCAATTGAAAATGCCCTTCCACATGTACCCTCATCAAAAGAAATTGTACGATGTAATACCTAACAGTGAGCCTTCTCAGGAGTAGCTCCAATGGTCTGGAATTTACTTCCAGAAGGGCTATATCTAACTCCAGACTACCTCTACTTCAGGAAGCAGGTGAAAGCCTGGCTCTTCTCCAGTGGCGTAGTAAGGGTAGAGGGTGACCGGGATGGAAGGAAAGTAGCGGCACCCCTGCAGCTCATGCCTACCACCCCTCCCCTCCCCCTACATTTGAGAAAGTCGGTTGGCAGTAGGTACTTCTGGCATCTGGCGTAATTCTCTTCCATTCTGTAACAAGTTTTGCCCCTGTCCTCTCCTCCCTGAGCAGGTCTGGCCCCTCTCTCTCCAACCAACTCCCCCCCCAGCTACCCTTCCTCTGGTCCACTAAAGACTCTTTTCTTGGTTGGGCCCGCATTTGCCCGCCACTCCAGTGCAAAAATCTAAACTTTTTTACTGTTGCGTCATGGCCCCGCCCCTGCCCCAGGAGAGAGACTTGTCTCACTCTGGCATGCGCAAAACAACCGAGGCCAAGCAATATTAGTGGACTGGAGGCAGGGTAGGCACGGTGGGGGGGAGGGAGGGAAAGAGAGAGCACCTATCATCATCCCCACCCCCACCCCCTCGTACCCTGCCTCCGGACCACTAAAAACTCTTGGTTGGGCACATGCGTGCTCCTCATCACCACCACCACCATGCCTGCCTTGCCTCCAGTTTACTAATAATGCTCAGCCTCGGCGGTTTTGCATCTGCTGAAGCGATCGAGACCGGGTATTTCTCATGGGGCGGGGCCATGGCAATAAAAAAGTTTTGATTTACCGGAGTGGCGTGATGTGGGCGAGTATGGCGCCCTTCCTAACATGGCGCTTGGGGCAGTCCCCCTTACCCCTTTACTACTCCACTGCTCTTCTCCCAAGTCTTGTAGGGTGACTGACTATACACTCATTTTGCACCTGGACTAACTTGCAACATACACCGTAACGTAGATCAGTTCTTTATACTATATCTTGTTCTACTACACAAACAACTTGTTTTGAGTTTAGCCTTCTGTATCACCCATCTTATCCCTATCTAATATCTACACTTGGCCCCTCAGCTATATGATAAGCTGTATCTGTTATTTGAATGTTTTAATGTATGCTTATTAGGTGTTTGATAAGTATTATGCGGACATTGTATTATATTTCTCTTATTTGAATTTCAGTTCTGTTAAATAAGTATAGTTTTGAAACTGTTCATATTCCATAGTAGTCCTATTATTAAGTTTCAATTTGCTGATTTTGATTTTACCTCATTCATTGTATTTATGTTGTACTACTGTTATACTGTTAGCAAAAAGTAAGGGGTCCTTTTATCAAGCCGCGCTAGCGGGGTTAGCGCGTCGGACATTTCATCACGCGCTAACCCCCACGGCCGGCTATAAAACTAAACACCTGCTCAATGCAGGCGCTAGCGGCTAGCGCAGTAGGCAGTTTAACACGCAGTATTGCGCGCGTTAAACCCCTACCGCAGCTTGATAAAAGGACCCCTAAGTTTTATATTGAACTGTACTTGCTGTGCACCACCTTGGTTGAATCTCTTCATAAAGGCAATGAATAAATCTCAATCAATAAATAAACTATGAATATAGACATCAGATAACACAACAGAATTAACAAATGAGCAAGACACAAGTCTAGTTCTATACAGCCTCAGCACCCTGAGGTTGTGGGTTCAAATCCCAAGCTGCTCCTTGTGACCTTGGGCAAGTCACTTAATCCCCCACTGGCCCAGGTATATTAGGTTGAGTGTGAGCTCACTGGGACAGATAGGGAAAAATGCTTGAGTACCTGAATGTAAACCACTTAGGCTATAAGTGATATATAAATACTAATAAATAAATATTGTGTGCCAAAAATTGGACACTAAAATGGAAGTTACACACAAAAAAATGGAGGTAAACAGCAGTTTCATGCCAAACTGTACTTAGGTATCATCCTATCAGGTAGTGCCTATTGCTCTACTGCATAACTTCAAGGAGGCATGAATGTGGATAAAGCACAGGCTGGTTATATACTTACACAGAAAGGAGCTGATATTCAGGCAGCAAGATTCAGGCAACAGTGATGGTTTTAGAAGTAACTTAAAGAGTTTTCTTTTTAAAGATGCTTTTAACCTTTAAATTATGACCAAATTTTATATGAGTTTTCTTCTTGGTTCTCACTCTTTCCTCCTAATGTTCTTTCCATTTATGGTTCTGCTCTGTACTTTAAAGCACTGAATTGTATAGTTCTGTCCCTTTTTACCTTGTGTACTGATTGGTCTGTAAGTCTATTTGTCTAACCCACTACCGTATTTTCACGCATATAACGCGCATGCGTGTATAACACGCATACGCGTATAGCGCGCGGGCCCAAAGCATGTCTGTAAAAAATTTTTTATATAGCATGCACACGCGTATACCGCGCATGCTGCTATAACCTCCTCCCACTCAATCTGAGAATCTCGGAGAGAGCGAGATCAGAAGGCTTTGAGCATGCGCAAATGCTCAAAGCCCAGTCCAGCCCAGCACAGGGAAGAAGGAGAATCTCCCTGCACCGCACAGCCCAGCCCAGCCCAGCCCAACGAGGGAGGATCTTCGGGCACTGGCACTGGCACGTCCTGTGCATTGGTGCTGGTGCCGGTGCCCAATCGGGTAAGAGATGTTTTGCGGTGCTGAGGGGGGTTTTAGGATCGCGGGGGAGGGGGGGTGACGCGAGCGGCGGGGAGGATGCCGGTTCGCAGGGGGGATGCCGGATCGGAATGAAAAAAAAAAGTTGTAAAACGCGCTCACACCTATAACGCGCATGGTTATGCACGGTTTGTAAAAATCGTGTATAACGCGCGCGTTATATGCGTGAAAATACGGTATTTTACATTTTAAGTGGTATGTTGTGACATTTCCGCTCCCCGAGACGGTCATGTCAGAGCAAAACCCCGGTCTCAAGCTCTTACTCGAGACCAGGCTCTCCCTGAAAAGGATCAGCAAGAAGATCCTGAAAGCCTAGCTGCCTATCCTGAGCCTTCTAACCTAGAGCAGTGCCCAGAATATAGGATAACTCCACGGACCAGGAAAACCTCCAGCAAGTTCCCAGTGATATTCTGCCCTGCAGCCTGAGGGGGAGCCCAAGAACACACAAGCTAGGCACACAGACACCCAGTGTAGGGCGTGGCCCTAGGCCTTTTAAGCAGCTCTCCAGAGCATTAGAGGAGGCTGCCCAAGAGAGTCTGGCAGAGAGAGTTCTCCGGGCCAGGAAAAGGCCAGACCTCACTCCAGAGCCAATGGAGTGTGAGGCTTCAATACCCCTGGAACCAGCAGAGCAGCTGGACACCCCAGAAAGCATGGATCTGGATGAAGTGGGTATGCCGGAGTCCGTTATGGGAGAAGCCATGGATGTGGGCTTGACAACTTGCCACTAAACACTGCAGGTACGGAGCTGCACAGGAATAATAATGGAGAAGAGTTTGGAAGAACTAAATTTTGATTGTTTGTGAGGTACAAACAAGCTTAGAGCAGGGCTGCACCAGCTTGATTGTTTTGCTACACTGCAGCTGTGCAGAAGCTCAAGGGGAACTACAGGACTGTGAGCTAATTAGGGCTGACACTTTAAGAACCTGCAGTAAGGTTTTAGTTTTGTCTTTTGGTTCCTGCTTAAAGTTTACTTTATAACCACAAATGCAAATACCTGGTGAAGAAACTGGACTGTGTTGATTGGTAAGCCCAGGACTCAAGCTCACGGCTTGATAATTTCTTAAGAGAGACTACTTGTGCTGTGTTTTTTTTTAAGTGACTGTGGGGCAAAGTAGAGAAAGCACTAAGACCTGGACTGGAATTATACTTGACAGAAAGCTTGCTGTGCTTTCACCGGACTGGGTGAAAGTTAAAAGGATTTCATTTTTTTTTGTTTTTCTTTCTTTGCCCTGTTTTGGAGAAGCCAGGAAACTTGAACTGTAATAACTGCTTATATGATTTCTAGTTGGTGTGTTAAGTGACTAATTAAACTTTACACCTTATGTTTGGTTCAACTTGACTCACGGTGCTTTATTTTTGGGGCAAAGCCCGGATAGTGAGACACCAGTGAGGTCTCCCCCTTTGGGAGCCGCGTCAAGAGTGTACTACCCCCTATCGGGGGTCTTATTAACCGTACCAAGACCCAGGTAGGTGACAATGTCTAAATATATGCTTATATTTTTATTAATGTTGTATCTCGCTTAGTAAAACTAAACAAGCGATTCATCAAACTAAAATAAAACTTGAAACTTGAATATTAAGGTCAGCTTCTGGCACTGAACCTAGAAATTCAATGCCACGTCATATCCAGTGATCAACGTTGAATTTCTGTTTTCATTTTTGGCCGCCAAAACGTAACAGGTTAAGCCAATATTCAGGGTTAAACAGTTAAGTTCCTAGCGGTTAAAGATAGGATCGCTATTTCAGCAGTCCCATTTAACTACTAAACCCAGCACTGAATATTGGCACTAAATGGCTTTATCCTGCAATATAGCTGGTTAGCCCTTATGCGCCCATTGTGAATTTTCATAAGAATAGCCACACTGGGTCAGAGCAACGGTCCATCTAGCCCAGTGGTCAGCAACTTTTTAAAGCAAAGAGCCATTTTATCCTAAATGTTTAACCCAAGATTTACAAAGAGGCACAATAAGAAGGAGGCTTGAGATACGATTTTTTAATGCAATATGGGTATATATGCATTTAACTCAAAAACAAAACTACAAGTACTTACAGAAAATAAAGAAAAACAATTTAATGGTAATCTGACAACACAGACAAACAATACATGAGAGAGAGAGGAAGGAAAAGAAAGTCTTTGAGTCCCTTGAATGGACTACGATCCATGATGTCCTCATTCTTCTCGATGGCGAAAGACCACTTCAGTGACTTCTCGAATGAAAGTTTTGGCTGTTCTTTGGTTTGCTGTCCTAATCTCCAGCTTTCAAACTTTTCTGTCCTTACTTGGGAAAGCTTTGGTGATGAGGCCCATAGGCCAACTGCTACATTGTGTTTGGTTGTCCTTGAGTAGTACCAGATCCCTTTCTCGCAGGTTCAGACGGTCGTCTTGCCACTTTTTTTTTAGTTGGAGAGTAGGAAGGTATTCCCTCTTCCAACACTCCCCAGTGCCCAAGCAACTCAGAAGGGGGACAAGAGATGGATGCCCAAGGAAGCCAGAAGGTGAGCTTTCCAGTCTTCTGCACCGGCTGCAATATGTATGACTACCTCCCTTCGGGGACTAGGGCATATATTTGTAGTCGTTGCATGGAGCTGGATAGCTTGAAATGACGGGTCCGGCTGCTAGAGGAGACAGTGCTGAATCTAAAGGAACTCCTCACTTTTGAAGAGGAAATCCGCGAACAGGAGAGGCTTCTAGTGCATTCAGTCCAAACGAAGAGGTCAAGGAACTAGAAAGATACATCAAGGAAGCACACCAGCAGCATGTGGAGAACTGTTCCCAAACAACTCAGGAAGAAGGCCTGGACGAGAGGAGAGAAGACACCCCTGCAAATTCTGGAGAGAAGGAAGCGGAGACTAGGGGCGATCACACACCAGGAGCAAGAGGGAGACTGCATAGGGACACCCCCCCCCCCCCACCCGAGGAGCAGAAAACAACTTCAGGAGTATCACAGGAGGGAGAAGATCGGTCCCATACCATGGATGTGGACTTACGACCCCCCCAGGAACCACCGAATACAGAAGATGGGGATCATCGTGGGAGATTCCATCGTACAGCATATGGACAGCTACATCGCAGGAGGGAGAGAGGCTAGAATCGTTACCTGCCTGCCGGGAGTGAGAGTGAAGGATGTGGCCAACAGGGTCTCCAGGATCATAGACAGCGCAGGAGGAGAGGACACTGCTGTACTTATGCACGTGGAAACCAACGATGTGAGCGGACGGAAGTATGATAGGGAAGAAATGAAGGGCCAGCTCCGCTCACTCAGAAGAATACTGAAGATTAGGGAGGTGAAGGTGGCCTTCTCCGAGATCCTCCCGGTACCAAGAGCGGATGGAAGGAGACAAGGGGAACTGCAAGCGATCAACGCCTGGATGAGACGATGGTGCGAAGAGGAAGGCTTTGACTTCGTGTGCAATTGGGCAACATTCTGGGGAAGAAGCAAGTACTACAGGAAGGATGGACTGCACCTCAACGAGGAAGGAGCAAGAATATTGGCAGGCAGCATGAAGAAGGCCATCGAGAAGGCTTTAAACTAAAGGACAGGGGAAAGCCAACAGTCGACCACCAGTCGATGGCCCAGGCGACAGGATGTCCCAAAGAAGGAACTATGGACAAGTACTCAGACGCAGGAGGGAACGTGCACAAAACATATAAGAGAGACGACATAGGAACAGAAAAGAATACCGTGAAAGAACCAAGGGAGACTGCTAAGCTTAAAGAGTCCAAGAAGTTTACACACAGGGAACTCAAATGTATGTATACAAACGCTTGAAGTTTGAGAAACAAAATGGGAGAATTAGCAGCAATAGCGAAAAACGACGAATTGGCATAACAGAAACCTGGTGGAATGATGAAAACAAATGGGATACAGTACAGTACTACAGGAATACAAACTATACAGAAGAGATAGAGTGGGGCAGAAAGGTGGAGGTATTGCCCTATATGTTCATGAAGAAATAGAATCTGTGAGAGTGATTATGACGGAAGAGAAAGAGAAGCTGGAATCCCCTGGATAAAGATTCCCAGACGCAACAGTGCTGACACAAAGATTGGCCTTAACTACCGACCGTCAGGACAGGAGGAGGAAACAGACTCAGAAATGGTAGAGGAAATTAAACACGAATGAAAGACAGGTAATGTTGTAATCTTGGGGGATTTCAACTTTCCGGGGATAGACTGGGACCTGAGAACCTCAAATTGTGGCAAGGAGGCAATGTTCCTGGAAGTGCTAGCGGACTGCTTCCTGGAACAATTGGTGGGGGAGCCAACAAGAGAACACTTGGACTTGGCCTTAACAGCATTACGGGGCCAGCTAAAGATGTAGAAGTCACAGTCCCACTGAGGACGAGCAATCACAACAGGATCAACTTCAAACTCGATGTCGGGAAGGGGAGAGGCACTAAAACCTCAAGCATGACTTTAAACTTTAAAAGGGGAAGATACAATAGCATGAGAACCATGGTGAAACAACGGATCAAGAAAAAAATGGGCAAAGTCAAAACGGTAGAACAGGCATGGTCCCTTCTGAAAAATACTATCACAGAAGCACAAAGCCTATACATTCCGCAGATGTCCAAAGCAAAGAAAACAAATGGCAAAAAAGAGCCAGCGTGGCTTACTAAAGAGGTTAAGGAAGCCATAAAAGAAAAGAAGGACTCCTTCAAAGCATGGAACCGCATGAAAACAACCGAAACTTGGAACAAATACAAGGATAATCAGAAGAAGTGTCACAGGGCGGTGAGGGATGCCAAAAAGGACTATGAGGAGAAAATAGCGCAGGAGGCCAAAAACTTCAAGCCCTTCTTCAGGTACGTGAAAGGGAGGAAACCCGCAAAAGAGGCGGTGGGATCGCTGGACGATCAGGGAAGGAAAGGGTTCATCAAGGATGACAAACAAATCGCAGACAGACTAAATTCCTTCTTTGCATCTGTCTTTACAAAGGAAGACACTGCAACAATTCCAGAAGCAGTGAAAGTGTTCATAGGAGCAACAGAGGACAGCCTTACCACAGTAGAAGTGGACTTGGACCAGATTTACCGCCAGATCGACAAACTCAAAAGTGAAAAATCTCCTGGACCGGATGGAATTCATCCGAGAGTCTTGAAAGAGCTAAAAGTAGAAATCGGTGAACTATTGCAAAAACTTGCCAACCTGTCAATCAAAACAGGACAGATTTCAGACGACTGGAAGATAGCGAACGTCACGCTGATATTTTAAAAAGGATCAAGAGGAGTACCGGGCAACTACAGACCTGTGAGTCTCACGTTGATCCCTGGGAAGATGGTTGAGGCGCTGATCAAGGATAGCATAACCCGGCACTTAAATACACACGACCTGATGAGAGCCAGCCAGCATGGGTTCAGGAAGGGGAAGTCATGTTTGACGAACCTACTTCAATTTTTTGAGACAGTAAACAGACAAATTGATAGCGGAGAACCGGTGGATATTGTATACTTGGATTTTCAGAAAGCATTCGATAAGGTTCCACATGTAAGACTCCTCAGGAAACTGCAAGGCCATGGAATAGAAGGAGACATACTAAGATGGATAGGCAAATGGCTGGAGAACAGAAGGCAGAGAGTGGGCATAAATGGGAAATTCTCAGACTGGGAGACTGTGACTAGCGGTGTGCCCCAGGGCTCGGTACTTGGGCCCATCTTATTTAATATCTTCATAAATGACCTGGAGGATGGAACATCTAGTGAGATCATCAAGTTCGCAGATGACACAAAGCTATGCCGGGCAATCAAATCGCAGAAGGACAGCGAGGAACTCCAGAGCGACTTGAGCCGATTGGAAAATTGGGCAGATAAATGGCAGATGAAGTTTAATGTGGAGAAATGCAAAGTCATGCACTTAGGCAGAAAAAATAAGGAACACAAATACAGTATGTCAGATGCAACTCTGGGAAAAACCGAACTGTAAAGGGACCTGGGCGTATTAATCGATAGGACCCTGAAGCCGTCGGCGCAATGCGCAGCGGCAGCGAAGAAAGTGAATAGTATGCTAGGCATGATAAAGAAGGGAATCACGAGTAGATCGGAGAAAGTAATACTACCGCTTTATAGAGCGATGGTCAGACCACACTTGGAATACTGCGTCCAACATTGGTCTCCATACCTAAAGAAGGATTTAAAAGTACTCAAGAGGGTGCAGAGACGAGCAATGAAGCTAATAAAGGGCATGGAGAACTTGGAATATGAGGAACGACTTAAGAGACTAGGATTGTTCTCCCTTGAGAAGAGGAGACTGCGAGGGGATATGATCGAGGCTTTCAAAATACTGAAAGGAATTGACCAAATAGAGTAGGATAAAAAACTATTTACAATGTCCAATGTGACAAGAACAAGAGGACATGGACTAAAGCTAAGGGGGGACAGGTTCAGGACAAATATCAGGAAGTTCTGCTTCACGCAATGAGTGGTGGAAACCTGGAATGCTCTCCCAGATGGGGTAATTGCGGAATCCACCATTCTAGGGTTTAAGGGTAAGTTAGATGTACACCTCCTTATGAGTGGCTTAAGGTGACATAGGTAAGGGTAAGCTAGATGCAAATCTCTTATGAGAAGCTTAGAGTGATATAGGGACTAATACTATGCCAGGGTACACCTGGCGAGGCCTCTGCATGTGTGGATTGCCGGAATTGATGGACCTAGGGTCTGTTCCGGAGATGGCACTTCTTATGTTCTTATGTTCTTACAAGCATCCACTTAACATAAACAAACTTGACACTGCGTTTCTTTTGCTCTTCTTAATTTTTTTTCTTTGCCTTGCTTCTGTGGCATAAATATTCACATCTGTAAAAGACAGAAGAAATTACTTTATTATCACTGCTTAGCTCATATTCTGTACATTTGCATTATACTTCATTCAAGTATTCTACTCTTTCTGTTTAAGCATCTTATCCCCTACTCCCCAATCCATTCATATACTGTATAATTATCTTAGCCAATTGCGATGTCAGGGGGAAAGCTTCCGGTTCAGGTGCAAGACGCACGAGGAGCTGCTGCACGGCTGTGAGGAGGAGGGAGCCGGCCACAAGATAACACCAGGGGGCATCGGACTGCGGGCCGCATAAAACGGCCATGTTGAAGCCGGCCAGAAGGTTAGACACCCGCTGAAGGGAGGCACAGCATGGAGGGAGGGAGACAACAAAGATAGGGGGAATTATTTTTTTTTCAAGTTAGTGTTTGAATTGTGTCAATTTTTGCACTGCTCAGGAAGAAATACATTTGTCTTTTTTTCTCTGGGGGTTGTACTGCATGCAGAATCTTGAATCTTAGGGTGTTTTTTAAAAATATATTAGGGGGGCGCTGGCGAGCCCGATGAGCTAGGGAGCTGACCGCGTGAGCTCCGTTCACTCAGGCTCGATAAACAATCGATTAGACTTCATTAATCAATTTTTCAAAGGGCGTTTCACTCCCGCGGGTGCCTAAATGTCAGCTGGTAAGCCCCACAAGCGCAAAAGCGCTGAACCATCAACGCCGACTAAGGCAGATATCAGCAAGCCTGACAACGCGGCTGCCGCGGCTACGGCGGCCATTTTGAGTGAACTTCGCTCAATAAAAGAATTGCTCTTAGAAACCAAACAAGATGTTGGAGATCTGAAGATGGATTTTATTGCTTTAAAAGAAGAGCTAGCAGCGTTACAAACTTCAACTATGCTACTAGAAACTAGAACAACAGCAGCTGAATCGGCTATAAAATCGCTGACCAAGCAAAAAAACTGCGTGGCAGCGCTGGAACAAGCGCTGGAAAATGCTGACAATCGTGCGAGATGGACCAGCTTTCGACTTCTAGGCCTCCCGGAGGGTCGGGAGGCTTGTGACCTAGTGGAATTCTTGGTAGCACTGTTGCCTCAACTTCTAAAGATGAACGACGAGCTCAAGTTGGATTTTGACTGTGCCTTCAGATTTCCTCAGCCCAATGTCTTTCACAAAAAATATCCCAGACCTATTTTGGTTACCTTGCTGAGGCACCAACAAGTACTAAAAATAATGCAGCAGGCTAAATTGCACTCTCCCATAACATTTGAAGGAAACAAAATCTTATTCGTCCCAGATTTAGCCAAGGAAACTGCGAAGAAGAGGAAGCTACTGCTCTCATACAGACCTCAGCTGAAAAACCTCGGTGCTAAGTTTGGTATGTTATACCCGGCTCGGTTAAGAGTTACTTATAATAACTCTACCAAAGATTATCTTAACCCTGCTGAACTCGCTGATTTTATTGAGCAAGTAAAACCCACTGCTATTGATAAAACTTAATAGTATTGGAATTAATGTGCTGTTTGTTCACATATCTTACTGTATATTTACAGTGCTCAGGTCACAATAAGTTACTGATTAATGTTTTACCACCAAATCTCCATTTTATCTTTATGATAATGAAGTCAATGTTTTTATATGTTGCCTGACCCGACGGAGCCTGCTGTTTTGGCTTCCCTCTTATCAGCTTTCTAACCCATAGTGTTTCTACCACTGTTAGTTACAGTTTTATATGTCATTGCAGTTGCTGATGATTCTGGTCATGCAGTTCTCACTTCAATCTTATATTTCAGGTATTATATTACCAATAGATGGTTTATTGAATCTTTGTCATCTATAATATTTTGTATTGACTCAAGATATAACTGTATTGATATATTTCAATGTCTTTAACATGCTTTTCCTTAAATGTGAAAGGATTTCACAATCAGGTGAAAAGACAGAAATTGCTCCTCTACACTGAACAGCACAACCCTGACCTCATATTTTATCAAGAAACACACCTTACTGACACTGAGGCTCTAAAAATAGCCCCCAAATGGGCGTATGCTCCCTTGTTTTCTCCCGCAAGTGGCAGGAAGAATGGTGTTATTACTTTAATAAGAAAACGACCTGACTTCAACATAATTTCCTCCTCCCATGATATGGAGGGCAGATGGGTACGTGTCACACTAGAAATAGGGAAATTTGTCATACACGCATACAATATCTATGCTCCTAATTTGGATTGTCCTGCCTATTTCGAAGCTTTGGCTAATGACATCAGCACTGTCGCTTCTCAACCAATACTTATAGGGGGTGATTTTAATCTGATTTTGAATCCAGATAAAGATAGGAAATCTAGGACCCCATATAGGAAGTCCAGAGCTTGGTATTGCCTGCAAGATCTCTTATACCAGTTGAAATTAATAGATCCCTGGAGGCTGCAACACCAAAAAGATGAATCATATACTTTCTTTTCTCCTCCTCATGCCTCCTACTCAAGAATTGATTTCTTTTTGCTAAGTTATTCCTTACTTCACAAAGTGGATACGACAGATATTCAACCAATCACTGTCTCAGATCATTCCTCCATTACACTGGTATTGAAGGATATTACTATGCCGACAACCACTGGTATTTGGAGATTTAATTCCTCGTTGCTGCAAGATCCTTCTTTCAAAGAGCATGTCAATATACATATCAATGAATATTTCACCAATAACAAAGTTGAAGAGACCTGCTGGCAGATCACGTGGGATGCATTTAAATCATTCATTAGAGGAATAATCATCTCATTTGCTGCTAGGAAAAAAGCTGAACGACGTAGACAACTAAAAGAGATGGAATCCTGTATATCATCTATGGAATCTGCATATATAGCCGACCCTTCTAACATCACTCTTCAAATTGCTTTGAATAAAAAACGGTATGAATATAACCTTATTTTGAGTACTGCTGCTGCTTCCGAGGTCCTTCTTCAAGCATCACATTACTACGCTACATCTAATAAAGCGGGTCATCAACTGGCACAATATTTGAAATTGAAGATGGAAAAAACATCTATACCAGCCATTAAAACACCCAATGATGTACTTGTAATGTCAGACAAGGAAATTTGTCAGCAATTCTATTCCTTTTACAATGACCTTTACAAATCTAAGATCCGGCATTACAGGATATGGACGTATACCTCAATAATCTCACTGGACCTAAGTTAGATGATTGTGATAATGAAATATTAACCTCGCCGTTAGACCTATCTCATCTCAAAGAGACTCTAAACTCCATGGCCAAAAATAAAGCACCAGGGCCAGATGGTTTAACAGTGGAGTTCTACATGGCCTTTCAAGACATATTGTTGCCATTTTTGTTAGACTACTTGAACTATCTAACAGAACGAGGTATGGTAATGGGATCATTTACGGAAGCTTTAATTATTGTGTTACCAAAGCCTGATAAAGATCCTGTATATGTTTCAAACTACAGACCTCTGTCGCTGATAAATATTGATGCCAAGCTCTATGCAAAACTCCTGGCTACTAGACTGCAGCTGGTCTTGCCGAAATTAATTCATCATGATCAAAATGGGTTTTTGAAAGGACGTCTAGCCAGTGATAACTCCCGCTTGTTCTCACATATTATATCACTTACTTCAGGTTCACCTTTACCATATGTCACAATAGCCTTGGATGCAGAGAAGGCCTTCGATAGGGTGGAATGGTCATTTTTATTTAAGGTGTTAACCTGGTTTGGATTTCAGGAATCATTTCTTCAAATGATTAAAGTTTTGTACTCATACCCATCTACCAGACTTCGCATTAATAATGTTCTATCAGCGCCTTTTAAACCATCGAGAGGTACAAGACAGGGTTGTCCACTGTCACCTTTATTGTTCAATTTAGCTTTGGAACCTTTACTAATTGATATTAGAGCTAATACCTCTATTACTGGATTTCAACTAGCGGGCATACATTTTAAATTGACTGCATATGCAGACGACATTCAAATTTACACTCATTTGGACTCTATACCAGCTGTTCTGAAAACTATAGCTGCATACTCCTTGGTCTCTGGTTATAAACTTAATTCAACTAAATCTGAAGTTATGCCACTTTCTGGTCTGCCATGTGGTGAAGAAGTAAGGTCTCTAGGACTGAAATATGCTCTTACTAAACTGAAATATTTGGGAATTTATTTCGGAGCCTCAATGGATGAAACTAAGGACTTTAACATTTCCTATATAATGGACATCATCAACAACACCACCTCTAGATGGTCACCCTTGAAACTGTCGTGGTGGGCCGTCTAGATTCCATCAAAATGGTTTTGGCACCAAAAATTACATATATACTATCTATGATACCGTTTTTGTTTCCTCCTGTAGCATACAAGAAATTTGAGACTGCACTGGCCAAATTCTTATGGAAAGCAAAAACGCCCCGCATTGCTTTAAAGAAATTGAAATGCACTAAAGAAAATGGAGGGGTTAACTTCCCTAGCTTATACGAATATCATTTAGCCTTCTTATGTAGACAAGGCTCTAAATGGATTGACGATACCAATAATTCACAGCAACCTGCATGGTTGAGATTGGAAAATGCATTGTTACCGGAAGAAAAACTCAAATTCCTTCCCTTTGCTCAAAAAGAGAATACGTCGAGTAACAATATTATACTCTCCTCTACTATAACTGCTTTGCGTGAATTGGACAAACTCGCTCCCATAAAGTGGAATAATACAACTAGTTCTCCTATATGGCGTAATCCATGTTTGCAGATCCAGGGTCGCTATATAGAGTGGAAGTCATGGAGAAGAAAGGGCATATGGTCCATAGATCAACTATTAATGGATCTTCAATGTGTGGACTTTGCAACGCTTGTCAAGTTTTATGAACTGGAACAAACCCATCACTACAAGTGGCTTCAATTAAAACACTGCTTATCGTCTTATCTTAAGAAGTTTAAGCTAGCTACTGATTTACCTACTTTAACGCATTGGGCTGCAACTATTAACTCTGCAACTGGACAGGCATCGGCCTGGTACAAATTATTACATAAAAATATATATACTCCACCTACGGTGTTATATGACATATGGGCTCATGATATTTCAGTTCCAACAGAACAGTTTAATTGGAATGAAATTTGGCTCACATCATTTAAGGCCCTAAAATCAACCGCCATTTGGCATACTATACTATTATTATATCACAGAGCCTATTGGTCACCTTTAAAACTCTCTAAGATTGATCCTACTATCTCTAATAAATGTTGGTCTTGCATGGCCGCTGTAGGTACACTAGACCACATGATCTATACATGTACTCAATTGGTGCCGTTCTGGACAGACGTATGGTCTATCATTAGTAAGATTTTGCATTTTAGTGAGGATTTGTCACTTGCTATTGTCATTTATGGTGCTAGTGCCTTGAAAAACTGTCAACCAGATAAATATGAAGCTAGATTGCTTAAATGTTTGATTCTTATAGCAATCAAAACCATTCTATCCAGTTGGAAGGACTTCTCTGTGTTGCATTGTAATTCTTGGTGGAATACTGTGTGTCTCTTTTCCAAATATGAGTCGTTAGCTGCGGATAAGACTAATTCTAAGTACACCTACAACAAAGTGTGGAGTCCTGTTTTGACATATTGTAAATCATAATACTTTACTTTATAGATGCCAGAGTGGTTACTGTGTAATTAGTACAATTCAATGATTACATCTTGGGTCTTTATTTATCTTCAATATCATTCCCATGCACGTATTATTGTTCAATGTCTGTTTTACTGCAATGCATATTTGTAGTTATCTGTTTTGTGTTTTTGTACTGTTTACAAAATTCAATAAAACTGATTGTATAGTTTAATTTTGTGGTTAAACATTACCATTATGTGTTAATAAGATTATATTGTGTGTGTATATATGAAAAATGAATGGAAAAAATGGTGTTATAATTAGTATTATTATAGGGGCGGGGTCTGGCCTGCGACAGCCTGTGTTTTGGATTTCGGCCCCTTACTGTGATTAAGTTTGACACCCCTGGGCTAGAACATCTGCTTTTTTAGTGGTCTCCCCTTCTCTCTGGAATAGCATCTTCAGTCAGAACTTTCCCTTTTAAGATTTAAGGCCATCGTCAAGATTCATTTCATTGCTCAAGCCTTTCCACTTGAACATAAATATAGGTAGATTACCCCTGCCTGCCGCTACCCATTCCAGTGAAAATTTCTTTTATCATTGGGCTATTCTTTTTCATTCCCCTCCCTACCTAATGTGTCTTTCTCCCTTCCTTAAAGTTAGACTACTGATTACACCTTGGTTTTAATTATTACACCCCACTGTAATCTGATTGCCTTGTTTTCCTCCCTATTTTTTGACTATAGTTTATTGTGAACCACTAAGATAACTTTGTTTATATGTGGTGTATTAAATAAACTTGAAACTGTGAACTAACATATTTAGGTTCCAAATTTTATATATGGATAGTGTTTGGGGCATGAAGATATTGTCAAGTAATGATAGAACAATGCAATAAAATAATCATATAAAATCAATGTCCAAACATTTTGCACTAAGCTACAGCTTACGGTAAATCCTTGTAATGCCACAGTGGAAACTAGGTCAGCATTCATCACCTTGCTGTTTGATGAAAGAAGTGAACTGTTTCCAAGGTAACCAATCCCATCTCTAGAAACCTCAGTCCCGCATGCACCTGTTTTGCCAAACTCTGTCTCTCCTCTCATTTCCTGTCTCTGCCTTTGAGCTTTAAGTCATGCATCTGAGTAGATTGCTGGTTTGTTGTCTACAGGATCCCGGTACCACACTCGTCCCTGCAAAGCAAATGAAAATATCTGGATGTCAACAATGAAGCTGTTTGTGCAGCTGTTGCCCTGGGCTTGTAATGTAGGACTAGCAGACTAACCTTGAACAAAATGCTTCTAGGACTGCATGAATAACACAAAAAAAGGAGATTAGATTGATATGTTTCCTATTAACAGTAGTCTTCTATTTTAGTGATCGTGTCATTTTTGCTTGGATAGTTAAAATGTTTACAAATAATCCAGAATACAGCAGTAAAAGTAATTTACAAGGCCAAAAAATATGATCACGTAACTCCTCTTCTGATAAAAGCCTATTGGCTTCCTATCCATCACCGTGTTATTTATAAAACTCTATTATTGACTTTTAAAACAAGAAGCACTGGACAGCCAGAATTTATTAATAAATTTTTGATACCGCACAATACGTCGCGTTTTCTTCGTTCTTCGGAGCAAAATTTATTAGCAATTCCAACTCTGAATCATATCAATATTAGAAGAAATACTATCTTTTCAGAAGTTGCCCCAACACTCTGGAATTCGGCACCAAATGCTTTAAGAGAGATAACTAATCTTCAGAAATTTAAATCTTTTCTTAAGACATTCCTTTTTAAAGATGCCTTTCAAGTATAAATGTCCTTTTAAGGATTTTAAAATTTTCTTTATTTTCTATGAGTCCTCTTGTATTGGACTTATTTGTTTTTAACCCCTTCCTTATGTTTATACCTTTATATCTTACTTTTCTTTAACCATTGTAGTTCTACCCTTTTTTTCCACTCGTACCCGTTTGTCTAGTCTAGTATGTTATTGTTTTGTCGAGTATGTTTTTTTGTTAAAGTTATGTTAATTTGTATTATTTGTATTTGTTTTTACCCTATTTTAAAATGTAAAACCACCTTGAAATAAATTGATAAGGTGGTATATCAAATTTTTAATAAACTTGAAACTTGATAATAATGAGACCTTGTCAGAATAAACCTTGTTCAGTTTTCTGAACTTCTTATTATAACTTCATTCTCTCCCACCTGTTTGGAAAACCTGCAATACTGCACTTTATACAGATACCATACCAAGCCAAATCATACAGTTTCTTATACCCCGCAAGTGTCAGCAAGGATTCATTGCAGCTTACAGCTTACAGATTTTCATTACTGTTAAATCAAGAATCATAGCTCATATTGAGTTTAAGTTTTGGGATTACAGAGAGAACAGATATGTTTAGCGATTTCCTGAACTGGAATTAAAAGGAGATCTGTCGTAGAGAATGACACGGTGGTTGTTACCCGTGGCTAGCCGCCGAAATGGTGACCAAAAAAAAAAAGTCACCTCAAGATCGGGGATGGTGAGCATGCACGGTGAACGAGTGTGCAGTCCGGCAGCCCTCTCTGTCCCGCCGGCCGTCCAGCCGTGCATCTCCCTCCCTTTACCTTACCTTCTCTTTGTGGCGATACTGGTGATTTCTATAAGGCTATGCGCTGTATTACAGCCGGAGCCTTGAAGTTGCCTGCTGGAAGTTTCCTTTGATGCAACTTTCTGTTTCCGGTTGCATCAGAGGAGACTTTCCAGCAGGCAACGCCACATAGAGAAGGAAAGGGAGGGAGGGAGATGCACGGCTGGCCGGCGGGAAGGAGCTGCTGGACCGCGCAAAGGGTGCTGGGGGTGGGGGATGGAGAGGAGAAGACGCTGAAGCAGCCTGAAGGGAACTGGGGAAGAAAGAGAGGGGAAAAGATGCTGGGAAATGGGGAAGAGACAGTGGAGAGAAGATGCTGGGAATTGGGGAAGAAAGAGTAGGAAGAAGATGCTGGGAAATGGGGAAGAGAGAGTAGAAAGAAGACGCTGGGAAATGGGGAAGAGAGAGTAGGGAGAATATGCTGGGAAATGGGGAAGAGAGAGTGGGGAGAAGACGCTGAGAAATGGGGAAGAGAGAGTGGGGAGAAGGCACTGGGAAATGGGGAAGAGAGAGTGGGGAGAAGACGCTGGGAAATGGGGAAGAGAGAGTGGGGAGAAGATGCTGGGAAATTGGGAAAAGAGAGTGGGGAGAAGACGCTGGGAAATTGGGAAAAGAGAGTAGGGAGAAGATGCTGGGAATTGGGGAAGAGAGATTGAGGAGAAGACGCTGGGAAATGGGGAACAGAGAGTGGGGAGAAGACACTGGAAGGGAAGAAGACAGAGATGCCAGACTATGGAGGAGCAGGAGGGAAGAAAATGGGTGCCAGACCAAATTGGGGGGGGGGGTGGATGAAGGGAGATGCACAGTAACAGAGCAAATGGAAGACGCAGAGAGACGGCAGACAGTGGATGAAAGGAATTGAATGAGAAGATGAGGGAAGCAGAAATCAGACAGCAAAGGTAGAAAAAAAATTTCTATTTATTTATTTATTTTGCTTTAGGATAAAGTAGTATATTAATTGTGTTTATAAAAATTTATAAACAAAGCCCTGCCAGCTGAACATCTCTTTCTCTAGTTCAGCAGCCAGAACTTTGATTTATAAGAAAGGAATAAACTGACACAGAAGTCTTCCCATGTCAGAGGGAAGACTTTGGCTCAGCCGCAGGACGTGCATAGGAGCCGCTGCCCCCAGCTTTGTGCAGAAAACGACTGCAGCTGGAAGGAGGAGGGAGCTGACCAGAAGGTAAACACCTGCCGGAGGGAGACACATATTTGGGGCACAGAATGAAGGGAGGGAGAGAGAGGGGTGTGTTGGAACTCGGGAGAGAGAGGGGCGTATTGGGACACCGAAGGTAGAACAGGACCCCCGTTCATAAGTACGAGTCCGACGTAAGTCGGATGTTCGTAAAACGGGGACTTTCTGTATTGTCTGGGACTATTTGTACTGTGTTTAATTTTGGTGGCTTTATCTCACTAAGGATGTAGAAAGACTTGAAACAGTTTAGAGGAAAGCAACCCAAATGGGATGGAGTCTGCACCAGAAGATATTTATTGAACTCAATTTTCATAGCATAGAGGAAAGGAAGGACAGGAGAGATATGATATAGACTTTTAAATTCTTGAAAGATATTCATGCACAAATAAACATTTTATAAAGACAGGAAAACTGAGGCTTATATGGATGCTATGGGGCAGGGCGGTGAAAGGGACAACGGGGACGGGACGGTGAAGGGGACGGCGGGGATGGGGCAGTGAAGAGGATGGTGGTCCGGGGACGGGGCAGTGACAGAGACAGAATTTTTCCCCGTGTCATTCTCTAATCTGTCGCAAGCTACTTGGAAGAGAGTTCTATATTTTGGGACCTTGAAATGCGAAGGTAGACTCGAAGAATGTTTTACGCCGGTCTCAGATATAAACAGTATTCTTTTTTCTATTTAAATAAACCTTAGGAAGAACGTACATTTGTAGGAAATTTCACAGAGCAGTCAGTGTAAATTATTGTGTTTGATATATCCGTTCAGTTAAGTTAACCAAATGGAAGATAGTCCCTAGGGTCCATATTCAAAGCAAGTTTGAATGTCCAGAAATGGCTCCTAGCTGTTTAAATTACTTGTCCAGGGCTAACTAGACATATTCAACGATACTTTACCAGGTAATGCCACTGAAAATGCCCAGTTAGTGCATAAGCAATAATTGGCTCCCTTATGGACATTCTGGGGGTAGAGTTGGCACTTAGCTAGTTAAGAGCTCCTATTCAGACCTCAATTGGCTAAGATAACTATATAAACAGAACAGCAAAAAAACACACTGCTATCTTTATTCGGCTCAACATAAATCATTGAGGGTTGAATAATCACACTTCAACAGCAATGTTTTAGCTGCCTGCCTATGCTTGGATATTAAGTGCCATTGCTTGGACACGTAATAAAGATAGCAGCAGTCAGTAAAGCATTGACCATCACCGGCTGAATATCAACACTTTCCTCTCCCCCTTCTCCCCCCCTCCCACGCCCTTGTTTAAGGACTGAGCAAATGTTTCCCAGCATTATTAGGAGAGTACAAAGCTTTTGTACTTGATTTTAGCTAAGCATCTTCCCCTGGATTCTAAATATGGCAAATATAGTTGCACACACAAATTTGGCCGCATGGCCAAATTAAGCGCACCGTTTAATTGTTTAATGAGCCAGTTGGTGCTGATCATTGGCCACTAGCAAGCAATTATCAGCAATACTTGGCACTAATTAGAATTTATACACATAACTTTCTGTGCATTTTCTATAAAGTGGTGCGTGCAAATTCTAAGACGTGGATCTGAAAAAGGGTTTTGCCATGGGAGGGGCATGGGCAGGCAATCATACAAATTTTGCACACTGTTATAAAATATGCCCAATCCTTGCATTTATACTGGGTTTTCATTGGCGTAAACAGCCACAGGGAAAGGTGCTAGCATATTCTATAAACTACACCTAACTTTAGGTGCAGTTTATAGAATAGTGCTAAACACATTTCATTTCTGCATTAATTTTTCTGGCACCATATTTCGAATCTCGCCCATTATGTCTCTGGTGATAGATAGTTATAGTGCTATATCAGTACTGTATTTTAGAATCATGCAAGTTAAGTAATTTGCATCATGTTTGTGATCAATTCTGAGCTGATATCTAGAGTGACATCACTTGAGAAATCTACTATGATAAAATGAGGAAAATGGTTAAAAAGAATCTAAAATTTTAAATATTTATATACCATTTTGATTGTAACCACAGAAAGGATGTACATCAAATCCTATCATCTTTCCCTTAAACATATTGTGTTGAGATAGTTACGTGGAGGGGCATAATAAAAAAAATCCATCTAAGTCCCCTTTGGGCCTAAGACCCTAAACATTGAAACGCTGTAGACCGTCCGTCCATCCAACTTTTTTTTAAGGTAAAAGGGGTATCGCGGGGTCGGCGGGTGGGGGGGTCTTGCGGGTCAGAGGGTGGGGCGGTGTTCGGAGGGCCGATCTGGGGTTCGGGGGGCGGTCAGGGGGGTCTCCGAGGCAGTTGGGCTTGGCCTCCCTCCTGCCCGGATTGGTGTCAGGTGGGGGGTCTCCATGGCAGGAAGGCTTGGACTCCCTCCTGCCCTATCTTGGGGAGGGGTGATGGATCGCGTCAGGAGAGATTGGCTATCTCTCCTACCGTGATGGCGATCACCCCTCTACCCGAACTGTCACAAACCGTGGCAGGAGAGATTGGGCATCTTTCCTGCCGTGGGTTGCGCCAGTTCAGGTAGAGGGGCGAACACCATCGTGGCAAGAGAGATGAGCCATCTCTCCTGTTGCGGTGGGGGGTGGGTAGGTTGCCGAGCCGCTGAGCTGATTGCGGCAGCCATCAGCTCAGCAGCCCCTTTTTTGGCTTGGTCTAAGTCAAAACGTATAAGTGCCGACTAGGCAACCTACCTAAAGTTTTGGTTATACCTGCTGTATGCCTACGTCTAGGTCGGCCGACCTCCTGCCCACCTCCCGCCCTTTCCCCTCCTCTAAAAATGCTTCTTTTCGCTCTATGCATTTAGAGGCAGAGGAAAGGCCTAAGCTGGTTTTAGATACGTCTAAAACCAGCTTTGGTTATGGGTACTTGTAATGTAATGTAATGTAATTTATTTCTTGTATACCGCTATATCCGTTAGGTTCTAAGCGGTTTTAAGAAAATATACATTTAAAATTGAAAGTAAGAAGTTAGAAAGGTGCTTAATAAATTCCCTTACTGTCCCGAAGGCTCACAATCTAACTAAAGCACCTGAAAGTTGATAAAGAAGTGAAAAATAAAGAAGAAGATTAATGTTAAACATTTTAACTAGACAGTATTAATCTGAATAGTACTTTGGTAGTGGAAGAGAGGAGAAAAAAGGCTTTTTGATCGTCCAAGTACCAATTTAGGCCACTTTTTAGACGTTTTTATTTTTTTGATTATAAGCTCCATAGCATACTAAACCATATTTGTATTGTTATTTGAATATTCTTACTGCTGTAATTTCTATTGCCTATGTTTGATGCCTTGAAGAAATTCCTTCAAAAAGGCGATAAATAAATATAATAAAATTTGCATTTGCAAATCGCAAATAGGGCTTCTAAGATAACTATCATAATCCCCTCTACACAGAGTTTACAATCCAGTCATGACAACATATAAAACAAGAAGGCTTTGGGAAATGAATATATTAAGAAATTAGTCAAAACTAACAGGGATGTGATCCAGAGAAATAGGGCTTAAGATTTATAAGCCTCTGAAACGTTGGGTTTTGAAACTGGATTTGAATAAAGTAAAAGAGGGAATGTGATTCAGCAATTTTCTGTTCCAAGAATATAGAGCATCAAGATGGAAAGTACAGAGTCAGGAGCTGGCAGTGAAATATTTAGAACTGCACAAATAAGAGTGAACTGTCTGATGGAGGGAGCTCACATGGAGGGGTGTTCAGAGAGATAAGAGAGAAAAAAATAGCTAGGAGCTGGAGAGTGAAGTCTGAATTGTATGCTGAAAAATCACATGCTAGGCAGACATTTCAGTTCATGGTAATTTTTAGGAAGGATTTTTTTGTGTACAAGATTTAAAGCAGGGGTGTCCAACCTTTTGGCTTCCCTGGGCCGCATTAGCCGAAAAAAATGTTTCTGGGGCCGCGCAAGCCAGAGGAGGGAGCCGGCAAGACGGTAAACACCTGGGGGTAGCAGAGGAAAACACTGTATTGCCCTCGACCGGGGCCCCACAAAATACTTCACGGGGCCGCATGCGGCCCTCGGGCCGCAGGTTGGACACCCCTGATTTAAAGTTTCAAAGAACCAAATTTAGGGGTTCTTTTACTAAGGTATGCTAGCCATTTTAGCGCAAGCTAAATGCTAACGTGTCCATTATAGTCTATGGACGCGTTGGTGTATAGCGTGCGCTAAAATGGCTACCACGCCTTAGTAAAAGGACCCCTCATTTTGACATACTGCTTATTATACTTAAAATCATAGTAGTTACAATGTTTCAGTTAAACAAAAAATAAAGACAGATAAAGAAATAAAGATAAAACAGATTTAAACAGAAAAAAACCATAAATACCTAAGAAAAATTTAACACAACAAAAGGACAGAAAAACGTCATAAGACCTACAAAACAAGTTCCGCCATCAGGCCACTGCAGCATGGAAGTAAGAAGACTACCCTAATACATCTTTGTTCAAAAGGACATTTTTAGATAGGTCCTAAATTTAAACAAGGATGGTTCCAGACTAATGTATAATGATAAGAGAGTTCCATAAAGTAGGAGCAATAACAGAAAAGGCACTTTAGGGCAAATTCTATAAGAAGCACCCAAAAGTTAGGCGCCTACTTAGGCACTGTTCAGCGCGATTCAAGTAAAATTGGGTGCAGTTTAGTGAATCATGCTGAGCGGCACCTATTTTGGAGGCTCCCAATAAATAAACCAGCTCTAGACACAACTAAAAGTTAGGCGCGCATGCGAGCGCTTAAGCATGCTTAAGAGCAGCGATTCTGTAATAAGGCGCCTAGCACGTAGCCACGACCACGCCTAACATGCATAGTGCCAATTTTTTTGAAGGCCGCCTACATTTTTAGAGATGCCTTGTTACAGAATCACGCTTTCTTGATAGGTGTCTATGTTTCAATCAGTGCTGATTAAAAAGCTTAATTGCGCTTGTTCTTCGATTTAGATAGGCGCCTATCTAGTTGGGTGCCTCCGAAATAGATGCCTAACTTTAGGCACTGGTTACAGAATTTGGGCCTTTATGAGTAGTACCAAAACAAACCTTTCTACGAGAAGGCTGTTTAATTGTTATGAAGAACAAAAAGATCTTGAAGGAACATAAAGTGATTATATTGTACAATACGAAAACCAGGCATGCCAAAATAGTAAATGTGGTGTGTGGTAACAAGAATTTTATAGGAGGAATTGAAAGTATACTGGCAGCCAATCCTCAATTTTATTTATGTACTTTTTAAAAATATATATACCACCTAAAACTAACCAGTTTCCAAGAAACATACATAGCATTAAAACAGATACCTTTGCATAAAACAAAGACATCCTCTTTCTACACACCGTCATATCTGTCTGCTTATATCATATTTACATGAATGCGCTAACAAACAATTGTGTTTTCAATAACTGCTTGAAATTAACACGATCAGCACAAAGTCGCAAATACCCTGGTAATGCGTTGCACATTTTCACACCAGCTATAGAAAACATTGTAGCCCTCTTCATAGCCTAATGCACTCCCAATTCCTTGGTCACTGTCAACCTCACTCCACCCTCAGACCTCAACACTCTTCCTGGTCGATATATTTCCAGTAGAGTTGGAAAACACATGGAGGTCATATGTTACAAAACTTGATGAACTATGAATAGCACCTTGTGTTGCACTCTTTGTTGTAATGGAAGCCAGTGCAAATATTTTAAAATAGGTATAATATTAGCCATCCTAGTAACACCAGCGAATAGCTTAGCGGCTGACTTTTCATCAGTAATTGTAAAGCCTCACTCTTAGGTCCTCTTTTACTAAGGTGCGCTAGGGCTTTAACGCGCGGAATAGCGCACACTACATTGCCGCACGCGCTAGACCTTAACGCCAGTAATTTTCTGTGTGCGCTAAAAATGCTAGCGCACCTTAGTAAAAGGAGCCCTAAGGTGCGCTAACCGATTAGTGCGCTAAACGCTAATGCGTGCTTGTTAGTCTATGGATATGTTAGCGTTTAGCGTGCACTAATCGGTTAGCGCACCTTAGTAAAAGAGTGCCTAAGAGTGAGGCTTTACAATTACTGATGAAGTCAGCCGCTAAGCTGATCACTGGTGTTTCTAGGATGGCTCATATACCTTGGTTTACGAGCATAATTCATTCCAGAAGCATGCTCGTAATCCAAAGTACAGTGGTGCCTCACACAACGAACTTAATTCGTTCCAGGAGCAAGTTTGTTATGCGAAAAGTTCGTTATGTGAAACGCGTTTTCCCATAACAATACATGTTAAAAAAAATAATTCGTTCTGTAGCATATAATATGCTAAGATGACATAAAAAAAGATAAATTTACCCCACATTCACTCCTTCTAATTATTTCCCGTTTCATTTCAACAGAAATCACCTTCCTGCTTTTTTTAGAAGCCATGATATATAAAAAATATTGAGTTTATCTTAAAAGGACGACTGTATACAGTGAGAGAGGGCAGAGTCTCAGCGGCAAAAACTGGGACTTAACTTTTCTTTTTTTTTTTTCTAGCATCGGGGAAGCGGCGAGAGTAGCTCCGCCCCCCCCAACGCATCAGCAGTAGGCGCCGGGCCCCTCCATAAAAGGAGGAGAGCCGACGGTCCGCCACTGCACAGGGAGCCAGGCGAAGGGCTGTGAGAGAGGGCAGTTAAGCGCAGTGAGTAACGCAGCTCGGGCGACTTCGTTGTGTGAAACGAAGTTGTTGTATGAATCAAGACATGAAGTTCGTTGTGTGCAGCGTTCACTGTGCGAGGCGTTCGTTATGCGAGGCACCACTGTACTCTTATATCAAAGCAACTTTCCCCATAGGCCATAATGGCAACGCTGACAATTCGTTACAGAACCCAAAAGGTGCCGAGGAAGTGGCGAGAGGTGGCCCAGGGGTCTGTACCTGTCGGGTGCCGGGTCTCTAGTTAATGCCTCCTCCATCCGCCAGCCACTGGAGAACCCCGCAGTGCCTCTTCGGGGGGATGCCTCGTCTGTCTGCCAGCCGCTGAAGAACCCCTGAGCCCACACAGCGCCGCTTCAGGGGGATTCCTCTTCCGTCCGCCGGTCAGCCTTCCATGCCGGGTGCCTTCCGCATGTTGGAGAGCCTATAAGAGGCCACGCAGCCGAGTGCCTTCCCACCTGCATGTTCCGTATGATCACGTACATCGATGATTGACATGCGTGATCATACGCAACGTGCAGGTGGGACGGCACTCAGCTGCGTGGGCTCAGATAGAGGCTGTCCAACATGCGGAAGGCACCCAGCGTCAAAGGCTGGCCGGCAGACGGAAGAGGAATCCCCCTGAAGCGGCGCTTCCTGCAGTTGGAAGTGCTCGTTTATCAGGGCAGTGCTCGGTTTGCGAGACAAAAGTTTGCTGACTGTTTTGCTCGTCTTGCAAAACACTCGCAAACCGCGTTACTCGCAAACTGAGGTTCCACTGTATTTGCATTGGCTTCCATTACAACAAAGGGTGCAATACAAGGTGCTATTCATAGTTCATCAAGTTTTGTATCATATGATCCCCATGTGTTTTCCAACTCTATTGGAAATATATCGACCAGGAAGAATGTTGTGGTCTGAGGGTGGAATGAGGTTGACAGTGATCAAGGAATTGGGAGTGCATTAGGCTGTAAAGAGGGTTACAATGTTTTCTATAGCTGGTGTGAAAATGTGCAACGCATTACCAGGGTATTTGCGACTTTGGGAGTTTTTTGCTAGTTTTTTTCGCTAGTCAAGTATGACTCACAGAAACTATGGTTTCATCTCTCTGCAGTCCAGCGTGACTCTAGCAGCTGAATGAGCAATAAATTTTTTTAACCAATGTATCTGAAATGCTAAAATAATGACCCTAGACAGCTTTCAAGAGCACTTGGCAAATTAGTTAGAGTGCCAGCACTTTAACTAGCATTTCCAGTATTCTGCATGGTCATAGGACAACATTTGGTGAGAGAAGAGGTTTTTGAGACAAGGAAAAAATAGCTAATAAATAGACTTGAGCAGGGCATCTGTTCTTCTGCCAGCACTTTCCTGTACTAAATACTAGCAGAAGAAGAATCTTCAGGGTGGTACATATTTATTTATTTGAAAGACCTATAGTCCGCCTAAAAACTAAGCGGATTACAACTATACATATATTAAATATTAAATAAACATAGTAACATTAAAGGCTCTTTTACAAAGCCGTGCTAGAGCCTTAACGTGCGAAATAGTGCACACTAAATTGCCACGCGCGCTAGCCGCTACCGCCTCCTGTTGAGCAGGCGGTAGATTTTTGGCTAGCTAATCCGGTGCGGGTGTTAAAAACGCTAGCGCATCTTTGTAAAAGGAGCCCTAAAAATACAAACAAAATTTAAAATCATATTTTGCTGCTTGTCTCTCTTATTTCCTGCTATACAAATCTCACTATCCACCCCAAAGCGCTAAGTGTTCTGTGCTGCTCCCAACGCTCATAGGAACTTTCTGAGTGTCGGGAGCAGCGCAGAGCATTTAGTGCGCTTGCCTGTGCTAAAAAAACGCTTTTGCAGTTTTGTAAAAGAGGGGGGCATATGTTTAAGAAAACACTTCCACAAATAAGGTTGTTTTCAACAGCTTTTTAAAATTTTGTATATTGTCCATCATTCTTAACTGTCCAACTAAGTTGTTCCATATTTACAACTGGCAAATATCTGCTGATATAGATAGAGGATTACTGAACAGGTCCTGGACCTGTTGGGCCGCCGCGTGAGCGGACTGCTGGGCACGATGGACCTCAGGTCTGACCCAGCAGAGGCATTGCTTATGTTCTTATGTAAAAGGCTAATGTGGGACATAAATGTCAGTAAATGTTAATGGAGCAAGGCCCATTCAGCCTTCCAAATAAAGGTGAAGATCATAAAAATGTGTATAAAATGAAGGAAACCATACTCAAGCAGTGGGATACATTAACAGCTACCATTTACCTCAAAATGTGCCCTAAATCGAACATTCAAGGGTCTTATGGGACACTGAAGGCCACCCACTGATCACACAGATACCCACAGTCTGAAAAAAAGAACTCAGAAAAAAAGTGGAGAAAAAGCCTCAGTTAAGCTTCATATGGCTAAAAAAACTCCACTTATGTGTCTTCACTATATCAAAAACAGTGGTGATAAAATGAGGCACAATAGCAGCCTCATTCCTCTCTCCATAAACCTTATCATTATGTTTTTTTATATGCAAAGCTGCTTTTCTGATGTTCACAATATCTGGAGCTAAACACAAAAGACACATGATATGTTTTATAGATCTTTTCTCGATATATGACATTATTTATTTTTAAAAAATAAATAAAAAGCAGCTTTTACTAAAGCTGGCAAATGTCAGCTACAGACCAGCTGTCATAGTGATAAATGTGTTCTATCAAGCTGTAAATTTGAGGAATATCTGAGCAAGGATTTGAGCCATTGGTAAGTGCTGAATGCAGTCTAACCCAGAGGTCTGTTCTTTCTCCAGTTCTTTTCAACCTATAAGCTAGTGACAGCAACTCTTAAATTATTTGTGCTGATGGTATTACATTAGTCACGTAGTGTGATTCTATTAGGCCAAGAGCAAAAGTGCTTGAAAATGATCTACACATCCTAGAAGACCACTAACAAGCTGGCATTTGAAACCTAGTGCATCTAAGATGGCCATTTGCTTGTTCTGCCTTAACCTGTTTCATCAAAATCTACACAGAACAGAAGGAAATACATCTTGAATCAGGTTCTAAACAAAATTGCTGTCTCAAACCATCAACGATGCTTGGACACAGCCATCTTAAGACATGGCCTATTGAGCTGCATATCTCTAGAGGGTACCTCCTCAAGGGTAGAGATAGAGGGAGCAGGGTGGAGGGGAGGAGTGGCCATGTGACTGTGGGAAAGTCACCTAACCCTTCATTGCCCCAGGTACGTTAGATAGAATGTGAGCCCACCAGGACAGATAGGTAAATAACACTTGGGTAACGGAATGTAAAAACTTCTTAGACAACCTCCATTGATAGGCAGTATTTAAATAACTAATAAACTTGGAAACTAATGATAGCCAGTGTGTTATCCTGCCATACTGCTCTAATTCTAGTGTGATCTTGTTTACACTGTGCATTTTAAGTTGTTTACTGCTACAATTAGTGTTGTAGCCAGACAACCAATTTTGAACAGACCTGAGCCCAGAATGGCCGGGCCTGAGCCCAAAAAGAGCGGACATCTCTCTTTCCCTCTACCCACCCCCCACACACACAGTCTGTGCAGGTGAGATGCCATACCAGAGGTTGTCAGGGAAATGGAAAAAGAAGTAGCAACTGGGAGTGAAAGCAGAGCACCCCCTCTGCCCTCCCCCATGTCCATCTCTCCCTCTCCTGTTCCTCTGTTCTCCTCCAAGTTCATCTCTCCTTGACCCCCTTCTAGCCCCATCTGTCACCTCTCTCTGTCGTCTTTCTACTCCTATGCCCTTCCCAATTTAATATCTCCCTCTCCCTCACATATCTGACATCTCTCTCTCCTTCCCTCCCTTACCCCATCCCCAAGTTTCACATCTCTCTCTGCTTCCCTCTTTTGAATCTAAAAGCTCTCCCTTCCTCCAAGTCCAATATCACTCCATCTCTGCCTTCTACCCCTCCACGAATCTGACATGTCTCGGAAAGGGTCTTATTTCTAGCATGCTGATGGAAGCGGCATCTTGCTGGTCGGATCTCTCTGCCTCGTCCCTTTTCCCCCTGGACTGGCATTTTCTTTTATTCTCCTCCCAGGAAAGCACCGTGAATCTGTAGATGCACCGGGGGGGGGGGGGAATAAAAGGAGTAGATGCTGGGAAAAGGATACCTGTAGCTGCTGGGTGAATGTGTCTGAGTCCAAACTGTGTGGCCAAGACCCATCTAGACCCGCCCCTGGCTACAACACTGGGTCAATGAGCTCCATGCCCTAGTGCTGACCACAACTAAGCTAGACTTTTAAGGATGTACTGTTGAGAAGGTGCACTACCTTGTTTGTGTTGCCAAAGAGGAGTAGCAAAGGAACAGCCCCCCTTCATGCATAGCTGAATATGCAATGGTGTGTGTGAGTATGTGTGTGCGTAATGAATAATTTTGTTATAACTATGTTATCTGGGTATCATCGTAGACAATACGATGAAACCTTCAGCCCAATGTGCGGCGACAGCCAAAAAAGCAAACAGGATGCTCAGAGTTATTAAAAATGGGATGGTTAGCAAGACTAAGAATGTTATAATGCCCCTGTATCACTCCATGGTGTGACTTCATCTGGAGTTGCTTTCAATTCTGGTCTCCTTATCTCAAGAAAGATATAGCGACGTTAGAAAAGGTTCAAAGAAAAGCAACCAAGATGATAAAGGGGATGGAACTCTTCTCGTATGAGGAAAGACTAAAATGGTTGGGAATCTTCAGCTTAGAAAAGAGATGGCTGAGGGGAGATATGATTGAAGTCTACAAAATCCTGAGTGGAGTAGAGCAGGTACAAGTGGATCAATTTTTCACTCCATCAAAAATTGCAATGACTAGGGGACACTTGATGAAGTTACAGGGAAATACTTTTTAAACCAATAAGAGGAAAATTTTTTTCACTCAGAAAATAGTTAAGCTCTGGAACGCATTGCCAGAGGTTGTGGTAAGAGCAGATAGTGTAGCTGGTTTTAAGAAAGGTTTGGACAAGTTCCTGGAGAGAAAGACACAGGGGCAGCCACTGCTTGCCCTGTATTGGTAGCATGCAATATTGCTACACCTTGGGTTTTGGCCAGGTACTAGTGAACTGGATTGGCCACCATGAGAACGGGCTACTGGACTTGATGGACCATTGGTCTGACCCAGTAAGGCTATTTTTCTGTTCGTATTTTTATAAGTTTATGTTAGTTTTATTATTCATTTTGTATTATCTTAGCGTCACTCTTATCTATAGGGCTCCTTTTATCAAGCCACGCTAGCGATTTAACGCGTGTTAAACCGCCGGCCGCGCTAGCCGCTAACACCTGCCTTGAGTGCGGCTTGATAAAAGGAGCCCATAGACTAGATTATTCCAGATTTTTTAATTCTTTATTGATTTTTAATCAAAAACAGTGTCATACAAATGAAAGAACAGTAGATATTACATACATTACACTAATATCTGTACAGGTAACATAAATATCATTCAATATTTCAATTTCTTGCATATAATAATAGCACAATATAACCTAATATATAGTACAAATGAAGAGTAAAGTTACCCAAATATCACTATCAATATTTACTCCCCTCTATCCAAACCCTTCAACCCCCCCCCCCCCCCCGGATGTGTAATGATATATAAACCAAAGGAAAGCTATAATAAAGATACATTATTATGTTTTTACAAATTTAGTCAATGGGCTCCAAATTATATTAAATAACTCACTAAATCCCGTACATTCTGCGTTAATTCGTTCGTATCTGTATGTAGTGCACACATTCACCCACCAAAATGTATAACTTATTCTATCATGGTTCTTCCAATTACTTGTAATAATTTAATGTCTATACCTGTTAGGATCATAAATAGACGACTCATATTTATCTAGAGTGGGTTTCACATATAAAATTGTTCCACAAATTATAACCTCATATGATAATGGAACATTTGAATCTAAAACTAGATTTATTTGTCCCCAGATTGACTTCCAAAATATAAATATAAACGGACAAAAATATAACAAATGATCCAAAGTTCCTATATCAATATGACAATGCCAGCATCTATTAGACTTAGAACTATCTATTTTATTTAGTCGAACTGGGGTCCAGAAAATCCTGTGTAACAAAAATAATCATGTTTGTCTCATAGATGCTGACGCTGTACATTTTAATCTCCAAGTCCAAATTTGTGGCCAAGAAAGAAATACACTGTTTTATCTTGATGCTCCAGATGTCTCTAAGACTATTTTTTGGCTTTTTATTCAAAAAACCAGAAATCAGTTTGTACCACTGAGCAGCCTGATGTCCTACTAAATCAGTTTGATAGCAAAGGATTTGCAGGCTAAAATAAGTTTTAAATTTTTCCATTCAGGGAACCCACTCTGAACAGCCTGCTTGAACTGCAACCACCTATATTGTTGAGATTTTAAAATTCCAAATGACTGTTGCAATTGTGAAAAATCAAGCAGATTTCCATTAGACATAACGTCATCTAATGTCCGAATACTTGCCTGCATCCAATTCTTCCAAGCGATCCCAGCACCGCATATTTGAATCTTGGAGTTTAACCATAAGGACTGCAAAATAGACTTCATTATGGGAACATCTGTTAATTTATCAATAAATTTAATTGTTTTCCATGTGTCCAATAAAATCGCATTGTCCTTGGTGTAACTAGTTATTTTAATATTTAATATATGAGACAGTCTCATCGGGGACATGATTTTCCACTCAAGATATAGCCAGTCTGGCACATGTTCTAGGAGCTCAGGGAGGATCCAATACATACTTTGACGCATTATATAGGCTTGATGTTACCTATAAAAATTGGGAAAATTTACCCCACCCTTCGCAATTGTTTTTTGTAGAGATACTAAAGCAATTCTTGCTTTTTTCCCTAGCCAAATAAATTTTGTCAAAATAACATTTAACTTTTTGTAAAAGGACCCTTGAAAATAAATTGGTAACATACCCAGTTGGTAACAAACTACCGGCAAGATCATCATTTTGACCGTTTGAACTCTCCCCCACCAAGACAAGTGTAAAGGGTTCCATTGCTCACACATCTCCGTGACCTTTAATAATAATGACCTTTCATTTATTTTCATCGTTTCTTCCAAGGTATTTTTAACCCATATACCTAAATATTTAATACCATCTTCTTTTCAAATAAAAGGAAACTCATCAAATAACCCTTTCGTACAATGTACATTCAATGGAAGAACTTCTGATTTACTCCAGTTTATTTTGTAACCAGAGAATTTTCCAAATTTATTAATCAATTCCAGTAAACATGGGATGGTAATTTCAGGATTTCTCAAATGAAGCAAAATATCATTTGCATATGCAGAAACTTTGTATTCCCGACCTGCATAAGGTATACCACAAATCTCCACTTCTTGTTCAATAGCCAACAGTAAGGGTTCCAAAACAATATCAAACAGCAAAGGAGATAACGGACATCCCTGTCTAACTCCCCTTTCTAAGCGAAACCGCTCTGAAAAAGTATTATTAATATACAATCTAGCAAAAGGGGAGCTATATAAGGTTTGAATCATTTGTATAAATCCAGAACCAATACCAAACCATTCCATAGCCTGATACATGAAGGACTATTTTACTCAATCAAAAGCCTTCTCTGCATCTAAGGATACAGAAAAGGCCGGAACATCCATTTTCTTTGTCAAATTTAGTATATGAAAGGCCAATCTAGTATTATTTGAAGAATGTCTATGAGCAACGAACCCTGTTTGGTGGATACCAATAATATAAGGAAGAGCCTTGGCCAAGCGTAAAGCTAATAATTTAGCTAATATTTTCCCATCAACATTAATCAAAGAAATTGGCCTGCAATTAGCGACCAACAAGGGATTATTCCAGATTAGCTGGTCTGAATCTCCATCCAAACTGTATTCTATGACAGTGGTTCCCAACCCTGTTCTGGAGGACCACCAGGCCAATCGGGTTTTTGGGATAGCCCTAATGAATATCCATGGAGCAGATTTGCATGCCTGTCACCTCCATTATATGCAAATCTCTCTCATGCATATTCATTAGAGCTATCCCAAAAACCCGACTGGCCTGGTAGTCCTCCAGGACAGGGTTGGGAAGCATTGCTCTATGACATGTGGAGTGCCTGAAGTCTCAGGTTTGGGACATATTCTTTTTAATGTCTTTTTGGGTCCCCTAGCTTTGCCAATTCAACTTTAGGAATTTTAATTTGTTACTGACAATATCCAACTCTTTTTCTTCTCTCATATACTGAATCTTGTTACTAATTTGTTTTCAGATAATGGTTTAAAACTGAGTGCTTCTAAAACAACTGCTGTTGTTTCTTCCACTCTATGGTTTCACAGTTGCTCCCTGTTTGCCATCTATACATGATGTTCAAATCACTCTGTGAGATTCTGTCAAAACAGTTATCAGAGAGAATTATCTCACATTTTCAGTTCATATTTCCATTGTTGTTCAAAAATCATTTTATGTGCTCTGCCAAATCCGAGCTGCATGATCTTGGCTTGATCATAAACCTCTTGGTTTATTAATCCATACTGTTGTAATCACCATACTTGATTATTGCAATTCCCTACTACAAGGCTTACCACACTATTAACTGTAAAAGCTATAAATTATTCAAAATACTGCAATCAAACTCTCTATGTAGGGTTACCACATTTATGAAGTAAAAAAAAGAGGACACATGACATCCCCACCCATGACCACATCCTGGCCTACCCTGGGCCTGTCTCTCCCTACCCGCCCCACCCCAACCCCCCACTTTTCATCAGTCTCACCCCTGCCCCACCTTTCACCCATTTCTTAGTCCCCCTTTCCATCTTCTTAAATTCAATTATTTTATTGATATTTTGTAAATAAACATACAACAAATATAACAAACACATATTGCATAGTACAAAGTGATATAAAAATTGTAATATGAACAGGAATATGGAAAAATTATTTTCTAATATAAGCCCTGTAGTAAAATGATCAGTGCTCTCAGTGCTTCTCTTTCCCTCCTTCCACCCCCCAACCCCTACCCACGGGTACTTTTCTTTCTTCCCCCACAATCTCCCCTTCCCCATAGGTTCTTCTTTCTCTCCTTCCCTCCAACCCCTCTCCCGTGTGTGCTTCTCTCTCTCCCTCCCTCTAACCTCCCCCCTCCTCCACACACAGGACAGTGCTTCTATCTCTCCCCTGTCTCCCACTTAGCTCCAGATTACATTTCAGCAGAGCCTGAAGTAGGTGGGGGGACAGGAAAGAAAACCCAAACAAGAGTGAAAGCCATCCAGACACCTGGACTGTCCTCTAAAAAGAGGACATATCTGGGTAAATAGGTAAAACTGTACCTCTATGGAGCTAAAAAATTATGATAGTGCATCAGAGCTTTGATTAAGAAAAATTGGTTTCCAATCTCATACCGTATTACGTTTAAGGACTTAGGGCTGGATTCACTAAGCGAACCAATCATATACCGATCAGTTTGCAACCCCTTTGTGACCCGATTTCCCTCCGACCCGATTCACTAACCTGTGTACTGATCCGATTCCGATCTGTGCACGCAAATGAGGGGAAATGGCATCCAAAGTAGGCAAGGACGCGATTTACAAAAAAAAAAAAAAAAAGAGGGACACCGACTGGGCTGACTGATCCAAAATAAGGGACTACTGAGGACCAGTCACTCAGGTCCTTTCCAACTGCCCTACCTTCAGCCCCAATCTCCTGCCTGCCCCAATCGCCTGCTCTCAGCCCCGATCTGCTGCCTGCCCCGATCTCCTGCTCTCGCCCCGAATCTCTCCTGCCGCCCCGACTCTCCTGCCTTCCCCGCAGTGCAAGCCCGTGGTTTTAACCTGCAGCCTTAAAGCGGGGTTAAAACCATGGGCTTGCAAAAAAAAAAAAAAAAGTTTCTTGCTGAGAGCCTGCGCAGACCATCTACAGGCAAGGAAGATGGTCTGCGCATGCTCAAGGATCGCTCTCTAGCGATTCGTGCGGTTGGTGGGAGCGTGCCAAAGATCGCCCCCATTTGCATGCAGGCCTTTAGTGAATTTGTCGGCCTGCAAGCTGACGGACATGGATCGAAGGTTAGTAAATCTAGCCCTTATCTCTTACCCATCAGATATTTCATTCTAAGACTCCATCTTTTTATTCAATTTTCTTATACCTTACACCGCTTCAAGGCACCTTCATTCTATGGATCGGCATTAGCTCATGGTTCCTGCTCATTTGCAGATTTGTTCTTATCTGGCCAGGACAACTTGTTTTAGTGTGAAAGCCCCTATATTATGGAACTCTACCACTGGATCTTCACATAGAACTTTTATTGACAAAATTTAAAAACGTCATTTGGCCAGAAAATCCTGCTTTTTGGTAGCAGGCCCAATATTATGGAATAGAATCTCCAGAGTAATACAATTATGTAGAAATGTTTTACATTTTCGCAAATTGCTCAAAACCTACTTTTTTGTTCCAGCATTTAACTGATATCAGAAATTCCATGTGGGTTGTAGATTGTTGAACCAGTTCTGTAGAAGAGTATTGTAAGGGAAGATGTGAGGAGTTTGCCTTATTAGATGCTGTTGTTTGTCCATTCTTATGTATGTTTTGTTATGAGCCACAGGCCTTAGGCAGATTATAAATATTACTAGTCTTATAGCCCGTTACATTAACGGGTGCTAGAATATATGTGTGTGTGTCTGTGTTTATTTCTTTCTCTCCTTAGCCGCTTTCTGTATTTGTGTCTTTCTTTCTGTCTTTCTTTTTCCTCAGCTGTCCACCCATTCTCCCTTCCTTTACCTTCCCTGTGTCCACCAACACTGCTCCCCTTATCCAGCAGCAGCCCTTCTCCCTTTTTCTTATGTCCCCCTGTCTAGCAATAGGCCTCCCTTCCTTTTTCTTCCCCCCAATCTCTTCCCCTGTCCATCAGCACCTCTTTCCTGTCCCCCAGTCCAGCACCCCCCCCCCCTGAGATACAGTAACTAATGTAATCCAACCAGCATTTCCCACTGCTATCTCCACTTTTTCCTCTTCGGGTTCTTGGCCTGCAAGGTCCTGGAGCACTACTGCCAGGTTGTGCCTGGCTGTTTCTATGGGAGAAGCCTGGGTTGTAAGTTCTTTCCTTCACCTCCTGTGTTTCTTTTGCCAGCCCCCTACAGAGTCACCTGATGCTAGGCAGTTACTCTTCGACCGTTTCCTCCGCTTACTGCCTGACACATCTTCCTCTTCCAACTTCTCCCCTAAGTGTGCAGAATGAATTGATCGGAAGACCTCTCTCCTCCCTGCAGTATTATGAGGAGTGGTGGAGGGTTTATCTTGCAGCTTCTGTGGCCGACAGCCGCAGCGGCCTGCAGCCTCGTGGGAGGAAGGCCACCGCAGCCTCGCGCGACTGGTCAGGTGGGAGTTTGGTCAGTTTCGCACATAGCGCCGCGCTTTGCTTGGAGCGTCTTTGACAGAGAGGGGAGAGGCCTGTGCGGGAGGAGAAGCCCCGGAGCCGCCGCCATTCAGCGCCTGTACACCGCGCTCCTCAGCATGAGCGGCAGCAGCCGGCAAAGGACCAGCTCGTTCGCCGACTCGGGCTCGGGGCCTTCCGCTGTTGGAGAAGCAGAGCGGGCTTCTGGAGGCGATCAGCTGGCTGCGGTCCCAGCTTGTGGAGTCGATCCTGGTGACGTATTAAGCGCGCATGTGCACTCTCGTTGGCACATCCCGACGGAAAAGGGATCAGGGAACACGCGACGCGAGTGCGCATGCACGGTTAGCATTTTATTATTTAAGATAAATAAATTATTTAAGTCTTATTATTTTAGTCAGTCCATCTACTAGTACTTCAGATAATATTCAAATTCTCCTGCATATGTTTCAAGCTAGTTTGGGGACTAGCTCCTACGTATCTGCAAACACACTTTGCATTCTACAACCCAACAAGACAAACCAGAAACAGCTATCTTTTTGCATACCCAAGCATACCCAAGCATAACCAATTGTAAATACAAAAACTTCCTGGACAGAACTTTCATGCACCAAGCAAACAAACAACAACATTGGCTAGACAGTTACATTAATAAAGCTGAACTGACCTACAAAGCTTTTAGAAAACTCATAAAAACTACCTTATTCGACAGATATATCACCTAAACAGAACCTCACCAAACACTCTGTTTCTTTTCAAAATGCCCTCTGAAATCCTAAACGAGCAGCATTTGTAATTTCAGGACCTTTCTTCTAATATGTCCCCCCCTCCCCCCCCGAATCTCTAAACAAACTATATATTGTAATTTTCATTTTTTGTTTTTTTTTCTGAAAGCTGCGACTTTTCTTTACAGGTCTGCTCCAAAATTCTTAGCAAACAGTTTATTTTGTAATTTCAATTTCTCAAGTCCCTGTACTCTGTACTCCTTCTACATATTGTAAATCGCTGAATGTCCAACTCTCTTGAATGTAAACCGCTGTTCCGCCACTTATTTCTGTCAGATGGGATGATCAGTGACACTCAGAAAAGCACACAGACAATATAAAAGCATAAACAATAACCCTTTATTATATATACAGTGGTGCCTCACACAACGAACTTAATTGGTTCCAGGAGCAAGTTTGTTATGTGAAACGTTCGTTATGTGAAACGCGTTTTCCCATAGGAATACATGTAAAAAAAAATAATTCGTTCTGCAGCATAAAATATGCTAAGATGACATAAAAAAGATAAATTTTTTGTTATTATTTTTATTTAGATACATCTAAAAACATACATCTCCCTGTCCTTTTACTTCCACTATCTTCCTATCCCATCTCTATTCCCTTTTGTCCCTCTCCCCATGATCAATCATCTCACCACCTCTCTCTGCCCTCACCCTCAGGGTTCAAGATTGCTTCCACTCTTTTTCCTGTTGTTCTCTCTGCCTGTCACCCTATGATTTAGCATCCCTTCTGCCCTTGTCCAATATTTCCCCTTCTCTCCCTCCCTCTCATCCCCTGCTCCAACATGTGCTTTCAGCGGCCTTCTCCCCCCTTAAGCGTCTTTTCTTCTCCACTCCACCTTTCCTCCCTCCCTGCCTCCACCTTTGTGGCGCTTTTGCACCCGACCGACAACAGAACAGGCCCGGTCGGACAAATCTCCCTGTCCTGTAGCGCGAATCTAAATTACCTTCTTACAGCAGCTGGAGTAGTGAAGCTGCTGTAAGAGGTAATTTAGATTCGCGGCTACAGGGCAGGGAGGTTTGTCGGCCGGGCCTGTTGTCGGTCGATCGGGGGACCTGACCAGCTGTGCACATTCTTCGGGGCGGACCGCCCCCTCCCCCCTCTTTCGTTCGCCATTGCCTTCTTCCTACCTGCCCTGCCACAGCCGCACATAGCCGACCGGAAGTCTTCCTGATGTCAGCGCTGACGTCGGAGGAAGGGAGGGCTTTGCTTAAGCCCTCCCTCCGACGTCAGCGCTGACATCGGGAAGATTTCCATTCGGCTGTGTGCTGCGACAGGGCAGGTAAGGAGAAGGAGACTACCCTCGACCAACCCCGCTGCGATCCAACCCCGCAGGAACCCCGGAAGGATGCAGCTCGGGCGACTGTTGTGTGAAACGAAGTACGTTATACGGATCACGACATAAAGTTCGTTGTGCGCAGCGTCCGCTGTGCGAGGCGACCGTTATGCGAGGCACCACTGTATATATATATATATATGAATATAAGAATAAAATAGCTTCACCGTAATCCCAGGCAACGACCATCCTTCACAATTGGGAATCCCTGCAATTGATAGGTGGGTGGACACGGGAGACTGTCCCTTTAGACGTCTTGGATTCTAATGTTAGGGGCAGAGTCCCATCCTTATAAAGGGTGAAAGCTGCTGAGTTCATAGCTAAACAGCTGGTCCTGCAGTAACCAGCGTCCTTCATTACGATTCAGGCACACCCGGTCCTGGTCTTTTGTTCTTTGTTGTTTTGGCAACACCCAGGTCAAGGAGGTCAGGATAGCAGATCAGCAAACTTGTTGCAGAAACCAGCTTTCCATCTGGTTTTACTGTCCTTTTGATGTTGTTTTGGCAACACCCAGGTCAAGGAGGTCAGGATATCAGATAAGCAGACTTGAGGATACATGTCACGTAGTATGCTGAGTTTCAGTTACCCCCTGGCCATAGGCATAACAACCGCCTAGAAGTTGCAAGATTGTGGCGGTATAGAAGAATAAAGTTATTATTATTATTATTATTATTAATGATAAATAATGGCTATACCTATGGTTGTCCCAGTATGACTTCACCACATGTCTTAGATAAACTAATTCAGTTTCCAACCCATCCCTCTGTGCTCCTATAACAGGGGTAGGGAACTCCAGTCCTCGAGAGCCGTATTCTAGTCAGGTTTTCCCCATTGAATATTCATGAGATCTATTTGCATGCACTGCTTTCAATGCATATTCATTGGGGAAATCCTGAAAACCCGACTGGAATATGGCTCTCGAGGACCAGAGTTCCCTACCCCTATCCTATAACTTTGCAATGGTTTTAAAGGTTACCTTGCATCTCCATTCCCACACTCCCCTTTTTATTTAGATTGTAAACTGATTAGATGATTTTTTATCAATATGCACTGTAACAATTAAAGTGAAATGTGAAAACTTCTGCCTGTGGTAGTCGGAGATTTTGAAAGCACTGTGGGTTGGTTTGTGCCAGGTTTTTCAGTGTGGGCTCCTATCTGGGTACCTGCAATGAATATCTGGGCATTCGGCAGCTCCCGGAAATTATATGTGTATCACCAGCATTACTACTACTACTACTATTTATCACTTATATAGCACTGAAAGGCATACGCAGCACTGTACATTTTGACATTTAATAGACGGTCCCTGTTCGGAAGAGCTTACAATCTTGGACAGACAGACGTGACATATAGTATTCAGTGCAGTACCCAGATAGCTAACCAGTACAAAAGAATAGTACAATAATTTATGTTGTCCCATATGCTGATTAGTTATTCATGTGCCATCAGTGAGTATTGGTGATGTCTGTCCCAATTCTGCCCATAGACTTCCCTTGGACCAACACATTACTAATAGGGGACAATAGAGTGATGGGATTTGATATCTTATCTTTCTGTGGTTACAATTAAAGCAGATTGCATATTATATACAGGTACTTATTTTGAACCTGGATAACGGAGGGTTAAGTGACTTGCCTAGTCACAAGGAGCGGCAGCAGGAATTGAACCCTCATTCCCCTGTTTCTCAAGCTGCTGCACTAAGCGTTAGGCTACTTCTCCACCCAATGGCGTAGCGAAGGTGAGGCACACCCAGGACGGTGGCTCCCCTCCCCGCCCTATTCTCTGCCCCCACCCCATATGTTCTTTCCCCGCCCCCTCCTGCCACGTGCGCACCCCTTCCCCTGCACCTCTTTAACATTCCCTGTGCGAGCAGCAACCCCCCAACCAGCTGCTTGCGCCAGTGTCAGCTCTTCCTGTGACGTTGTTTCCTCTGGCGTGGGTCCAGCAAGTAACTTCAGAAGACGAGACAACACTGGCGTGAGCAGCAGGTTGGAGTTGCTTCTCACGCCGCGAACATTAAAGAGGTACGAGGGAAGGGAGGTAGCACACGGTAGTGGGAGGGGTGGGAGGGCAGAGAGGAGAGGAAAATGGGTGCCACTGAGATGACACCTGGGGGCGTTCCACCTCCCCCCTCGCCTTTACTATGCCACTGCCTCCACCTCACTCTACCTGGATTTTCAGTGACACTTTCCATTTAAATACCACTGAAAATTTGATTATGACCTTCTCAGCATGGTTTAACTAGGCAGAAGGCTCTCCTTCCCATTAAATCATATATGAGAAGTATCTGGCCCCTTGTGTCTGAGAAATTGTGTTTGTGGGTTGTAGAATGGTGGGTTTGGATCCCAGGGATTATATGGAGAGGGGTTTGTACGTAACAGAGGGGTCTCTCGGGGAGCTCATTATGCTTCTGCTGGCCTCTGTACACTTGTTTCGCCTGTTATTGGAGCCTTGGATAAATGGGACTAATATGGGAATAAAATTATTATATGTGAATGCTGATTCTGTTAGTAATAAGGGTAAAATTCTTTATTATTTAATTAATGATAAAAATCCAGATGTTTAGATAATAATTTGGATCCCCCTGGTTATTTGTATGAGGTTTTGCCTAATGGGGAAAAGGAGTGAATGGGAGGTGGTAGTTTTGTTTAAATGAGAGCCGAGTCTTCTGAAAGTTCAGTTACATTTAGAAATGGCTATGAGGCTTTGTTGATTAGGAGGTGGGATATTGAAATTTAGTTTCTTGATTCCCCCCTCCCCCCGGCCTTATATCAAACTACAGGTTCTTAATGGCATTGGTTGAAATTATTGCTGGTCTTAAAACTGATCTGGATTTCTTTGTTGTTGCTGAAAATGTTAATGTGCACTGGGTTTTAGTCAATGCATTTCTACTCCTAAACGGGTGTCCCGATTGTAGGCGGCCAATCAAGATGCACGTTTTTAGAAAAAACCTCTCTGAGGCAGGGCACCTATACTGTAGGCATTTGTCACGGGTCTAGGGAGACGGGTTGGGACACCTAGGCTCATCCAAAGTGGGAAGTGGCCTTGGGTGAGTATAAGCAGCCGAAGGCAGAGAGTCTTGCTGGCTCAGCTGATTGGGGGAAAAATACCCCTGCTTCGATAAGCTGAGCTAGCTGCGGCAGAGTACTCCCCCGACAAGTAATCCCAAAATCAGCAGGAGGGATGCCCACTCCCTCCTGTCACTGGCCCCCAGCCCCCCAAATCCCTGACATCCCCATCACAATTGACAAGAGGGATGCCCACTCTTTCCTGATGCTGGACACCCCCTAAACCTGGACACCCCCTATCACATTTGGCAGTAAGGATGTTCACTTCCTCCTGCTGCTGCCTCTCTCAAAGCCCCAACACCCTCATCATGATTGGCAGGATGGATGCCCAATCCTTCCCACTACCAGCCCCTTTGATCCTCCAACCCCCCCCCCCCCCCACCTCCGAATCTTGGAAAGGGATGCAAGAGGGAGGAATATTGGACAGTGGTGGAGCGAAGGGTTGGAATGAGAGATGCAGCATGATATTGAAGTGGGTTGATAGAAGGAAAAATGTTGGTTTTGGGGCTGGTGGGGAGGGGCAAATGATGCTGTACAGGAGCCAGGGAATGAGAGAGGAAGTAGGGTTACCAGATGTCTGGGGAAACCCAGACATGTCCTTTTTATAGAGGACTGGGTGTCTGGGGGATTTCCAAAACCCAGAATTGCATCTGGAAGGCCTCCAAGCATGCACGTGGCAATGAATTCAGGGAAGAAGAGATGAAGTTCATGTGGGGACAGGGTAGGTCACAAGTCCTCTCTTTTCTTTAGATGAAATCTGGTAATCCTAAGAGGGAGAAATGTTGGACTTGTTAGTAGAAGGGGTGAGAGAAATGTGCCCTGGATCCCTCTCTCTTTTTCCACTCCCTTTGCAGCAAGGGAGGGAATGAGAGAGAGGGGGAGACATGTTGCACCTGGGAGTGGTGGAGAAATAGGAAGAAATACAGAGACAGGAAGCAGAAATAAAAGAGAAACTGAAACCGACTTAATGGAAAAATAAATCTTCTAACAGCAAAGATAAATAGTGCTTTTTATTTTGAATCTATTGACTGAAATACAGTTTGTTAGCTTTGAAAAATGTGTATAGCAGATGTCTTTGTACTGTGTTCAACAGAAAAAGAAATGTTTTTCTCCAATATTACGTACTTGCTGAGTTTAACTTTTTGGGGTTCCCAGTTCAATTTTTGTCTTCTTATTTTTGTTTCTAATTTGTGACCCCTTGTTCTGTATTTGGCGAGGGTCTGGCTTAAAATGTTTATTTGCAATGCCTTAGGCCCATAAAATTTCATAAAATCATCTTTCTGCTTTGAGTGGGGAGATGCATGGAAGAAAATTAAGACTGTGGAGACAATGAGGGGATGGGCAAGAAAAATGTAGGGATAGTGTGGGGATGGGGATGAAAAATGTGCTTTACTGCAGGGACAGGGATGAAGATGCAGGGATGGAGATGAATATTTGTTCCCACGTCATTCTGTAGTCTGGAGTTAAAGGGAGGAGAAGAGGTTTGTTAAAAGAATTGGTTTTGTTGCATAAAACCAGATATTCGAATATAAAGAAGGAGTACTTGGGAATTCTTTAAGTTATATGTAAATGATTTTATTCAGCTAAAATTTTATTTGGTCTGGTATTCTCAAATCTTTGATGTCTTGTCCTTCTGGTCCTCATGTGGAGCCTGAGCCCAACTTCATTGCAACTAACTTGATATTTCAAGAAAAAAATTGTTGAGGATATTACTTCCCAATATTTCTAAAGTGGGCATGGAGGTTCCAGAGTTACTGTATACCATGGTGCTGTTGATTAATTGGGATAAAATTGGATTGGTTTCAGAGAACAAGATTTGGAGTATTTTCCTTTATATTTGTAGAGCTATGACTTGGACTCATTGGTTGTTATGGTGATCTTTTGGAAAATTTTAAAATTCTGTTGTGGAATTTTCTGTATAGTTTAGTGTTTTGAATCACTGTCACTTACAAAAATATTAGAAAGAGCCAAACCAAAAGCTGATCTTTGTGGCACACCACTTGTAATGCCCCTTTGCTCTTTGTTGCCTTCCACTCATCCAGTTCCTAATAGTAATCAGTTTAGGGTCCATACTGTATTAGCATGCAAATCTTTAGTGACTAATTTTTAGTGTCCTTTGTAGTATTGCCCTCTAACTGGGGAATTGCTCATTATCTAAAAAACAAAAATAGATTCAAAAACCCAAAGAGTAGCATGGAATGTTGCTACTCTATGGGCTTTTGCCAGGTACTGGTGACCTGGATTGGTCACCATGAGGACAGGCTTGATGGACCATTGGTCTGACCCAGTAAGGCTGTTCTTATGTTCTTAAACAGAAAATCAGTATATCTGTTTTCTTTGACCCCTCCCCCCAACAGAATTGGCATTCTAGTTGCACAATGAACTTTATCAAATTAACTGATGTCATTCATTCAATTCTGTTATGATCAAGCTGTTTCTCTCATCTCTAAAGTAAAATTTTATCAAATCAAAGTTACAAAAGGCACTGTTGATCTCCTCTAGTCTGCATCATTGGACACTGTTATAAAGCACCTACTTGGGTCATCACTTCATTCAGTATATTTACATGACATTACTGTTTGAGGCAGTCACACTAAGAGATAGTGTATGTCATGAAGTTGTGCTGGCCAGTTTGTCTATCTGATAATGCAGCTCTTGCACCTTTGTAATGTGTGGGCTACTCTGACAATATATAATAAGCAGGTGAGCAGCCATAAGCTTGGGACTCATTTCCTGCTTGTGTGCCTGTCTCAGCTGCTTGTCAACAGTAAATAGTAAAAGCATTGTTGTTCACCTGTAACAGATGGTTTCTGTAAGCAGTGAGATTGATTCCTCTCACATCCACCTCCCTGAGAGTTGCATTCATTTATGAGCTATGGAGCTAGCTGAGCAGCTGAGGGTACTGCTGCACAGGAGACGAGCCTTGCACACTCAGAAATTCACACTAAATTCTGGGCTTGTGAAAAGATGTTCTGTCCCAGCAGTGTGTGGGGGCATCACCTTCCTGACTATGTCCCGTTGCCAATGAGAAATATATGTTTCAGGGCCCTTTCTCTTTACAAATGTTTCTCCATTTAATAATGACCAATGGTAAAATGATTAAGGAATCTTTTTACTATGCTGCATTAGGATCTAATGTGTGCCCAATGCAGCAAAAATGGCCTAATGCAGAACCACTAAAATGTTCTGTTAGTTTTGCCATCTGCAGCACTATTTATTTTTTGTGGAGGTGCGTATCAGAGATGGAGAATGGGGCTAATCAGCTGGCATTACTGCCACGCTAACTGGTTAGTGTGTCCATAACACAGGAGCTCATAAGGCCTGATTCTCTTTTGGACACTGACATTGGCGGCCGCCTATGAAGTGGCCACCGATCACGTGCCAATCATGTGTTGGTGTCCAAAAGAGAATCACATCTAGTCCTGGTCAGATGCCTGAAATAAAGATCAGCATTTTGCAGGCCTACATTTAAGGCATCTGTCTCGCATCTACATAGACACTTAGCAATGCTTAAGCACGCCCAATGCCACTTCTGGGCAAAGCCCCACCCATGCCCTTTCTTTGGCGTGCTTAAATGTCGCTACACATCTACATAGACATGCTCTGAAGGCCTACAAAGTTGGCGTCATGCTACACCCCTGCACATAACATTTAAGGATGTGCTATGCCCATTTACTAGCGCAACTTGATGAAAGATCCTCTAAGGTTTTCCAGGTTGAGGTGTCTAATGATGCAAAGGTGATTATTTGTATATAGGGTATTTTCTATCCCGGTGAAAAATGTGCCCTGCCATGGTTAGTCTAGACTTGTCATGCTTAGTAAGGTCAAAGGATGGTTAGTACCAGTTATTATTGCTTATGTATGGTCTCTAGTTAATTTTTGTTAACCTCATTGAACTTCACAGTGTATCGCAGTATACAAATAAAATTGTATGTTATATAAGATACTATAATTGATTGATTAACTAGCAGATAAATATTGGTCAATCCTACTGTGGCAGTCCAGAATGACATAATGAAAGAATATTTTTTTTTTCCTTTTGGCATTTATTGTTAATTGACTTTCTCTCTTTTTTTAGGTCAACTCAAATCAAGACTTACTCTTGGGATAATGCGCAGGTTATTTTGGTGGGTAATAAGTGTGACATGGAAGATGAGAGGGTAATCTCTGCTGAGCGAGGAAAGCACTTAGCTGAGCAACTTGGTAAGGACCGGAATGGCCGGAGATCATTGTGATTCAGTGTCAGAATGAATTCAAACAGTTAACAGATCTGCGGATGTGAATTCAAAAAGAAATCCATATTTCTTACATACATGTTGCTCTTAGACTGGTATGAGAAATTAGGATTCTTTTTTTTTTTAGCATAGGCTTTCAGTTATGTTTATTGCTTTAACAGTTATTCAATGACATCCTGTTTGGAAGAATTTAAAATTTTCTTTTTTTTTCTAGTTTAAATATTTTATTACGGTTCAAAAATTTAACAGTGCAATGTATAGGTTAATAACAGACAGTAAAGTGTGAAAGCACATACAACTTACAAGTATTTATGCACAATTATTTTATCCCATCCTCCCTTCCAATAAATAATCATCATAAATAATAAACATTTTCACCCACCCTCCCACCCACCCTGGATGTGCATAGAAATAACCCAATTAAAACTATCCTGATGTAATAATATAAGATGTCAATGGGCCCCAAAACAATTTAAATACATTACCATGCCCCAATATATCCACATTTATCTTCTCATTCCTATATGTGGAGCATATATTTGCCCACCAAAAAGAGAAGTTAAAGATGATCATAATTCTTCCAATTTTGTGTTATCTACATTGCTACTCCAGTCATAATTATGAGGAGACAACATTTATAGTGATCTATGGGGGGTTTAATATGTAACAACGTACCGCATATGACTATCTCATATGTTAACGGAAATGATGACTCAAGTATTGCATTATTCTGTCCCCATATTGATTTCCAAAAATTGAGTATCAAAGGACAATAGAACAACTGATGATCCAGTGTCTCTATGTCTAGATGTAACCTATTTAAAATTTTCTAATTTATTATTTCAGTGGTTTAGAACGAATTACTGTCCATGTATTGAGGATTAAGAGAAAAATCAATGTTTTGACTTTTAGCTATAATTGCCATGTTACTCCTTTAATTAAAAGGAGAAACATATTCCTCCTCATTTTCAGGCTAAACATTATCGGAGCAGTTCTATAAATTGGTGGTTCACTTTAGGTGCTCCAACACTGTGCACTTAGCTCCAGTTCTGTAGTGGCATTTTGACGTCAAAGATTCCATTATAGCCGTGTATCGCAAACGGTGTGACTCGGAAGATTCCAGGTGTGCCCCAAGATGCTGGCAAGGAGGAGAGGTGCCAGTGCCAGCTGACTGCTTACAGGATGTGCCTCTCCTCCTTGCCAGCACCTCTGCTCTTTCTCCTTGCCCCTCCTTCTACAGCAGCCCCCCCTTCCCCACTGGCAGTAATAGAAGGCCCAGGGCCGTGACTGGAGAACATCCACGCATTTCTGGATGCCCTCCAGCTGCAGCCTCGAGATTAGTCTGCCGCAGCTTAAAAAGTTTGTGACACACTACTAGCATATGCTTTTGTTTTGTTTGTTTTTTTATAAATTTTTATTAATTTTCAGTTCAAGAACAGTACAATGAAATATACATACAATTAACTTCATAAACAGCACTAACAATCCAGCAAAGAATGCTACAAAATATTTCCCCCCTCCCTCCCTCCCACCCTAATTCAAGAACAGAAACAAAATACATTAAATTATACATACTTATAAAATCAGAAAACAGCACTTACATTTGATCAATGAATACCAGAAAATAAATTCCCCCCTCCCTGGATGTGCAAATCAAATAGGATGTAAAGGCATAATTCAACTAGTCAGAGTTAATAAAATTCATCAATGGACCCCCATGTTAATTTAAATAACTTATTTTGACACAATATTTCTGAGTTTATTTTTTCATATTTAAAACATAAAGATTCCCACCAAAAGGAAAAAATTAAGTCTGTCCCAATTTTTCCAGTTTTTAGTAATCATCTGCATGGCTATCCCAGTCATAATGAGAAAGAGTCTGCTTTTATACCTTTCTAATGGAGGTTTAGAAATACTAGCATATGTTGGCATTGGCACATTCTCTTACAGCAGGCAGATAAGTTGGTGTCCCTTGTGATGCACATACAGCAATTCATAGTATTCTATAAATGACACATGTAACTGGAAGATTTGCCCAGGGCTCACCCATGCTGCCCCTTGCAGTTACATGCTATTGAACTTAACTAGAATAGCTGATAGAATAGCAAGGAGGACTGTACACCAAGACCAGCTATGCAAAGTTCAGTATTTCTGTATGAGGGTCTTCAGATTTTAGAGAGTTTTTTGAAAAGTCTATATCACAAAATCCCAGGAGCACACGTAGGGGGAGGGGATAATTTTATAAAATAGGCACTAATATTTATGTGCACATTACTACCCTCCCCCTGGATTCTATATATGGTGCTAAAATTTGCCTATGCAAATTTGGGCATGTGTCCAATTTGCACACATAATTTAATTAAGTAATGAACCAATGAGTACCAATAATTTGCATTAATTGGCTCCAATTAGGATTTGCACATATCTTTCCATGCGTTCTTTTATAAAGATGCATGTGCAAGTCTTATATGTGTAACTGAAAAGGGGGCAAGAACATGGGAGGTGCATGAGAGGGTCAGGGGCATTTACTAAAAATGTGCATAGAATTACAGAATTTGGAGAATCTGAGTCTAATTTATGCATGGGGATTTATATCGAGTTTCAGTTAATGTAAATCCTTGCATCCAAAAGTTGGCATGGATGCCAGCACTACGCGCTGTTATATAAACAGCATTCAACCTGGAGTGTCATTTACACAAAACTACTAAGGGCTCCTTTTACGAAGGTGCGCTAGGGTTTTTGGCGCATGCACAAAATTACCGCGCGCTATAACGCATGGTAGCTGAAAATCTACCACCTCCTAAAAAGGAGGCGGTAGTGGCTTGGGCGCTCAGGAATTTAATGCGCGCTATTACGTGCATTAAGGCCCTAGTGCACCTTTGTAAAAGGAACCCTAAATTTGGACGCCATTTACTGAATCTAGTCCTATATACGTAAATGTTTAGAATACTAGCAGATGTGCGTGTTTATGTGTACATTCCAAATTCTTCCTAAACATTAACTGTAAATACAAGCATATCTTCAATACCATGACAAGTAGGCAGAATCTGGGCAAAGCATGGGCAGGACTCATTTACACATGTGCCTTATACAATAAAATGCTTTAGAATATGCACTTATGTCCAGCGCTTAAATGTGATCACCAACTTTGTATGAGGGGCTGCTGAAAGGTTCTCAGCCCAACCAAGAAGAGAATGATGTAGAGCCGTAAAAGAAGAAGTACACGGTACTACTCGAAAGGGTCCAGAGAAAAGCGACTAAGATAGTTAAGGGGTTGGAGGAGCTGCCGTACAGCGATTAGAGAAACTGGGCCTCTTCTTCCTCAAACAGAGGAGATTGAGAGGGGACATGATCGAAACATTCAAGGTACTGAAGGGAATAGACTTAGTAGATAAGGACAAGTTGTTCACCCTCTCCAAGGTAGGGAGAACTTGAGGACACTCTCTAAAATTGAAAGGGGACAGATTCCGTACGAACATAAGGAAGTTCTTCTTCACCCAGAGAGTGGTAGAAAACTGGAACACTCTTCTGGAGTCTGTCATAGGGGAGAACACCCTCCAGGGATTCAAGACAAAGTTAGACAAGTTCCTGCTGAACCAGAATGTACACAGGTAGGGTTAGTCTCAGTTAGGGTGCTGGTCTTTGACCAGAGGGCCGCCGCATGAGCAGAGTGCTGGGCACGATGGACCACTGGTCTGTCCCAGCAACAGCAATTCTTATGTTCTTACTAGTCTTTAAGCCCGTTACATTAACGGGTGCTAGAATAGATGTGTATATCTGTCTTTCTTTTTTCTCTCTCTCTCCTTGACCGCTGTCTGTCTGTCTTTCTTTCTGTCTCTCTCTTTCCTCGGCTGTCCACCACCACCCCTTGCCTGCTCCCCCTGTCCAGCAGTAGCCCTTCTCCCTTCCTTTAACCACCCCCCTGTCTAGCAGCACCTCTTCCCTGCTCCCCCTGTCCAGCAGTAGGCCTTCTCCGTTCCTTTTACCTCCCCCTGTCCAGCAGCACCTCTTCCCTGCTCCCCCTTGTCTAGCAGTAGGCCTTCTCCCTTCCTTTAACCTCCTCCCCTGTCCAGCAGCACACCTTCCCTGCTCCCCCTATCCAGCAGCAGTCCTTCTCCCTTTGTTTTACTTCCCCCCTGTCCAGCAGCACCCCTTCCCAGCTCTCCCTGTTCAGCAGCAGCCCTTCTCCCTTTGTTTTACCTCCCCCCTGTCCAGCAGCACCTCTTACCTGATCCCCCTGTCCAGCAGTAGGCCTTCTCCTTTCCCTGCTCCCCCTGTCCAGCATCTGCTAGCCCGGGCAACCTCGGGACTTTTGCTAAGTCGGCCCACCTCGCATTATCGAAGTGGGCCGGCCTAGCAAATGCCCCGCGGCTGCTGCATTTGCTGGTCCGGGGGTGAGAACAGGCGTTGCAGCAGCGCAGGAGTCAAACTGCCACCGCCGTCGCAAGCCGCCCCACACACCGCAAGCTGTCGCAAGCCGCCCCACGCGCCTGAAATCGAATTTGGCACAGAGGCACACATCACGCTGTCAGGGAACACGAAGTTGTAAGTGCGCATGCGCGCTTAGGGTTTTATTATAGAGGATGTTTTTATGTTAAAACTTACAAGTTATTCCACACTTTTTATTCCGTTCATTGAAAAATGTGGAATAACTTGTAAATTTCATGGCTCCATATCATTCTCTTCTTGGTTGGGCTGAGAACATTTCAGCGACCCCTCGTAATTGGTGAAAGTCATTATGCCTTAGCACAAACATGCTCATATGCTAGTTATACTTTTTTATTTTATTTTAAAAAATGTATAATCCGCTTACAACCTAAGTGGCTAACAAATGAACAAAGATATGCAAATAAACTTTACAAAACATTACTAGACCAACAAAAAATAAAGTCAGGAGAAAAACTATGCTGCAAACCGTGTTCTCTTTTCTTCTTCAAGGATACATTTTTCCATCCCATGTCTACATAAATTGCTCCTATCAGGTCTCTCTGGGAGCTTAACTTCAGGTGCCCCATTACAGAATTGCGCTCATGATTTTTATCAGTGACCTGAACATTTAGAACGGACTTTCACACACTCAAGTCGACATTTATAAAATTGTCCCAAGGATACATGTGCCTGAAAGTAGGTACTGAGAGCATATTAGGAGTGAATGAATTTTTTTCTGCATGTATTAGCCTGTTTTCTGGGCATTAAAGGACTTTTATAAAATTAACCACATATACACGGGTACCTTATTGAGCACATGTAAGTGTCCATGGCTTCAGTCTACCAGTTTACCCTCACCATATTATGACAACACCTATGTGTCTTTTATATGGTAGGCTAAAATTAGGTGCCTGCTTGTCCTCCATCCCTAAGTGACATTTTAGAAAATTATCCTCATACTGATTATTTTTCTGTGATATATAGTTATAGGTGTTTTGAGGGGAGGAGAATGGATGGAGCAAAAATGATATCAGTATTTATGCATCTGTTTTATAAAACACAATCCCAAAATTCCCACTTGTGTAAAAGGAGGGTCCCGAGATATGCCCAGTGATTGCTAGCTGTACTCAACTGAGCTCCAGAACTCAGTCGTCAGTTCCAACACTCATACGTTCATGTATATGCATTACCCATGTTTCTATACTACTATTAATAATTTTAAAAAAAAGAGTTTACTTTAAAAATAGTCTAATTTAAAAATAAAGGGTCTGCTTCCAGCCCACCCAACCCCACCCATTGCTCTGCCTCTGTCATAGCCGATTTGCGCCCACAGGCAAAAGAAGTGGGAAAACAGCTTCATAAAAAAGCATCTGATGCTGCCGCAGATGACATTTTATGAAGTCATTTCCAGTTGCTGCCAGACTGGGGAGGGGGGGAGGGCACTCAGCAGGAAATTGCAGCTCCCCAGCAGGAGTGCAGGAGAAGGCCTGCAAAAATGGGAGGCTTGGTAGCTCAGCAGTTGGGAAGTATGTTAACCAGGGGAAAAGTGCAGGTGGCAGCATTGCCCCCCCCCCAATTATATAAGCCAACTCTAGGATTTGTAAATTGTCTTTGATTGATTGATTTAAAGGACTTATATTCTGCACTCAGCTGGTTTCTAGGTGGATAACAACTCTACATACATAAGTAGTAGAAATTAAATTATAATATCCGGGGGGAGGGTCAAGGCCTGCATTACAAAAGACCCCTTCATGCTAAGCCAGCAACCAGTGGCATAGAAAGGGGGGGGAGCAGGCCACCCCAGGCACCCATCCTCCTCTCTGACCCCTGCTCCTTCCCCACCCCTCAATGCCATGCGTTTCCCTTCCCCCATACCTCTGTAACATACCTGGTGTCGTACCAACGTCAGCTCTTCCTCTTATGTTACTTCCTGACCCGTGCCAGAGGAAGAACTGACGCTAGTGCGACAGCAGGTTGGGGGTTGCTGCTTGCACCAGGAACATTACAGAAGTGCGAGGGAAGGAAGCTGCGCGCACACAGAAGGAGCGTGTGGAGGGAGACAGGGAAGGGGACGCCACTGCCCCAGGCACCTCTCGCCCTCGCTACACCACTGCCTGCAACGTAGGACCTGAGAAAATATTCTGTCAGCTACATCCTCACCACAACATTGGAAGGCACCTGCTTATGACAAAAGAGGAAAAGGACCAGGGACAAGAAACAGAACCTGAGAAGTTGCTGCCTTGTGTAGTACAAGAGTACGTAGAACCCCTGCACCCTTCAAAGTGCATGGGAAGAAGGAGAGAGAGTCCTCAGTATTCCTGCCTTAACAACCAAGGTCCTGCCCTTATCATCCAAAGAATAGGTTCCATCTAGGCCTGAAGCAGAGAATACAAGAGTACATCTAGTATTTGAAGCCTGCGTAAACATCAGGATCCAAGTGAACTGATAAAATATCATTTAGCAGAGCCTAAGAGTCTGTCCTTAAGCAACCTGCTGATATGTATGTGCATTATCTTTATTAACTTCATTCTGACAGTAAGGCCCAGATGTTCAAAACTTAACATCAGTGCTAGGAGCGATTAGCACTGGAACTGTACACATGTTAATTTGTGTAGCTCGCACAAAAACCTCTACCACACTTGCTAACTTGTGCGCTGAAAATTTGCGCAAATTATATTTAAATGCATTGAAATATACTCAAATCAGAGTGATTAGGTATTTACTCTAATGCTTAGAAGACAACGCAGAAACTAACGCTGGCCAAAAGAGGACATCACGTCAGAGGAGGGGCAGGACCGCAGCAGAGGGAATTTGAGGCTGACGGTAACCTGCTAGAATCACAACAGTACCAGTGATCCTCTGCAGACTGTAATTAGTTTTTAAAGTGAGACCGGGAGACCAAGAGGATGACAGTGGAGAGAAGAGGGAAACATGCCGGCATTGGGGGGGTCCCCTGGTGTAGCTATTAGAAGTATATGGAGGGAGGGGGGTCCAAAGAGAGGGGCATATGCTAGACTGAGGGTGTAGGTGAGGTGAAGGAGAAGAAATAATGGGACTGAAAACAGAGGAGAGGGAAAGAGATGGTCTACAATGGGATGGAGGGAGAGAGGGAGGGAAAAGAAAGGGAGAGAAGTTGGACCCAAGAGGTGGTGTGGAGGGAGGGGAGATAAAAATACTGGATAATGGGGTAGTTGGGAAGAGAAAAGGAGAAATGGTGGATCCTGGGGTAGTGGGGAAGGAGGGAGAGATGCTGAATGAAAGGTACACCGTCAAAAGCGCACCTGACATTGGCGCGCCAACAATCCCGCAGCTACATTTGCACACAGGACATATGAAAGCCGCCGCTCCCACAAATTTGAAGCCTTTCCGTTAGCTCTGTGAGGAGGATGTAGGGAGGGCAACCCTCCACTACATTTACAAGTCATTGTGCTCCCGTTGGAGGGGTTTGGGGGTGGGAACCCCCCCAAATACACTGAAAACTCCCGTTCTCCATTTGTTTTCTCTGTTCAGGAGTTTCCAGTGTAGTGGGGGTTCCCACACACACACACACCCAACGGGAGCGCAAGCCCTTGTAAATGTAGTGAGGGGTTCCCCCACACACACACACACCCTCACAGCACTAATGGAAAGGCTTGAAAGCAGTGGAAGCGGCAGCACGCATATGTCCTGCGCAGAAATGTTGCCGCAGGATTGTCGGTGCGCCAGAGTCCAGCGCGCTTTTGACAGGTCACTGAATGAAAGGGTAGTTGAAAAAAGGAGAGATGGTGGATCTGGGGATGGTGGGATTCATTGCTGCAGCTGCTCTTTCATTCTTCGGGCTGCAGGCAGTGTGCGTGAAGTAAATACACTGTCTTCCATGGCTGGAAGCTTTCCCTCTGCTACTGCTTCCTAGACTGCTTAGATGCAAAGCAGTAGCAGAGGGAAAACTTCGCTCATCCTGCCAGTGACACGAAGAGGGTAAGTTTACTGGCTTATCAGATCCCATGGAGGAACGGAATGCAGTGGTAGTGGTGGGGGGGGTGTTTCACTGGAGGATCACGGGGGGTGGGGGAATGGTCATTAGAGAAATGCTGGACTGCAGGGTTGGAGACAAAAAAAAGGGAAAGATGCCAGACCTCCGGGGGAGGGAAGGAAAACAAAAGGGGAGGAAAGAGATGGAAGATGAGCATGGAAAAAGAAGAAAACATCAAATGGGCAGGAGACCCTGGCAAGCAAGTTAACAGAAGACAAACAGAAACCAGAGCCTGGGACCAACATGATTTGAATAATGACCAGACAATAAAAGGTAGAAAAAATAATGTCATTTTTTGTTTTGTGATTACAATACATCAGATTTGAAATGTTTCCTGCCAGAGCTGGTGTTAGACAGCAATCATGAGCTAGGCCCTAACATAGAGAAGAAAAGTCTTTTTTGTTTGTTTATGCAACCGTTTGCCCGACCACACTGAAACAAATGATGAACTTTTCTCTCTGCATCCCCAAACACTGCCGTTTCCCTGACCATGCTGAAATGCTGAACTTTTCTGTCTCCACCTCCCCCTCCCCCCACATACACACACACAAACACTGCCGTTTGCCCAACCACACTGAAGCAAGTTCTGAACATTTTTCTGTGCACCACTTTCTCTCTGCACACTTTTCTCGGATGCTGTCGTTTACCCGACCATGCTGACAAAAAGTTCAGAACTTTTTCCTCAGTTCTCCAGGATAACATCATTCGGGAAGGGGGGGAGAGCAAAGCCAGCAAGATGAAAACCGCAAATAATCAAGTCACCAGTGCTGAACCCGTAAATATGGAGGGAGTTTCAAGTTTATTAAAAATTTGATTAATCGCTTATTCAAAATTCTAAGCAATGTACAAAAAAATAGTAAAATTACAAATTTCTGGGAGAGACATGTACTGTATAATTACACAAATGCTGGTTAAATATAGATGCAAGCAGCAGTCGGCTATATCACTTTATAAAGTAGTCTACTAAGGCTATATATAATACACATTCATTATCCAAAAAAGCCTTAGAGTAATTTCTTAGACCTCAGCGGTGGAGCAGAATGCATATTATATGTCATGCATACCGCATAACAGCACCAGAATCGTCATAGGTCATATTCTAACCTTCTTTTTTATATATCTTTTAATCATTTATTTTATAGAAGAGTAGATATTTATAAGAGTAAAATAGTACTCATCTTTTAGTCTACGCGGAAGGGGGTCACTCCGACATAGCACTACGTTTCTCCTAGATAGGCTTTATCAAGGAAATCCCCCTTTTAGCTCGGCGGTACATGTTCCCCATGCCAGATATCTTACACTCATTTAAATATAGATAGCAAATTATGGAATGAAGGTGTAGACGAGGGGGTGCTGAAAAGTTCTCAACCCAACCAAGAGAATGGCGTGGATATGGTTCAATCAATGATATGAAACAATGTCAAAATACAGAATTTTTTTCTGCAAATTGGCACTTAACAAAATAAGATAACACTCTTTTCAGCTACAGTGGCAAAATAACTCAGAATTTAGGAGATTGGTTGGTTGGGCTGAGAACTTTTCAGCACCCCCTCGTATGTATAGTGCCACCCTATACAAATAATTTAAATTGTCTAGATCATACCTTTCAAATTATTCTCTGGATGTCCTACTGGAAATTGGCATCTGTATATGTAACAATTCATAGATACAGTGCTAAGAAAATGTTTGGTAAGGCCAAGTATTATATTGAGAATTAGAAGTTCTTACCATGATACACGTATTTAGTCAAAATCAGTCTTTTCTTATAGAATAAAAAGGGTATAAATTTAAAACAGTTCTGTGTTTCTTGTCGCCCAATAATTTGCAAAGTAGAAACAATAAGACTAATTTAGAATCAGTATGTGAAACAGTTAATGAACCTCTAGTTCTGTACAGTTAATTGCCTAATTGGAATCAGGTGCTTAAATAATTGGATGTTGAGACAAAGGCAAGAGTAATAAAATATAAGCCCAATTCCTAATCCAAGTTCTCTGACAATAGATCCCCTAGAGCCTTTCACAATTCATAAAAGGATTTGTTGTGGCTAAATTACAGTGCACACTGATTGACATAAAGTCTTAGGCAAACAGTTACTTTGGTGGAGATACGTATATATCTTTTTTTAGAAAGAGATTGCGATTGACATTATATCACTCTCAAAACTGCATTTATAGGGGATCATTTACAAAGCTTTTTCTATGTGTAAGCTTGATTACACACAGAAACAGGTTTTCTAACATTGCTCATGACTGCATACAACAGTAGAAATGGTACACACGGAAAGTGTGTACCTAATTTTTATGCAATCTGCATGAAGGCAGTCCCAGAAGAATAATTAGGATGGAGTTGTGATGTGCAAATGTATTTTATATGTGTGTAGACTGGAGTGAAAAACCAAAATGTGTGTAAAGTGGGGAAAAAAGGAGAGGACAATCCCACAAAGTCACACAATATCAACACAGATGTGGGAGAAGAAACCACACTGGTCTCCAGCAGTAATATAAAGATGGTGGTCCTTTATTGAGAAATATATGGAAGATGGTTTCTTCTCCTACTTCTGTGTTGAAATTGTATATGTGCAGAGTGCATGCATTCATGTCCACCTTTGGGAGGTATAAAATTTGTACCTCTGCATTTGTACAGTTGGGGGGGGGGGGAGGATCAGGCATTTATGTTGCCTTTGCAAAATATAGGCACCTTGTTTAGACCTTACATAGGCATCTTGTTATAAATTCAAAGTCACAGATCAGTGTTTCCCAAGTCAGTCCTAGAATACCCCCTTGCCAGTCAGGTTTTCAGGATATCCACAATGAATATGCATAGACTTGATTTGCATACACTGCCTCCGTAATATACAAATCTTGTCTTATCAGGAGATATGATAGAGACGTTTAAATACCTATGTGATGTAAATGCACATGAGTCGAAGCTCTGGAATGAGAAGGCATAGAGTTAAGAGGTGATAGGCTCAGGAGTAATCTAAGGAAAAACTTTTTTACAGAAAGGGTAGTAGATGCGTGGAACAGTCTCCTGGAAGAGGTGACAGAGACTGTCTGAATTCAAGAAAACCTGGGATAAGCACATGGCATCTCTTAGAGAGAGGAAGAGATAATGGTTACTGCGGATGGGCAGACTGGATGGGCCATTTGACCTTTATTTGCCATCATGTTTCTATGTAAATGTCCAGATTCTAGAAGTGGCCCCTGTGGGCAAAATCAGAAGCTGTCTTTTATTTCCCTCTCTGTTGCATGGCAGATCAAGTGATGAGAAAGGAAAGCTGGCAGAGAAACCTGCACACCAGATAGTTCTTGGTAGGGACATAGGGCTAGATGCACTAAAGTCAGCAATTGTTGCTAAACCTTTAGTGACTATCGCTTTTACTGGCCCGATGCACAAAACGTCTCACCGCGTGTTTTCCCCCTCGATTGCCCATTTTCCGATCCAGCCATGCAAATTATCTAAAAGCCCATGCAAAGTAGCCAAGCGACTGATGCACTAACATCGCTTGCCTGTGCAAAAAAACAAACAAACCAGGGTTTTAGCTATTGGAAAAAATGCATCACAGCTTCAGAAAGTTTGCGTGACACTGGCTTAACTAGTTCAGAAGTCTTTGCATTCATAGACTCCCTTTTCTTTGGTTCATGGAGCATACACCTCCATAAAACATGGCTTAAACTGTAGTTCCTACATGGATAACAAGAAGGGCTTTTTTTAAAGGAGGACTCGGGGGGTACTACTGAGTACAGCACCTTTTCCATTGCCTGCTAAAACTGATCCATGGTCTCCAAGTGTTATTAGAAGAGCTTAGGTTCTGCACACTCAGTGCTGCCTTTTCATGGATTCTGTGGCTGGTTCCAGGGGGCCTGGCTACTATCAGGTGGGTGATGTGAGCCCCTCAAAATCATCCTATTCCTGAAGAATGGCCTGGTATTTGAGTATCGGCACCGGTTTTTCAGGAAAAATGCCCTGTAGATTAAATCTGAGTAATTCAATGGGCAAATAAATATCTTGTAAGCAAATATCCATTTATTGGTGATATTCAGTCATTAGCCCCCTTTTATCAAGCCATGCTGAAGAGCAATGCCAAGCCACCCATTCTATTCCTATGGGTAGCTTGGCATTTAGCTCATGCTGCTCAGCAGCGTGACTTGATAAAAGGTGGGAGGTGCATAATTTTTCTGTTTAGTTTAGGTCTTAACTAACTGAATAATGCCAGCACAGTCATTAATCAATACATATATTACAAAGTGACGTACTTACAATACAATGTGTGGATCATAACCCAACATATATATGTATAGAGTATCTACCTCCAATATACATATCTCATTTTCCTCAAGACGGGTTATAATTTGACAAATGTACAATACAATGTATTCATCCTAAATTAACATATATAGTTGGACTGGTTCCAATATAAGTTTATTTGTCTCAGATGGTAATAGGCACGCGTTTTGGTGAAGAGATAAGTCTTTATTGCTTTTCTGAAGTTTAGGAGTCCTTCGAGAGATCTGATTTGTGGGGGCAGTTAATTTCAGTAGCTTGGTATGAAATGGAAGTAGGATTGTCATCTGGCGTTCCGTAATTGGAGAGCACGACCAGGGGGTGTTTGGAGGCGAGTTTCCTCCTGCAAGCAGAGTGGTCTGGTTGGCATGTATGGAGGAAGCTTAATCAACATGTAGCCTGATGCCATGTTGTACAGAGATTTGTATGTTTTCATCAAGCCCTGGACACAGAGTTTGGCTATGGGTAGCTAGTGGGCTGATGAAGACAGGGTCATGGGGATGAAGGTTCTTCAGGCTTCTTTGGGATATTCAGAATCTCTTTAAAATAATTCATTTAAAATATTTCCACATACAGCAACCAGGTAATAGGAAAATTAAGGAGCCTGAGGTTCCTTTTTTTATTTGCATTTATAATATACATATTTCACACAAATGAAATAAAAAGAAATTCATAGTCCACATCAATGAGAAGAAACAAATTGAAATATTATACAGGAAATAAATTTTAAAAAGAAAAAAAAGAGATCTACCCCCATCTTCTTCAAACCTATTTCTACACTTTTTTTTTCTATGTCCACTATCATTATCCCTTATCAAGAAACTTCTTTTTCAATCACTAATCTTTCAAGCTGAGTAGGATCAAAGTAAATATATCAAATAGATTCCAATATTATCACGCATTTGAGGGAAACTGGAGGAAAAAACTCCTCCTAAAGCTGTTATCTTGTCTTTCAAATTCAGAAATTCTTTCCAATGTAGTTATGTGGTCCTAGCCACATCTGGAAAAATTTGAAAAGAATAGCCACAGAACTAAGCACCTTTTTTCCTGGAAATACAAGTATTTCTTCAGAATATTAATTTTTTCCTTTTCAGTTGAGAAGGTCATCAAAAGAGTGGCCCTTGTAGTGATTTCCTCCGGAAAGGAGTCTAAGAAATTAGTCAAATTTAAAGATTCTAAATTGGGTTTTTCTTTTTGCCCTTCATCAACCTTCTCAGCTTGAGGAACAGAGACATATCTACAATTAGAAATAATCAATTTCTCTACTCTAACAGTAATATCTCCTTTTAATATCTACGCAACAATATCTCAGAAGACAAAAGATGACATATAGGAAAATTCAAAATATGTAATGTTCTTGCACAAATACAGTTTTCTAGAAATTCTAACTGACTATGGATTACCAAACTGTCTTTAACAAAAGCTGAAGAAGTTAATTGATAATAAACCATCATTGAGGAATTTGCGACAGCTTTATATCCAAATTTTCAATGTTAGTCTATATCATGAAATTTGTCAACTGAGAAAAACTACAAAGCTGTGGTATGGTACTTTTAATGCACTCCTCAGTTCTAACCACAACTTGCCAAATATCTTTCAATGTAATATCTTGAGGCTGATCAATAAGTTCATCCAGGTTAGGACAAACTACAGCTGGTAGAAACTCGCAAAGTGCATGGATCCGTAGATATTTTGTCTTTTCAGGCTATACCACCTTGGGAAAATGCTCCTACTGGACAAACAGGAGTAAACGGAGGGGAAGGAGTAGAACAACCTCCCCTCACTCAAAAAGGCACCAGAAATAAATAAGTCACCCATAGTTACTGTAGCCTTCTCTTTCCACTTAACCAATGTAGAAATATAAAAAACAATACCTCAGAAGAAAACAACTGGTTGAGATGCTGGCTCCTACACACTCCTCCAGGCTCCTGGGCTCCAAAGGGGCTTCCAAGGATCTAAAGGTATCCTTTGTGGCACGCCCCTTAGGGCACACCCCTGGCTGTGCGCCCAGTGGTCATGTGCCACTGACGGACAGTTCTTTTAAACAGCTAGTCTGGTGGCAGCATATGACATCAAAAGCCACTGCTCTCAGTCTCTCTCTCTCTCACCCAGGGAGAATCTTCAAGCAGAAATGCCCAGATTCTCTAGATGTTTTAGGTTCCGGTAGGTGCCGAAACTCAGAAAAAAAATACTGCCGTTGAAATGACCTACCGGCGCCTCAAATTTCAGCTCTAGAATCACACCTCTGTGCACACTTTAGGCTGTCTAATGCCACTGTGGGCATGGCTAATGCCAGAAGTGGCATTAGGCGGCCTAAAGTGCCTACAGAGACATGATTCACATCATAAGTATGCTCTGGAAATGTAATCCAGGAAAACTCTGGCCTATATTTCCGGTGCCTACCTTTGCCAGAGGAGCAATTTTGTACCCAATGATTGACATGCGATTGGCGGCTGTTAACAACGGCACCAGTTACAGTATCCAGGCCAAAGTGCCTCTTGTGCCAGACCACTCACAGGCAGTTCTTTTAAACAGCTGGTCTGGTGGCAGCATGTGACATCAAACACCATCACTCTCTCTTTCTCAGACACACACACACCGAGGGGGAATCTTCAAGCAGAAAGTACCTCCTCTACCAGACCACTGGTGAGCAATTCTTTTAAACAGCAGTGGTGTATGATGTCAAATGCTGCCTCTCTTTCTCACTCGGAGGGAATCTTCAAGCAGAAAATTAAGTCTCCAGTGCCTCCCATTTTGTAATCGTGACATCCAGTAGCTGTGGTTCTATATTCGGAACTCACTTCTCCACAAAGGAAAACTTGGCTTTCAACTCATCCATGTTTGATACAGTCTCTCATGTAAAATTACAGAATTGTCCCACAAGTCCCCGAATCCTAGTTCCAGTTCTTGTCACCACCCCGCAAATACCTTGCAGACTTTCAGCAGCAGAAAGAGAGGCTCCCTTCAGCACCAAACACCCAATTAGTGTTTAGTTAGGAGTCCTTTTAATAAGCAGTGCTAAAAAGTGGCCAGTGCTATCCCCAGTGCAGGTCTTTGCCACACGCTGAGGCCACTTTTAGCGTGGCAGTAAAATGGCCCCATTTTCCATTCTTCCTATTAATTACTATGCACTAATTTCCCCATTAGCACCTGACCATGAGCATGTGAGCATTTACCAACACCTATTTCTAGGTGGTAAGAGCTCACGTGCTAACCACCCGTTAATTGGTTAGCACGTGATGCAGCTGTGTTATCTGATTAGCGCAGAACATACCTGCTCTCTGCCCTCACATACCCCTCCAGCACTAAGAATTAAATTCCAATTCGGAGAGCATGGGAAGAGCATGTTAATCCCCAAATTACCCCCTGCTAGTACTGTTTAACCTGCGGTAAGCATTGAACAGTGCTTACTGCAGCTTAGTAAAAGGATCCCATAGACAAGCTAACATTTTTTATTTCTACAGTATTGACTTTTAGCTAACTAATTGTAGATATATTTTAATTTTAATTTAAGATGAATATTTTATACACTATATTATCTTGGCAATGTTCAAGTTTACTCATATTGTGATCCTCATGGAATGTAACATTGAATGCTTGCAGAATGTAAGAATTTTTGTAATATAATGTAATCTTCTTCTACAGTTCCTGTAAGATGTTATTAAAAATTTTAGCTAATCTGGGAGTAGGGGGCATGGCCCTGAATTGGTTCCAAAATTTTATACAGAACCTTTATATGTGGTCAGATCCGAGGTGAACGCTCGCATTTTTGGACTTCGGTTTGCGGAGTCCCCAAGGCTCACCATTGTCCCCTGTTCTTTATAATATTTTTGTGCTCAGACTGAATTCAGTTAAATTGGAGGAAGGGGGATTTTTATATTCATATGCTGATGACATTTTCATTTTACATGAAGTAGATTCAAATATCCAGATCTGTTTGGCAAAAATTGTTAATTGTATTGCAGAAATTCAGCATTGGGCTGATGAATTTCATCTTAAGTTTAATTCTTCTAAAACCAAACTACTTTGATTTGGTGTGCATTATCAGGAATTTCCAAATAGTGTGACAATTAGGCTTGAATTATCTTAACCAGTACTGATTTTTTTAAGCGCTGGTAAGCACCCAAGCTCAGTAAAAAAACGCCATTTAAATAATGTTTTTAACTGAGTTTCAAGGCATCTACTGATGCCTAAAATGGTTCCAGAATCGTGCCTCTGTAGGGGTTCGTTAGGTCACCTAATGCCACTGCGGGTGTGGTTAACGCTGGAAATGGCATTAGGTAGCCTAAAGCGCCTATGTAGGCATGATTCATGACAAAGATAGGTGCCAGAAATGTAGGCCAGAAATACCCTGGCCTACATATTTGGTGCCTATCTTTTCTGGAGGCGCAATTCTCTAAATGGTGCCATCACGTGATTGGCATGCGATTGACGGCTGCTTTTAAGGCAACTGCCGATATCGACGCTTTATAGAGAATCCGGGCTTTAATGCTACTGATCAGCTTCCAATAGGTCTAAAATATTGGAAGTTAATAATAATAATTATTTATTTATAACCCGCTATACCTTAACAGTTCATAGCAGTTTACAACAAAGAGAATCTGCCAGACGCAGATGAAACACAAACGGAATTATATAACTTGCATGATTGGGTTTCTTTAGCCAAAATTGTTATATGAAAGAGATTTCACAGGTTTCCTTAAGCATTTAGGGCTCCTTTTACGAAGGCGCATTAGGGCCTTAACGTGCGGAATAGCACGCACTAACCACTACCGCCTCCTCTTGAGCAGGCAGTAGTTTTTTGGCTAGCACGCGCTAATCCAGTGCGTGCGCTAAAAATGCTTGTGTACCTTCGTAAAAGGAGCCCTTAGTAGTAAGGGAAATAATTCACAAATAGTGGTTTCTCAAACAAATTTGTCATACAAATAAGATTGCACAGATTTCCTAAACATTTGATAAGACAATGAATTTGTAAATAGGGCACTTAGGCTAGTGTCTGGAGCAAAACCTTGGTAAGCTAAAGTTTTGTCCAGGAATCTTTTTACAATACATCCTTTTAGTGTAGGAAAAGAGAATAGAGATATGATTTTCAATCTCCTGATAGTTTTTTTGAATGATCCTAAATAAATTAAGTTACAGTAGTCCAATGTGCTTAGTACCAAAGATTGAACCAACAATCTGAAGGATAAAAAAATCAAAATAAGGTTTTAATGTACGTAATTTCCAAAGAGTATAGTAATATTTTTTAATCAAGATGTCGGTATGGGTTTCGAAGGTTAAAGATTGGTCTAATGTAACACCTAGAATATTTTTATTGTGGGACTGATAGTATAGTTCATTCCATTTATCAAAAGAGAAGATTCTGTGATTTTGTTAGATGGACATGCAAGGAATATATTTTGTTTTTCTGAAATCAATTTAAGTTTGAAATCTTTAGCCCACATTAACTTATCAATCTCAAGTAAATAATGTAATCAAGAAATGCTTCTTTAAGCTTAAGCAATTAAGATCTGTTCAGTCTCTTTTTGATCAATCTCATTTTGCAGTACTAACTTACTTGGATTACTGTAATTCATTATAAATTGGACTTACCATTTGTTTACAAAATAGATTGCAATTGGTACAAAACACGGCTGCTCACCTCATATTTACAAAGATTAAATTCAAACATGTGTCCCCCTTCTTAAAGAGCTTCATTGGCTCCCAATTCATGAAAGAATACATTTTAAAATTTCTTGTTGTCCATGGAGTCATATCAGAATAATTTGTTCATGTTTAAACTTTTTTTTTTCTCACAATCTCAGCAGTTCACTTTGAACTCTTCATTTAATGCTATTCGCCTTAAAAAGATTCTTGAACAATCTTTTTCCTTTATGGCAGCTTTGATATGGAATGTTCTCCGGTCTCATCATAACCTTAAGACTCTCTATTTTAGTAATTCTTTGATCCAGCATTAGCTTTTGATATTTGTGTTTGTATGTTGTGGTTGTGGTGGTGGGGTTATTTTTGTAAACCACTTTGGGTCCTCATTGCGAGGATAGAGATGATATGAAAAGTCAATGAATAGAATAGAAACTCATGTATTGTAACACCATTACAGAAGTTCATGCAAACCGCTCTGAATTAACTCCCCAGTCATTAGTAGCTGTTTAGAAGCTTTCAGTAAACAATAGCACAACAGTAATGATTGATAAAGCCTTGGAAGTTTGTTCAAGAATGGTGCTTGATAAAGCCCTGGAAGCAGGCAAAATTGCTAAAATGACTTAGCTCAGGTTGTGGGTATACTTGAACCTTCATATATAAGAATGGGCTGTGATGAAGTTCTTTACCTGTACAACGCTGTTCCAAGATGAGTATCAATAAGTTGGAATTTCTTTGAATGGCAGTTTTGATTTTTCACTGAAGTGAATTGCATTGTTGGTTGATATATTTGATACTGATACAGTGTACTTGAAGACTGTTTCACATGGATGATGGTGTTTTATTTGCACATTTTTGTTACATTAGTACTGGGGTAGGCAATTCCGGTCCTCGAGAGCCAGAGCCAGGTCAGGTTTTTAGGATATCCACAATGAATATGTATGAGATGGATTTGCATGGACTGCCTCCTTGAGATGCAAATCTATGTCATGCATATTGTGGATATCCTGAAAACCTGACCTGGCTCCGGCTCTCGAGGACTGGAATTGCCTACCCCTGCATTCTATAAAGTGCAAATGATTGAAATTATACATATAGGTCTGGACTATTTGGAAATGATATCCCAACAAGTCCTGTGACCTCCCTATATAAAAATAATTTCTGATGCCTAATTCTACTGTAAATTATCTCTGTTTCAATATATGGTTTGATTTGGTGAAATTGGACTGGTTGCTGATACAGTAGTCTCCATAACCAATATAGAAATAAATTCAATCAACTACCCCATTCAAACCACCCTAAAACTACTAGGAATGACGATAGACAGATGCTGCACTATGCAACCACAAATAAATAAAACAATACAGAAGTCATTCGCAGTTAAGAGAAACCTAAGACAAGTCTGAAAATTCTTCGAAAGAACACAATTCCAGCTCATAGTACAATCCCTAATCCTAGGTCTGCTAGACTATTGCAACATCCTCTATCTCCCCTGCCTGCAACAATGACAAAACAATTACAAACAATTCAAAACACAGCTCTGAGGCTCGTATACTCACTGAGGAAACACAACCACATTACAGAGGCATACCTCAACTCACACTGGCTTCCAATTCCAGAAAGAATACTATTTAAATTTTACTAAGATAAACATATTGATGTGGTCAATATCACATACAACACCAAGGTGCTTAGTATAATAATGACCACTACTGTGATGACCACTTATTATTACTTATATTAATCCAGCCTCTTGAATAAACAGTAACATCCCCTTCAATATACACGGTCTGGATATTATTCCAAAATGCAATCTTATGTTGGTGTGCAAGACGCCTCAGCCCCAGTGGTGGGGCTGAGACATCTTGCATTTTGGAATAATATTACTAGTATAATAATGAGGCATCAAGTAAAATACATCCCATATTAACCTAGAAAATACCTTCATCCCCCATCAAACCTCACTTAATCTATATAGGACTACATATTTGAATCTATTTAATACCTTCCCTCCCCAAACCCTCCCTTCCTTTCCCCATCCAATGGTACTCCCTACCACTCCTCAATCTCAGTTAGAACACTCTCTACCCCACCTCAATCTCAGGACACTCATCTTAAAACCACACTACGACCTACTATTCAAAACTATAAACGGAGACAGCCCAACTTACCTGAACAACCAACTCATCCAATCTAACTCAACCAGGCATAGGAAAACTCACACCCCATTCACACACCCTCCAATCAAAGAAATTAAATAGAAAAAACTATATGAAGGCCTCCTAGCCACTCAAGCAGCAAAACTAGACAACCAAATCTCCAATCTACTGATAACAACCCCAGACTACAAGATGTTCAGAAAAGAAATAAAGACTATACTCTTCAAGAAATCCCTGAAACAGTCTTAACATCACGAGTACCTTCCTTCCCCCCATCTTCTTCCTGACCCCAAAATCAACCTGACCGTCTTTTTACCTTCTCTAGAAATGACCCTCCATCTACTACTCTTTTGTAATCCGCCTTGAACCGCAAGGTAAAGGCGGAATAGAATCTCTAATGTAATGTAATATTTCAATTTCTTTTTCCCATTATTCCCTTTTCCTCTTCTCACACATAAGCATGGACAAGGGAGCAAAGCAAAACTATCTTCTAAGCTTGTTGAACTTTATCAACTAGAATTTTTTTTTTTTTTAATCATTTTTATTAGAAAGGGTACAACCGGTTTCCATCTGGGGGCATTTGGGGCCCTCGACCTCTATGTATTACTGGTGGTTCGGGTGATGTTCTTCTACTGCCTGTGTATAGAATTTTTATTTTAACATGATTTTTTTAGTCATTTTTATTTTGATGCAATTTATTGATTAATGGGTGAAGGGGGGGTTTACTTTTTTTTGTCTTATTTTTACGAGGGGGTGCTGAAAAGTTCTCAGCCCAACCAACCAGCTTCCTAAATTCTGAGCATTATTTTGCCACTGGTGTTGAAAAGAGAGTTATCTTATTTCAAAACAAAATTCTATGTTTTGACATTATTTCAGCTTATTGATTGAAACCCATGTCATTCTCTTCTTGCTTGGGCTGTGAACTTTTCAGTGCCCCTTCATATGTTTACTTTCGTCTTATTTTTAATTGATTATTAGTATTAATATAGTAACATGCTTCAGGCTTTTGATGAGGCATGATATCAAGTCAGGTAAAGTAAAATAAAATAAACCATCCATATCAGTACAATAATGCTCATTTTTTTTTTGTTCTACAGGCTTTGAATTCTTTGAAACAAGTGCCAAGGATAACATAAATGTCAAGCAGACATTTGAGAGGCTTGTGGATATCATCTGTGACAAAATGTCAGAAAGTTTAGAGACAGATCCTGCCATCGCTGCAGGAAAACAGAACACACGACTAACGGACAACCCTCCTCCACAGCAACCCAACTGTGGCTGTTAATAGTTGAAAGAGGCGGCTCCTATGTGTGCTATTGCCAACAAGTATTGAATGGTTTTCAAGCTTTTTATTTATACTGTCTAATAATTTATTTGGAAGAACCAAAATCTTTTTTATTTTACAATCATTGGCTGGTACATGTATAAATTGTTTGAAGGGTCTATTGTACTATATGGCAAGTATATGAAAACACCTACTGTTGCTTGCACACAATATTTATTCTCTCTCTTTCTTTCTCTTTGCTCTGATCACAGCTACTTCAGCTGGCGCTGCTTTAACCCCAATCTGTAAAAAATGATCTGGACTTGTTTTATGTTCATTCCCTTTAGGTGATGACTATGTTGTACCAACAGTCTCTCTGATGCCACTTGATATTTATTTGACTGAAAAGCTGTGTAAAACTATTCTCTGTCTTTTATAAGCAAGCTCGTTGGCTGTCCTGTGATCCTTTTTTTTTCTGTGAGAGGCTCTTTTTCTCCTGGTTTTGAAAACGTTCAGCACAGGAGCTGAGCCATTTCTTTCTTAGCTTTGAAACAGAGCCGCTTTCATTGTTCTGTAATTCAATAGCACACTCACAGGTCGATTTGGAGACTAGAGGCAAGAAAGCCAAAAGATCATAATACTGAAGATGTTAGACTCTGATTTAATGTTATTGTTATGGTATCTGAAATATCAATTCACTGTACAAAGCCAAGCTATAAAGAAAAGCTGAGCTGCAGGTATTTTGTCACATTATATTGTAGGGAAAGATAGTAAAAAAAAAAAAATTAAGGAATTACCCCCATGAATTTATGACTCATCAAGGGTGAAAGACAGAAGAAAGGAACATTTTTCATATTGGTTCTGGCTAAAAAAGAACTTTTTCAGCTTTCTCAGGGTGGATCTTGCGTGGAATAGAATTTCTGGGCTGAGGGTGAGTGTATACATCCATGGAAATACTATATCTTCCCTAAAATTCTTTGTGTGTTCTTGTTTCTTTAAATACACAGGAGGTTTATCTTGTTATTTTTTGCATGTCGACGTTCAATAGTGCCGCCACTGTAAATATACAAGAACTCAGACAGTAGAAATCCTCTCAGGTTTGTTAAAAGATGGAATTTGAAAATATCCAAAACAGAAGCATTTGTAGCTATTTTGTTTCCGCCTGTATAGTTTTGTCTTGCATTCTTTTGATGGCAGATAGAGACAAGACTTTAGTCTGATTTATTCTCTTCTGTTTCAGTGATATTCCCCTTCTCTTTCTCTTTCCTTACATTTACGCGGTGAGATCCATGAGTCCCATTTCATCGGGTCTAAAGTGCAGAATCTTCTATCCCATTTGATAGTTTTTTATGGACTGCCTCTCCTCTCCTTTCATAAATCCAATCTCCAGAATTAGGCACAATATTCCAGTGATTTATACAGAGGAATTATTTCCATCTCCTTCTATTAGGAAGATCCCTGTGCGTTTTAGGATTCCTCTGGGTCTCATCACTGCCGTTTTACAATCTTAAGATTATTAGATATAATATGACTTTGATTTTCAGATATAACAAGACAACCTCATTAAAACAACCAACAGAGAATTTGATTTATACAGTTTTAACTGAAAAACCTTGAAAATACACATTCTTTGGGTGATCTGGCTGCTGCTAGCTGCTCACAGCTAGATGTTGTCATCACAGTGGACCTGCTTCTTTCACCCCTAGGGTAACCAGACATCTGAATTTACCCAGACATGTCATCTTTTTAGAGGATTATCCGGATGTCCAGAAGATTTTCTCCCCTGTCTGGTATATTCTTTCCTATCCCCACCTACCTTTGGCTCTGCTAAAATGTAATCTTTAGGCCATCTGACAGCAGAAGTGAGATGAGTCTGCTGCCATCAGCCTGCCCTGGAAGCATTCTCTCTGAAGTGACTTCCTGTTCCCACGTAGGCAAGACGTTCCAAAGAGGCAGCTTCTGGACGCTCCAGCAAGGTGACATCTGAGACAGGCTGACGGCAGTAGGCTCACCTCATTGCAGCTGCCAGCCAGCCGGCTGGCCCAAAGATTAATTTTATCAAGGACGTAGGTGGGGGACTGGGGAAAGCCATAGGGAGAGAGAAAAGCATCCTTCATTGGGGGGGGGGGCGGTTTGAGAGAAGAAGAAAGAGAAAAGAACCCATGTGGGAGGGGGCTTTGGAGAGTGAGAAAAGTATCCATGGGAGTGGAGGGAGGGGAGAGAGAGAAGAACCTACAGGGGAGCAGGTTATGAAAAGATGGAGAAAAAACACCCATGGGAGGGGGGTTTGAGGAAGGGAGAGAGAGATCGAGAGAGAGAAGAGAAAAGAACCTGTTGGGGGATGAAGGGAGGGAGGGAGAGAGAAGCATCTGTGGGGAGGGGGGATGGAGGGAGACAAAGAGAGAGGCACTAAAATGGTACAGAAGATGGGAAGGGGAGGACTAAGGAAATGAGTGAAAGGTGGGGCGGGGCAAAACTGGTGAAAGATGGGGTGGGGCCGGGTCATGTGTCCTATTTTTGACTTCACAAATATGGTAACCCTATTTCCCCTCCCCCTCCCCCAATCTCTCACTGTCCTTCCACAGTACTCATTGTACAAATGTTAATAGGTTTGAGTTTCACTGTGCAGGAACTCCTGCACTGATCTGGCTGTCGCAAGCCTCAAGAGACTTCAGGCCACAAAACCAGCATTGGAGTTTTGCACAATGAAGACTGTAGAACCCTTTCTTTCAGCAATGATAGCAGCAATAGCAGACATGAAAGGGAGGAACATCAAGTCTTCGGTGGGGTTGGATTATTGAGGGGCATCCTCTTTACCAATTTCTCTTTCATCCATGTTAATTTCTTCCGGCCCTCTCTCCTACTTTCATCCCTCCTTTGCTACTCTTTTACTTATGTTCCTCTTTCCTTTATTTCTTCTTCCCGCATTCACTCCCACCTTTTCCACTCAGCCACAAGCCCCTTCTTGCCTTCTCATCACCCTCTTTATGTCTTATATTGCAATCTTCTTCATCCCTTCCTTTTCTCTGCCTCTCCCGTTATCTCCCTCCTCCATCAGCACCTTCCCTTTTCCCAGTCGCTTATCATTTCTTCACGCCTTCTTTTCACACTGTTCATGCTAGAATGTTTATCTCAACCAGCCATACACCCCCATCTTCCCTAAACTCACCATTCATTCTTCATGTCACTTCTACACATGTTCATCATCCTTCGTGCAAACTGCTAGCTCCATCCACACCCCTCTTTACTCCTATATGTGCTACCTCCATTCATCTCTCTCTCTTTACTCCCTGAACACAATCTCTGTCCTTTAATTCTCTCTCTTTCGCTGTCTCCAGTTCCATCATTGCTCCCCAGCCTTTCCATATATATCATCCCTGCAAGGAGGTAAAGGCCCTATGAAGCCTGAAGTCCCACTCAGTGGTGTAGTAAGGGTGAGTGGCGCCCCTCCCTCACCCACCCCCTGCCACATGTGCCCCCCCTTTTCCCTGTACCTTTTTAACTTCTCCAGCATGAGCAGCATGCCCACATCGGTGTCAGCTCACCTAGGGTCCTAGAAGTGACGTCAGTGAGCGTGTCGATGCGGGCAGAAACCTCATGCCAAGGAACTAAAAAAGGTATGCGGAGGGGGGGGAGGCAAGGGGCACACACATGCAGCAAGGAGAGGAGCCGGGGGGGGGGGGGGGGAGAGGAGGAAGAGTGCCGTGCCCTTAGGAAGACCACTGGTCCCACTATTGGAAACAGGATACTGGACTTATTTATTTATTTTTAATATTTCTATACCATTTATTACCAAAACGGTTTACAAAAAGTTACATACATAAAATATAACAAAATCAGAACAGGATGGGAACAAAAAACAGACAGATTTAATCTTTACATAAGGTCAGTTGCTCAAAGAAATGCATCTACAAATAATTGTGTTTTTTAAACATTTTCCTAAATGAGTTCTTGTCTCTACATTTTCGAATTTGACCAACAAGGCTGTTCCAGTATGACAAAGCTTATGTAATTATGCTGTACTCTTTTTCCACCTCACCCCCACTACCCCCAAAGAATGGGAAGGTTTTGCTGCTTCCTCTTCTATGAACATCTCCTTTCCTGCAGGGTAGGCACAGCTGGTACAACATCTGTGCCTACTCTTTTGGGGTTATTTGTTTGTTTTAATACAGTGCTGTCTTCTGCTTTTTTGCCTCATGACTACCACCAGAAGAAGAAGAGAGGGACTGCCCTGTCCTCACTCTTCTGACAGCTTTTGCTTTCTCCTGGTTGCTTCTTTTGGGGGGGCAGCAGTGACTTCTGTAACCTGCACAACTTCCAGAATACTTGACACCTGCCGTATCTGTTTTAGCTAGCTGCTGGAATACTGCTTCCAGTTTATCTTACCCCATGTTGAGCCCCCCCCTGGTCCATTACATTGACGTCTTTCTTCCACACCAGCTCGTCATTCACATATTGAAGCTCCTGGTACAACATACCCCTTTGCCATCAACTCAGAAAATATCACAGTTCTTGATACTGCTAAATGGCCTCCCCCAAATGACCTGAAGGACTCTTGTACTACCATACCTTGATTCCTAGCTGGGTAATTTGTCCCTGCGAACAATGACATCAGGATCTCTTTTTCTTTCTTCTGCTCCAGTTATCCTAAGAATGCACTTTGCATGTTCTGTAAGTCTTCAGATTACATACAATCAAACCTTTCCCATAAGTAAAATTATGTTTCAAATTAGCTTTTTGATTATTCCCCACCCTGTATGCAGCTAAAAGTTATAGTGGAGCTCCATAGAGCATATTTTGATTATTGCATTACTGCCACCCCACAGGTTGTTCCACCTAGGGAGAAACATTTATGCTGCTCACATTTTTGCAAAGTCCTTGGGTAATCTTTACCCACAGATTTTGTTTCCATTTTCTAAAGACTTGCATACTCTTTCACCTTGAAAACTACCTAAGGAGAAAGTACTTGTACATACCAGCTCGTTCAATGGATACATTTTCCAGCTAAAATAATGCAAACTGATCAATCCCAGCCTCAAACCCCAGGAATGCTTCTGCATAGTTCCAGTATGCGTCATTGCTCAGTCAGTACCCAAACTCAGTGTTCCACTGAGCATTAGGACAATGAATTTGGGTATTGAGCAATGACACCTCAACCCTGAAGAAAGAATTGAAACATGCATGTCGGGAGGGGTAATGATTTTCTCTTTAATACCAGATAAGAAATTTCCTTCAACACCAGATAGGTTTTTTGGGATTATTTTTGAAAAATTGCATATATACAGTATATATAAAGAAGTTAAAAATCACTATTACAAATATGCAATTGGATCGATGAGGATTGTTGCTGTTGGAAGCTATTGACCTTGACAGCTTTCTGATGATGATCCACTACTACTTCACAAGCTGCATATAATTTGAATTTTAAATATATTTGCTCGTATATGTGATGAAATGGTTTTGAATTAGCACTTGGTCATATTGCACATGCCAATGACAACATTAACGCATATCCAAAACAAAATCTCTCAAAAATATCTGACACTCGACAATATGAAATTTATATTATATCACTCTCTTCGTATCGTAATTGAATAAGAGTGGATCTCAGAATCATAGAAAGCCAATGCTGATATTGTTGTCATACAGGTTTCAACACTGCTGTAAACCAACCGGCAATATTCTATTTCTTGGAAGTCATTGACCCACTCAAAGTAGTACAAAAACATAAGCATGCTTGGTAAATAAGATTATGATGTATAAGAAAAAACCTGTATGACAACAATATCAGTATTTGGCTTTCTATGATTCTAAGATATATTCACTTATGATATGAAGAGAGTGATATATGTACATTTCAAATTGTTATAGTGAAACATATTGTTGAGTGTCAGGTATTTTGAGAGATTTTGTTTTGGATTTTCAATTGTGAACTCTTATGAAGGTTTTTTGATTGTTAATAGTAACACATGGTCATTAAATCAGAAAATAGAAAATTGGACATGTTCTGCCTCGGCAAAAGTGGCCACTTTTTGCCGCAGCTTTGTAAAAGGCCCCATAATTTCTTATAACTGCATCATAATTTTATATATCAATGAAGATCATGTTACTTGAAACCCAATTGTGTGTAGCATCAGATGAAATACTGGCCAAAAACACAAATCAGAAGGCTGCTACACAATGTAGTTTCACAATTTTAGGAGCAATTCCTTGTATAATACATTATCTTACTTTATCTAACTTGGTGCAATTTCTGATCCAAAACCTAAAAGTTACTATTAAAATTCCAAAGTATATTACAGCTAACATGTCCCCTAAAGTATATTTGTTAATAACATTAAGGCAACATTAGTATCCCAGAGGAGAACCAAAATGGCGCCCTGAAGGAAGAACACAATGAGCAGTTTTCTGTGAGCTCCTCATGGGGAAGAAGGAACCAAGGGCTGGGTGGGGGGGGGGGGGGGGGAAACGACTGCATGACTCTCCCTCAGAGTTGCAGCAGCTTTCTCCCTTTAGGCAGACAACTATTTCAGAATTGCTTACTGCCATTATGAGACTCCCTCAGTCCAGTGCCGTTGAGGCTTGTGAAGCGGCATCTCTTGGAGAGCTTGATACAACGACGCTAAGCCCTGATTTGTGGGCTGCTCCACTTCCTCCAGTGATGGTGTTATCAGTTCCAGGAGTGCAGATGGGAATGTTGATAGTCGGAAATATTACTGTCGAGGGACACCTGGTCCTGAGAGAAGAGACACCAAGAAGTTCTGTGGTCACTGGAATGCAGGTTCTGTCCAGGTGCAAGAACTGAGGAGGTTCCAGGGGTTATCCCCTATCTACCTCTCGCATCACTTTGAATTTCCATGCACCACTTGCACACGTAATGCCTATCTGTTCGCCTTCCCCTCCCTGAAAGGCTGTATCTACAAGAGATTTCTTGATAGAACACTGTCATTTCAAGCAGACAAATGGAATAAATGTCTAATCACCCTCATTTCCAACTCACCCTCCTACCAATCCTTCAGGAAATCAATTAAAACCTATCTCTTTGACAAATTCCTCTGACTCCTTCCTGCCTTGTAACTTCCCTGAAACACTTCCGGACAGACCTAGGAAAAGTACAGCTCAGAATAGATAAAACAGAGCAACAAGCTCAGAAAGTACAATTGACTTTGATAAAGGATAAAATGCTAACAGCAAGGACACTCAAAGTTCTAGAAAATTCTCAACAATATCTTAATTTATGTTTTATAAATTTTCCAAAGCAACCAATTCTATCTTCTACGGATTTGCTAAAGAAATATATGGACAATATTTTGCATATACCCAAGGAAGCACTACCCCATTTTTCTAAAATATATTACATTTCAGCTAAGAATGTTCCTGTGCAGGGTCAGAAAACTTCCTGGGAAAATAAGGAATTGTCAAAAGATAGTTTAGATCTGACTGGTTTTTGGGAAACATCTGAATCTGAAGCAGTGAGTTGTGCAACTCTTCTGGTTACATTTGTGTTTCCTAGGATCTAGAGCATGTCTTAAAAATTTTTTTTTGTTTCAGAAATATAGAATATACTAATTTTTTAGCCCGTTACATTAACGGGTACTAGAGTAAATGTGTAGACTTAGGCATTTCTTTCTTTCTTTCTGTCTCTCTCTCTGCCCCCCTGTCTGTCTTTTCTTCTTTCTGTCTCTCTCCCCCTGTCTTCCCTTCTCCCTTCCTTTTACCTCCCCCCCCTGTCCAGCAGCACCCCTTCCCTGTTCCCCTTGTCCAGTAATAGCCCTTCTCCCTTCCTTATACCTCCCCCTGTCCAGAAGCACCCTTCCCTGCTCCCCCTGTCCAGCAGTACCACTTCCCTGCTCCCCCTGTCCAGCAGTAGCCCTTCTCCCTTCCTTTTACCTCCCCCCTATTCAGTAGTACCCCTTCTCACTTACCTGCTCCCTGTCCAGCATCCGCTAGGCCGGGCTGCCTCGGGGCTTTTGCTAGGCTGGCCCGCCTTGCATTAGCGAAGAGGGCCAGCCTAGCAAATGCCCCGCGGCTCCTGCCGCTGCTGGTCCGAGGGTGAGAAGAAGAAGTGTCGTCAGAAGTCAGCCAGCGTCAGAGATCGAGGCAGGAACGTTGCTGTGGAAACCGCCACACGCGTCGCAAACTGCCGCAGGCTCCTACTGAGCATGTGGGGGCATGGAGCCACGGATCACAGATCACGGCCACACGGAGATTGAAGTGCGCATACACGCTAAGGATTTTATTATACTGGATGGGACAAAAAATCTGAGTTTTTCTAGACTTGACTAAAACTACTCAGGAGAGAAGAAAGAAGTTTTTGATATTTAAATCTCAGGTTCAGTCTCTGGAAGGCACTTTACAAATTACATTATTCTTGCAGATGTGTTGTAGTTCTTTCTGCTGATGGATATTTATTTTTTGACCCAGATAAACTTCTTATTGAAGCTAAAGAATCGGGACAGTAATCGTTTTAATTTCTTGACTGAGTATTGGATAGAGCTAGTATGATTATTAATTTCCTTTCTAGGGGCTTTTTATTTCCTTTTGTTTAACTATATTTCCTTTGTACTGCTTCTCTATGCTTCAAGTGTTTATGGTGGTTCTCCCCTCTTTTTGAAGTCTATGTAGCATATGTGATTTCTTTTTCACATTGCTATATAAAATTGAATCCTCTATGCTTTTTTGTTCAAGTAATGTGCTTGCATTACAGTATATATTATAAATGCAAATAAAAAGAAAATTAGTATCCCAACGCAGCCACAATAAAAATAATGTGGTTGTGTTTCATTTTAATATGGATGCCAGTTTAAATATGCAGATTTACTATGGGAATAAGCTCATTACTGTTGTTTTATGGTTTTTGTTTTTTTAGCATTGGTACATCAAGAGTAACTGGCAATTGCTTCTGCCTCTTTTTAACACCAGAAATTGAATAAGAGGTGAGGGAAGTGTGGGGGAGAGGGGAGGAGGAAATTTTTTAAGCACAAGGAATGGAGTTTAGGTTTCCTGAACTCTGGTGGTAAATAGACTCATGGAGGGTCATTTCTGATAGGACATCTAATGACTTTCAATGTTTCTGCAAGGTCTTCCAAAAATTGAGTTGGGATAATGACATTGTCGAAACCGCGAGACGTCTATCTCTTGGCCATTTTCAAATATCAAAATGTCCAAAACAAGAACATTTGGACATGGGAGGAGCCAGCATTTTAATGGACTGGCCACACAAACATGCCAACAGAGCAGTTGGGCACCTTAGAGACACTGCTATCAACTTCACATAAAGGATGCCAGGTACTCATTTCACCATAACCCCCTTATAGTGTATGGTAAGCCCTCCAAATCAACCCCCAAACCTACTATACCCACCTGTCTACCACCCCAATAGCCCTTATGCCTGCAGGTGTCTCCTATATGGTATTACAGTAGGTTTTGGATGAGTTTTGATGGTCTCACACTTTCCACCATAAATGTAGTGGGTAGGGTGGGATATGGGTCTGAATTCCTCTCTCTATGGTTCACTACACCACCCACCAGGCTACTCCAGACACCTGCTTGCTACTCCACTAGGATTTCCCATAATATTTGCAGCTGTCATAGAGGCTGATATGTAATGTTTCTTTCTATCGGGGGGTGAGAGGGAGGCTATGACCACAGGGGAAGTGTGGGAGCTTCATGCATCCAGTGGTCCTCTGGTCAGTTTGGGTACCTTTTTGGCCCTTAAGCACTTTTAAAACAGCTCTAACTTCGAAGTCTAAATGACACCCTGGATGTCTTCAAAAAGGTTTCATTATCCTTGCAAGTCCTAAGGCTGCCCTAATCCTGCCCAAGACACACCTCTAACTTGCCCCTTTAAGTTTTAGATGTACTGGAGGGAAAATGACCTGCAAGACGCCTAAAAAGTAATTTTTGAAAATTGGCACTTGGACCAAGTACCACTATATGCCATTTTTTGGACATTTTTCTGTTTTGAAATGTGCCTCATAATATCAAATTAAACAAAAGAAAAGAAATACAATTATGCTGCAGATGAAATTAGTCCCCTCCTCCTCTCCCCCCCCCCCCCCGTTGTCTAACATGAAATATACATGATCTGACCATTCTTTCTATCATTTATATGCATTAACCAGTTAACATGTGTTCATGCAATTTAGCACACATTGAATAATGAAAACTCTTTTATTCTTAATGCGATGTCTTTACTAATGACAAGCTTCACTCAAATTAATGCACGTTCATAAATGAGGCCCTATGACTGTTACTGAACTGGTTTGTTTCTTTGTGCATATGCTTCATATACTGCACAGAGAGCATCTAGACCCATGTGGCCTTTCTGGATTTCCAGCCTGAAGGAGAAAGTTTTTATTCCCAGTCTACTCCACTCTGTATGTCCAGCTGAGCTGAATGTACCTTATTAACTAGGGATGTATAGGGAGATTCTATAACAATATGCCATATTTAAGCATCAAGAATATGAGTAAAAGATCATATGCATGTAGATGCCTAAGTACAGTAGACCCTCTGGTAACCAGAACTCAAGCAACCAGCAAAAAAATCAAAGAAATACTGTAAAAAGAAAATAAAATCAATTTCTGGTGGAAATTTAATTGGAAACTTGGCATGCCACACCTGAGTATGCCCACACTTTGCCTACCACATGTCCTGTAGTTTGTCTGGAATAGTTTATGATATGGCATAGTAAGGAGTATTGTATTAGTTGGGCCTATTTTTAATAGTAACTCTCAAGCAATCAGAAACTACATTTATCCGGCATCTATCAATCCCCATGGGTGCTGGTTAACTGAGAGTCTACTGTATATGCTATTCTGTGACACCTAAATACAATGATATGCTGGTGGAAGGGGGTGTATGGGCAGTGTCTGGGCAAAACATGGGTATGGCACACACTTGTGTGAATGAATAATAGAGCACTATAATTTACATGTGTTTTTGGCAATCTAGGCACAAGTACGGTTGATGTGCATACAGGCCTAAGATACATGTCCCTATTTGTGGCCATCTCTAGGAAAAGGTGACTAAAGTCACCAGACATAAAGAAATGAGCTTTTCATGAATTCTGTTTATAGTAAACCATTAGTAATACAACAACCTGAATGGCATCCTTATGTGTGAATTTTTTTTTTTTTTTTAAAGTTACAAAAGTTCAAACATAACTTTTTTTCAGACTGCTTATGAACCCGTGTCATGAAAAATCTGCCACTTTCAATATTTCTTATCTGCTACGTTAATCTTCTCTTCCCTAACAGGTTCACATTTGCCCTGCTGTGTTTACTTACTATTCTATGAAGAAATGTGGGTTCCTACTTTCCTTTATAACAGGGGTGTCAAATGTCGGTCCTCAAGGGCCACAATCCAGTCGGGTTTTCAGGATTTCCCCAATAAATATGCATGAAATCTATTAGCATACAATGAAAGCAGTGCATGCAAACAGATCTCATGCATATTCATTGAGGAGATCCGGAAAAGCCGACTGGATTGCGGCCCTCGAGGACCGACATTTGACACCCCGCCTTTATAGCATAGACTCCAAATAGGTGCCTTCTTGCTACCTAAAATAGGCCACTATTACAGAATTATTCCTGAAGTGCTGTGTTGATGTTCAAAGTCTGCTGCCTTTTTGCCTGAGAATTTCTTAAAGACTTCAGTAGGCGAGTAATAACCCCAGTTTTACATCTCATGCTGCCTTTCTATCTTTAGAAAAAGAGGTCAACCGTTGGGGTATTTCACCTAACTGATCTAAGTATTTGAAGTACTGAAAAATATCCTCAGATTGTAGCACCATGCATTCAGTATGAGCATATCACTGACAGACTAGCACAGCTAATTTGAAGGCAATTCCATTGGATCACTCTGTCCCAAGCTCTAACATTTACTAAATGTGTGTGTGTTTTGTTTCCTTAGAAAACAGCCATTTACCTAGAGCAGGGGTCTCAAAGTCTCTCCTTGAGGGCCACAATCCAGTCGGGTTTTCAGGATTTCCCCAATGAATATGCACGAGATCTATGTGCATGCACTGCTTCCAATGCATATTCGTTGGGGAAATCCTGAAAACCTGACTGGATTCCGGCCCTCAAGGAGGGACTTTGAGATCCCTGACCTAGAGTTACCAGATGTCTGGGGAAAACCCGGACATGTCCTCTTTTTAGAGGTGCCCGGAGGGATTTCCAAAACGCAGCAGTTTGTCTGGGTTTTGGAAGACCCTGACCTCAGGGCTGCGTCTGGAGGGTGTCTGCACATGTGTGCCTGATATCATTGCGTCAACATCTGCACATGCGCAGACATGATCCCAAGCTTGGGGAGATTTGTGTGGAGGTGGGGACCGGATGGAGCGGAGCTGGAGGTGGAAGGGGGGTGGAATGAGGTGGGACAAGTGTCATCTTTTTTTACAGAGGAAATCTGGCAACCCTACATTTACCATTTGTTTTTGCATAAATCTGTGTACTGAAGATTTATAATTTTGCACTGATGCCGTTTTACAGGACATTTTTTTTTTGTCTGGAATTTTTCTAAAATTGTACATTCTTCTTGGGAACTCATTGAATTATACAGACAGAAAAAAAGCCAATGAAACAAAAGTGGGGGCAATTTTATAAAGAGCAGCAAAAATTAGGCACCAAGATGCAGCGCGCTGAACATTAATTATGTGCTGAGCAGGAGTCTTCCAACTGCTTTACAGCCCCTAGGGGGGAGATTAAATATTGGGTTTTCAATTGCTGGGGACAGGTACGTTGCCTGGAGTCCTGCAGACCTTACCTGTCCCTCAAATACTGAAAAGGTGATAGTGAAACAGCACCCCCCACTGGCGGGACTACAGCTGGAGGACTCCCGCTTACCTTAGAGCAAAGTCCCTCCTCAAGGGCCGCAATCCAGTCGGGTTTCCCCAATGAATATGCATGAGATCTATTTGCATGCACTGCTTTCATTGTATGCTAATAGATCTCATGCATATTCATTGGGAAAATCCTGAAAACCCCACTGGATTGTGGCCCTCGAGGAGGGTCTTTGACACCCCTGCCTTAGAGGGAACAATGATCTGGCCACGCAAATTTCATTGTAGAATAGTATCATGGCTTGGCATTTATGTGCCAACATTTTGGCATGCCTACAAATGCTTTTTCAATAGTAGGTGTAAATGTATACACATAAATGTAGCATTTTTATTTATGTAGTTAGTTTTCTAGCCCATCCTCCCAGAAGAGCTCAGAACGGGTTACAAGATTACATACTTAATACATTCAGTGGTGTGAGGTTTCAGCTGCAGATGGTTAATACATGGCACGAGGTAGAATAGAGTTTTATATACAAGAAGTAAGGATTATGGGGAGGAGATGCTACAATGGTAAGATTTAAGTATAACACTAGGTATACAGTTTCTTTTTTTAATTATTATTATTTATTTATCATATTTTTCATAAACATATCAAGTATCACACTTGTACAGAAAGTTGAAGTTACCTAAAGAACAAAAAGTTTTCAATTATATATAACTACAATCCAGAAAAACTAAAACATAACTCCAACTCAAGTGCTCAAATCATGGATCCAAGAAGTATAGTCGGCGAGCATACTAAGATAAATCATAGAAATATAAAGAAAGGAAAACAGGGAATTCAATCAGCTGAAGGAAGTGTCCAAAATTAAATGAGCACTCATGTTGTCCCTGCTTTCAGGCGTGCAGCCGACAAAAAGGTTGTCAGTTGAGTAGGGTCAAAGAAGACATATTTTTGCTTTTGATATAATATCACACATTTGTATGGGTGTCGCAAGAAAAAAGAGGCTCCAAAAGCAAGAACTCCCGGCTTTAAAATCAAGAATTCATGACGACGCTTTTGGGTATCCCGTGCCAGGTTTGGGAACATTTGTATTCTATATCCTCAAAAATCTTTTAATTTATTTTTGAAGTAAAGTCTCAGCAACCAGTTTTTATCTGGTGCCAAGGCAACTGTAAGAAGTAAAGTTGCAGATATCGCCATTTCCCTGTCTGATTGTTCCAAGATCGTCAAAATGTTTAATGTCTGTTCGTCCTCTTGTAATTCCTGTAATTTTTTATGTTGTTGTTGTTGTTGTCCTTCTCTTCGTATAGGCAAATAGTAAACCTGGGTAAATGGTGGCAACAATTTTCTGAAATTCCCAAAATTTCTATCATATATCGTTTTAACATATCTCTCAGAGATATTGTTGTCACTCTAGGAAAATTGATTAACCTAAGATTATTATTACGAGAAAGATTGTCCAATGTTTCCAATTTCCTTCTCAAATTTATATTATCTCTCATTAATGTTTCTGTGAGCTGTTTAGTAACTGTATTTGAATTTTTAAGGACTTGCATATCAGTTTGTAAACTTTTAATATATGTTTCATGAATATTTAATTTTTGTTCAACTTGGCATAGTTGAGGCTTAATTGATTTTGCCAGATCCGCCACTAGATCCCATATTGCTTCTAGAGTTATTTCTTGGGGCTTCTCAATTATACTAAGTTTTTCAGGCACAGTTTTTGTACTCAGTTCAACTGACTTCTCCTCCTGTAGGCGTCTCTCCTGAATGCTGTACTACCTCTTGTTGTTAAGAGTCTCAGACACCACGGGACTCTCCAACCGGGAATCCTGCTTCAAGCTCCACTCTCTGATGTCCAAAGCCTCACAGGAGGGGAGCTCACCGACTTCCGATAGCTCCTCGACCCATGGGGAGCTGGTGGTCCAAGGAAGAGGGGGAGGTGCTCTGGCGTCGGGGCTAAGCGAGATCTCCAGTCCCAGGGAAACCACTTCCGACTCGCCACTGAGTGCTTCCAACGGGGGTGCCGACGCCGCCACCGACACTCCCTGCATCCAGCGAAGAAGTTTGTCGATGTTGCCGAATCTAACTGGGTCGGGGTGCCGCGAGGCTACTGCGGCGCTTCGGCCCCTTCTTTTTAGCATAGTGAAATAAGAAAAAGTTCCTCTTAGTAGCAGGAAAGCCAGACACTCGCACAAAGATCTAAGCCAGGACGCTCAGCTAACCGTCCCTTCGGCCATCTTGGATCCCCCTCTTATGTCTCAGGTATACAGGTTTCTATTTGCGTTTAGCACATTATTTCTGAATACAGCTAATTCAAAGGTTTGTAGAAGGTGGTTGCAAGATGTATATGAATTTATATACAAGGCAGTTTAGAATATAAGTAGGGGAAGATACATGACTAGAGGCGTATGTGTAACAAAAGCTATATTGGTTCTGTTTATATGTACAGTTGTAGGATACATGTGTGTTTAATACATCACATTGGATTACAGCTGATTCCAGAATTAGTACATTTTAGCATGTAACTTACAGTGTTCTGAATGTTACATGTGTAAATCTGTGACATGTACATGCCCTGCCCATGACTATGCCCCCTCTCAGTTATGCACTAAGCATGATGCCGTCCAATCATCCAGAATACCACTAAGCATGTGGCTAGCACTTAAATAACTAAAATAATCATGCGTACTAGTATTCTATAATGTACGCATGCAGTTGGGCCCAGATTCTATAAAAGGCACCCAAAGTTAGGTACCGAGATCAGCACACCTATTCGATCTAGAAGCCTAACTTAATTTTTTAATCAGCTTAATCGGTGCCATTCATGAGCAATAATGAGCTCATAATTAGCAAAAATTAAAATTAATTGGATGATAGGCGCCTAATTCTGCACCTACCAGAATATAGGTATGGTTAGGGGCGGATCTTGGGCGTGTTTTTAGTATCATAGCTCTTAAATTGAAATTAGGCTCCCAAAATGTAGGCCGAGAAAATCCTGGCCTAAATAGGGGGTGCCTAAGATTTTGACGCTTACCGGCGCCTAAGTCCAATTGAAGCGCCACTAGGCACAATTCTGTAAATGATGCCTAACTGAAGATTGGCAAACGCTATGCACACCGCGTTCCATGGCACTTTTTAAGCACCATATATAGAATTAGGGCCTGGGTGCCTAACGTACACACTAAAGCTAAAGAAAGAGGGGGAGTTTGTTCAGAAAGAAATGGCTCGTCTTTCTTCCATTTGCTTGATGCTGTCCACCACCACCATTGTTATACCCAGAAATTCAATGACAAGCCATGTCCTGGCTTCAACGATAAATTTCCAGGTATGCTAAGCCGGTTAAGTATGTTATTCAGCACTTAACTGGCTATAGGGCACTGTGTAAAGATAGGACTGACTTTTATGCAGTCCTATTTATGTGGTGATCTTGACTGATTAAGTACTGAACATCAGCATTTTCCGACCAAGTGCTGACTCTGTCCCCAGAATGCCCCCAAAATAGCTGGTTTTGAGATGGGCGCTAACCAGACATTTTTAGCAGCACTAAGCCACTTAAATGCTGCAGAAATTGACTGTTAGCCCTGAGCAAGCGATTTCACTGGCCAGGAGCCATTTCTGGGCCAGTTAAATTGCTTTGAATACAACCCGATAGATTCTATATACGAGAGTCCTTCAAAAAGTTTCCGCACTTTTGTATTTACATGGGAAATGGCTGGAGCGGGAAAAGTGGTAAGAGGGCGTGTGGTAGAATGCCATGTGACTAGTCAGTCAGGCAAGCCAGCTCACCTTGCAGGTAGTGATGTAGTTTGCTTTTGAGATACTTAATAAATAGTGTTTAAAAAAATAATAATAATAAAAGTGCGGAAACTTTTTGAAGGTCCCTCATACATAGGGACGGCTAATGCTTGCTTCCTCAGTGGCTGTATATGGTGATGGACAGACCGGGTGTTCCTGATGTGCACTGCAACTGCAAGCTTATATTGAATGGAAACCATGTGTGGTGTTTTTCCTGTTCACAGTGTGTGCTCGTACCAGATATTGTGATGTGATTCATGTGGATTATCAGAATGTATAACTGTTTTTTTTGGTGTTTGTGGAGCTATAGTTTCTTAAATGTTGCATGAAAATATTTTCTTAAAAAAAAATAGATCTTTTTTGTATTCTTAATACCTCTCCATGGAGGGACCTGGGCCACTAAGTGCAATATTTAATGACCTACTAGTGCAAAAGTAAGCATGATGGGACTGTGTGTGTGATATGGTCAGAATGAGTGTGATTTGAAGATATTGCCTGTTGTAGCATAAATGTCTAGTTGTAAAACCTATACAGTAAGTCTTTTCCGTGTAATGTACAATTAGTCAATAAAGAATGCAGTACAAATATTTTAAGATATATATATATATATATCCACATGTTTTCTGCATGCACAGTTTTGAATTTACAGTTGTGAGTGTTAACAGGAGCTAGTGTGAACAGCATTACGTAAGGAGATATCTTTGTAAAAAAAAAAGCCCATCTTTCTGGATTTTCTGACATCTATCCTAAGGGCTCCTTTTTACAAAGCTGCAGTAGCAATTCAGTTCATATGGGCTGCGTTGTATGGGTCACTGGTGCGGCTTTGTTAAAGGGGCCCTAAGTTAATTTCTAGTTAAGTTGTCAGCTTGCCTAGAAACGACTTTTCTGAATTATTTCAGAAAAAATGCAGAACTGACTTGGGGAACTCAGTCTATGTTCTCAGCACATCAGGGTATGGTACTGTCACTGACGGGATAAAAGCCACACCGACATTTGAGAGCAGACAATTGCGTGCAAGACTCCAGCGCGCCGCCGTAAAAGTTTATTTTAAAGGGCTCCGATGGGGTGTGTGGAGGGGAACCCTCCACTTTACTTAATAGTGTTTCGTGTTGCCGTTCACGCTGAAGTTGGGGGAGGGGTGGAGGGTGTAACCCCCCACACATTATACAGAAAACTTAACTTTTCCCCTAAAAAATAGGGAAAAAGTTGTTTCCTCTATAATGGGGGGTTACAACTCCCTAAAACCACCCCTAAAGGCAGCGTGAACACTATTAAGTAAACTGGGGGGGTTCCCCCCTGACACCCCCCCCCCCATCGGAGCTCTTTAAAATATACTTTTACGGTGACGTGCTTGAGTTTTGCGCTCAATTGTCTGCTCTCAAATGTCGGCGCGGCTTTGTCCCGCACGCTTATGACTGTGAACCGAATCTTCAGACCAGCCTGCTTAAGATACAGTCTGATTTTCTTCCCACTTTTATTACGGTTCAATGAATAGTTCACTGGGTGGAGGTTTCGGGTTTTTCCTTGAAATATGTATTTATATTTGTGTATCCTGTGTGCCAGGTTAAGAGTTTAATTAATTACCTCCATTTTTCCACAATCAAAACTCTCAAAGAGGCTGTTAGACTAGAGAATGCAGAGATGCACAAATAAATTACTAATAGTGTGCACACTCTGTCAGTTTACAGTTTATTATACCTCACATCGCTCTTATCTGAGGAAGAGAAAGACAGGAAATCTAAAAAAATTACTGCCTTTTACTAAGCCGCGGTAGAGGTTTCTACTGAAGGCCAGAGCGCTAAATGCTCCAATGCTGCTCTGACGCTCATAGAATTCCTGTGATCATTAGAACAGTGTTGGAGCATTTAGCGCCCCGGGCCATGGTAGAAACCTCTATCTTGGCTTAGTAAAAGGCAGGTTAATGTAAAGGAGAGCAAAAGAAATTCTAAAAATAATTTTAAAACAATATTTCCCCTCTACCATTCCACATCTTATAATATAAAACCCTAAGCCGCGCATGCGCACTTCCACTTGCGTGTTCCGTATGTCCGTGGCCTGAAGAAGTGCGCATGCGCGACTACAACACACTCGCGGACCCGGTGGAGCAGTGGCAGCAACCGAGTGGTGGAGAGCAGCCCCGCTCTGCCCGTTGACCATCTACAAACCTCCCAGCTCCAGCGGCGTAGGCAGCACTTTAAACACGCTGCTTCGCGGCCTTCTACTGCTGATTTCCTCTGCCGCGTCTCTGATGACATCATCGGAGACAGATGCGGGAGAGGAAATCGGCAGTAGAAGGCCGCGAAGCAGCGTGTTTAAAGTGCTGCCTACGCGGCTGGAGCCCGGAGGTTTGTCGGCGGTGGGAGGGTCAGGAGCAGGCCAGATCAGCAGAACAACGGCAGTAAAAGAAGGGGGGAGGGGCCGAACGGAGCAGGTAAGAGAAGAGCAGATCGCGGTAAGAGAAGGGAAAGGGGGGTGAGGGAAAATGCTGCTACTGCTATTCAGGGACTTGGAGGGGAAGGGGGATAGGAAAGGGAAGGGGGGGGATAGGAGGGAAGTGGGATGGAAATGCTGCTGCACAGGGAAATGGGGAAAAATGACAGACAGACAGCGGGAGGGAGGGAGACAGAAAGAAAGAAAGACACAGGGACAGGGAGAGGAACAGAAAGACAGACAGAGAAAGGGGGCTAGGGAGAGAGAGAGAGAGAGTCAGCGGGAGGGAGACAGACAGACATATATTCTAGCACCCGTTAATGTAACAGGCTTAATGACTACATGTAACGGGCTTAAATACTAGTGGCAACTATATCTGCGGCATACAAAAAAACAGTGGGAACGGACAATGAACACACCACAGAGGATCACTGATGTACAAAGGTCTTGTTTATTCCAATAAAGGACATACACAAACGGTGGACCCTGCTGTAGACGTTTGTGTATGTTCTCTATTGGAATAAACAAGCCCTTTTTACATCAGTGATCCTCTGTGGCGTGTTCATTGTCCATTCCCACTGTTTTTTTGTGTGATTTTGAACCTGTGGGTTTTTTGTCCTGTTGGACTTTTGGTGTTTGAACTATATCTGCTGGCCAGAACTTATTTATATTTATTTGTAAACAGATTTGGAAAGGCCTTTCTTAAATTTAGTGAAAGAGAACTCAGAACATTGCTATTGTTTGCAAAGTTATCCATGCCAGTTTATTAGCTATAAATGCAAACCTAAGCAATATGCAAAATATCTTTGAACAGGCTGTCTTGCAAGAAGAATAGCAACACCTCAGTGTGACTTCCCCCCAAATGTTTGTGCAAATGGGCCAGTAAGAAATTCTAGAAATACAATTTTGGAAAAATTTTCCATAGCTTATTTGCATTTTAAAAAACAAAAAAAGCAGTCGCAAATAGCACACACTATTTACTAAAGTGTGTGCAAAGTTTGGCATATCTCAGTACAGTGGTGTTCACTCCCTGTCCTGATGGACGTAGTAAGCATGCAAATTTCTTTCATGAATATTCATTAGAGATGTACTGAAAACCTGACCCATTGGCAGCCCTCAAGGACTAGAAGTGAAAACTAAGGCTTTAGAACGTCAACTTCTACAACTGATATTGAAAGCCTCTGGCATTCAAACCTAACGCCCAGAGTAATTCTTGTCCCTCTCACTTGAACAGATTCCTCCCTTCCAGTTCACAAATCATAGGCCCATTAGAATTACTTTTAAAAGAGATTTCCATTAGCTTTAATCAATATCTTGCTAATGGAACGAAAGAATATATAGATATATATCAAGGGCAATTCTATACATTGGCACCTCAGTCCAGGTGCCCCAAAGTTGTCTGTGTTGTGCTAATTCTATAATGGTATCTTGGTGCCAAGGTTCCATTACAGAATACTAGCATGTTGGCTTTTGTGTACCTATGCAAAGGTGTAATCTTTTATGTTATGTCAATGCAGGCATAGGTTGGCACCCCTAGAGGCACCAAGCATCACACATAGTTTATAAACTATGGGGCTGATATTTGTCAGGTGTGAGGCAGACCACCTAAGTGCTGCGATTAGCACTGACCCCAGATATTCAGTGCTGGGCTGTTTCCAGTGACTGGTATTGAATATCCAGGGAGGTTTATTCAGCCAGCATTATTAATAATAATAACTTTATTCTTATATACTGCCAGACCACAATAGTTTGAGGTGGTTTACAATAAGAGGAACTGAACAGTCAGCGACATGTACACATCATGAGAAATACATAATAAAGAAAGAGAACTAGAACAGTAAAACCTTAGGTTAGAAATCGATCAAACAGCTGCGTCTTTACTAATCTTCTGAAGGCATGGTAAGATAAAACACATGTAATAGTTTTACCAAACTAATCATTCATTTTACCTGCCTGAAGAGCAAGAGTTCTATCCAGAAATCTCTTAAATCGACTGGCTTTTATGGTTGGATAAGCAAATAAATGAACTCTACTTGTGGATTTGTTGGAACAAACCAGGAGAAAATGGGAAGCCAGGTAGACTGGAGACATGCCAAATCTTGATTTAAAACAAATACAGGCAAATTTAAACAGAACTCTTGCCTCCATCGGCAACCAGTGTAATTTTTGGTACTAGGGACTAATATGCTCCTATTTTTTCAAACCAAAAGTCAACCGTACTGCTGAATTTTGTATCACTCGTAGTCTTTTAAGAGTTTTCTTGTAAGTTCCCAAGTAAATTATATTACAATAGTCAAGGATACTTAATATTATCCCAGGACAAGCAGGCAGCATATTCTTGACTGATGGGTGACGGCACCGACGGAGCCCCGGTACGGACAATTTTAGAGTGATTGCACTCTAAGAACTTGGAAAGTTCTGGTAGGCCGCACCGCGCACGCGCGAGTGCCTTCCCACCCGACAGAGGCGCGCGGTCCCCAGTTTCTTAGTTTCCGCGGAGCTAAGAAGACGCGTTTCCTCAACGGCTGTTGAAGAAATATTTTTTTGATCTTCCCGCTCGCGTAAACCTTTGTTTTAATAAAGGTTTCTTTATTTCTTTATTATTTTCCTTTTTAAAAAAAAAAAAAAAAAACTTAGTTGTTTTTTTTCTTTCTTTTTTCGTTTCGCCCCGGCGGGGCCTGTTGCCACAATCGAAGCCTCGGCTTTCGATTTGGCAGAGGCTGTCTTTACTTTCATGCCCCCTCAGCCCGGGTTTAAAAAGTGCCAGCGGTGCGCTAGGCCAATCTCACTGACAGACCCACATAACTGGTGTCTGCAGTGTCTTGGTCCCGACCATCAAGCGTCCACTTGCACCCGCTGTGCAACTTTGAAAAAACGAACACTTAAGAACCGCCAAATCCAACAGCGGTTGCTATTCGGTGCCGAGATGTCCGATTCCAATGTACCGGCACCGACATCAATTGCATCTCAATCGGCACCGACTTCATCGACACCGCGCGATACCGCGCCGGCGTCGCAACCAGCAGGTAAGCCGGCTAAGAAGCCTTCCCCGCTGGAGCGTCCTCCGGTCTCTACTGCAGTGAGTCCAATCCTGCCGACCTCGAGGCGCCCACGGAAGCGCTCCGCTCCGATTGAAGTTAGCCCCTCGACATCGGGTTCTTCATCGGAGTGTCGAGCGGCACCCAAGGTACCGCAGAAGAAAAAGGCGGTACCGGTGCCTTCACTGGACGAGCGCATTGCCGCCGTTCTGCAGGTACAGCTGAGAGAACAACTCCAACAGCTACTACCTGCCTTTTTGCCCCAGAACCTTCCAGTTCCGGTACGGTCGGAGCCACCGGTGCCGATAGTGGAACGCCCTCTTTTATCGGCATCCACTTTATCGGTACCGGGTCTTACCACCTCATCGACCTCGATGCCGGTTTTAGCTCCAGAGCCAAAATCTCACCACCAGGCGGTTCAAACCTCGGTACCAGCACAACAGGTTACATCGCCTGGTACCGTATCCATGAGGTCGGGCAAGTCCACACATAAAACCCGACACCAGGAACCTTCCACACCAGAGTCTCGACACCATGGCTCTCAGGTTAGGGATCCTGATTTGTGGGGTGATTCGGAAGAGCCCTTTCTTTCCGAAGGTGAATGCTCTTCTGATGAGGAGGAACACCTTGTTACCAATCCCTCTTCTCATCCAGATTCCGCATCTTTTCCTTCTTTTCTAAAGGAAATGTGTGAATCCTTGTCTATTCCCTTGGAGGCTGAGTCAAAGAAATCTAAGGCATTTCTTGATGCATTGGATTTTGACCAGCCTCCAAGGGAATTTCTTAAACTTCCTCTCCATGATATATTGAGAGAAACGTTTTATAAAAACCTTGAAACTCCCCTGACTGTCCCTGGAGCCCCTAGAAAACTGGACTCCTTATACAGGGTGATACCTATACCTGGGTTTGATAAACCCCAACTCCCGCATGAGTCTCTTTTGGTGGAGTCCACTTTAAAGAAATCAGCGGGAGCTAATGTGTATGCCTCAGTCCCTCCTGGCAGAGAAGGGAAGTCAATGGACAAATTTGGCAAGCGGCTATATCAAAATGCCATGCTTGCAAACAGATCAGGAAATTATGCGTTTCACTTCTCATTTTATTTGAAACATTTAATCCAAACAGTTTCTACCTTTGAGAAATATCTGCCTGATCGCAAAAAATCCGCTTTTCACACTTGTACCTCCTCTCTTCTCCAGTTGAGAAAGTTTCTAGTAAGATCAATTTATGACACCTTTGAATTGACTTCTAGAGCCACGGCTATGTCAGTGGCTATGCGCAGGTTGGCATGGCTCAGGGTCTCAGAGCTGGAAGTAAACCACCAAGACCGTTTAGCAAATACACCTTGCTTAGGAGATGAGCTGTTTGGTGATTCCATGGATTCCACCACACAGAAGCTATCAGCGCATGAGACACGTTGGGATACTCTCCTAAAGAACAAAAAGAAGACTCCACCTGCTAGGCCTTTCCGACAACAATCGGCCTACCAACGCCGCTATGCTGCTCATCCTTTGCCTCAGGCTACTCAACAGCCTAGAAGGCAACGACAGCAACAACAACGTCAACCTCAAAGGCAGACGCAGCAGCAACAGAAACCTCCCCCACCTCAAAAGTCTACTCAACCCTTTTGACGTGTTTCTCCTGAGCATAGCCAATATCATACCATCTACCCATCTTCCCCAACCTATAGGAGGGCGCCTGACCCATTTTCTCAGTCGGTGGGAGATCATTACATCCGACCAATGGGTCCTAAACATCATCCGCCACGGCTACTCTCTCAACTTCCAGACTTATCCCGCTCAAAGTCTACCAAAAGAGTCTGCTTTGAACACTCATCAATCCTCTCTCCTGATACAAGAGGTTCAATCTCTTCTTCTTCTAAACGCTATAGAAGAAGTTCCTCTAGACCAGAAAGGTCAGGGATTTTACTCCCGTTACTTTCTAGTTCCAAAGAAAACAGGAGATCTCAGGCCCATCTTAGATCTTCGAGATCTCAACAAATGCTTGGTCAAGGAAAAATTCAAGATGCTTTCTTTAGCAACTCTTTATCCTCTTCTCAATCAGGGCGAATGGCTATGCTCCCTCGACCTCAAGGAGGCTTACACTCATATTCCCATCCATCTAGCCTCCAGACAGTATCTCCGCTTCATGATCAATCACTGTCATTACCAATACAAAGTTCTCCCCTTCGGACTTGCTTCATCTCCAAGAGTGTTCACCAAATGTCTGATTGTGGTAGCTGCTTTCCTTCGTTCACACCATCTACAAGTTTTTCCTTACCTGGACGATTGGTTGATAAAGGCCAACTCTCCTCAAACAGTGCTACTGGCCACCAATCAAACCATCTTGTTCTTACAGACTCTGGGGTTCGAGGTCAATTTTCCCAAATCTCATCTCATCCCCACTCAGAGACTTCAATTCATTGGAGCAGTGCTGGACACGATCCTCATGAGAGCATTCCTGCCGTCCAACCGGCTCCACACTCTTCAGGTTTTGTGTCAACAGGTTCTTCCTCAAAGTTCCATCTCTGCCAAACAAATGATGATACTATTGGGACACATGGCTTCAACAGTGCATGTCACTCCTCTGGCACGTCTTCACCTGCGCACACCTCAATGGACCCTTGCTACCCAGTGGTCCCAAGCGACGGATCCTTGCTCACGTCACATATCTGTGACATCATCTCTTCGTCAGTCTCTACAATGGTGGTTGGTATCCTCAAATCTATCCAGAGGTCTTCTATTCCATCTACCTCCTCATCAACTAGTCATCACAACCGATGCCTCCCCGTATGCTTGGGGAGCTCATTTGAACGAGTTCCAAACTCAAGGTCTGTGGACAGCCCAGGAAAAGAAGCACCACATCAATTTCCTGGAACTCAGAGCAATGTTTTATGCCCTCAAGGCTTTCCAACATCTTCTCTTCCCTCAAGTTCTGCTCCTGTGCACAGACAATCAGGTGGCGATGTACTACATCAACAAACAGGGCGGAACGGGTTCTCGCCTCTTGTGCCAGGAAGCCCAGAAAATCTGGACTTGGGCCATAAATCATCATCTATTCCTGAAAGCGATTTACATTCAGGGAGAAGAGAATTCTTTAGCAGACAAACTCAGCAGAATTCTCCAACCTCACGAGTGGACACTCGATCCTGCAACTCTTCAGTCCATCTTCGCTCAATGGGGCACTCCTCAGATAGACCTCTTTGCAGCTCCTCACAATCACCAGCTGCCCCTTTTCTGCTCCAGACTCTACTCGCCTCACCGTCTGGCAGCGGATGCGTTTCTCCTAGATTGGTCAAATCTGTTCCTGTATGCTTTCCCTCCTCTCCCTCTCATGTTGAGGACCTTATTCAAGCTCAAGAGGGAATGAGCCACCATGATTCTGATAGCTCCGAGGTGGCCCAGGCAACATTGGTTCTCCCTTCTACTTCAACTCAGTTCCAGAGAACCTTTTCTTCTGCCACTGTATCCTTCTCTGCTTACACAGCATCAGGAAACCCTTCTGCATCCCAACCTCCAGTCTCTGCACCTGACAGCTTGGTATCTCTCGGGCTGACTTCGAGTGATCCCCTTTTATCTCAGCCTGTTCGTTCAATTCTGAATGCCTCCAGAAAGCCGGCCACTCTACAATGTTACCATCAAAAGTGGACACGTTTTTCTTCCTGGTGTCTTCTTCATCACCATGATCCCACTTCCCTTGCAGTGGAGACCTTGTTGGACTATCTTCTTTCGTTGTCCGACTCTGGTCTCAAATCCACTTCAATCAGAGTCCACCTCAGTGCTATTGCGGCTTTTCATGAGCCAGTCCATGGAAGACTCCTCTCAGCTCATCCCTTGGTGTCCAGGTTTATGCGGGGTCTTTTTAATGTGAAACCACCTCTTAAAGCCCCTCCTGTTATCTGGGATCTCAATGTAGTTCTATCCGCTTTGATGAAGCCTCCATTTGAACCCTTAGCTACTGCTTCTTTCAAGTTCCTCACTTGGAAGGTACTTTTCCTTATTGCTCTTACCTCTGCCAGGAGGGTCAGTGAGCTACATGCACTTGTTGCGGATCCACCTTTTACAATCTTTCATCATGACAAGGTGGTTCTGCGTACACATCCAAAGTTTCTCCCTAAGGTTGTCTCTGATTTTCATCTCAACCAATCCATTGTTCTGCCTGTCTTCTTTCCGAAACCTCACTCGCATTCTGGAGAACAGGCTCTACATACTTTGGACTGTAAAAGGGCTCTAGCTTACTATTTAGAGCGTACTAAGCCCCACAGATCAGCTCCCCAGCTCTTCCTGTCATTTGATCCAAATAAATTGGGACGTCCTGTTTCTAAGCGTACGTTGTCTAATTGGCTAGCAGCGTGTATTTCTTTCTGTTATGCTCACACCGGACTGACACTGGAAGGTTCTGTCACTGCCCATAGAGTCCGAGCCATGGCAGCATCTGTAGCTTTCCTCCGTTCTACTCCTATTGAGGAAATCTGCAAGGCTGCTACTTGGTCCTCAGTTCATACTTTTACATCTCATTATTGTCTGGATGTTTTTTCCAGACGGGATGGACATTTCGGCCAATCTGTTTTGCAAAATTTGTTTTCCTAATGGCCAACCTTCCCTCCATCCCTCTTTTTGTTAGCTTGGAGGTCACCCATCAGTCAAGAATATGCTGCCTGCTTGTCCTGGGATAAAGCACAGTTACTTACCGTAACAGGTGTTATCCAGGGACAGCAGGCAGATATTCTTGCATCCCTCCCACCTCCCCGGGTTGGCTTCTTAGCTGGCTTATCATAACTGGGGACCGCGCGCCTCTGTCGGGCGGGAAGGCACTCGCGCGTGCGCGGTGCGGCCTACCAGAACTTTCCAAGTTCTTAGAGTGCAATCACTCTAAAATTGTCCGTACCGGGGCTCCGTCGGTGCCGTCACCCATCAGTCAAGAATATCTGCCTGCTGTCCCTGGATAACACCTGTTACGGTAAGTAACTGTGCTTACTGTAGATGACTGGACTAACAAGCGAAATGATGCTGCCGTTTAAGTGAATATTCAGTGCTGGCTGGTTAAGTTAATGGCAGGCAAAGATAGGCCTGCTATTTATATGGCCCAATTTACCCACTATACTTAGACAGTCACCACTGAATATTATTGGTTATTACGCGATATAGCCGATTAACATTTGAGCACTGGCCACAGCTATATCTACGGTTAGGTACTGCAACACTATTTAACTGGTCAGTGTCCATTTGTGGCCTGTTATATAGCTTTAAATATCAGGGGAGGGGAGGGGTATGTACCTAACTGGGCAGCAAGCCTATTGCCTGCCCATACTTCTCCATGTATTTGCCTCCTTTGCAATTAGGTTCTTTCTTATAGAATATTGCCTAGTGCACGTGGGCACCAAGGCCGTGCTTCTATAGAAAAAGCCTAAATTTAGGCACCTAGATCAGCGTACCTAGCCGATCTAGGCACCTAATTTAATTTTTCTAATTGGCACTGATAATTGAAAGTGCCATTAAAAAACTATTAATTTAAAAAATCATTAATAAATTAATTAGCCAGTAGGCGCTTAACTCTATAGGTGCCTATCACTTCAAGGTAGATGTCTATACCAAGGCACCTACCAGCAAATAGGCGTGGTTAGGGGCTTATTCTGGGTGGAATTTGGGTGTGGTTTGACTTAGGCACACTCATTTAGGCCATGAAATCCCTGGTCTAAATGGGAGTGTGCCTAAGAACAGTTAGGCACCCCAGACACGATTCTATAAGCGGGGCCTAGGGGATGATTGACAATCACGTTCAAGAGCACCTAGGATTCGGGTTACCATATTTTTCTCTAGGAAACCCTAGACACATGACCCCACCCTGTTCCAGCCCCACCCCCACAAAGCCACCTCTCTTCTTCCGGACATCATCTGCATGTTCTCAGAAGCCCTCCAGATGTGGCCGTGGCTGGTTGGGGCTATTCAAAACCCGGACAAATACTGGGTTTTGGAAAGTCCATCCAGGAGCCCAGACTGTCCTCTAAAAAGAGGGCATGTCAGGGTTTTCCTGGACATCTGGTAAGCCTACCTAGGATCTAGGCATAATTTACAGAATAGGTGCCTTTGATGCATAGATGACGCTTATTTCTAGGCACCACTTTATAGAATTGTCCCCCTAGACCTTCTGGTCTTCACAGAAATGGTAGCGTGAGAATTTTTTTTTTAAGCCAGTGTGCTTTCCAAATTCTTTATGATCAAAATTATACCTTAAATTGACAGTCTTAGGGAAAGGAAAAGAAACAAGAGAAAATTGCCTTTATACAATAGAATTCTTCTCATGCAAGCTATCAAACTTGTAAAAGTCAAGAAAATATGCAATATATGTTCCACATGGCATACGCACAATAAGATGCTCTGAGTTCAACACCCAGAGGGAGCCTATATGCCATCTGTTTTATATGAAGCGCCTACTTTCCATTAAAGAATACTTGCATGACAGGTCAGAGGTGCACACAGAATTTAGGGCAACCCCTTAGACCAGCTATAGAGCCTAAATGCCAGAAATAATCATATTTGAGTCCTGTTAGTAGCCTACTCAGACTCCGCCCATGTGTACACCCACCTGTCAAATGTGCACTATGTAATGCTGGACAGAATTTTTGCATACATGCCTCTTTTGCAAATATGCCATTATTCTAAACATTTATATAAAGAATCAGCATGTAAACCTACTTTATAATTTTACCACCAAAGAGTGCAAATGGTACAGGTTCGGTCCTTCTGTGAAGTTCGTGTGCTGAAAAACTGCAGAATTCTGTGATGTGTTCAAGACTTCATTCAGCCCATTTAATTTTTTATTCTTGTACTAATCACTCAAATTGAGGGAATGTATGTCCTGAGATAATACAATCGGCCTATCCGATTGATTATTGTGGCTTTCTCATGTGTATAAAACCCCTTTACACAGAAGACCGGGACAGAGCATACTGTGCAAGTCACTTAATCCTCTATTTTCCCTGGTACATTAGACAGACTGAGCCCACCGGGACAGAGAGGGAAAATGCTCGAGTACTTGATTTGTAACCCGTTCTGAGCTCCTTTGGGAGGATGGGCTAAAAAATTGAACACATATGTATAGATATATATAAAACAGATTCATCAGGCAAACAAAGGAAGCTAATACAGCCATATGAAGGTTACCGTAATTTACCTGTAATTGAGTATCAGTGAAAAGCAGGCGCATTGGGAAGAACCACCAAATGCCCTCCAATGGTATTTTATGCAAGCTGGTGCCATTGAGGCAGGTGAGATGGTTTCTCCCAACTTTGGCTGCTTTTCATCAATAATTAATTTTCAGCATGGCTATACCTGATTTCAAAGATCTGCCAGCCCATTGTTCTTTGGTTCTTGCAGTCCTGTTTTAGCAAGGAAAAAATGAAGTTAGCATATGATACAGAGTAGATTGAGACAGAAGCTAACACGAGAAGCGAGGTTAGGCTGCTTCTGTGAGGGAATAGTTTTGAAAAAGATTTCCGAAACACTTTACACACTAATGGACATTCCAGGCAATGAGAAGGTTTGGTGTGCCTTTATGACCGCAGCTGTACCAGAGTGAAGCTGAGAAAGGGAGATCTCTGGAGTTAAAGCTCTTGCTATACCTAATAGGTTGATACCAAATGCCCGGTCTATTTAGTGGACGATATAACATACAGTTTGCTGAAAGACTTAGGATTGCGCTAGTTATTTTTGTCAACTATGATATTTTTATTTTTTTTTGCATTCATCTATCAGAACTGTAAGGGGGTCTTTGATTAAGGCGTGTTACGATGTTAACATGCTAAATATAGCCCATTAACTGTTATTGTAGAAGTGCACTAACAGCCACCACGGTAGTATGACAGTCTGCATGCAAAAATGTGTGCTTTAACTACATATTTTTTTGGAGGGCCATGGGCAGAGAATGGGCGTGGAATGCATAACGCGAAGAATAGCGGTACTTAATTTCATTTGTGCAGAGTGGCTTCATTTAATGCTTCCTCAATAGGAGGTGCTAAATTCATCCGCACTAATTGCTACCAGGGTCTACGTACACTAATGCGCATGTCCAGGTGTTTATTCAAGAGGAGATGCTGGGCACACCTCCAATAATTAGGGTGCAGCCTTTGCACATAATGCATGTTGATTTCTGCTGATAGGACATGCTAAGCGCAAAAACATAACACGCTTCAGTAATAGAACTCCTGCATCTATTAAACCAGGGTTGTCCAACGTTGGTCCTCGAGGGTAGAGAATGACACAGTGACAAAATTCATCATCGTTCCCGTCCCCGCGGATAAACGCAGGAAATAATCCCATGTCATTTTCTAGTGTCTATTTCAGCCTCAGTCCTTCTACCCCAGCATTCTTCAAAGCAAAGCTTGCGGGTCAGTGGTTGTGGCCATTCATACTCTGATTCTTCCCTCTCTCCTTAAAGAATGACATGAAGATGGTTTCCCGCGGGGATGGGGACGGTGATGAATTTTGTCACCGTGTCATTCTCTACGACGGGGACGGTGATGAATTTTGTCACCGTGTCATTCTCTACTCGAGGGTCACAATATAGTTGGGCTTTCAGGATTGCCCCAATTTGTATGAGATCTATTTGCTTGCCCTTTTTCCATTGTATGCAAATAGATCTCATGCTTCCATTTTTTTGAATATTCATTTGGGAAATCTTGAAACCCAGAGCTGGTGAGGGCCGAGGTTGGACGCCCTTGTATTAAACCTATGAAACCAAATACCTCCCCAGGAACATAAATACTGCAGCTGCCCTACCCTTCTTTTTATTATTCCCTGCTGAATTACATTTTTAAAGACCTACATATTGAAGTACTTTTCTCAGAGATGGTTGTAATTCAATTTACTTCTCTAGTGACTGTGGTTGGAAAAAAAATGTATGTTGTACAAATGCTTCTGACACACTTTGTGACTGTTTATGTTATGTGTCTACATGAGCTTTTGTCAGGATGCGAACCTGTTCCTTTTATCCATGTGTAAGGGTTGAATCTTTTGTCCGAGTTAGTTGTGTTAAAGATTGTGTACTAGATGGGATATTCAGTCTGTATGTGAAATTCTGTATCTCACATGTGTGGTTGTTTTTGAGATGAAAATAAAAGAGATTATATTCATGAAGTTCCCAGTTTGGCAATGTGTTTCATTTTGTCATGGTTCATGCTATTCTCTGGACTAATAACAACTTCCAGAAAATAAAACTAACCAAGTAGTATGATACCAAGGATAGCTGTAGAGCAGGGGCTTTTAACCAGTGGTGCCCGCATTCCGAAGGGGTGCGGGACGAGAGCAAGGGGTACAGAGAAGGGTCTTGAACTCTGAGGCAATTTGCTGAAACTTTCTAGGCAGAGTGAAGGCAGGTTTCAAAGGAATTTAGCCAGGTAACTTAATAGCTGGATGAATTCCTCAGCTGAGAACCTCAATTAGGATTCACACAGGTATATTATTTGACATTATGTATAATTTATATAACATTGCATCTTCATTGGTAATACAACTGTGTACAATTATAATTTTTGTGAGATTACCACTTAGCGTTGTAAGAGGCTAACAGGGCCACGTGGTTTAGGAAGAGGGTGTGAGGGTTTCATTGATTAGTTAAATGGATGCAGGAATGAATAAAGGTTAAGAACCCCTGCTTTAGAGTACAGTGTTCCCCCGGTCGTTCATGGTCGGCGATTCGTGGTCCAGGTCATTCGCGGTATTTTCCGACCACGAACCGCCGACAAGGAGAGGGCAGCAGGAGAGAGCAGCCAGAGCGCTGCGAGTGCAGGAAATCACTCGCAGTATGCTCCGACTGCCTCTTCCTGCACTGACAGGCCTTATCCAATCAGGTGCTGCTTTGACATGCAGCTCCTGATTGGATAAGGCCCGACTTAGTGCAGGAAGAGGCAGTCGGAGCATACCGCGAGTAATTTCCTGCACTCGCAGCGCTCCGGCTGCTCTCCTGCTGCCCTCTTCAGGCTCCCCCATGAAAAACTGTATTTGCGGTTTTTTGAGATTCACGGGGGTTCCTGGAATGGAACCCCCACGAATATTGTGGAAGTACTGTAATATAAAATATTAACAGGCAACATTAAAAGATCTCAGCATGGTGTCAGGGTGGGATTAACCCTTTGTTGGGCCCTAGGCGAAGAAACACTTTGCCCCTTCTCCCCCCCTTAGCAACATAAACAGATTTTATAACTCCTATCATTGCTTCCCCCTTCTATAAATATGACTGCACAGAATAATCAGCATGCATGTGATATCATTGTTTCACATTCGTGCATGCTCAGAGGCCCTGCAGATGCAGCCCCTGAGCTTGGGGAAGAAGAGACTAAGTTTGTATGGGGGTGGGGGGTGGGAAGAACAGGAAGGGGCTATGTTCTCTTTTTTTTTAATGAGGGCTGCATCCTTCCACAGCTAGAGATGTCCTGAATTCAGGAGCCTCTGCAGCACTATAAAGCCTCACAATCAGACAATAAAAGCCTCGCAATCAGAAATTAAAGACAAATAAACACAAGCAGAAGAGACAGGCTTCTACTATCTTGTGTGTGGAAAGAGAAATTGAGGACTTACAGGACAGGCCAGAGCAGTGGTCTCAAACTCGCGGCCCGGGGGCCACATGCGGCCCGCCAGGTACTATTTTGAGGCCCTCGGTATGTTTATCATAATCACAAAAGTAAAATAAAATAGTTTCTTGAACATATGTCTCTTTAGCTATAAATTACAATATTATTAAGACTTAGCCAAAAGGAAAGATTTATAAACTATAAAGAGTTTTACCTCTTGCAAAATTGTCATTTCTTTAATAAGACATTAACTATTTTTTCTGAGGCCCTCCAAGTATCTACAAATCCAAAATGCGGCCCTGCAAAGGGTTTGAGTTTGAGACCACTGGGCCAGAGTGAAGGGAGGCAGAGAGGGAAATGTAAATGAAGCTTTCTGCACAGGATCTCATGACCAGGAATTGAGTACCCATATGTTCAAGAATGATTTACCTATTGCACTAGAAAGGGCAATTCAGTCCTGGATTTCTGCAACCCTATCCTGGTACATTATGGGATCTGAAGTGCTGTTTTCAATTGGTGGTATCAAATAGAACACTGGATTGGGATATAAGTTGAAAAAGTTTCCCCCCTGGAGCTGGGTACCTTGGCAGTTCTGCAGCAGTGGGCTAAGAATCAGGGAAGCTGGTCAAGTCATTTGCACTCTCCACTGCCTCTGGTATAAACTAGAGATTTCAAGGGTGGACTGCTGAAAAGAGTGAGATTTAAGGGAAATATGTACAAATGGGAAAAAAAAGTTCATACATGGAAAAGCAAAATAAAATAAGCTTTTTTCAATGCTTCTGAAAGGATATATGTAAATGAAAAAAAAAAATGAATCCCGCAACAATCCATAGAGGGATTTCTCAAAATTCTCCAAAGTTCAATGTTAAACATCTAACATCAGCAGCAGCAAGGTTAACCAAGAGATTATTTCTGTCTTTTTGGAGATCCTCTCTAGTGAGCTGCAGAGAATATTGTCATAACTCTACATGTCACCACTAATTGGTCTCCAGTTTTGTAATTCACTAAATATTGTTTTTCATGTCAAGACAAATTTCAATCTGTGAGGAGGGGGAATTCCTCTGTTCACTGAATCTTTCAGAGGTTTCAAGGTGAAGGGAGCTGCTATTGCCTCTGAAGTCATGGCAACAGGGAGGCTGCCATGCACACTGTGTGGACTCCTCCCACTGCCAAGAGCAGAGAGCTACTATTGGCTCTTTTGGGTTTTTGTTTTTTTTTACTCAGCCTAAGGACAGTAAAAAAAAGAGGCAGAGAACGCCAGAGTGAGAAGGGGAAGGGAGCAGTTTGAGTAGTGAGAAGCAGCTTGTTTCTCTCTGGTTAATAGTTTTGTGTGAGCTGGCAGAAAATTTCTCTAAGCAGCTGGCTACCTCTATTCATATAGCTCTAGGGATCAATGTCCCAGAACCCTGAATATACAAGGTAAAGGAGGAATTTCTACTTGTCTTATTTGCCCTCTTTTTACCTGATAGTGTTTTTTTGGCCTGCTTCCTCTACACATAACTAGGGTTACCATATTTGGAGCTTATAGACCGCATCTTCACTATAGGAATAGAGCTCGACACAGTTTGCAATAAAATTAAGAAAACATAAGAAAAGAAAAAAATATACAATAGAATTCAGAGAAGAAAAAGGGGTGGGAAAGGTAGTTACAGTTTTGAAAATAACTAAGTTTTCAGTTGTTTACAAAAAATTTGAAAAGAGCCCAAGTCCTGCAACTGTAAAGGGAAATTATTCCATAGATCAGTTATTCTGAAACATAAGGATTTCCCCAATTTACCAATGAAGGCAATACCGTTCATAAACCCAAATGCTTGGCCACGCCCTGTTCCACCCCATTCCCACATTGTTCCCCCTCCACACCACCCAGTCCCATCCCCAGCCCCACCACCTCAAAGCCTCGTCTTCTTCCCTGACGAGCTCTGGCCGCGTCTGGAGGACATTGAGCATGCGCAGATGTGTGTGGTATCATCTGCGCATGCTCAGAGGCCCTCCAGATGCAGCTGGAGCTTGTCGGGGCTTTCCAAAACTCGAACAAACTACCGAGTTTTTGAAAGTTCATCCGTGAATCTGGACAATCCTCTAAAAAGAGGACATGTCTGGGTTTTCCCGGACGTCTGGTAACCCTACACATAACTAGCCTTAGGATAGTAATATAGTAGATGACGGCAGATAAAGACCCGAATGGTCCATCCAGTCTGCCCAACCTGCTTCAAATTAAATTTTTTTAATTTTTTCTTCTTAGCTATTTCTGGGCAAGAATCAAAACTCTACCCGGTACTGTGCTTGGGTTCCAACCGCCGAAATCTCTGTTAAAACCTACTCCATCCCATCTAAACCCTCCCAGCCATTGAAGCCCTCTCCAGCCCATCTTCCCCCAAACGGCCATACCATAGGAGGCTAAGAGTTACAAATTCAAAAAATGTTATTGTCAGATATATGACTTAACTTTACACATTATTGTGTTCAAAGGCTCGCTCCGAACCCCCTGCCGACATGGCCAGTGTTTTGGTTCCTACTTCAGAGTAGTGGTCTGATTTATTACTGTTCCAAGAGACTTAACTCTCCATATTACCTTTTGGAGGAAGAGCAATGACAATATTCTCTGTAGCTTACTACAGAGGATCTCCAAAAAGATAGAAATAATCTCTTGGTTAACCTTCCTGCTGATGATGTTAGATGTTCAACATTGAAATTTGGAGAATTTTGAGAAATCCATCTTTGGGTTGTTGCTGGGTTCATTTTTTCATTGAACATGACTATTTTTGACTCAGTGAATTTATTTATCTGAAATGATATAGGCAGAGTGGAGGTAGTATTAGGACAGTGTTCAAAGGAATACGTATCTGAGCCAATCAGGGCCTTAGGCCCCTCCCAGGATGCACTTGGAAAGGGAAGTCCTGCCGTTTTGGATTGGTGGACCTGCGAGAAGGATGACTGGGTATCCCTCCTGCTGTCGACTTCGTGAACAAGCACAGGGAGGCTTGTGGTGTGTTGGGAAGCCAGGGGTGCTTCCTATGGCAGGAGGTAGTGGGCATCCAACCTGATAATTTTTTATTTAGGAAGAGGAGTAGTGGAGAGGTTGGTTCAAGTGGGGGGTCCTGATAGGGGGAGTGTCAGTTTGGCGGGGGTAGTTTGCGGCAGCAGGAGGGAGTTTGCATCCCTCCTGCCTCTATTTTGGTCATGGGGTGGGGTGTCATGGAGTTGGGAATCTGAGGGGGGCATCGAGGGTTCAAGGAGAAAACCTTGAGACAATAAAAGGAGCTGCTGAGAAAATACTGAATCTGTTATGTGTTTCTCTTAAATCAAACATATGGCTAAAGACTGTAAAGCAACCATTAAGTTCACAGTATGTGATAGTGACCAACACATCGGTGCCTTATATCCTGGCAGAGTAGACCAACCTCTCCGAAGACCCCTTCCCTACAGTCAGGCCACGGCGGGGAGATGGGGATGGAGAAAACAATATCACAGAACATCACAGAGGTATGCGGAGAAGGCCTCAGTGGAAAGTCATGCACCAAGATATGTGTGGCAAAAGTATACACTAAAGAGCAACCATAAAGGTCAATGAAAATGTATGTTGTCATTCATTTATGAGCAAAGCAACCAGACTCTGGCAAGGACAAAGTTCTTTGATATGTTTAACATCCAGGAAGATTGCTACCCCTATTACCTTAGAACATGTTAATGGAGGACAAGGAAGATGGGGAGAAAAGTTAATGGTTACGTTATAGAAGCAATGGATGGCAGCATCAAGTGAGATTTACCTACTCTAATTAAGGATAATTCAAAACTCAGCTGTCCGATTGATTTTCAGCCTGAAAAAAACATGAGCATATTAGCCCTTATTATCGACAATTACACTGGTTACCGATAGAGGCAAGAGTTCTGTTTAAATTCACTTGCATCTGTTTCAAATCGTTATTTGGTTTGGCTCCAATTTACCTTTCCTCTCATTTTGAGCTACATAGGTCCATTAAGTCTACTCTAAGCTCTCATTTATTTGCTTATCCGACATTAAAATCTTATCAGTATAAGAGATTTATGGATAGAACACTTGCATTTCAAGCAGGCAAAATGAATGCCTGGTTAGGCGTAATTATTTTTTCCCCACGCTCCATCCTATTACTCTTTTAGGAAACTGGTGAAGACCTATCTGTTTGATAAATTTGTCACTTGATATCTCTTTGTTCCCCATTGCTTATATTTCTTTAATACTTGTATTTTCACTGATTGTTCAGTCCTCTTTTTTGTGAACTGCCTAGAACTGTGTGGTGTGGTGATAAACAAGACTAAAGATATTATTATTATTAATTGAGTGCAACCAATACCAGACATCAAGAAAGAAATCCCTACATTTGAAGTTGCACAACAGTACTCTCATCTGCAACCAATAGCAGAACACCTGCAGCCAGTGGATCCAAAATCCAAGATCCTACTCTTACTAGGAAGAGACACACCAGCCCTGGTCAGAGCTCCCAAGTCAAAGGTGGGACCAGCTGATGCTCCATATGCTTACTAATTCGCCTTTGAATGAGTCATAGTAGGTGACGTCTTCCTCAATGGACTGAGGAGGCCAAGTACAAGACGCATGTCTTGGTCAATTGGCACATCACCTTATTCAACCCTTGTCAGAATCATCTACAAGTAAAAGAAGTTACAGTTGGAAAGAGCCAGAACCTAGTTCAATCATCTACCAGAACACTTCACCACCAGATCCAATAATAATAATAACTAATAACTTTATATTTGTATACCGCAATACCACAAGCAGTTCAGAGCAGATTACAAAGGAAGAGACTGTATACAGACAGCGATGTTACAAGAAAAGACTTTCAAATTACATTAGCATGCTAAGAGTAGTCAAGATTTATCATGAAGCAAGACAGGAAAGGAGTCAGAGAAATTTATCAAAGAGATAGGTTTTAATTGCTTTCCTGAAGGTTTGGTAGGAGGGTGAAATTGAAATGAAGTTGGGTAAACATTTATTCCATTTGCCTGCTTGGAATGATAATGATCTATCAAGGAATCGCTTGTAGATACAGCCCTTCAAGGATGGAAAAGCAAACAGGTAGGCACTACATGTGCAAGTGGTGCCTGGAAATTCAAAATGGTGTGACAGGTAGACTGGGGAACCTGTTATGGTTTTGAAGCAGAGGCAGCCAAACTTGAAAATGACCCTTGCTTCCACCGGCAGCCAGTGTAGTGTTTTGTAATATGGGCTTACATGATCCGATTTTTGAGACCATAAATGAGGCTGACTCTCAGTCATTTGATGGTTTTCTTAAAGGATCCCTAGTATATAACATTGCAGAAGATCATCTGGGCAATACAGTGTTCCAAGTCAGCAGGGTTGATGACAAACCAACTCTTTCAGTTGAGGATAGAGAATTCCTCAAGATCACAGACCAGGAATTCTCTAAAGATGAGTCCAACAGTTGGGTGGCTCCTCTACCCTTTTGGACACCCAGAATACAACTTCCAAACAATAGAGAGAAAGCTCTATCCCGACTCGCTTTACTGCAGAAAACCTTGCAAAAGAAACCAGAAACAAAATAGCACTTTATAAAATTCATGCAGAAAATGCTGGATAATGACCATGCAGAACCAGCTCCACCACTGAAAGAGAATGAGGAATGGGGGAGTGGCTAAGATGGCGGCACTCTCTGAGTGTTTGTAAGATCATTCTCGGGATGCTGCTTAAACTGAGGGGATATATAAGGGTGCCTACCTCCTTGACGCCCTCACTATCAATGCGGCAACAGCCAATTGAGAATTTTCTGCCAGCAGTCTGCATACAAACAAATGGAATGAGCCCCGCTGTGAGAAAGGCAGGAGAGGAACCTCTCTCACTGGGGCATAAGATCTCACTGTCTCCACCACTTCCAGCTCCACCTCCCTGTCCGGCTGAAGCTGCTGCCAATGAGGCTGGGAGTAAGGATGCCGAAGTTGCATCTGAAGACCCCGCTGAGGAGGACGATTTGGTAGATGAGCTTCTACAGAGGGATACCATCTTAGGGGCATCAGCCCCCTCCAGAGAGGTGACATTGGAGGCAATTTGGAAGGTGCTCCAGAGGCTGGATTCAGCGACCCTGAAAACATCAAAGGAGATAAAGGTCCTGGGGAGAAAAATGGACGACAACTGTAAAAGTTTGGAGCAATCCAACTTAAAAATTAAAAATTCAATCACCCAAATACAAACTGAGGTGCAGTCTGTTCAGGGGTTCAGAACTGTCATGGTAAAAGTTAACATGGCTATCCACAAGAAAATTGAGAATATTGAGAATTTCAATAGGAGGTTAAATGCCAGAATTCTTAATTTCCCTAAATTCCCTGGGATATCATCATATGATATGTTTAAGGCTTATCTTGTTGAGACTTTGAAGTACACTCTGGACTGTATACCTCCACTAAACAAGTTATACTACTTACCAATTAAACAATCCCAGGAGTTTACGGAGAGACAGAATACTCAATCTTCTCAACTTGATTTTCAAAATATCTCAGCTATTTTGGAGGAGTCCATGTTGGATACCTCTATTAGGACAACATTGTTGGTATCATTCATTTTCCTGCAGGACCTAGAGGCATTCATGAAGCAATACTTTCATTCCTCAAAAAATTTATTCCACAGTATAAGAATCTGGGTCTACCAGGATGTTACGGAAACTTTGCAGTAGAGGAGAAGGCAATTCCTTCTTCTGCGGCAAGAAACCAGATCCCTGGGGGCTTTGTTTCTACTTGCATATTCTTGCAAGTGTGTTGTGAAATATCTTCAAGTAAAATATGTGGTTTTCCTACCAGAGTACCTGAAGGCTTTTTTGGAGCTCAAAAAAATTGCCCCAAAAGGACCGAGTGAATAAGTAATAATGCAGAACTGAGTGTTAGGCCTGTTTCCTTTGTTGTATTTGTTTTTCTTTTGTTTAAAGTTTCCTTGCAACTTTTCATAAAATCTCCCCCAAAATATTGTGGTCTAAGGAGGGTTTAAAGGTTATTACTAAATAATTTAATTTTATATAAATGTGATGTAACGTTATTCTTACTGCTTCTCTGTAAACAAGATTTTTCTTGTAAAAATATGTTGAAATTATAAATAAATAAAAAAATTTAAAAAAAAGAAAGAGAATGAGGAATGCTGGTACTTTCCTATATTCGGCATATATTATCCAAAAAAGCCAGACCAAATCAGGATTGTATTTGACTCCAGTGCTGAATACCAAGGAGCAAGCCATTCCCCATTTCTGGCAGTAAAGTTGTCCTGGGCTACATCCATAACCATATACGGAGATTTTACATTATCTGCAATGTGCTGCTTTCTGGGCCTGATATGATCAATAGTTTACTAGGAGTTCTGATTTGCTTTAGAAAGGAACCTATCACCATAACAGCAGATATTCATCAAATGTTCTACTGATTTTGTAGTGCATCTGGACTCCAGAAATTATTTAAGATTCCTGTGGTATTGCAACTATGACCTTGATCAGGAGGTTGTAGAATACAGAATGAAGTTTCAAGTTTATTAAATTTTTGATTAAACGCAAATCATAATTTCTAAGCGTTTTACAAAATTGTTTTTAAAAAAAAGGGGGGGAGGCGATAATAACAGATATCCACTTAACAACACATGACTGACAGGAACAATTGGGAAAAGTTGAGAGAACTACAATTTAAAAGTAAAGAATAAAAAAAAAAGAGGAGTATACAATAGGAGGGGGAAGCAGTTAAAAGTATCGAGCTGATCTGACTATGTTTAAAATCAAGTTAGGAGTCATATACATCTTGGAAGAGGTAAGTCATTAAATTTCCCTTAAATTTGGATGTTTTTTTCCGCCCTGATATACAAAGGTAAGCCTATTCTGAACCACAACTACAGTTTTTGGATTGTACTTACCACAGGAGTCAAGCGGTCTTCATTTAGCTATTATAGCACAGCACAAAAAAAAAAACACCTAAGTACTTAGCTGCAGATAGAGTTCAAAGTGGAAAGTGCTTCCCAATTTAACAATAGCTAAATGAAGACCGCTTGACTCCTGTGGTAAGTACAATCCAAAAACTGTAGTTGTGGTTCAGAATAGGCTGGAGAAACTTGTGCAAGCTACTTTTGTCCTTTTATCTAATATACATGCTGCGCTGTGCTCCAGAGGATCATGCCAAAGACCTAAAAGATCTAGATCTCAAAGAAGACACCCCTCCACTTCAGAGAAGTCTTGGTCTTGGGACTTAAAGAAAGACATTTTTATATTTCAAGTGTCTACCCAAGAAAAGCCATATACACGCAGAGGTGTCTTATCGACAGTTAATGATCCACTGGGGTTAGTGGCTCCAGTCACCATCCAAGGAGGACCCTATTAAGAAAACTGTCTCAAAGCACTAATGAATAGGAAGTTCCATTGCCATCAGAAATGCAACAAGAGTGGGAAAATGGAAAGATTCCTTAAAGACTCTTGAACAACTACAAACCCCATGCACTTTGGAGAAGGCCATAGCAGCATCAGCCTACTTGAAAACATCAGATGTAAATGGAGTTCCCAAGGTAGGGTTCATTTTTGGAAAGGCCAAGTCATACGTATGGAATTATGTGGAGTAATATTAGCCATAGAAATAGCAGATAATATAATAAAAGAACATGACAGTCAACTGAACACAGTCAACTTCTACACTGACAGTAAAATTGTCCAGGGCTACATCCATAACCAGATAAGGAGATTTTACATAGAAACATAGAAACATAGAAATTGACGGCAGAAAAGGGCTATAGCCCATCGAGTCTGCCCATACCAATGACCCACTCCCTGATTCTTACTCTCCTAGAGATCCCACATGAATATCCCATTTTCTCTTGAACTCTAACACGCTGCTGGCCTCAATCACCCTCTGAGGTAGCTCGTTCCAATGATCTACCACCCTTTCAGTGAAGAAGTACTTCCTCGCATCACCCTGAAATTTCCCTCCCCTGATTTTCAGCGAGTGTCCTCTGGTTACTGAGGGCCCTGTAAGACTGAAGATATCATCTTTCACCTCTATACGCCCAGTAATATACTTAAAGGTCTCAATCATGTCCCCTCTCTCTCTTCGCTCCAAATAAGAAAGTCAACAGGACCAGAGCAGTGGCATTATGTGCCAACAAACTAGAATCCAGCAGATTGGGCAACTAGAACCGTGCCAGCATCCCAGCTAATAGAAACTACCTGGCTAACAGGGCCAGAATTTCTCCTGAAACCTGGCCATCTAATGTCAGCTGAAGAACTCTTTTGAGCTCATAGACCCTGAGTATGACGCAGAGATTCGTCCAGACAGGACTGTTCTTGCTACAAGGATTACAACTGAAAGCAACTTAGGAACTCACCATTTCTCTCAGTTTTCAAGTTGGTCATCACTTAGAAGGCAATATTGGTAATGGACACTGAACAACACCTTTTTGAACTGATGTAAATTCACCAGTGCTCAGTATTCAGAGATCTTGAACATTGAGACCATATGTAGGTTACACCCACCATAAACTGTCTCTCTTCTCAATCACTGCACTTGCACTGGTTTGACAGTATACACATAGAAAATTGTGCTTATATATGGATTTATATGTTTAAATTTGTTGAATAAATAACACTTAAATGGCTGCCAGGTTCTGATGCATTTTGCAAAAGAATGCTGCTTCAGAGAACCCTCTTGAAAGCTTTCAAATCTCTCAAATGAAAGTAAGTCTTTATGAATAAATACAAAAAAGAGGATATAAAAAAACTGAGATATTATTCGTATATACTTGGACATAGAAACAGTTTCAAACAAAATTCTGCTAGATGTGTGGACAGTACCATTTCAGTTTTCAGAAGTAATGGTTCAAAGATGCCACTTGTTTGACTCCTCCTTTTTACAAGTGAATAAGCCAATGACATCACATAAAGGGAACCAATAAGATTTTCTATTTATTTAAAGATCCAGGTAGAATATTTAAAAAACTGAAGTAGAATATCAAAAACCTAAGAGACTGAATACAGGGATCAGTGAAGAAACGCCCACCACTCATCCTCCTGATTGAGGCCTAATGGTGTGACATCTTTTTGCCACAAATGAAATGGGAGGTTACCTCCCTTCCCCCATGATGGACTGATAGACTCTAGAACTACATAGCAGAGATCTGAGACATCATGGTAGTGTGAAACCCAGTGTTGTAGCAGAGGTGCTTCCAACTCAGCCTGGTGTATTTTGCTAAAGTGTTATACTACTTTTGTACACACTGGTCTCTTGATTTGCCCAATGTAAAACAAACGGCATGGACACCCCCTGAGCTGTCATAATCTGTATTCTGTTGTAAAATATGTTTGTACTTTAATTGTGGATGTTCAATGGAGGTTGTAGATATAATGTGTTTGCAAGTGAAACATCTCCCACATCTTGTGTGACTTCCATATCTTTTCATGGTGTGGATCCTACAACTGGAAAATTGAGATCTAGTTAGGAGTTTCCTTAAATTTTTACTTCATGAGAATGCAAATCTGGGCATGGAGTTAAATGTGGGATGAACCTATAGGATATACCAGAAGTTTTTTTATGACCTTCTTAATTTCAAAGGCTTTGTGTGTGTAACGCAACACACACCCCAATGGGGCTTCTTCTACTGGGGTCGAGGATGTTAACAAAAGGGACCTCTGTGCGTACAATGCACGTCTATATGCTTTTTTGATAATTGACAAGGTATCCCTGTTCCTCAAATCTCCTCCACACTTTTTCTGCCCATTCTTTAAATTCATCTTTCGTAGTGCACAGTCTATGCAGCCCCACTGAGAGATTGTCTTTCAGATGTCAAGAATGGAAGGAATCATACCGCATCAAGTTTTTTCTATCCATGGGTTTTTGAAAAATGATGGTAACAAATCTAGATTCATGTAATATTATATTGATGTCCAAAAATGATATCATGTGAGATTTTCATCACAACTATTTAACCATTTAACAAATTCTACCAACGATGCATAAGATGCTGGCCACATCATCAATAAATTGTTTCCAAATGAAAATATGTTTACAATAATTGGAAGGGTACAAGGACTTGTCTTCAAAGGCGCTTACATATAAACAGGCGGTTGTGGCCATAGTGGCGCCCATCGCAACACCTTTCACCTACATGTAGAAAGTCTGATCAAGCACAGCTTAGCTATATATCTAAGTCTGGAGAACAGTGTTATTTCCACAAGGTTGACACACCCCCAGCTTTGCTCTGATGTGCTGGTAGGGTAAGAATATTGGTGATAGGCTTGAACTGCATTAAATCCATCTAATTGTGTTTATTTTTGCTTCAAGTTATTAAAGAAAGTTGTTGAAATCACTTCAGAGTCTGGCTGATAACACTTAAGATTACAGAAGTAAAGGTTAATTGTATGGGAACCTCATACAATGGCCAATAACTTCAGTGTGAGTTAGAGGGGTTTGGCATTTAGAGGAGTCCTTGTATAACAGTACAGAATCTGAGGAGGTTCATTAAAGCCAACCACCGGTGCAGTGTAAGCTGTACAAAGAGACATTTAGCCAGCAACACAAGTTGTCCATATCAGTAGAGAATGGTTCGGACCTACAGTACACAGTGGCATAGTAAGGGGTCAGACCGCCCTGGGTGTTGTCTTGGTGGGGGCACTGGCACTTCTCTGACTCCCATGCCTACCTCATGCCCTACCTTCTCCCCGTCACTCCGTACGTCTTTACATCTTTGTCAGCGTAAGCAACTTCTCCGGTCTGGTTCCCCTCTGAAATCACTTCTGGTTTATAGGGCCAGGAAGTGATGTCAGAGGGAAGCCAACGCTAGAGAAGCTGCTTGCACTGGTGAAGATGTAAAGAGGTACAGGGGGAAAGGAGGGTGCGAGTGTGGCGTAGGGGCGGGGAAGAAGCAGGGGGGCAGAAATGAGGGTGTAGGTGGGCACCAGTGTCCCAGGTATCTCCTACCCTCGCTGCACCACTGTTTCCACATATATAACTGCTTTATAAGTAAAAAGTTCACAGATCAAAATTAACAACCTTATATGATCCCAAATAGAGGATCATATAAGGTTCAGGCAATCAAAAAGCACATGTTCAACTGTTCCAACTGCTGCCTGGGAGGACCAGCATTGCTTATGCTTCTCCTCACCCAACTGTGATAGTTTGTAAGACATTCAGTACATTTTATGCAATATCCAGATATGCATCTGATGAAATGAACCTTTCTCCACTGTGTCACATCTAAGTCAGCCCAAGCTCTCATTCCCAGCCTGATTCAACACTTCTTCTGCCTTCAGACCATTGCCCCCCCCCCCCCCCCAAAGATCTAATAGAAACCAGCTTCAGCATGTGGTCAGTAGCTGAGTGTCCATAATCTGAAGAAGCATCCAGGACTCGTCCAACTCCCCATGTTGTAAGGCATGTTGCAGCTGCATCCAATGAAAATACTGGGAATCAGGTAAGTGGAATTTATTTATTTACCACCTTTTTGAAAGGATTCACTCAAGGCAGTGTACAGCAAGAATAAGTCAAACATAAGCAATAGTTACAGCAGTAAAAATATTTAAATAATAATACAAAGTATGGCAAAGTATACTACATTGCAATGTCAACACAATAAGCAGTAAAACAATGTAATAGACAGCCTAGGGTATAAGTGAAGCTGGAACATATAGATAGATAAGACAGAGTAGAAGGAGTACGAAAATAAGTGGACTAATTTAAAGAAGTTACACATGAGGTCAGAATGGTGCTTGAAAATTCTTAGCTAGGATTAAAAACGTCCTCCTACACTATGTACAGCCAGTGTCACTCCCTGTGGGTGGGTGTGAATTACAAGTTAGTTACGTCTTCCATTAAAGGCCTGGTTGAAGAGCCAAGTTTTGTTCCATTAAAGGCCTGTTTGAAGAATCCTGAAGTAGAGATAGTCTTGTGTTAAGTCAAGCCTTTTAGTGAGTGCATTCCAGTGCGGTGGCCACTTCCGGAGAAGGTTCGCTGGAGGACTTTCGTTTTACTGAACTACTGCAAGTATTTTCACACCACAGTTTGGACACCAAACCCACCTTTTTGAATCACCATCTGTGACTTTGAACTCAATATAAGACCCCATAAGGCAGACCTTAGGACTGAAACATATACATGTCGGGTCTTGTACGTGAATAAAAGATTGAGCACCACAGGTCGCCTCTTTTGTTGTTCTGTGTTCTACCTTGAGGAGGTAGAATCTCCTGTTTGGGTATATCACTTCAAGCACTTTGGACCATTTCCTTTGAGGGTCTTGAAGATCAGACACAGAGTTTTAAATTTCGTCCTGTATTGTTCTGGTGGCCAGTGAAGTTTTTGCAAAACTGATGTGATGTGGACACATCATTTACAACCTTCTATTAGTTTTGCTGAAGCATTCTGAATCAATTGGAGCTGATGTAGATCCTTTGCAGTCAGACCAGTGTAGAGTACATTACAGTAATCCAGTCTTGATGTTATCATGGCATGCAAAACTGAAACTTGCCTTCTCAATGTAAGGAGAGAGGCTGTGTTTGTCGCGAATGATAGAAACAACAAGATTTAACTCTTATAAGTTTCATGAATATAACTGATCAATCATCCAAATGTTGAAATCCTTTCAATACTTCCAGAAGACAGGCTTTCTGTCAATACTCATGAAAGCTGCATTCCATATGAGTGTACATAATACCCATTTATTCTCCAGAGTACTGGGCAAAGTCTGAATGGTCTCAAGTGTGGAATAAATCGTAGGACAGACATCAGGAGAACTCAGCAGAATCATGCCCACCAAGTAACAGAGGGGGGGGATGATGACGGCAACTGTTGCTGCAGGGGCAGCCAACATGATTGTGAAGCGGCCTCAACTTTCTGTAGCCACTGTCCTCCCTGTCTCAGCATAAAGGAAACATGATAACTCTGTAGGTCTGGAAAATTCAAACCACTTTTCAACTTGGATCATGTCAGTTTAGCTATAGCCAAATGGCATGGCTTACCCTGTCATAAAAAAGGTACTTAAGCCTCCTTTCTAAAAGAGGGTGTCAAAAGCACAGGGAACATTTGAAAAATATAAAATGCATACTGATTTCATCTGTCCCCACCACAACAGGTGAAGTGGAGACCAGCTCTCAAGCACAGAATATAGAACGCAAATATTCCTCATTTCTGGACACCAATAATTCTAATGGAGGGATGACCTTGATACTAGAGAATGACATGGGGTCCCATGCCTGTGAGCTCAGTTCCCATCACCGCCTCGTCCCCGCAAACCATTTGATCCAATCCACACAAGCCTCGAATAGTTTTATACTGAACTTATTTTATTAAAGTATAAAAAGAAACAATATTCTGTACAATTTTCATTTTATAAATCAAAGTTCTGGCTGCTGAACTAGAGAAAGAGCTGTTCAGCTGGCAGGGCTTTGATTATAAATGTTTATCAATATATACTAAGGGAGAAATTGATATTAAACTGTGATAATATCCAAATAAATATGCTTATATCACAGCATCAAACTTATATAAATAACTTTTTATAACATTTTTTATTAGATACACATAGTGCTCAGACCCACAACCTATTAGTGTTCAAGTGAAATGAACCAAGCATAAGCTGCCTGAACAGATCATCATAGCACCAGTAATGTCTGTACCACCACAATCAAACTAATATTTATATCCAGGCTAATAGCAAACAAAGCCACTTATCTTTGGAGGTGGTAGAAATCAGATGGTCGCGGCGCTGGCAGCTCTATGGTTCTAAAGTGCTAGTGCTATACCATTAAAAACTCCTGAAGCCAAGAAACACAAGTCCTCTCCCAGACTTGAGTTTTTCGCCAAGTGTGCTTCCTCAGGAGGGGTATTCTAAAACAGAAAAATAAAAATAATAATCAAAATCACCTATGTCATCACACAAACTCTCCATAGTCAATCTGCTATACTAACACTCATTAACCTAATCCCTAATCCCTTCAGCATCTTCTTCCCACTCTCTCTTCCCCATTTCCCAGCGTCTTCTCCCCTCTCTCTCTTCCCCAGTTCCCTTCAAGCTGCTTCAGCATCTTCTCTCACTCACCCACCCCCTCTCTCTCTCTTTCCACCTCCCCCCTCTCAGCACCTTTCGCATGGTCCAGCAGCACCCTCCCTCCTGCTGGCCGTCCAGGCATCTCCCTCCCTCCCTTCCCCTTCCCTTCGTGGCAATTTGTACATGGCTATTCTTTCTATTGCAGCTGGAGCCTTGAAGTCGCATTGGGTGTGGCTGCCGGAAAGGTCTCATCTGACGCAACCGGAAACAGGAAGTTGTATCAGAGGAAACCTTTCAAGCAGCCACACGAGACGTGACTTCAAGGTTCTGGCTGGAATGGAAAGAATAGCCTTGTAGAAATTTTCACGAAGGTAAGGGGAAGGGAGGTAAGGAGATTCCCAGACGGATGGTGGGAGGGAGAGGGCTGCAGGACTGTGCGTGCTCCCTCCCTTAATTGTGGAGACAAGGCCATTCACCACTCCACGGGGTGATGAATGGCCTTGTCCCCGTACTCGCGGTGACCTTTTTTATTGTCACAGTTTCAGCCGTGGGTAACAGCCATCGTGTCATTCTCTACTTGATACCTAAGTAGGAAATAATTTCCCTAGTAAACTGGAAGGGAGGGAAGAGCTCTGAAGAAACAGCATATCATCAACAGACAATGTTTACCATGTTGTCTTCTACCATTCTATGTCAGAGTCTGGTGCAGGGGTTGAAGCTACAGCCTCAGCACCCTGAGGTTGAGCATTCAAACCCAGGCTGCTCCTTGTTACTCTGGGCAGGTCATTTAGTCCCCCATTGCTAAGGTATATTAGATAGATTGTGAAACCGCTGGAACAGGGGAAAATGCTTGAATACCTGAATAAATCCATGTAAACCGTTCTAAGCTGCTCTGTGAGAATGGTTTAGAAAATTAAATAAATAAATATGCCACAATTTTATGCTCAACATCATGAAACCTAATACCCCAAAGTAAAGGAGACTTCTTAATCATTAAAATCAAAGGCTCCAAGGCCATATCAAAAAGGAAGTGGAAAAGGGGACAACCCTTGTGAGTGCCTTTCTGGAGAGTGAATGGGACACCTATCACACAGTTCTGAAGGAAAACAGAACAATTGTTCTGGAGACAGTGCCCGCAGAAAGCCTCTGGACAAAGTGTGGGAAAGTATGCATTATTGAGAGAAGAGAGGGAATCACACTTAGGGTCAACGGGGTACACCATTAACCTTTGGCCGTTGCAATGAAAAACCCTAAATAGAATAGTGATGTCCACTTTTAAGAACGGTTAATTACTTCTGCATGTCTATTGTGTGCTTTTTTCTGTTCAATCAATAATACACTATAAATCCCAGAGCAAAATTTATTTTAAATCATTTGATGTGGATCAATGGGTAAAAGCTCAAACCCCAGTACATATTTTAATTATGGCATTCTATCTTGCAGGTGTACCTTGATGATCTCACAATGCAGCGGCACACCTCCATTTGCAATGAAGTAGAAGCCATGCTAAAGTCTGTATCCATTTTTTCTGTTTTTAAGCTTTTGCAAATGAAGTTATATGTGCCATCTACATATTTTTTCATGTGCTTTCTTTGCTTTCAAGAATGAGCTGATTGGAGCACTGTTTAGTCAGAAAAAAGGGTAGCTTTTTAGCAAGAAACATAAAGCTGTGTTTTTCATGTGCTGTGCTTCAGTTAATGGATCTTGTCCTCTAATTAGCAAATATAATTGCTGTTTGTCCACAAAAATAGAGGGTTTTGCATATGATATATCTGTTTTGATGTGCCCTGTTTATGTGGTGCCTTATTAAATGTATTTTGAGCTTAATAAAGCAAAAATAAAAACCTAGAGAGCCTAAGTTCCATCCATAGAACTCAGGTCTATCTGAAGTCCAAACTTTGCTGAAAAGTAAACTTCCTTTACAATGCCTATAGGGCCTAGTTTTAAAATTGCTATGCAACTTGCTAGCTCACTGTGTAGCACACTGGTTAAACCTACAGCCTTCTACCCTAATGTTGCTGCTTCGAATCCCAGTCACTCCCTCTGATGGAAGAGAAATAAATAAAAGCATTAAACAGATCTAACTCGCAGTATCACAAGTATAATGAAAAACACCATAAAATCACCATTCTAATAACGTCATAATAATAATAAAATAGTATAACATTAAGGATATTGTTTGGACGTCTAATTCTTGCCTAAAACCAGATTCTCTAAAGGACATCTCAAAAATTGGACATCTAAACAGTGCTGATCGTTGCTGAGCGCGATTCTACAAAGGATGGCTATCTTGGACATCCAAACTGCGTCTAACCTTAGGCGTACTTTGCAGAATCAGGGCCACAATGTTCAATATGTTTCTATGGTATTTTTGTGTGTCTAAGTGGTTTGAAAATGAACCCCTTAGCCTCTGTTTTTACTTATAATTGCAGGAGAATAGCAAATTAAAAAAATCACAAAGAACAACATACAGATGTCAATATGTTTTTTCTTCTAGGCTGGAGTATACAGTGAAAAGAAGTCTGATTCTGGGTGACTACATGGACTTGGATCACCCTCTGGTGTAATTTTGCTGTAAATGCAGTTTATTGATCTTATTGATTGAGCTCTACACAATTATTCTTCTGTTTTCTACAGAGAAACAAAAATAATTTAGTTCCGTTTTCTGAGCACCTTATTTGTTCAATCTATTGGTATAACAACTGATATGAAATCAGATGTTGGAGATAAGCTTCCTGATATTTTACAAATATTCTGCAGGTGATAAAAGTCAACTTTGAGTATTATGGAAATTTGGTACTGTAGGATCATGTCATGTTGCAAAAGTATGTAGCTGAATTTGCTCTCAAACTGGTAGGTTCAACTCCTCTTCCAGTTTCCTACTAAAAGAACTCAAACATGAAAATGCTGACCTGCTGTTAGTGATCTGTAACATGTCTCTAAAATCATCTGTGGTACCTGATGATTGGAGGGTGGCCAATGATACACCGATTTTTAAAAAGGGCTCCAGGGGAGATCCGGGAAATTACAGACCGGATATGCTTCACTTCAGTGCCGGGAAAAATGGTAGAAACAATTTAAAAAAAAAAAAAAATTGTGGAACACGTAGACAAACAGGATTTAATGAGACAAAGTCAACATGGGTTCAGCCAAGGGAGATCTTGCCTCACCAATTTACTTGACTTCTTTGAAGGTGTGAATAAACATGTGGATAAAGGTGAGTCGGTTGATATAGTGCATCTAGATTTTCAGAAAGCTTTTGATAAAGTTCCTTACAAGAGGCTCCTGAGAAAATTAAAGTGTCATGGGATAGCTGGCAAAGTTCAGTTGTGGATTAGGAATTAGTTATCAGATAGAAAACAGAGGGTAGCATTAAATAGTCATTTTTCTCAATGGAGGAGAGTAAACAGTGGAATGCCGTAAGGGGTCTGTGCTATTTAACTTATTTATAAATGATCTGGAAATTGGAATGACGAGTGAGGTGATTAAATTGCAGATGACACTAAACTGTTCAAAGTTATTAAAATGCATGCGGATTGTGAAAAATTGTAGGCGGACTTTAGGAAATTGGAAGACTGAGCGTCCAAATGGCAGATGAAATTTAATGTGGACAAATGCAAAGTGATGCACATTGGGAAGAATAACCTGAATCAGTTACCGGATGCTAGGGTCCACCTTGGGGGGTTAGCACCCAAGAAAAGGATCTGGGTATGATCGTAGACAATACGATGAAACCTTCTGCCCAATGTGTAGTGGCGGCCAAAAAAGCAAACAGGATGCTAGGAATTATTAAAAAAGGAATGGTTAATAACACTAAGAATGTTATAATGTCACTGTATCACTTCCTGGTGCGACCTCATCTGGAGTATTGCATTCAATTCTGGTCTCCTTATCTCAAGAAAGATATAGTGGCACTAGAAAAGGTTCAAAGAAGAGTGACCAAGATGGTAAAGGGGATGGAACTCATCTTGTATGAGGAAAGACTAAAATGGTTAGGGCTCTTCAGCTTGGAAAAGAGACAGCTGAGGGAAGATATGATTGAAGTCTACAAAATCCTGAGTGGAGTAGAATGGGTACAAGTGGATTGATTTTTCATTCCGTCAAAAATTACAAAGACTAGGGGACACTTGAAGTTACAGGGAAATACTTTTAAAACCAATAAGAGGAAAATTTTTTTTCCACTAAGAGAATAGTTAAGCTCTGGAACGCATTGCCAGAGGATGTTGCAAGAGCAGATAGCATGGCTGGTTTTAAAAAAGGTTTGGACAAGTTCCTGGAGGAAAAGTCCATAGTCTGTTATTGAGAAAGACATGGGTGAAGCCACTGTTTGTACCTGTATCGGTAGCATCGAATATTGCTACACCTTGGGTTTTGGCCAGGTACTAGTGACCTGGATTGGCCATCTTGAGAATGGGCTACTGTGCTTGATGGACTATTGGTCTGACCCAGTAAGGCTATTCCTATGTTCTTATGTTCTACTTATGTTCTCACTACCTTTTATTTTTGCAGGATTCCCCCCCCCCCTTATCTATAAGTATGCACCTCAGTAATAATACCCACAATGTAAAAGTGTGATCCTGGATTGGCATTAAGTTGGGGGAAAAAATAAAGAAGCTCCAAAGGATGTGGTAACAGCAGTTAGTGTAGCTGGGTTTATAAAAGGCTTGGACAAGTACCTGGAGGAAAAGTCCATAGTTTGCTATTAAGACAAACATGGGGCAAACCATTGCAGGCACTGCGATTGGTAGCATGAAATTAAGAACATAAGAACATAAGCAGTGCCTCTGCTGGGTCAGACCAGAGGTCCATCATGGGGCGGCCCATCAGGTCCAGGATCTGTATAGTAATCCTCTATCTATACCCTTCTATCCCATTTTCCTTCAGGAAATTATCTAATCCCTTCTTGAACCCAATACCGTACTTTGTCCTATCACACCCTCCGGAAGCGCATTCCAGGTGTCCACCACCCTTTGGGTGAAGAAGAACTTCCTAGCATTGGTTCTGAATCCATCCCCTCTTAATTTTTCCGAATGTCCTCTCGTAGTTTTTGAAAGTTTGAAGAATCTGTCTCTCTCCACTTTCCCTATGCCCTTCATGATCTTGTAAGTCTCTATCATGTCCAGTGCTCCCTCTAAGCGGGCGGGTGTTGTGAGCAAAATTTTTTTCGCTGTGCGCTACAAATATCGGGCGCCAGCAAGTTATGAGCCAACTCGCCCGATTCTCCTCTCGCCGCCCTGCCCGCCGTGCGCTGTGACGTGAAACTTGTGCGCTGGATGTAAATATTTTGTGCGCCAGCGCACGCCAGCGCAGCTTAGAGGGAACACTGATCATGTCCCCTTTAAGTCTCCACTTTTCCAGGGAAAAGAGCCCCAGTTTCTCTAATCTTTCAGCATATGAAAGGTTTCCATACCTTTTATCAATCGTGTTGCTCTTTTCTGGACCCTCTCGAGTATCACCATACGCCATATCCTTCTTAAGGTACGGCGACCAATACTGAACGCAGTACTCCAGATGCGGGCACACCATCACCCGATACAACGGCAGGATAACTTCCTTCGTTCTGGTTGTAATACCTTTCTTGATAATACCTAGCATTCTATTCGCCTTCTTAGAGGCCGCTGCGCACTGTGCCGACGGCTTCATTCTCTTGTCCATTATTATCCCAAGTCCTTTTCTAGGGTACTTTCACCCATTACCAGTCCTCCCATCATATAGCTGTTCTTTGGGTTTCTGTTTCCTACATGCAAGACTTTACATTTCTCTACATTAAACTTCATCTGCCATCTCTTCGCCTACTCTCCTAGTTTGTTTAGGTCTCTTTGTAAATCTTCACAGTCTTTTTTAGTCCTAACTCCACTAAATAGTTTGGTGTCATCTGCAAATTTTATTACTTCGCACTTCGTCCCTGTTTCTAGATCATTTATAAATGCATTGAACAGCAGCAGTCCTATCCATCTATGTACGTCTCCTTCCACCCCCATGGTTCTTCAGTTTCCATAGTAGGCATTCATAGGGTCCCTTGTCAAAGGCTTTTTGGAAATCTAAGGATATGATGTCTATGGGATCCCCTTTGTCCATCCGTTTGTTAATTCCTTTGAAGAAGTGCAATAAGTTCGTTAGGCACGATCTTCCCTTGCAGAAGCCATGTTGGCTTGTTTTCATCAGTTTATTCCTTTTTAGATGCTCATTGATGCTGTCTTTTATCAGCGCTTCTGCCATCTTCCCCGGAATCGAAGTCAAACTTCACCTCTTGATCCTTTTTTAAAGATGGGTGTAACATTTGCTATCTTCCAATCCTCCGGGATCACGCCTGTTTTCAGGGATAGATTACAAACCTGCTGCAGTAGTTCCGCTGTTTCCTTCTTTAGTTCTTTCAATACCCTAGGGTGGATTCCGTCCGGGCCCGGAGATTTGTCAGTTTTTAATCTATCTATCTGCTTGTGCACGTCTTCAAGGCTTACCTCCATGGATGTTAATTTTTCTGCTTGATCTCGTTTGAAGATTTTTTTCAGGTTCCGGCAGGTTGGATGTGTCCTCTTTTGTAAATACTGATGAAAAGAACATGTTTAGTCTATCTGCCACTTCTTTTTCCTCCTTCAGCACTCCTTTCCTATCTCTGTCATCCAGCGGTCCCACCTCCTCCCTAGCTGGCTGCTTCCCTTTAACATATCTGAAGAACGGTTTGAAATTTCGTGCTTCCCTGGCTAGCTTCTCTTCATATTCTCTTTTTGCTCTTCTAACCATGAGGTGACATTCTTTTTGATGCTTTCTGTGCTCTTTCCAGTTCTCCTCGGTTTTGTCCTTTTTCCATTTCCGGAATGAATTCTTATCTCCTATCGCTTTCTTTACTTCTTTAGTTATCCATGCCGGGACTTTTGTTCGGCTCTTTTTGCATCCTTTACTAAATCTGGGGATATACAGATTTTGCGCCTCGTTCAGCGTATCCTTGAATAAAGACCAGGCTTGCTCTACAGTCTGCGATTTCTTTGAGCTGTTCCTAAGTTTCTTCCTTACCATTACTCTCATCACTTCGTAGTTTCCTTTTTTGAAGTTAAAAGTTGTCGCTATGGTTCTCTTTCCTTTCGATATTCCTACTTCAACTTTGAACTTGATCATATTGTGATCGCTGTTTCCCAACAGTCCCACTACTTCCACTTCCTTTGCAGGTCTTCTTAGCTCATTAAGGATTAGATCCAGAGTGGCATTCCCTCTCGTCAGTTCCCTGACAAGCTGCTCCATGAAGCAGTCCTGTATAGCCTCCAAGAATCTGGTCTCCCTAGCGCATTGTGAGTTTCCAAGACTCCAGTCTATCCTGGGATAGTTGAAGTCTCCCATAACAATCGTGTTACCGCTTTTGCATTCTCGCTTCATCTTGGCTTTCATTTCCTCATCGTTTGCTTCGGTTTGCCCAGGTGGACGATAGTACAGGCCCATCTTTATCTCGGGCCCTTTCCTTCCCGGTATTTTAACCCATAGCGATTCCAATTTGTTGGTCATCGCTGCTACTATTTGGGTTTTTGCCAGGTTCTTGTGACCTGGATTGGCTACTGTGGAAACAAGATACTGGACTAGGTGGACCATTGGTCTGACCCAGTATGGCTATTCTTATGTTATCTTATATAACTTATATACTCAAATTCCAGAGCATGCCGTTTCAAGGGGGCATGGATCAGAGAGGGGTATAGGCAAGTCAAGGGCATGCCAGACAGTTATGTGCAAGGGTTATAGAATACTACAGTTAGCTGTGAGCATCTACACCAGTCATTGAACTGATGTAAGTGCTCGCATCTAAAGTTAGATGCATAAATGTGGACTTACACTAAAATTCTGTTTACAGTTTATTTCAAATTTGATATAACGCTTATAAAAACCTTCTAAGTGCTGTAATTCTGTAGAATTTGCACTTAATGTGCATCATCCCAGGGTTGGGAACCACTGCCCTAAGGAACAAGAAGGTCTAGAGCAGAGGTGTGCAACTCCGGTCCTTGAGTGCCGAAATCCAGTCGGGTTTTCAGGATTTCCTCAATGAATTTGCATGAGATCTATTTGCATGAACTGCTCTCAATTCATATTCATTGGGGAAATCCTGAAAACCTGACTGGATTCCGGCCCTCGAGGACTGGAGTTGCCCATCCCTGATCTAGAGGTTACTCTGTGTGTAACGTGGACTTTGTTTTTACACTGAAAACTTTGATAGTCTAAAATGATACTAACAGCTGGGGATAGAGGATTCAGTGGCTGTTCCACTGAATTCTGGTGTTCATCAGAAGAATTCAGTGGTAAGGTGTTAGCTTCCTAAAGAAGAATTGTTAAGAAGGAAGCCGTTCCACCATAGAACTGGTCAGATGGGCTGAAGCGGTGGCTAGTTTACCTAGGGTGCAACAGCCAGAAAGTTAATTTGCATATGCCCTTAACTCTGGTTAGGTTTATTGGATAAGCAGAGGAGCCAGAGGGCTCCAGAATGGATGTGAGAAGTGAGAAACAGAACCTTGAGAGAGAAAGAGAGACACTGCACATCTACACATGAAGGGAATAAAAGAGGGTGAAATGATGCACATGAAGGGGGAAGTTTATGCATGATGGGAAGGGGGAAGTCTATGAATGAAGCAAGACCTGCTCTCGGATGATATGAATGTGGTGTAAAATACGCATACTAGCTCCTGATCATCTTGCTAAATACAGGACCCAGACCATAGAAGTCCATCCAGCATCAGCCACATTGCCCCAGTGCCAGAGTTACCATCAGAGCTAACTCCAGCTTGTCCTGTCTTGCCATATACAGGACAAAGACTGTAGAAGTCTGTCTGGCATCAGCTTCACTTCCTCACTACTGGGACTGCATTTAAGTATCATTCCTGTGCATTATGAATGAAATTATAGCTTTTGATTTGATTATCTTTTGAGTTTTGTGGTGTTAAAAACCTCAGTCTTGGCTTACTCCCAGTATGTGCTAATTATGTTTCTGTACCATCTCCACTGAGCTCCTTTGGCTTAAATCTTGCACACATGCTAACTTCCTAAACTTTAAACTTATGCTGACCTCATTAAATTCTGTTCATACACTGGCTAAGCAAGAATATTACATCCAGTTAACTAACTCTCTTTCTTCAAACCCCCAATGCTGAACTCCCTCCTCAAAGTTCTCCCACTTCCAACCTCTCCTTCCCTTTCTCCCCAGACTGGGGCTGAATACTTCCATGACAGGGTTCACAAGATCGCCCTTGAATTTGCTGCAAAGTCACATCCTTCTCCCTTTTCCTCATCCACTCTTCTGATCTTCCAACTCCCACCATCTCTTTTTCCTTTGCCCAAACAACTCAGATGGAACTTGCACATCCTCCCCCTGCAGACCCAGCTCCCCTCACCTGTCCCACCCCATCAACCCTCCTTCAATTCCCATTGACTTTTATTCCTTCTCTGAAATCAGAGGAAGAAACTGCACAACTTCTGTCTTCAGCCAAGCCCACTACATGCCCCTCTGACCCCATTCCCACCCCTCTACTTGACTTCATCGCACTTACTATCTGTCATTTCCTCAACCTATCCATTTCCACTGCAACTGTTCCTGAGGTCTTCAAACATGCAGTGGTTAAGCCACTCTCGAAAAACCCTTGCTAGATCCTACCTTCATCTTCAACTATCACCTGTCTCCCTTCTTCCATTCCTATCCAAGCTACTCAAGCGTGCTATCATCTGTCAATGCCTTGACTTCCTTTCATCTTGACCGACTCTTGATCCTCTACAATCTGGCTTTCGCCCCCTACACTCCACAGAGACTGTCCTTACCAAGGTCTGTAGTAACCTGATCCAAGGGCCTTTACTCAGACCTCATCCTTTTTGACCTCTCTGCTGCTTTTGATACTGTTAATCACAGCCTACTCCTTCATACACTGTCCTTGCTTGTTCTTTCCTAGTTTGACTTCTACCTCTCTCATTGCATTTTTAGTATATGCACTGGTGGATCCTCCTCTACTTCTATCCCACTAGCAGTTGGTGTACCCCAAGGTTCTGTCTTAGGACTTCTTCCCTTCTCCCTCTACACCTCTTCCCTCTGTTCCCTGACTTCCTCCTATAGCTTCCAATATCACCTATATGCTGATGATTTCCAGATCTACCTCTCTACACCTGAGATTTCACCAAAAATCCATGAAAAGGTCTCCACCTGTTTGTCTGACATTGCTACCTAGATGTCCCATCACCACCTAAAAGTAAACATTTCCAAGACTGAGCTGCTCCTCTTTCCTCCTAAAGCCTCCACTCGTTCCCCTCCATTTTCCATCTCTGTAAATAATACTGTTATCATTCCTGTCTCCTCTGCTCATAACTTTGGAGTTGTCTTCGATCGAACCTCTCATTTTCTATGCACATCCAACATACTGCTAAAGACTGTCACTTCTATCTCTACAACATCACCAAAATTCAACCCTTCTTCTCTAAGCACACTACCTGGACCCTTGTCAGGACCCTTGTATCTTCACACTTAGACTACTGCAATTTACTTTTAACAGGTCTCCTATTGAACTGCCTCTCCCCCTTGCAATCTGTGCAAAACTCTGCTACATGACTTATCTTCTGCCAACTTCACTACACTTATGTTATCCCTTTCCTCAAGTCACTTCACTGGCTCCCTATCTGCCTTCGCATACAATTCAAACTCCTATTACTAACGTACAAGTGTATGCATTCTGCAGCCCCTCAATATCTCTCCTCTCTTATCTCTCCTTACACACATCCTCGAGATTGCCATTCCTCAGATATATTACTTTAATCTGAAGCCTTCTCCTCCACTGCCAGTTCCAGACTTCATTCCTTTCACCTCGCTGCCTCCATGTTTCATGCCTCATCCTCTCCCTTGTTCAAAAATAGACTGAAGGCCCACTAGAAATAATTAATAGCAGCATTAGTAGTAGAGCTTTGTGGTGTTTTGCAAAGTGTTTGGCCTATGTGAAAATTAAAAATACTCAGAATTAGTGGTGATACTGGGAAAGGGGATGGGACTTGATATACCCCCTTTCTGTGGTTACAATCAAAGTGGTTTATGTATTACTGTATACAAGAGATCTGACAATTAAGTTCATGAATTCATCCTAGAAAAAGTGCTACATACCTCATTGCTGACTATTACTATGGTCACCTTCAAAGTATTCCCCTTGGGAAGCTATGCACCGATGCCAGCGTCTAGTCTACCCTTCAAAGCAATTTTGGAACTCTTTTTTCTGGAATTCCCATCGGAGCTATCATCGTATTACCATTGATGTCTTAAAATGTCATCCAAATGTCTTCCTTTCAATATTTATTTTAACTTTGGGTAAATAAAAAAGTCATTGGGGAACAGATCAGGTGAGTAGGGAGGGTGTTCCAATACGGTTATTTGTTTACTGGCTAAAAACTCCCTCGCAGACAGTGCCGTGTGAGCTGGTGCATTGTCGTGATGCAAGAGCCATGAGGGACCATTTTTGCACATACCTTTCTCATGCCCAGATTTTCCTGTTTCTCTATTGATGTTTACTTTGTCTGCTATACTTCTCACAGTCAGCTGATGATTTTGACACAATTTGATGATGTTTTGCAATGTTTTTGTCAGTTCTGCTCATTACTGGCTGCCCTAACCTCTCTTCATTAGTGATGCTTTTTCTCCCCTCAGAAAAATGTTTAATTCATTTATACACTGCCATTTTCTTCATGGCAATATCTCCATAAACTTGAACTAACATGTCCCTGATTTCACTTCCACTCTTGCCAAGTTTAACAAGAAATTTAATGTTTGTTCGTTGCTCTAATTCAAGCTCTGACATTCTTGCTATGGCACACAAAAGTATGCAACAACAATAATGAACGCCACTCAGCAAGACACTGCCACATGTTGACACGAACACAACTGTGAGACACTGATATACCAAGGTTATGAAACCTTACTGAGCTGTTTGTACAGTGTCGCCAACTTAAGCGCACGGTGGCAAGTTCATGAACTTAATTGTCAATTCTAGTATAGGTTCTTATTTTGTATCTGGGGCAATGGAGGGTTAAATGACTTACCCAGAGCTGCAAAAAGCTGCAGTAGGAATCAAACCCAGTTCCCAGCTTTGCAGGCCACTACACTAACCACTGGGCTACTCCTCCACTATCTCCACGCAAGCAAAACCCTGTCTGCTTCAAACTGTTTAGTGGAAGGAGCTGTTCCTGAGGTAATAATCACAAACTGAACACTTTTTACGTGCTGAGTTGTAAAAGGGGAAAATCTTCACTGTTGGGAGAATATGCTGTTTGTAATACAGAACTGGATCTGTGGAGAGGCATAATCAAAAGAAATGTCTAAGTCCGATTTGGATGTAGGGCGCTAATCGCCCGAAGTCGGCAGCGGCAAAATGTCCATTCTGGAAAAGTACATCCAAATTTTTTTTTTTTTTAAATTATCTGTATGTCCAGGCTATTGATCGTCCAGACTGCCACTATGTCTATCTTTATACCATATTCTCAACAAAAACTCATCCTAGTCCCAAATGCCAGGAACAAGTCCTTTTGGACATGGGATGGGCCAGCATTGTGATGGACAGGCCACCCAGATATGGCAACAGAGCAGTGGGGCACCTTACAGGGCACTGCTGTGAACTTCACATAAAGGGTGCCACATAAAAATCTCACCAGAATTCCCTTATAGGTAATGGTGAGCCCCCCAAAACACTCCCAAGACCCAACATACCTGTCTACAACCCCAATAGCTCTTATAGCTGCAAGTGCCACCTGTATGGCAGTACAATACAGGTTTGGTGGTCTCACATGTTCCACCATGAATATAGTGGTTAGAGTGGTTTATGGGCCTGGGTTCTGCTCTCTAAGGTTCAGTAGCCCACCCCCAAGACTACTTAAGCCACCTCTATGCAGCTCTACTAGGCTTTCCTATCCCAAGTGCTGAAGTTCCGAAGGCTGGTATGTATGTTTTTATTCTGAACTTTGTGGGAGTGCGACGGAGGTCAGTGAACATGGGTATGTGTGTGGAGGGGGAGGGTCTTTACTTTGTCCCTGCAGTGGTTCTCTGGTCACTTTGGATACCTTTTGGGCATTTATACATGTCTTTTACATCATCTAACTCACAATGTATAAATTCTGTCTAGGCAGTCTCGTCAAACCTTAGTTATCCTTGCAGGATGACTAAGTCTAGGTCGACCCACATCCCCCCCTAATCACTCCTCTAAAAATGCCCCTTTCAGCTCTGGGCGCACAGCGGGATTCAGAGGCCTAAAATGTCACTAGATACATTCAAAAAGTCATTTTGATTATCGGCACTTGGACGACCTGTCTTTTAGGATGACCAAGTGCTGATTTGGGTGGGTTTTTATACATATTTAACTTTCGATTATGAACCCTTTAGGGTTTATATTGAGATTCTGACCAATTCTGTAGAGAATCCAAACTGCATACCCACATACAAGAATTTGTTGAATGATGGTATCAATTATAATGGTGGCTTTACTGGGTAGTTGAAACTGGCTTGGTGGTCGAGAGGATTTCTTTTATGCACAGAAAACTGTGGTGTTGAATATAAACTTAAAAGTGTGGAGAAAAAGGGTTATGATATGCAGAAATGTTGACTTGCCTCCTTCCCCCTGTTGCCACTCCAAAAATCTCTGTCTAGAGATGACACTAATGACCAAAACTGATTATGATCATAAACTCATTCACTGTATGCGGGTCCCTGTTTTATACGCTCACAACTGAACATTGATCAGGACTTTCATAAGATCCAATAGCCAGAACATGCGTATGTGTCATCTTTAAGTTCCTTTATTGGAATATTTGAACTTTCAATCTCTTTATGTTGGAATACTACTAGAACCTGCTATTCGAGGATTATAACGACATACAAATTATCATTTCCCTCTTTTAGAGGACTCAAATCTGCTGGGAAGCTTAGCAAATCTATAGCGTTTAAACTGGTAGAAATTTGGAACTCTGTCAGATTGATAGGTCAGCTTCAACAATTCCGGAAAGATATAAAAACTTGGCTGTTCACACAATATCTTAAAGGCTTACCTATTGAAGTGCCGCAGTAATAGTATATTTTATTTTTTCAGTTTTTATTGAATTTTATATCTTAATCTTAACTATCAGGTTTTTTCTGGAAATGATGCATTAATAGCATTTTCATTTTTAGGCTTACATTTTATGATCTTAATCACTTGTGAACCGAGTCGAGCTCCTTTGGGAGATGACCCGGTATATAAACTGAAGATTAGATTAGATTAGATAAAGTCAGCATCCAGCACTTACAGTTAGGATAGCAAAAAGGCTGTCTTAACTTTATCCACCAAGATAACTGGGCACCGATCTCAATATTTGCTGGTGCCCAGTTAAATTCTAAGTGACTGCATTTAAATGGATATTCAATGCCAGAGCCTGGATATGGCCTGGCATTGCACAAAGGGGCCTAATTCTGCCTGCAGTGGTCAGTGTTTGAAACAAAATAAAACAAAACGCTGATAACAGCTTGCTGAACATTAACTAGTTTGTTGGGTTATGTCTGTGCTCTTTATCTGCTGTCATTTTCTTTTGAATATTGGGATTAATTCTAGCAATTACTAGCTTTCTGTTTTTCTAGTATTATGCCACTGGGTGGCACTGTTAAGTTTAAGAAGCTCAAGTAAAAGAGGCAAAATAATTTTTTTTGTTGCATCAACTTTGTACTATTTGCTATTGTTTGTTATTAGCTCTTTGCATTGTTTGCTATTGCTTTCTGGAAAAGTTAAGAGAGGCTGGTCAAATAGTCAGGAAAGCAAAGATGTACATGGAAGAAAAGAATACCCGACATGGTCAAATGGGAAACAAGACATATTTTACAGGGCTTGGGTGTTGATATATGTGATGATCTTAAGGTGGTCAAACAGGTTGAAAAGGTGACAATGAAAGCTATAAAAATGCTTGGGTGCATAGGGAGAAGAGGTAGGAAAAGAAGGTATTGATGCCCCTGTATACGATTTTGGTGAGACCTCATTTAGAATATTGTGTACAATTCTGGAGATATAAATCGGCTGGAGTCGGTCCAGAGGAAGGCTATTAAAATGGTCATTGGGTTATGTCATAAGGCTCATGGAGATAGATTTAAATATATCAATATGTATACTTTGAAGGAAAGACGGGAGAGGGAAGATATGATAGAGGTGTTTAAATATCTACATGGCATAAAGACGTATGAGGTGAGTCTCTCAATTGAGAGGACATAGGATGACATTAAGAGGTGACAGGTTCAGGAGTAATCTAAGGAAATACATTTTTTTTTACAGAAAAGGTGGTAGATGTGGGGCATACAAGGGGGTGCTGAAAAGTTCTCAGCTCAACCAACTTCCTAAATCTGACAGTATTTTGCCACTGTAGCTGAAAAGAGTGCTATTTTAGCTTTGCAAAGTGCAGTCTTTTGTCCGTTCTGCAGCTGTAATGAAATAAAGTCTAGAACACTAAACAAAGCTTAGGGAGCATCTTGCTTTTGACTATGGAGCATGGTTATCGATGTGGGCTACTGTTAAGACACACAACCTCCCAGAAAAATTACAAAATATAATTTAGCCCATGGTTTGGTGGTTTTTTTTTTATCATGTTTATTGAGGTCAACCAGAATAACAAAGGGCATACAATGAAAACAGATGCAAACAAAAGCGGCTGTGAACATTGCAAAACAATACAATCATCATCACCAGCAGAGAACACAGTAATGATATAACGACCACATTATGCGCAGACAAAAAACAAAAAGAAAGAGGAGTCCACGACCCTCCACCTAGAGTTTATCAAAAAGAACAAATACAATAGCCAATGCGAGTGTGGGGCTAAGGAGCACAACAAGCTCCTCAGTCCATGAGAAAGGAAACAATGAGCGGCAGATAGCTCCAGACCGCACTCTCATAACTCACCAGCCACAAGAACATCCTGGTTCCCCCATTTGACCCCAGAAATTTTTTTTCAATGTGTAGTGCCTATCCCGAAGAATGTCCTACTCAGGATACAACACCCACACCAGCCAACATAAACCAATCATACAGTCATTTATGTACCCCCCCCAATTCAGACCCCCCCCTCCCATCTCAGGAGCCCATGGTTTGTGTGTGCAAATCTAAAACACATACCAGAGCAGACACACACCTGTATCTCTCCTTCCCATTTTTCAGCCACCTTCGTTATCCATTACCACCCTCTGTACTCATACCCAGCCTTCTCTACCTCTATCTCTCATCCCCAATCTGTTCCTTCCCTGACACTCATTTCATCTCCTTCTCCAGTCCCTTTCTTATCTTACCCCCTTATAGTCTCCCTTTGTCCCTGTTACTTCTCCATGTCTACTTTCTCAACACCTTTCAAAGGCATGTCCCCCTTCCTTTGTATCTCACCCTCTTCATTGTCCTCTCCCAACATCCATTGCCCCACCACTCCCTATCTCTAGCAACCATTCCCCAAACACTCTTCCCCAGCATTACCACTTCCTCCAATATTCATTTACTCTGCTTTTCCTACTAACCACAACATCTATCCCTCTACTCCTCCATCTTAATTTAGTTTAGTTTATTAGGCTTGATTTATCACTGTTAGGCAATACAGGCACAGCAGTAAAAACACAATTTACAGGGTTTTAGGTTACAAAAACAGGAAAGTTGAGGAAACTTACATAAGCATAATAGTCATGCTTTCAAGGCCCTTGCTCCAGACCAATTTCCATGTGTCAGATCTTTATAATACTTCAGGTACATCAAGTTTCCTTATTTCATACATAGGAAGGCTCTAAGCATAAATTATTTGGTTAGGAAGCTCGGGAAATACTGCAGTAAGCTGTTTTGATAATCCGGCAACCTTAAAGTATTGAGAATCTGGCCCTGAGTTCAGCTCTGAAAGACATCAAGAGAAAAGAGTGAAAGAGGAGTCTCCTAGGGGACTGGACGGTCTTGGGAGAATTAAGTGACAGTAATCGTCTGATATTTTGCTATTTTTGCCATCTGACTATGTCTACTGTTAATTAGTAAGCCTATCCTTTTTACTTGAAGACTATATTTACAGAAAACTTTTCATTCAGAAATCCAGTTCTGGCCCCAGACTGAGTTTTTGAGGCCTGGTAAAGAGAGGAAAGTGTGGATTAATTTGCTAACAGTCCCCTACTTATACTCATCCCAACCTGGACTCCAATATAAGTACAATCCTGTAAGTCAGCGTTACCTTCCTATAGGTCTGCTCCTAGTCTGGCAAGGGTAACAGCAACCGATGTGTTAATATTTGTTCATGAGCAGGGCTTGAGGCAATTTTCAGAGATTCTGACTGCTGTTGTTGGATACTTTTGTAAACTAAGTCTGGGCCCCCCCCCCAAAAAAAAACAAACACAAAACAACCCCAGCAGCATTAAACACATGTAATAAAATTGTTTTCACCGTACTTTGTTTTTCTAGCTTAACTTCTCGTGTGCTATATTTCAATAGTGCCTGACAGAAGGCATTATTTTTAACTTTAACAACCAAATACTTTTCCTCTTGCTGAAGTTCACAATGAATAATGACGTTACGGATGATAACAGTGACAGTTTAATCAGTTTTGTAGGCGTTTTTGTAATCACAAGTGGCATATGATGGGGGTGAGATGAGACAGTGCTTTTTGTGCATTCCTTTAATAACGTCCAAGGTTGCTCTTATTTGGTAATGTTAGAGACTTCTCTGTAAGGTTCGTATCAGGAGACGCATGTCCCAGATTTTGGGCAAAATCAATCATGATTGTCTGCATGCCCCAAAAACATTGTCTTAACATAAAATGGCTGACTAAACCATTAGACAAAGGGTGTCAGCTTCTGAGAGGAGGGAAAGTAAAACAACTGAACTAAGGGGCAAACACAGCTGTGAGCTTTCCATTAAAAGTTAACCATGGGATGCAGCATTCAATGAGCATGCAAATTACTGCTGCATTAAAATTACAGCAGTAATCTGCAACTCACTGAAAAAATGTCATCCTGCTTGACAATGTGTGAGAGGTGATTGGCTCGTGCACTGACAGATAGGGTGACAAAAAAAAGCAAATCACTGGTAAAGCAACCTGACCCAATCCCCGCTTTTCCCCTCCTCACCCTAGTAAAGTAAAGCTTCTTTAGTGGTACTCCTCCAACCCACCCAAAATGAAACAGAAATATCTCCCTCCAAGCCACCCTCAGTGGCACTCTATCCTTGACAGGACTAGCTCCCCAATATATCAGACACAGACCTCCACATAATCAGCTCCTCCCCCCCAACCCAACCTGATTTTTTTCTTTTTTAGCCCTTTGTGGTTAGTGGGCCCCCCTCTCTTTCCCCACCCTTCCCTTAAAGGAAAATTTCACTCCCCGGTGTCTAGTGACACCCACCCTCCCACGCCCAATTTCTCAACAAGGCCCCTCAGACTCCCATACCTTGTAAGAGGTAGGAGCTTCTGCCTCCAATGCTGCCATCTTAAAATGGCAGCATCCTGCTCTAAACAGTGTATCTTGGGATCAGGAAGATGCTCGCCACATGTGTGCCCCCCCTTCTTTCCATACCGCGTGAGGAATCAGAAGGGGTGTCAGTGCCAATCATGTTGTCATCATACCATACTTCTAGATCTATAAAAAAGCAGTTTCACAAGGAATGATTCAACATGGAATGGAGTTTGTTAAAAAAAAAAAAAAAAAATTGATAATCTTAATCCACATCAAATGCCAGTCTTGGTGGTAGTCCAACTGCTTTTTGCCAATGCCTTTCCTGAAATATTTGGAGAAGACAAGTTTCTTGTAATGTTAGGAGGGCTTCACATTGAAATGGCTCTATGGGCTGCTATGGGAGATCTTTTACATTGGTCTGGATGGCCCGAAACCTTCACAGATGTTGGAATCACTAAGGCAGAGGTGGCAGCCACATCTTTTTTGAGAGCATTGGAGTCAATGAGAACACATTATTCTCACCAAATTTACTGTTGTGGCCCTTGACATCTTTCTGAAGCAGGCCTATGAGAATTGTGAAGTACAGATGATTTTTGAGGACTGCGTTGCTACAGCCTACTGAGAGAAGCCAACAGTGCATTTTCAGCTACACATTTATAAGTACCAACAACTCATACTAATATTCATACAGTCACATCAGAAGCAAAAGTTCAGTTTCATGGTTGCCTCTTTGAAAATCTTGGTACCCCAATTCTTTGCTCTAGAAGATCACCAGAGCTGTGAGTGATGGATTCCTGTCTTCATTAGAGACATAGAATCTCTTCTTTCAGTCATTCAGGAAGAGTCTGAAACAGGACACTGGGTGATAACCAGAAGCAATTGTCATTTTTCGTCAATTACCATTGATCATACCCACAAGCATGGAGATAAAAGAGTGAACGGAGTTAGAGGAGTGATTGGTATCACAGAAAACCCTGCTATGTTAGAGCATTGGATTCTGACTGGCCCTGAGATTAAAGAAAAACAAGAGGCGACCTTTGGAGCTCAATCTTTTTATTCCTTCAAGACCTGATATGTACTTGTTTTGGCCGTATGGCCTGCCTTAGGGGTCTACAAAAATAAAATCTATATATATAAAATCGGAGGTATGTATGTGTGTATGTGTGTGTGTATGTGTGTATGTGCCGCGATCACGCAAAAACAGCTTGACCGATTTGAACGAAACTTGGTATGCAGATCCCTCACTACCTGGGATGATATGTTCTGGGGGTCTCGTGGCCCACCTGCACACGTGGGCGGAGCTACAAACAGAAAATCAGATTTCACCCATTCATGTCAATGGAAAAAATGTAAAAAGCTGCCAACGCAAAAACGGCTTGCCCGATTTGAACGAAACTTGGTATGCAGATCCCTCACTACCTGGGGTGATATGTTCTGGGGGTCTCGCGGCCCACCTGCACACGTGGGCGGAGCTACAAACAGAAAATCAGATTTCACCCATTCATGTCAATGGAAAAAATGTAAAAAGCTGCCAACGCAAAAACGGCTTGCCCGATTTGAACGAAACTTGGTATGCTGATCCCTCACTACCTGGGGTGATATGTTCTGTGGGTCTCGCGGCCCACCTGCACACATGGGCGGAGCTACAAACAGAAAATCTGATTTCACCCATTCAAGTCAATGGAAAAAATGTAAAAAGCTGTGGGACCGATTTGAACGAAACTTGGTATGCAGATCCCTCACTACCTGGGGTGATATGTTCTGGGGGTCTCGCGGCCCACCTGCACACATGGGCGGAGCTACAAATATAAAATCATATTTCAGCCATTCATGTCAATGGAAAAAATGTAAAAAGCTGTGGGATCTCCAGTTATTTTACTTAGCAACCTTTACCCACCAAAACTTTGCAATGGCACAAGGCTTTGTGTAAAGAGGTTACTGTCCAATGTAATTGAAGCGACTATCTTAACCAGAAAGGAACAAGGTGAAACCGTATTTATCCCGCGGATACCACTTATTCCAACAGATCTTCCTTTTCAGTTTAAGAGATTGCAAATTCCAGTGAGACTTGCATTCTCTATCACAATCAACAAATCACAAGGACAGACTATTACATACTGTGGAGTGGATTTAAGATCCCCCTGCTTTTCCCAAGGACAACTCTATGTTGCTTGCTCAAGGGTGGGTTCACCCAAGAATGTATATGTTCTTGCTCCTGGAGGTGAAACTAAAAATGCTGTTTATAATCAAGTTTTGTGTTAGTAATATTTCACATTATTATTTGAATATTGTTCTTTTTATAAAGCTGTAAAAAAATAATTTATTTCACCACTATAAAGTATCTTTTTTTGAATCCATTTACAGTGTTATTGCTATAATTAAATACCCGTGCAACGCCGGGGCATCAGCTAGTACTTCATAAAACATAAAAACCATATATATGACCACAGAATAAAATATTACAATAATGAGACATTGTTTACATAAGGAGGAGGTAGAATCTCCTGTTTGGGTGTATGGTCCTGAGATCAGCCATGTTGTTCTGCAATTCACTGAAGCAAGTGATGGGGATGATGAAGAAGAGCTTTGTCATTATGAGGAAAGAAATGCATCTCAACATTGTTAACGCCATGTTACAGATCTGTTGGATGCCATTCTGAGCAAAGGAAATCCCTTTGAGGAAAGCAATGCAAATCTGGTAACACTAAAGTATGTGTCGACGAGTCTTCTGCAGCCTCTGTCAGTATTTTAGAACCAAGGGTCAAGAACAGAATGGTAACTTCCAAAAAGAAGTGCGTAACAAAAAAATGACATCTCTTTCAAAGTGCCAAACCTCCCCCCCCCAAAAAAAACAACAACCCAAAACCTGTTACTTTTCCATGAATGGAAAACTCAAAGAAAGACATCACTTAAGAAAAAAGTACAGCACTACAAGCAGTACCATATTTTCACTCATATACCGCGCACCCATGTAAAACGCACACACGGGTATAGCGCACGGGGAACAGACATTTATGTAATAAAATTTTAATATAGCGCGCACACGGGTATACCGCGCATGCTAAAACCTCCTCCCGCCTACTCCGAACCGGCATCCTCCCCCCCCGCTTTCGTCATCCCCCCCTCCCCCGCGATCCTACATCCCCCCCAGCACCGCAAAGACAACTCTTACCTGACTGGGCACCGGCACCAGCACCAATGCACAGGATGTGCCAGTGCCAGTGCCCGAAGATCCTCCCTCGTTGGGCTGGGCTGGGCTGGGCGGTGCGAGAGAGATCCTCCTTCTTCCTGTGCCGGGCTGGACTAGGCTTTGAGCATTTGCACATGTTCAGAGCCTTCTGGTCTCACTCTCTCCGAGATAATCTCGGAGAGAGCGAGACCAGAAGGCACAGGAAGAAGGAGGATCTCTCTCGCACCACCCAGCCCAGCCCAGCCCAACCCAACGAGGGAGGATCTTCGGGCACTGGCACTGGCACATCCTGTGCATTGGTGCTGGTGCTGGTGCCGGTGCCCAATCGGGTAAGAGTTGTCTTTGCGGTGCTGGGGGGGGATGTAGGATCGCGGGGGAGGTGGGTGACGCGAGCGGGGGGGGGGGGAGGATGCCGGTTCGCAGGGGGAATGCCGGATCAGAATGAAAAAAAAATTTGTACAACGCGCTCACACGTATAACGCGCACGGTTATGCATGGTTTGTAAAATCGTGTATAACATGCGCGTTATATGCGTGAAAATACGGTATATAGACTTGTATGTGCAGGCATTTGTTGTGGTGGAAATCTGGAGAAGTTTTTCTGTCACAAATGTTCTTCATGCCTACCAGCACTCTCTTCTGAGAGAGCTCTTAACTCCTGCCCCAAGTCAGATTTGTTGGCATGCATTATGGAAACCAGTCCAACCAACCATTGCGGCGCCGTATGCCTGGAACAGGCTACCTGAATTAATACGTCGTGCTCCCTCCCTAGCAGCGTTCAAATCCAAGCTAAAAGCCCACTTTTCTGAATCTGTTTTCAATTTCTAACTCCCACTCACTGCTGTCAGATACCTTTACCCACTGTATCATTTCCTCTACCATAATCTCCCCAACCCCGAAATGTCCTGTCTAAATTAGATTGCAAGCTCTTCAGAGCAGGGACCGTATTGTATGTTAAAATGTACAGTGCTGCGTACGCCCATCAGCGCTTTAGAAATAATAAATAGTAGTAGTAGATGCAAAATGTTCCTGCACAAAAACATGTTCATTGTGTAAGGGTAAAAAAGCAGAACTGACATACGCATGTTTGTGCAAGTGCAAATGTGCTGAATAAATGGCTCATAAATGTTTCAAAGTCAACTAGCGCTGAAAAATATTTGTATGTTCATGACACATTTCTAAAATACTTTCCAAAATTTATAAAATTGTTTAATGCACATAGGGCCCCCTTTTTAACAAAGTCGTAGTAGCAAGTCCTGGTGTGGCAAATGTGACACAGCCCATAGGAATTGAATGGGCTGCATCACATTTGCTGCACAGGAATCACTAACCCAGCTTTGTAAAAGAGGCCCATAGTATATTTGTTTTCTTTAAATTTTTTCATTTTGGAGTCTTGTATACACTGATATTATATTTAAGAATTTTTTTTGTTTTTAAGTTTTTTAAAATATTGTATAACCTAATAGTAAGGAATTCATGCAGATATAAACACAGCACTCTTTACAGACAAAATATTTCTAAATATCAACTTGCGGCTCTTTATTTGACAGCTAATGAGACAAAGTATATTCAAACTGGACCCCCAACTTAAATATTAGAGCTGTCTGAAGATTTTCACTTTCTGGGAAAAGTGGGCACAAGTCCACTAAGCCCAAAGTTCCCCCTAGCTGGCTGATCATTGCCCACTCAGATCAGTAATTTCATGTTTGAGTTCTTTCAGTACCATCTGGACCAGGTGATTTATCACTTTACAACTTGTCAATCTGGCTCAGTACATCTAAGTTCATCAAGATTTCTTTCAGTTCTTCCTCATTGTCACCCTTGAAAACCATTTCAAGTTTAGGTAGATCTCATATATCTTCTGTAAAGTTTGAAGCAAAGAATTCATTCAGTCTCTCCACTATGGCCTTATCCTCCCTAAGCAGTGGCTTAATAAAGGGAGTGTGGGGCGGGGGGAGGGGCAGTCTACCCTGGGTGCAGTCTTCCTAAGGGCATGATCTTCCTAAGGGTATGGCACTCCTCCTCCTCTCAGCCCCCCCTTTTCTTCTTGCCGTTCACATACACCCCTTGCCTTCCTCATACCCATGTTGGCATTGGCACTCTCTCCGACGTCACTTCTGGAACCTGCACCTAGGAAGTGAGGTCAAAGGGCAGTCGACACCAACGCGGGCATGCTGCTCACGCTGGAAAAGTTAAAAAGGTACGGGGAAAGGGAAGGGGGCATGCACTCAGCAGGGGAGGGGCGCCACCTCCCCAGGCACCGCTCACCCTTATTACACCACTGTCCCTAAGTGACCCTTTAGCTCCTCAATGATCCAAAAGTCCCACAGATTCCCTCACAGACTTTCTGCTTTTGATATACCTGAAAAAGTTGTTATTATGAGTTTTTGCCTCTGGATTTAAGAGTAGGAAAACTTCAGAATCTGGACAGCACAAAAATCCAGATTGGTTTCCGCACTGGTACAGCTCCTCACAACATACAGTACTATATATCATCTCTTTCATGATGCTCAGATTTTACCAAAAGGTGCAGAGCATAACCATGTATGGAGAGAGTTGCTAGCAATATCTAAGTACCAGTATTAAGCAGAAAAGGGGAGAATAAACAGAGACCCAAGAAGGCCGAGTGCCTGGATGATTTAAGGGAAAGTGTGGTTGCCTCTCCCTCAAGGTGCATATCCTGTCAAATAGTTCTTATAGATTAGTAAAGTATGGCTTCCCTTGGGGCAGAGCCAGCATGGATTTAGCAAAGGAAGTCATACCTTATTCATTTGCTAAAAACAAGAAAGGGCTCAGTCAGCTTACTTTGCTCTTTCTTTGCAACGAATCCTTTGATCTCAGCCTTGGTATTCATAGATCTAACCACACTGATAAATCAATGCTCCTGCCTTGCTGTAAATTAACACATTACATTCTAAATTATTCATGCTCTGCCTCTGCATTATTTGAACAGATGTCTGTTTGACATTAATTGAAAAGCCTGGCGGAGATGTTTCCCTTATTTTTACAGTATTCTGTTGTTTATAAAATATAACAAATCCATGCCACAAAAATGTTACTTTATAAATCAATCAGTAATCCTTCTAACCTAAAGGAAGGTATACATTCCCTTCTAAAGATAATATGGAACAAGCAAATGCTTTAACTAGCACTCGTACAACTTTCTCCATTATCAAGTACTTTTTCCCTTCTTCTGCCTCTGAATTTGGAGACAAACTGAAAATGATTCATTATTGCTGACTGTGCCTCATGCCAAGATTGTTTTGACTATGTCCAATCGTTTTGTTTCAGCCGGTCGCAGAATGGCAGGTATGTGTTTCTAGCCCACTACGAAGCTCATTTTCAAAGCTGAGAAACGTCTAAAATAAAACATCATAAAATAGCAGAAAGATGTGTGTCTTGCAAAAACAACTAAGTTGCAATTTTGAAACCTGGATTTGAGATGTTTTCTCTGCAGTTTCTCCAGATTTCAAGGGGGCATATTGAAAACACTTTTGGGGCATGAATGGGCATTTCCAGACCAAAACCAAAGCATCTAGAGTAGAAAATGACACGGGGACAAATTTTTGCCGGTCCCCGCACGTTTTGTCGCTGTCCCTGTCCCGTTCTTGTAAGCTCTGCCTTAACCACACAAACCTCAAATACTTATGATTTTTAAGTGTTTGAGGCTTGTGCAGAGGAGGACAGAGCTTGAAGGAATAGGACAGTGGCAGGAAAAGAACTCACCTGGATGGGAAAATGAGTTCCCGCGGGGATGGGGAAAAATGTGTCCCCGTGTCATTCTCTAATCTAGGGCAAAAACTGAGATGTTTTGGATAGACCTGTTTCAATCATGGCTACGTTACAAAAAGGTGCCCTGTAATGACCAAATGTCCGCTGGAGGGATTAAGGAATGACTCTCCCTCTCATCCCTCCCTCTCATTCCTCATTGACCCATCTCTTACCTCCCTAAGCTGTAAAAATGACAATAGCTATCAGGATCTATGACACCTTCAGATATGATGACCTTTTCTAAAATATATGTAAGAATGGATGTGCTTAGCCATGTGCGGTGGCAGCGCCCATTTTGCAACTGTCAATGTCTAAAATATCAATATATCAAATGAGACGCTAAAGAGAATGTATAACAAAGAAGTATTAAGATATATAAGCAACATCAAGAAGGCGAGTTCTTGTCGGGATTTGCAAATAGCATGAGAGAGCATGACTTAGAAGCTCTGTTCCAGACATATCACTGGATTCTTTATATAGTGGCCAAAATTGTGCCCAATTTTGGGCATGTGCCCAATTTGCCTGTGCAATTTAGATGAGCAACCAGCTGAACTAGCAATAATTGGGTGCTAACAACTAATTATTGCAGATAATTGGCTCCAATTAGGAGTTGCATGTGCTTCTTGCTAAGCACTTCCTATAAAGATGGACACGTACATTTTTTAGTGTGCAACCAAAAAGGGGTATGGCTATGTGGGGACAGAGGCAGGTCAGAGGCATTCACTAAAGTATCAATAATTTGGGAGGGGGGGACCTGTGGTAGAAAATGACATGGGTACAAATTTTCACCATCTCCACGGGATCTCTCTGTCCCCATCCAGTTGCCGTGAGCTCTGTCCATATCTCTGTCTCGTTCCTGCAAGCTTTGCCCTCATTTGCACAAACCTCAAACACTTTAAAATCATAAGTGTTCGAGGCTTGTGTGGTTAAGGCAGAGCTTGCAGAAATGGGACAAGGACAGAATTTGTGGAGATTTGCGCCAGGCTTTAGTTGGTATAAATCCTTGTGCCCAAAGTAGAGAGTTGCACGGGGGACAGAAATCAAACCTGTCCCCGCCCATCCCTGGTAGAATCAAACCCGTCCCCGTCCATTCTCGCCAGGAGTCAAACCTGTCCCCGCCAGAATCAAATTCGTCCCTGCCCGACCCTATAAACTTCAGAAGTAGTTATTTCATTTAATTATGCTACTGAATTAAAGGCTCTGGTTGAGAGCCAATTACAAATAAGCAAAGATACTTTATTTTTTTGGAAATATTAATTGGGAAGAATATATACTTTGTAAACGGGTTTCTACCAGAGCCTCTAATGTAAATATAAAATATAAATAATCAGCTGATGAGGACCCTCAAGCTATGTCAGCTGTGGACTTCCTCTGTAGGTGGCCAGGGGTCCCTTTTGTCAAACTTGGCAGGCAGCAGTAGCTTCCCTGAGTCACAGATGCTGGCACCTCAGTGGCTCATGGATGCTGCCAGCAACTGCTGTGCTTGGTGGAGGGGAGTTCTGGCCATCTCTAGAGGAGGTCTTCTGCTGGCGGTGCTTGGGGACCCCACCAGCTGCAGCAAGGGTCAGCAAGTACTTCAACACTGTAGAAATAAAACCAGAAATGCATTTCCTTTTCTTTTGAACACAATACAAAGACATCTGCTATATACATTTCCCAAAGCTAACATATTTTAGACAATAAATTCAATTTTTTACCTTTGTTGTCTGGAGACTTATTTTTCCATCTTATGTAAATTCTTCTGTTGCTGTCCATTGGTTCCTTCTACTATGGTCCAGCATTTATCCCTCTTTCATCTCCCAGACCATGTGCAGCATATTTCGCCTCTGCCCACCAGCCCCATGCCCAACATTTCTCCTATCATCCCTCTCCAGCACCATGCCACATCTCCCTCCATTCCCTTCACCACTGTGTCCAACATTCCTCCCTCTTGCCAGTGGCGTACCTAGCATATGTGACACCTGGGGCCCATCATTTTTTGGCACCCCCCCATCTGTACGAAAAACATGATTTTTAGTAACAAGCTACACATCACACATGAGTACCTAGGAAAAGGCAGCATCTTACATACTGCAGTGAGCAGTACAACATCAATGCACCCATTGTAAAACTAAACAAGCCAGACTAGTACAGATCAATCCTACACTGTCAATCCTAACAGAAAACTATGTCTTTTGAACACACGACACAGAAAACACCTTCATTTGTATGGCATATGTCATCACAAACTAACCCCTCCCCTTTTTACAAAACTGTAGTGTGGATTTTAGCAATGATGGTAACAGCTCTGACGCTCATAGAATTCTGAGCATCAGAGCTGCTACCACCACGGCTGGCGTTAAAAAACACTCCACAGTTTTGTAAAAGGGGGGATAAAATAGAAATATATAGACAAAGGTTAAATTGAACCAGCAAGAAGCTGGTCTCTGCATACAATGCAACACCACAGAAACAGTGCTCCTAAAGCAATAAATAAATAGAAAATTTTTGTTCTACCTTTGTCTTCTCTGGTTTCTGCTTTCCTCATCTTCTTGTTACTCTCTTCCTTCCATCCACTGTCTCTCTTCTCTCTGCAGCTTCCATTTGCTCTGTTACTGTACCTCTCCCTTTCTCCCCTCTTCCAAATTGGTCTGGCACCCATCTTCTTCCCTCCGCTCCCCCCATAGTCTGGCATCTCAGTCTTCTTCCCTGCCAGCGTCTTCTCCCCACTCTCTCTTCCCCATTTCCCTTCAGCGTCTTCTCCCCCATTTCCCTGCAGCATCTTCTCCCCTCTCTGTTCCTCATTTCCCTTCAGCATCTTCTCCCCACTCTCTGTTCCCCATTTCCATTCAGCATCTTCTTCCCACTCTGTCTTCCCCATGTGCTTTCAGCGTCCTTATCCCCCCTCTGTCTTCCTCATGTCCTTTCAGTGTCCTTCTCCCCCCTCTGTCTTCCTCATGTCCTTTCAGTGTCCTTCTCCCCCCCTCTGTCTTCCCCATTTGCTTTCAGCGTCCTTCTCCCCCTCTGTCTTCCCCATGTGCTTACAGCGTCCTTCTCCCCCCTCTGTCTTCCCCATGTCCTTTCAGTGTCCTTTCCCCCCCTGTCTTCTCCATGTCCTTTCAAGCGTCCTTCTCCCCCCTGTCTTCCCCATGTGCTTTCAGCATCCTTAGAAACATAGAACACAGAAAATAGACGGCAGATAAGGGCCATGGCCCATCCAGTCTGCCCACCCTAATGTCCCTCCCCTACCTTTGCCCTGTGAATAGATCCCATGTGTCTATCCCATTTGGCCTTAAAATCAGGCACACTGCTGGCCTCAATCACCTGTAGTGGAAGACTATTCCAACGATCAACCATCCTTTCAGTGAAAAAGAATTTCCTGGTGTCACCTCGTAGTTTCCCGCCCCTGATTTTCCATGGATGCCCTCTTGTTGTCGTGGGGCCCCTGAAAAAGAAGATATCTTCCTCCGTCTCGATGCGGCCTGTAAGATACTTGAACGTCTCGATCATGTCCCCCCTCTCCCTGCGTTCCTCGAGCGAGTAAAGCTGCAATTTATCAAGCCTTTCCTCGTATGGGAGATCCTTGAGTCCCGAGACCATCCGGGTGGCCATTCTCTGCACGGACTCCAGCCTCAGTACATCCTTTCGATAATGCGGCCTCCAGAATTGCACACAGTATTCCAGGTGGGGCCTCACCATGGATCTATACAATGGCATAATGACTTCCGCCTTACGGCTGATAAAACCCCTTCGTATGCAACCCATGATTTGTCTTGCCTTGGATGAAGCTTGCTCCACTTGATTGGCAGACTTCATGTCCCCACTGACGATTACCCCCAAGTCTCGTTCTGCTACCGTTTTTGCTAGGATCTCGCCATTAAGGGTATAGGACTTACATGGATTTTGGCTGCCCAGGTGCATAACTTTGCATTTTTTGGCATTGAAGTTGAGTTGCCAGGTCCTAGACCAGCGCTCCAGTAGGAGTAGGTCGTGCATCATGTTGTCGGGCATTGAATCTTCGTCCGTTGTGCATTTGCCCACTACATTACTTAGTTTGACGTCATCGGCGAATAATGTTATCTTACCTCGAAGCCCTTCTGCCAGGTCCCCTATAAAGATGTTGAATAGGATCGGGCCCAAGACTGAGCCCTGTGGCACTCCACTGATCACCTCCGTCATTTCGGAGGGGGTGCCGTTTACCACCACCCTTTGAAGCCTACCTCCGAGCCAGTTCCCAACCCATTTCGTCAATGTGTAACCTAATCCTATAGAACTCATCTTGCTCAGTAACCTGCGGTGTGGTACGCTATCGAATGCTTTGCTAAAGTCCAGGTACACGATGTCCAGGGACTCCCCAATATTCAGCTTCCCTGTCACCCAGTCAAAGAAGCTGATCAGGTTGGATTGGCATGATCTCCCCTTAGTAAATCCATGTTGATGGGGATCCCGTAGATTCTCCTCATCCAGGATCTTATCCAATTGGCGTTTGATTAGGGTTTCCATTAGTTTGCTCACTATCGATGTTAGACTCACTGGTCTGTAGTTTGCTGTCTCCAGCTTTGAGCCTTTCTTGTGGAGTGGAATGACGTTAGCCGTCCTCCAGTCTAACGGGACGGTGCCTGTACTAAGGGAGAGGTTGAAGAGCTCGGACAGTGGCTCTGCCAAGACATCACTCAGCTCCCTAAGCACCCTGGGGTGTAAGTTGTCAGGCCCCATTGCTTTATTAACCTTAAGCCTTGACAGCTCATCGTAGACACTGCTGGGCGTAAACTCAAAGTTTCTAAACGGGTCAACTGAGCCAACCCTTGTCTGTAGCTGAGGGCCAAGTCCCGGCGCTTCTCGGGTGAATACTGAGCAGAAGTATTCATTTAATAGGTGTGCTTTTTCCGAATCCTTTTCCACATAGTCTCCTAGTGGATTCCTGAGACGTACTATCCCGCCTGAGTTTTTATTTCTGTCACTGATATACCTGAAGAAGGATTTATCTCCCTTCTGGATGTTCTTTGCTAGAGACTCTTCCAAGTGGAATTTAGCCTCCCTGACTGCTGTTTTGACGGCTTTTGACTTGGTCAGGTAGTCTGCTCTAGAGTCCTGTTTCCCCGATTGTTTGTAAGAGATGAATGCTTTTTTCTTCTCCTTGATGAGGTCCGAGATCTCCTCAGTAAACCACTGCGGCTTGTTGATCCTTCGCCTTTTACTTACTGATTTAACATAGCGGTTTGTTGCTTCCTGTATGGTGGCTTTCAGAGACGACCACATTCCTTCCACGCTATTGGTTTCTGCTTGGCTTTGTAGCGCCTGGTGAACAAAGGAACCCATGTCTTGGAAGTTTGTGTCCTTGAATTTGAGGACCCTGGTCAGTGTGGTAGATTTAGTAAAACCTTTCCTAAGATTGAACCATACCATGTTGTGGTCACTGGAGGCCAATGTCTCGTCCACCGAGACATCTGTGACACTTTCTCCATTGGTAAGTAGTAGGTCCTGTATTGCCTGATCCCTTGTTGGGACTAATACCAGTTGCTTGAGACCAGCTCCTTTCATAGAGTTTAAGAGCCTCCTGCTGTTGCCGGAAGCAGAGGTAAGTGTATCCCAATCCACATCAGGTATGTTGAAGTCTCCTAGCAATACTGTGTCCCCACGCAAGGTGATATTTTCTATATCTCCGATTATTTCCATATCCAGGTCATCCTGTTGTCTTGGGGGTCTATAGATTACGCCAAGATACAAGCATTTGTCCTTCCCTCTGGCCAAATTAACCCAAAGGGATTCCCCAGTGTACTGGACATCTGAGATTCTTGTGACCTTAATGTCATCTTTAGTGTATAGTGCTACACCTCCTCCCATTCTGCCCTCCCTGTCCCGACGAAGCAAGTTGTAACCCGGTATGACCATGTCCCACCCGTGGGATTCTGTGAGCCAGGTCTCAGTTATCGCGACCAGATCTAGGTCGGCATTCCTTATTTCTGTTTCCAATTCCAGGATTTTGTTTCCTAAACTGTGTGCGTTGACGTACATAGCCCTCCATGTTGTGTTTGTGTTACGTCTTAATGGGGATATTCCTGCTTGAGCTACTTGAACACCTTTAGCCTTATTTGCGTTATTTTTGCTCTCCATAGACCCAGAACTACAATGTGCACTCCCCATATACCCGGAATTACAATGTGACCCATAAATATGATGTGAACCACCCCCCGACTTGAAAGTGTGTGTACTTGCCCCTGACCCAGAATTTCGGTGACTACTTACCTTAGCCTCAAAAAAGTTTTGGCAATTTAGTTCACCTGGTATGTTGTTTGTGTATGTACCCTCCCCCGACTTACCTAGTTTAAAGCCCTGTGGAGTAGGCGGGCTAGACGATGTCCAAGGACATTCTTCCCTCTTCTGGTCAGGTGTAGCCCGTCGTGTCCCTGTAGCCCTTGCAAAGCTTCTCCATGGTGCAGAAACCCAAAGTTCATCTCCTTGCACCATCCTCGCAGCCAGTCGTTTGCCCTCTGATTTCGATCCTCTCTGGCTCTGCCCTTGCCCCTCACTGGGAGAATCGAGGAGAAGACCACCTGCGCATCCATCCTCCTCAGCTTCTCCCCCAGGGCCTTGAAGTCTTCAGGTATGCTGTCCGGGGTGCTTCTGGCGGTGTCGTTGGTTCCGACGTGAATTAGAACCCCCCTCTGTTTTACCCTGTTTTCCTCTCCACCTCACCTTTCCTCCCTTTCTCCCTCCCTGCCCCTTACCTTCGTGGCGCTTTCTCTCCACCTCCCCCTCCCCCGGACAACAGACCCGGTCCGACAAACCTCCCTGCCCTGTGGCCGGCGATGTCAAAACTGCCTTCTTACAGCAGCCGGAGCATTGTAGTTGCATATGGCTGCCGTAAAGGTCGTCTCTGATGCAACTTCCGGTTGCGTCAGAGAAGACCTTTACGGCAGCCACACGCAGCTTCAACGCTCTAGCTCAGGGGTGCCCACACTTTTTGGGCTTGCAAGCTACTTTTAAAATGACCAAGTCAAAATGATCTACCAACAATAAAATTTTTTAAAAAAACACAAAGCACACTGTACGCTGAGATAATGTTAATTATCATTCATATTCTGGGGGTTTTTCAAAGAGGTCAAGGCAGATGACTCTATTCACTGTCACCTCAGTAACAACCATACAAAAATAGACAAATATACCCCCTCTCTGTTTACTAAACCACAATAGCAGTTTTTAGCGCAGGGAGCTGCGCTGAATGCCCAGGGCGGCTCTCGACGCTCATAGGCTCCCTGCGCTAAAAACCGTTATTGTGGTTTAGTAAAAGGGGGGCCATAGTGCAAAATATACACAGCAGATATAAATTCAGACACATTTTTATCACTAAATTTAAAATAAAATCATTTTTCCTACCTTGTTGTCTGGTGATTTCATGAGTCTCTGGTTGCACTTTCTTCTGACTGTGCATCCAGTCTTCCTTCCCTTCTTTCAGCCTGTATGCTTCCTCTCCTCCAGACCTCATTCCCTCACCCAACTTTTCCTTCCTCTCTCCCTGCCCTGTCTTTCTCCCTGCCTCCCTTTCTTTTTTCTCTAATCATGCCCCCTTTCTTTTTTTCTGTTTCCCTTCTGTCTCCCTGCCTGCCCCCTTTCTTTCTTTCTCCCTGCCTTCCACCAAGCCACTGCTGCCACCATCAGGGAGCAGGCCCCCAAGCCACCGCCATCGGGTAACAGGCCCAAAGCCACTGCCGCCCCAAGCTCTCCCTGCTTCCCTGCATCGGGCCGGCCAGCATTCCTCTCCCCGATGTCAATTCTGCCGTCTGAGAGGAAGTTCTGGCCCAGCCAGGCAGTGATTGGCTGGCCCGAACTTCCTCTCCGACAGCAGAATTGACTTCGGGGAGAGGAAGGCTGATCGGCCCGGTAGAATTTTCTGGACCTGGCCGGCTGTGCACCCCCCCTAAGGCTGCACCCGGGGCAGACCTCCCCCCCTTCCCGCCCTCCCCTTGGTACGCCACTGCCTCTTGTATCCCTTTCAATCTGTCCCTCTGTTCCCTTTCCACCACAACATTCCTCCCTCTCATCTTTCTCTTCCCTATCATTTGTACCTCACTCCCTATGACCAAAAATTCTCCTCTTTCTTCCATTCCCTGTGTACACCATTTCTCTTTCCCTCTCACTGACATACCAATACCCATTTCTCCAGTTCTAGTCCCTCCCCACCTCCGCTTCTCTTTCCCTCCCTTCCTCCATCCTCTCTCCCGTTTATGCCTTCTGTGTCCAAAAACGCACTCCCTCCCCCCTTCTGTGTCCCGCGTTTGCCTCCCATGTTCGAGTCCAGATAACAGCAGGTATTATTATTTAATTTGTCAGATATTTTCAAAATGAGGCTGCCATATTATTAACATCAAAAGGAAACACTTTTTATGTTCTGTTCCTATAATTTTATATGTGCTTTTCTTTTCAAGGTACAACCTCCTTGTTGTACTCCCTTTCAACGCGTTTCCTAAGTTCCTCCTTGCTGCAGCGCACACATGCCCACTCGCTCTCTCCCTCCTTTTCTGCCTCCTCCCGCAAGACTGTACCTTCCTGCCTTCCAGCCACATTTCTTCACAGGGTAACGGGTCCTACATGCTGAACGTGACTGATGCGAAACCTTCTCTCCGACATCAGCTCTGACATCAGAGGAGGACTTCTGTATCGGCTACATGTGGCATGCTGCAGGCAGGAAAAGAAGATGAGACCCTCGGCATGAGCTGCCTCCAACCCCGTGGTATCCCCAATACCATGAGGGGGGTCCCCACGGGATCTCTGCAACCCGAAGGGGGAATCTGCGGGTCCTGCAGGATTCCCGCTGTTCCCCGTTCCTGTGCAGCTCTCTAGCCCAAAGCTGGGTGCGGATCCTGGCAATATGTGTTAGTCTATCAATGGTGCCCAGCTCGGAATGCTGTTTATAGAAAAGCTCTCAGTGCGCATTTTGTCAGCGCCCAAACAGGGACGCCATTTACTGAATCGAGTCCAAAATGTGTGGCAAGACTAAAACAGCAGAGATGGAAGCTAGGAATAGAGCAGTGTATTGCAAACTGAGTGCCGCAGCAAGATTCCAGGTATGCCGTGAGATCCCAGTGAGGAGAGGAGGCACTGGTGCTGGCCGACTGCTTACAGGATGTGCCTCTCATGGTGAGAGACACGTCCTATAGGTTGGCAGTCAGCCGGTGCCTCTCCTCCTCTCCATGATTCTCCTCCTCCAGCACCCCTCCACTGGCGTAGTAATACCAAGTTATGTGCATGTGCGAATGTCGATGTGATGACATCATACATGTATGTGACATCATTGTATCAACGTCCGCACATTTCCAGATGCCCTCCAGCCGCAGCACTGATTCAGTGTGCTATGGTTTCAGAAAGTTTGTGGAACACTGGAATAGAAGAAAAGGACATAAATAAGAGTGGCTTGACAGATAAATGGAGTTCATGAAGAAGAGTGTAGGGAAAGGGGAGAGAAAATAAAGAATGGGGAGCTGCAGAGTGAGAATATTGTTTTGTTTTAATGTGTTTTATACTGTTTTTTGGTGCTTTAATCTTTGGGGATTTTTTTTTTGTAATCCACTTAGCTATAAGTGGAATATAAGTTTTTTTAAAATAAAATATTTGTAGGTAAACAATTTAAATTTGAACTTTATAGAATCAAAGGGAAGTCAATGCAGTGACTTGAGGAAAGAGGTTAGATGGTCATAGCAACATTAAGGAGGGAAGTTATCAATGTGAGCTACCATTAAGATGTTATTGTACTGTTGACCCCAGTTATTAGTAACTAGGTCTGACGGCATAAAATGGGATCTGTGCTAAAGTAGAGCGAATTAGTGGTAAAATAACACCTCATAATGGTAGCTCACATGGATTAACTAAGCCCCTAAAGAAATACATCAAGCAGCTGCATTTTAAATAAACTACAATGGGGAAAATCTTCAGCAGAATACCTATAAGGCAGGGCTGCCCAATTCTGGTCCTCGAGATCTACTGGCAGGCCAGGTTTTCAGGATATCCACAATGAATATGCATGAGAGATTTGCATACTAAGAAGGCAGTGCAGGCAAATCTCTCTCATGCATATTCATTGTGGATATCCTGAAAAAAAAAAATCAGTGTGCATTATTTATGAAATGACCCTCGTAGATGAGTACATGCACTTGTTAACACCTGCCTTGGAGGAAATGTAAATGTATGCTTCAGCTCTTCTTTGCTCTTTGGACTGCACCCGAGAGCCTATTTCTAGTACACGTTGCTTGTATAATATAGGAACCTATTTAGACGTCACACGTAGTCATCCTCTTACAAAATCAAGCCCTAAAGGTACCGGCTTTCTTCAGCTACATACCTGAGTTGGAACCCTCTTCTCTATCTCCTTGCCTTCTGAGAATTTCTCCTTGAGGCAGCAAGAGATCAGTACTCATTAACTGCACTGACTAACCTCCCTCTCGTGTGCCTTGGGTAAGAGTCTCGAATAAATCACACTCTATTGCAAACCTTGATTATCCAAATAAATTACTTATAACAGTCTTAGTCAGCTCATGCCCAAAAAGCTACAAAGTGAATTCAGAATTACTTGTCAGTTTCCGATAAAGATAAAAAAGACATAGCATGCTATATTAAGTAAATGAGATTTTATAAATATGTTGCAGTGACGAGAAGACTGTTATGGCGGATCTCACTTCTTGGAAAAGCTATTTTCAAAGAGCTGGAAAGAAAAATAGCATTTGCCATATGGTTACACAGTGTGACCACGGAATATGACATTTCCAATAGAAAGGAGCGGGACCTCTGACGCTGAGTACCTAGCAGAACAGTTTCCATTCACTTGCTGTGCTAGGAGAAATCTATAAAAGAGTAGTGAAAGCACTAGCCAAAGAAATCAGGGAATGTTACAGAAGAATACTAGTGTATCACTGTCAATAGTATATATTAACAAACTGACCCCTGATTTATCAAAAACTTTAACTGTGGCAAGACGGATCAGGATAGGCTAGAGTGGATATTACCCTAATAGTTGGGAAATAAGGCCAGTGCCAGGCAGGGTTTTATGCCCTGATTCTATAAAAGATGCCTAAAGTTAGGTGCCTGGATTGGCATGCCTGGCTGATCTAGGCACCCAACTTAATTTTCTTAATTGGCTTAATTGGTGCTGATAATTGAAAGCACCATTTAAAACAATATCCATTAAAATATCCCCCCCCCCAAAAAAATCCATTACAAAATGAATTAGCTGGTAGGCGCCTAACTCAGTATAAAATAGGAACCACGTAATGTAATGTAATGTAATTTATTTCTTATATACCGCTACATCCGTTAAGTTCTAAGCGGTTTACAGAAAATATACATTAAAATTATAAATAAGAAAGGTACTTAGGAATTCCCTAACTGTCCCGAAGGCTCACAATCTAACTAAAGTACCTAGAGAGTAATAAAGAAATGAAAAGTGGAGATAGAGGAAAAATATGAAAATAAACATTCTAACAAGTCTGTATTGAATTAAGTACTTTGGAAGGTTGAAGAAAGGAGAGAAAAGAATAGATGCAGTAGGAGGAACCATTAAACAAAAGAATTCTGGAGAAATTTAAATGATAGAAATAGAACAAAACAAAAACAAGTGGCAAAACAATGAATAAGATTAAAAATAATTCATAAACTGAAAAAATAAAAATAAAAACATTGTCTTCAATCCACGGTTTCAGCTTCAGTGATGAAGTGGAGCAAGTAGGTTTTGGAAGAACGATGATGATCCCAGAAAAAGGACTTCTTCAGGTAAGAGATATGGTTGATAGTCCCAGGATGCCCATGTCACTTTCTCTGCGATGGTCTCCTCCATGCAATTCACCCCACTACACACTGCCCGTGTTCCAGTTGTTACCCTGAACGGCTGCTTCAAGGAGACTGCTCCAGACGAGGCCCTTGGTGACTGTCAGAGTTCCTTCTCTTTGGAAAAGCTGTTCGGTGCCGACCTTGGTGTGTGTTGGCTGACAGGGAACCCCCTACTCTGCTGTTGCTGCGTTCCCCACAACACACGACACCGGCGAGAAACTTTGGAGAGCTTTGGAGACGCTGGTACTTCGGGACAGAAGCCCTCAGACTCCATGCCGGGCAAGCGCCGAACAAGCCGCTGTTGCTGGTACAGGTGTGCAGGAGACAAGCGGAGGCGGCGAAGAGGACTGCAACGACCACGGGGTGCCGAAGCTGGATACCAGGGGCGAGTCCTCCACTCAAGCACATCCAGACAGTGGATCTCGTGGGAAGTTCCCTCCAGCTCCTCCAACTGCAGGCCATCGACCGCAGCGCGGAAACTGATCTGTTCTCGCCTCAGGAGTCTGGCTCGATCGCTGCCTCCGGCCGCCTGCCTGAAACCTGCCACCTCCCCTTCCATTCCCAAACAGGGGTAAACTGCAACATGCAGTCGTCGGCACACTGGAGCAAAGGACCCAGACCAGGACCTCCACAATCCCAACCAGAATAAGGCCCCAGTTCGGTCTCTCCCTGCTGCCACCATAAAGTTCATCAGATCACAAGTGCTGGGCCCCTCAACTGCCGAGCTGGAACCAACGGTCAAATCACAAAAACGGTAAGTAATTTGAAAAATAAATATATAACAAAAGAAAAGAAACTCAGAGAAAGAAACTAAGATCAAAGACAAAAGCAAAAATTAGAAATCAACAATAAAAATTATAAAAGACAAAAGAAAAAGGGAAAATAAAAAAGTAGTTGGAAGGAGACGGAACAGTAGATGACTTAACTGTCCGCCATCTTGTTAGAATGTCAAGGCAGTTGTCTATATCGAGGTGCCTATCAGCAAGTAGGTGTGGTTAGGGGGTGGAGTTTGGGTGTGGTTTGACTTAGGCATCAGTAGGCATCTACCTTAGGTGCACTCTTAAGCTATGAAAACCCTGGCCTGAATGGCAGTGCACCTAAGCATTTAGGGCCAAATTCTCCAAACGGCATCCCGAAGTTAGGTGGCAGTAGGCATCCTACTACCGTTTAATGAACCAATCGGAAAGCTTGTTTGTTTTTTTTTAAAACAATGCAGGCGACGTTCTTATGCACCTGTCTCATGCCTACATAGGTGCATAGGAATGCCTACGATGTCTAAAACCGTTATGGGCATAGTTTGTGCCAGAAGTGGTCTTAGGTGTCCATAGGCATCCCTATGCATTTCCTTAAGTGTGAGATCAGCACCTTAAATGTAGGACTCTATGTTAAAAAAAAAAAGAAACCGCGATTCTGGATGTGGCGCCTGCCAGTGATTAACCCATTTTCCAAACTCTTGTGAATCACACTGAAATCCTTAAGACTTGGCTACCACACAAGTCTATAACTTCCCAAAATAGGTAGCATTGACATGTGGCAGACAACCATTTTGCAGGCACCTGCCACGGCAGCTGCTGCTTCCAGAATCAGGCCCTTAATGCCTATCAGCACCTAAGACCGCTTATGTGCCACTAACTATGATTCTATCAACGGTATCTAGTGATGATTGACAATCATGCCTGACAGTGCCTACAGGTTGGGCGCTATTTATAGAATCAGGCCCCTTGAGTCTGTGCCCTGAAAATGGCAAAGAGGGATCAGGATCAAGTGCAGATGGTGGCACTGGGGGAGAAGGAAGGCATCTTAAAGTTGACTTAAGCAAGTAAAATGCTAGTTAATAATATTGTCAGATTGTTGGTTTAATCATGAATTGATAATGAATCTGACTTTTGGGAATGCTGGTCTTTATCTGCCATCGGGTCACATGGACCATGCAGGTCTTTACTTGCCATCGTGTACTAGGTTAGTATTGGGATAATAGTCAAAGCAATTTAATCAGTCAGGAATGGCTCCTGGCCGGTTAAATTGCCTGTGCAGGGCTATCCGATGGTATTCAGTGGCAATGAAATGGTCAGTCCCGCCAAGCACAAAACCAGTTCCTTAACTAGAAGGGACCTTCAAAAAGTTTCAGCACTTTCATATTTTCACGGGAAATGGTTGGGGCGGAAGAAGTGATAAAAGGGTGTATCATAGAATGCCATGAGAGAAATGCATCGTAAAACAGTCGGATTATGTGGAAAAGTGATATAATTTGCTTTTGAGATATTTAATAAATAGTGTTTAAAAAAAAATAAAAGTGCTGAAACTTTTCATACAAAAGGTGACCACATAAATAGGACCACATAAAACATAGTCCTATCTTTATGTGGTTCGTCTTCAGAAGTTAAGTGCTAACTCTGACATGATCCCTCCCTTTTCCTCTTGTTTTTAACCTTAGTTCTCTTTTCTTTAAAAATTGTATTTCTCCATACCATCCCGTTGTTTCCATGTAAGTACTGTCGTGCCATTAATAAATCTGTTAATTGTCCCCCATTTAAATTTTTTAACTGTTAAACGCTTAGAATGTATGATTGGTGTTTTATCAAAAATTTGAATAAACTTGGATAACTACGGTACTGCATTATATCCAGCTGCATGCAACTGGATATTCAATGCTGCAGCCTGGACATGTCTAGTATTAAATATCTGAGCCATGTTTGACTGTTTCACTTGGGGGACAAAGGGTGGGCTTGGCACATTAGCATATTAATTTGCATGCATACATTTCATACATATTCATTATGGCTATTAAAAAAATACACATATATCAAAACAGTGAAGATATATTTTATTAATTGAAATGAGCCAGCACAATGGGAAATTTCTCTCATTATGCCTCCTATCACATTACCTAGGTCTGACCCCAGTACCTACCCATTTCTCCTTCTCTAAATCCCATCTTTTCCCCTTCCTCCCTCCTTTCTAGCACTTCCCTATACAATGACACATGGATAGGAACAATAGCTCCCCTCTTAAAAAAACAGACAGCACTTTTTTCCTGGGTCAAAAAGGGAAGCCACGAGGAGGGGCTGTTATTGCCAGATGAAACCCTACTCGTTCCAGTCACTCTTAACGACTGTCTTTAGAATATCTTGCAATTGAGCCAAATCATAAAATGTATACAAGATAGATTGATAAGTAAGTCTGTTATTGAGAAAGACATGGGAGAAGCCACTGCTTGCCCTGGATTGGTAGCATGGAATGTTGCTGCTCCTTGGGTTTTGGCCAGGTTCTAGGAACCTGGATTAGCCACCATGAGCAGGGCTAGTGTTAGGGGGGAGCAAACAGGGCAGCTTCCCTGGGCCCCATGACTTGGGAGGGCCCCCTGTGAACTGGCATGTCTTCCCCCTTCTATCCACACCGGTCTGATGCTGTCCTTACCATCCGTCGTGGACAAATCCATTTTTGCTGCAGGAGGTCTCCAGCCGCAGCAGCCAATCGGAACAGCTGCATACGGCTCCCTTCTCTGCTTTTCTTTGCCCTGGTCCTCCCAGGTGGAAACCGGAAGTTGCATCATTGGGGGATGGACCGCGGCAGAAGGAAAACAGGGAGGGGAGCTGTAAGCAGCGCTTCAGATTGGCTGCTGCAGCTGAAAGTTCCCTGCAGCAAAAATGGATTTCCCAGCGATGGAAGGTAAGAGCAATATCAGACCAGCGTGGATAGAAAGAGGAAGACATACAGGTGAGAAAATCCCCATTACTAGCTATAATTTTTTTAAGTAGAAAAGGGGACTGGGGGAGGAAGTTAAAAGAAGTGCCAGACTGAGTGTAGGAGCAGGTAAAGGGGAAGAGCTTATGGGACTAGAAACAGAGGAGGATTGATGGAGGAAGGAAGGAAGGAGGGAGGGGGGAAGAGATAGCGAGAGAGATGGTGGGCAGTGATCTGAAAAGACAGAAGAGAAACAGAGACGTTGGATGTGGGTTGGGGTGGAGTGAAGGAAGGGGAAAGATACTTGAAGATAGGACTGTTGGGAAGAGAAAGGGAGAGATTGTGAACCTGGGGAGGGAGGGAAAGATAGGAGGGGGCTAGTTGGGAAGAGAAAGGGGGAGATGCTGGACCGGGGATGGAAAGAAGGGAGAAATGTTAGGTCTGGGGATGGAAAGGAGAGAGAGATGCAACATCTCTCTTTCCCTCCAACCCCTTGTTCAGCATTAAGGGAGAAGGGAAGAACACAAAAATAGAAAAGAGAGGGAGCAAAATGTTGGACCATGGGAAAAGAGGAAGAGAGTTAACCCATGGGGAAGGGAAAAAATCAATATGTTGGAGACAGGCATAGTGAGGGAAATGGAGCAAGAGAGGAGAAAAATGAACAACAGACACTGGAAAGAGAATTAGTAAAAGATAGACAAAAACCAAAAAGAGAAACTGGGACCAAGATGATGGAAAAACAAAATGTCCAGACAGCAAGGTAGAAAAAAGTGTTTTATTTTGAATGTATTAACTGGGATATGTGCATCATAAATATTTTTTTTATTGTAGTTAGTGGCATAGCCATACAGCTGATTTGTGGGGAGGGGCTGGAGCCCAAAATGAGTGGATGGGCACCAAATTTTCTCCCCGCTTGAATGCACAATATAAATACTTGAGCTGGTGGAGATCCCTAAGCCCTGGCAACTGAAGAGCTCTTTCTCCAGTCTGGCAACCAGAAGTCTCCAACCTTTGCAGCTAGTGGCAGTATCCTCAAGCGGCCAATTTTTTCATGCAAGCCAAGTGGAAAGGGGGGGGGGGGAGGGAAGGCAGTGGCACTGTAATACTGCTGCCAGCTACAGAACTTTGAAAGTTCTGGTCACTGGACCTGAGGAGGGAAAAGATATGGTCATCAGCTGATGAGGCTTGGGGATCTCCAACAGCTGCATCAAGGGAGATGTTCATTTTGAGGATGCCTAAGCTCAAAGTGGGAGGCCCAGCCCCTTCTCATGGTTATGCCACTGATTGTGTTCAGTACAAAATGAAGTACTTGTAGAGTTAATTTTTGAGGTTTCGAGTTCAGTTTTGGTATTCATATTTCTATTTCTAATTTGTGATCCATTGTTCTGTATTTGGTGAAGGTCTGTCTGTGTTTTGTGTGTGAAAAAGTCTTTTTTTTTTTTGTTTGAAATAATTTGTATTAGACAGAAAATACAGGGCGCTTTTCCTCCGCTAATATCCTTAAAGTCATTTAAAGATGGGTGGGGAAATTGGGAGATGGATAGGTAGAAGAGGGGCCCCTTTATGACTAAAACTGGCCCTGACCATGAGAACGGGCTACTGGGTTTGATGGACCATTGGTCTGACCCAATAAGGCTATTCTTATGTGGCAGCCAAGGCAACTATTCCCTGCCTTTTTAGATAAAAATATTTATTTGATTTTTTAGCCTATCCTCCCAAAGGAGCTCAGAACAGGTTACAAATCAGGTACTCAAGTATTTTCCTTATCTTTCGCAGTGGACTTACAGTCTATATAAGGTACTTGCGGCAGTGAAGGATTAGATGACTTACCCAGGATCACAAGATGCAGCGCAGGGTTTTGAACCCACAACCTTAGGGTACTAAGGCTGTAACTCTAACCACTGTGCCACAATGTCCTTTAACCTGTGCTTCCGGAAAATAGCAAAGTGTATTTTTAAATTCTAAATTTGGACACATTATTCTGGTATTAGGACAAATCTTGCTCACGTTGGAAAGCATTCTGAATGTTTCAATTATGTGTTGAAATGGGATTTGACAGAGTGGATGCTTAGTTGGTGTTTGGCTAATTTTAGGTACCAGGTGAGAAAAACATTGCAAGTAGAAACAGGATTTGTATTAACACAGCTTGCAATTTTTCTGAGCTGCTGCAGCACCGATTTCAAGTCTTCTTCATTGTGGCACTGCACGAGGTTAAAACATGTCTTTTCATGTTTGACTTGAACAGAGCTTCAGAGTTCTGCTCTCTATATTGTTTCATAAAATAGCAAACATGGGGCCTCATTTATTAACCTACATTAGCAATCTAACATGCATTAATGCACAATATTCAGCACTATTTAACTGGCCAGAAACCAGTTAAATGCAAACATTCAGTTAGCAGCTGGCAAGATAACTGGCAATTTTTCAGTGTAGAACGGCTAAGTTTAGAGGCCTAATCAGACTGTGTAAATAGCAGTCCTATCTTTGGCCACTATAAATGTAACCAGCCAGCACTAAGGGCTCCTTTCACACAGCTGCGATAGCGTTTTTAGCGCACACAGAATTTTAGCGCGTGCTAAACCTGCTAACGCCAGCTCAATGCTGGCGTAACGTCCAGCACGTGCGGCAATTGAGCGCACACTAAGCACACGCTAAAACCACTAGCACAGCTTTGTAAAGGGAGCCCTAAATGTTGACTTACTGGTTAACCTTTTTAGCAGCTGGAAAAATAAAAAGATATTCAATGCCAGTCATCAGTAATGGCCTGGCACTGAATATCCACAATCATCATCAATAACAGGAGTTATCCAGCCTGCCTGCCAGAGGCTGCATATTGGCCCCCCAAACTTGTTAATTTGAATGAAGTACAGAGAAGAATGTTTACTAAGCTGACTAAAGCCATAATAATGTCTACTTCACATTAAATCAAGCAGCTCAGTAGAAATTCACACTTGTCTTTCCTTCCTGCTCCTCCACTTTGGTTATATCATCGATCCTTCACTCAGCCTTCCATCAGACTGGAAAGAAGCTTGGATCATTTGCTGACCAGACTTGATCTACCAGTATTTATTTTACTTATTTTACTTATTTTGTTTTTTTATTTTTGTTGAGTTCTAATTTTCTTGCTTTCCTGTTTTATTTCCTTTATCTTTATATTTGCCAGATATGTATATATTTATAATAGTTTTCATTTTCTCTATTTCCCTAGAATGTGAGCCCATCCGGGACAGAGAGGGAAGTTTCTAAAAGTGCCTTAAGACAATGTAATTTATGTAAATTGTAATCAGGACTTGACTCATGGCCATTTAAATCACACTGAACCAACAATTTATCCTATTAGAATTTATACTACAGGTCCTAAGCAACCAAGGATTTTAAAAAAAAGCCATAGGGCTCCTTTTACTAAGGTGCGCTAGCGTCTTTAGCGCGCACTGAAGATTAGCATGCGCTAACCCCCGTGCTACACAAAAAATACTAATGCCAACTCTATGGAGGTGTTAGCGTGTAGCGAACGTGTGCTAAAATCGCTAGCGCAGCTTAATAAAAGGAGCCCATAGGGTATTAAGATCAATTCTTTTGAGAAATCAGAAGGATTTTGTTATTGAAGACCCAATCAATATACCATGTGCCTATGCAAATGCTCGTTTTATTCGAGGCAAAGCACATATCATTAAGGATTGGATATCTGACCAAGGTTTAGCCTGTGTCTTCATTACTGAAACCTGGCTCACCTTTGAGGAAGATCCACTCATTAATGATCTGCTTCCTCCCCGTTATAAAATCATCCATGTCGAAGGACTAAAAGAGGGGGAGAAGTTGCCATTATATTGTTAGAGGATTTCAATTTTAAAATATTAGATTCAGTGGTGAATAATGATCAGGAAGCTCTATCTTGCACTAAGGATAGAAAGGATCTAAATGATCCTCTCAATTGTATACTTTGTTATATACCACCTGGTCATTGGACACAGGCTAAGGAGCTTTTTTATAATTTTATATTTAATAATTCTCTTGTCACTTCTCAAAATTTATTAATGGGTGATATTAATCTACATCTGGGGTTGGAGAATAACCAAGAAGTAGATGATTTCAAAGCTTTTCTGACCTCTTTAGATTATTCGTTGCCAGAATTCTCCACATCCCATGTAGAAGGTCATCATTTAGATTTAATTTCACTTACTAAATCTGAAGTTATAACTAGAATTAAGTTAAAAAATGGTAGATGGAAACCTACACTCTGATCAGATCACTTTGGGCTCCTTTTACAAAGGTGCACTAGCAATTTCAGGGCACGCACTGGATTATCGCGTGCTATAGCGTGTGCTATCCAAAAAACTACCACCTGCTCAAGAAGAGGCGGTAGCGGCTAGCATGCGTGGCATTTTAGCGTGTGCTAAGCAAGCACTAAAACCGCTAGCACACCTTTTTAAAAGGAGCCCTTTATTATTTTAATTTGAATTAGGCAAAAAAAATTTACTTTTAAGTCTAATCCGAATAAACAAGAATTTTTAACAAGGAAAATAATTGAAGCAAGCGAATTTTGGAAGAAGGTAGATTTAACTGTGATGGAGAACATCGCAGAATTTCCATCAGAATGGATAAATCTATCAAACCTTGTATTAGATGATATTGCCCCTAAACATACCATGAAAAGGCGTGTAGATGAAAAAATAAATGGTATGATATTGAGGGCTCCTTTTACGAAGGTGCGCTATGGTTTTTAGCGCACGCACAAAATTACCGCACGCTATAGCGCATGGTAGCTGAAAATCTCCCGCCTCCTAAAAAGGAGGCAGTAGTGGCAAGCGCGCTCGGGAATTTAACGTGTGCTATTGCGCGTGTTAAGGCCCTAGTGCACCTTTGTAAAAGGAGCCCTAAATTATTAGAAATGAAACAGAAACTTAGACAACTCAAAAGAAAATGGTTAAAATCTAAACTAATTACTGATAAGGAACTGTGGCGAAAGGAGGTACGAAATTACAAATTAAAAATCAAAGAGAAATGCAAATCAGGTTGGTAGTACTAACATTAATCCCCAAAAATATTTAATTTGATTAACAAGGTGCTTGATACGACATAAAATCTACAATTATCTCAAACTCCATTGCTGACTGCAAATAATCTGGCAACTTATTTTAGTTCTAAAATCAAGGGCCTACGAACCTCTTTTACATTAAGTCCTGGAACAATAAATAACTATTGGGAAATATCTTCTAATGCAGTTCCAGTTGACTTAATATGGTCCACTTATGATGACCCAGACTGGGCAGATTTTTCCAAATCATTTCCCAAATATTCTAAATCTTATTGTATGTTGGACTCTTGCCCAGCTGATTTTATGTCTTGCGCACCTCCGGAATTCAAGATGAAAGTACTAGAATGGAATATTGATTTTTTTTTTTTGATAAAGGTAGTTTTCTGCAAGAGGAAGGTAATATAATTATTACACCTATTGTTAAAAATAAAAAGGACTCCTTTTCCCTGACCTCTTAACTATAGGCCGATTGCGTCCATTCCCTTCTTTATAAAGATCATGGAGGGGTTGGTACAAATTCAATTAACAAAATATTTGGAATCCAACTCCCTGTTGCATGATTCTCAATCAGGTTTCAGATCCCAATATAGCACAGAGACGGTAATAGCTTCACTTTTGGACCACTTAAATAATCTTTTGAGTAAAGGTAGTACTGATGCTTCAGTTTGATTTGAGTAGCGCGTTCGATTTAGTCGACCATTATAAATTGCTTGAATTTCTGGATTCTTTAGGAATCCAGGGTAAAGTCTTTTCATGGTTTAAAGCAGGGGTGCCCACACTTTTTGGGCTTGCGAGCTACTTTTTAAATGACCAAGTCACAATGATCTACCAACAATAAAATTTTAAAAAAACACAACGCACACTGTACGCATAGAAAATGTTAATCATCATTCCTATTCCAGGGTTTTCAAAGAGGTCAAAGCAGATGACTCTATGCACTGTCACCTCAGTAACAACCATACAAAAGTAGACAAATACCCACCCCCTCCCTTTTTACTAAACCACGTTAGCAGTTTTTAGTGCAGGGAGCTGCGCTGAATGCCCAGCGCTGCTCTCGACACTCCTAGGCTCCCTGCGCTAAAAACCTCTATTGTGGTTTAGTAAAAGGGGACCATAGTGTAAAATATAGACAGCAGATATAAATTCAGACACATTTTGATCACAAAATTTAAAATAAAATCATTTTCCCTACCTTGTCTGGTGATTTCATGAGTCTCTGGTTGCACTTTCTTCTTCTGACTGTGCATACAATCTTTCTTCCCTTCTTTTAGCCTGTATGCTTCTTCTCCTCCAGACCTCATTTCTTCCCCCCAACTTTTCCTTCCTCTTCCCTGCCCTTTCTTTCTCTCTGCCTCCCTTTCATTTTTTTCTGTTTCTCTTCTTTCCTTCTGTCTCCCTGCCTGCCCTTTTTCTTTCTTTCTCCCTGCCCTCCCCCAAGCCACTGCCACTGCCATTGCCATCGGGGACCAGGACCCAAACGCCACCAATAACAGGCCCCAAGCTCTCCCTGCTTCGGCCAACCAGCATTCCTCTCCCTGACGTCAATTCTGCCATCGGGAAGAGGAAGGCTGATCAGCCCAAGATCGCGATCGACCTATTAGGGGAAATGCTGCCGGGTCCTGCCTTCGCGGAAACAGAAAGTAAGCAGGACCCGGCAGGAAGAAGAACAAATACTTGTCTCCCGCATTAGCCCGTAGCGAACGCTTGCTTCAGGGCTCTCAACATGTGCGCGCCGGCTTCCCTTCTCCCCTCCCCCCCCCCGGACATAACTTCCGGTTTCGGAGGGAAGAGAAGAGAAGCCGGCACGCACATGTTGAGAGCCCTGAAGCAAGCGTTCGCTACGGGCTAATGCGGGAGACAAGCATTTGTTCTTCTTCCTGCCGGGTCCTGCCTACTTTCTGTTTCCGCGAAGGCAGGACCCGGTTTTTTGTTCAGCAGCGGCAGATGACAGCTGGGCGGATCGCCCAGCTAAAAGGCCCTAGGGAGAAAGAAAACTGGAGAGGAAGGCTGATCGGCCCGTAGATCAGGACGGCAACACGAGTCTATCACAGAGCCCGGGATAGGCTCCGCGATCGACTCGCGTTGCCTTCCTGAGCTACTGGTCGATCGCGATCGACGCGTTGGGCACCCCTGGTTTAAAGGATTCCTGGAATCAAGAATTTACCAGGTTAAATTTAAGGATCTACTGTCAGTAGCTTGGAAAAACCCATGTGGTGTCCCACAGGGCTCCCCACTTTCTCCTACACTCTTTAATGTGTATCTTCTTTCATTGGGTTACTGGATGAGCAAATTGTGCCTAAAGATGTTTAGCTACGCTGATGATATTACAATAATTATTCCCTGTTGTAATACGCTATCCAACAGCAACCAAGTTATCGAGTCAGTGTTAAACACAATGGAATCATGGATGCAAGAATTTAAGTTAAAATTAAATCAGGAAAAGACTAAGGGCTCCTTTTACTAAGGTGTGCTAGGGCTTTAACACACGGAATAGCGCGCACTACATTGCCCCGCGTGCTAGACCTTAACGCCAGCATTGAACTGGCGTTAGTTCTAGAAGTGTAGCGCACGGTAATTTCCTGCATGCGCTAAAAACACTAGCACACCTTAGTAAAAGGAGCCCAAAGTTTTTCTTTGCATCATCAAAAAAGATAATTCCAGAATCAACAATTAAGATCAACTCAGTATCATTTCCAATAAGCACTACAATTAAAATCTTGGGAGTGGTTTTTGATCAGAGTGTAACTATGAAAAATCAAATAGATACTGTGGTCCAGAAGAGTTTATTATACTCTATGGAAACTCCGCACTATCAGAGCTTATTTTGACGCTTCTGCCTTTACACTTTTAGTTCAAATTCTATTACTTAGCATTCTGGACTATTACAATATTATATTATAATATTATATATCTGACAAGTACAAAGAAAAACTTGGCTAGGCTGACCTTGGTCCAAAATACAGCAGTTAGAATGATTTACGGATTGAGGAAGTATGATCACGTAACCCCCTATTACCGTGAGCTACACTGGCTCCCAGTTGAGGCCTTTTGGGATGTTTATACTATAAAGTCGCTTTTGGTGCTGCTCCGCTTTACCTTGTTGATAGATTTGTTACTATGATTCATGGGAACAGTAGACAATCCCATGCCCTATTTATGTTCCCTTCTGTTAAGGGCTGTAAAAATAAGAAATATCATGGGCACTGTCTTTCCTATCAAGCAGCTCAATTTGATAAAGAATTCCGTCCATTACTGACCAGATCAATATCTTAAAAACACTACAGAAAACTTTTGAAAACTGTTCTTTTTTCTAAATTTGTAGCTGGCTAATTCTTGCCTATTGCATTATCTCTGTATTCACTCATAGCATAATCTTTTGTAAACCGCATTGAACTAAGGGTTATGTGGTATAGAAATCTGTTATTATGTTATGTTATAAGCAGAATAGAAATATTAACAATAAATAAATAACTGCCTAATGCCAGTTGGGGCAGGAACTAATCATGACATGGGGAAGATGGAGGTGTGGTTGACTGTGACAGTTAGTACACAGGCCTATAACACCCGCTAGAGCTCACGACAGCTGATAGCTCAGCTGAACTCATTGCCACATCAAGATGGGGTGGTAAGTGGAGCTGTAATGCTGAAGGTGATGTGCTATGGCGATGCATCCACTTGCCTTCCAATCTACCCAATGTCTGATTCTATCCCCCATTCTCCTATGTCAGCAGACATGCTAAGTCACATGCATTCAGTATGTGATGCATGCAATCGGGCCCCTTCTCCAGCTCTCTCACTTAAGGGGCCCAATCACACACAAGAAGGAAAATGAGACTCTGAGACACTTACATTAAAAACTTACCTTAAGGGTTGAACGGTTATCTAATTAAATATTTTTTACAAAGAATAAGCATATTTCTAAATGCTTTAGAGCAAATCCTAAGAAAATTGGTAATTTATTGAGAATTTTGAAGTTTGTAAGAAACTCTTGTGATATTTTTCAGTAAATTAGTAACTGGATCAAGGTTCAAACTGTTTAGTATAGGGTTTTAATTGGATAATTGAACTTTATAACTTATTGAACATTTTTAAACCTGATTAAAAATAGTTTTTAATGTTTTAAACACTATTTATTGGATAAGTGCAATAAATATATATCCAATTTTTAAAAAAAAGTTATTTATTAATTCAACTCACTGAGCGTGTAACATCTTACCTGATTCTCAATCCACCTTTAGTTCTAGCCAGGTTCTCCTTAATAATTTATTAATTTAGGAGTGGCTAGTGTTATTTGTTTGAACTCCCGCCTCCTCTGTCTGAGTGTTTAGCTGGCTACTCGTATACCACGACTACAGATTTATTGAAAAAGAAGCTGCAGTGCTTGGGCAAGAGTGGGAGGGGTTACAATAATGTCATTCTCCAATGAACTTTCTCTTCTGACAGTGTGATCATAATAAGACAGTCATAACTTTATCATTTGGGCTTCGAGTGACATAGCCGGTTTGATATCTTCCAGAATTCATTTGTTAGTTTTTCTGGCAGTCCTCGGCAAGGATAAAATTCATCTCCAGCACCAAAGCTTAAATGAGTCAATCTTCTTTCTGTCCTGTTTCCGTAGTGTCCAGCTTTCACATCCATAATTGACCACTGAGAAAATGAGTGTGTGGACAAGTCTGATCTTCGTTTGGAGTGTTACTTCCTTGATTTTGAATACTTTGTCAAGAGCCTTCATTGAAGAACGACCCAGTGCTATTCTGATAACCTGAACAATGTCTAAAATTTCTGTTTTAATGTATAAAAAATGTCTGAGAAAACAGATGTGCTTTTTAAAGTTTTCTAAATGAACTCAAAGACTCAATCTTTCTCAATTCCTTTGGAAGGGAGTTCCAAACTTGGAAGAATGGCACCCCCTCCTACAACCATAAAGCTCAAGTCCCTCTACATCTCCAATCTAAGCTGCGGTAGAGGTTTCTACCATGGCCTGAGAGCTAAATGCTCCAACGCTGCTCTGACACTCATAGAATTCATATGAGACTCAAAGCAGTGTCTAAGCATTTAGCGCCCCGGGCTGCAGTAGAAACCTCTACCATGGCTTAGTAAAAGAGAGTCTAATGTGCTTAAAATCTGGATCAAGTAGTGCCTTCTTACTTGAATGAAGGGGGGGGGGGGGAGTCGCCCTGCCACATAAACCTTTAGGGTTTGCAGCCAAAGTGGTTATTCATAATTTTAAAAATTAGCATTAAATTTTTTAATGAATTCGCCACTGAATAGGTAACCAATGAAATTGCTTTAAAAGATAGCATAATGTGACTATAGAAAGGACTTCCTGAGATTAAATGAACAGCAGCTTTTTGAGTTATTTGTAAAGCTTTTAAATCTTTTTTAGGCAAATCAACTAACAATGAGTTAACAGTAATCGACCAAAGGGTATATTTATGCTTATACAACTCATCAATCGTTTCAAAGTAGAGAATGACACAGGGGGCAAATTTTTCCCCCATTGTCCCAGCCCTGCGGTTTTGTAAAGAATTTTTAAAACTGATTTAAACTGATGTTAAAGAGTTTAGAATATTTATTTGAACAGTATAATTAAACTATTTTTACTCCTGGCCTGGTTCTTCTTGACACTCACCTCAAAGTCAAGATTTGGCTAGTGCATTTCTCTGTTCAGACCTCCTCTGTACACTGTACATCTAGCCTTTCGGTTGTACCTAGAGCTGGCCTATTTATTGGGCACCTCCAAAATAGGTGCCACGCCATGATTCACTAACACACAGTACTAACCCATATTTTTACTCCTGGCCTGGTTCTTCTTGACACTCACCTCAAAGTCAAGATTTGGCTAGTGCATTTCTCTGTTCAGACCTCCTCTGTACACTGTACATCTAGCCTTTCGGTTGTACCTAGAGCTGGCCTATTTATTGGGCACCTCCAAAATAGGTGCCACGCCATGATTCACTAAACAGCACCCAATTTTACTTGAATTGCGCTGAACAGTGCCTAACTTTTGGCCGCTTCTTATAGAATTTGCCCTTTAATCTAGTTGAATAAAAAAATAAAAGATGGTGGGCTAGCGCATCACCTTTACTTTATGCATTTCATTGGTTGCTAGCGGAAGCTAGAATTCTATTTAAAATCTTGTGCTTAGTGTTTAAAGTAATTCATGGAATAAGCCCAAATTATTAAAAGAAGTCATTTAAAGATTTACATCCCACAGAGAGACACGCGTTCCCATCAATGTTAAGAACCTAGAACTGCTGTCAGCCAAGGAATTTAGATTTGGAAGAGAGTGGGTGCAATGTTTTTTGGGAGCAGTTCTAGGACTCTGAAATAAGCTCCCTGTTGATTTAAAGAACTTACACAATTATAGGAATATTAGGAAGCAGTTTTTAAAATCATTATTATACATAATTTAGTGGGTGCTGCAAATTGTTTTAAATAAGGTAAATTAAGTGAGGTTTATTATGAATTGTACAGTATTTACACTGAAAGTGGCAGCCTATAAATATTTGTATTACATTAAATAATGGAGTAACTTATCTAGGTGTGGAAGGGTTTGTGTGTGTAACCAGTACTGGTGATAGAAACTTTGAATATAGCTAGCGTGCTTGTGATTGCAACCTTCTTGGAATTCACAGCATGAAGACAGTCTACATTTTCTACTAAAGGTATCCCTAGAGTTCCAGTATCACTATCAATTATCTGTCCTTTCTGTGGTTTATTCTGTAATTTAAAGCTATTGCTATTCTGAAAAGAAATCAGTTGGGAAGAAATAGCTGTCAGTAAAATGACAAGTTCTAGTAATGCTGCTATTTGCTCTTCCATGCTTTAATGGGAATCAATCTCAAAATTGCAATTGTGCTGCTTGGTACAAACTATCAAAATCTCTGCTTTTGAAACTGATGACTTGAAAATGCCACATAAATTAGGGATGGGCTGTAACTTGTGACAAAGTCATTTGTCAGTAATACTTTGCACTCCTCTCAAAAAGTGTGCACTAGGGGCTGGATTCTGAATAGGACACCTGATCTCATATGCTATTTATCGCATATGCCCAAATATAAACTGATCCGATTATAAACCGAGGTAACCCTCCAAAAAGGTTCACTTGAATATAAACCAGGGGGGGGGGGATTTCTATTTAACTGCCCTTCCTTGCATCCAGCCCTCCCTCCCTCCCTCCCTGCCCAGCTTTGCATCCAACCTTCGATGCCCACTGAAGGCCTCCCTTAAGCCCTGGTGGTTCAGCGGTGAGCCACAACAGGAGCGATCCTTTCTGTGTCCTGTTCTGGTCAACTGTTAACCTCCCCACTTTTCTCCTGCCTCCCAGACTCTCCAACATACCTTTTCAAACCTGGTGGTCTAGCAGTGAAGCGGGGCAGGAGCTATTTTTCTTCACTCCTGCCCTGTGCGGAGCTGCAATCAGAAATGGCTGCGCAAGTTCCTGGGTCACTCTCACAAGTTCTCACGGTCTCATGAGACTGCCCTGGGAACTTCTGCGGCCATTTATGATCCCAGCTCTGCACAGGGCAGCGGTGAAGAAAAATTGCTCCTACTCCGCTTCACTGCTAGACCACTAGGGTTCAAAAGATATGTTAGAGAGGGGTCTGTGAGGCAGAAAGGAAGCGGGGTGGTTAACAGCAGGCCGGGACAGAATGGGGGAAGTATCACTCCTGTCATGGCTCACTACTGGACCACCAGGGCTTATGGTAGGCCTACAGGAGGCCTGCAATGGGACAGGTGGGGGCAGGGAGCACGCAGACTTGAGGACCCAAATATAAACTGAGACCCCTATTTTTGGCCCCAAAATCTCAGTTTATATTTGAGTATATATATGGTAGTTGCCTTTTCCCCAGACATGGTCACATATGATTCAATCCCTTCTGTTCTGTAGAAATATCAAATTAACACTTAATACAACATGAAGAAAAGACAAACAGTAGTAAATAGGCAGAATCAACCCATGCTTTTATTTCTGTTGCATATAAAAATTTCTTATGAAGGTATTGATGTACAGTACTATCCCATAGGCTGAAAGAGAGGCTAAGAAACCATTGAAAATCATTTGCAGTCTCCACACAAGCTGCCATTCTAAAGACATACCAAAAAAAAAAAAAAAGAAAACCCAACCAAAAAAGTACAACAAAAAAATCATTCAGGATTTTCATAGTTATAGTGTCCCTTTTATACTGTTTAAAACAAAAGCAATCAAATTCCTTTGGACCAGGGCTGCTGAAATCTACAGTGTGTGTGTCAAAAAAGGAGGCTCCGTTTACCCTTGAAAAAGAATCTCCCCTTTTACTAAACAGTCACATGCTTGTAGGACTGGGCATCAGTGGAATGGAGAAGAGGTATTTCATCTTACACTAGGAAATATAGTACGACCAGGAATTCTGACCTCCCCGCTGCAGTGGCGGGATGTTAGGGGTAGGGGGAAGCTAGCACGACACTCCAATTGTATGACCAGTACTAGCGCTCAGAGAAAATGATTTAAAGTCATTGTTCGGCTAGCGCATCTATATATTCCTGTGCAAAGTTATCTAGCTATATAAAATAAAAGGTCTGGCATTCTTGCAACAAAATACGAGTGTTTGAAAAGGGGTTGAAAATGTGCGAAAAATTCTCTAGTTCATTCTCGTATTTCTACACATGCAGCACAACAGACGCTGAATAGGAAAAGCCAGGCAGAAGAATGAGATACATGAATTATGTATTATTTGGGTGAGATCTGTTCCCCTCTCCCCCCCAAAAAAAAATACATAAATGCCAAAGACTTCTCATTATTCGCTATAAATATTACATGTGTGTGGCAGTGTCTATCAAGCTAGGCTTGCTAGAAAACAAAAGTCATAAAAACCAACGTAGGCCCACTGAACACAGAAGGGTAAACCACTGCTGGCTGTAAAAGCCTGAAGAACAAAGAAAGCCCCCCAAAAGGAGGGGCAAGCAAGCCGTAATGTGGTGCATATTTTATCTGGCATTAGTTACCCAAGGAATACCAAACACCAAATAATGGTGCCATGCCCAGTCCCATTGTCACACTATCTCACTATCAAATGCAGCAAAACAGAATAAAATATTGTTTGAAGTTAAGGCACAGCCCTGGGACCAAAGACCTGCAGCTTTTAAATTATTATTATTATTATTAATATATGTATACATATATATATATATATATTTAGTTATATATATCTTTATGAATTTGATATTTTCTCAAATTTTCCATAAACAAGCTCTAAGGTGACATATACTATATTACAGAAGAAAAAAAATGTACAGGGTGCTCTGTATACACAATTTTCATTCTCTCACCAAGAGTATTCAAATACAAGAACACCACCCAGGCTGGGGTGATGTGATATAATAAGAATTATTTTACACGTAACATTACAGTATGTACAGAAAAATAAATACATAGTTGTAAACAGAGACAAACAAGACTGCATTACAGGTAAGGTCATCTGGTGAGGAAAAAAAAAGTTGCATGGCACAAAACAGTAAAATAAATAAATGCATTTTAAAAAGAATAGCTGTAAAGCTCTCTGTAAAAGCCATTTCATTCAAGTTTTTTTTTTTTCCTTTGAATGCAATTTGTTCTACCTACAGTCGCATCATAAATCATTAACAATGATACAAAGAGAAAAACAACTTTATGAACGAGAACAGTAACATGCAAGCTAAAGTGTAGTGCTCTACGCATACCAGGTTTTCTTTCCACGCACTACCCCCGAGGTTACTTCCTATCTAAAGGGGACTCTTTTACTAAACTGCCTGAAAATGGCCTAACGCAGGAAAAATGGCCTAACACAGAATGCGGTAAAGTGTTTTGTGTTAGTTTTACCATTTGCATGTGCTAGCTGGGGGCGAGGGGGTATTTATGATTTCGTATCTTTGGGAGGAAGGGGCATGTCAGGAGTAGAGAATGGGTGTGAAAATGCTATTTCAGTGCCCACAAACTGAATAACGTGGCCTTAATGCAGAAGCCCTTAGTACCTCATAAACAGGAGGCGGTAAGTGCTCTTGGGTTATTTTATTCTCAGCTGCTGCACATTAATGCTAACGTTAGCATACAGACAGAAATGCTAAAACTGAAGGAGGCTAAATTATGGGCATGCTAGACATGGGCTTAGGCCCTGATTCTATAGAGTTCGCCTATACATAGGCACTGATTCTATAAAACTTAGGCATCCGTTATAGAAACATGCTTAGGCGGCGCTAAACATCCTAACATTTAGGCATCCCCAATTTATATCAGGGTTTTCTACGCCTAAATGTTAGGTGCCAATCCACAAAGAGGTGTCTAACTCGAAACACACCCATGATCCACCCCCCTAACCATATACACTTTTAGATGCTTTGGGCTAAGCGCTTACTTTTTCTAGAATCAATTAAGTCAAATTAAAGCTGATTGTGAGGTTATGGCAATGAGCGAGCCGACTGCTCAATTAAATTAGGTGCCGATATAGGTACACCTTATAGAATCAGGGCCTTAAGACCTAATTCTATATATAGTGCTCCAAAAATCAGTGGCAACTAGATTGGAGCTTAGTGTGATTCTATAAGGTGTGCATTACTGTTCCCTTTAAACTGGAGTCCTCCAACAACATTCCTGCCAGTAGGGGGTGGTGCTTCAATACTGTGTTTTCAATCACTGCAGTCCTGCAGTTAACCTGTCCATAACTATTGAAAATATGATAAAAGCGCCCTCCCCTCCCCCCCACTGACAGGAATGTAAGTGGAGGACTCCTGCTCAGCTTAGAGGGAGCAGTGATGTGCATACCTTTTATAGAATCAGTGCCTGTATGCATTACATAACTTAAGCACACCCATTTAGGCCAGCTAAAGCCAAGCCTAATGCCCGCACCTAAGTTGTGCGCCGATCAGGCATATTCTATAACAATGTGCATTACTTTTAGGAATGCCCATGATCTGCCCCTGGCTACGCCACCTTTTTAAATTCACACATCAATTATGAAATGTTACTTGCCAATTATCGGCAATGATTAGGCCAATTAATTAATTATGTTGTGCGTGCATATTAGCGATTTGCACCGGTGTGTGTACACAACCTTAGTTGCGATATACAGAATTTGGGGGTTAGTGCTTGGGAAAATTCCTGCATCAGGACGTGCCAAGCCCATTTACTAGTACAGCATAGTAAAAGAGCACCTATGTCGTATAGCAGGGGTCTCAACCTCTGTTTCTTGAGGGTTGTAAATCAACAGGATTTTTAGGATATTCCTAAAGAATTAGCGAGAGAGAAGATATGCAGACAATAGAGGCACCGGGCATGCAAATCTATCTCATACATAGTCATTAGGGATACCCTGAAATCCAAGTGGTTTGCAGCCCTCGAGGAATGGAGTTAGGATTCCCACTATACAGCCACATTTATAATTACAAAGCTACCTGTAACTAATATTGATATATATTCCTGTGCAATGCTCCAATACACTTTGGCAACATAAAATAGAAAGGATTGTACAGTGCATTAAATTTCTAGCTCTACAAAACGCTATCCTCCCTTTCATGCTCTCTGATTGTCCATGAATGGATGCTTTTCACAAATATTCTGTAATTCTGTTTTTGAAAGTTTACCATTAGTACAGTTACAAACCTTCCAGGTCTGCACTTCTTTTTGGAATTTACAGTATATTGCTTTTTAAAAAATTAATAGTAACATTCCAGGCACTGCAGAAGGAGATGAGGGACACGAGAAGGAAACAAGAGAGAGAATATGCCTAAAGCTCCCCCCCCCCCCACAAACCAATTCAGACCGTTCAAAGATCTATCCTGGCTTTCCTTCCTTACATTCTTCTGGCTGCAGACTGACACAGACTGTTGAGGAACTTTCTAGATGAGCTTTCTAGTTTACACTGTCATGCTGGGAAAATGTGTATTCTAGGAGAGAATGTACTTAGGGGTTAATGGCCTGATTCTCAATATATCATGCTTAAAAAAACTGATGCCGACTAACACTGCACTAAGAGCAATTTTACAAGGCTCGTGTATCTTTTATAGAATCGCACCGCTGTGTGACACATACTTATGCACATTCATTTAGGCCAGCTAAAACCAGGCCTAAATGCCTTTCGCCTAAGTTATGTGCACAACAGGCATATTCTATAACAATGTGCTTAACTTTTAGGAAATGCCCCCTTTTCAAATTCACGAGCTGTAACTGGTGCATACTTTTTACAGAATCCTGCTTTTGGAGCTGTGCGCGTAATTTTTAATTATTCCCAATTAGCATCAATTACGAGATGCTAATTGCCAATTATCAGTGCCAATTAATAATAATAATAATAATAATAATAACTTTATTCTTTTATACCGCCACAATCTTGCGACTTAGGCCAACTAATCAATTAAGTTGTGAACGTACATCAGCTACATGCACAATTTTAGTGTCGTTTATAAAATTTGGCGGTAAGGGGGTAATTCTATAACTCAGTGTTACAGGTTAGTCATCCAGATGCAGGAAGTTGATTACTAATTCTGTAATGACATCTGGGCACCCAGATTCTATTATGGAATACTACTACTTGTATGTGCCTACAGTTAAGTGTGCCCACTTAAACCATTTCAACAGCAGATGTAAATATGTGCACCTAAATGTGGAAAGTTATCACATTGCTTACAGTATTCTGTAGGTTAGGCACGTAAGTGGAAGCCCCGCTCATGTGTATGCCTCCCTGTATTCACACATTAATGGGCTCTTTTACTAAGCTATGTTAGGTGCTATTGTGCATCTAAGCAAAAAAAAAAAAAAAAAAAAGATCCTAACGGGCCATGCTACAGCATCCCGTGTTAAATTTTGGCATGTGTGTGGCCTATTTTTTTTAGAATTTTATTCTTTGAGGGGGGCGGCGGTGCGCTTGGGGCATATCAAGGGCACAGGGTGGGTATTTCTGCACTAACAAAAGCCCTTACCACCACCTAAGTGCTCATGTAGTAATTTTTTAAAATGGCCGCCTGCTAATGGTAATGTTAGCACATGGCTGTTAATGAAAACAGTAGGGGAAAAAACTTTTTTTTGCTGTAAAAATGGCCTTAGTATGCAAGAAAGACCTATGTAAGGTACACTACGGCTAATTCTTACAGTGGCTTAGTAAAAGAACCCTTGGGTTGCGCTCATTGGTTCTAGAATATTGTTTAGCACCCACCTTACACTTATGTGCATAAGTGTTAGTATTCTCAAAGTTTAGCAAGCAAATAATACATTTGGATTACTAATGGTATAGAATGAGGGGTAATATGTGTTAACTGTCAGCACTGTTTCCACTTCATTGACTTTGCAGGAGTTTCTAATTAAAAGTACTGTGCATTTTCCTGACTACAAAGATGCATGTTCTTATGAAAAATCAAATGCATGGGCGTAATTCCAAACTGCAACCCTGCCCCAGGAACAATAGTTAAAAGGGAGCAGGACAAGGAGCCTGATTCTCTAAAGGATGCCAATCTTGACAGATGCCTTAAATGTAGGTGAACACCGATCGTGTGCCAATCATGCGTTGGCGTCTTAAAGAGAATTGTGTCTACATCACTGAACAGATGCCTTAAATGTAGGCCAGCATTTTGCAGGCCTACATTTAAGGTATCTGTCTTGTGCTTACGGAGACGCACAGGGACTCTTAAGCACGTCCAAGGCCACTTCCAGGCAAAACCATGCCCTGCCTTGGGCGTGCTTAAGCGTCTCTATGTCTCTCCATAGACGTGCTACAGCTGTTTACAATCTAGGCATCCTTCATCACACAATTAAAAAAAAAACATGCATCCTGATTGGCTGCCAGATGGCGGTAGAATGCCTACCGCCGCCTGTAATCGGGATGCGTGTTTCAAGAATCAGGCCCTAGATGTCTTCAATTACTCCTGCCTATAGGGTAGGCAATTTTATAAAATCCCATTCCTGTAGGAAAATCACTTTTTTATCCATGGAAATAGTTTTGAAAATTACCCTTTTAAAGCTCAACTTCAGACTTACTAAGGCTTATAATTTCCATGTTCTCCTTTGAATCTGATGTAGTCTCTTATTTCAATGCATCAAAATTCTTTGTACTGTTTGCTTTCAAATCAGCTTGGCAAATGGACACTGGAGCTTTTACCAACATAAAAACAAGTCTCCAATTTGCCCCAGCAGTTGCCCATTACCATCACTTTCACTCCTCTGCACACCAAACGTTGCATTAATAAAGGTTAATCTTTGCTCTGTGATCAAGAGAATGCCCAAGTCCCTAAAGAAAGTCTGCACTAGGGTAGAAACAGGATGCATTGCCTACTCTCGGCATTCAAATTGCTAAGTGCAAATAAACTCTACTTCTTTTGAATTGTTCAATCTTTTTTGAACACAAGCTGAATGTCCAAAAATATTTTGGATGTTTTTAAGGGGATGATCGGGAGGGGGGGGGGGGGTAGCAAAAGAAATCTCAATTATTCCATGTTCAAAGCATTATCATTTTCAAAAAGTGATGTATGAAAAGAGGTGGCTTTCTAGGCATTACGATAAGGTATATCTCTGACAGAAAGGAACTACCAGCAAATTAGATGGGAATGAAAGTCAAGGAAATGCCTAAGATTGGAACTAATTTAGCATGGCACAGTGCAGGGTGAGGGTCCTTTCTGGGCTATGGTGTTTGAAAAAGAATCCTCAAACCCCTCTACCTTAAGGGAAATGCATAAGATTTTTAGCTTTTTAAAAAATCTTTAGTGCTCTCACACCTCCCATCCACTTATGGCCAAAATAGAAATATAGCTTATATATGACAGTGTATGTTTAACAAAGAAAATGCTCCATTTATACAGTGTCCAATGCAGTATTTTTTTTCTTGTGTGTGCTAATCTAAGGAGAGTATGATAGCTAAACCAAAAATGATACCGCACTGAAAGGGTTCCTGCACTATGTTCCCTCTAAGCCAGGGGTGTCAAAGTCTCTCCTCGAGGGCCGCAATCCAGTGGGGGTTTCAGGATTTCCCCAATGGATATGCATGAGATCTATTTGCATGCACTGCTTTCATTGTATGCTAATAGATCTCATGCAAATTCATTGGGGATATCCTGAAAACCCCACTGGATTGCGGCCCTCGAGGAGTGACTTTGACACCCCTGCTCTAAGCTGAGCACATGAGCAATTGTTCATACATTCTAGGAACGTCGCTCACAGATTTCACATGGTCGCTCACAAAAATATTTGCAAATCTGGAAAAATTATTGGTTTTTTAGAACGTGTTGCTCACACAAAAAGTTTTGTTTTAAAACTTGCCGCTCCCATGAGAAAAATTTACTTGCACCCAGCCAATCCTTAGAGGGAGCGTTGTTCCTGCCTACAAAAATCTTTCTATAAAGTCATTCTTAGCTAAAACAATATATTTCTGCAGCTTGTTTAATTGCTATGAAAATCTAAGGTGCAAAATAAATTCTAAAACTAGAAGTAGAATCCAGTGTAGCACAGAGGTGTACTGAAAACTTGCAAGTTACTCTTTGGAAATGAAATTAACCAGTGGCTGATGAAGTTTTGAACATGATACTAAAAGGTAAATTCTAGAAAAGATCTCTGTTTTACATATGATACAAAATGCAAAGGTCAGTGCAACCCACTGAGCCACACTTGATTTTTTTTTTTTTTTTGAGTCACGCTTCAGGAAGACTTGAAATTAGAAAATAATCCACAGCTCATCTTCTTCCAAGTAACAGATTCATATTGTGTCCCATTTGTAATGTGCGTTTACTTTCTGTTACAAACAGTTCACACGCTCCAGCTGTTTTCTTAAAAACCTTAGGATGGATGTAATTTGAGGACTTCTCATTTGTGAAATGAAAATAAAAGCTATTATAAAAGAAAAATGAATCCATATATTAGACTCTGCTGGTCAGTTACACTCCTTGGAACACACTGGTGTAGCCACTCTAAATTGGTTGACCAGATTTGCCAGGCTGAGGATCAATTAAAACATTCGTAGACAGGTTTCCTCTTGCTTTTTACAGCCATGGAGGTGAATTTCTAGTACAATATTCCTGAGTGCCAAACTGATTCATTTTTGTCAGTTTTGATCGACAAACATCCTGGCAGATGACAGGAAGGTGTGCTGTGTTTGTGGCATAAGACACACGCTTTGGAAACCATTTTCTAATTTAAAAGAAAGAATGAGAGAAAGTAGGAGAGTGAGGATGTCTTCACACTGTTACGTGTCAGGAGAATGCTCTTCTTGTGATAAGCACGGGTCCATATGGCACTCCCCCTCCCCCTCTTCCACCTGCTCATCAAATGGAATTTCGGTGGATTCCGAGTCCTGGGTGCAAAGGGTTTTGGAGTCACTGCAGCTAGTGTCCTCTTCCGCTTGACTTCCACTGTCCTTTTCTGTGTCCGACTCCCCGTCCTCCTCCAGTGTCAGTTCAAACTGGAATTTTTCAGTCTGGCCCTGGCGGCCTTCTTCCTGCTCATCGGGTGCAGGGGAGGGGCTCTGAGGGATTGTGCTCTGGTACCACTCACGATTGTCCTCCAGAGTATCCAAGATGTCCTGGGCATCAGGGTGTACAAGGTCTGCCCACGTCTCCCACAAAGGATGGACAATGTAGTCTATAAAACCCACCTGTGAACAAGTATCATCAAGAATGTTAGTAGTTGTGACTGTTTTTCAGCAGAAAACAAAAAAAAACCTTTGCAGTAAAGGGAAAACCTCCATTGCACCCTGCTTTAATTTACTCATTTACACAGCATCACTAACGTGGATGGTATAGTGCAGAGGTAGGCAATTCGGGTCCCCCGAGAGCCAGAGCCAGGTCAGGTTTTCAGGATATCCACAATGAATATATATGAGATGGATTTGCATGCACTGCCTCCTGGAGATGCAAATCTATCTCATGCATATTTATTGTGGATATCCTGAAAACCTGACCTGGCTCCGGCTCTCAAGGACCGGAATTGCCTACCCCTGGTATAGTGGAAGGTATAATTTAGCATGACAGTTTTTAGAAACAAATTCTTCAATTTTATCATTTGAAAAATGACTAGGAAGGCTTATCCGAATTTCCAAGAATGGTTTGCTTTATAATATATTCTGTTACTTGGTGGGGGAGAATCCAAACAGTTAAGATGATGATTTTGCCTGTGGTTTGTTACCAAATGGGTATGTTACCATGTTACCAGTGTTTTTTCATAGGTCCTTTTACAAGAAATTAAATAGTATTCTCACAAAATTTATTTGGCTGGGGAAAGCAGCAAGAATTGCCTTAGTATCTTTACAAAAGCCAATTGTGGATGGTGGGGTAAATTTTCCAAATTTTTATAGGTACCATCAAGCCTATATAATGCGTCAGGGTATTTATTGGATCCTCCCAGAGCTCATGGAAAATCTTCCAGACTGGTTATGGTTGGAATGGCAACTCCTGTTTCCATTGAGATTGTGTCACGTTTTGAGTATCAAGATGCCTAGGCTGTATAAGGACAATAAAATTTTATTGGACACTTGGGAAACATTAAAATTTATTAATAATTTAGCAGCTGTTCCAATTCATAAATCCACTTGTCAGTCCCTTTGGTTGAACTCCAAGATTCAAATTGGTGGGCTTAAGGCATTCGTACTCTAGATGATGTAGCATCAGACGGTAAGCTGCTTGATTTTTCACGACTGCAACAAACATTTGGTATTGCTAAATCTCAAAGTTATAGGTGGTTGCAGTTGAAGCAGGTCATTCAGAAGGGGTTTCCTGACTGAAAAAAAATCTTAAAAATCAGTATAGTTTGCCATTCCTGTGCTTCCAGATGGATTTCCTGGGTCACCAGGCCGCTCAGTGGTATAAATTAATATTTGGATTTTTGAATAAGAAACCAAAAACTGGTCTTCGTGACATTTGGAGCATTGAGATAAAGCATCAAATTACTGCGTCTCAATGGCCACGAATCTGGACTTGGAGAATGAGATATACGGTGTCTGCATCTATGAGACAAACGTGGTTTTTCTTTTTACATAGAGCATGTTGGACTCCGGTTAGATTACAGAAATCAGATAGCTCCAAGTCTAATAGATGTTGGCACTGTCATCTTGAACTGGGACATTAGATCATTTATTATATTATTGTCCCTTGATACTTCAATTTTGGAGATCCATTTGGGATCAGGTGAACAAAGTAATGGAAAATCCATGGCACTGTGCTATTTGCCACTTTGATGAGAGCTAAAAGCCAAATATCATCTCACAATAACAAACTTCTCTTTATTATGACAGGGGTTGCCATACAGCTTATTTTAAGGAATTGGAAAAAACTGGGATCGAATGAACTATACCTTTTGGTGGGAGTCTCTGTGTCACGTCTTTAAAATGGAACGTATTATGGCTAAACAACAGGGACATTATAAGAAGTTTCTGATGATCTGGGAACCATTGACAAAATTTTGAAAAGAGTGATTGTTGATTTTGCCCTTTGTTCATGCACGTCCAGGGTGGGTGGGTGGGAGGGGGGGTTGGAAAATATTTTTAATTCTTTAATTTGAGTGCAATTTTTGAATATGAGTATGGGGGGGTGATATATCTATTTGTCATAGATTACAATTTTGATTGAACTTAAGTGATTTTATAGTGTAATATGATTGTATAATATGTTGCACTTATTTATGGCTTCAAAATGAATAAAGATTAAAATAATAATAATAATAATAATTTAAAAAAAAAAAATATATATATATTGTTACTTTATTTTTCCTTTTCATGCTACAACTATGCCTGATTTTTAAGTTACTTTATAAATGATGTCATACATTTATACCATCTTCCTCTAACAGGTTTCTTTTATTTACATTTAGCTAACTTTCCGCCAGGGGTCGAGCATGACAGGGAAATTCCAGTTCTCAAAATAAAGGTAAGGAAATAGCATGGTGTTTTGTTTGTTTTCAAAGTACCATATTTTTAGGCATATCTATGTACAAACTAGTATAATTTGGGCCGACCTATGTACAAACTAGTATAATTCATTCTATACAAGTTTATTTTTCTAAGACAAGCTAATTGTAAAATTAACACATTTATTTTTAAGGACTTTTCTTTTTAGGTTCTTGCAGGCGTTACGAGGGGCTGCTGAAAAGCTCTCAGCCCAAGAAGAGAATGATGTGGAGCTATGAGAGAAGCTGATATGCACGGACGGAGAGAGGGACCTTGGGGTGATAGTGTCCGAAGATCTAAAGGCGAAAAAACAGTGTGATAAGGCAGTGGCTGCTGCCAGAAGGATTCTGGGCTGTATAAAGAGAGGCGTAGTCAGTAGAAGGAAGAAGGTGTTGATGCCCCTGTACAGGTCATTGGTGAGGCCCCACTTGGAGTATTGTGTTCAGTTTTGGAGACCGTATCTGGCGAAAGACGTAAGAAGACTTGAGGCGGTCCAGAGGAGGGCGACGAAAATGATAGGAGGCTTGCGCCAGAAGACGTATGAGGAGAGACTGGAAGACCTGAATATGTATACCCTAGAGGAAAGGAGAGACAGGGGAGATATGATTCAGACGTTCAAATACTTAAAGGGTATTAACGTAGAACAAAATCTTTTCCAGAGAAAGGAAAATGGTAAAACCAGAGGACATAATTTGAGGTTGAGGGGTGGTAGATTCAGGGGCAATGTTAGGAAATTCTACTTTACGGAGAGGGTGGTGGATGCCTGGAATGCGCTCCCGAGAGAGGTGGTGGAGAGTAAAACTGTGACTGAGTTCAAAGAAGCGTGGGATGAACACAGAGGATTTAGAATCAGAAAATAATATTAAATATTGAACTAGGCCAGTAACTGGGCAGACTTGCACGGTCTGTGTCTGTGTATGGCCGTTTGGTGGAGGATGGGCTGGGGAGGGCTTCAATGGCTGGGAGGGTGTAGATGGGCTGGAGTGGGTCTTGACGGAGATTTTGGCAGTTGGAACTCAGGCACAGTACCGGGTAGAGCTTTGGATTCTCGCCCAGAAATAGCTAAGAAGGAAAAAAAAAAAAAAAATTTAAATTGAATCAGGTTGGGCAGACTGGATGGACCATTCGGGTCTTTATCTGCCGTCATCTACTATGTTACTATGTTACTATGAAACTTACAAGTTATTCCACACTTTTCTTGATCCTGTACAATTTATGTGTGTGAAAATACAGTGCAACTACAAAATCCTGCAAACAAAATGTAAAGGGACACTCCCTCTTCACCCTCCCCTCACTAAAACTGTTGTCTGCCCTGGTGAAGCACAGTTTATTGACCTAGTTTGCCATGAGCTGTTTCGCTTCCAGTAGCTTCTTACCTGTGACTTTTCAACGGATGCATTGTGCTTATCACACATGGGGCTGATCTCCATGCCTCGCTCCCTTTCCCGGTCCCCTTGCCTGAAGAACTCCTCCATTATCCTGTCGGTCCACTGGCGGTACAGCTGGAGGGGCTTGGTTGGGTTGCTCAGATCTGCACAATGCACCATGTTCTGCAGAACCTAAAATAAACATGAAGACACACGACTGGCTGAGCACCTGCTGTGCTATTACACCACAGAGAGAAGGTTCATGGTCTTCATTTGCACATTGACTGACTGTGAAATCAACACTCCAAGAGGCTCAGAGTGTAAGGTTTATTCCACACTGAAAGTCATCACAATGTGTCTGGATATTTCTCACACTTGCATTAATAGTCACAGATAATCACACTTTGGATGCGTGGAGTCTAGTTTGCTCTGGCATTTCTGTTTTTATGGCTAAACAGAGATTATTACAGACAAAACTGAAATCTCAACCCCAGCTGCATTTTTTCTTCCACATGAAACAACTGAAAAATGAATGCAAATGAATGTAACAGAGGAATGTGATAGAGAGAGAAAGCACCTCTGTCTGCATAACCGATGTTCAGAACCTAACACCGGCACTAGAGGCAACAAGTGCCAGTGTTAGGCATGAGTACAAGGAACAGCGTGGACAAGAAAGTCAGTGCAAATAGCGTACAAATGAAGTCAATCAAGCTACTCAGACATTACCTCCCAATGCTCAGAAATAGTGCTCTTAAAAAACTCTGCCCTACCGCAGGAAACCTAATGCCAGCTTGGAGCTGACATTAGGATAGAGGTGTTTTAACGGCTGCAGCTGAAGCCGCAGCTTATACACGTGTATTTTAAAGGCCGCAGCTTTAAGGGCTTGTTACAGTCCCTCATCAATACATTTGAGGAGATGAGATGTTAGTGGGAATGAACCGAACCTTGCTGGGAGATGATTCACGACTGCACGGCTGAAGAGGGTAGGTGTAAGTTGAAGTGCATGATGGGACTGTCCTCTTCCTGGCTCCCTGACATGAACACAGGAGCCTTGCTTACACCCAGCTCTTGTGCATAAGAGCCAGGCACGTTCCTTCTCCTTACTGAAAAACAATTTCCCAATGTTCATCACTAACAGTGCGCATATTATTTGCATGCTATTAGTGTTGAACCCTGGGAAGTAATTTTTTGGCACTGTTCCCTATGGTATTCTCCTGTGCTGTAGGAGTTCTGTGCATCAGCCAGGACTCATAAAACAGCTCCACTATGGAGCTATTAAATGTGCACAGGGAAAATATGTTTTGCTCAATTTTGGATTCTTGGTCGTTTATGGACCAGTCTGTTTCACATATTAGTGTCAATAAAAATGTTAAGCATTAGAACGACTTAAGAGGTTGGGTCTCTTCAGCTTGGAAAAGGTACTGCTGAGGAGAGATAAGATTGAGGTCTACAGAACCTGAGTGGTGTAGAATAAGTAAGAATGAGTTGACATTTTTCATCCTTTTTGTAAAAAAAATTATAAAAAAACCAGAGGACAGTCAATGAAATGACACTTACCCCTCAATATTTGTGGGTTCGGCACTCGTGACTTCGATTGTTCATGGTGTCTCCCCCACCCCCAGACTTACTTTCTTTTACTTATAAGCACAATGGCACGAAGAACAGGGACCAGAATATTCTTTATTCAGATGACCCGAATATCCCAGTTCTTGAAAGATACTCACATGTTTAACAATTGGAGAGGATTTCAGCGTATTTAGCACATGCAAGTACTTTTCAAGAATTGGGATATTCTATTCTATGAGACTTTGCTATCCTTGATAGGCTGGATGTACTGAAGAGACAAATTGTTTTACAAACCCCTAACGTGGGTTTCTGCCTAAACACAGGCCATGTCGACTCATCCGAATAGAGAATATTCTGGTCCCTGTTCTTCAGGCCATCGTGCTTCTTTTTGTTTGCATGCTTTGCACGCTTTGAGATCCCGTTCTTTGTTTTCTTAGACAGTTCAGTACAGTGACAGGATGGCAGATAGTGACTCTATTCCACCACAAAAATAGGAGACAACCCTCAAAAGGATTTCAAACAATATCAAAAAGTACTCACTAAAATAATCCCTATATGAAAATATATAAAAACCAAAATATTCAGTACACAATAATGAATAATAGTGCTCATTCTCATTAACACCAATTAGCACTGGCAACAGTGAATCAAATAAGGTGTTAGATAGATCATGGCACTCCCTTCCTGCCGCCTATAATATATAAAGCAGTCGCTTAAAAATCAAAAAAGAAAGCACTTATCTTGTTAAGATCTTGTCTGTATAATTCAATAGGAGTGCAAGCTTCGAGAGGGTAGCGCTAGCGTCATAAGCAGCTGATTCTGTTGTCGGAGCTCACCGAAAAGTGAAACTCAGTGTCTGAACTCAAACAGTTCAAAATTCAAAAATTCAAACATCATCATTCTTGCTAATTCTCTCCAAGCAGGATTTTAAGAGACTTGCTTTATATATTATAGGAGGCAGGAAGGGAGTGCTATGATGTATCTAACACCACCTTATTTGATTCACTGTTGCCAGTGTTAATGTGACTGAGCGCTATTATTCATTATTACTGAATATTTTGTTTTTTATATATATTCATATAGGGATTTTTTTAGAGAGTGACTCTACACATCTTGCACTAGCCTCTGTCTCTTTCTCTCTCTCTTATTCCTCACCAGCTCTGCTCCCCCACTACCTAGCTTTCCTCCATCCCAGTCTCTGTTCTCTTCTTTCACCTTCCACTTTCTTTCTCCTTTATAGCAGTTTCTTTCCTCTCTAGGCCCCACTAATCTGTCTCTCTGCCTTTCTCATTCCCTCTTTCCCATCTTTTCTTCATCCAACCAACCTTTCTCGCACCTCTTTCATTCATCAGCCTCTGTATCTCCACTACCACCCCTATTTGCCTCTCTTCCCTACTTCCTGCTCCTGCCTTAATGCCAGTCCCTATGGATCAATCATCTTGTTTCTGCCCATGACGGAGTTATCTTGACTAATTTATCTGCTTTATCCCCACTATCTTTATGCTAACCTAGGTGCTGTCAGAGCTCCTGTTTGCATCTCTCTCTTGTCCTCCTTCCCCCTCTCAAAGAAGTCACTCTTCCTTCTTCCTCTCTCCTTTTCCCACCAGTCTCTGAGATCATCCACCTGCCTGTGCCCACTTGCCACCACTGCTGCCTACCTGTAGATTCTCATAGGCCATTCCTGCTGCCCCAAGTGTGTTGTTCTAAGAGCCCCAGCAAACGCATCTTCCTCAGTTCATCATAGAGACACGAGAAATGTGACAGACTTTATACTGGGTTTTATTTTGTAGGGTAAACCCTTTCCTTTTTTCTTTACCCCAGAAAAACAGAAACATAGAAGTGTGGAATAATGCAGAAATTTAAGCTAGAAAACAAAATGGGGCTCATAATCAAAAAATAAATACGTCTAAAAACCCGCCTAAATCAGTACTTGGATGATCAAAAAGACAGGTTGTCCAAGTATTGATAATCGAAACAGGTTTTAGACGTATCTAAAAACATCTTAGGCCTTTTCAGTGCTGCTGTACGCCCAGAGTGAAAAGGGGCAGTTTTGAAAGTGTGGTTAGTGCGGGAGGTAGGCGGAATGTGGACTGACCTAGACTTAGTCGTACTGCAAGTATAATCGAAAGTTTAACGAGACTGCCTAGATGGAACTTATACATAGTGACTTAGGTGATCTAAAAACAGGTCTAAATGCCAAAGGTATCCAAAGTGACAAGCAGGGACAAAGTAAAGACCCCCACACACTCCCCCAGTTTTCAATGATCCCCCCTCCCTGCCATAAAAATCAGAATAAAAACGTGCATACCTGCCTGCAGAACATCAGCACCTAACATAGAAAAGCCTAGTAGAACTGCACAGACATGGCCTATGTAGTTTGGGGGGTGGGCTAGTGAACCATAGAGAGGAGGACCCAGGCCCATAAGCTACTCATACCACTGCATTCATGGTGAAACATATGTACCCACCAAAACCCTATTGTACTGCCATATAGGTGGCACCTGCAGCCATAAGGGCTGCTGGGGTGGTAGACAGGTGGCTATAGTAGGTTTTGGGGGGGCTCACCATGACTTATAAGGAAGTTGTGGTGAGATGTGTATTTTGCACCCTTTTTGTGAAGTTCGTAGCAGTGCCCCATTACTCTGTTGCCACGTCTGGGTGGCCAGTCAATCACTTTGCTGGCCTCTCCCATGTCCAAAAGGTCTTGTTCTAGGCATTTTTGACTTGGACAAATTTTTGGACGAGAATGTGGTATAAAGATAGACGACTTAGCAGTCTGGACAATCAAACAGAAGTACAAGTAGACGATTCTCCTCCCCCCAATTTTTTTTTTAATGTATCTTTCGAGAATGGACTTTGGACATTTCTGACTTTGGGCAACTAGCGACTTAGGTCCAAAATGGACTTAAGACGTCCTAATAATTACATTATAAACCTGAAGGTCTGGATTTGGGCTGATATCTGGACACCGAAGATCACAATCGACAGAGGCTATTTTCAGCTTCAACTTGTTTTGGAATTATATTCCTGAAAGGGTTTGTTAAATGATAAAACTCAACTAAATTTGTTTGAATTTGGCCAGTCTCCCCTGGAACACGATTCAAAACTAAGGAAGAAAGTTATCAACATCAGCTACCATTATGATGTGCTATTTTACTATTCAGATACTGAAAAAAAGGTTTATAATATTACATAAAGTGTTAAATTGAAGGAAAAAGGATCTCAAAAATCCATGCCAAAGATCATTACAATCTCAAATGGCTAACCTGTGGATGGGGGTTTCGTTCATTGATCTTTAAAAAACCTTCAAAGGAACTCAATTGCATGCACAAACTAACAATCTTATCTCATGCAAAAATTCTCTTTTATCTTTTTTAATTTTTGTACTTTTTTGCCCCATAGGGTTAGTGTTATAACGAACTGTTTTTTAATCATTTATATTTCTTTGTATTTTTTGATAAACAATTGATTTATAGTAAAGTCATCTTGTAAACACAACTAGTAAATTGCGAGAAAAATTACAACATTGAGTAAATTGTTTTTCAAAAAATCGTAAGGAAGTGCCTAGCGCTTGACACAACACTTATACTCTTCTTTAGTGTCAACCATCAACTTGTTTTACTAAGGGCTCCTTTTACAAAATTTATCGCACGCAACTTTTTATCGCACACTAACCCCCGCGCTAGCCAAAAAACTACCGCCTGCTCAAGAGGAGGTGGTAGCGGCTAGCGCAGCTGGCAAATTAGCACTATTACATGCATTAAACTGCTAACTCGGCTTCGTAAAAGGAGCCCTAAGTATGTAGATAGGATAGCTTTCTATGTCAAATTTTCTGACAGGACCTGTTTCACCCTACACATTGGGCTTTTTCAAGATGAATGTCGGTAGTTTAATGCGCAATCTGCGATGACATGGCTCTTACCTGCTCAATGCCATGTCACTTATGCATGCGATAAGATTGTTAGTTTGTGCATGTAATTGAGTTTCTTTGAAGGCTTTTTAAGGATCGATGACCGAAAGCTCCAACCACAAGTTAGCCAATTGAGATTGTAATGATCTTTGCCGTGGATTTCTGAGATCCTTTTTCCTTCAATTTAGCACTTTCTGTACCGTGTTTTCACGCATATAATGCGCATACGTGTATAACACGCATACGCGTATAGCGCGGGGGTCCAAACCATTTGTGTAAAAATTTTTTTATATAGCACGAACACGCGTATACCGCGCATGCTGCTATAACCTCCTCCCGCCACTCCCTCTTCTGGCCTGCGAACCAGCATCCTCCCCCCCCGCTCGCGTCACCCCCCCTCCCCCGCGATCCTACATCCCCCCCAGCACCGCAAAGACATCGGTCGCTTACCTGATTGGGCACCAGTACCAGCACCAATGCACAGGACGTGCCAGTGCCAGTGCCCGAAGATCCTCCCTTGTTGGGCTGGGCTGGGCGGTGCGAGGGAGATCCTCCCTCTTCCTTGTGCCGGGCTGGACTGGGCTTTGAGCATGCGCAAATGCTCAAAGCCCAGTCCAGCCCGGCACAAGGAAGAGGGAGGATCTCCCTCGCCCAGCCCAGCCCAGCCCAGCCCAACGAGGGAGGATCTTCGGGCACTGGACTGGCTTGTCCTGTGCATTGGTGCTGGTGCCCAATCGGGTAAGCGACCGATGTCTTTGCGGTGCTGGGGGGGATGTAGGATCGCGGGAGAGGGGGGGTGACGCGAGCAGGGGGGAGGATGCCGGTTCGCAGGGGGGATGCCGGATCGCACTGAAAAAAAAATTTGTATAACGCGCTCACACATATAACGCGCATGGTTATACTCGGTTTGTAAAATCGTTTATAACGCGCGCATTATATGCATGAAAATACGGTAATATTGTAAACCTTTTTTGAGTATCTGAGATTTGCTGTGGTTTACATACATTTTCACTAGTTTTGTGGTCTTTTTGATAGTTTAACTATTTTATTATTCATCCCCAATTATAAATAACTAGGTCTCAATGCATAAAATGAGATTTGTGCTAAAATAGCTCAAGTTGGTGGTAAAATAACACATCTTAACTGTGGCTCACATCGATAACCATGCCTCTAAATCTCTGTTTAACATGAAGCTTGGGAATTAACATTAGGGCACCACAAATTATCACTGAGGGCCTTGGAATCTAGGTCTAAATATTACATGCACATTCATCTTGCAAATAGAAACTCAAAGTAAATTAACATGGGGGGGGGGAAGGAAATCAACCACACCGTTTCTCACCTGAATTCTGTCTGAATAGTTGTCCAGAAGGAGAACACCTGAGCTTGTCACTTTCTTTGTCTCGACCATAGTCTTCAAATCAGCCAGTAAGTTCATATGTTTAGACATGTCTGTTGCAAGCACCTTGAGAGGGAAGAAGGCAACCTGATCAGAGAACGGCCAGTTCTAAGCAGAATTTTGCAAGATTCCAGTGCAGCAGATCACATGGAGAATATGTACATTAAATTGGAAATTTAGTTATAGCCCAACTTTATCCAAGGCGAGGAACTTAATAACATATATAATGAAAATACATACATCACAGTTTACAAATAGAAACAATCACTTTACTACAAAACAGCAGTGCAACAAAACAGTTCTGGTAAACACTCTATAACAATTGTAGGCTTGGATATTAGATCAGAACTTTGAACATTCAGTATAAAACCTCAAACATATGCATGGACCCAGGGATATCTGTAAGCACCCAACCATAAGACTATGGGTCTCACTATGCTTACAGCTATGGGCGCTGGAATGGGGAGAAGCCACGGATGCTATGGCATGCCCAAAAATTTCTCACACTCTGCTACCGGTTCTGCTGTTTCAACAGTGCCAAAATAAAGATAAAGGTGTCCTGGGCCACTCTATTCATCTTCACGGCTGCTGGATTTGCCCCAGAACTGAAAGTGATGTCAGAAGGAGGCAGGATTGGCAGCCATGAAGATAATTAGAGCAGCCCTGCGATTCCTTTATCTTTGTTTTGACATCAATGGAGAGAGGGGAGAGACACACTGAAAGGAAGGGAGATGGAGGGAGGTCAGGCAATGGATGGGAAGGAGGAGAGAGAAGGTCCAGGTGCTGGATGGAAAGGGGAAAGAGGGGGTCAGGTGCTGGGTGGAAAGGGTGATGTAATCTTTTGGGTTTTTATATTGTCTAGTCTATCTTGGGTCCTGGGTAGAGAATGACATGGTGACTGTTACCTGCAGTTAGCTGTAGGTAACCCGAAAGAATGGGGAAAAAATCAACTATTCACCACCCCATGGAGTGGTGAATGGCTTTGTCCCCACAGTAAAAAATCTGCTGTGAGTTGCCTCCCTTCCCACCCTTCCTGGTCAGCATCTGGAGAGAGAGAAGGACAGACGCTGGAAGGAAGGGGGGAGAGAGAGCGAGGGATAGACACTGGAAGGAAGGGGGAGAGAGAGAGGAACAGATGCTGGAGGGAAAGGGGAGAGAGAGAGAAGGATAGACACTAGAAGGAAGGGGGAGAGAGAGAGGAACAGACGCTGGAAGGAAAGGGGAGAGAGAGAGAGGGATAGACACTGGAAGGAAGGGGGAGAGAGAGAGGAACAGATGCTGGAAGGAAAGGGAAGAGAGTGAGGGATAGACGCTGGATGGAAGAGAGAAAGAGAGAGAAGGGCAGATGCTGGATAGAAGTAGAGAAGAAGCAGACACTGAATGGAAGGGAGGAAAGGGGGCAGATGCTGGATGGAAGAGTCCAAGAAAGAAGGTCAAGTACTAGATGGAAGGGGAGAAGTAAAGAGGGTCAGGCTCTGCATGGAAGGGGAGGGAGAGAGGGATCAGGCACTGGATGGAAGGAGAAGAGAGAAGATCAGGCATTGGATGGAAGGGAGGATAGAGAGAGAGAGGGGGGAGGCAAGCACTGGATGAAAGGGGGAGAGTGAGAGGGTGGAGACACTGGATGGAATAGGGTAGAGAAAGGAGCAGACGCTGGATAGAGGGGGAAAAGAGAGGGGGCAGATTGAAAAATGTACTTAGTCAAATTAAATGGTATCATTATTACTACTACTTATATTGCCCAAATTTTGTTTTATTTGTATTTGTTAACCTATAGTGTAATGATTGAAATATATCAGTTTTTGAAATTTACTTCTGCTATTTTTATATTTTGAACAGTACAGGTATCCTTCCCAGGAACACAACAGGGTGCTTGGGCCAGCAGAAATACATGCCATGGCTCCATTGGCCTGATCTGCTGCAAGGCAGAATACAACAGTAAGGCCAGCAGTAAGACAGGGAACAGGGAGGAATCTGGAAAGGCAGATTCTAGTGTGGTTTTTGAGTTAGTAAGCCATGTGACTTATGGACCATGTGAAAAGTCTAATGAGATGTCTACTTGAAGATTACATCATAAAGACAACATAAGAACCTATGAGCATTTATAAAATATGTATTCATAGGGTTACCATATTAAAAAAAAGAAAACCCTGACTACATGACCTGGTCCTGTTCTGCCTCCAGCCCCACCCCATTCCACCCTCCAGCCCCGCCTCCAGAAAGCCTCCTCTCTTTTCTACGAGCTCCGGCTGTGTCTGGAGGGCTCGGAGCATGCGTGGATGCGTGACGTCATCCACACATGTTCAGAAGCCCTCCAGACATGGCCAGAGCTTGTAGAGGCTCCCCAAAACCCAGACAAACGCTGAGTTTTGGAAAGTCCAGACAGTCCTCTAAAAAGAGGACATGTCCGGGATTTCCCAGACATCTGTTAACCCTATATTCAAACCCAGCTCCAGTGTGCAGACACTGATGTACACATTTATATCTGTTCTGAAGCATGTACTGTGAACACATTGAGCTTGGGGACTAGGCATGCATGACTTTCTGTTTTGGCAATATTGTTATATGTGACTAGGAAAATGATAAAAATAAATGCTGCAAAAGTAATGTGGTAATACTCACAATGTCAATGACCATTTTCCTCAGTGATTGTCTCTGCTTTTTGGTCAAATTCTGGAAAATGTCACAGTTCTCCTCCTGTAGCAATTTGAATCCCACAGCTAAGTGATGATTCTCCAGCACTGATGAATCATTGTACATCAAGGCAAGTTCCGAGTCTGAAAGGAACCCAGCAGGCAGAGGGTTAACAAAGGACTTTTTCATCTGCAGCTGGCACTACAAAAACCTTTTTTAATACGTAAACACTGGGATTTTCTCGACGTGTTGCAAAATATATCAGCAATTCTTAAAAACAGCTTAGTTGGCTAAGAGTTCCTTTAACTAAAATTTAGTGTGTGTTAACAGACATTAGCACGCGCTAAGTGGCCCACAGATATAACACTGGAAGCAAAGCATTTAGACCCCGATTCTATACACGGTGCCTAGCAACTCTCATTCATCCGCTAGATGCCATTTATAGAATCACGCCTAGCAGTGACTAGTAGACATTAAAACCTTAGGTTCACTCCCATTTATGCCTGGGTTTTCTTGGCCTAAATGAGTGCACTTAAGTCAAACCACGCCCAGAATCTGCCTCTAGCCATGCCTACTTTCTGATATCAAGCTGATTATCTTTAAAAAAATAATTTAAATTACATTTTAATGGTGCTTTTCAATTATCTAGTATAAAACAGGAGAGTCAAATCCACAAACACAAAATTGCAAGACAAGAAGTGGAAATGTCCTATACAGACTGGTGAACTCAACTGTATTGCAAAAATGTCCTTTTATTTATCCAAAAGTAACTCAATGACTTGACATGTACATGTTTCGGCCAAGATGGCCTGCCTCAGGAATCTTAAAAATCTCGTGGTTGATACGAATAAATAAGTCCACAAAAGAACATACACTCAAATCATGACTGCAGAATTATGGATGGCTAAATAGAAGATACCAAATTTCTGTGTTTTAAGCTATGCTATGTTCCTTCTTGCTTTGGGGAATGGTTTCCTTTCCTCACTCCATTCTCCTCCAGAACTACAACAAGCTTGGAGTGCACAGGAGTGTCTCCTGCATACTTGTCTTGCCAACTAGATATCTCTTTTTGTTTCTTACCTACATACAGGAAAAGAACCAGCAAATACAAGGAGACAGTGGCAAATGGGATGACAAAAAAAAAAAAATCAGATGGCCCTAGAAGAGACAGAATGAAAAGAAAGAGGGGGCAGAGGGCCGATAAGAGGGCAAACAAGGATTAGTAGAGGGAAAAGGAGAGTGAGAGGAGGCAGAAAACAAAAGTATAAAAAGGAAAACATAGGGTCTGATATTTAGTCTGCAGGAGGCAGCCTGGCTACTTCCTGCGATATTGTTCCCTCTAAGCGGGCGGGTGTTGTGAGCAAACTTTTTTCACTGTGAGCTAAAAATATCGGGCGCCAGCAAGTTATGAGCCAAATAAATATGTTGCTTTCTACCACAGAACTTCCTTACGTTTGTATGGAATCTATCCCCTTTCAACTTTAGAGAGTGCCCTCTCGTTCTCCCTGCCTTAGCTACTAAGTCTATTCCCTTCAGTACCTTGAATGTTTCTATCATGTCCCCTCTCAATCTCCTCTGCTCAAGGGAGAAGAGGCCCAGTTTCTCTAATCTTTCGCTGTACGGCAACTCCTCCAGCCCCTTAACCATTTTAGTTGCTCTTCTCTGGATCCTTTCGAGTAGTACCGTGTCCTTCTTAAAGTACCAGTGCTGGACGCAGTACTCCAGGTGAGGGCGTACCATGGCCCGGTACAGCAGCATGATAACCTTCTCTGTCTCTTCAGTCCAGCATCTGCCCCTTCCATTCACTGTCTGTCTTTCCCTGCCATCTCTCCTCCTGCCCCCCCCCACCCCCCAATTTGGTCTAGCATCCATCATCTTCCTTCTGTTCCCCTCATGGTCTGGCATCTCTATCCTTCCCTCCCCCCTGTGGTTTTTAGCATATCTCTCTTCTCATTTCCTCCACTCAGATCTGATCATTCTCTGCTCTCTCTTCCCTTTTCTTCTCTGGTCTTCCTTCTCTATTTTCTGCCTCCATCTAAATTAAATTCTTTCTTACTATTTAGTCCCATTTCCCTCTTTTCACTGTGTCTACACACAGCTTGTCACCCCTTTCCCTCACCCCTCCATTATCTTACTATTTTCTTCCCCCTTTATTTATCTCCTCCTTCCATCCAGTATGTGTTCTTTCCCCACTTCCATTCAGCATCTGCTCTCCCTTCTCAACTGACATCCATCTGCCTTCTGCTCTCTCTCCCTTCTTCTCACTTCCATCATCTGTCCCCTTCTCTCTCTCTCTCTCTCATCTCCTCCATTCCATCATCTGCCCCTTCTCTCTCTCTCTCTCTCTCCCCCCCCCAACTTCCATCATCTGCCCCCCTTCCCCTCCCCTTTGTGGGTCGCTTTCTTTCCCCTGAGGGTGGCTCATGTCACAGGGGAAGCTTTGGCCGAGCAGAACCGCTTGATTGACAGTGGAACTTACTTGATTGATGTCGATGCTGGGGCCCGTTGCCGTTTGAAGGAAAAAAAAAAAGGTGGAAAAAAGGAACCTGTAAAGGCGAGAGGAAGGGAAACCTCCAGGACAGCTGCTTTTTGCCCTCCTTCAGCGGCCCAAGAGTTCAGACCAGCAGCGGCAGCTCTGTATGCTTTTAACTTCGGCACAGAGCTGCCCCTAATCAATAGTTTAGCGCGGTTTCATGAGGCAGCCTCGGGGCCTTTGATAGCCGGCCCGCTTCGATGATGCGATGTGGGCCGGCCTAGCAAAGGCCCCGAGGCTGCCTTATGAAACCGCGCTAAACTATTGATTAGGGGCAGCTCTGTGCCGAAGTTAAAAGCATACACAGCTGCCGCTGCTGGTCTGGAGGTGCGGAGACAAGGCAGGAGGCAAACGCGGTGGAAGGCAGGAGTCCCGGCGAAGGCAGGAGTCCCGGCACAGCGACTACAACAGGAAGTTGCAAGTCAGCTGACGCCGGCCTTTCGTTGCGGCAGGGACCGAATCCTTCGCGGACCGGCAAGATTTTGTTTGCGGACCGGCGGTTGAAGAACTGTGCTCTACACTGTGTGCGCTGTGACGAGAAACTTGTGCGCTGCGAGGTAATATTTTGAGCGCCAGCGCACCCCAGCGCAGCTTAGCGGGAACGCTGTTGGTGATCCCGGATATTCAAAGCCAGGGTTGTATCTGGCCCCAGCATCGAATATCCAGGGCAAAGTTTGGTGGATCGCACCTATCCGGCCAAGCCAAATTTCATAGGCTGGCTGGCTAAGACTAAACAGCTAAAGACAGGCTGGCCTTTTAGTCAGGTTTATCTGGCCACATGCCTTAGCCAGCCAGCTGTTGAAAATTAGTGGTGACTGGCTATGTTGCACGGCATAGCCAGTCACTGGGCTGGTCAGCAACATAGCCAAACAGGACTTAGCCAGGCGTGAACTGTTCCTGGCTGGCTAAATCCCTCTGAATATCAGAGGGGGGGGGGGGGGTATAGAATTCCTAAGAGACCAGTTGTTTCAGGTTTAGGTATCATTAATAGCAGGTAAACGTGTGCACCAATTTTTTTGAGATACAGTGGCATTTATGCATTATAAAATACATGGTAAGCAGCTCCTTTTATCTCTTTCCCAGCAGATACCCATTTCCCATTCAGAACAGGCCCCTTTTCTAGCAGTAGACCACTCTGCATAATGGTCTATGTATCCACATATTCCCACCGTCTCTTAGAAAATAGTTTGCAACACATAATTCTGAATGAATATACATACATACCATTTCTACACATGCAAGCTTTATGGGGGAAGCCAGTTCTATAAAGACACATAAGTGCCTGCGTGCCTTTATAAAATACTAGGGGCAGAAAACAAAACACATCTACTCCTGGGTCATAAAAAAGTATGTGTAATCTTGGTTTCCACTTATACATGTCTGTGTGCACCCAATGGGGTAATTTTATAAAGCCAAGTTTTTACACATGGGAAATGTTTATAAAATTAAAGATATTTACTGTGATATTCAGCAGCAACTGGCTAAATGTGTGCAGGTAATTCCACTGCACTAATGGCTGTCCTAGATATAGCCACTGCACAAATGGCTGTCCTAAATATAAGTGCACAAAACTTGTGAGATCTAACCAGATAATTAGTTGCAACTTCAGCTGGTTAGCTGCTGCTGGTTCTATTCAGGGCTCAGAGGGGTTCTGGATAACTATGTCATCCTTAGTGCAGGGGTAGGGAACTCCGGTCCTCGAGAGCCGTATTCCAGTCGGGTTTTCAGGATTTCCCCAATGAATATGCATTGAAAGCAGTGCATGCAAATAGATCTCATGCATATTCATTGAGGAAATCCTGAAAACCTGACTGGAATACGGCTCTCAAGGACCGGAGTTCCCTACCCCTGCTGTAGTGCTTAAGACATGATGTGGATATCCAAAGACAGCTGCTAGCACTCACACAGAGACTGCCACCCTCAGAACAAATTAGCACTTCTGGTTATTGATACCCGGGTTTCACAGATAGCTGTTAAGACTTGATGGAGCTCATAATGGATTATTTGGTGGTGCTTGGAGAGACATTATTCATTTTACCACAGGTTCTGCATATGAAATAATTCATACAGAAAAGACTGTAAAGCTGTAAGAAGTGAAATGGTTTAATTAAACGTGGCTCTCAAATTTACATTAAGTAATCAGCCTGTCAAACAAAAAACGTATTTGTTTAAACGGACTTCTTTATGTTTACATTTGACACTACTGTCTTTCTGATGAATATTTTGCCTGGATATTTTGCAGCCACAAAGATTAAATAAATGGTACCCAAACATAGAGTAACACTGATTACCAAATTCTGCGCCCAAATTTGGCGTGAGGATTTACACCAACTATAATCAAGTGTAGATCCTGATGCATATCTGCAGTATTGTATAATACTGTGTACAATTTTCCAGAACACCCATAACCCGCCCATGTCCTTCCCAATTTAGAGAATGACACGGTGACAAAATTCATCACCATTCCCGTCCCCGCGGATAACCGCGGGAAATAATCCCATGTCATTTTCTAGTGTCTATTTCAACCTCAGTCCTTCTACACCAGCATTCTTCAAAGCAAAGCTTGCGGGTCAGTGGTTGTGGCCATTCATATTCTGATTCTTCCCTCTATCCTTAAAGAATGACATGAAGATGGTTTACCATGGTTATCCGCGGGGACGGGAACGGTGATGAATTTAGTCACCGTGTCATTCTCTACTTCCCATGAAAACACCCTCTTTGCAGTTACACACAGATCAGTTTAGCTGCTGTCCTATATCTGGGTGTATAAGTGTATTTCTGCACCAATCTGCTGTTTCAGCCACATTTTGATACTTTGCCCATTAGAAGGGGTTAGAGACCCTGAAGATGTGAGTTCCATTCCCACTGCAGTTCCTTGTGACTCTGGGCAAGTCACTTAAACATTTCATTGTCCCAGGTATAAAATAAGTACACGCACCTGTCTAAAAGATGTAAACCTTTTTGACTATGTAAACCACACAGAAAAAATGGTATACAAGATCCTTCCCCTTTATCCATGCTTATCCTTGTGACCCTGGGCAAATCACTTAATCCCTCTATTGCCCCAGGTACATTCAATAGATTGTGAGTCTGCCAGGACAGGTAGGGAAAAATGCTTTAATACCTGAATAAATTAATGTAAACCCTTATGGGCTCTCTGGGGTGAACAATATAGAAAATTGAATGAATGAATGAATAAATACATTTAAAAGCACTCAATGAAGTCAGGCAAATGCTTGTTCAAAGAAAAACAGATTTCAGGGCCTTTTTAAAACTGCAGCTCATTCCAGAGCTTAGGGGCTAAGAAAAAGAATGTTAAGGGGCTCATAATCGAAACTTAAACACGTCTAAAAACCTGCCCAAGTCAGCACTTGGTTGTCCTAAAAGACAGGTCATCCAAGTGCCAATAAACAAAACAGCTTTTTAGTTGTATCCAGACACTTTTTAGGCCTCTGAATCCCGCTGTGCGCCCAGAGCTGAAAGGAGCGGGATATGGGCAGACCTAGACTTAGACGTCCTGCAGGGATAATCAAATGTTTGACAAGACTTCCTATGCAAAACTTATACGTTGTGAGTTAGACCAGATAACCACTGCAGGGACAAAGTAAAGACCCACGCACACTCTCCCCGTGTTTACTGACCCCATTGCACCCCCACAAAGTTCAGAATAAAAACGTACATACTTGCCTCCAGAACATCAGCACCTGTTATAGGAAAGTCTAGTAAAGCTGCACAGAGGTGGCTTAAGTAGTCTGGGTGGTGGGCTACTGAACCATAGAGAGGAGAACCCAGGCCCAAAGCCACTCTAACCACTACATTAATGGAAAATGTGAGCCCATCAAAGCCCTACTGTACTGCCATATAGGTGGCACCTGCAGCCATAAGGGCTATTGGGGTTGTAGACAGGTGGCTATGGGTTTTTGGGGTGTTTGGGGAGCTCACCATAACCTATAAGGGAGAGGTGGAAACAGATACTGTGTCTGAATTCAAGAGGGCCTGGGATAGGCACGGGGGATCTCTCAGAGAAAGAGATAATGGTTACTGTGGATGGGCAGACTAGATGGGCCATTTGGCCTTTATCTGCCGTCATGTTTCTATGTTCTGGTGAGATGTTTGTGTAGCACCCTTTTTGTGAAGTTCACAGTAGTGCCCTATATGGTGTCCTTCTGCTCTATTGCCATGTCTGAGTGACCAGTCTATTACAGGACTTGACTCTCCCACTTCCAAATGGTTCTGTTCTGGGTGCTTGTGACTTGGACAAATTTTTGGTCGAGAATGTGGTATAAAGATAGATGTAGTGGCAGTCTGGATGATCAAACGCCTGGATGTACAGAGAGACAATTTTCGGAAAAAAAAAATAAAAAATTTTAGATGTACTTTTCAAGAATGAACATTTTGCTGCTGCCGACTTTGGGTGACTCATGTGCTACATCCAAATCGGACTTTGACGTTTCTTTTGATTATGGCCCTCAGTGTGTCTAATGGATTGGTAATAGGCTCTAGAAGGTAGAGAAAGCAGGAGTATAAACAGAAATTAGACTTAACAGATAAGATGGTATAGTATTTTGAACTGAGAACGATAGGGGACTGGGAGCCAATGCTATGATTTCAGGAGTGAGATGCAGTTGTCAAAAGAGCTAGCATTACAAAGAAACCAAGCAGCAATATTATGTAGCTTATAAGCGTTTCTATTCTGTATGGGAAAGGCCTGCATATATAACATTGCAATAATTTATATGAGAAATAAGGAAAGCATGTAGAAGGGTATGCAGAGAGATTGAGAAGTTTTTTTAAAAAAGATATAAGTTGATATAATGCTAAGAAACCAAATTTAAGAAAATCTGACATTTGTTCATGGAAGTTAAGAGTGCGGTCTAAGTGCACTCCAAAATATTTTAAGAAGTTCACCACTGTGACTTAGGTTTAAAACAAGACAGGAACTGATGCTGGGCATATAGTTTTCTTTTTGTTGAGGATCATCTTATATTGGGTTCTTACTACTGCTACTAATCATTTCTGTAGCAATACAACCTCGTGGTTTAAATGCTTCAATTGATTGGATTCATTTTTACTAACTTATATCTGGTTATTTTTAGCTTTTTGATGCACTGCCACTGTTCCTTTAAATCTGTTCCATGTATGCTGGTCACATGACAGTTTTCATGTGACCAACTGAGCTTTTTTAATGACGCTGCAGCACCATTTTTTTTTTTCACTTTGTGAGACTCTAGCATTAGCATTAATTCTGACGATGATATAGGATATTGTTTTTGAATTTTGTGTTCTCATGATTCTGTTTCTGTGTTTCCTTAGAGCCCTGAAGAAATGATTTTGCAATCATGAAAAATAGGCCTTTGTCGGCTGTTTGGAGAGGAAGCTTTCACTAGTGCCTGTACCACATTATCAAGCCTGTCTGCCATGAAGCAACAGATAAGTGTGGCTTGCACTTTGTTAGATTAATATTTAATCACCTTACCGTTATAATTGGCACAGTGGGGTTGCCTATGATAGAATATTGAAGGTTAACCAATGAGGAATTCGGGTTCTCCTTCCTAGCTCTAGAGCAATGACTGCCCGGTAGCTTCTGAGGCAAATTCCCCTGTGTATGTGCTTCAACTGTATGCTTTAGGTATAAAATAGTTAAGCCTTGAGCTTTAGCTTCAGCGTTCGAACTGGAGGATACAAGTGTTGTGTTTGTGCATTACTAGACTTGTGCAGAAAAGACATAGAAAAGACAGTCCCTGCTCAAAAGAGCTTACAATCTAGTCAAGACAGAAAAACTGGACAAGAAGGTGCATCAATGCTGCTCAGGTGGGAGAATTACAGAGGGAATGATTACAATTAATACAAAACACTGCAATAAAAAACATAACAAATTCCAAGAAATATGATCATATAATGCCACTTTTAAGAAATGCCCATTGGTTGCCAATCCCTCATCACATTTCTTATGAAATTGCCCTTCTAACATTTAAGATTCGTCAAACTCACTCTCCTATCTTTTTAGACAGACTGCTAATTCCCTATTCCACCACTAGAGCACTTCGTTCAAGTGCTCATAATCTCCTTTCAGTACCTTCACTGAAAATCATCAGTACTAGGCGTAATGAGATCTTTTCAATCACCGCCGCACCCCAGCTTTGGAACTCACTCCCAAATCATCTTAAAGAGGACCCCATAATAGGAAAATTTAAGAGTTCCTTGAAAACTTTTCTCTTTAAGGACGCGTTTGAAACTTAAATCTACTTACCTCAACATATCTAAACAACTGTTCAATTAATCATTCAAATTCCTCTATTTTCTTAAAAAAAATTTCTAGTCATGTCCCCTTCCCTTCGTTTTCTCATTATTGTGAATCTCTCTTTATACCATTGTAGTTCTTCCCCTCTATTCTTTTTGTTCCTGTTAAGTTGCAGTCCATTGATTGTCATGTATGGATTTCTGTATGTTATGTACCCCATTTTTTTATTATTATGTATAGTGCTTAGAAAGTTTTATAAGTGTTTTTATCAAATTTTAAATAAACTGTATGATAAGACAGATATTGGTGCTTAGCAGGTGGGTTAGAGTTTGGAATTGACAAGATTGTAAAATGCAAATATTTCCTATTTTGCAATGGCAATATATTTAAAAAAAACTTTCCCACCAACATTTACCCTTACTATTAGTTAGACATAAGTTGCTCATTTGGACTTAAGCTTTGGAGGAAGGATTGTGGTTACTTCTGTGGTACCTTAAACCACTTCAACAAGCCAAAAACTGGAGTTTTGCATCCCAGCTTCTTCACTGGCTTCCCATGGAAATCCAGTTCCACACATAGGAGGCAGCTGTGTAACAAAGGCACCAAATTTAAATGCCCAATATAAGGGCAATTCAATATAAGTGCTCACTGGTATGCACTCTTGCACAAGTAAAGTGCAGAGAAAAGGAGCACTTCTAAGTGCTCCTAAGAGCCTCCTAAGTGCTTTTCTGTACGGGTGTATATAAGTGTTGTAAGGTGCAACTTGAAGGGGGTGTACAAGTGGACTTAACATGGGTGACACATGGGAGGGCTCTATGTTACGTTCACAACTTACAGAATACTGTTATAAGCGCCCTTTCTGCCTTTAAGTGCCCAAGGTTATGCCAGGTCTATGGCTGGAGTAACAGCGCACACCTAAAATGAGGCACAACAGTTCCAGGCTACACTAGTATTGGTATCTTGTGCCCAGATGCAGTTACGGAAAAGGCTCTCATAAGGTTGCATGAGGGCACCTAAAAAGGGGCACCCACAACATGTGTAAATGTTCAGAAAAATAATGCTCATGCATGTGCATGCACACAAGTGTAAATCTGCTCACTGCTTGAGGGTAATTCTGTAAAGGGGCAGCAATGTTTTAAAAGAAAAGTAGGTAAAGTACATGGATTTGCTAAGCTAATCATATCCCACCTCTTCCTATAAAATAGAGGCCAAAGTGGTTTACAGAATCATACAGCTAAATAACAAAGAGCCAGAATAAAAATTCTGACATGAATAGACAGAATCGGAGAAATAGCTACCACTAAGCAATCTCAGCAAAATGCCCTGGGCCACTCAGTGGTAGGGGTCACCTGCTTCCCTCATCTCTCCTCTGTCTCCCTTCCTCTGATGAAATGCAGGGTATGGAGGGAGCTTAGGAACAGGGAACACAGAAGGGCAATGCTGGACAGGGAGGGGAGGAGAGATAAGGACACAGAGGGGAGATGCCAGATAGATATGACAGGGGATGCAGAGGGAAGGTGGATGGTGCCCATTTTGGCCTGAATTCTCTAAACTGGTGCTGCTGTCGGCGGCTGCCTTAAAAGCGGTCCCCAATTGCATGTCAGTCACACGGCGGCACCAGTTATAGAATCGCACCTCCGGCAAAGGTAGACACCGTAAACGTAGGCTAGGGTTTTCCAGGCGTACATTTCCAGCGCCTATCTTTGATGTGAATTGTGCCTAACGTCACTTCTAAAGTTAACTGCACCTATAGAGGTGCGATTCTGGCGCCAATTTTTTAGGCACCAGTTGGCGCCTTGAAAATCAATGAAAAACATAGTTTAAACGGTATTTTTCACTGAGCTTGGGCGCCTACCGGGATTTAAGAAAACAGTACTGTTTAAAGAATCTGGGCCATTCTGTCTGTTCCATACCCCATTCCACATTAGATGGTGAAATTAAGTGCTAAGGTACAGCATTAACTGTTAGCGTTAGAAGCAATTGCAACTTAGTAAACAGATCCCTAGCGCTTTATTTTCTTCATCAATCCTGAATGCTGGACTTCCTGGATGACATTAGGGGGAAAAAAAGGTGGCTTATATTTACATTTATTTTTATCAGACTTACTTGTGTTGATAAGAAATTGGTTTGAGACCCCAGGGTGATCTACATCATGTATTGCACTGGCAAAGATTGCAGCAAGAATTTCTAGATCTGTAAAAACTGCCTAGAAAAACAGAAAGAGGAAATGCTATTATTCCCTAAGGGCATAACCACACACTTTTTCCAACTGCCAAAGCCACCAGGATGGAACATCGCATTATACAAAAACAAACATAGTTACTTCAACTGAAAACTAAAGAGTAATTCTATAAAGTGGGTGCCAACACTTTCATATCAAATAGATGCATAAATGATTAGAATTACGGCATATATGTGTGCACAAATGTATGTAAATGCCAAAAATCCACTTAAGCACTATTCTGTAAATCTGCACATATCTTACATAATCTGTATAAGATGGGTGGTGTACACTTAGGTGGCTTCTGGGCAGCATGTAGACAGGGCTTGCACGTGGGAATCTGTGAGTATGGAAGAAGTTGCAAAAGGATTCCCATGAAAATGGATGGAATTGCCACAGGGATGGAACAAGTACTGCAGGAGTATAGTTAAAATTTATGGTGATGCCAGAATGAGGCTTGAGAATGTACCGAGAGAGGCAATTGGAGGGTCAGAATGAGGCTCAGAATGCCCAGAGAGGCAGACTGAAGCTTGGAACACTCATTGGTAGAATAATGAATAATGTCCATAAAACCACAGAATGCTGTTGGAGTAGGGAGGAAAAGGAGGGCTTTGACTCCTGCAGGTATAAATTGAGATAGAAGAGCTTAATTGTGGAGATGAATGAGGATGGAATGGATCTTAGCAGGGACAGGTGGATATAAGTTAAGATTCCATTAGGGACAGGAAGAGATGGCTTAACTAACTATCCCCATGCAACTTTCTAACCAGTGGTGTAGTAAGGGAGAGGCACTGTCTTCGCAGGAGGTTCTGGCGCCTCTCCTCCTCCCCACCTTCCGCATACCTCCTTAAACATTCGCCATCGCGAGCAGTATCTTCTACTTGCTACTCACGCCGTCCTTGGCTCCCTTCTGATGTCACTTCCTGGTTGCGGGACCAGGATGTGATATCAGAAGGGAGCTGAGACCAGTTCGAGCAGCAGGTGGAAGATGCAGCTCGCGCTGGCAAACATTTCAAGAGGTAGGCCGGGGGGGGGGGGGAATAGAATGCCCTCAAGCAGTGGGGAACAGTTGAGGAGTAAATGGTGTGGCAATGCAGGGCACCACTGCCCTGGGCGCTAACCTCCCTTGCTACGCTACTGTCCCTAACTACAAAAATTACCCTGGGAAAACCATGCATATACATATGCTCTTAAGGATTTAAGGATGCACAAATGTTCTGAGTTAATTTATCTGCATAGTCAGATTTTATATGCAAATGAAAACCTCCTCCCCAATCCTGCCCTTGGAAACATCTTATGAGAAAGCAGATACACTTAGGGGTTCACAGGTTGTAGATGCATATGAAGTGGCCACTTTATGACATGTTTTGAGAGGGGCGGGAGCATGGGTGGATCAGGGGCATTCATTAAAGAAGCATTCACTATTACAGAATATGGGCGATCCACACCAGGATTTACTTGGTATAAATCCTCATCTCTAAAAGTTAGGCCTGAATCCTGGGGCTACACAATGTTCTATAAATTGCACCCAACTCAGACAGCCATTTATAGAATTACATTACATTACATTAGTGATTTTTATTCTGCCATTATCTTGCGGTTCAAGGTGGACTACAGAAGAGGATTTCTGGACACGTCCAGAGGTGTTACAGAGTAGAGTGGGTTGCTTCACAGGATTGAAAAGTTTCATACGGTGTTAGTTAGTCTTCATGGATTTCTTGAATAGCAGGGTTTTTATTTCTTTTCTGAAAGTTTTGTAGTCTGTGGTCGTGATTAGTAGATTGGAGAGTTGGTGGCCTAGTTTTGCTGCCTGTGTGGCAAGAAGGCCATTGTACAGTTTTTTTTCCATTTGATGTCTCTGACTGGAGGGTATGTGAATGTTGTCTGGGTTCTCCTGTGTCTGGTTGTGGTAATTTGGATTAGGCGGTTGTACAAATAGGCTGGGCTGTCACCATTTTTTAATGCCTGAACAGTGTGCATTTTTTCATGCCTGAACTCAGGTACCATTTAGTCCTAGACATATAGGCACCAATATCGACACCTACATGAATAAAATAAGGATACAATGGGCCCACAAGGAAATGCCCCTTTATGCTTAGTGTGTATAAAACTACGCACCTAAAAGAATACATGCATAGTTTTCTATATACATCTCCACTAAAAATGAAACTAAAGTGGCATTGACATGTCCAGCACAGCGCTGACTGTCTATGTGTCATTTGAAAATTGACCTCTAAATATTTTAAAGCACACTAATGAACCAAATGTGTGCTAATAAGTGCCTTTCCCTAGAGAAAAGGGAACTAGATACCAAGTCATTTCCAAGGTATTTTTTTATTTACCTCCAAAGCAGGGGTTGATAGCAGCACGTGGGTAGACTGTGCGACATCTGCAGCATGTATATTGTTATGATATGCCACGTCAGCGTGGTAATGATCTTCTAGAGTCATCAAGTATGTAATTAAAGTGTCTACTGGAATTTTAAAGGTTTTCAGCAAATCCCGTTCCTGTGGAGTAATAAGAATTGTTTTTGAGGTTAGACCGACAATGGATCTGCTCACAAGAAGTTCTTACACCAGTGTCTCGCAAACTTTTTCTGCCAAGGCACACTAAACTTGGGGCCGTGTCTACAGGGACTCTTAGTATGTGCGGACATCGACCGGTGGCGTTACACACGTGTGCATGACATCATCACACTGACATCCAAGCATACTCAGAGGCCCTGTAGTTCGGGGATCTTTGAAAACCTGGACAAAGAGCCGGGTTTTGAAAATCTCTCCATCGCCGGTGGGGGGAGGGGGGACAGAGAGGAGAAGAGATGCTGGCAGCGACCAATTCGTCTCTTTCGCGGTAAACCTGGAATCTCACCATGGCACATAGTTTGAGATACACTGGTTTACACAATTCTATCATATCGAATGGAAATGGCAAGTTCTTCATCTTACCTGAAAAATGGTGTGCGTGACCACCGTCAGAGGTCTGTTTCCAGAAAACTCTGCTACTTTGAAGATATTAAGGCCCCATTTGTTCACATCTTCCAGTTCCTAGGATTAAATGATGCATGACAAAAGCTAAACACAATATTCTGCTTTGTTTTAGAATTTCAATTTGCATCAAAATACCAACAGTATTTACACAAACAGAAAATCAGATCATCGAGACCGTAATTTAGGGGTGAAGTCATCAACATGGGCTACCTTTAAAACATAGAAACAAACAGAAGAAACTGCCTTCACACCAGTGAACAGCAAACAAAACAACAAAGGTGATCAATTGGTGTTCAGTTTCTTTTATTATGATGGACTCGACACGATCGTGTTTCGGCCCTCAAGGGCCTGCCTCAGGAGTCTTGTTGTAAATCAAAACATACAATATCCACAAACTTTTCAACACATTCTATGGAAAACCTCTCCTTGGTGAACTAGCATGTACCGATGGCTACAGCTCAAGTAAACAGCGGACATCAGCAGTCCTTGAACAGCTGCTGACCACCAGCTGTGTCAGAAGCAAAAACAGTACCAGAAGTCAAGACAATATGGTGACATCGCAAAGGACAGTACATTATAGGGGTAGAACAGCAAAGCTGGAAATCAAATAGAGCCTCTGCTATGAAACTGGAAGAAAAAATAGTCAGACTAGATCGGTTTTGCAATTTTTATCTTGCATCATTTTCTGTTTCCACCTGTCATACAAATGTTATTACATGCATCATGTTTGCTGACCATTATTTAAATCTATTTGAAGCTACAAAATGATGTTTGAATCTGTGGAATTTCAAAAGCTTATCAAAATGTATTTGAACTCTTCAATAACACATTGCTTTCATAAGAGAGTGGTATCTTGGTGTGCTTGAATTATTGAGAGATGAGCTAAAGTGATTGCTGGGCATAATGATTGCTATATATTGTAGTTTGGGGCCTTTATTCTAATGCCAGCAATGAGTTGTTACAATACACTTCACCCATGTATAGGTCACCATACACAGTATAGGTAATGAATTCATAAGGAAGTCAATATTCATTTTAGCTTCCATTATGTCATGTATGACAGCAAATACTATTCTTCAAAGAGTACCGTCCGGTTCTAGGCTTAAGAAACAGAAAGCCAGCAATTCAGACATGCCTTACCTTGGCCAGAACCTCCTCCTGTTCAGTTTTCACTCCAAACCTTGGGATACTTGAATTTGTTAAACTTGAGCTGTGCATGAGTTTTTTCACCCCACTAATCTGCGACATAGGCCTCTTCTTTTTCTCTTTCTCTTTTTGTGCTGGAGAAGGCATTTCCACTTCATGCTGTTTGTCTAAAATACAATACAAATAAAGCTTTATAAAAACATCTTTATAAAAATGGAATAAGAGGAAATAAATACAAAACTTTATCTGTTGCATTTGGATGAACCTACATGAAGAAATAAAAACAGTCATATGTAATGGGGGTCTGGGAATATGTTCCTCTTACATTAAATAACTCACATAATTAATGAGGGAGCTGGTGGCTCAAACTGCGCTGCTGGCTTTGCAAATAATTGGATGGCTCTAGGTGGGGGCACAAGTGTAGGACATCCTCATCGAGGGGGCTCAGAGATCCCCTGACATCAATTTTTAAATGCCTAAGGAGAGGGTGGAATGGGAGCAGAAAGGAAACGTGTGGGTCCACCCAGAAATTCTCTTCTGGCACGTGTACTTGTGGCATAAATGGGGACCAACCATTTTAGAAAAATACCTCTGAATCAAATGAATATCATGAACTTGACAGCATCCATGCAGTGCCAAAAAGGGGTGGATCGGAGGCATTCTTCAAAGTTATGTGCATAATTATAGAACAAGGGGCATCCATTCCTAACGTTTGGCATGAGGCTTTGCGCCATGTTTCAATTGGTGCAAAATGATCATGCCTAAAGTTAGGTGTGGCTCCCAGGTATAAGTGCTGTTCTATAAACCACATCTAACTTTATCCTAAAATCCCACTTTTTCGAGGCTGCTTTTAACTCCTAACTGCCCCACTTTAAAGTACCCATGTCTATTTGTCACTCCCTCTGTCACCCCAATTATCCTGTGCGTAGGTCTGATTACAAGGGATCTTGAAAAAGTTTTTGCATTTTCATATTTTTGCGGGAAATGGTTGGGGGCAGGAGAAATGGTATGAGGGCATGATGTAGAGTGTCATGGGAAAAATGTATTGCATGTGGAAAAGTGATATAATTTGCTTTTGAAATATTTAATAAATAGAGGGGCATAATCAAAAAAATTGTCTAAGTCCCCTTTTGGCCTAAGGCCTTAAACGTTGAAAGTAGAAGCAGGAAAAATGTCTATTATCTACGTTCAGCTGTTTAAACGCCCAGACCACCACTACGTCTAAACTTATACCATTTATAATCAACCTAAAAAAACGCCTAAGCCCCAAACGTCCAAAACAAGGGCTTTTAGGCGAAGAAGGAGCCAGTCCTTCGCCTAAAAGCTGGATTCTATAACCGGTGTCTGTCAAAAACAACATCGGTTACAGAATCCACCCCCACCTACAATGATCCGGGCAGGAGGGAGCCAAAGCCCTCCTGCCCTGTTGAACTGCGACCCACCCGACATCGTGGCAAGAGGGAGCCCCAGCCCTCTTGCCTCACGATCCCCAACCCCGCCCACCCCTGCCGAGTCCGATGGGGCCAGGAGGGAGCCCAAGCCCAGGCCGGGTTGGGTCCATGTGCCTAAGGCCCTGCCCACAGGAGGGGCCTAAGGCTCATGGGCCTATTCTGGTTGGCCCAGGCGCCTCAGGCCCCACCTGTGGTTGGGGTTTGAGCCACCTGATGGCTGGCCTGCTGGAGGGGCGGGCTTGGCACCCGTCCATCCGGCCAATGATTTCAAGGTACGGGGGGGTGGGATTGGGGGTGTCATGGGGTCGGCAGGGGGGTTGCGGGTCAGCGGCAGGGCCAATCGGGGGTTCGGGGGGGGGGCGGTCATGAGGGGGGGTTGCGTCGAGGGCAGGAGGGCCTGGGATCCCTCCTGCCCGTATTTTAGTGGTGGGTGGGTGTTAGAGGGTGTCCCCGGGCCAGGAGGGCTTGGGCTCCCTCCAGGCCCCATTGGACTCGGCGGGGGGGAGGGGAATTGGAGATCGCGGGGCAAGAGGGCTTGGGCTCCCTCTTGTTCCGATGTCATTTGGGGGGGGATTTGGGGATCATGGGGCAAGAGGACTTGGGCTCCCTCCTGCCCCGATAGTGTGTGTGGGGGGAGGAGTGATGTATCACGGCAGGAGAGATTGGCCATCTCCCCTGCCGCGATGCGATCACTCCTCTACCCGAACTGCCACAATCCGCGGCAGGAGAGATTGGGCATCTCTCCTGCCGTGGGTCGCGGCAGTTCGGGTAGAGGGCTGATCGTATTGCGGTAGGGGAGATGAGGCATCTCTCCTGCCGTGATGGTTGTGGTGGTGGTGGGGGGGGGGTAGGTTGCTGGGCCGCTGAACTGACCGCGCTAGCCGCCATCAGCTCAGCGGCCCCTTTTTCGGCACTTATATCTGTTTTGCCTTGGTCTAAGTCAAAACGTATAAGTGCCGACTAGGCAACCTGTCAAAATCTTTGGTTATACGTGTTGTACGCCTAGGTGTAGGTTGGCCCACCGCCCGCCCTTTCCCCTCCTCTAAACACACCTCTTTTCTCTCTGTGCGACTAGAGGCAGAGGAAAGGCCTAAGCTGTTTTTAGATACGTCTAAAACCAGCTTTGATTATGGGTACTTGGATGATCAGGCTTTTTGATCGTCCAAGTAGCCATTTAGGCCACTTTTTAGACTTTTTTTTTTTAATTATTATGAGCCCCATAGTGTTTAAAAAGAAATAAATGTGTGGAAAGTTTTTTTGACGATCTCCTGTAGATTGTAAACTCTGACTAGTAGGGGCTGTCTCCTACATGGTTAATGTAATGTACAGCGCTATAGAAATGATAAGTAGTAGGTGTTATTTATAGAATAGCACTTATGTGGGTTTTTTAGCACTAAATTTCTAGGCACAATATATAGAATTCAGACCATAAAAGTCTCTTATAAAATTATCCTAAGATAATAAGAGTGAGTGTACACTTCTCCCTCCGTATTCACGGTTTCAGCATTTGCGATTTTGATTATTCACGGTTTTTAGCTTGCTGGTTTCTCCCAAATTACATCAGCTTACATAGAGAAATTGCCGATTCCAAGCGTTTACATAGAAAATTGCCGATTCCCAGCAGTTTCTTCACCGTGTTTTTCATCTCCTTAAGGAACAGGCCAGGTCTCCCACCATGTTATTTGTGGTTTCACCATATTCACAATGGTTTTTAATAGAAAACAGCAAATAACATATGAAAAAGTTATTTGTGGTTTTTCTGTATTCGCGGTTCTGTTAATCCCCTATCACAGCGAATATGGAGGGAGAAGTGTATTTGTATACAAGTTTACCCCCTCTCCCCACCACCTTTTACAAAACCGTAGCATAGTTTTTAGCGCCGGCCATGGTGGTAACAGCTTTGACTCTCATAGAATTCCTGCAGCTGGTGCTAAAAACCATGTTACGGTTTTGTAAAAGGGGTGGGGGTTAGTGTGGTCATGTTCTGGGGCCGAGCGCATTTGGAGTTGCAATGTATCCGCACACTTAACAAAACAGATGTGATCACTGTGTTATACACATGCTCATTTCTACTTCCTACGGGAAAAGGCATAAATGTATGTAGGTTTGCTTTACCTGCAATTTCTGTCAGATTTGTGCTTCTGTATTTGAAAGCTAGAATGGATATGTTTAACCCCCTCTTTTACTAAGGTGTGCTATGCTTTTTAGCGCATGATAAATATTATCACGCAATAAATATTATTGCGCACTAAACATGCGCTAAAATGCTTAGTGCACCTTTGGAAAAGGAGTTCTAAGTGTTTTTATAGAATGGGCTGCAACTAGGTGCTTTTCTACCTTCATAAAAAGGCAAATTTTTATAAAATTCTCAGTAATTTGCTATACTATTAAGAAACTTTTTTTCAAAATCAAAACTAGAGAATGACACAGGGACAGAAGTTGTCCCCATCCTCACAGTTAACCTTGGGAAATCATCTTCTTGTCATTCTTTAAGGAGGGAAGGAAGAAACATGATGGCAGATAAAGGCCAAATGGCCCATCCATAATAACCATTATCTCTTCCTCTGTCTAAGAGATCCCACGTGCCTATCCCATGCTTTCTTGACTTCAGACACAGTCTTTGTCTCCACCACCTCTTCTGGGAGACTGTTTTATGCATCTACCACTCTTTCTGTAAAAAAGTATTTCCTGAGTCTATCACCTCTTAACTTCATCTTATGACCTCTCATTTCAGAGCTTCCTTTCAAATGAAAGAGACTCAACTCATGTATATTTACGCCACACAAGTATTTAAACGTCTATATCATATCTCCCCTCTCCCACCTTTCCTCTAAAGTATACATATTGAGATCTTTAAATCTGTCCCCATGCCTTATGACAAAGACCATGCACCATTTTAGTAGCCTTTCTAAGGACCGACTTTATCCTTTTTATATATTTTTGAAGGTGCGGTCTCCAGAATTGCATACAATATTCTAAATGAGGTCTCACAGAGTCTTATACAGGTGCATCGATACCTCCTTTTTCCTACTGGCCATACCTCTTCCTATGCACCCAAGCATACTTCTAGTTTTCACTGTCACCTATTCAACCAGTTTGGCCACCTTAAGATCATCACATACAATCACACCCAAGTCCTATTCTTCTGTTGTGCACATAAGTTCTTCACCCCCTAAACTGTACCATTCCTTTGGGTTTTTGAAGCCCAAATGCATGACCTTGCATTTTTTTTAGCATTACATTTTAGCTGCCAAATTTCAGATCATCCTTCAAGCTTCATTAAGGTCTTTCTTCATGTTATTCACACCATTGAAGAATGCTGGTGTAGAAGGACTGAGGTTGAGATAGACACTACAGAATGACAAGGGATGGTTTCTCATGGTTATCCGCGGGGACGGAGACAGGGACAAATCCTGTCCCCCTGTCCCCTTTTTATGGAACAAGGCAAAAGTGCCTAATCTGAAAATGTTGAAAAGAAAAATCAATTTGCTATAGTTATCATTTTCTATATTGATAAATCAGACTTGACAAGTGGCTGAGAAAACTTGGTAATGACAGTGCTGCCTCTGAGAAGACCAAATGTACTAAGAATTTTTTCCCGTTTTCTATGCATGGGAAAACTGCTTAGCACATCTGGACCAAAGGTGACACTGCTAAACTCTCCTAGTTTTCTTATAAATATCTTGGGAGAAACTGCACCATTTCTGTTTATGTTCTTTCCATATCTGCAAATAACTTTTCCACCCACAACTCTAAATTTAGGTTCTTAAAATAAAAACCTAAGAGGAAACATGTTTAGAGCAGACCATAGCAGCTTTTGTACGCAAACACAGGGAGAACGGATTTAAGATGTGTACTCCAGCACTATAACATGGTTCAGTGTGGCTGTATATGCAGCATAATTGCACAGGAAAGTAACATAGTAAATGACAACAGATAAAGACCTGAATGGTCCATCCAGTCTGCCCATACATACACTCTCTATAATTTAATGATTTAATTTAAATTGTTCTTTTTTTTATATATTTCTGGGCCAAAAACCCAGAGCTCTGCTGGGTATTGTGCATCTACTGGAGTCTCCTTCGAAGCTCACTCCAGCTCATCTAAACCATCCCAGCCCATCCTCAACTGAAAGGCCATATTCGTGACATAGACCATGCAAGTCTGCCCAGTACTGCCTTAGTTCTTCAATATATACTATTATTTTCTGATTAGAGATCCTCTGTGTTCATTCCACGCTATTTTGAACTCTGTCATTGTTTTCCTCTCCACCACCTTCCTCGTGAGTGCATTCCAGGCATCAATCATCCTCTCCGTAAAGAAAAATTTTCTAACATAACTCTTGAGTCTACCACCCCATAACTTCAAATTATGTCCTCTAGTTTTACCATTTTCCTTTCTCTGGAAAAGATTTTGTTCTATGTTAATACCATTCAAGTATTTGAACGTCTGAATCATATCTCCCCTATCCCTCCTTTCCTCTAGGGTAAACATATTCAGGACTTCCAGTCTCTCATCATACATCTTTTGGCACAAACCTCCTACCATTTTCATCGCCTTCCTCTGGACCGCTTCAAGTCTTCTTATATCCTTTGCCAGATACGGTCTCCAAAATTGAACACAATATTCCAAGTAGGGGCATCAACACCTTTTTTCTTCTATTGGCTACGCCTCGTTCTATACAGCCCAGCATCTTTCTGGCAACAGCCACCACCTTGTCACACTGTCTCTTCAGACACTATCACCCCAAGGTCCCCCTCCCCATCCGTGCATATCAGCCTCTCACCTCCCAGCACATACAGCTCCTTCAGATTTCTAATCCCCAAATGCATTACTCTACACTTCGTTGCATTGAATTTTAATTGCCAGATATTAGACCATTCCTCTAACTTTTGCAGATCCTTTTTCATGTTTCCACTCCCTCCTCAGTGTCTACTCTGTTACAAATCTTGGCATCATCTGCAAAGAAGCAAACCTTTCCTTCTAACCCTTCAGCAATATCGTTTACAGACATATTGAAAAGGATTGGCCCCAGCACCAGTGTGTGTGTGTAATTTAATCTTGCCAAATGAACAATTATAAATTTGCAGAAGTACTGGCAACCCTATGGCATTAATTCTCCCCATCCATATAATGTCATAACTTCCATATCAGTTTCAGTGAGATGTTTACAAATAGTTAGTGTAGGTGTTAGGGAGTATGAACCACTAGCATGCATGTTAATGGCAAATATTCTTTGTAATCCATTGAATTCGTACCATAAATCCAGGTAGTTATTTCTTATATCCAAAACATAGTTCTTATATCAAAATATATCTCTCCTGTCTTAAGGTGGAGAAAAGGCCTCAGATCTAGAGCGTATTCACCATCTGGTATTAATATCCGACTCTGCAGTTGCTCCTGATTTTAATCATCGGCTAAAACCACAATCCTACCTATTATCTTTTTTCATATAGTCTTCATTTGTTCGTTCTTTTCCGTCTCTTTTCCTTTTTTATAACAGCATGTTATTATCAGGAGAATCAATCATCTGAATCAAACTCATTAGCAACTTATGACAGGGTCCTTTAAACAGTCATATATCACTTGCTGGAGTTTATGGCACTTAATATACGAGAAAAGCTTGAAGTAAAAAAATATTCAAAACCGGTAAGCACTTATCTGAAATGTCGCATTCGGTAATGATGAACAAAGACTGCTTCCGAACTTTTATGTAGTCTCTGATCTAAAATTCATAGCGTTAGCCACCTCAATCTTTACCAATGCGGCCAGTGTTTAGCGGTTCAATCTTTTATCCCGGTTCTTCAGGGTTTATTCCTATTAAGAACGGCTTTCTTTTTTCAGTTCAAACTTCCAGCCTTTCTCGCTACTGCATGATAAAGATATCCAGTGCATTAAAAGTCCTGTGCTATTTAATATGAGGTGGGGTGGATTATGGGTAGGGACAGAGCATGGTAAGCACTGACATTACCACATGCTTACTTGAATTGCAGCCAATAGTGTGGACATCCTAAATGCCTGGGCCAATCATGGCCTTAGTTCATCCTAGGGGATATCAGTGGTTGGGGGTGGGGGGTTGTAAGGTCTAGGGCCGGTGGCAAGAGGAGTGGGCATCCCTCCTGCCAATCTCCAATTGGGGGGGTTGTCGGGTGGAATTAGGCAGGAGGGGAGTGGGAAAATTTTGGGTGTGGGGGGGGTCCTCTGCCACAGCAGGCACAGCTGATCACGGCAGGGGTATTTTCCCCCCAATCAGCTGATCCGGCAAGACTCTCTGAAGTGCGGCTTCAGGGAGTCCTGCTGGCTCAGCTGATCAAGGATTGCTTTGCTGCGATCAGCTCAGCCGGCCGCGTCTACTTTTACGATCTGAAATATAGGCCAACATTTTGCAGGCCTACATTCAGGCGTCTGTCGTGGCTCTAAGGAGATGCCTAGGACCGCTTAAACTTGCGCAAGGCCACTTCCGGGCGAAACCACTCCCAAACCTAGCCTTGGTCAAGCTTAGGTGTTCCTATGTGTCTCCCTACACCCATGACAAATGCCTATAGTGTAGGCTTCCTGCCTCAAGCTTTTTTCTTTAAAAATGTGCATCCCGACAGGTTGCCAGATGGCAATAGGACACCTACTGCTGCATACAATCAGGACACCTGTTTGTAGAATCAGCTCCTTGATGCCTAACTTTGGGCTCCAGCACTTTCACCCAAGTGACGGCAGTAAAGCATGTAACTGACATTATTCTATAACACTGTGCTTAAATTCTGGGAATGCCCCTCTCCTGATGATGCTCATCCCAGGGTCACGCCCCCCCCCCTTTGGAATTGCACACTATGACATTTTAGGCATATGTTTTAGAACAGGGTATAGGGAAATCCATGTGCAACTGCTACTCAGTCCAGTTTTTGTGTCAGTTTTGAGCTATGCAATTAATTTCATTCATCAAGTCGTTTCATTTACCGTAGCTTATTCCCTATGTCTAAACTCATGGCCTTAGTGAGTTTTCGCATAGAAATAAGCTACGGTTTTACTTACTATTACAATGTTTTGTATATTATATTTTTTGACCTTATGAAGAGTTTGGTATTGATCCTTAAGGGATTGTTGCATACTTTTGAAGGTCACGTGGATTCAGCATTATTGAATTATTTGAATACTTTATGTGGTTATTATTTTATGGTGAGAAGTATATGCAGATAACTGCCTGATTATATTTTGTGCCTTTTTGAGTGTCCTTAGTAACTTAGGGGGATATTCTATAAACAGTGCCAAAACTAAGGCACCTAAGTTAATTGAGAAACACCGTTTAAAAATGGCAAAAACAGTAAAATTAAAGCACGCCGAAATTGCGCCTATGGTGAAATTGCACTTTATGGCGCTTAACACCACTATGGGCGTGGCTAATGCTGGAAGAGACGTTAAGACACTGTAAAGCACCTATGAAGGTGTGATTCACAACAAAGACAGGTGCCCTGAATGTAGGCCAGGAAAACCCGGTTCTACATTTCCGGTGCCTCTCTTTAACAGAGGTGTGATTCTCTAAAGGATGCTATCAAGTGATTGACGCGATTGGCGGCCGTTTTTTTGGGAGGCTGTCGATATCGATGCCCTATAGAGAATCTATACATATGTTTAATTTGTCAGATATGCGTGTATTTAAAGATAGTGCTTAGGCAGAATTTGGTATTTGCACACGTATATGCCAATGTTCTAAACATTCACACGTATAATTGGCGCACAGATGTTGTATTCATTTTATATAATTGCCCCAGTATGTCAGATATGGACTAATTGGGCTCCTGCACGGCGACATAAGGCAACTAATGTGTTCCTTCACTGTATTATATGGCCATTTGTTTCCCATTTGTCTTTTTTTCCTGCCTCCTACACAGCTTCTGTTCCAGTTTATTTTTATTTGCTATCTTGCCCAATCAGCTATTCATCTCAGCCTCATTTCTGGCTCCAGCATAAGTGAATCAGCCCCACTGTGTTGCAGTGTGTCAGAAAAACTATTCTGAAGGTTCATCGCTAGCATTAAGGGGGATGTTAACTAGAGTGCACTAAGTTCCTGCATGTACCACATCTTAGAAGCTAAATTAAGATACAGTAAGTGTGTTCTAAATGTTGGGGCATTGCTAGCACCTGCATAACATTTACCGTACAGGGTGGACAGAGTGCACTCATACCATCTCCTAAAGTATTTGACCAAGTAAAAATGTAAGAAAGAAAAGACATTCATGCAATGTGGTCCTCAGATGGAAGCCTGCTCCCATGTATTCCATCCCTCATCAGCATCCCTTGCAGATCCAAGCCTCTTTCAGTCTGCATCCCCCCAAGCTATAAACCCCTCAACATAAGGATCCAAACCCAGCTTTCCATCCACCCCTCAGGACTTACAATACCTGGGGTTATCTGTGGTAATCTAGTACTAGGACTAGTGGGGATGCGATGAAGCTACTAAGTAAGGGGAAAGTATGGCATAGTGGTTAAAGCTACAGCCTCAGCACCCTGGACAAACCAATGCTGCTCCTTGTGACCCTGACCAAGTCACCTAATTCCCCCCATTGCTCCAGGTACATTAGACGGATTGTGAGCCCACTGAGACAGACATAGAAAAATGCTTGAGTATCTGAATAAATTTGGGTAAACTGTTCTGAGCTCCCTTGGGAGAATGGTATAGAAAACTGAATGAATGAATAAATAATAGTAGATTTAAAACAAACCGGAGAGGGCATGCAGAGGGTAGGTTGGCACATAAAAATGTATATAACATGCAGGTTCTATGTGTAAAAATATAGTACTAAATATTTTGAATATGGATATAAAATGAGAGAAAGGAGGTAAAGGAGATTTTTTTTAAAGGGATTGTGCAATGTCTAAAGAGGTACCTGTATAATAAGAGGAACAAAGGCCCAAAATGACTTTATAAAGCAGGCTCCCAGATCTAGCCCTGATAATGCACAAATCTACATCTGCTCTGAAGCTGTAAATGTCTGCATGTACCCATGTATTTTACAGAATGTGTGTGTACATCACAAATTCACCCCCAGGAGTGCCTATGCACTGGGCATGTATTAAGTATGTACTATCTTGCTAACCTGTGCACTTATATGCATATATTTGGCCATACAATTAGAACCAGACTGAACCCAGGTCATTTGGTTTCTGTTGAAACCAAATTTATGACCAAAATTGGTCACTTAGTTTCAGTAGAAACTAAAACTGTCCCCTCACAGCAAGCCATAAAAGCCCAGTAGCACCAGCCCTCCTCACCCCAGCTGACCATCCTCCCCAAGCCTACATAAAGAAGCCCTTGTGGTATAGTAGCGCCTTCTATAGTGGGAATGATCAGATTCCCACTCATACCTGCCCTGTGCCGCTGGTCTCATCACAATGATTGCTGAGACTGCTGCGGCAGGCCTGGCAGCCATTTTGCTATAGGAGCTAGCAGCCATTATGATGGGAACAGTGGCACAAGGAAGGAATGAGTGGAGATCATTGTCGAGAGCCTTCATTGAAGAGCGACCAAGTGCTATTCTGTGAAGTATTTCCTCCTTGCTAGTTACCATTCAGTTACTATTAGTACAGGACAGAGGATCCCCATAAGAAGGAAAGGAATGATTTAGAGCAGTGATGTTCTTTTTAATCATCTTATGTGATCACTTAAGCATAGAGTCCAAAAAAGGAGGAGGAAATCCAATTCAGTTCTGGAGGAAACTGCACATTTTCTTTCCTCCTCCAAACTCACCGCCTGTTTCTCTAATCCCATCCCCATTCCATCTACTTACCACTATCTCTCCTACCATCGTTCTTTCTCTCTGCCATATCCTCAACATATTACTCTCCATGGTAACAGTTCCCAACGCCTTCAAACATGCCGTTGTTACAGTGCTCCTCAAAAAACACTCGATGGACCCTACCTGCTCTTCCAACTATCACCCCGTCTCCTTCCTCCATTTCTTATCCAAGTTAATTGAACATGCCATTCACCACTGTTGTCTTTACTTTCTCTCATCCCAAGCTATCCACTTCAATTGGACTTTTGCCCTCTTCATTCTAAAGAAACTGCCCTTACTAATGTCTCCAATGACTTGCTCCTGGCCAAATCCAAAGGCCTCTACACCATCCTCATCCTCCTTGATCTATCTGCGGTTTTTGACATGGTAAATCACCACCTACTCATCAACACATTGTCCTCACTTGGGTTTCAGGTCTTTCGTGGCTTTCTTCCCATCTCTCCCATCGCACATTTAGTGTGTGCTCTGGTGGATCCGCCTCCACCATCATCCTGCTATTGGTTGGTGTACCTCAGGGCTGTCCTGGGACCACTTCTTTTTTTCTTCTTTTCTTCCCTTGGTGCTTTAATCTCCTCACATGGCTTCCAGTAACACCTCTATGCCAATGACTCACAGATCTCTCTTTCTATACCTGAAATCTCTACAGACATTCAGATCCGGGTGTCATCCTGCCTGTATGACATGGTTACTTGGATTTCTCACCACCATCTCAAATTAAATATGGTCAAGATTGAGCTCTTTATCTTTCCTCCCTAAACCCATCTTTCCTTTCCCCTCTATTTCTGTGGACAACGCCCTCATCATCCCTGTCTCATCTCTCTTCTTTTCACAAATCCAACAGACTGCCAAAACCTGTTGTTTCTTTTTCTATGACATTTCTAAATTCTGACCCTTCCTTTCTGAGCACACTAAGACCCTCATCCATACCCTCATAACCTCTTGCCTAGACTACTGCAACCTGCTTCTCAAGGGCCTTCCACTAAACCATCTCTCTCCCCTTCAATCTGTTCAGAATTCTGCTGCACATCTCATAGTTCACCAATGCCATTATACCCACACAAACCCTCTCCTCAAGTCACTTCATTGGCTCCCTATCCATATCCACATACAGTTCAAACTCCTCTTATTGACCTACAATTGTATTCACTCTGTATCTCTCCTCTCTTCCTATACTCTGCCTCGGGAACTCTGCTCATCAGGTAAGTTTCTCTTATCTGTATCCTTCTCTATGGCCAACTCTAGACTCCATTCCTTCTACTTTGCTGCACCATATGCCGGGAACAAACTGCCTGACTTGGTACGTCAAGCTCTGTGCCTGGCAGAATTCAAATCCAGACTCAAATCCCACATCTTTGAAGCTGTTTTTAATGCCAAACTCCAACCCACTTGCTAAGCACCCGCACCTATCTTATCTTTCCCTCTATAATTTCCCCACCTGAGCACTATGTATAGATGTACCTTTTTGTTCAGTTTGTCTGTAATGTAAGCCAGTGAATCGCAAACTGTGTACCTTGGTAAAATTTTGGGTGTGCTGTGGTGAGACGGGAGTATGGCACTAATGGTACAGGCACCAGAGTCTCTCCTCCTCTCTTTCCCCCGGTAATGGGAGGGAATTTCCAAAACCCTGCAGTTTTCTGGGTTTTGGAAAGCCCCCGAGCTCAGGCCCCTCATTTATATAAAGGATCCCAAGCTCCAAAGGGAGATATGTGGAAGACTCATTTTGGAAGAGAGCCAAGACATGCAGAATCACAAAGTAACTAAGGCCCTCTTTTACAAAGGCGTGCTAAGGGCTCCTTTTACGAAGGAGCATTAGGGCCTTAATGTGCGAAATAGTGCATGCTAAAATGCTGTGTGCGCTAGCTGCTACCGCCTCCTCTTGAGCAGGCGGTAGTTTTTCAGCTAGCGCGTGCCAATCTGGTGCGCACCTTCGTAAAAGGAGCCCTAAGTGTTTTAGCGCGGGTATTTAGCGCGAGCTAAATCAACGCTTGCGCTAACCGCTAACGCGTCCATAGGATAACATACACAGGTTTAGCGCGTGTTTAGTGTGAGCTAAAAAGCTTAGCGCACCTTTGTAAAAGAGGGGGTAAGTTTTGGATGTTCTTGGATCCACCAGTGCATCTCTCTGTTCTGAGGAACACCTGAGCACCTTACCCTCTGTGACTTACTCCTGGCCTTCACTCTCTCTTAAAACTCTTGCTTATTTTTCTTTGCCTGTGCAGCACAAAAAAAGATGCACTGACCTGATTCTGCTGAATTGCAGTTACAAATAATAACATCCCCAACTCCCCTGCTTAGGACTCTTTCAAGACCATATTTCAATGCACTATCACCGTATCAGATTTCCCCAGACTTCCTCTCACAGGCACGGGTGCTAGGTCGAAGAGATTCTCTCAGCGGGGATCTATCTATTCAAACTTTGACACATTTAGCAGTATTTCTATCTGCAGATAAGGGAATGTCAATATAACACTGATGTACATGCTCAAAGAGCTTCTGCTTGGTATCTGTGACTTCACCAATTAAGAGCAATCTCCTAAGAGCACACAGTGTAAACCAGGTGAACAGGAGAAGAAATAATCGTTTGGATTAGTGATTAAGATACTCTTCAATTGATCTCTCTTGATGCATAATTTGTTACAGGTTGGTCAGTCTGTGACATTCCAAAAATCAACCTGGTACTGCATTTTTAGACCTAATGGTTAACTTCTTTTCCACAGGGCGGATTAATGGTATCGCATCCAAAATTGTGCCTTAAATTTAACTTTAGTAAAAACTAAAAAAAAAAAGACAGCAGTTTTTTGTGCATATGCCACAGGTGAGAATGTGTGCATGGATATAAAAGGCACTTCAGAGCACTGTACGTCCTCTGTGTGGATAAAAGGTCTGGAAACAGAATCCCATCACGTGTTTTAACCCACTGTATAAAGCACAGGTCCAATATTCCAAGGATTTATGCTTCTAAAATTGAGGGTTATGTCATAAATTGGCCTCTGATAATTTACTGGGGCCAAGTACCTAAATTTATTCTCAAAATTTCACTAAATGTGGATGGCAACAGGGGTCAATTAAGGAGCTTAGTACTGATTGTCAGCATCAGGCTCATAAATCTAGGCAAATGAATGTGAAATCAAACTTTATAAGCCTAACTTTTTTAAATTCCTAAATTAAGATGAAATTTCAAGTGGAAATTTAGACTCCTATAGAGCGTTATGGACCCCTGTTCGGTTACAAAAATTGGATAGCTCTATGTCTAATAAATGTTGGCACTGTCATCTAGAAGCAGGGACTTTAGATCATTTATTATTCTATTGCCCATTTATTATGAATTTCTGGAAATCAATTTGGGACCAAATTAACTGTTTATTAATTTTTTTATTTTAATTTTATTTTATTTCTTATATACCGCTATACCGTGAGGTTCAAAGCGGTAGATAACCCAGTGGCATCATATGATACTGTGTTATTTGGTATGGCAATGAGAACAAAAAGTCAGATTTCTACAAACAATAATAAATTATTACTCATAATGACTAGTGTTGACATTCAACAAATTACGTATAATTGGAAAGATTGGAGTAGATTAAATTATAATTTCTGGTGGAATTCTTTATGTCATGTTATAAAATGGAGAGATTTATTGCAATACAGCGGGGATGTTTCAGGAAATTTCAAGATGTGTGGGAGCCATTGACAAAATATTGTACTGTTTAGATGAAATTGTTTCCCTTAAATTTACAAGTTCAATAGTGAGGGGAGGAGGGGGGGTTATTTTACTATTACATATTCTATAAGATATTTGATTATATGGTCGGAAAGGGTGGGAAGGGGGGGTGCAAGAGTTTATGTTTTGTACCAATGATGATTATTAAGTGATGTATTTATTGTTAATTTCTTTGAACATATGTCACACTTATTATAAGTTTAAACATTAATAAAGAATTTAAAAAAAAAAGAAATTTAGACTCCTAAGTCTGACTGAAAATATAGTTCAGAAATTTAGGAGTGTATATTTAACAGCTCAGTTTTCTTTGACTGTCAAGCCCTCCATGGCTATCTTTCTCTGACTGAAATATGGTCTATGGTTAATGACTGGGGACGGGGTGGATTCCACATACCTTTTTCCACATCATTTTTTATTTTACTATGCCTGTTTTACCAGTGACTTTGACATTTTCAGAAATATTATACTACACTAATTCCTTTTCTAACACAATGAACTACTGTAGAAAAACATGTAGTATCCTGACCCTAAGGGCGCAGCAGCACCCCTCCTCCTCTTCGCCCCCTCCTCTCCTTGCTGTGTGCCCCTTGCCTTCCTCCATACCTTTTTGGCGCTCTCTCTGATGTCACTTCCGGGACCTGTGCCTAGGAAGTGACATCAGAGAGCGCCAGAAAGGTATGGGGGAAGGAAAGGGGGCGCCACCACCCCAGGCATCCATCACCCTTACTGTGCAACTGATTCCTCATGTAAAGTGACAATGCGACTCAGAGGAATACGTATACAGAAACATGCAATGAAGATTCAGAGCACCCAATTAAGCAAAACACAAGCACAAAACACAATTACAATGAACCTGTCTGCTATACAGCTTACTAAGGACATGAAAGATTGAAAGGAGACTCTGCTTTGCATTTCCACCTCACCGATAGAGCAAATGCCCCTCTCATATACACACAGGGATTCGAGAGAGCAACAATCATTCTGCCAGGATTCAGCTTACCTAAAAATGTGTTGGATATATATTCCGAGACCTGGTTCCCAGACCGGCTCATTTCAGATAAGTGGGTTAGCTCCCGGTTGAGCATTCTTTTAAACTGGAAAAGAAGCACAAAGGTTGCAGAAGTTAGCTTACAAAGAAGGGGCAAAACTTTCTCCTAGTCTAACATGCTTATAGTACCAGAGTATTTTACAATACAGGAGAAAATAAGCACATTAAGGGCTCCTTTTACGAAGACGCGCTAGCGGGTTTGACGCGTGCAACTTTTCATCACGCGCCAACCCCCGCGCTAGCCGAAAAACTACCGCCTGCTCAAGAGGAGGCGGTAGCGGCTAGCGCAGCCAGCGGTTTAGCGCACGCTATTATGCGCGTTAAATCGCAAACGCGCCTTCGTAAAAGGAGCCCTAAGAAAAATATCAGTCTTTTTTTTTTAAACAAGAGCAAACAAAAAACACCATAGGGCCCTTTTGCCACACAGCTGTAAAAAGTAGCTTTAGTGTGCCCTTACAAGGATTTTTCCAGAACGTTAAGGCAATTTTTACTGTTGGGGTAAAATAGCCGTATTTCTTATTTTTTGTATTAATCGCCATGCGCTAATTAGCATGTGAGGCCCCAATGTACAAAAAGCTTTGCTTAGAAGTAAGACTCGTTAAAGCAGTCTTACTGGCATGGAAAGTTCCCCTGCTGAAGTACAAAAGGGTTCTCCATGGCTGCTAATGATCCTCCTAGCAGCCACTGAGAATCCTATGCTAATGAATTACAAGGAGCTCATTTGGGTTATAATGAGCACTCCGTGTAATGCTCAAAACTGAATGCCCACTTTTTACACACAAAATTTTATGGCAGGGACTGAGCTATTGTAGCATTGAAAGCTCAGCTTAGCTCAGACCCCCAAGAATGCCACCGATTCCCCCCTCCTGCCAAGCCCCCTACCCCCCAAAAGACCATTGATTCCTCCCTCCTACCTAGGGTTACCAGATTTTCCCAAAGGAAAATCCGGACCCTTGGCCACACCCCCAGGCCCGCCCAGTCATGCCCCAGCTTTGCCCCCTTAACAATAGAAAAAGCACTTATCTATTTGATGGTTTCGACGTGAACACGTTTCGTTCTCTGATTCAGGCTGCTGAGACCGGTGTCCTATACTGAATCTGTCCCTAAGTGCTTGACACGCAGTTTACTGCACAGTAACTACCAGCACACAACTGTGTAAAGGAACTCTGCAGTATTTTTGCAGTTAATGCATGGTAAATGGCACATTGAGGCCTGATTCTATAAAAACCACTTAGTTAGACATCTACGTTAGCACACCTAGCCGATCTAGGCACCTAACTTAATTATTAAAAAGCTTACTTGGCGCCGATAACCAGCAACAGCTTAGAAATGGTTCAAGGCACCTACCACAAAGTAAGCGTAGCTAGGTGCACATCTTGGGCATATTTTTCTATGTAGGTTCCTGTTTTGGACTTACCGTAAACATTTAGGCCTAGAAAACCTTGGTATAAGTATGATGTGTCTAAGGTTAGGATACCTATGACCACTTTTGGTGTTGCAAGGCACAATTCTATAAACGACACCCAACTTAAGATTGAAATGCATTAGATGTTGCATTCCTCGGTGCCTATGGTTTAGACACCATTTATAGAATCAGGCACTGAGAGCTTTTTGTGTTAGGGAGTGCTATAGGTGGAGAATCAGCATGGAAAGCATTTAACAATTAGCGTACTGAAAATAATATGCACTAATTGCCAATTTTGCAGTCAGCATGCCTCCTAAATAGGAGGAATTAAGTGCTTCTGTGCTAACCCCAAGTATGGTACCGTGCGCTATCTGCAAATTTAATGCAGCACATATAAGGGCAAATGTCTGGAATGCCTTCAGTGGTTGCTGCATTAAATTTGTACCTACTACATGGTAAGGTCCCATGTTAAGGTTGTATAATTGCAGATTTACTGCAGCTTAATAAGTGACCCCCTAAATATGAAAACAAAGGGTTAAAGCCTTAGATAATTATTTTTCAACTCCTGAGTGCAAATGATTCATATTAGGATGAGATACTGTATTATCTCTACTGAAATTCAATGTTAAAAATTCTCAACACTTTAAAAAAAAATTCTCACATCTGTGAACAAGAAGCAAGTCACGCTCTCCTTTGCCTATTATCCCACCAAACACTTATTCTCAGTAATTCTCAGTAATTCTCAACTTTTTATGACCTCATATTGTGTACCCTTTTCAATTCTCAAGAATTTGAAACATCTCATTTGACCCCAGAGTCACAAACCTTCAAAATTCACAGCAAATGCAATCCGGTCAATATTCAAAACTACATGTGGTAGTGTATACAACCACAGAAGTGCTTTTATAAAAAATATTAAGGCCTCGTATACATTTAGGGGTCCATTTACTAAGGCACACGGCAACGCATTCATCGGATATAATGGACGCGTTGCCACACGTTAACATTTAGCGCATGCTAAGATGCACTAGCACGCCTTAGTAAAAGGACCGCTTAATCACAAAAAATAGGAGCCATAGATTTTTAAATGGGGCGTGTTTTGAAGCTAGGAGAAGGATGGGAAGGCCAGTGGTAAATGGTGTCAAATGTACATAAGCAGGGTATAAATTTAAATAGAAAAAATAAAAAAACAAAAACAAATGTAAAGATCTATGAGGATTTTCAGCAGTGGCACTTATACAATATTTTTCTTGAAGAAAATCGTGGTAATTTTGAACAGATTTTTTTTTTCTTTTCCAATTTATGGTTATACAGCTGACCTCTGAATTTTTATTTCAAGCTGATACCTGCATGTTTTTCAATTGGCATTTACCCACAAATTAACAAATGCACACACACACACAATTCCCCCAGGTGCTGATATTTCAGAATTCAAACTGGGTCAAGTAGGAACGTGTATGCTGGTGATGTTTGCTGAGGTAGCCAAAAGGACATTATTTATTTATATTTCTTGACCGCACATACAGAATGACACGGGGACAAATTTGTCCCCGTCCCTGCAGTAACTCAATTTCCCTGTCCAATCCCTGTGAGTTTTGTCGCTGTCCCTGTTCCATTCCTGTAAGCCCTGCCTTAACCACACATGCCTCGAACACTTATGATTTTAAAGTGTCCGAGGCTTGTGCAGATGAGGATGGAGCAGGGACAGGAAAAGAACTTGCGGAGATGGGACAGGAAAATGAGTTCCCGTGGGGACGGGGAAAAATTTGTCCTCTTGTCATTCTCTACCGCACATCCTGAGATTCTGGACTGTGTACAAAAAATTACATACATAATAATCATCAAATCAAATACAACCCCCCAGCCAAATACAAACTAGAAAACCAAGTAATCTACATATAATCCACAGAGGACAGACAGTATACATGAAGTAGCTATTCTACAAAAGCCTGGGAAAAAAAAATCAAACTTCAACTACTGCACTTCTACTCACCTCACCTCCAGGCTGCACGAAGAATTTGTTTTACTGTTTTAATGATTTTTTATCTGTTTTAAGTTATATTCATTGCTTTTACTTTACTTTGTAGTCTATCTGTTCTCCTCTCCTCTGCCGCCGCAAAGCGGCGGCCCGCCGGACTCCTCCCCCAATCAGGTTAGCGCATGTGCTACTTAATAGGATCCTTAGCGGCACACACCGCAAAGGAGCGTGCAAAAGGAGCAGGACCTGCTCCTTAGTTCGCTCCTTCGTTCGCCTCCCGAGGGCGCCCTCATTAACCTCCATTCCAACATTTTTTCAATGCCTTTTACATCCAATTTTATGCGAGCTACTTACATACTTTTGGCATTTCTTTTTCTCTTTTCACACTCCCTAAATATATTCATTAAGATAAATGCTAGCATGGACTTGAACCATCAAAACATCCCAGTTCAATTAAATAATAGACCTACCATTTATAGATCCCCTAGATCAGCACCTTGCACACTTTTACCAATAACTACCCTTACCTCTCAATTAAACGACTCAGTACCAAATACTACTTTATCACTTCAAACATTCAATACTTCTAAATCTTTGAATCTAAGATTAGGCTTAATCAACTCAAGATCCCTTAAAACCAAATACCACCTATTAAAAGATGCCATTCTCCAACAAAACTTACACATCCTTTGTATCACCGAAACCTGGCTCTCCGAAGGTGAGGAAGCCTACCTTTCCTTTTGTTGCCCCCCTAATTATGATTTTATATGGAACCACCGTCATAACCGTAAAGGCGGAGGATTAGCCATAATTTTTCTAAAAAACTTAATTAAACCTCAAGATCAATCCATCAATAACTCTATAATTGAATATCTTCATATTAAAATTAACCTAAAACAAAAAATTGATCTTCTCTTATTATACATCCCCCCTCCAATTGAATACTCAAAATTAACACTATTCCATAACCTGCTTTTCGACTTCTGTTCAACTGCCAATTGCCCAATCATAATGGGAGATTTCAATATTCATTTCGATAATTTTAATAACCCAAATACCTCAGACACTATAAAGCTTTTCAAAGACTTAAATCTGAAAACATTAATCCATGAACCCACGCACCAAGCTCAACACATACTAGATATGATCTTGATACCTACTTCTCAATCAATCTCCCACTCAGCTCCGAATATTCTTTCAGTTCCATGGTCTGATCATAATCTGATCTCTGTAAACTTTTATCTTACAGAACTTTTTACCCCAAATCTTCATTCTGAAATTAAAACATTTTCATATAGAGACTTTTCCAAATTGGAGAACTCTGATATTACACCATATTTCAGTCCTTCCATAAACATTCAAAAATTTAAAACCATTGAAGAACAACTTCAATTCTGGAACTCAACTCTAGAATCCATTGTAAATACCAAAATACCGTTAATCACTAAAACAGTATCCACTCGAAAATATAATAACCCATGGTATTCTAAAGAACTATCTCAACTAAAAACACAACTTCGTGCCTCAGAAAGGAAGTGGCGTTCCTCTAAAACTCCTATTAACCTCCAAAGATTTAAAGATAATGCTACTCATTATAAAAATAAAATTATCCAGGCAAAAAAATCCTATTACAATAATAAGATTCAAAAAGCAAAAAACACTTCGGTCCTATTTAATATTTTAAAATCTATTAATCCAGATAAAAAGAAGAATCTATCTACTCAAAAATCAACTCTAACAGCACAAGAACTAGCTGATTATTTCTGCCAAAAGATCACTATGATTAGACAAAACTTCAAAAATAATACAACAATCTCACCTGCATTGGAAAATTCAAATACAAATACTTTCATTCCAACAGCCAAATGTACAAATCTCAGAATACCATCTTTAAAGGAACTTGAAGGACATCTAAAATCAATCAATCTAAAAGGCTCTCCTTTAGAATTTTTTCCACCGTTCTATTTAAAGAAATTTTTTCATTACTTCGGTCCTTTTATTCTTTCCCTTATCCAAAACAGTTTTTCTTCTGTAACCGTCCCCACCTCGTGGAAAACCTCTATCGTTACTCCAATTATAAAAAACTTCAAAACCAGTCAAGACGACATATCCAACTACCGCCCCATCTCCAACCTACCATTCTTAATGAAACTCTCCGAAAAACTAGTCTTTGAACAACTTTCAGAATTCATCGAATCATCTAATGCACTACATCCTAACCAAACCGGCTTTCGCAAACATCACAGCACGGAACATTCTATGATCGGCCTCATAACAAATATCCACTATTATCTCGACCACCACAAATCCATAGCTCTCTTTTCTTTAGACCTATCCGCTGCATTCGACACAATTGATCACGGACTCCTACTTAATCGAATGCAATCATTAGGCATAGAAGGTCAAATCCTTAATTGGTTAACTTCTTTTCTATCAGACCGTACTTCTAGAGTTAAATTTAATGACGTTTATTCTGCAAATTTCACCTCATCATATGGAGTACCACAAGGGTCAATACTATCTCCTCTTCTATTCAATATTTTTTTATCCCCTCTTATTACTATCTCACAGTCACTAGGTTTTACAGCCTTTTCCTACGCAGATGACATTCAACTCATGCACCCTCTCAACCCAGAAAACGCGGAAGAAATAAAATTATCAATGACAAACTAGAACTGATAAAAAACTGGCTAAGCAATAATAAACTAGCCCTGAATACTCAAAAATCAAAAACAATGCTTTTCACTTGGAAAGGAAACATAACTTCAAAAACACCGTTCATATTAGACAATACTCCTCTTGAATCTGTACCCCAATTGAAAATTCTTGGAGTAATAATTGATGTAGATCTTTCATTTCATAGCCATATTAGCGAAATAGTTAAATCTTGCTTTTACAGACTACGGCTTCTTCGTTCAATTTCCTCCTTTTTAGATCCCAAATCAATTAATATTCTAGTTCATTCTCTAATTATCTCAAAATTAGACTACTGTAATTCCCTTTTAATCAACATAACCCAGAAAGAAAAGAGACGGCTTCAAATTATTCAAAACACTGCAATTAAACTAATTCACAAAGCAAAAAAATATGATCATGTTACCCCATTATTTATTAAATCACATTGGCTCCCCATCTCTCATCGAATCACTTTCAAAGTTATATTTCTGGTTTATAAAACATTAATCTTTAACGAACCCCAATTTATATAAAAAATGATTGTCCCATACAACTCTTCTCGCTCTCTAAGATCATCCTCATCGAACATGCTTTCAATCTCCTCGTTGAGAATTATCGGCACAAGACGAAATGATATGTTCTCCGTGGTGGCCCCTTCATTGTGGAATTCCCTTCCAAATTTTATTAAAAACGAAAAAGACCTTATTTCTTTTTAAAAAATTTTAAAAACATATTTATTTCAAGACGCATTTGATTTATGATAGATCTATTCTAAATTCTCGCATTCTTCTAATAATTAATAAAATTTCTACCGTACCTCACCCCATTTTTACCTAATGTGTTTTCCTTTTTATGTAAATTTTAACAAATATCATAATTGTAACTTTCCCCCTCCTTCCTACTCATTCGTGTCTGTCCAAATTGTCTGTCTATTGTCTAACCCATTTAAACTATATGTATTACCACAATCTGTTGGTTTTTAAACTGTACATCGCTTAGATATTGTAATAAGCGATTCATCAAATGTAATTAAACTTGAAACTTGAACTTGAAACTTGAAACTTCCTTAATCACAATATAGATATCATCAAACGTAATTCAAATGGCAACATGTTCCAGATCTTAGCACGCTCAATCCAGAACATAGCATAATGATTCACTTGCAATCTCACTTGTTTAAAAGATGGATCATCTAACTGTGTTTTTTGAGCTGACTGTAAAGCAGAAATAGGACAATAAGACTTGAGTAGTAAAACCAAACAGATGGTGTATCACCATGCAAAGCCTTAAAAATCAACACTAGCAAAAAAAAAAAAAAAAAAAGAGATCAGATTTATACCAGAATAGCACAAATTTGACGGAAAAGTTAATTTCCTGATAACTCTTAGTAAAATGTGTTGGATGTTTCCCCAATAAATCTAATGACAACAAAAATCCCCATATAATCAAGGACCACAGAAATTCCAATCCACAGAGCAGCTTTCTCTTTGGCTCCATTTTGAATCTCTGAAGGTATCATTTCAAATTTTGTCGAGAATGTGGGGTTTCTTTTCAAATTAGATAGACAATGCTGATTTACAGTCCTGATGCAAGACTATAATTCTACAAGCAATTTGTGCAAATTTACGTCCCTCCTTTAAAAAAAAACAAAAAACCACGCAAGAGTTTTTTAGCGCCAACCAGAACGCTGAAAGCTCTGTGCTCACAGGACCTCTATGACCATTGGAGCAGCGCAGAACTTTCAGTGTGCCGGCCGGCACTAAAAACCTCTTGCATGGTTTAGTAAAAAAAAAAAAAGGGGGGGGGGTGTTAAGATTATTTGATGCTTACTGTGTCTTTTTCTGAAGCTGTATGAACAAATGATCATTTTAAAAAAACTGCTAATCAAACCAATTTGAGAAATCTTGCATTCAGCCGTTTTTAAGTCACTGATAGCCATGACTACATTTAAGCCTGGAAAATCAATGCAGACGCCAGCCCTCAAACACCTAAGCAGCCAAAGATAGGACCACCTTTTTTTGGTGCAGTCCTATTTCCCTGCTTAGCTATGTGGGCACACACTGGCACTGCATAGAGCTGGTGCCCACATAACTGCTGGGTCCTTCCTGACAATACCCAAGCGGTGCCACTGTGGTCCAAATTGATATTCTACTACTACTGATCATTTCTATAGCACTATTAGATATATGCAGATGACACTAAACTGTTCAAAGTTGTTAAAACGCATGCGGATTGTGAAAAATTGCAGGCAGACCATAGGGAATTGGAAGACTGGGCATCCAAATGGCAGATGAAATTTAATGTGGACAAATGCAAAGTGATGCACATTGGGAAGAATAACCTGAATCACAGTTACTGGATGCTAGGGTCCACCTTGGGGATTAGCGCCCAAGAAAGGGATCTGGGTATCACAGTAGACAATACGATGAAACCTTCCGTCCAATGTGTGACGGCGGCCAAAAAAACAAACAGGATGCTAGGAATTATTAAAAAAAGGGATGGTTAACAAAACAAAGAATGTTATAATGCCCCTGTATCGCTCCATGTTGTGACCTCATCTGGAGTATTGCGTTCAATTCTGGTCTCCTTATCGCAAGAAAAATATAGTGGCGCTAGAAAAGGTTCAATGAAGAGCGACCAAGATGATAAAGGGGATGGAACTCTCATATGAGGAAAGACTAAAATGGTTAGGGCTCTTCAGCTTGGAAAAGAGACGACTGAGGGGAGATATTATTGTAGTCTACAAAATCCTGAGTGGAGTAGAACGGGTACAAGTGGATCGATTTTTCACTCTGTCAAAAATTACAAAGACTAGGGGACACTTGAAGTTACAGGGAAATACTTTTAAAACCAATAGGAAGAAATTTTTTTTCACTCAGAGAATAGTTAAGCTCTGGAACATACTGCCAGAGGTTGTAGTAAGAGCGATAGTGTAGCTGGTTTGAAGAAAGGTTTGGACAAGTCCATAGTCTGTTATTGAGAAAGACATGGGGGAAGCCACTACTTGCCCTAGATCGGTAGCATGGAATATTGCTACTCCTTGGGTTTTGGCCAGGTACTAGTGACCTGGATTGGCCACCATGAGAATGGGCTACTGGGCTTGATGGACCATTGGTTTGACCCATTAAGGCTATTATGTTCTGTACAAATTGGGGCAATGGAGGGTTAGTTGAATTGCCTAGGGTCACAAGGAACAGGAACTGAACCCAGTTCACCATGATCAAAGCTCCTGCACTAATCATTAGGCTACTTCTCCACTTAAGAACATAAGCAATGCCTCTGCTGGGTCAGACCTGAGGTCCATCGTGCCCAGCAGTCCGCACACGCGGCAGCCCAACAGGTCCAGGACCTGTGCAGTAATCCTCTATCTATACCCCTCTATCCCCTTTTCCATCAGGAAATTGTCCAATCCTTTCTTGAACCCCAGTACCGTACTCTGCCCTATTATGCTCTCTGGAAGCACATTCCAGGTGTCCACCACACATTGGGTAAAGAAGACCTTCCTAGCATTCGTTTTGAATCTGTCCCCTTTCAACTTTTCTGAATGCCCTCTTGTTCTTTTATTATTTGAAAGTTTGAAGAATCTATCCCTCTCTACTCTCTCTATGCCCTTCATGATCTTCTAAGTCTCTATCATATCCCCTCTAAATCTCCTCTTCTCCAGGGAAAAGAGACCCAGTTTCTCCAATCTCTCAGCGTATGAAAGGTTTTCCATCCCCTTTATCAGATGCGTCGCTCTCCTCTGAACCCTCTCGAGTAACGCCATGTCCTTCTTAAGGTATGGAGACCAATATTGGATGCAGTACTCCAGATGCGGACGCACCATCGCCCGATACAATGGCAGGATAACTTCTTTCGTTCTGGTTGTAATACCCTTCTTGATTATGCCTAGCATTTTGTTTGCCTTCTTAGCGGCCACTGCGCACTGTGCCGTTGGCTTCATTGTCATGTCCACCATTACCCCCAAGTCCCTTTCTTGGGTACTCTCATTTAATAACATCCCTCCCATCGTATAGTTGTACCTTGGGTTTCTGTTTCCCACATGTAATACTTTACATTTCTCAACATTGAACTTCATCTGCCATCTCGTCACCCATTCCCCTAGTTTGTTCAAGTCCCTTTGCAATTCTTCGCAGTCCTCTTTAGTCCAAGCTCCACTAAATAGTTTGGTGTCATCCGCAAATTTTATTATCTCACACTTCGTCCTTGTTTCTAGATCATTTATGAATATATTAAATAGCAGCGGCCCAAGCATCAAGCCCTGTGGGACCCCACTCGTGACCCTCCTCCAGTCCGAGCAGTGGCCCTTCACTCCTACCCTCTGTTTCCTACCCGCCAACCAGTTTCTGATCCATCTATGTACGTCTAATTCCACCCCATGGTTCTTCAGTTTCCGGAGTAAGCGTTGATGGGGCACCTTGTCAAAGGCTTTTTAGAAATCTAGATATATGATGTCTATGGGGTCTCCTTTGTCCATCCGTTTGTTAATTCCTACCGTAACATTGCCTAGCTCCCATTATCTTAATGCGGGGGGTGCTACTGTATTACACTGATCACTCTCACTTCTGTATATTAATACTAATAAAATCTCATCCTGCAAATGGCGCTAGGGGTAAGATGTAGCATTCTGAATTTGGGCGCGGGCGGGGAGGGGAATCTGGGAATATCTTCTGCCAAAACTGAGCACAATGCAAATCCCCAGGAGAGGCATCCATGTAATAGAATGCCCCATTAGGGTATAATCTTATAATGAAGGTGCCAAGATTTAGGTGCCAAGAATGTGCATAAATAACCTGAGTACCAGCATTTAGGCTCTATGCACTTAAATACCAATATTCTAGCTCTGAGCTATTCTGTAAAATGGTGCCTAAATGCAGCCGTGTGCAATTGGCAAGTGGGCATTTATGTAGGTGGAGTTTGGGCAAACCATGGGTGGGGTGCACATTTACATATATTATTCTTATCCATTCAGTCATGTCTAGTCATTGGATACGCTGTAGGCCAGTCCTCGCCAAGCTTCCCTGTTTTACATGGCGTTTTTCAATTGCTTGATGCCCATTCCCATGTCATTCTTGATGGAATTCTGCCAATGGGCCTTTTGTCTCTCCTGCTTCCTTTTACCACTGACCATTCCGAGTAGCACCACCTTTTCCAGTGAATTCACCCTCATCACAAGTCCAAAATAGGTCAGTTTCTGTCTAGTAATCTTGCCTTCCAGGGACAGCTCTGGGTTTATATAATCAAGAATCAGAGAAACTCATACAAATCTCTGTAACACTGGATGTCGTAATAGACCAATTTGACAAATTGAACAGTAGCAAATCACATGGGCCAGATGGTATACATCCCAGAGTGCTGATAGAATTGAAAAATAAACTTTGCAAAGCTATTGTTAGTAATCTGTAATTTAAAAAACAAACAAACAAAAAACAGCATAGTTTTTAAGTACTGGAGGGTGGCCAATGTGATGCTGATTTTTTAAAAAGGATTCCAGAGGTGATCCAGGAAATTATAGACCTTTGAGTCTGACGTCAGTGCCGATCAAAATGGTAGAGACTATTATAAAAAACAAAATGACAGAGCAGGTTGATATTGTATATTTGGATTTTCAAAACGCATTTGACAAAGAACTTCATGAAAGATTTCTGAGGAAATTAGAAAGTCATGGGATAGAAGGTAATGTCCTTTAATGGACTGAGAACAGGTTGAAAGACAGAAACAGAGAGTGGGTTTAAATGGTCAATATTCATAATGGAGAAGGGTATATAGTGGGGTTCTCAGGGGTCTGTGCTGGGACCGCTGCTTTTTGACATATTTATCAAAGATGTAGAGAAGAGAATAACTAGTGAGATAATTAAATTTGCTGATGAAACAAAGTTGTTAAATCACAGGAGGATTGTGAAAAATTGCAAGAGGACCTTGTGAGACTGGAAGACTTGGTGTCAAAATGGCATATGAAGTTTAATGTGAACAAGTGCGAAGTGATGCATGTGGGAAAGAGGAATGCAAACTATAGATATGTGATGCTCGGTTCTGTGTTAGGAGTCACTGCCCAGGAAAAAGGATCTAGGTATCATTGTTGAGGATATGTTGAAACCCTCAGCTCAATGTGCAGCAGCTGCTATGAAAGCAAATAGAATGTTAGGAATTATAAGGAAAGGAATGGAAAACAAAGATGAAAATATTATAATGCCCTTATATTGCTCTGTAATATGGCCACACCTCAAATACTGTCACCATATCTCAAAAAAAGCTATAGCTGAATTAGAAAAGGTACAGTGAAAGTCAATGAAAATGATAAAAGGGATGGGATGACTTCCCTATGAGGAAAGGCTAAAGTGGCTACAGCTTGGAGAAGAGACAGCTCAGGGGTGATATGATAGAGGTTTATAAAATAATGAGTGGAGTGGCAAACGCAGATGTTAAACGTTTGTTCACTCTTTCCAAAAATACTCGGACTAGGGAGCATGTGATGAAGTTACTAAGTAATAGATTTAAAACAAACTGGAGAAAATATTTCTTTATACAATGTATAATTAAACTCTGGAATTCATTGCCAGAGAATGTGGTGAAATCAGTTAGCTTAGCAGGGTTTAAAAAAGGTTTGGATAATTTCCTAAAAGAGAAGTCCATAGGCCATTATTGAGATGGCTTGGGGAAATCCACTGCTTATTCCTAGGATAACCTGCATAAAATCCGTTTTACTACTTGGGACCTGGGTTGGTCACTGTTGGAAACATGATACTGGGCTTGATGGACCTTTAGTCTATCCCAATTCTTATGTTCTTATCTTTGCTGGTAATCCTAGCTGTCCATGGGATTCGTAGAAGTCTTCTCCAGCACCACTATTTGCATTCGCAAATGTCTATGTCTCACAGCCATATGTCGCGATTGGGAACACAATGGCAGTGATCAGTCATTGTTTGATGGTGACTGAGATGACCTTGCACATTTACATATATAAATTACAGAATCTTATATCTAAGTGAATTCTTTAGGGGTCAAGGCACAAGCATTTACACCAGCTCTATACTTTGCGTGTGTGATCACACCTAGAATAAGGGCACATTCTTGGCACGTTACTCTGGTATTCTATAAAGAGAAAGAGGCATTTATTGAATAGGCTCAAAGTAGGTGTCCTGTTGTAGAATTACTCTTGTCTTGTGAATTAGTGCATGCTGTGCTTTGCCGGATGGTAACTGTTACTGTAGACATGCTATAACAGTGATCGTGTGCTAATTCTGCTTAGTGCACTTTAATGAAAAGGCCCCTAAGTACAACAGTGGGGTATATAGAGAATAGATCATAAAGGAATGCAGTAGAGTAGAAAATGAGAACTCAAAATGCAGTAGTCTATCTTACAATGGAAACCACAGGTGTATGCAATGCATTTGCCTCCACACTGCAGTATTTAAATGTAGATGGTATGTAGAAGCAGATTCTTGCAGATTACAGACCGTTTACTGCCACTGAGAAAATGCTAATGTTTCCACAATTGCATAACCCTACATCAAATGGTACTGTTCAGCATTACGAAAACGTGTGTTACAAAAAGAAGTCACTTTTTGACATCTTCATATTTCCTGACTCTTAATATTTACATGTCTTTGTGATGCAATGAAAATTTCATACAGTATCAGCTGCATTCCATTTTAAATGATCAAAATGCTTCTACTTGCAATAATACAGGAAGCGTAAACCTCGATGGCTCATCAGTAAGCTTTTGATCTGCCTCCATTTAGGTCTTAGGGACAGCTATTAATATGCACTGTAACCCATCAAATAGAAGCAATCATGTAAGAAATTGTCAAAGTACCTGCTAAAATTTAATTAACAGAGGATCTAAAATGTGTTTTAGAGTCAAGCAAGACAAACGGAGAAGGTGTTTATTCCATTCTCATCACCCTTGCCAGAAAAAGCAGGTGCAGCACAAGTCACTGCTAAGATTCAAGGAAATGTATCCATGAGACAGGCATTTTCCATCAACGCTTCACTGTCAGACAATGCAAGGAAGCAAAAAATACTTTGGCATTATTTGACTTTGACTGTTAACACACTATGCTGCAGAATGGAAAACTGCTTTTATGTGGAATCCTTTCGGTATCTGAAATCAGATAATCAGACAAAAGATATTCCTTTTTAAATGTCACAAGTATTAATGGACTTTGTGCATGCTGGGTCATGTTACCCCAATGCAGAAAAGGCCAAGAGTAATTCAGAACAGGTAAGATTAACGTGAGGCGTATAATCTAGATTTTACAGCTTTTGCTGTTTCAGGTGGGTCCAGAGAAAATGGTTGCGGCTACTTAGCTGCTTCTCAAATATGACACAATTGCAAAAAAAGAATATCAATGAACACTAACAGTAGCTCAAATGAAGCTCAATGTCAGATGAATTCACTCTTTTCTAAAGGCTAAGTGAAAACAATGCTTTGCTATTCATATGACTAAACATGGATTCCATGTTCATTTGCATATCAGGATTTTTCAAATCTCTTTCCAGTCACTGAACATATAGTCAACCTTTCTGAGCACTGCAGAGAAACCGTATGAATACAGATATGCACTGTATATGAGACAAATCTCTTGGACATACACAGCTCTTAAGCTAAAACGAGACGGAATGAGCCATTTATTTAAATATTCACCCACTGTTCTTTCATCTTATTACAATTACTCATGCAGGACAGGTACCTAAGCTAGAATTCAAGTATTTTCATCTGAGAGAACATGTGCCTTTAAATATTCAGTACAGACCACTTTAAGTGTTCAAACAAGATTCCCTGCATACCAACAACATATCAGCCCAATATGAGTCCATAATTAAAAGACCAACCGTCCGTGCAAAATCATTAAGCTGTACTGTAGTAAATTCCTACCTTTATGTAGCCCCAAGAAACAGAAAGCAGATAATTAGCTTCAGGCATCTTGAAGAATTTTTTTTTTTTTAACACCAGCAATACAGCTAAAAAGGTACAATCGGCTCCTCAGAAAACAATCAGATAACAGGACCGCTAGAAGAGAGTTTTGGTTTTCTTTTATGTCTTCCTATGAATTTGCAAGTGCTCTGAAATTAGGTGCACATGAAACACGCTGGCATGGAATTCCTTTGTGATCTCTTCTGATTGTGTAAATGCCATCTGTATAAATCCAAAGGGCTGTTAAACTCCAGGGCTGTCTTGAGGGGACAGACTGCATGAGGAGAAGAAAAATCTAAAGTGCCGATGATATGCATCTTCCCCGAGCACCAGAGCTTAATGAATAATGTATGCCAAGATGCTCAGCTGCTAGAAAGACCTGTTCTGTTAAGAGCAGCCAAATAAGGACTTAGAAGGGTAGCCAGGAACAGTCTCTTCTAAGCCCACCCATTACCTCCTCCTACAAGCCAATCATATTTCCTAGGCTATAAGATAAGAACAAGGTGCATGTGCTGTGATGTATTCTATGTTCTGATTGGTCAAAATGGCAGAACCTCCTGGGAAGAAGGCATTTCTCCGTTTCTTTGGTAAGTGGCATTTACTAATGGCATCCCTGCGGGATCGGATGATTAATTAGCTTAGTTTTCCTTTTTGTGCTCTACAGTTGCCTTAAAAGCTCACAGTGAGGTGGTCACGGATTAAGGTTACGAGCAGCGATTCATGATGCTACAACAGCTCAACAAAACTGTTCCTTATGGCTAAAACGAGGATTTTAAAGACCACACCATTCAGTGCTATGATAATTAAGCAATTAAAAGACTCTGGGCTGAAACCCAACCTGTCTCTTAATATTCTTCATCTGCGAGTTCTTCACATGCACATATCTGAGCATTTCTGTACTGCCAGAGAGCAGTCTTTGTAAGCAGTGAGCACCCTTCTGTTCTCCTGCAAGCCCTTCAGCCTTGATCAAGCATGCAGCTCTCAGCTCTCTAAATAGCAATCTGAACACGCTGTCTGCAACTTCTCCTTTTTTACGTGACACAGCATTGTTACAGTTCATTAGTTTACAACTCAATACATTTTTAACAGGTATCAAGCTCAGGTGATAAGATACTGTAGTGTAGAACATGTGTGCTACAGCTTCCAAATGTCATGGAGATTTGGCTGTGCTAAAGGATGGAAATGGATGGAGATGAGTTACATGAGAAAGCAGTGCAGAATTCAATCGCCCCCTCAGTTTTCTGAATCACTTACAGACATCTACAGGAGCTAAAAGATATGTGTGGCCTGTATCTTGGCAGAGAAAAGAAAGGTAGACATTATTAGGAAATCAGTGATAGCTTCTGAAGAAAGAGAAATTTGAATCATAGTACAGACAGGCCCATTTGCACTAGTATATGTTCATATCCTGCACACAGATGTACGCTTTAGACTAAGGCATATATCAGTCACTAGTACATGCTAGAGATCTGGGATAATTTTTTGTATCATGAGATCCAAAAAGGCAGAGCTCCAGCAGTGTGTATGGGGAGGGGGGGAGGTTGCCTCTTCTCCTTTATTTTTAGCTTTAATCTATTTGTATATATTCCCTAGTTACCCTGTAAAATTTATACAAATGGTCTCTTTTATCTCCATACACATACACCAACACACATATATATATAAGAATGTCCTTTAAGGTAAGGTCCAAGGCACAAAATATTTTAGTGATTGTTTCTCATTATATATTGTTCATACTGCATAATCTTTTAAATCTTAGATGTTTTTTTGAAATTTTGTTTCCATGGTCTTCCTACAGAAGTAGTACAGGACTAACTTTTCAGAACTGTCTATTTGCCCTTGATGCAAGCAGTTAGGTCAAAATATGCTGGGATTGCTTTCAACTATCAACATTTTGGACTGCCTTGGACATTTAAGCTTTATAGCTCTTTCAACAAATAAATGTGACCCACTGAGCAAAAAGGTACCAAAAGTGGGGAAGTGTGGGAAGAAACAGCTGTGTTGAAAGAGTCCAGCTGGACTCAGATCACAAGACCCTGCAGGATTGGTACCATGACTCCACCTGCTTTCGAACTGAAGAACTTTGTATGCAGCTCTGGAAGTGATGGAGGTGAAAGTATACCAAAGATTGGAAGAACCAAAGCTCAAAATCCCCAAAGTTGCTGGATCAGTGACTACTAGGAAGTGAAAGAAAGTGGTGGTTGGCGACTCCTTTCTGAGGGGTACAGAGGTGTCCATCCACAGACAGATATATCCCAGATGTTCTGTCTGCCAGGCACCAAATTCAAGATATTATGGAGATCTTGCCGAGACTCATCAAGCCTAATGAACACGACAAAGATCATGAACACTGAAAACAATGAAGATTTTGAGCTTGAAGGTGATAGAATATTAGTTGTAAAGGATTTCAATCTCCTGGGCTCTTTTGTAAATTCATACTTCCTAAACAAATGGGCTGCCATAGGGTCATCCACATCCTCCACAGGAAGTCCCCCTGTGAGCCCCCAGAATCCCTGGAAATTGAACCCTCCAATATCCTCCAAATCATGATCTAAGACCACAGAAGCTTCATCCTAATTCCTATATACCTCTAATCAAGACCTTTAAACAGAGAGGAAGGGCTGAGCACCAGTAGGCTGTTTCAACAAAAAAGCCTGGTGCATGAGGAGAACTCACTGCTGCCCTCAGTGTGGGAGAGGATTGCTCTGCCACAGCAGCAGGAAATCCCTGTGTAGAGCATCAAAAATGACAGCCTCTGATGTACAGCTTAAGAGAGGAACCCCCAAGCCTGTCAAAATCTCTGCTGACATTGGACTGGCCACCTTAGGGGGTCTACTCCAAGGATGTGGCCTGCATTGCTACAGACGGAAGGGCATGGTCACAAGACAAATAGCCTCCCGACATGCCTCTCCTGTTCCCACATCACAAACACCATTTGGCTGACTCTGTAGGAGCAACCATCACCACAGGAGGAAGCAAAGGTGGTATTCACAGTGACTGACAGTGGGTCATCAGTAGAGAAGCCTCAGGTGCCCCAGGCCAGCACAGGAAAACAGCCTCCATTGGGCTTCAGTGCTGGTAAGCCTGTGTCTCAACTGCTCCTTATTATCTTCTAACTTAGATATCCTTTTTCTTTTCGACTTTCAGAGACAGGAGTAAGGGAGAACTCTTCAACAGGACTGAGAGGGGAAAGGGGAGGGACCTGGCGCCACCAGTTTTACACCCTAGGCCACAACGGCCAGCAGTTATTCCTCCAGCTCAACTAAACCTGCCTGACTGGCCAAGAGCCCACAGATTATTCAGAGCTGCACAGATTGTTCCATCTACCTACTAGAGAGAATGCTGAAAGTGAGGCTGCTGCACAGAAGGCAGAGCTTTGGCATTCTATCTCCACCTGCTGGTAGATTAACACAACCCACAAATCTCTGGATTGATCTGTGGGATGCTATGGAAAAAAGGATAATTCAGATGATGGTAAGCAGAATGGTGGGTGAGGGGAGAGGCTAGTTGGAAAGAAGATGAGGATGGAAGGAAGGCTAGATATAAGAGAGAGATGCAAAAGGCTGGAGGGGAGAGAGTGAAAGGAAAGGCTGGTGGAGGTGAGAAGGCTGGCAGTTAGAGAGTGGGAAGGGAGTTTTGTTGGGGACACCAAGGGCAGAAAAAGCTGGTGGGGAGGGGAGAGATAGAAGAAAAGAGGTTGCTGGAGACACGAAGTAGGAAGGATGAGATTTATGGCGACAGAAGTCTTTGGGATGAGCTGAAGGAATAGGGTGAGGATGATTACAAAATTTAAGGGGACCCTCAGCATAAAAACAATTAAAATTCTAAATCTTTTTGTTTTCTATTTGCACTGTAATTTTGAAATACTGCGTGAATTTTTTGGGGTGGGTTGATAGCAAGTAAAAATGTCTTATATGTACATAGAGGAGTGGCTTTGAAGAGCCACTGCAGGGTTGCTGCTGGAAACAAAAACTCCAAAGAAGTCCTGGAAAGAAAGCTACATAGCCCTTATACCGCAGCATCCTTCCCATCCTGGGATTCTCCAACCACAAAAAGGAGCTCCAATTCCGGGAAAGGGTGGAGGAGGGACATGTTTACACATCAAACAGATTCTTCCCAGCTCTTTAAAGGGACTTAATTTTGTGGTCCAGCAAAGAATGCACAGCCCAGAGACTATGTGGTTACTACATGGTATCCCAGTTTCCTGGCAAAACATATGGCATTGAGAAAAAATCCATCTGTGAACTGAAAGCAGCAAACTGACTAGTAAGGCTCTATATAAGATAATGAGAATAGCCATACTGGGTCAGACCAATGGTCCATCTAGCCCAGTATCCTGTTTCCACAGTGGTCAATTCAGGTCAAAAGTACGTAGCAAAAACCCAAATAGTAGACTTCTGTTTGTATTTTTTTATGTGTATCATATTGCTGAGGCACACAAAACAGCACAAACATGGCTAGCCCTTAAAAGAAGTCAGTAAAATTGTGCATTTGCTTGAACATAAAGTCCAGTTGACCTGCAATGGCCACAGCTAGGTATCTCTTCTTTACCAGGGCTAGCCTTCTTTGGCTCTGCAAGTGACCTAGTGGCTCAAAACACTGCGAGTTTCAGTGAGCAGGGCTAGGGAAAGCAGTAGAGATGATCTAGGAAACAATTCCTCATGGCCACAGTCCTGCTTTAGAAAAAGTAGCCTACAATCCAGCCGCAGAAACTCAATAGCTTTGTACTCTTTGCTTTAGACTCTGACTGAATATTGTGTGCTTTATTTTTGCTATACAAAATAATATGATTATATGTATTCCTTTATCTATTTATACACACACGCACTTAGACCTAGAACTAATTATAACACCATTATCCATTACATCAAGTTTACAATTTAATAACCATGATGAAGAGGCCATGAGAGAATACCACAATAATCCTTCAAGATTTCAATGACCTTATCCCCTACATTTCAATTACCTGACATCAAGACCTCTTTGGGGTTGATTTTCCAGAGGACTTATGTGACCAGTATCAGCTGCTGTACTATGGAGTCAAATTTTTGCTATATGAGTCAATAAGAGGGATAATCACGGTACTAAGCTGTTGTGAATCACTAACTTAGGTTAGTAATTTCTGAGAAAAACGAATAAAACAACTTATGTTCAACCTCTCAAGGTACAAAATTTCCCCCTCCCCTCAGTAGTGGGCCACTAACACATGATTCAGTGCTCCATCTTAATGGGCCTTAAAGAATGGAAAAAGGATCCGAATGAAGAAAATAAGAAGAGACACAAGCACTGGCAAGTTAGATGCATAGCATTGCTAAAGAATGTTAAGAAAAAATATGAGGAGAAACTTGCAAAAGAGGCAAAAACTAAAAACAATTTTTTTAGGTACATCAGAAGTAGAAAACCTGTGAGGGAATCTGTGGGACCATTGGACGATCAAAGAGCATAAGGAGCGCTCAGGGAACATAAGGCCATAACAGAGAGACTGAATGAATTCTTTGCTTCGGTCTTTATGGAAGGAGATATAAGAGATCTACCTGAACTGGAACTGGTTTTCAAAGGTGATGATACGAAGGAACTGAAAGAAATGTCGGTGAATCTGGAAGATGTACAAAGCCAACTGTTCAAAGTTGTTAAAACGCTTGCGGACTGTGAAAAACTGCAGGAAAACCTTAGGAAATTGGATGACTGGGCGTCCAAATGGCAGATGAAATTCAATGTGGACAAATGCAAAGTGATGCACATTGGAAAGAATAATCCAAATCATAGTTATCAGATGCTAGAGACCATCTTGGGGGGCAGCGCTCAAGAAAAGGATCTGGGTGTCCAATTTCCTAAGGTCTTCTTGCAGATTTTCACTGTCCGCAGGCGATTTAACAACTTTGAACAATTTAGTGTCATCTGCAAATTTAATCACCTCGCTCTTGGTTCCAATTTCTAGATCATTTATAAATAAGTTAAATAGCATCGATCCCAACACAGAACCCTGCAGCACACCACTATTTAACGTCCTCCACATAGAGGTAAGGTATGCTTAAATATGGTGTCGGCTCCATACACGCTTGAATTTTGAGTAACTGCATGTGCCAGTGAATATGGACTAAGAGTTGCATCTACCGGTGCTCATGTCCCCTTCTGTCACTGCATAATCAAAACAGAACATCTTGTGCCTGTTTTCCACATCGTCTCTCTAAATTCAAATTGAGCCTTTTATTATAAGGTATTAAGAAAACTTGAAAAAATAAATCTCAGGCACAGTTAATCCAAATTATTCCCAATTATGTTGTTGCACAAGCAGTGCCTCGGCACATACAGCTATCTTTATTCTGGGCAAGTTCTCATTAGTAAGGTTAGCACTCAGGAAAGTACCAACTTTCCACAGTTTGTTCTAATTGGAAAATGCACTCTTGGCCCTGTGGTTCACACTGAATAGACTGCAGAGAAAATTGCCTGACCGAATTAAGTATTTTTGGCACTAAAGAATAAAACTTAACATTCAATCGACCTGCAGTTATGTAACTGTGATCTTCTCAAGTTAATTATGGGGGGATCTGTGAACTTTTAGCTGGGGTTGCCATCTCTAGTACCTAGTCCTCCTTTGATATATTGGTATTTGCTGACCCCTTGTGGCAAGAAAGGCTTATGGTATGGTATGTGCAGTGTACAGGCTTCCTTAGAAACCTAGATAAATATTAATACCAGTATTTATATTCTACATTTTCCTTGTAAATCCAGTGTGGCTTACAAACAAGAAACTGGACATAACCAAGATTACACAATAAATATAATTCAAATTCTAAAGTTCATGTTTATTATATTTGATAACCACTTTACTTATACAGAACAAAGCAGTTTATAGTACAATTAAATCAACATATTATAAATGCATTAAATATACAGAGCAGCAAAATTTTAAAACATACAAACAACCCTCCATCCCCCAGGAAGTCCATTTTTAGCAGGAAAGCCTAGCTCATTCAGACAAGGGACATACATGCTACCAATTAAGCTATAAACTTGTATCAATTATTTATTCTATAATCATGTTTCACAGTTTCACCGGTATACTTCTCCTTTGCTATTAACAATTCTCAAAGCTTGAATAAATAAAGTTTTTAAATAAAATTTTGATTTGTGGGTTGTCTGCTTCACCACAAAAATGGAAGCTATTCCACAATAGCATTTCTTTGGCTGGCATCCTATCTTTGAAATAAAAGGTTTGCAATATTTAATGAAACAACATATAGGGCCCCTTTTATAAAGTCACGGTAGTGATATTGCTGTGATAAATACAATGAAGCCCATAGAAACTGAATGGGCTTTGGTGCATTTACCACTACAGCATTGCTACTGTGGCTTTGTAACAGAGGCCCCAAATTAGATTGGGTTCTTATTTGATTTTCATTGGTCAGACCTGGGGAAGGGAAGATGCACTAAAAAAAAACCTTGTGGTCCAGCAGGGAGGATGGGGGGGGGGGGAGGGCAGGTCCACTGGATCACCTAGGATTTTTTTTTTAATGTTTGGGAGTGTCAGGACCACCAGGTATTTAAGGTTGAGAAGAGACTACCAGGGATTTTTTAAAAGTTTGCACAGCTCTTGTGGGCATGTGTCAGGAACGTTTGGACCCCTTTACCAACCAATGCTCAATACCAACAGCGTACATATAATCTGCATGCTCTCCATGTTGAACATTAGTTGGTAACTCCAACTTGATGCTCAAGCTGGTGTTTCCACTGCTGTTTCCTACACCATTAAGGGTTTAACATGCCAATGTTCAAAACTTAATGTCGGCACTAGAGGCAATTAGCGCCGGAGTAGAGTCAGCATTAGGCTGAGCATATGTTCAAAGGGCACCAGCACAGATGCTGAAGATCAGTGAAACTAATATGCAAATGTAAGTCAAACAAATGTAATTAAGGTGCACAGTATTCCTCCTGATGCCTAGAAACAGCACACCAGTTAAACTCTGCCCTTCCTGCTTGAAACCCTAACATTATACAGAGGGCTGTTTGAACCCTGAAACCATCTTGGCATTTTGCAACTTCAGAGCCATGACGAGTGGCCCTTGTACCTTTTATAAGGAACATCAAGCCGTGGTACGCGGCCTGCATATGCGAGCCCTTGGCCGTGAGTCTGAAGGGGGATGGCCAAAGGGGCGGGAAACACCCCTTTGGAGTCCTTGAGGAGCAGGGAGCAGAAGTTCTTTGTTTTATTTTTTCTCTTTGAAAATGGGGAAAAGAAACGGAAGATTGTACCATCTTCCTCGGCAGTGGGCCTGATGGATCAACATCTGTGCCCTCCCCCTATTTTGACTGAAACACCAGGTGCTAAGGAAATCTTAATTTCTTCATCTGCTTCACTATCTTTGGGAGAACTGTCACCGCCTATTCAATCTGTTTTAAGTTTCCGAGTAAGTATTGATTTGGACCTTTCAGCAGCATTTGACTTAGTAGATCATCCAATACTTCTCCAGATACTAGATGCCATAGGAATATCTGGTAAAGTTCACAACTGGTTCCAAGGATTCCTTCAAACAATATCATATAGAGTTAAGTCAAAAGATCTTTTATCCGACCCCTGGACAAACCCCTGCGGAGTACCACAAGGATCCCCACTATCGCCCATACTATTCAACCTCTTCATAGCTTCCTTAGGCACTGCCCTAGACGCCCTAAATATAACTTCTTTCAGCTACGCAGATGACATAACCATCATTCTCCCATTTGACATCCAAGACCCCATCTCCAATGGACGCCTGAAAACAACACTGGAAACTGTAGAAAAATGGATGATGAACCATAAGCTGAAACTGAATGCGGAGAAAACCAAATTCCTACTACTAGAGAAGGAACAAAAGCCATCACTAACAGAACTGGAAGTAAACGCAATCAAATATCCTATACAGAGCACTCTCAAAATTCTGGGAATACAACTAGACAGACGCTGCACTATGCAGACACAAATACATAAAATCATATAAAAAGCATTCTTCACCATGCGAATCCTAAGAAAAATAAGAAAATTCTTTACCAAAGAACACTACAAGATCATTGTACAATCCCTCACACTCAGTACCTTAGATTACTGCAACAGCCTCTACCTACCATGCCCAAACAACATGATAAAACAACTACAGACCGTTCAGAACACAGCCATCAGACTCATCTACTGTCTCAGCAAATTTGACCACATCACCCCCGCCTATGTAGACTCTCACTGGCTTCCGAGAAAAGCAAGAACTCAATTCAAGTTCTATTGTCTACTATTTAAAGTAACCCATGGAACTGCCCCCTGTTACCTAAACAACTGCCTATACCGCTACCACTCATCCAGATCAAGGAGAACTCAAAACCTATTCACCTTCCCCCCTCATAATGGTACCCGACGTAAGAAACTATATGACAGCCTTCTAGCGAAAATTGACCCCACCATCACCAAATTAATGATCAACACAACAGACATCAAAGTGTTTCAAAAAGAAATCAAAATATTTCTATTCAAAAAACACGTCCCTACTAACTAATTTCCTCCCCTTTCGCACAAGCTCTCCCTCTCTTGAATAACACATTAGTCAACTCCTAGAACCTTTCCTTCCAAAAATATTCTGATTCCTAAATAAGCATCTACCTCACTCTCCAACAAACTTCTCACGTCATTGTTAGGTAATTTTTCTTCTGTAACCCGTATATACTGATATTCTCCACTGTATCCTGTTATCACTTGATTCTCTGCTATGTAATTCTTTTAGAAAAATCTAGATATCTTATAATTGAATCCTCTACCACACCATGTAAAGTACATGAATCACTGTTATGTAATTCTCTAGATAATCTTTGTTACGCAATTCTCTCGGTAATGTCCAGATCTCTTATAATTTGTAATCCGCCTAGAACCGCAAGGCACAGGCGGAATAGAAATCACTAATGTAATGTAATGTAATGTAAGCGGGAAAAGCGCTCTCCTTACAGTCAGTTGATTAGAACCATTATTAGGAACCATGGGAACATCTACCTTGCAAGTTATTTCTCCTGTTCAAATGCTACCAAGACCAGGTGTAAAACCTGTCCCTGATGATAAAATAATTACCTTACAGGATATTTGGATGGTAGTGAATTGAACTGAAACTTTACTTCAAGGTACTGTATCTAAGCTTTGTCAATTTTCATCAGAAATTACTACAACTGCTACAAATTATTACAATTGCTCCTCAAGGGATCCAAAGGGGTGTGTCTTGCCCCTTTGGCCAGGCCCCTTCAGACTCACGGCCACAGGCTTACATATGCAGGCCGCGTACCACGGCTTTATCATGAGGCTCAATTGGCAATAATGGGAAACAGTGGATAAATTAGATGCATCAGTGTCTATGTTACATGTGTCAGCAACATGGAATATTAAAGATAGCATACTTTTACACTTGCAAATGGAAAAGATAGAAAATTCAATGAGATTTAAGAATCTTTGATTCTTAAACTTTCCTATCTCCCATTACTTGGCACCACTGGAGCTCCTGAAGATGTATCTCTCGTATAAGAGATATTCTTCAATACTCTCAGGTGGATTTATTCACACCTGATAATGTTTATTATATCTTCAGGAGCTCCAAATTGGTTCCTGAAAAAGGGGAGTAGATCAGTTGGTGTCTCCTGACAGTTTGAATGTTTCTAAATTCTTGGAATCCTCTAAGGATTATATAGCTAAACGAGCAACATCATTAGTTACATGTAAATCTGAAATGGAAAAACAAGCTATTCTTAAACTGTATTTTTTTTTTTTTTAAAAGAGTCCTTGTTTTGTGGACAACCATTAAAAGTATTTCCAGATGTAGCCGAACAAATGCAACTTAGAAGAAAACAGTTTCTACTGCTTAAACCTAAGGTTTTGGCAATGGGAGCTCCCTTTTTTCTTCCAAATTCCAAGTTTATTTATAATTTGGTATTCCGACTATCACAGATATCTGGCCGGTAAATGTTTAACATTGTAATATGGTAATAATAAGTTTATATTTATGGATCCATCTCAACTTCAAATATTTCTTCAGCATAAGTCTTTACTGGAAAATGTTTCAGAAATTAATGCAGAGGTTGATGATAATAAGTGACTTTAGATAGATATTTTTGCCTGTTTGCTGAAATAAATAATTATTCTACGAAAGCTGGCCTCAATAATGTGGACTATAAATTGTAGTGATATTCTCTCTTTTGTTTTGTTTCTTGAATTGTAATGAGATGTAATAAATATAATTATAAATAAATAAATAAAAACCTAATATTATGGAGTAGACACCGAGAATGGTGTGAACAACATGAAGAAAGATCTAACGAAGCTTGAAGAATGGCCTGAAATTTGGCAGCTAAAATTCAATGCTAAGAAATGCAAGGTCATGCATTTGGGCTGCAAAAACCCGAAAGAACAGTACAGTTTAGGGGGTGAAAAACAGAAGATCAGGATTTGGGTGTGACTCTATGTGAAGATCCTAAGGTGGCCAAACAGGTTGAAAAGGTGACGGCAAAAGCTAGAAGGATGCTAGGGTGGAAAGAAAGAGGAATGGCCAGTAGGAAAGAGGAGGCATTGATGACTCTGTATAAGACTCTGGTGAGACCTCATTTAAAATAGTGTGTGCAATTTTGGAGACCGCACCTTCGAAAAGATATAAACAGGATGGAGTCAGTCCAGAGGAAGGCTACTAAAATGGTGCATGATCTTCATCATAAGGCATATGGAGACAGACTCAAAGATCTCAATCTGTATACTTTGGAGGAAAGGCGGGAGAGGGGGAGATATGATAGAGACGTTTAAATACCTATGTGGCGTAAATGCGCATGAGTTTCTTTCATTTGAAAGGAAACTCTGCAATGAGAGAGCATAGGATGAAGTTAAGACGTGATAGGCTCAGGAGTAATCTAAGGAAATACTCATTTTACAGAAAGGGTGGTTGGTAGATGTGTGGAACAGTCTCCCGGAAGAGGTGGTGGAGACAGAGACTGGGTCTGAATTCAAAAAAGCATGAGATATGCATGTGGGATCTCCTAGGGAGAGGAAGAGATAATGGTTACTGCGGATAGGCAGACTAGATGGGCCATTTGGCCTTTATGTACCATCATGTTTCTATGTTAGACTTCCATTGCTTGCAGGGCAACTGTTGAAGGCCCCTTTTTCCTTTCAAGCAGCAGTTAGGGGCTGCCTGGGAGAGAGGCTCCTTTCCTAAAATCCTTCCAGTTCTGTCCTTTCAAGCGACAGCAACATGGGGTGGAGCAGCTGTATGTTGTCTCCTATCATGGCTCTGAACTTCGGCTGTTCGATGTCCCCTGGGTTGGCAGAAGTGCAGAAACACTGTCATGCTCATGTGCTCCTTGGGTTCAAGCTCTTTGCCTGTCAGCCGTCTCTTTGCACTCATTAGTGTGTGCGTGTGCCAGGCAGGTTCTTCATCCTTAATTAAAAATAACTTCCCTATGCTCAACACTAACAGTGCGCATATGATTTACATATTAGTGTTGAATATTGGTTAGTTAATTTCCAGTGCTGTTCCCACGTTATGCACCTGCACTGCAGAGAACAGATCAGGAGTTCTGGGCATTGGCCTGTGAGAGCCTAATTTTATGAGTTGGGATCACTTTCAAAGCCAACTAAGGATAGTCTCCTATATTTCAGTGCTTAGATTTACTAAGCACTTTTCTTTCTTTCTCAAGATGTCCCTCATGTACTCAGATATTCGCTATCTATAGTACTCCAATTCAAATGGAAGTTCTAAAGAAATACTCAGTTACTCATTACCCATTGAACCCCAATCTGTAACTTTCCCCTCTTCACTATTGTATTATATTTAGACTCATTGTACGATACTGTATTAGACTTATGTATGGTGTTGTCTTTAGACTTATTGTATTGTATTATATTTAGACTCGTTGTACATAAGTACATAAGTACATAAGTAGTCGCCTCCGCCGGGGCAGACCAGAGGTCCATCCAGCCCAGCGGTCCGCTCACGCGGCGGCCCACCAGGCATATTGCCTGGTCAGCGGTCCCTGACTAATTTTATTGCCTTCCTCTACAGTTATCTCTAAACCTTCCACTGCTCTTATCTGTACCCCTCAATCCCTTTGTCTTCCAGGAACCTATCCAGGTCATCCTTGAAACCCTGTACTGTGCTATTTCTTATCACGGCCTCCGGAAGGGTGTTCCATGTGTCCACCACCCTCTGTGTGAAAAAGTACTTCCTTGCGTTTGTTTTAAACCTGTCCCCCTTCAATTTCATCGAGTGACCCCTTGTTCTTGTGGTTTCTTTCAAATTGAAAAATCTGTCTTTGTCAACCTTTTCGATGCCCCTCAGGATCTTGAAGGTCTCTATCATATCTCCTCTGAGTCTCCGCTTTTCCAGGGAGAACAGCCCCAGCTTCTTCAGTCTGTCAGTGTATGTAAGGTTTTCCATACCCTTAATCAGTTTAGTTGCTCTTCTCTGGACTCCCTCAAGCATTGCCATGTCCTTTTTGAGGTACGGTGACCAGTACTGTACACAGTATTCCAGGTGCGGGCGCACCATAGCCCGGTACAGTGGCAGGATGACTTCCTTCGTTCTGGTCGAGATACCCTTCTTAATGATACCTAACATTTGGTTTGCTTTCCTCGAGGCTGTGGCGCATTGTGCCGACGCCTTCAATGTCGTGTCTACCATCACTCCCAAGTCTCTTTCCAGATTACTGACCCCTAGCATTGATCCCCCCATTTTGTAAGTGAACATTGGGTTCCTTCTCCCTATATGCATGACCTTGCATTTCCCTACATTGAAGCTCATTTGCCACTTTTTCGCCCATTCTTCCAATGTCGTAAGATCCCTTTGGAGATTCTCGCAGTCAACCGTGGTTTCAACCTTGCTGAATAGTTTGGTGTCATCTGCAAATTTGATGACCTCGCATTTTGTTCCCGCCTCCAGGTCGTCAATGAATATGTTAAACAGGAGCGGTCCCAGCACCGATCCTTGAGGAACCCCGCTCGTGACCCCTTGCCAGTCCGAGTAATGGCCCTTTACACCAACCCTCTGCTTCCTGTCTGCCAGCCAGTTTTTGATCCATCGGTGGACCTCCCCGTGCACCCCATGGTTCCATAGCTTCCTGAGCAACCGCTCATGTGGTACCTTATCGAAGGCTTTCTGGAAGTCTAGGTAAATTATGTCTATGGGTTCTCCTTTGTCCACCTGGTTGTTTACCCCCTCAAAGAAGTACAACAAGTTTGTGAGGCACGACCTACCCTTGCAGAACCCATGCTGGCTCGACCTTAGCTGTCCATTTTTTTCGATATGGTCACAGATGCTGTCCTTAATCAGTGCCTCCATCATCTTTCCCGGGACCGATGTGAGGCTTACCGGCCTATAGTTTCCCGGGTCGCCCCTCGAACCCTTCTTGAAGATGGGCGTGACATTAGCTATTTTCCAGTCCTCCGGGATCTCTCCAGTTTTTAGGGATAGGTTGCATATTTGCTGAAGTGTCTCTGCTATTTCATTCCTTAATTCCTTGAGCACCCTTGGGTGAATGCTATCCGGACCTGGCGACTTGTCGCTCTTTAGCTTGTCTATCTGCCTGAGGACATCCTCCTGGCTCACCTCTAATTTGACCAGCTTGTTATCTTGATCTCCATTTTCTATTTCCTCTGGTTCCGGAATGTTGGATGTGTCCTCCCTCGTGAAGACCGACGTAAAGAAGTCATTTAACTTGTCAGCTATTTCTTTTTCCTCCCTCACTACTCCCTTTCTATCCCCATCATCCAAGGGCCCCACTTCCTCCCTCGCTGGTTGCTTCCCCTTTACGTACCTGAAGAATGATTTGAAATTTTTTGCCTCTCCCGCTAGTCTCTCTTCATATTCCCTCTTTGCTCTCCTAACCACTCGGTGGCACTCCTTCTGGCTTTCCTTGTGTTCCTTTTGGTTGGCCTGCGTTTGATCCTGTTTCCATTTTTTGAACGATGCTTTCTTGTTACTGATCGCCTTTTTTACAGCTGCCGTTATCCATGCTGGGTTCTTTATTCGATTTTTCTTGCACTCTTTTCTGAACCTGGGGACGTACAGGTTCTGTGCTTCGTGCACCGTACGCTTGAGCAGGGTCCAGGCGCTTTCTACGGACTCTACCTTCCTTGTGCTGCCGTTGAGTTTCTTCCCCACCATTTTCCTCATTGCATCATAATTCCCTTTTCTGAAGTTGAGCGCTGTTGTTGTGGTTCTTTTCACCCTGGATGATCCCAGTTCTAGTCTGCACTGGATCATGTTGTGATCGCTGTTTCCCAGTGGGTCTAATACCGCTACTTCCTTTGCAGGTCCCCCCAGTCCACTGAAGATTAGATCAAGAGTAGCTTCTCCTCGTGTAGGTTCCATGACCAGCTGTTCCAGGAAGCAGTCCCTCGTGGCTTCCAGGAATTTGGTCTCTCTCTCGCAACTTGAGTGCCCGATACTCCAGTCTATCCCAGGGTAGTTGAAGTCTCCCATCACCACCACACTTCCATTCTTGCATACCTGCCGCAGTTCCGTCTCCAGGTCCCGGTCGATTTCTTCCGATTGGCCAGGCGGACGATAGTATAGACCCAATTTGATGTCTGCTCCAGATCCTCCTGGTAGCTTAACCCATATTGATTCCAAGCCTTCCGACCTTACTGCTGTTTCCATTTTGGTTGAGGGTATGGAGTCTTTTATGTATAGCGCTATTCCTCCACCCTTCTTGTGTGTCCTGTCTCTCCTGTAAAGTTTGTACCCTGGTATGACCACATCCCATTTATTATCATCAGCCCACCACGTTTCTGTGATTCCAATTATGTCCAGGGCTTTTTGACTGGCTATAATTTCCAGCTCTCCCATTTTGGCCCTGAGGCTCCTCGCATTTGTGTAGAGGCAATATAGGTCCTGATTTGTCGCCCGCCCTGCTGTTTTCTTTCCATGGCTCGGCGCTCCCACCTGGCTTGCCTTTACTCGGTCATCCACCTCCCGTGGCGTGTCCGTTTTGCCCCCATCCAGTATCTCCTTTTTTGGATGGTCCTCTTGCTCCCATTGTTCTCTTTCAACCATGCCTGTTAGGCTCGTTTGTGCACTGGGCCCCTGCATTGCATCTGTGGGCCTTTTTTCTGAAGATTTCCACTCAACCCTTTTGTTTAAAAGTTCCCTCCCAGTCCCTTTGTCCAAAAAGTCCCTCTCAGCCCCTTTGTCCAAGAGTTCCCACTCGGTCCCTTTGCCCAAAAGTGTCTCCTCAGTCCCTTTGTACAAAAAGTCCCTCTCAGCCCCTTTGTCCAAGAGTTCCCACTCGGTCCCTTTGCCCAAAAGTGTCCCCTCAGTCCCTTTATCCAAGAAGCCTCTCATAGTCCCTTTGCCCAAGAATTTTCTCTCAGTCCCTTTGTCCAAAAGATCCCACTCGGTCCCAAGCTCTCTTTTGCAATGTCCTTGTTCGGTATCATTTTTTGATACCAATGTCCGGTGTGTCGAGGCCAGATCGACTTCCGGCTTTCCCCTTCTCTTCAGTTTAAAGCTAGGTCTATGGCGTTTTGGATGTTTCTTGCCAGCTGCCTCGTCCCAGCTGTGCTCAGGTGCAGTCCATCTCTCTTGTAGAGCTTGTTCTTCCCCAAGAAGGTCGTCCAGTTTCGAACAAAGTGTATTATATTGTACTGTGTTGTATACACTCATTGTATTGTATTGTATTGTATTGTATTGTTTTGTCTTGTATTGTATGTTGACTTATTGTATTGTATTGTGACCTTGTTATTCGCTGAATGTCCAGCCTTCTTACAGTGTGAACCGCCTAGAAGTCACCTGACTATGGCGGTATAGAAAAATAAAGTTATTATTATTATTATTATTATTATTATAAGATGGCAATTTAATTTATTTATTTCGAATCAACTCATACCTTTGTCAGTTGTAGCTCAAGGGTAGTTACATTCAGGTACAGTAGTTATTTCCCTTCCTCTGAAGGGCATCACAACCTACGTCTATACCTGAAGCAAGGGAGTGTTAAGTGACTTGCCCAAGATCACAAAGGATCATCCCTGGGATTTGAAGATGGCTTTGTAGATGTCAGCCTGATGCTCTAATCATTAGGCTGCGACTCTACTCATTTTCAAACTTTATCTGTAAGTATAGTACAGGTTGAGGTTTTTTAAAATTGCCCATCGGATAAGCAAGTAAGCTTATATGTGTACACAGCCTGCACATGATCTAGACTAGTAGTTTTCAATGCACAGCCCCAAAAGTCCTCCATTGCAGCCCTCAAACTGCACCCAGAGGTTATGAAATGCCAAATCCTGTAAACACGCTAATTTCAATCTTACCCACTTGATATAGTAACTGAAGTGTGTTACTCAGGCGTCTCATTTATGGAATTTGCTACTGTTGATAAAATAAAGAGAGTTTTTAAAATATATCCTTAAAGTGTTGTAGAATCAATATCAGTATTAATAAGGTGGTTTACAAAATTAGTAGTACAGTCGGCCCTCCATATCTGTAGACACACTGTGGCCCCTTTACATGAAAAGGGTTGACCACTGACCTAGACTAAACACAGGGAAAGGGGCTGGGGAGGGATTGGTATTTAAATCCATAATTCTGAAAATGCACACGCATATAAAATAACTGAATTATGCATGCCAAAGAGTAGGGTTACCATATGGCTCCAGAAAAAGGAGGATGGATTGAGACATCCAGGTTTTACTTCCATTGAAAGCAATGGAAGTAAACCTAGGATGTCTCAATCTGTCCTCCTTTTGCTGGACACAAAACTAAAAAAACGGGATGTTTAATCAAACTTCCTAACGTTCACTTTATAAAATTCTATACACAGAATGTCATTATATTTCTTATTTTATTATATTATATTTATCTTTTAAAAGTACATCATTTCTTACATTTAATTATTAAAATAATTATGCTAATACAAATATAGAGTGCAATTATGTGCACAAACAAAAATAACAAGAAAACTGAACTACGGCAGAAACCTCTAGAAAGAATTGTTTCTAACTCATATAGAATGTAAACATTTTTCCTCAGTTAACCATGATTTCAATAGTTTTTTTAAACATCTCAGAAGCTGCAGCCTAAAAATGCCGGCCTGGATCACAGTGTTTACCTGTAGAATGAGGCCTGTATTAACAGCTCCAAAATCTCACAGCTCTTACCATGAGACTGGTCCCATGGCAGCAGATGACATTTTATTAAGATAGATCCTGTTGCCTAAAGAGGGGGGGGGGGTGTTGGGTCACTGGTAGAGCTGCTGCTTCTGCACCCAGAGGTTGTAAGATCAAATCCTAGTGCTGCTCCTTGTGATCCTGGGCAAGTCACATAATCCCCCAGCTTTGAAATGCCAAAGCCACAAAAAGGCAGAAAACAAGTTCCCCTTCCCTTTTCCTTTCCCTATAAGAATTGGAGGAGGAGAAGGTCATGGAACTGAGGTATGCAGGGGTGGAGTGAGGTTGGAGGCATGTCCTAAAATTTCCTTCTCAAAAATTAGGCCCCTTGGTAGCTCTGCTTCAGGCTCTAACAAAATGAAAATCCTGGTATGGTAAATAAAATCTTTTTTTCAGATACCTGTTGCATATTGTTCTTGAGTCCTGTTACTGTGATCTTATCATATTAATTAATGTGAACCTCATTTCTGTAAATTAATATGCATCTTTAAAAAAAAAAAATCTTTATTAATTTTTCAGTCTAAAAACAGTGCATACAAGAATACATTCAAATAATTTGAAAAACATCACTTACATCTAGCCATAAATACATGAGAAACCATTTTCACCACCTCCCACTCACCCTGATTCCAATGTATTCAATATAACACTACAACAATATATACTTATATGTAATTAATAAGCAAATCCTAATTTAATATCCCTCTCCCTCCCACCCATCCCCCTCCCCTGGATGTGAAAATCAAACCAGAAATAGGGAAATAAACCATTTAATTTGAATTGATAAAATTGGTCAATGGACTCCACGTCAATTTAAACAACTTATTATTACCCGTTTGTTCAGAATTCATTTTCTCGTACTTATAACACAAGCATAATGAATTCAACCAAAAAGTGAAATTTAATCTGTCAAAATTCTTCCAATTTTTAGGGCTCCTTTTACAAAGGTGCGTTAGGGCCTTAACGCGTGGAATAGCTCACGCCAGTCAGGGAACCCTTTCTGAATAGCCCGCTTCAACGGCAACCACTTATATGCTTGAGACTTTGTAATGCCAAATGATTGTTGCAGTCGTGAAAAATCAAGCATTTTCCCATTTGATAATACATCATCTAATGTACGTATGCCTGCCTGCAGCCAATTCTTCCAGAGGATCTTAGACTCACCAATTTGAATCTTGGAGATCAACCATAAGATATGTTAAAGGGAAGAAACCTGCAAAGGAGACAGTGGGCCCCCTCGACGACCAAGGAAAAAAAGGATACATCAAAGAGGACAAACAGATTGAAGACAGATTAAATTCCTTCTTTGCTTCTGTCTTTACCAAGGAAGATGCCACATCAATACCCGAAACAGTGAAAGTTTTCAAGGGGGAAATAGAGGAAAGCCTCACCACAGTGAAGGTGGATCTGGACCAGATATACTATCAGATTGACAAACTAAAAAGTGACAAATCCCCTGGCCCAGATGGAATTCACCCGAGAGTATTAAAGGAACTAAAGGTGGAAATCGGAGAACTACTGCAATCCCTCGCTAACATGTCAATTAGAACCAGACGGATACCAGAAGACTGGAAGATAGCAAACGTCATACCAATCTTCAAAAAAGGATCAAGGGGAGAACCTGGAAACTATAGACCTGTGAGTCTCACATCGGTCCCTGGGAAAATGGTTGAGGCTTTGATTAAAGACAGCATAGTACAGCATCTGGATAACCATGACCTGCTGAGAGGTAGTCAGCATGGCTTTAGGAAAGGGAAGTCATGCTTGACAAACTTACTTCAGTTTTTCAAGGGAGTGAACAAACAAGTCGATAGCGGAGAACCGGTGGACATAATATACTTGGACTTCCAGAAAGCGTTTGACAAAGTACCTCAGGTGAGACTTCTCAAAAAACTACAAAGTCATGGAATAGAAGGGGATATACTAAGATGGATAGGAAAATGGCTGGAAAACAGAAGACAGAGAGTGGGTATAAATGGGAAGTACTCAGACTGGAAGAAAGTAACTAGTGGTGTGCCTCAGGGCTCGGTTCTTGGGCCTATCTTATTCAATATTTTTGTAAATGACCTGGAAGAAGAAACGACCAGTGTTATTGTCAAGTTTGCAGATGACACATAGCTATGCCGGGCAATCAGATCACAAAAAGACAGCGAGGAACTCCAGAGAGATTTGAAGCAACTTGAGAGATGGGCAGAAAATTGGCAGATGAGTTTTAATGTAGAAAAATGCAAAGTGATGTACCTGGGCAGCAAAAACAAGGAGCATGAGTATAAACTGTTAGGTATAACATTGGGGAAGAGCAAACAAGAGAAAGACCTGGGGGTACTGATAGATAGGACCCTGAAGCCGTCGGCTCAATGCGCAGCGGCGGCAAAGAAAGCAAACAGGATGTTAGGCATGATAAAGAAGGGAATCACCTGGGGCCCAGCCTGGCCACTGTATTAAACAATTTATAAAAGTTTTTTTCATAATAATTCAAGTAATGATATAAACCCATTAACAGTATGGGAATCATTTAAAGCAACCGTTAGAGGTGACATAATTTCAATGGTAGCACACATAACTAAAAAGAATAAAGAGAATCAATTAAGGATATGGAAATAAAATATATAAATACCAATGATATTCTTATACATAACAAACTTTGCCAATTCAAATATGAACACAATAAATAAATTTCCTTACAAGCTGGGCAAGAAATATTCATCACTGAGTCAAAATATTATACCGAAGGTAACAAATGTTGTACAATGTTGGCAAATTATCTAAAGAAAAAAAGGAGAAAATACAAATTACTGCTGTTAAAAATCAAAATGATACAACTGTTACATCCCTACTAGAAATTCTTGATTCTTTCAGTGCCTTCTATTTCAATCTTTACCAATCAGAATCTATTTCAGTTAATACCCTTCTACATAACTTCCTAGGGTATTATGTTAGAACACTCAAAATGGTCAGATTCAGATGATCTATCTCTGGGTAAAACTATAGATAAGGAAGAGATTTTAGAGGCTATAAAACAACTACAAACTGGAAAATCATCTGGTCCTGATGGAATTCCAGTACAGTTTTATAAAGTATTCAAACTTGAACTAGTAGATTGGCTTCTTCAATTATTCCATTATTTAATTATTCCATTATTTAACTCAAGAGACAGTTCAAACTAGCCATTTCACCGAGGCAATAATTACAGTTCTTCCTAAACCAAATAAAGATCCCTTAATAGTACAAAATTACAGACCAATTTCCTTGGTTTTATGCCTTGCAGACTCATATCGGGTTTTTTAAAAAATAATAATTTATATTCTGCATATCCTACAATTCTATGCGGATTACAAATTATTTAGGTACTCAAGAATTTTTCCCTAACTGTCCTGGAGGGCTCCCACTCTATCTAATGTATCTGGGGCAATGGGGATTAAGTGACTTGCCCAGGGTCACAACGAGCAGTGCCAGATTTGAACCTACAACCTCAGGGTGCCAAGGCTATAGCTCTAACTACTGCACCACACACTCCTACTTATCTTAAATTTTAGAATCACAACTAGACCCTATCATTACCTTGTCCCTAAATGTGGAGAAGGCATTTGATAGGGTAGAATGAAGCTATCTATTTTCTAACCTATATTGGTTTGTAGCCCATCCTTATATTATTCAGAAAATACAAGTGTTATATGCTAGTCCTACTGCAAAAATTACAGCTAATAATTTATTTCCCCCATCATTTTAGCTGTATAGAGGCACTAGACAAGGCTGTCCTCTCTCCCCATACTTATTTAATTTGGCCTTGGAACCTCTACTGATTGAACTAATATCAATATTACTGGCATTTCTTCTGGAATGTTAGAAGTCAAACTTTCTGCATATGCAGACAATGTGCTGCTTTATGTATCTAATCCAAATGCTTCAATTCCCAAAATACTTCAAACTATGAAGATATTTTCTATCTTCTCTGGATATAAAATTAATCAGCAGAAAATGGAAACATTCTCCTTAAATTATTCTGCCCGTTCTGATTTAAACCTTATAATCTTGTTTGGGTTCCTTTCAAAATTAAATATCTTGGAATTGATCTTTCTAAATCCCTACAAGAGACAATAGATATTAATAGTGACAAATTACTCATATTAATCAAAACACTTTTACACTCATGGCACCCCATTAATTTAATCTGGTGGGGGAGGTTAGAAATGATTAAAATAATAATAGCACCCAAACTTAATATCTTATCTATGATTCACACATTATTTCATTCATCATTAAAAAACCCAAAACAACAGGATAAATTACTAAGGGCTCCTTTTACGAAGCTGCGTTAGGGCATTAATGCGTGGAAAAGTTTTGAAACTCCCCAACCCCTATCCATTTGTTCTATCTGTCTTAATTAGATTTTAAGCTCATTTGAGCAGGGACCATCTATTACATGTTAAATGTACAGTGTTGCATATACCTTTCAGCGCTATAGAAATGATAAATAATAGTAGTAGTAATACGTATGAATTTCAGTTTCATCAGTTTGCTAGCTGGGCTGCTGAAATAGTATCACAGACAGACATGATCTGCAATTGGGCCTTCTTGCCTCTTCTACTTTTTTTCCAGTAAACAAATACCTAAAAATGACTGAAGTTTATCTCTTCTATTTATCAAGGGATTACTATAATTATTACTTTGAACTTGGCAGGATCTACAATTTCTCTCTGGAACAGTCTATCCAAGCCACTACTATGAGCTTCCCAGCAAAGAAACATAGAAACATAGCAGATGACGGCAGAAAAGGGCCACGGCCTAACAAGTCTGCCCACTCTAATGACCCACCCCCTAATTTCTTCCTTGAAGTGATCCCACATGCTTATCCCATTTTCTCTTAAAATCCAGCACACTGCTGGCCTCAATTACCTGCAGAGAAAGGCTATTCCAATGATCAACCACCCTTTCGGTAAAGAAATGTTTCCTGGTTTCACTATGAAATCTCCCACCCCTGAGTTTTAACGGATGTCCTCTTGTCGCTGTAGGTCCTTTAAGAAAAAAGATATCCTCTTCTACCTCAATATGGCCTGTGACATATTTGAACGTCTCGATCATGTCTCCCCTCTCTCTACGTTCCTCGAGTGAGTACAGCTGCAACTTACCCAGCCGTTCCTCATACGAGAGATCCTTGAGTCCTGAGACCATCCTGGTGGCCATTCACTGAACCGACTCAATTCTCCGCGCATCTTTTTGATAATGTGGTCTCCAGAATTGTACGCAATATTCCAGATGAGGTCTCACCATGGATCTGTATAACGGCATTATAACTTTGGGCTTCCGGCTGAAGTAACTTCTTCGGATACAACCCATCATTTGTCTAGCCTTGGATGAAGCTTTCTCCACTTGATTTGCAGTCTTCATGTCTTCACTAATGATCACTTCCAAGTCCCGTTCTGCTGCAGTTCTTGTTAAGGTCTCACCATTTAGGGTTTAAGTTCTACATGGATTTCTGCTGCCAAGGTGCATGACCTTACACTTTTTGGCATTAAAACTTAGTTGCCAAGTTGAGGACCAATGCTCCAGTAAGAGTAGGTCCTGCGTCATATAGTCGGGCACTGTGCTGTTGCCTACTATGATGCATAGTTTGGCGTCATCGGCGAATAATGTAATTTTCCCTCGAAGCTCCTGAGCCAGGTCCCTTACGAAGATATTAAATAGGATTGGACCCAAGACCGAGCCCTGCGGCACTCCACTGATCACTTCCGATGTTTCGGAGGGAGTACCATTCACCACCACCCTCTGAAGTCTACCTTTGAGCCAGTCTTTTACCCATGCAGTTAACATTTCTCCTAATCCCATTGAACTCATCTTGCTCCGAAGCAAGTCTATTAAGACCCAGGCCCAAAACTTTTTAAGTAAAATTGCTCACTGAAATGTATTTATTATACAAATGTATAAACCGCTTACAACTTAAAATATAGTAATGCATCTCAGCAGAGTCAGATTTTGAGTTCTGCAATGTTATTGAACAAGCCTAGTGGAGGAGTAGAATCATGGTTAGTACAGTGGCCTGAGAACCTGAGGAACCGGGTTCAATTCCCACTGCAAGCCCCTTGAGACTCTGAGCACATCACTTCACCCTCCATTGCCCCAGGAACAAAATAAGTACTTACTTATAATATGTAGACCACTTTGGCTATAACTACAGAAAGGCATTATTCAGATATTCTTTCTGAGTACAAAGCCAATTGTTACTTCGTCCTTCTTCTAATGGGATTTGCTTTATGAGAATTTTTAACACATTATTCTCTTCTGTTGTTGTGATCTCCTTTTGGAACTCATTACCTTCAACTATAATAATGAAATCAAACTCTATGTATTTCCGAAAGAAACTGAAGACTTGTGAATTGGATTGGCCTCCGTGAAGACGAGATACTGGGCTAGCTGGACCATTGGTCTGATCCAGTAAGGCTATTCTTATGTTCTTAAGATTTTTGTATTTGCTAAATTATAATTATGTCATTCTAAGGCCCTCTTTTACTAAGGTGCGCTAACCGATTAGCGCGTGCTAAACGCTAACGTGTGCATAGCGCACGTTAATAGGTTAGCGCACCTTAGTAAAAGAGGGGGTAACTGTAATTCTACCACTAATGCTCACAAATTGTATATATTTCTGTCTCTTGGCTTGTAAACTGCTTTGAACCACAAAGTGGGATATAGCAGTCAATAAGTGCTATATTGTTATTGGTGTATCAAATCCCATCTCTTTTCCATTTAAGTTAGAAACCTTGACAAATGGCTAGACCTCAGTGCTCTATTGTGGGTCTTAGGCCACACAGAATCCTCAAGTCTGAATGGATTCACCTGCAATGTGGGTTAGATATAATGGGTATTCACTGACAACCTAATGGCCCACAACTGCTCTAGAGCAAACATTTCTTTGTGGATAGAAAGGGAGAATAACAGCCCATCTTCTGAGGCAATTAAAAATATAGCAACATACCATATAGAATAAGACAAAGTTTTCCACACTTTTAAAGTGTTACACGTGCTGTATGGTATGTTATGTAATGTTCAAAGTGAGAAAACCCTTAAGCAGCTGATTAACAATAAATCAGGATATTACAGTAAAACAAAAAAATAATTATAAGAACTAGAAATAGGATATTATTTAACCATATCAGCTTCTGTAGAGTAGGCATGATGGACCAGAAGAGAACTCAGATGGTGAAAACAAAAGCGATTGAAGCAGTGAGGGCTCCGCCAGAGACTTAAAGGACGCAGAAGAGGGGGATAATAAGGAGGTGCTGTGTGCAATGTATGTGCTCCACAGGCCTGGCTATTTGTGCTACGTATCCTGGAAAGGGAAAGGGATTGGGACTTGTGTACCACCTTTTTGTAGTTATATAACCACACTCAAAGCGGTTTACATAGAGACACTTCAAGCATTTCCTTATCTGCCCCGGCGGTACCTGGGGCAGTGGAGGATTAAGTGACTTGCCCAGGGTCACAGGGAGCAGTGCGGGGTTTGAATCCATAACCTCAGGGTGCTGAGGCTGTAGCTCTAAGCACTACACCTCATTAATTTCACATCGCATGGTTCACAAAAGAGCAACTACTAATATCTCTCATTTTTTTATGAATCAGAGAGTAGAGCCCATATGCTGGTTAGATCTCAGCATTGGACACTGGTGACATTTTTCCTGTGGCATACCTGATGAAGTCTGAGGACACACTGGTTGGGAAACAGTGAACTCACATGACAAGTGAGACCCTCACAACGTGTCATTCACAATTTTTCCCAGTACAGTGGTGCCTCACACAACGAACTTAATTCGTTCCAGGAGCAAGTTTGTTATGCGAAAAGTTCGTTATGTGAAACGCGTTAAGCGCAGTGACTAACGACTGCCTGCAGTGCCTGCGCGGAAGGATGCAATACATCGGCAGCGATCGTGGAAGCTCGGGCGACTTCGTTGTGTGAAACGAAGTTCGTTGTATGAATCATGACATGAAGTTCGTTGTGTGCAGCGTTCGCTGTGCGAGGCGTTCTTTATATAAAAATAAACTATTATTATTATTATTATTATTATTATTCTTTATGCGAGGCACCACTGTACCTCAGTAACTATTTTTAAAGAACACAGCACACACCAGTTTCACTGTCAACCTGGAAGTGGGCATGTCAAAAATCCAAAATCATCTAAGCTAGGGGAAACCCTCTTTTTATTTTTATTTTATCTGACTGTGTCAGCTATTTCTGGAGGCTCCTGTGGAATCTGCTCTCTGCCTAACTCAATAACAGCGCATAATCTCCATTCCAATGAATTCCTGTAGGAAAATACAGTGACGTCAAAAGAGTTGCCACTTGGGAGTTGCTCCAGCTTTCCATCTGTCACTCTTCCCTACTCATTTCCAGCAGAAGAAATTGTTCCTTAATTTCCGCTGAAATCATAAAACACAATCTGCTGCTCTCACTTGACCTGAGCCTTTGCTGTTTCAATGGAATCTCCTGGCCATTTGGTACACAAAGTACATGCACAGAACAGGACCCAAAGCAGTTATATATGTTACTGTGCATTCACTCCTCGCATTTACAGTATTATTCGATGACCCTTGGACATTATTAGACAGGAACAGCTAGTGTTGCAATGCAGTGCTATATATTCTCTAGCTGCGAGATACATAATGCAATTGTAGAGATAAGAAGTAGGGAATGACACGGGGGACAAATTTTATCCCATCCCCGCAGGAACTCAATTTCCCCATCCCGTCCCCATGAGTTTTGTTGCTGTCCCTGTCCCATTCCTGTAAGCTCTGCCTTAACCGCACAAGCTACGAACACTTATGATTTTAAAGTGTCTGAGGCTTGTGCAGATGAGGACAGAGCTTGCAGGAATGGGGCAGGGACAGGAAAAGAACTCGCCGGGACGGGAAAATGAGTTCCCGCGGGGACGGGGAAAAATTTGTCCCCGTTTCATTTTCTAATAAAAAGTAACCAAGGCACGAACAGAGGAGTTGGCTATATGAAACATCATTAGAGGACTGGAGAAAGAGGAATCATTTGCAGAGGAAAGGAAGAAATACCATTTCCTTTTCCATTTAAACCCCTTAACTATGGTATTTCTTTTAGGAGCATAAAAGTTGAAAGCTAGTTCCTGTTGTTTCTGCAACTCAATTCTGAAAATGAGAGGGGCCCACTTTGGAAATGTGTCTAATATTAATTATTATAAATTCAAATTCAATTTTTCTCAGATTGGCTAATGCAGGTTGCACTTGATATGCTTTTAAAATAATAAGCTGCTCATCATGCCAGCTGAGGATTCAGAAGGTTTTAGTCTCACAAAGGACAGGCTGCTTCCTCCTCCTGTGTCTGCCCAGATCCAACTGCTCATGAGCTGCAGGGATCTCTGTGCAGCCTGGTGTTTCAGCTCTCTAGGCAGCCACAGGGGGAGGAAGCAACTCAGTATGCAGCCATTCACTCTCACCGCCTCATGCAGTCAGATTTTAATGGGGAAGAGAGGGACTGTGAACTGCACAGCTGCTGTCTGCCTGTGGCAGCGCAAGTCGATTGTTGCACCATGTGGTGGGGGAAGGGGGGGGCAAATCAAGGTCATAGTCACTTATGTGTGTTCATCAACTAAAATCATGTGCACATTTGTTATAAGATAGCAACTATTTTTATTTTTTGTGTTCTCTTTTTTGTCTCTGCAAATATGGTAACCTTACACTTAGCGTGCAATAAGCTTTCGTAGAAGGGCTCTTTAGCTAGGGTTACCAGATATCCAGTAAAACCCGGACATGTCCTCTTTTTAAAGGAGTCTGGGCTCCTGGATGGACTTTCCAAAATCCGGTAGTTTGCCCAGGTTTTTGAAAGCCCTGGCCTCTTGGACGTGTCTAGAAGGCCTCTGAGCATATGCGGATGATGTCACATACATCCATGCATACTCGGAGACCCTGCAGACATGTCCCAGATGAGGTTTTGAGGTTTTTCCCTACAAAGATGAGGTTTTGCAGGGCGGGGCTAGAGGCAGAATAGGGTGGGGCTTGAGGTAGAATGGGGTGGGGCTTGAGGCAGAAAGTGGCAGGCCCTGTATCCAGGTTTCCCCAGACAAAAATCTAACCCTATCTTTAGTTGGCATGTAAGGAGCCCCTTGAAGATATTACAATTCCTTAAGTACTTAAGGAACAAAAGTGGGGGTCACAGGAGACAAAGAGAACCCCATCTTTTTAGAATTAAAGGGGGTGGGGCAGTTTTTAAGGTTCAGTAAAAGTCAGAAGTTTTTAATCTGCAGCGGCTCAATACTAATGGTTAGTTATTTCTACAGTATGCAATCAACCTCACAAGCATCAATATTCACTGGTATCATTGCTCTGCCTCTAAAAGGGGACAGTTAAACTCCGATACCCCTATCACAACCCTCCACTGTTGCCCTCCTGAATTCAAGACACCCTACTTCCAAAGCCCTCCTTGCCTGAAGATCCCTACCATCACCACCTTCCTGTAGGCCCTGCCAAAGTCCAACTCTAGTATAGTAATTCCTGTTGTTTAGCAGGTTCTGTGTAGATTCACAGATACGGCATCCCCTAGTTGGTGCTGGGTTCAAAATGGAAAGAGTCTCACACTACTGTCAGAAAGGGGTCGTTGCCATATAAGAGCAAAAGGTCCTTATATGGCAGCTTGACTCCTAGTGATAGTACTGCTAAATTACCGTTTGGGGTCACTGGTGCTATTTTGCGTTCAGTGCCGACAAGGGCAGGAACAGCCAGGGACTGCTCCTCTGCTGGTTCTACTAGACACTAGGAATTATCAAAAAGAGGGAGGGCCTACGAGAGAATACAGCCACTTTTGTGGATAAGAACATAAGAATAGCCTTACTGGGTCAGACCAATGGTCCATCTAGTCCAGTTGCCTGTATTCATGGTGGCCAATCCATTAGGAAAAATGCCTTGTATTCGGACATTATCTGGAGGGCAGTCTTTGGAGGAGGAAGGGGGAAAGCAGCAACTCCTTTATTTACGCTGACCCTTTAATAGGAGCCCTGGGCCTTAGCTTTCTGTTGGTGGTATTTTTCTAAGAACGGCACCATTTGTGGTGTTCACGGCAAGCTACATTATTCAATTTACATAATAATAATGCTTTGCATGTATTTGCATCTCATTGCGGTTAATATAATGCATGCTATTGGCTTTGAAAACGCATTAAAGGGCCAATAACACATATTATGGTTTTAATGTATATTAATAACTACCCTTCTAAATAATAAAACTGGGCCAATAACCACTGGACTGTTGCCTGAAAACATTCCACTATAACAGGTGAAAACATTCCTCCCCCAGTAACAAAAGGTCACACAGCATAACAAGGCGGCTTTGGGGATTGTGCATCTGTTCTATTTTTGTATTTTGCTAAGTACAGGAGGAAACACATTTCGGTTTCTCATTATGCAGTACTGCACTGCTCACGGAGTCCAGATTTTTAGGGTTTATATCTCAGTTTTGGTCTGCATGTTTCTATTTCTGTTTCTGAGGTTCTTTGTTCTGGACTGTCCATGTTCTGCTAGTGTGTAGCTCCAGTGTTAGGGATCTGTAGCAATCTAGTTTCCCCAGTTTGGGAGTTCAGGTCTTGATGTAGTATTTTCAGTGTTGCTTTTAGGTTTGTCAGAGCTCAAGTCTTAGGAGCTACTGCTGTTTTGGAAGGGTGTTTGCTCTATAGTTCCCGAGTGCCTTTTTGCTGGGTTTTCTGTAGCAGCGCAATATGAGCATCATACTGCACTGAGATAATTTAATTATATATCCTGCACCTCTTTATTCTGTAACACACATTCCACATTGGCCAAAAAAAGGACGCTGGATGTTTCCTCTTCCAACTCGTGAAAGAAAAATTATAAATATTAAAACCACATCCTGCCCAAGGCTTTACTCCCATATAGAATTCACTGAGCAACGGATATAGATAGATTTCTTTGTCCTAGACATAAAGGGCTCCTTTTACAAAGGTGCGCTAGCATTTTTAGCGCACGCACCGGATTAGCGCACGCTACCTGAAAACCTACCGCCTGCTCAAGAGGAGGCTAGTGCGTGCAGCAATTTAGCGCATGCTATTCCACGCATTAAGGCCCTAACACACTTTTGTAAATGATCTAGAAACAGGGACGAAGTGTGAGATAATAAAATTTGCGGATGACATCAAACTATTTAGTGGAGCTCGGACTAAAGAGGACTGCGAAGAATTGCAAAAGGACTTGAACAAACTAGGGGAATGGGCGACGAGATGGCAGATGAAGTTCAACGTTAAGAAATGTAAAGTATTACATGTGGGAAACAGAAACCCGAGGTACAACTATACGATGGGAGGGATGTTATTAAATGAGAGTACCCAAGAAAGGGACTTGGGGGAAATGGTGGACATGACAATGAAGCCGATGGCACAGTGCGCAGCGGCCGCTAAGAAGGCAAACAGAAAGCTAGGCATAATCAAGAAGGGAATTACAACCAGAACGAAAGAAGTTATCCTGCCATTGTATCGGGTGATGGTGCGTCCGCATCTGGAGTACTGCGTCCAATATTGGTCGCCGTACCTTAAGAAGGATATGGTGTTACTCGAGAGGGTTTAGAAGAGAGTGACACATCTGATAAAGGGGATGGAAAACCTTTCATACGCTGAGAGATTGGAGAAACTGGGTCCCTGGAGAAGAGGAGACTTAGAGGGGATATGATAGAGACTTACAAGATCATGAAGGCATAGAGAGAGTAGAGAGGGACAGATTCTTCAAACTTTCTAATAATAAAAGAACAAGACGGCATTCAGAAAAGTTGAAAGGGGACAGATTCAAAACGAATGCTAGGAAGTTCTTCTTTACCCAACGTGTGGTGGACACCTGGAATGCGCTTCCAGAGAGCGTAATAGGGCAGAGTACGATACTGGGGTTCAAGAAAGGATTGGACAATTTCCTGCTGGAAAAGGGGATAGAGGGGTATAGACAGAGGATTACTGCACAGGTCCTGGACCTGTTGGGCTGCCGCGTGAGCGGACTGCTGGGCATGATGGACCTCAGGTCTGACCTAGCAGAGGCATTGCTTATGTTCTTATGAGCCTAAAGTACTGATAAATATGTTATATTTTCAGTATTTTAGATCTAGAACAAAAAGTTTTAAAGCCTAATATCAGTAAGAGTGTGAGTCTGAGTCAGACAGTAGAAAAATAGAGGAGTCTGAGTTGTAGGTTTGGTGTAATTTCCATATTCATATATATTCAGAGAGAGAGAGAGAAAGTATGTTTTTACCAATTCCGATGCCACCCAAAATTGCTTTAGATGACTGCAACTCCACAGCCCTGCTTAAAAATGATAGTTTTATGGGTGACAGATACTGGCTGGAGATTTCTTTATGCATACAACACCATTCTTTGGCTGATATAAGGTGTGGGGGGAAGAGATGATGTGCAAAAAAGTCACTTTGGCTTGCCCCCTCCCATACTTGGTTTGCTCTCACTGTTGCATACTCTCCCCTCTCCAAAATGCTTTTGTTTAGTGATGCCACTGGCCATAAAGCTGAGGAACCCTTGTAAAGCAGTGTGTTTCACCTATATGTGTAATGTGCAGCCTAGTTTTCACTTACTCATTCAAAACTGGATTCACACAAAGGGAGAAAATAATTGGTTTTGCAGTGTGAAACCAGTTTTCCAACTTATAGAAGAATGAAATTAAACCGGGGCAATATACTGCAAACAAGAGCAGATAATGGCAGTACTCGTACCAGATATGTTCTACATTAAAGGCTGCATTAGGAGGAGAGTGTGGTGTAGTGGTAAGAGCTACAGCCTCAGCACCCTGAAGTTGTGGGTTCAAACATGACACTGTTCCTTGTGACCCTGGGCAAGTCATTTAATCCTCCACTGCTCCAAGTACATTAGATAGATTGTGAGCCCACCAGGACAGATAGGGACAATGCTTGAAGTACCTCTATGTAAACCGCTGTGAATGTGGTTGTAACCTCATGCTTAGATTACTGCAATTTACTTCTAACTGGTCTCCCGCAGTGCTGCCTCTCCCCCCTGCAATCTGTGCAAAGCTCTGCTGCATGACTCATCTTCTACCAACCTCGCTACATTCATGTCACCCCTCTCCTTAAATCACTTCACTGGCTCCCTATCTGCCTTCGCATAAGGTTCAAGCTCCTATTGTTGACCTACAAGTATGTTCATTCTGCTGCCCCTCAATATCTGTCCTCTCTCCTTATGCACCTCCCAGAAAACTCTGTTCCTCAGATAAGCTGCTCTTAGCTGTACCCTTCTCCTCCACTTTCATCTAGCTGCCCCCTATGCCTGGAATAAATTATCTGCCAAGCCCCTTCACTTACCTTGTTTAAAAGCAGACAGAAAACCCACCCCGGATTCGCGGGGGATAGGGGCAGAGCCGGACCGCAAATGGTGAAATACCGCGAATATCTTCTGGTCCGGCTCTGACCCACCCCCGCCTCCCTCTTGCTTTCCCCCCGGCATCCAGGCCTTACCTGGTGGTCTAGCAGGCTTTCGGGGCAGGAGCAATCTTCCTACACTCCTGCCCCGTGCAGATCGCCAATAGGAAATAGCTGCCGTGAGTTCCCGTAGTCTCTCGAGACTACGACGGGAACTCCCCACAGCCATTTCCTATTGGAGATCTACATGGGGCAGGAGTGTAGGAAGATTGCTCCTGCCCCGAAAGCCCGCTAGACCACCAGGTAAGGCCGGGAAGTCAGGGGGAAGGCTAAACTGTGGGGGATTTTTCTTTTTTTCCCCCTCCCCAAAAAATTGCGAATATGTGAAATCGCGATTGCCGAAACCGCGAATGGGGAGGGGGAAGTGTAGCCTTTAATCCATAACCCTATTCCCCAATGCCCATCAACCTAGCCAGCAAATTATCCATTTCCCCTAACTGTATCCCCAACCTTGCATCCTATTTTGTCTGTCTTGTCTGTTTAGAGCAGGGGTGTCCAATGTCGGTCGTCGAGGGCTGCAATCCAGTCGGGTTTTCAGGATTTCCCCAATGAATATGCATTGAAAGCAGTGCATGCACATAGATCTCATGCATATTCATTGGGGAAATCCTGAAAACCCGACTGGATTGCGGCCCTCGAGGACCGACATTGGACACCCCTGGTTTAGAGTATAAGCTCTTTGAGCAGGGACTGCCTTCTTTGTGACTCTGTCCAGCACTGTGTACGATTGGTAGAGCTATAGAAGTAACTAGCTGATGACCCGGCGTTGCACGGGTATTTAATTATAGCAATAACACAGTAAATAGATTGAAATAAAGATACTTTATAGTGGTGAATGAAATTATTTTTTTACAGCTTTATAAAAAGTACAATAATCAAATTATAATGTGAAATATTTGACAAAATGAATACAATACAACTAACACAAAACTTGATTATAAACAACAATTTTAGTTTCACCTCCAGGAGCAAGAACATATAAATTCTTGGGTGAACCCATCCTTGATCAAGCAACATAGAGTTGTCCATGGGAAAAACAGACACAGTATGTTAAATCCACTCCACAGTATGTAATAGTCTGTCCCTGTGATTTGTTGATTGTGATAGAGAATGCAAGTCTCACTGGAATTTGCAATCTCTTAAACTGAAAAGGAAGATCTGTTGGAATAAGTGGCATCCAAAAGTTTCAGTATTGATTTAAACAACTCAATATGTGGAAACTCAGGTTGAAAAGAAACTCCATGTAGTTTGTTCCCGGTTCAGAATGGAACCTGTGTTCCTAGTTCAGGATATGTGAGTACTCATGTAATGTAATAACATTATGAACTGGGGTGCATGAAGGAAACAGTTACAAACACAGTTAGAACATACAAACTCTATATGTATGGTGTCCGTGGTAGAATAGAAACGATGTCCCTAGTGGTTATAGTGTCATAGAAAGTGTTTTATAGTTGGAATTACTGTGAGAATGGCAGCTTTTTACATTTTTTCCATTGACATGAATGGGTGAAATCTGATTTTCTGTTTGTAGCTCCGCCCACGTGTGCAGGTGGGCAGCGAGACCCCCAGAACATATCACCCCAGGTAGTGAGGGATCTGCATACCAAGTTACGTTCAAATCGGTCAAGCCATTTTTGCGTGATCACGGCACATACACACACACATACATACCTCCGATTTTATATATATAGATAGATTAATGGTAGTAGTAGTAGCTACAAAAAAGGCAGTATATAAGTCACAATCCCTTCCCCTTTTGTATTCTCATCTCATCTGACTGTCAAAGGAAAATACATATTTTTCCCCACATACACCAATTCTGTAAGTGGGCAGCTCCACTTAAGATGCCCTGACAGCAGGCAGCAGGAGCCTATTCTATAACAACACCGGGATACTCAGGTTCCATCTTAGAATAGCAGCATTAACGCAATATCAGCAGGAGTAACATTTAGGTGGCCATAGCTACACCAGCCACAGTGAAGGTGCTTAAATGTGGCAGGGATACGGTAAGCTATCTACAGAAGATGGAGATACACTTATATGTTGCCCATGTGCACAACCCACTTGCAAATTTCTACTATGTAAATCAAACTGGTATTTGCAGAATAGAATTAAGGTGTGTTGATAGAACTTACCTGCATCCATATTCCCATATCATCTTGTTCTTTGGGATCAGTCTCACAGTGAGACTATGAGGTTGACCCTTGGGCATGCACGTGAGGTGCATTACAAGAAATCATGGATGGCAGCAATTTCAGGAGCAGGTCCTCAATTATGGAATGATTTAAACGGTTCATTAAGGCTATGCCAAGATCTGAAAAGTTTTTTAAAAATCTCTGAAAATGCATCTGTTTGTTAAGCCATTTTTTTTTAGACTGGTAGCCCTTTGATTCTGCTGAAACTGTATGGATGATCCACTTGTAAATGAGTTTATGTGTATTGTCAATTTCTCTATGTATGTAAATTATAATCCGCTTAGCTTTTAAGCGGGATAGAATTTTTTTTAATAAATAAAAATGAAAAAAAATTAATGCTAGTATTCTAAAGTTATGCAATTGCAAATGTGAGCACTTTGGTTATAGAATCTGTACGGAATGTATGGGAGATTGTCGCTCTATTATTTTAAAACAGAAGGTGAACAGCAGAAACAAAGACTTTATTCACTATCTAGGCAAAGCTAAACTAGACTAAACTAAAGCTTAACTTTAGACACCGAGTCATCATTCTGAGAAGGCTTGACTCGGTTTGCAGCAATTAAATAAACAGGGAATGATTTACAAATGATAAATAGAAGATAATAGCAAAATTTCAAAAGAATTAATTTTCAAAATGTTTGGCAAATAGAGTGGTTTTTAAAGATTTACAGAAAAATTGAAACGAACTGGAACTCCTTAAAAAAAAGGGGAGATCATTCCAGACTTGAGAGAATTTAAAGACCAAAGATTGACAGAATTAGAAAAACTATGTATTCAAAGCAGTATCCTGGGAAAAAAAATTGATGAAAAGAGGAGAGAAAACTATAGGCAGTGGAACAGGCTGAGCCACAGGGACCATCAACCTACCAATGTTTTGGCCCACACAGCATCAGCAACGGGGAGAGATGGGAAGGCAGGAGAACAGCTGGGTCTGTTTGGCTCTACTAGGCATAAAGATGCTCCACTGCCTCTGCAGAAAACAATCTTCTTTTGTTCTCAAAATAAATTCAAAATACAGTGTAGGGGTTTCTTATCAATTCACAGATTTCTTATCAATTCACAGCTGGAAATAAGGATTTGCCCGATGCAGACTAGTTGAAATTATTGATTCATGTGACTTCTATTTCATGAATCAGATCATCCTCCCCGCCGGTATGTAACGAAGAGCAACCCCCGAACCAAACAACAGCAGGCAGGTTTTGTGTAAGTGTGCTTCATGTATATATTTCTGGATGGGTATGCTGAAGTGAAACTATATATATATATCTCATTCCCAAAGTTAGCATACGTGTCAACTTGGAAGCCCTGAAGGCACTTTCTTCCTTAAGGAGGCCGTGGTTGGTGATTCCTGTTAGTGTAAATAACAGCAAACAGTCTTGGAGTGCTAGGTAACCCTCCTAACACTAAAACAAACAAACCCATAGGGCTGGTCACATGCATGCCATAGCAAGTTCCCATAAATCGCCCTGACTGGATATCAGCATTTCAAAGGCATATGCTTTACACAGGCTTGTTGATTCAGGCTCCAGTTGCTCTCGGACTATAGCTGCTGGTATCCTTTTCTAAAGAGGTGCCTGGCTGGATTTGGTATCTCTTCAGGGACCGGATTCAGCAAAGTGCTGGGCTTTGCTTTAGGGAGAAATTGAATTGGATATATTGCCATCATTGTTTGAGAGATACTTTACCCACCCAATAATCCTGCACTCTTCAAAAATGGCGTTAGAAATCTCTAAATGATCTTTCAGTTCTTTGGCCTACCTCTCTATGGGGTCCTTTTACTAAGATGTACTAATGGATTTAGTATAATTATAACGAGTGAGTCTTTAAAATATGAGATGGTAACGGATAGCCAGCCCTGGTGAATGGAAGTGACAAATACTGGAGCCAAAACCAGAGCACCGTGATGAAACTTGAATATGGATACCTTGCATTTCTTGGCATTGAAGCCCAGCTGCCAGGTAGATGACCAACGTTCCAACAAAAACAGGTCCTGCGTCATACTATCGTGTAAATCGGAGCCGCTCACTATGTTACATAGTTTGGCGTTGTCGGCGAATAGTGTTATTTTACCTTGAAGCCCCTGAGTCAGGTCCCCTTTGAATAAGTTGAAAAGGAGCGGGCCCAAGACTGAGCCCTGCGGTACTCCACTTGTCACTTCTGACGTTTTAGAGAGGGTACCGTTAACCACCACCCTCTGAAGTCTACCATTGGCTATTTTTTGGGCTTGCGAGCTACTTTTAAAATGATTAAGTCAAAATGATCTACCTATAATAAAATTTTTTTAAAAAACCACAAAGCACACTGTACGCAGAGAAAATGTTAATAATCATTCCTATTCCGGGGTTTTCTCAAAGAGGTCAAAGCAGATGACTCTATGCACTGTCACCTCACTAACAACCATACAAAAATAGACAAATATACCCCCTCCTTTTTACTAAACCACAATAGCATTTTTTAGCGCAGGGAGCTGCGCTGAATGCCCAGCGCTGCTTTTGATGCTCATAGGCTCCCTGCGCTAAAAACCGCTATTGCGGTTTAGTAAAAGGGGACCATAGTGTAAAATATAGACAGCAGATATAAATTCAGACACATTTTGATCAGTAAATTTAAAATAAAATCATTTTTCCTACCTTATTGTCTGGTGATTTCATGAGTCTCTGGTTGCACTTTCTTCTTCTGACTGTGCATCCAATCTTTCTTCCTCCTCTTTCAGCCTGTATGCCTCCTGACCTCATTCCCCTCCCCCCCCAACTTTTTCTTCCTCTCTTCCTGCCCTTTCTTTCTCTCTTCATGCCCCCTTTCTTTTTTTCTGTTTCTCTTCCTGCCCTCTTACTTTCTTTCTCCTTGCCCTCCTCTAAGCCACTGTCAATGTCACTGCCATTGGGGAACAGGCCCCAAAGCCGCTGGCCGCCGCCCCCCCCCCCTCCCTACTTCGGGCCGACCAGCATTCTTCTCCCCGATGTCAATTCTGCCGACGGAGAAGAAGGCTGATCGGCCCAAAATCACAATCGATTGGGGGAAATGCTGCCGGGTCCTGCCTTCGCGGAAACTGAAAGTAGGCAGGACCCGGCAGCAAGAAGAGCAAATGGAAAGCTTCACTGACCTGTGGGAGGCCTTAGCCCGTAGCGAATTTATGCTTCGAGGATCTAACATGTGCCCCCCCCACCCCCCCGGAGATAACTTCTGGTTTCGGAGGGAAGAGAAGGGAAGCCGGCACACACACGTTAAAGCCCCGGAGCATAAGTTCGCTACGGGCTAAGGTGAAATCATCAAGCCGGCTTTTTTTTTTTTAATGTTGAGTAGCAGCGGAGGCAGCAGAATTTAGCTGGGCGGTCATCTAAATTACCCGGGCGGACCGCCCAGCTGAAAGGCCCTAGGGAGAACACTGAATATGTATATAAAGGAAGATCTAAACACAGGAAAAGGCATCGCTAAATAAGAAGGTCTTCAAACTTATCTTAGTCCTATTAATGTTTCAATTTGCTGATTTTGACTTTACGTCATTCATTGTATTTATGTTCATATTTGGTTTTTTTTACTACTGTTATGCTCTTAATAAAATGTTACGCTTTATGTTGAATTATACCTGCCTTGGGTAAATCTCTTCATAATGGTAGCTCAAAATTCCATCATAAGGGCGTTGTTTAGATTAACAAAAGGTGAACATAAATCTACCTATTACATCAAGTTATATTGGCTTAAGATGGATTTCCCGGTCCGATATAAGCTGTTGTTGGTAGTTTACCAAAGTCTGCATGGGGTTGGCCCCAAAATATCTAATTGATTGTCTGGAGTATTATATTGTGCTTCCCAAGTTGTGTTCCTCAGATCATTGGGATCTACGGATCCCAACAAGAAAGGAGTTGAGACTTCAAACATCAAGAGCGGGGGTGTTCTCCTGCATTGGTCCAGAGGAATGGAACAGGCTTGCGCAATATATACGACAGCAAGAGAATATGGCGACATTTCAAAGATTGCTGAAATGCCATCTTTTCTGTAAAATGAAATACAGCTGAAGAACCAATATCTGTGTTGTGGTTGCAGGGATGATGTTGTAGATATTGAATATGGTTGCTGTTAACTGTTTTTTATTATATTTTTGTATGATTTGTTGTTTGTAATGGTATTTATTATGTCTGTTCATTTGTACTTTGCTTTGTATAAGGTGAATAATAAATCAACACAATACAAAAAAATTAATTAAATATGCTGCTTTTCAATATAGCAAGTGGAGAAAGCATGGAGAGCACAAGCCATGTAATTCCAACCTCACTGAGTGTGGCTGCAAGCGTAGGTGTGTGAATGTATGTTTAATTGTATAGCTTGTGGTTGAGTGTTTAATGATTGATAAAAGCTTGAGCACACATGCAGACTACATTCCCAGCTCAAATGATTCTGAGGGAACATGTAAGGAGCAAGCATCAGATAGAGAGCTGCACAGTGCACAGGCTTTGTCCATCCACCTGCTGAGACGGAATGCTGAAGAGAGAGGCTATGGTACAGGACCCATACAGCAGAGCACTTTTGTTCTCTATCCTCACCTGTTGGTAGATGCAGGTCTCTGGATTGATTTCTGTGTCATATGATTCCAGTGTATGAGTCAAAGTAAACTAAACTAAACTAAACTAAACCTTGGGTTTATATACCGCATCTTCTCCACAACATGGAGCGCGGCACGGTTTACAGGAGTTGGGATAGAACGGAACTCCAAAGGAATTATAGAAGTAAGTATAAAGAGAGGTTAGAGAGGTTAGTGAACCAGAGAGGGAAATAAAAATTACAATTTAGAGAATAGCCAAGTTTTCAGATGCTTACGGAATAGTTGAAGGGAGCTCAAGTTACGAAGTGGGGAAGTAAGATTATTCCAGAGCTCAGTGATTCTGAAGGGGAGGGAAAACTCTAGTTTATCAACATGGGATATGCCTTTTAAAGAGGGAAAGGATAATTTTAGTTTTTGGGTGGATCTAGTGGAATTTGGATTTGAGGAATTCCAGGATAATGGAATAAAAGGAGGAAGGATGTCGTGTAGGATCTTGAAGGTTAGGCAGGCACATTTAAAGTGGACCCTGGAGATTACAGGAAGCCAATGGAGCTTAGACAGGAGTGGTGAGATATGGTCAAATTTACTTTTTGAGAAGATAAGCTTAGCCGCAGTATTCTGGATTAGTCGGGCCATTTCTCCCCAGAAATGGGTCATATCGCCTTCACCCCACTACTGAAAAAATCTGACCTTGACCCTTCCATACCATCCAGCTATCGCCCAATTGCAAATATCCCTCTCCTAACCAAGATGCTAGAGTCCATCATTTCTTCCCAACTCTCATCATACTTAGAGAGATTCTCTATTCTTTTACCTATCAATATGGCTTTCGTCCTAACTTCAGCACCAAATCCCTATTGTCTTCCCTGATTTCAAGGGTTCAACAACTTCACTCTCGAAACAAGTTCGCTGTCCTCCTACAATTTGACCTTTCCGCTGCTTTCGACATTGTTCACCATGATATTCTTGTTTACCAACTCTCTGAGATAGGTATCAACTCTACAGTCCTAGGTTGGTTCTCTAAATTCCTCCGCTCTCGTTCTTACATTGTTAACATGAATGGCATCTCATCCTCCCCCTGGAAACCAAATTGTGGAGTCCCGCAAGGCTCTCCACTGTCCCTTATCCTTTTCAACATCTATATGTCCTCCCTAAAACTCCTCCACCTATCCTCCCTTGAAACAATTTACACTTATGCAGACGACATCCTCGTCCTCCTCGAGACTGATTCGAACCTCACCGACCTGTCTAAGAACATATCTTCTTGTATAATGAACCTACAATCCTGGGCCCACACTGTGCAAATGAAATTGAATGAGTCCAAAACAAGACTTCTTTGGCTCGGTCCAAAACTAGATCACCTACCCACCTCCATCCCACTACCCTCTGGCTCCTCTCTGCAGCTTGAGTTCTCGAGCAAGGTCTTGGGCATCATCATTGATTCCACATTGTCCTTCAATGACCACCTCCAATCCTTGGTAAAAAAAATGCTTTTTTAGCCTTCACATGCTGCTTCCATCAAAAACATTTTACCCTCCTTGTCCAATCCATCATCCTCTCCAGATAGGACTATTGCAACTCTATCTACTTAAGCCTAACTAAGAAAAACCTCCACAGACTCCAACGGATTCAGAATGCCGCGGCCAAGCTCATCTTCGCTAAAAGTAAATTTGACCATGTCTCCCCGCTCCTGGCTAAGCTCCACTGGCTTCCGATAATCGCCAGGGTCCACTATAAATGCGCCTGTTTAACTTTCAAAATCCTATATGGTATCCTCCCTCCCTTTATCCCTCTTTCTTGGAATTCCTCAAACCCTAATACCACCAGATCCTCCCACAAATTAAAACTATCCTTCCCCTCGCTAAAAGGCATTTCCCACACAGGAAAGCTAGGGACCTCCCTCCACTTCACAATCACTGAGCTCTAGAACAACCTTACCTCCCCTCTTCGGAACTTGAGCTCTCTCCAAGTTTTCCGCAAACATCTGAAAACCGGGCTTTTCTCAAAAAATGTAAGTCTCCCTCCAACTTAGGAATCAAGGAAACTCTTATATCTTAGCATCCCAAGTCCTGTAAATTTTCTTCACACTTCTACCTCTAACCCTCTGTTGTAGTTCCTTCCTATTTCTCCTACTGTAAACTGCGTCGAGCTCTTCGAACGTGGAGATGATGCGGTATACAAACCTATGGATTAGATTAGATTAGCTGCGGTATTCTGGATTAGTTGGAGTCTATGGAGGCTTTTCTTTGTTAGGCTTAAGTAGTGTGCAATAGTAAAACATATTGTAGTGCAGTCACATAGCAAGGGAGTTTTTATGACTAGTGATAGCTCAAAGTTTGGGGGTAGGGCAAGAGCATTCTAAAGCCCTATACCCTTGAGCTCTTAAGTCTTTTTCTCCCCTGTTTATATGGCAATGTAAACCAAATTAGCGAGTAAATTTACAGCCTGTTTTACAAAGGTGCGCGGCAACAGCCCCTTTAAATCTCTATGGGCTTCGGGGCCGCTAGCGCAGCTTTGTAAAACAGACCCTTAGTTTTTTGTGTTGTGGGTCACTTTTCTGACATTGGACTTAGCAGTTATAGTAAAACATATAGTAACGTGTATTATTAAATATAGCATAAAAAATTATATCTAAATAAATGAAAGTGCTCAGTGAAAGCCAGAAAGTTTCAGGTATAAGAGCCACGGACTCGATACCAGCTCAGGCTTTAAAACATCACAGCACCCTTCCTGCCTGCCACTAGCCTGATATATTTTTTTGGAAAAGATAAGCAAAAAATTAGATATGGTGAAGGGTTACTTATCTTTAACAGCTGAGAGTTTACTCCTTCCGTCGCTTTGTGTGCCAGTGTTATGGTTTATTTTATAAATGTTTGCTTTGTGGAATGGTGGGAAAGTTGTAGGTAGGTATATTTTAGGGCTGTGAGGAGTGGTGAATAGTTATGGGGGTAGTTTTTGTGGTGGGGCAGTTAGATTCTAGGTGGAAGTTCAGTTTGTTGGGTGGTAAGGCAGTTTCAAGGGGTATTTTTTTGGGGAGGTGGCAGTTTGTGGATTAGTGGATTGGTTGTGGGGGGTTAGTTTTTGAGGGCGGGTAGTTGCAGGAGGTAATTTTTAGGAACAGGGCAATTTGTAGGTGGTGGAGCAGTTTGCAGGGGGTACTTTTGGGGGCAGGACAGTTTGTGCAATAGGAGGCAATTGCAGGAAGGACTTTCGTGGGGAGAGTCAATTTGTAGAAGGGACTTTGTGTGGTGGTGAAGCAATTGCAAGAAGTAGTTTTTGTGTTTGTGGCATCACTACAGAAGCATGTTTCAAGTTTCAAGTTATTTAAGATTTCATATACCGCCCAATCAGCCTTCTAAACGGTGTACAATGTCATAAAAACATGTATTAACTAAAAAACATATTTAAAATCACAGCACATTATTAAAAACAATAATAGTTATTAAAAACATTTAAAAAACAAACAGGAACAAAAGGAAAAAGGGCAAGAACTACAATGATCAAGTAGACCAGGATGGTCTCAGGACTCAAGGATCTCCCATATGAGGAACGGCTGGGTAAGCTGCAGCTGTACTCACTCGAGGAACATAGAGAGAGAGGAGACATAATCGAGACGTTCAAATATGTCAATGGCCGTATTGAGGTAGAAGAGGATATCTTTTTTCTTAAAGGACCTATGGTGACAAGAGGACATCGGTTGAAACTCAGGGGTGGGAGATTTCATAGTGACACCAGGAAGTATTTCTTCACCGAAAGGGTGGTTGATCACTGGAATAGTCTTCCACTGCAGGTAATTGAGGCCACCAGTGTGCTGGATTTTAAGAGAAAATGGGATAAGCATGTGGGATTGAAGGAATCTGGGACTGGTTTTCCAAAGTATTGAACTAAGTTTTCTATTTAATAAAATGCTGAATTATGTTTAGCTGCAGACCTAACTTATCTCATGTTCTAGCCTGCCTGCACTGGGTGTTTTAGCTTGGGCATTCTAGCTTCTTATGGCTATCTCAGCATACACAATATTATATTCCGCCCACCTGGACATGTAACAGAAAGACTGCAGGGCTTAGATAAGTGACCTGCTAGTGTGAGCTTAGGACCAATGATTGTTAAGAAAAGTAACACGTGAAAAGTTTTTTCTAAAATTCAGTTGTATAGCCAGAAGAATGTATAAATATCTCTGTAACTTCCTGATTTCGGGACTTCTGAAGCCAGCTTGGGGCTCAGAGGTCCGCATATGCTGAATAAACATCTGTGCTTTCTTCAAGTCTCTGAGTTTTGTGGCTACCCAAAGTGACCTTTCATTATCACTTCAAGGAAGAAATTAGGGGGTGGGTCAGTAGAGTGGGCAGACTTGTTGGGCCGTGGCCCTTTTCTGCCATCATCTTCTATGTTTCTATGTTTCAAGAAAAACATATAAGGGAAAATACAAAAGGAAGGGTGAATCTGTAACTAAGGCATATTTATCTGGTAAGACATAGAATGTTACCCACTGCCTCATACATTACTCTTGGAGTGTGTTTAGGAAGGGCCTAGATGTAGGAAGTAAAAGAAATCACATCTACACAGTGAATCCACAGCTCATTCATAACAAAATGAATGCACCCATTTGCTAAAATGTGTTAAGCAGTTAACTTGTGAACCAAGTGTAAGCTATTTATTAGTGCTAATTCATATGATAACTGCATGCCATATTAGGAGGAGAAAACTGGGCATATTTATTTATTTTAAAACCTTTTATGCCGGGTATCATCATATTCTAATCAGTTCACAGACAGTCTTTAAACATACCAAACTGCATATATCATGACACAGACAATGGCCCTCATCTCAGAAGGTCTATTCATGTTTTGGACATCTGAAAACCTGCATTTTGACCTCCGTATTGTATAGATACTCAAATCCCAATTTTATAAAACCAGGATATGGATGTCTCAAATTGCAGTATGTCCATTTGGCAAAAAGGCATGGGTTGGTCATGTGTGGGCAGGACTAGGAAGGGGCGCCCTTCGATAAAAGCCATAGCACCCCCACTGAGTTAAATACCAGTTACATGGCTCCACTAAGGCTGCGTGTGAAATGCTCTCATAAGGATAAGATGATAAATGTTTTGGGGTTTTTTTTAATTAAGGAGATCATTTGAGGAAAATCCCCCATTTTTTCCTTCTTAATAGTAAAACATACAGGAACATTTCCTTTCTTGGATTTACACCATATTAATGATCATATGAATACTCTCAGCTATATTCAAAAGTGGAAGAATAGCCTAGAGGATAGAGCAGCAGGCTGAAAACGGCTCCTTATTATTTTGAATGAGTCACTTAACCCTTCATTTTCTCAGGTACCAACTGTGGGGCCCTTAAACTAAAACATGTTAAGATCTGGACTTAAGAGATAAACATAGGAAAAAGAAATTTGCAAACTCAAAGTCACAAAGCACAGAATGGATATGTCCTAATAAGACTGATGAACACTATTTATCTTATAAAAGTCCTTTATTCATCAAATAATTAACAATTCAAACTCAATGATTCGACAAGTACATGTTTCGGCCTCAACCAGCCTGCCTCAGGAGTCTTAAGAGTCTTTTGGGTGAAACAAACCCACACACGTACAAACTTCCGGTATGATGATAAATATATTGGTTCTATGAAACATAACACATGCAGGAATCAAAACTTCTCTTCAGTATTGTCTTTTGCCCTCTGGGTCTTAGTGATGCATCCACATCTTGTCATCAGTGACAATTCTCTCCAGAATACTCAGATCTTCTTCATATCATCTCAGGAACTGGGTTGCAACTTCCATACTCTGTTGCTTGTGCAGATCAGTAAGATGTTTGGGAACCCATTGTGCGCAGACTTTCCTATATCCCAAGTCATCATGCAAATGCAGATCCATAGCTGATATCCAAATTTGCAGTCAACTGAGACAACATTATCCGTTGGTCTTTTCTAGTCAAGGAATTCGCCCTGTCAATGTGCTCTTGTGTGCACAATGTTGACGGGTGACCAGTACGACCTTTGTTGGATACACCTGTTCTTCCCGCTTTAAACTTCCCACTCATAAACCTTTCGTTGATTCATGGTGCTATGTCCAACATCCGACGGTGAATTTCCACAGGTTTCACTCCCTCTGCACAAAGAAAGCGCATTACTGCACGTTGTTCTCCGATGGTGCAATCTTGCAATGTTTCTGATCTTGTGGCTGCCACACGATTAAAGGCCGAGCACTACACTGTGCATGGATGATCTATCCAACAAGCAATGTACGAGTACATATATTGCATTTCGCTAGCTCTGTTCCAATTATCGTGTAATTTAACAATTGCCTTTAATTTTTATTCACCCTCATATGTGCCTGTATATGAGAATGAGGATGTGAAAATTGATCTCATACGCATTCATTGTGCATCCCCTGAGAACCAGACTGGCGGTGTGGTCTCCAGAGAGGTCTGGGAAGCCCTGTTGTATATCATGCTCACATGTTTTCTTAAGCCCTACGAGTTTGAGATATAAATATTCATAGCAATATTGTAGGTTTTGTTAAAGGATGATTACAAATGTAATGTAATTAGAGGGGTTGACAATTCTCTCAGCTTGGCTTCTAATTGCTCCTGTCTTAAAAGACAGTGAATGAGTTTTGAGGCAGGCAAAAGAAAAAAATATATATCTGAACATATCTGTAACCTCTAAATATCTTACAGATCTATGTATCAAAACCCTACCCTGCTACAGCTGTGCCTTGTGTGGCTCCCTACTGATACTCCCTGCCTCACTCACTTTGCCACCACCAATGAGAGTAGACAGTGAGCCGGGACAAATTTGCTGTTACTAAAGTGTGTTTCCATTAACGAGCCCTGAAGCTAGTGATTGTTAATGCATGCTAGTATTGAAGCAGTCTTAGTGCAGTGAATTGCAAAAACCGATTGTAAATCTAAGCCATGCAAATGTCAATGGAGATTACGCTACTCATGAATATGAATGCAGGTTAGCACAAACTGTGTTAAGTAACCTGCCAGTTAATTACACTTCAGGAGGCAACTGTGTAGTTAAGTTTTACCATTAGCCTTTGGAGGCTAATGCAAGCATGGATGGAGGGTCTGACACCTGCCCCCATGGCCCTACAATGTTTCAAAAAAAGACCTTCAAAGGCTGACCCCCTTTCTCCTCACTTCCCGCCCCCCCTCCCCCGACTGCTTCAAACAAGGGTCTCCGATGAACTTATTTATATCCTGAATGTTTTCAATGACTATAGCATGCTTAAGTTTACCTCTATATAATTTAATTATTTTTTCTGAGGGGGCAGGTGGCCCTCCAAGACCATATTTATGTGGAGAAAAACAGTTTAGTCACGTGTGGAAGAGGAAATGCTTGGGAAGACCGTTCTCTAAGCTAGGCATTCCCTTCCCTGTCAAAACGTATCTTAAATCTTACCTATCTGAGAAACAAAAGACAGATGCCTCTTAATCCTCTTATTCCTTTATTTTGGAATGTTTACCGATTCTCCTTTGCAAGAGGTATCCAACAATTTAAACTCTCCCTTCCTTCTAAAAAAGGGATTAAAGGAGTCAAGATCTTCAGTCAATCTTTGGTCTTTAAATTCTCTCAACTCTGGAATGATCTCCCCCCTTTTTTTAAGGAGTTCCAGTTCATTTCAATTTTTCTGCAAATCTTTAAAAACTACTCTATTTGCCAAACATTTTGAAAACTAATTCTTTTGAAATTTTGCTATTATCTACTATTTATCATTTGTAAATCATTCCCTGTTTATTTAATTGCTGTAAACCGAGTCGAGCCTTCTTAGAATGATGACTTGGTATACAAAGTTAAGCTTTAGTTTAGTTTAGTTTAGTTAAAACCTCTTTTAACACCCAGTTCTCAGCAGTCTGTGCTCAATCCCTGTAGAGCCCACACACAGTCCTGATGATTTAGTGAGATTCACAATAACAGGAACAGTCATATAGGAGGGGCTTTCAACCATTCATCAATTAAAAGCAAATCATTCACAAAAGATACTCCTAAAGATCTACTTTGCTTCAATTGCTCGCTGCTATTTTATGTTGCTGTTTTAGTGCTGCTATTTTAAAGCTACGGTACCACCCATATATTTGAAAACATCAATTTGCAGTGACTTTATTTTTAAATATTTTTTAAAATCATAACGCTCCCTTTGCTGGTTCCATTTCTAATTGACAGGAACTCTCCCAAACCTGGCTAATCTGAACTGTGAGTGTTAGCTGAGATCTTCTACAGCTAGTCAGGCTTTCAGGATATCCACGAAGAATATACAAAAGAGAGATTTGAGTACTGAAGAGGTAATGCGTACAAATCTAATTCATGCATATTCATATCCTGAAAATCTGACAGGCTGGTGGTCCCCCAGGACAGAATTGCTGTCTGCTTTACAACACCTCTTTCTGATTCCCACTTATCTACCCCTCTATCAGAGAATTTCATACTGCCCCCAAAAGGTTGCTCCCTGATCAAAATGTTCCATGTCAAAGAACTTCGTTGACATCTGTGTTTGTTGGAAAACGGTTTCATTTAATTAAGAATCACAGATGACACTCAAAAGGAAGGAATTACACTCTCCTGCAAGAGCTACACTAGTTATAACCCCCAAACTTATTTTGAAGAAAATGACACACACAATTCTCTGGATTGTAAATTGAACTTTAAAACATTGGTTCAGCCATATCACTGTTTCTCAAACCAGTCCTCAGGGCACGCCCAACAGGTCAGGTTTTCAGAATATCCACAATGAATAAGCATGAATTAGATTTGTATGCATTATCTTGTCAGCACTCAAATCTCTCTTTTGCATATGCTTTGTGGATATCCTGAAAACCTGTCTGGCTAGGTATGGCCTGAGATGGGACTAAGAACCAAATGAGCCAGATGATACAGAGGTTTTTAAAATCTCTCTTTTTTAACTCCTGTCATCCTTCCAGTCCAATCGTTTCATACTAGATCAGTGGTTCCCAACCCTGTCCTGGAGGACCACCTCCCAGTCGGGTTTTTGGGATAACCCTAATGAATATGCATGAGAGATATTTGCATATAATGGAGATGACAGGCATGCAAATCTGCTTCATGCATATTCATTAGGGCTATCCTGAAAACCTGACTGGCTGGTGGTCCTCCAGGACAGGGTTGGGAACCACTGTACTAGATTATCTGTGCTTTGATTTCACTTAAGCCAGGGGTGTCATAGTTCCTCCTCGAGGGCCGCAATCCAGTCGGGTTTTAAGGATTTCCCCAATGAATATGCATGAGATCTATTAGCATACAACGAAAGCAGTGCATGCAAATAGATCTCATGCATATTCATTGGGGAAATCCTGAAAACCCAACTGGATTGCGGCCCTCAAGGAGGGACTTTGACACCCCTGACTTAAGCTTATCTCAGGAATCAGGCATGTCCCTTAGCTGCCAATTTACCCAGTTCCAAGAGGGAGATTTCAGCCCAGTCCTGGATTTCTAACCACCTTATCATAATGCATTATGAGACATGCAGCACTGATTTCAATGGGTAGAATCAGAGAATACAAATTCCACACTGCTTTGGCATAGTGGTTAGAGCTACAGCCTCAGCACCTTGAGGCTGTAGGTTCAAACTCCGCACTGCTCCCTGTGACCCGGGGCAAATCACTTAATGCTCCATTGCCCCAGGTACATTAGACAGATCGTGAGCCCACTGATAAGGAAAATGCTTTTACCACAGATAAGGAAAATTCTTGAAGTACCTGTATGTAAAACTGCTTTGAGTGTAGTTGTATATTTAAAAAAAAAAAAGCAGTATACAAGTCCCAGTCACCCTTCCTTATTTTTAGATATAAGGTCAACAAGTCTCTACAAGTCAACTTGACAGCTCTGCACGTCTTATCAGACTTTTACACAGGGAACCCCAGCCAATCAGGTTTTCAGGAAATCCATGATGAATATTCATGAGATCAATTTGCATACACTGCTTCTTTGGTTTGCAAATCTATCTTATGGATATTCATTGTGGATTATCCTGCTAACCTGATTGGCTGGGGTTCAACCATGTCAGGTTTGGGAATCACTGACACAAGGCCCTTGTCTCAGAAGCACTGTGGAGGTTCTCCACTCATACAGACACATAAAATTACACTTCTCCCCAGCTGTAGAAGTCTTTTGGGGAAGCTGAAGGATCAAAGCTAGTCATCAAGTAAGGATTTCTTACCTGGATCCGACAATTAGCTGCATAAAACTCTAACCATGCTGCTTCATACTGTACGCAGCACATCATCATTTTATTGGGCAGGATTAGACTTTTTAGATCATGTTGATCAGCCCGCTGAAGCTGCATGCTACAGGATTGATTTCCAGATAGTCCGTTTCATCATTTCCAATCAACATGTTAGTATGCCACATATCAATAGCTAAAAATTCCAATTGAAATAGAAGAAGAAAAAAAAAGATGGTAATTTCAGGCTAAATTAGCCATTAAGGATATACTGGTTTTGCTGCCTTCTTGCTGAAACAGGTTTTTTGGACATGAAATTCTGCTACACAAATTGAGAACGGGCTTCAAACCCAGCCATGCACTTTTGAGCATCTAGTAGAGAGCCACATGAGCCCGTATTTGCTCAAAAATGGCAGCTTCATCTCTGCTTGTTGCTATGGACACATCCTCCGTCAGGCCTGCACATTCCCCTTCCCCCTTTCAGACCTGTTCATGCCAGGCTTAGGTGCCGCTTCTTCTGGTGCCTGCATCAGTACTGCATGCCACTGGTTGATAATGAGAGGCATCGGCAGCCAGCGAGGTGATCAGCATGCAGTGGAGAGCAGAGATGCTGTGGAATCTGAGCATGCTCACTGGGAGGCTGCACAGGCTGTTTTTAAGTGCAGAGTACCGCCTTTCAGTCACGATTCCTGCTCCTGATGCCAATGCTGATCACTAGCATCAGCGTGAACGCTAGGGCATAACAGCAGCAGCATGCTGCAAAGAAATATGAGTGGAGCACAGATTCTTTATTTGCTGTCTAGGTTTCCCCAGCAGCTTTGGTGCCTTGGACGAAGCGAGAAGATTAATTACGTTCTGGACAGAGATCAGACCACTTATGAAAGGTTTGTGTCTTCAACATAAAATCACACAACCCACCTGATCAAAACACTAAGATCTGGAAATTAGCATACAAATAGCAGACTTGAAGTTCCAGGGCCCAGACTGATGCAGAGTGACAGCTGCAAGACTCAAGTGTCCTTCATCCAACCTGAAACCAACCCCTGCCTGACAAAAGAATGGGAACTGAGGGGCTGAAACAGAAAGGCTTGTGGTAGAGCTGCACAGGTATGTCTAAGTGCCAGGCTTCTACTGTGAGCATATTGTACCATGCAGAAAGTTAAATGCATTCTAATTTTATGCATGGACAACTTGCACTTAATGATTGGGGTGAGGGTGTGTGTGTGTGTGTGTGTGTGTGGGGGGGGACATGCTGGATGCATGCACAAAAATGTTTCACAGAAAACATGGGTTCTTATGCATGTCTCCAAAAGAAAAGGAAAGTTCCAGCACAGATTGGCACCTGTTCTGCACTTTTCAGCCTCACATAAATATGTGTGCAAGCAATTTTTGCAAGGCTCGTATTCAGGAGCAGAACAGGCACTGATCTGTGCTTTCACTTTCAGTTTTATTCCATAATCTCCTGTCTGCCTCTCAACCTTGGGGAAAGGCTTCCATCAGGTTGAAAAAGGAGACAAGACCGGCACCTAAATCTCAAAAACAAGCACAAAATCCTTTCCTTGAACCCTTAAGCATAGGCCCTGACCGGGTGAAGAGATCCTCACAGAAACTACAGATATAAAGTCCCTGTTTACCTCTCTGCATTGCTGCATGACTATTCAATTAGCATTCATTTTAATGCAACGTGGAGTGATGTACTCCACATGGGTTAACTACTACTTATCATTTCTATAGCACTACTACATAAGAACATAAGAATAGCCTTACTGGGTCAGACCAATGGTCCATCAAGCCCAGTAGCCCGTTCTCACAGTGGCCAATCCAGGTCACTAGTACCTGGCCAAAATCCAAGGCGTAGCAATATTCCATGTTACCAATACAGGGCAAGCAGTGACTTCCCCCATGTCTTTCTCAATAACAGACTATGGACTTTTCCTCCAAGAACTTGTCCAAACCTTTCTTAAAACCAGCTACACTATCTGCTCTTACCACATCTTCTAGCAACGCATTCCAGAGCTTAACTGTTCTCTGAATGAAAAAAAAAATTCTTCCAATTGGTTTCAAAAGTATTTCCCTGTAACTTCATCGAGTGTCCCCTAGTCTTTGTAATTTTTGACGGAGTGAAAAATCGATCCACTTGTACCTATTCTACTCCACTCAGGATGTAAACAGCTCTGTACATATTATATGCAGGTAATTTCTTTGTCCCTAGTCATGGAACGTGTGGGGAGGTTTGGGGGTGGTGGTGGTGGTGGGAGGGAGTGGGCATCCCTTCTGCCGGTCGGCTTGCAGTGGGGTTCAGGGGTTCCTTGCTGCAGACGCTCAGCTGATTGCAGCAGGGAGATTTCCTTGCCGTGATCAGTTTAGCAGCCGCATCTATTTGAAATGTAGGCCAGCATTAGGGAGACATTCAGGGCCGCTTAAGCTTGCCTAAGCCCACTTCCGGGTGAACCCACGCCCAGCCTTGGGCGAGCTTAATCGTCCCTAGGTGCCTCTCTGAACCCGCGACAGATGCCTACAGTGTAGGAGGACTGCCTTGGGTTGTTTTCTTTTTTCTTTTTTTAGAAAACGTATGTCCCGATTAGCTGGTTAGACAGTGGTCAGGTTTGGTTTTGGATTTTTGTACTTAGGACCGTATGCACTAGGCATTTCCCCTCATAGACACAAAAATGGAGAAAACTCTTCCTGCCTCTGGCCCTCAGTTTCTACTCCACTTCCATAATATAACCTCCTTTCTTGTTGGGACCAATCCTAGGGTAAGAAAACAGTAAGGTAGCCAGTCTACTAGATCCAATATGGAAAAACGAGAAGACCATAAGAAGAAACAAATTCTTTATTTAGTATATTCCCAGGATGAAATGTCTGACATGGCTGCATCAGGGGCAAAGCAACTGGCTCTTATTAATTTACTAGCTGATGACCCGGCGTTGCACGGGTATTTAATTATAGCAATAACACAGTAAATGGATTGAAATAAAGATACTTTATAGTGGTGAATGAAATTATTTTTTTACAGCTTTATAAAAAGTACAATAATCAAATTATAATGTGAAATATTTGACAAAATGAATACAATACAACTAACACAAAACTTGATTATAAACAACAATTTTAGTTTCACCTCCAAGAGCAAGAACATATAAATTCTTGGGTGAACCCACCCTTGATCAAGCAACATAGAGTTGTCCATGGGAAAAACAGGGGGATCTTAAATCCACTCCACAGTATGTAATAGTCTGTCCCTGTGATTTGTTGATTGTGATAGAGAATGCAAGTCTCACTGGAATTTGCAATCTCTTAAACTGAAAAGGAAGATCTGTTGGAATAAGTGGCATCCAAAAGTTTCAGTATTGATTTAAACAACTCAATATGTGGAAACTCAGGTTGAAAAGAAACTCCATGTAGTTTGTTCCCGGTTCAGAATGGAACCTGTGTTCCTAGTTCAGGATATGTGAGTACTCATGTAATGTAATAACATTATGAACTGGGGTGCATGGAGGAAACAGTTACAAACACAGTTAGAACATACAAATTCTATATGTATGGTGTCCGTGGTAGAATAGAAACGATGTCCCTAGTGGTTATAGTGTCATAGAAAGTGTTTTATAGTTGGAATTAGTGAGAATGACAGCTTTTTACATTTTTTCCATTGACATGAATGGGTGAAATCTGATTTTCTGTTTGTAGCTCCGCCCACGTGTGCAGGTGGGCAGCGAGACCCCCAGAAGATATCACCCCAGGTAGTGAGGGATCTGCATACCAAGTTACGTTCAAATCGGGCAAGTCGTTTTTGAATTACTGTGAGAATGGCAGCTTTTTACATTTTTTCCATTGACATGAATGGTTGAAATCCAATATTATGTTTGCAGCTCCGCCCACGTGTGCAGGTGGGCCGCGAGACCCCCAGAACATATCACCCGAGGTAGTGAGGGATCTGCATACCAAGTTTCGTTCAAATCGGTCAAGCCGTTTTTGCGTGATCGCGGCACATACACACACACACACATACATACATACATACCTCCGATTTTATATATATAGATTAAAGTATTTATACACCGTCTATAACCTAAACAGTTTATATTCAAGTACTCTATTGCCCTAGGTAATCTAATGTACCTGGGGCAATGGAGTGTTAAGTGAGTCGCCCAGGGTCACAGGGAGCAGTGCTAGGCTTGAACCTGCAACCCTAATCAATAGGCCACGCTTCCACTTCCTTTGCCCTTAAGGGGCAAACTAGAATAGAGACCAAGTGATATCTTATCTAGGTTTCCACCCTTTATATTTTCTTGTCGGTCTCATTTCTCAATTTCATTCAAATGGAAAATTTATACAGCCTTTCTCAAGCTGCACTGGCAGTTCAAACAGTACTCTTATTCCAGTGGTCTCAAACTCAAACCCTTTGCGGGGCCACATTTTGGATTTGTAGGTACTTGGAGGGCCGCAGAAAAAATAGTTAATGTCTTATTAAAGAAATGACAATTTTGCATGAGGTAAAACTCTTTAGAGTTTATAAAACTTTCCTTTAACAGTTGAAAGGAAAGATATATAAACTATAAAGAGTTTTACCTCATGTAAAATTGTCATTTCCTATGTAGCAGAAGCATTTCTCTTTCCCCTCCCCTTCCGTTCTCTTCCTTGTGGAGAAGCAGCGTGTCTGGCCAGCTTGTTCCGTTCAAAGCCGCGGGTGGCAGCTCCTTGCGAGATCCGCGCCTGCGTCTGAAGCCTCTCTGATGTTGTGACGTCAGAGAGGCTTCCGATGCAGGAGTGGATAGCGCGAGGAGCCGCCAACCCGCGGCTTTGAACGGAACGAGCCGGCCAGACACGCTGCTGCTCCAAAAGGAAGGGAAAGGGGAAGAGAAATGCTGTTGATCGCGTCCAGACTGCGGGCTGCAAATAAAACCTGGAGAGCCACATGCGGCCTGTGGGCCGCGTGTTTGAGACCGCTGTCTTATTCTATTCTCAGACACACTATCTGTGAGTGTGTATGAGAATAGAACAAGGATAGCGCGAAAGATGTACGATAGCTTCAGATGTTATGGCCAGTCGTAGTAGAGCAGAGTGCAGGTTCCTGGAGTAGCCTAGTGGCTGTGTAGTCAACCACAGAGTTGGGGACTTAGGCCCATACCTCACTCTAACTACTTTGCTTATGGTGGACTATGTGAACCTTCCAAAATCCACCCAAATCCAACTGTACCTATATATAGGTGATACCTGCATAAGGGCTACTGGTTTGATGTACAGTTGGGTCCAGTAGGTTTTGGAGGGCTCACTATACACAGTAAGAGGGTTATGGTAAGATGTGTACCTGGGCCTTTTTATGTGAAGTTTACTGCTGTGCCCCCTATGGTGCCCCACTGTTCTGCTCTGTGTGACCAAACTACTAAAAATGCTGGTCCCTCCTACATCACAATGACTTGTTTTGTGCATTTTTCTTTTGGAAATTTTTTTCTTTTTTAATGGTTCAAAAAGACACACTGAGGACAGACGCATCTGACAAATGGTAATTTTTGAAACAAAAATATAGACATTTTTGATTTAAAAATAGTCATGTTCACAACTGGAATTTTGTGCGTCTTCCACAAAACCTCCAAAAACGGATTTGGACATCATATCAAAAATGCCTCTCAATATCTACATAAGGCCAGAAGGCCTTCAGCATGCGCAGATGCTCAAGGCCCAGCCCGGGCAAGAGGCAGGATCTTTGTTCACTGGCACCGACACGTCTTGTGGGTTAGTGCTGCGTGCCGGTGCCAGATGGGGTAAGGGCTTTTTTGGACGGGCGGGGGATGCTGCTTCCAGCAGGGGGGAGGTGCTCGCAAATCGAATCAATGCTCGGTTTGTGAGTCACAATTTGCGAGAATGTTTTGTTTGTCTTGCAAAACACTCACAAACTGCGTTACACGCAAACCGAGGTTTGACTGTATTTTGTGATTATTATTACTATTATTACTTTTACTGCTGCATGAGTTTGTATATGGTTGCTCTCTTTTTTTCCATCTTGGGCTGGTCTATGATACTATGATGGTTCTCTGATTCATTGGTTGTTTGTTTCCATGACCAAGGTGCTCTTAGTGGTCTGAGCACATTGCACTTAAATAGTTGTGTTTTTCTTTTTTATATATTTTATATTTACTTTATTACTAATAAGCACTATTTTTGTTTGATTTATTGTGCGAGTGCTTGCTTTACTGTAAAATCCCTGTGATTTATTTTGTAAGCTTAGTTACGTCAGGATAGAGCCATACCTTTTTACCACAAAACAATAGGTATGAATTATGAAAAAATTGTTTGAGGACTGTTTGTATTATAAATTCAAGACTGAAAAAATCTCAGAAATCAAGTTGCTTAGAATTTGGATATTAGCACCCAATGAAAAAAATTTAGGTAGAGCCTGAGCCAATTGCCAGTAATGAAGCCAGAAAGTGGTAGTTGCTACTACTGGCAGGGTTGGAGAGAATATATTGCAGCAGCTGCCATTAGCAGGCTGAGAGCTGGGGAGAGGGCATGGTGGTGGCTTCTACAAATGAAGCCTTACGGCTTACTGCTAGGCCATGGAGAGGAAAATGCCCCCAAAAAAGGGAAAGAAGCTATAAGGGATGGTGCTTAGAAGCAGGGAAACAGAAAGGAGAAGAAGAATAAAGAAAAGTAAAAAATACAGGAAAACAATTTCTGGTAAAAATATCCAAAAGAAATAGATAACTGAAAATGCAAAATAAAAGATACATTTCTCTGGCGCATTAAAATTTTCACCTGAGGCCAACTTTTTTTAAATACTTTCCACTGTTAGTTGACTCACTGATTTTAAAGAAAGATTTAACTACTTTTGGAAAATTAATTTAACTGGCAAATCAAATTTAATGTGGATAAGGGTAAAGTAATGCATTTGTGATAGAAGACTAGACAGGTGCACTGCATACTGAATGAGACCAAACCTGTTAACTCTAATCAGGGGCAAAAAAAACATGGGCCCATTGATTGACTAGCAGACAACTGCTGAATATTTGTGTCCTGTGTGCCCTCTCTCATCAGCACAGCTGTCTCCCCTCTTCCCACTGTTGTGCTCCTACCACTGCCTGCTCCAGCCCACATAAGGCGATCCAGTCATCACACCTGTGTTTTGGAACCTCTGAGCCAAAGATAATATGCTATAAAAATCTATCAATTGCCATACTGGGTCAGACCAAGAGTCCACCTAGTCTAGTATCCTGCTTCTAACAGTGGCCAAGTCAGGCCCCAAATAGCTGACAAAATCTCAAAAAGAATGAGATTCCAAGCTACCTACCTCTAGGAAATTGTCCAGACCTTTCTTAAAAGCCAGATACACTAACTGTTTTCACCACATCCTCTGGCAACCAGTTCTAGAGTTTAACTGCATTAAGCAAACAATAATTTTCTCCTATTTGTTTTAAAGTCATAAATTTCATGAGCTTAAAACAAGTAGATTTTTTTTACACTGGATACACAATTAATCTCTGGAACACAGCAATCAAATTAAAAGATGTAACTAGAAAAAGTGCCAGAATTCCACTAAGAAATCTGATGAAAGAAGACATCACAACTGGAAACGAAATGAAAATTAGAATGGGTGTAGCACAGTGTCTCGCAAACTTTGCAAGCCGCAGCACACTAAACTGGTGGCTGAGGCTCGAGGGCACCCAGAAGTGCGACGATGTCAATGCGATGAAATCATGCGCATGTGTGACATCATCTCGTAGACGTCCACGCATGTGTGGAGGCCTTCCAGACGGGGCCCTGAGCCACCAGTGGGCGGTGCAGAAAAAGAAGAGGTGTGGAGTTAAAACCCAATTATTGGCATTAATTGGCTCATTAGGCAATTTAGTTGGGCGAACATCTTGGATCGGTGTCCAATTTTGGGCACCATGTTTAGAATCTGGAGGATGGTACAAAAATCTCTGCCAGTTAACAAAAACTCTCCAAAACTTGATTCATGCAGCTCAAAAAGAATTCTATATTATGTCAAGTGGCAAGATAAGGTTAAAACTAAACAGTAAGAGAGACAACAGCCACCATGACTTAGATGGTTTTGTACACCTACAGAGAATATATATATATACATTACAAACTAAGACAAGTAATAAACTGGATACCAGAAGAGAAAAGAGGTCCAGGAAGGCCAAGACAGATATGGCCTCAGTTTAAAATAGGCCTTACTGAGCTGGATGTCAACTACCATATATACTTAACTATAAGTCAATCTTATGGATAAATTAAGGGCGGTTTTGGGACTAAATCTGATTATAATTATTACTCTCATTTAAAACCCAAATTTCTACAGGTTTCTGTCCAAAGAAAGTGCACTACTGCACGTCGTTCTTCGATGGCGCAATCTTACAATGGAGCATCAATGTTTCTGACCTCATGGATGCCACATGACTAAAGGCTGATCACTGCACTGTGCGTGGATGAACTATGCGACAGGCATTGTACGAGTTCATATGCTGCATTTTGCTAGCTCTGTTTTGGTTATCGCATAATTTAGCAATTGCCTTTAATTTTTGATTTGCCCTCGTATGCTGAAAAGAACTGGTCCTAGTACTGAACTTTATAGCACTTCACTGTTCACCCTCCTCCACTGAGCAAACTGGCTATTTAACTTTACCTGCTGTTTTCCATCTTTTAACCACAACAGAACATTGCCTCCTATCCCACAGCTTTTTAATAAAAGCGGGATCTGAATAGGCCTAGCTGTCCGCCTATATACTCACACCACCACCCCCTTTATGACCCCACCCCTTTTACCACAAACACACTACAGTCTTTTGATGGTAAAAATTAGCCGCAGCTCAGTTTATTAATCAATAACACATTAATATATCATAACTTCACTTATCATAACCAAAACAGCTCCTCCCGAGCTACCAAAAATACATTTTTTCAGTGCCCTCGACCCCACCACTTCAGCAAGGGTCAGAGGAGTGGCATGTCCCTCATGCACCTTTTACCCGGGTCACCTGACCCACCAGGCATGGTTCCCCGCTGGCTCACTGCTCATTACCTAATGAGCCCATGGGCCAGTAGCTCGGAAGATCTACACCTCCGAGCTACCCTCACCTGCCAAAAACAATGGGCGGGCGGGCGGGTGGGAAAAAGCCGCCATGGAAGACCCCGGAAGGAGCAGTCCTCCAAGGTCCTGGCTTTATAACCTCACCCCCCCATGCGCTACCCTGTCTTACCACCGTTTAATTTTAAATTGCCTACACTGATGAGCCCACCACCCAATCCCTTATAGATTACTTCCCCCCCCTGCCTGCCTAACCTAACAACCCCCTCGCCAATGGGCGATACTAGGGCCAACCAGCCCTATGTTACGTTCCGCCCATCGACACAGGGGTCTCGGGCTCCTATTTTCCTCAGGACTATATCATTTATTTTATTTATTTCAAAAATTCTTATATCCCACCTTTCTAAAAATCTAGGCAGGAAAACAGTCATGACGTATTATTTGAAGTAATTTTGTATAAATTTGACAAACAATACAATCATCAATCATCAAAACATTGCTGAGTCTCATTTTTCTAATGCCTTACTCAACTTATGTACAGGTTTTCTGAAAACAGCACTGTGGAATCGATGATCTTCATACAAAGTTTTATTCAAAGTTCTTCACATAAAAGGTGCAGTTCAATCATCAAAATAAAGATTTAAAGTAAAAGTTTTTGTGGTGTGGACCCAACACGGTCTGTTTCGATCAAAGTCTTTTTTGTTATATTGTGACTTATGTTATGCCCCTTTTTTATTTTAAATTTAATTATTAGATGTACACCGCCTTGAAGCCTGATTTGGCGGTATAACAAACTTTTAAGAAACTTGAACTTGAAACCTTCCTCTTGGGTCCAATATGTTGTAGTCCACAAAATTAAATATGCTATGAAGCAAGCAAAATACTGTGTACCGTATTTTTCCCTCCATAAGACACACTTTTTCCCCAAAAAAAAGTGGGTGGAAAAACGGGTGTGTCCTATGGAGCGAATACCTCCCACCCCTGGCCGTTACCTTATTTCGACCGCCGCTTGCTGCTGCTGCTCTCTCAATGCCGCCATAAGCAGAGGAAAGGAAAGGCCAGGCGGGTGCAGAGATTGCACGTTGCCAGCCCAGAAGCCTTACCCCCAACGTCAATTCTGATGTTGGACCTTCAGTGAGGGAAACATAGGAGGGAAGGAGGAAGGGATACCGGTAATTGTTGGGCCTGAGGAAGGAAATCACCAGACAACCAAAGGTAGGAAAAATGATTTTATTTTCAATTTAGTGATCAAAATGTGTCAGTTTTGAGAATTTATATCTGCTGTCTATATTTTGCACTATATTTGTCTATTTTTCTATAGTTGTTACTGAAGTGACACTGTATATTTTAAAAAGTCATCTGCCTTGACATCTGTGCCCTGTCCCTGCCTTCCACTAGACCACCAGAGTGGGGACAGGGTGCAGAGCCTGGCAGGGAAGGGGGATAGGGTGCAGAGCCTGGCAAGGAGTGTGGAGTTGGGTGCAGAGCCTGGCAGGGCGAATTTGGTTCAGAATGGTTTTTTTCTTGTTTTCCTCCTCTAAATTTAGGGTGCATCTTATGGTCAGGTGCGTCTTATGGAGCGAAAAATACGGTATGTAAGAACGGTGCTGAATCGGTTCAAGCTCTACTCGTATGTCCATGAAGGTCATGTATGACATGTATCTCAATTGAAAAAAGGCTGAGAACCACTGGATTAGATGAGGGGAAGGTGGCTGCAGACAGCAAGAAATGTGTGCCCCTTCCTGGGCTATGTAGGCAGCAAACCGTGTACCAGATGTGAATGCCTACTAAGGGCGGTTTACCGCCCATACAATCCAGGAAGGAGAATAGTATCAGAGTTTGTATAACTGCGTCTCCTACTTCCCCTGCAGTCTAGCATCTCTCTCTAATACTCACTCTCTCCTTCACGCCCCACTCTCCACAGCCTGACATGTGCCCATTTCCTCAACCCCAACACTCTACAGTCTACAGTCTGACATGTACCCCTCTCCCCAGCCCAGCCCTCCATGGACTGATGTATGCCCTTCTCCCCAGCTCCTACCTCCCACAGTCCCTGACATGTGCCCCACTACCCAGCACCCAACCTCTACAGACTTATATATGCCCCTCTCCCAGCCCCCCCCATCCCCAATGATATGCCATTTTCCCCTTCTCTCCTTTTTTCCTCAAAGTCTGGCATCTCTCCTGTCTCTCTTCCCTACACAGGTTCAGCAGCTCTCTCTCTCTGCCTTCCTGTATCTCTTCCCCATGAGTCCAATACCTCTCCCTTCCCGCATGTCTGGCTCCTTTTCTTCATTCTCTCTCAATAATCCTGTTCCACCAAACCTGAGTTCTCTGCTGGTGCTGGCAGAGGTAACAAGCTGCTTGGACTGACTTGGATCCTTCCCTCTGTAGCGCCCTGCCCCTCTGATGAAACTTCCTGTTTACACACGGGCAGGATGCTGCAGAGAGAAGGATCTGGGTCAGCCCAGGCAGTGAGTTACTGCTGCTGGCATCAGTGAAAAACCCAGGTTTGGTGGATCAGGAACACTGAGAAAGGATGAGGAAAAGGTGCTGGACTCGCGAGGAAAGTGTGTGTGTGGGGGGGGGGGGAGGAGGGAGGAGAGGTACTGGATCCATGATGACAGAAGGGAGATGTGCTATATTATAAACAGAAAAAGAAAACTTGGTGTGTTAGTTCTTTGATACATCTCCTGAGTGCTTGCAACACACTAGTGCATCACGACCCACATGTTGAGAACTGCTGATCTAATCTGATGACCCAAAAAGGACAACATCAAAGAGACCCTTACTTGCAGAACCTAAAACTTGTGCTGGTCTATAAATCTTTAAAGCAGTAACAATGCACAAGGGCATACTACCAAAGTCAAAACATGAAACCAAATTCTCCACACAATAGGGAACCGATGCAATTGTTTTTGGACAAGTGAAACATGTTCAAAATGAGGTGTCTTACAGATCATAAGGGCCTTTATCAACAACTTTTAGGCATTACATTTTTCACTGCCTTCAAAGAAATGGGTATTTTACTCAGACACTCCCACATGTGCCCTCTGCTCTCCACAAAAAGCCTTAATATTTCTTCCATCTCATAATGAATTATGCCTTGACAACACCAGAACTTTCAACTACATTGGTCCCATTTTAATGTGAACTGCTGTAACAAAGGGCTCCTTTTGCAAAGGGCGTGCGCTAGCTGAAAATCTACCGCCTGCTCAAAAGGAGGCGGTAGCAGCTAGCGCGCGCTATTCCGCGCGTTAAGGCTCTAGCGCGGCTTTGTAAAAAGAGCCCAAATATTTAAAAGAAATGTTAGAGCACTTATGGACGAAGCTGACTTACCTAACCCCCCCTCCCACCAAGCCCAGTGTCTTATTTTATCATGATTGATTCTTTGATCCCCATTCTCCTTCTGGTTAGTTTCTGCCTGATGCAGGCCTGCTGTTCTGATCTTTGTTATTTCTCCTTCCTCTGTTTTTTTCTATCGCTCTTTCCCTCCCCCTCTCTCTAGTTTATTATACAATAATTTCCAAACTGCTCAGAAGCACCACCACGCAATGGGCGCTATATCAAATCTCTATAAATAATAAATAAACAAACATTCTGAACCCTGTTAGCAGACTCTATTATGGCTAAAATACTAATAAATCTGTTCAGAAAAATAAATTAAAGACCATTTTTCAAAGGTGAAAGATATTCTTGGATATGACGGGCAAGTTACAAAAAAATGCCAATCACCACATTTGAAGTTGGGGAGGAATTTCTTTGTAATGCTACAGAATTAGTTACACGTACGTAGCACCTAAATTTGTGTGCTGAAAATAAAATGAGCGCCGAGTGCTTTTTTCTAAAAATGGTGCCCCGAGTTGGCTGCCATTTATAGAATAGTGCTTACCATCAAGATCAACACTCAATTTCCAATGCGAGGATTTCCACCAACTGAAATCTGGTGTAAATTCTTGCACCTAAATTAGGTGTGTGGATCTTCCATAGATTACAATATTGTACGTATCTTTGGTGAGCACCCCCGATTTGCTCATGCCACCTTTTCAGTTACATGCTGAACAATTTACATGTGCATCTTTAGTAGAATAGCGCCTAGCAAGATGCATGCGTAAATCCAGATGATTGCCAATTAGCACCAATTGTTAGCACCCAATTATTGGTGCTAAAAGGCTCATTAATCAATTAAATTGTGCATCTAAATTGGATCCATGCCCACATTTAAGTGCCATTTATTGAATTTGGACGATAGTGGGTTGTTTCTCCTTCCCCTGTAAACACATTCTCAGGACCTGTCAAGGGACATAGTGAGTGAGGACATGAGGACTCTCAAAGGGGTGGTTTTAAACCTACACATACAGGGGAATCAGCACAAATGTTATTTCTTGGTGAAATACCTTATTTCAGAAACTGTTACAGATTAGGGCCAAAGATTAGGGGTCTCATTGCCATTTAATTTGCATATTAAGCTGAGTTTGATCCAGCAAGGTAGCTCACTTTTTGAGAGAATTTTTTTCAAGGGACACCTTTAAGCATGTCCAAATATACAGACTTAAGCTTGGAGGGGGATGGTTGTAGGCAGTGGCATAGCGAGAGTGGGAGGTGCCTGGAGTGGCACCCCACCCCCCCTCTTCTTCATCCACCACCACCACCACGTGTGCCCCTTTCCCCATACCTCTAACTTCTCTGGCACGAACACCATCTCCAACTTGCTGCTCATGCTGACCTCGGCTCTCCCTCTGACCACACTTCCTGGTACCGCAACCAGGAAGTGACATCGAAGAGAGAGCTGAGGTTGGCGCGAGCAGCAGGTTGGAGCTGCTGCTTGCGCCGGTTAAAGAGCAAGAGATACGGAGGGGGGGGGGGGAAGTGTGCGTACGGCAGGAAGGCGCGGAGAGGTGCCGGCGCCCCTGCTCCCACCAATGAGGGCATTCGGGGCAGTTCACCCCCCTGCCTCCCCTTACTAGGCCACTAGTTGTAAACTATGCTTAAGTCCAGTTATTTTACAAGAAGTCAGGTTATTTTACCACAATCCAGGTTTAACAGCTGCCCACATTTTCCTCCTTAATCTTAAGGAACATCTCAGTGTTTCCTTAGCCTGTGTTTAGCTAATCTGAAATGCACAATTTTAGTGGTCAGTTGAGGACAGTTCCTTCTTGGCCTATTGCTGAGAATGAGAGAACTCTTACTACGGTTTCCTATCCTACATTGAGGATATGAATCTATCTGGAACCCTTGACTACATTGGTAGAATTAACCCAATTACAGAAAAAGCAAATACTTTCTTCATCATCATTTTACAATACTCTACATTCGTACAGTCCCAGTCTGTTAAAAGATCCTACAATCCATGGCAACATATAATCGGCTCCAATGAATCCAAGGCTGTTGAAAAAGGTTGCCATGGCAACACTGTGGTTCATCTAACGAATTACCACAGATTCTGACACTTAAACTGCCAGCTCCATGGTTCTTACCAGTCACCGCTGTTCTGTTTTGATGTTGTACAGCAACATTTGAAAATCAACACGTTTCAAAGTGAGCTGCCAGCACTGCACCATATTAAAGGAATACTATCTGAATGATGTACTTTCTTGGAGGAGTAGCCTACTGGTTAGTGCAGTGGACTAAACAAAAACAGAACCATACAACGAACAACTTAATTTGTAGCAAATTATTCTCTTCACTTTCTTAAAGTAAGTACTACTGACAGGAACAAGCCTCAGAAAACGGAGCAATTTATCTCGTACTGGAATTTCTTCCAAGAGAAGAAAATTTTTTTTCTCCTGTTGACATCATAGGCTTGAATCCCTGATGCAGCGGGTGGATAAATGTATCCCGCGAAACGAAGGCTTCGTCAGAAGATAAAGAATATATAGCAACCACTCTGGCTTTAAAAGAGCAAAGTTATAAGTTAAGTACTTTGAACCTGAGAGAAAACATGAAATGTTAGATCAAGTGATGCAACACTTAATTAGCTGAGAATTTTTGGCACATAAGCACAAGCACTTTAAGTATTTTCTATATTCCATGAGTTGAAAGTTGAAACGCCTAAATGAAATGATATGGAAATGATCTAGAAGTGAGTTGAATAGCAATGAAGTAGCTATAATGAATTGAGTAATCATAATGAACTGAGCTAAATAGTATCAAATGAAAATCGTCTACAGCACTGAGGCAACTATCTTCAAAAACACCTTGGAAAATAAGCACAAACGCACTTTAAGAAGTTAAATCATTATCTGCTGCTGGTCCTGAGTGTTCAGCTTAACTGTAGTTTTTTCTTAATTTTAATATTAGTCAGTTATGAGAGTTTTGATAGATTTAATGATAGATAAAGAAATAGATTTAATGAAAGATAGAAATTTAATGAAATATTAAAACATTAACATACTAAAATTTGATGAATTGTTTAAAAGTTAGGTTAGATTAAATAAGAAAATAATTTATTAATAAAGTAACTAAGTAACTTAATTGTTATGGTAGGAAGGACGGGTTCAAGCCTATGATGTCATCAGGAGAAAATTTTTTTTCTTCTCTTGGAAGAAATTCCAGTATGAGATAAATTGCTCCGTTTTCTGAGGCTTGTTCCTGTCAGTAGTACTTACTTTAAGAAAGTGAAGAGAATAATTTGCTACAAATTAAGTTTGTTGTATGGTTCTAAATAATGGTACCAATAATAAGTTTTGTGAGGAAAAACATAAAATTTGGGAGGAGAAATATGGAATGAAGTCCTGAGATAAGGAAGCAACAGACCAGATGAATTTATTTTATATACAAGGGTTAGCATTTTAAATATTATCCTATGCACAACCAGAAAACAGTGGCCTCTTTCAGAAGAGGAGTAACTTGGTCCAATTTTTTTGCCCCTGTAATCAGTTTTATCGCTGTCTCCTGCCTACCCATCCACCCAGCCTCCCTCTTCCTATTCCTGAAATGCTTTCATATTTTCCTATATACAGATATTTGTCAACATTTTGTTTTCCGATCTGAAAAAGGGTTGCCTTTGAAAACTCATCATATAATGCATCGAGTTAGTCCAATAAAAAAGGAATCACCTTATTTCCTTAGTTTTATTTCTTTACTAGTATTTTAGCCCATTACATTAACGGGTGCTAGAATATATGTCTGTCTGTCTTTCTTTATTTCTGTCTCTCTCTCCCTCCCGCTGTCTTTTTTTCTGTCTGTCTCTCTCCCTGGCTCCCTTTGACTGTCTGTCTTTCTGTGTCTCTTCCTGCCCCTGTGTCTTTCTTCTTTTCTTTCTGTCTCCCTTCCGCCTGCTGTCTGTCTTTCTTTCTATCTCTCTGTCTCTCTTTCTGCCTCCTATGCAGCAGCATTTCTCTCCTCCACTTCCCTATACAGCATCCACAGCAGCATTCCCTCCCCCTCCATTTCCCTCCCCCCCACACCACTTCCCTATGCAGCAGCAGCGTTTCCCCTACCCTCCCCCTTTTCCCTTTCCGCGGTCTGGCCAGCTCCCTAAGTCCCTTGCCGCCCCCCCCCCCCCTTCACTATTTGTTGACAAATAGTGTAAATGTAGGTAATATATTATGTTAAAGTGATGGTCTTCTAACCAGTAAGCCTTCAGAGTTAAGGAAGAAATAACAGAAATTAAACAGCAATGCCAGATAGCTAAAGTACATTACACAGTTAAAAGGTTAAAGAAGCGCTACCATGCCATGTCACAAGCCATCCCACTGTTACTGGAAATGGGTCAGTCTGATCTAGCCTCGGCTTAAAGGATATAGTATAATCCCAGAATGACAGTAGTTCATCTGCATCATCTTAAAGCAGGAAACATCAAATGAAAACCACACATGACAAATTAAAAAAAAACATACACACACAAATCTGGAGATAAAATGTTATTGATCTGACACACTCAGATATAATCAATGACAAAAGGAGATTTGACAGGCAAGGATGAGGGTATTTATGGGTTGAATATGTTGGTGACAGGAATGGGATGGAAGAGAAAGGTTGGAGAAGTTGGAGCAGGAGGGAAGCTCAGTCTGTCCTGCTCGTGGGCCAGCCAGTTCAAAATGGCAGGTTTTCCCTCCCCGGTGCATCATATGATGCACCAGGAGCAGCCTAAGGCCCTGATTGGCTCAGATGCCTAACGCCCCATTACTACTACTACTACTACTATTTATTATTTCTATAGCGTTGAAAGGCATACACAGCGCTATACATTCTAACACACAATAGACAGTCCCTTCTCAGAAGAGATTACAATCTAATCAGGGTCTTAGATTCCTCCTTCTGTAGCCCGGGATACAAGGGGGAGGAGTCTAAGGCCCTTAGGTGTCTGAGCCAGGTGCACCGGGGAAGGAAAGGCCCAACATTTTGAACTGGCGGGCCTATGTGGGATGGACTGAGCTTCCCTCCCGCTCCAACTTCTCTAAAAAGGTACGGTGGAGGGGGTCATAGGGAGGGGGGTTCAGGGGATCTCTAGTGGCAGGAGGGAGTGGGCATACCTCCTGCCTTTTTTTTGGGAGGAGGGGATGTTTTGGGGGGCGCCTGGCATAGGAGTGGGCATCGCTCCTGCCGTTTCACTGCTGTGGGGGAGTCACCATGGCAGGAGGGAGTGGGCATCCTTTCTGCCATTTTTTCTTGCATGGGGGAGGTGGGGATCGCATGTCAGGAGGAGTTGGGCATTTCTCTTGCCATTTTCATTGGTGCGGGGTGGGGGGTTCCTGATGCTGGTTTGTCAGAGAGGGCTGACCATTATCGGCTTTTTTTTTCTAATGGGGTATATATATATTGTGCATGTGTAATACGCACAGCATCTGTGCCCATTAAAAAAGAAGGTTAGACAGGTAAGCAACTGATCTTGACCAGTTGCTTTTTTTGGATCTCTAAAAACGATCACTTTTTTAGTGCATCGGGAAGCCATGTTAGAGCATCAATTGCTCTACTAGTTTACGTGGCATTTTAATATTAATCATCTTATTTGCATGGTCGAATCGGGGAATGAGCGATCGTGCAGAAAACTAGGTGGTGAGGTGTTTGCTGCATAGGGTCAGCAAATCATCGCTAAAGCTGTTAAAACAGGTTTAGCGATGATCATTGGCTTTAGCGCATCTGGGCCTAAGTCTCTATTAGCTGCACTGGACTTAGAGGGTTTAGGAAATACCATCCCATTAAGTTTTTTATACCCCTCAAGTGTCAGCAAGGTTTCATTGTGGCTTACAATAAGATTAATGGATTTTCATTATTGTTACATCAAGAATCATAGATCATATTGAGTTTAAGTTATGGGATTAAAGAGAGAACAGATATGTCTTTAGTGATTTCCTGAATTGAAAGTAAGAAGAGATCTGTTGCAAGTTACTTAGAAGAGAGTTCCATATTTTAGGCTCTTGAAATGCAAAGGTAGACTCAAAGAGTGATTTATGCCAGACTTGTTGTGGAGAAGGAAAAGCCAGTTTGAAACGTTGGGATGTTCTCGACGTGTAGAAGGAATAATTAATTTTAATGTCAGATGTCAGTCCAGTAGAGTTTTCTCCATATATAGCTTTATGGACCATTCAGACAATCTTAAACTGGATTCTATTTCTTATTGGCAACCAGTGTAGTTCTGCCAGAAGTGGCCTGGCCCTCTCGAACTGCCTCAGGCGAAAGATGAGTCTAGCCGCTGTGTTCTGGAGCAGTTGTAATCTCTTAAATTCTTTCACTGGGATATTATCGTTTATAGAATTACAATAATTGAGATATGGGGGAGCAAGATTGCGTAAACTACTGTTCTGAAGTTGGTTTGACTCAGGACTGATCTTATTGCCCTTAACTATCTAAGTCTGAAGAGAAAATTTTGGACCAGCGAGTCAGTCTGGTTTCTAAATGAAAGACAGGTGTAGAGGATGACACCTAATACTTTTGATGTTTTGTCAATCTTTAGTTTCTTGTGGCAGCCATTTTTTACAGGAGCAGGAGCGTAGGAGGATAGCTCCTGCCCCCGACTTATCCCGCTGAACTACCAGTGACTAAAGTAGGCCCAGAGAGGAAGGACAGGACCTGACATCTCAACTCAGGGAAGAAGGGTTTATATTCGGGTTAACATTTTTCCCCTAAAAAAAGGGGAAGGGGGATGATGTCTCAGTTTAAATTTGGATGGGTTTATATTCAAGTATACAGTAAACTTAAAGCAAAGTCCAGCTGTATTCTTCATCTAGCATTTTCAAAAAACGCACAACAGTGGCCTTGTTTTGCATCTAGCTTTGTCAAAGGTTGCAACATCAGCTCTCCATCAACCATCTTTACTTATCAGAAGGTTCTTCAAATTCTTCAAGAGATTACACAGCACAGCTCAAACACAAAAAGATGGGCAGGTCAGGAGCGTGCCAGGCCCTTATGCACGTTGTTTCCAGATTATTACCAGTTGGGCATTTAAATGACAGCAATTAGGTGCGAGTGTTTATACCAGTGTTTGCACCTAAAGTTAATAAATGAGGACTAACACTAGAATTCTATAATGGCATTGTGTACATAACTGCCAAAATGGAATTCACACTTACAGACTGAAGGTCCATCAAGCCCAGTATCCTGTTTCCAACAGTGACCAACCCAGGTCAAAACTACCTGGCAAGATCTCAAAGAGTAAAACAGATTTTATGCTGCTTATCCTAGGAATAAGCAGTAGATTTCCCCAAGTCCCTCTTAATAATAGCTTATGGGGGTAATAATAAAAAAAACAAAAGTCTAAAAAGTGTCCTAAATGGCTACTTGGATGATCAAAAAGCCTGATCGTCCAAGTACCCATAACCAAAGCTGGTTTTTAGACATATCTAAAACCAACTTAGGCCTTTCCCCTGCCTCTAAACGCACAGAGAGAAAAGAGGTGTGTTTAGAGGAGGGGAAAGGGCGGGCAGTGGGCGGGAGGTGGGCCGACCTACACCTGGCCGTACAACAGGTATAACCAATACAGTTTAGTCGGCACTTAGACCTTTTTCACTTAGACGAAATAAAACCAGGTCTAAGTGCCGAAAAACGGGCCGCTGAGCTGATGGCCACTGGCGCCATCAGTTCAGCGGCCCGGCAACCTAACCATCGCGGCAGGAGAGATGCCTCATCTCCCCTACCGCGATGCTATCACTCTTCTACCCGAACTGCCGCGACCCGATAATCGATAATTTTTGCATGTCACCCCCCTTCCCACCCCCACAGTGTTTGTTCCCAGATAGTAAGTGATATGTATATCAAGTTCGGTTGAAATCTGTCCATGCGTTTCGGAGTTATGCTGGAACATAAATACATACATCCGATTTTATATATATAGATGGTTTAATAATATCTGTATTGAACCATTCCAGGACAAGCAAACTCTGTATTGTAATACCTTTACAGAAGCTCATATAAACCACTCTGAATTGACTACCCCAGTGATTAGCAGCGGTAGCTTTCAATAACAATAAACCCAGCAGTTGAGAAATCACTAGCACTGAAAGAAAAACTGTAGTCTGTCCAGTAAGTGTGGAAAGCAGCTTGTGGCTCTGAACACGGATATTAGGAAAATTCCAGGGGAACGGCTTAAAGAGCTTCAATAATCACAGCAGCAAGAAATAACTCCTCCTACGCTACACCGAAGAGAACTGGCTTCCATGTGAAGTTTCTCTCTGTTCTTTATAGCACTCTGCTTTTTACACAGAAATATCACCAATGGGCACTTTTCCTTGGCTTACTGTAAACAGCAATGGCTCTAATTCACAACCCAAAACTAGGGCTGGCAGAACAACTGTGGCCAAGATTACAGGGCAAGCTCTGAGTGGTTTTTTTTTCTGTTTCATATTTCATTAAGCATTCCATAGACCTATACACCCTAGGAAAAGGAGCTATGCGTGTGAGATAAATCTCAAAAACAACACATACACCACAAAAACAAATACAGAACTCTACCAGTCTACACAGACATACAGTTAGACCATATTTCACTAAATAGCCTGAAGCTTTAGCCTCCGACAACTCCGCACAAGTTCCAGAAAATGAAGAAAGGCAAACCAGAAGTCAGGTGGTTCATGTCACCATCCTTTCAAAAGCCAAGTCTCGTATGCAAAGCTTAATAACATTACACAGTACTACCAAATAAATATCTCAAGAGGCCTGGCTGGGAGCCAGGTGCTGTCAGGGGAGGAATGTTTTATGCGGTCTAACCAGGACCTGCACTGGTGGAGAAAGGAATCCATCAGCGAGCCCCGGTTTCAAGTTTTCGCTAACAGGCTGGCCCACTGTGTACAAAGTCTGCTTATCATCTTCTGCAGCCAAAGGCATCGAAGGAAACTGGAAAGATCTGCATACATTTTCAGAAACTCAGGGAATGTTTCTCAAGGTCAGCAATGAACATGGGGGAAAATATGTCGCTTAGTGGTGGCACAGATGTTATAGCTAAAAGCATATCCAAAAGTTAGACAGCTAACATGACACAATATGCGAGAACCAAATGATACAGACACACTTACAAATATTGTGTCACTATGCTACGGTATTATATAAACCCATAGGAGATGCCTCCAAGGCCTTTATTTACTGAATTATACAAACAGCTGTATTTTCAGTGTGTGCCCATTGCATCCTGTTTTGCAATGTTTCAACCTGGTTTTGTGAAAACATTGTTCAGTTGTACGGCAAACAGATTGCTGGATAGCAGTCTATGTCACTAGGACAGTGGTTTTCAACCCAGTCCTCGGGCATGAGATACATTTGCTTAAAATGGAGGTAGGACCTGAAAAATTATCTGATGCATATTAATTGTAGAGATCCTGAAAACCTGACTGGCCAGATGCATCCCGAGGACTGGGTTGAAAACCAATCCCCAGCGCTAACAGAACTAATATGGGAGCTTAAATAAACTCACCGCACCTGAACACCTGCTATGAACCCCCCACCCCCAGCAAAAGACTCCAAACTTAACTTTTGAATGTTGGTCAGGGAAAGCTGCCTCCGAAGCGGTGAAGTACAGAGAAGAGTGGAAACGCCTGGGAGGCGCAGACTACACTATAAGACGGAGCAAAGACCTAAAGAGCCAATCAGAAAGACAAGTGAGGGAGGTGTCCAAAAAACTGAGGGAGCCAATAGACTGTTTAAGCCGCTATTGAATGCAGGCAGCTTTATCCCCTCTAAAGTCCAAAGGTAGCTGTTCAATTACAGACCGCGCACTGTTCCTAAACCAACTGCTCCGCTCCGTCCCGCTCGCCTCCTTTATATGGATGGCGTCCTACGAGTCTTGACATCAGTGTTGCTAGTGGGGAGTGTTTCCTACCAAATTGGGCTACTTTTGAGGACCGGGGGTAGAAAATTTGTGACGGCAGATCAGGCTTTTTTGTGCTACTTTCCTGGAGTGTGTGTGGGTTTGGGTTTTTTTTGTTGTTGTATTCAACCTGGTGTTTCAGTCGTTTCTCTCCGAGTTCTGTTAGCGCTGGGAATTCTTCTCCTTTAAAATTAATTATATATTATTATTTATTTGTGACTTGGTACTTGGTGCAGGGTTCCTGCTATGAGAACCTATTGAGTTTAATAATGATGTTTTGGGGGCGGAGTCAGCCAATGAAAAATCGTGAATAAGTGAAATCGTGAGTGCCGAAACTGCAAATACGGAGGGAGAAGTGTAGTGTTTAAGCCTGTTACATTAACGGGTGCTAGAATAGATGTGTAAACTTTTAGTACAATGGGGCGCTGAGACCTTTCTTTCTTTGCTTCCTGCTCCCCCTGTCCAGCAGTAGTCCTTCTCCCTTCCTTTTACCTCCCCCGTGTCCAGCAGCACCCCTTCCCTGCTCCCTCTGTCCAGCAGTAGCCCTTCTCCCTTCCTTTTACCTCCCCCCTGTCGAGCAGCACCCCTTCCCTGCTCCCCCTGTCCAGCAGCAGCCCTTCTCCCTTACTTTTACCTCCCCCCTGTCCAGTAGTACCCCTTCTCCCTTCCCTGCTCCCCCTATCCAGCATCCGCTAGCCCGGGCAGCCTCGGGGCTTTTGCTAGGCCAGCCCACCTCGCATTATCGAAGTGGGCCGGCCTAGCAAATGCCCCGCGGCTGCTTGATGAAACTGCCGCTGCTGCTGCTGCTGGTCTAGGGGTGAGAAGAAGAGGCATCTCGGCAGCAGAAACGTAGTCAGAAGGCAGGAAGTCAGCTGGCGTCAGAGATCGGGGCAGGAAATCAGCTGAGGCAGGCACTGCGTATGTGTGGCACGCCGCCACGGAACATGGAGATTGAAGTATGCATGCGTGCTAAGGGTTTTATTATAGCAGATATCAATAATAATAAAACCCTAAGTGTGCATGCGCACTCCTACCTCCGTGATCCCTGCCTCCGTGATCCATAGCTCTGTGGCAGACAAATGTTAAAGCGTGTGGCAGATAAATGTTAAAGCGTGTGGTGCGTGCTCACGTTCACCGCGTGCGCGTATGATGGTTTGCTATGAGTGCATGCATAGCGGTTTCCTGTATCCTATGGCGGTTACTGTGCGCCGGTTGCCCTTCCCACTGTATACAATACAACGTGATAAAAAAAAAAGAAAAAGATAGGTGGGAGAGGGGGCATGATAAACAGACAGGCAGTGGGCAGGGACATTGAAAGTCAGAAATAGAGAACACACACTGAAAGACAGGTAGGTGGGAGTGAAAGACAGATAGGTGGAAGAAGGGGCATGAGAAACATACAGGCAGGGGTCAGGGAGATAGACTGACAGACATAAATAAAGATAACACACACAGAAGGCCAGGGGGCCAGGGAGAGAGATAGAAAGAAAAAAAAAAAACAGACAGCGGACAAGGAAAGAGAGAGAGACAGAAATAAAGAAAGACAGACAGCGGCCAAGGAGACAGACAGCAAAAAAAAAAAAAGACAGACAGACATACAGCAAGGACAGGAAAAGAACTCACAGGGAAAGGATGGAAAAATGAGTTCCCACGGGGATGGGGAAAAATTTGTCCCTGTGTCATTCTCTAATGGACACCTCTAATTCTGAACTGATGTTAAAGTTGCCTCCTGTTAAATTTGTCATTAGAGAGAACAAGTGACTGTGGATTTTCACTCTCCTTAACCACCTTGGAATAGTACTAAAGTAGTCAGGGCCTAAAGCAGCAGGAACTACCCTCTGAGACCCAGGAACTGTGCCCCACACCTGGCAGAATACTAGCATAGGGAGTCTCTTAAAAGCAATTCTGTAAAAGGCTCCCAAATTTACATGCCCTAGAATTAAAAAACGATTAGAATGCATGCACTAATGTATGCGAGTGTACAGGTAGGGCAACTCAGTGCTAATTTGTAACTGGGTGCAATTGGCATAGTGCGGAAGTGCAAGGGGGACATACATATGGGCAGAGCATGGCATAAGAATAGCATACTGTGTCAGGCCTACTGTCCATCTAGCCCAGTATCCTGTTTCTAACAGTGGCCAATCCAGATCACAAGTACCTGGCAGAAAACCAAATAGCAACATTCCATTCTACCAATCCAAGGCAAGCAGTGGTTTCTCCCATATCTGTCTCAATAGCAGATTATGGACTTTTCCTCCAGGAACTATTCCAAACCTTTTTTAAGTCCATCTACGTTAACCATTGGCAAGGGGGATTTGATTTAAATCAAATCAATTTAATCATGATTTAAATCAGTAGTCAGAAAGATATGATTTAAGTCATTCCCATAACATTATGAATGGATTAATGAAATTAATTTACTAAAAAATGTTTAAGCATTGCATGAATTATACAGCCTCATGCTACATAATTAAAAACTAATGCTTATTTTATGATGAATAACTTTTGGACTATAAGGTATCTTAAACAGAAAACTATCTTTAGATAGATTTTCCTCAAAAAGCATTTTATTTAAAAAAAAAAACAATTACCCCTTTACAAATCCATAGCGTGACTTTTGGCACTGACTATGGTGGTAACAGCTCTGATGTTTACTATGAATGTTGAAGCTGTTACCTCTGCAGCCAGCGCTAAAAACCACGCTACGTTTTTGTAAAAGGGGGTAAATAAAAGAATGTGATTTAAATTTTTTTAAAAATCAATGATTTTTATCCACCCTGACTGTTGGATAGCATGGATGGGGCTCTCACATGTGTAACTTGCAGAATACTGTGAGTTACATGAATCCCTGCTACATTTACGTAACCACAGTTAAGCTGATACCGGGTTACACTAGTATTTTATACCGGAATCTGGACACCCAGATGCTGTTAATAGAATAAGCGTTCTCCCGTCCCTTACCTCCTCAGCAATCTGAGAAACCAAAGGGAATAACTTAACTGCAGTCAACTCACCTGAAGCCACTTACAAAGATAAACCAGTGGCAACAAGCAAATAAACTATATTGCCAAATTCTGTGTACTAACTCGTCCTGGATCCAGCCATTTCTTTTTCTATGAATTGCAAACTGCTTGTTAGTAACATACATAACATACACAGTAGATGACGTCAGATAAAGACCCGAATGGTCCCTCCAGTTTGCCCAACCTGATTCAATTTACATTTTTTTCTTCTTAGCTATTTTTTCTTCTTAGCTATGTTGATATAGGGGGCTTTCTTCTGCTTTTTAGCCTCCTCATAATGTCAAAGCCTTAACACTCCTAAACACTGATGAGATATAATTTCTTAAGTTTTTGTATCACTCCTATGTCTGATTGCTCGATTGTACTCCAGTTATCAATGCTCCCCAACTTTCCAACTTCTTATTTGGCTGTATGTTTTCATTTTATAGTTTTTTAAATTTTCATTTACAGCAAATACAATGAAACAAGAATCACCCAGTCCACACCAAAGAGGGGAACAGAGAAACCATCCATAAAGGCCGGATTCTCTAAACGGCGCCTTGTTGGTGGCTGCCTTGGCCTTAGGCGCCGTAAAGCGCCTATGGAGGCGTGATTCCAGCACCAGTTTTTTTTAGGTACTGGTAGGCACCTTGAAAATCGGTTTAAAATGTTGTTTAAACTGCGTTTTTCACTCAGCTTGGGTGCCGTTTATAGAATATGGGCCACAGTAAATAAAGCAATAAGAAACTAAGGTGGGCTTTTACAAAGGTGCGCGTCCGAGCATCACATGTTAAATGCTGAACTGCCCGTAGAACTAGAATTGGCCACTTGCTAGCGCACTTTTGTAAAAGGACACATAAGACAATTAATAAAGTGGAGGGGATGAAGAATACATATTGATAGTATTCTTTATTCCTTATAGTCTATGGGCTCCTTTTACAAAGGTGCGCTAGGGCTTAAACGCGGAATAGTGCACGCTACATTGCCGCGCACGCTAGACCTTAACGCCAGCATTGAGCTGGCATTAGTTCTAAAAGCATAGCGCGTGGTAATTGCCTGCGTGCGCTAAAAACGCTATTGCAGCTTAGTAAAAGGAGCCCTATGTCTTTTATCTCACTGTTTTTCAACCTTTTTACACCTATGGACCGGCAGAAATAAAAGAATTATTCTGTGGACCGGCATCGGTCCGTGGACCGGCGGTTGAAGAACACTGGGCTGTCATGGGCCAGACCCTGCCCATCTCTACCCAATCTCCACCCCAGACCCCGCCCCCCAAATAATACTAATTGCACCTTGCACATCCCGTGCCTCATCTAGAAGCCTTCCCTCTGATGTTGCAACGTCAGAGAGAAGGCTTCCAGTTCAGGCGCAGGATGCCCATAGAAGCCACTGCCCGTGGCTTTTGTGCACTGAATCAGTGAGGAAGAGAGATCTGGCTCAAAGATAACGCTGCATCGATTGCACCGTGGACCGGCGGTTGAAGAACACTGTTCTATCTGACCTAAAACAAAAGATCCCTTTCTAATGACTCTACCAAATATACCTGCTGTACATATCTGAAGATAACTCACCTTGAACCACTACTGAAAAGGCATGAGCTGAGTGATTACTGCCACTTGTCAAATTATCACTAATATATTCTTTTTACATTCTGACCAAATTGAGGCTCATATTTTATACAATTCTACTCATAAGAAAGGGAAATGATGTTCAGATCCTAAGACAAACTCTAAAGAACTAGACAAGAATTACAGTAGCAACTGAACCATTAGGCACAACGAAGAATCCTTCACTTCTCTTTAAAAACGGAGCCTTAGGCAAACCTATTCAAATCAACACGTTGCAGTGCCACCATCATCAACCAAAACGGAGGGGGAAAAACCCCACTGCAAAGAAAATCTGTAAATGCGAAACATCTATGCTTTATTTTTTTTGTTGGGCAATATTTTTATTATTTTATATTATTAAACAATAAGAAAAGTAATACAGCTGTATTTTAAACATTATTTTAATAATAATAGTAAGTGCACAACTTTTGGCTTGTCTCTCTATTCAAACTAGTGAACAACAAGGGGACATATGTTTCCCCCGTCCCCGAGGGAACTCATTTTCCCACCCCATCCCAGAAAATTATTTTCCTGTCCCTGCCCCATTCCTGCAAGCTCCGTCCTCATCTTTAAATTCCTAAGTGTTCGAGGCTTGTGCGGTTAAAGGCAGAGCTTACAGGAATGGGGCAGTGACAGGGATAGTGAGAAAACTTGTAGGGACGGAGAAATTGAGTTCTTGCGGGGACAGCTGACATTTGTCCACGTCATTCTCTAATTCACCCTTTTTTTTTAACAGCAAAATCAGTATTATTCAGATCAACAGGGCAGCCAGAGGAGTTTATGGCCAGTGCTTGTGAACATTTTACATCGATAAAACCAGGAATACAAATGGCTTGGAGCATCTCTCCATGTATGAGGGGAGAATGTAAAGCTAGTCAATGTGTGACTGCAATATAAATTTATAGATCTGATGTAAGGTATGGCATCATTCCAATTGACCTTCAGATTGGCTGTGACAAAAACCAATCTACATCTCTCATAAAATGCCTTGTCAGGGCTCCTGTTTCTGAAGCATTAAAGAGACCAAGCATATTTTTTTTTTTTTAAACCTTGAGGATTTTTTAATCTCATTCCAACAAGCCTACTATGATCTGTGACAAAACTAGGAAGCCTTTTAACTGCACATGCAGACAGAAGAGCATAAATGAAGGTGAAGCCACCGGAGTGGTGACTTTCCCAGATAAAAAAGGATCACTGGGAATTTTTTTTTTTCTTCAAAAATACCTGGTGCACCCCAGGGTAAATGGTGCCGGTGAAAAGAAACATTGAGTTCTGTTGGTTACAGTCATATGGATAGAAATGTATTTTGCTCTTTGTTTTTGTATGATCCTTGTTTAAAATATGCTCTAATTTGCAAAAATGCTTCTCCCCCATTTTAAAAAAAAAATATTTTCCTCACCATTCAAGATTTACCCTCACCAAACCCACATCATTATTTTACTGCATTCCTTTGAATTGTACGTTTTTCATCAAATCTATTACAAATCTCTCTGCAGTTCATATAGAATAGTATAACAAGCTGTGCATGCAACTTCAAAACTATTGCACTAAAAAGTTATGCCTATGCAGAGTGTAATAGCTGCTAGTAACATCATGCCATATTCCTCCAAAATAAACCAACCAACCCTGTATGATGCATTTACCCACTGGAATATTAGAGTACACCATGTCTACAGCAAGAAAAACTGAAATAAATGGCACTGAACATGTCCCGCAGCTTCACTACTAGGCTTTTCCCCATTTCTTTTACAAGCAAGCACCTTCGGTGTTATCAGGATATTCACCCAGAACTTTTTTGAAAAAGAGCAGCACCCCCCCCCCCTTCCCTCTTTGATCTCCGGGCATGCAACTGTTCTTTAATGGGAAAAGACAGCCTATTCCCCTGCAAACCATGAACATTAAGCCTCCGGGTCTTCGGCTTGCAAAAGCCCAACTTTGGGAACTCACAACTCACTGGCTATGCAATTCTGTACCCAAATCATTAAAGCAGATCCTGTGCCTGGCTACTACTTCTGTACTGCCTGGCCAGCTAGTTGGACTCCTAGTACTGTGGTATCATCAGTCAGACGGATTCACAGAGCATGCAAAAACATGTCTACACAACTGTAACTAAACATACACACGTATGTAATATCTGTATCTAAAGATGCATGCAAGCTCCTTGACTATTCTCAAAACTGATATCAGTTAGGATGACCCAAGGAACACACCTGCTGACAACAAGTGGGGGTTTGTTTTTTTCTGGGGGGAGGACAGGAGGGGGGCTCATTTTGTACACAGATTATTTTTTTAAGCAACAAGGATGTTGCAGGCCATGGGGAGGGAAAGAGACAATCAGTATCCCAGGCACACATTCTGGGGCCAGAAGATTCATTTGCTGTGACGTCTGGCAGCCATGTGCATCGTCTCTCCCCCCTCCCCCCCCCCCCCCCCCGAGTCCCCAACCAGGAACATGAATGGCAATTACAGGGGCAATGCAAAACCTACCGATCCCTTTCCAAGTTCACAAATACAGGGTGTTGGGGGAGCTGCGAGCTCGGTCCTACCTTATTCGAGGCCATTTCGCTGACGGAGTGGCGGGTCTGCAGGGTCTCCAGCTGGTCCAAGCACCAGTCCAGCTCCTCCAGGGTCTCGCTGGCCAGCTTCTGGTAGGCCTCCTCTGCGAAGAGATAGGGAAAAGGACACTCAGTTCTCAAGCGCTTGACGGGGCTAACGGCGAGCTCCAGAGGGTCCATCGCGCCGTAGCCAGCCATGCTCGGAGCGCCAGGGCTCACACATGAGCGCTCCTTCATAATGTTAGCCCAGACTGAGGTGGGGGGAGGGAGGGGGGGGTCTAGCAGGCGATCGGCCCCCTGGAAGCAGCGGCTGGCGTGCCGATCGGCGCTGCGGAGGGGGAGAGCGCCTTCCCCGACTCCGCAGGCTTCAGCGCATCCTCCTCCTGGCACGGAAAGAGCCTCCAAGCGCAAGGCTAAAGGGGGCCGGCGGTAGGGAAAAGCCGGCGCGGATGAGCCGTGCGGAGCGGGAGCAGCGCTTGCTGCGCTCTCAGGCTGACGCTCGGCACTGAGCGCTGCCTGCCGCGCGCTGACTTGTACTGAGTCACATCCTGTTCGTGTCAGCAGCGCGCCAGCCTGGCAGCCTAGACTCAGCCCTGGGCTGAAGAAGGGGGCTTTCTGCTGGCCAAGTCCCTAAAGGAGCAGGGCTTTTTGGGGGGGAACCGATTTGGCCACAGAACATGTGCATTTCTGAACTTGCAAGGCAATAGTCAAGTGTACTTAGTGAACTTCAGAAAGGCACTTCTGATGGGGTTAAAGCCCAAGTCCTTGAAAATGTAAGGGATAGTTTTGTGGTTTTTTTTCAAATTTTAAAGAGCTTATTTAATCCTGGCCAGAATGCCAGAGATGTAATTAGATTCAAACAATTTTTATTGATGCATACAATATCAAAAACAACATAAGAATAGTTTTATAACAGGGCACCTATGTAAGAATATTTTATTAAGGCACCTATGTGCCTTAATAAAATAGGCACCTAGAAAAAGCTCCAAAAAGTGTGCACATTCACACTTGAAAATCTGTGCAGGTATTCTATGTGTGTATTCATTCATTGAATTATATATGTATGTGTGTGTACTTTATCAAATACATAGCAGAGAGCAAATCTGCCTCGATTCTACCCAATCTGTGCCTCTAGGGACACCTACACAGAAAACCCTTCATAAAATTATCCCCAGGGAGTCTGAATTTTGGGCTTGCTTCTACTTTGGATGAAGACTTTTTATGACACAGAAGGCTGAATTAAAATATTAACAGCAATTCACTTGTGCAGCTAAATGGATACCTGCTATGTCGCTTGAAAAGAATTCCTGTTTTCAGTTCCTAACTAAGGGCTAATAGGAGACGGAATGGTTTGGCGATAGAGCTAACCAAGACTTCAAGTTCGCTGATATTTGCACAGGTCTCTGGCACATCATTAGAAGCTTTTGGTCTTTACGGTATTTTTTTTCAGGTTTCTGCCAATATGGAAATTTTACAGGAGGCCAGCAGCACAGGCCCTTCCTGGGCAGAGATAGATCAACCTTAGTAGACCTTGCTAATATTAGCTGGAGTCACAAGCAAACCCATCTATAAAAAAATAAGTTCAACATTTAGGGCAGTGCTTCTCAACCCCTCCCCTAGAGACACACCTAGTTGGGGTTTCAGGCTTACTGCAATGTATATGCATGAAATACATTTGCATATATTGGACACCCATTGTATGCAAATCTATCACACGCATATTCATTGTGGTAATCCTGAAAGCCTGAAGGTTGAGAAGCTGCTGATTTAGGACAATGTATACAGGATTTAAGATTCAATATATACATTAGAAGGTGTTGGCATCAAACCCCACTGTCTGCTTATTTTACCCCTCAGCACACTAATGCCTCTGAGAACAGTCTGGGAAAATGAAATAAATGTCATTCACCTCCTGAAGGACCCACAAATGGTCAGGTTTTCAGGATATTCCCAATGCATATGCATGAGAAATATTTGCATACAATGGAGCTAGTAGGTGAATCTCTTCAGAAAGTTGATAATACATTCCAATTATATATTAGGGATATCTTGGAAAACTGAACCCGTTATTAGCCCTCAAGGACACAGTGAATACCATGGGTCTTAGGATAGGCAAAAAGATACAGAGAGAACCGTCCTAAAGAGAAAAAAAAATCAAGCAGGCAATGTATTAGGCCTCTCACTTTGCTCAAAGTTTCTGTGTCCGCTTTCAATGGTTTAGTGATCGTATTTCAAAACAAAAAGTCTGGGGCCTGATGTGTGCCTAATATTAAGGATTATTCTCATAAATTGGCTTCCTTAAAAATTTACTAGTCTAAATTAGATTGTAAGTTCTTCTGAGCAGGGACCATCTATTACATGTTAAGCGCTGCATAACCCTTTCAGCACTTTAGAAATGATAAATAGTAGTAGTAGGGCTAAAGGCCTAGCTTTATAATCAATCAACTCCAACATTTAGGAGCATAAAAAATGGGTGCAAAAAGGGGCAGATTCAGGGCAGGGGATAAAAGTTTATGAGCTTAGCAGTAGGCTTATAAAAGTAAGCAAATGAATGACAATCTAAATTTATGAGAAAAACTTTTAGGCTCCTAAATTAAGATGAATTTTGAGCTGAAAGCTTTGGAGCCATTTTACTAAGCTGCATCAAACAACCACCATAGGTCTACCACACTGTAGCATTAGTACAGACTCACCGTAACACTTAAAGCATGTAAAAACCCTGTGCTAGCTGCTTAACACAGGTGGGGGTGAGTGAAGTAGTGGTTTGCTATGATAGCACATGGAGTAGTACTAGTGCATACTAGTTGTCATGACTGCCAATAGCGTGGCTACACTTACTGCCAATTCAAGAGGAGGTGCACTGAACTGATCCCCTCGGATTTCCTACAAGATTGCTCCTCCATCCAATCTGATCCCACCCTCCAAAAAAGGTCAGCCCACCATCCAATTTGATACTCCTGACAGACCCCCTCTCACCTGATCTGATCCTTGAAGTCCCTCCTCCAGAGCAGCACATTTACACAACCCCCATCACTTTCTCAGACCCTCCCGTCACCTAATCAGAACCCCTGAGACTTACTCTTGAGCCATTCCCGGTGCAGGAATGGGATGGGACAAGAACAGTCCACTCCCTCCCTCAGGCTCCGGCATCAAAATGGTGCCTGCTGGCCATTAGTGGTAATCTTGGATTAGCACTAGTAAGGGTCAGCGGGTGAATTTTCTGTGGGAGCTCAATGAGAAGGAAATGGAAGAGGCCTGCTCCCACCCCATCCCTGTAGCCCCTCAGAGATAGGAGATCTGATAGAATCAGGAGAGGGCTTCCATGCTGTTAGGGGAGAGGGGCTGATAATGAGGCAGGACCAAGTGTAAACATGCTGTTTGGAGTAGGGCTTCAGAGGATCAGATCAGGTAAGAGGGGTCTTTTGGGGGGGGGGGATCAGATTGGAAGGGACAATCTTGGCAGGGGGTTCTGACTTGGGAGGAACCTATTGGTGGAATATATGGAGTGCAACTAATGCAGTTCTGTATTCTTTATTTTTCAGTTGGCCCATATCACATTACATCAGTGGCAGACATTACAAGTGCTCCTATGTTATTTATTTACTGTATTTTTCACTCCATAAAACACACCTGACCATAAGACATGGTGCATTGACTGCGCCAATTAAAATCTCTTTTTAAAAAAGTAGGCGCCTAATTGCATCTATAAAAGGTGCCTAATGGCGCCTAAGGACAAAGTAGGCATGGTTTGGGTTGGAAATGGCCTTATGTGCTGTTAGGCGTGATTCTCTCTGAAAGGTAGGCGCCGGTAATGTAGGTCTTTAAAACCCTGGCCTACATTACCGGTGCCTACCTTTAATGGGAGATGCGATTCTGCAAACAGTGCCGTAGCATGACTGACACGTAAACTGCGCCGTTTGCAGAATCTGCCCTTAAGTGTCTGCCCTGGGCAGTAAATGCAGGGCAGTTACTGCACATACCTCTATGAATTTACCACACAGTCTTTGCACTTATAATACTCTGGTTTTTGATACTAACATACGGTAAGCAAACACTAACAGTACTTTAGTAAAAGGGGGTCCCTTGGGCTCCTAAATTTGACTCAAAATTGGACACAAGGTTAACAGTATAAATTTAGCATCTCAGTTTATTTTGAATATTAAGCCCCTGATATATCTGCCATATACACAAAGAAAATTATGATTAATACAAACTGAAATGTAATAATCATGGTACTAGTAGTCAGAGTTTCTTCTTGTGTTAAGATATTTGAAAATTTACCTTAGCTCCTGGGTCTATTTCATTTGTAAGCGATGTATACTACAATGGTACCTTGTTATTTTCAGCCCATTCTAAATTATTTTGGTTATAAATAAATAAAAATACACAACATACAAATCAGGTATGTCTTAATTCCAAGAATTGTTCTCATATTACAATTCTGCTATGATCAATTTCTTGGTTGTAAAGAGGGATTAACTTCTGTGACCTGGATCTATGGTTGTAAGGCTCATTTTATGAGGTGGCCTATGTATAAAGGCCAAACAAGGCCTATTTTTAGCCTATCATATAAAGATGCATAGGTGCCTATGGTATTTATTTTAAAAGCATATGGATGCCTCAAAATGGCCAAATGGACTTCCATGTGCTTGAAGGGCCTGATTCTGGAAACAATGCCTGCCGTGGTAGGCGCCTGCAAAATGGATGCCACATCCAGAATCACGTCTATTTTTTGTACAGATGCCATAAAATGTACAGGTCCACTTTTAAGGTGTTTGACTCATGACCAATGGTCACTTCTAGCCTTAGGCATCTGTAGGAAAGCCTACGAGTCAGATGCCTATATTGTAGGTGCCATTTCTCACATTTATTTTTTTTTAAACTGTGCATCCCGATTGGTCTGTTAGACGGTGGTAGGATGCTCGGGGCGCCATTTTGAGAATCAGGCCCTCAATGTCTTCAAAGGCAGAAAAGGGATATCCAACACTGCAATATGTCCAAATAGCAAGGGAATGTACTAGTGTCATGGTTGTAGGCAGGATTAGGAAGGCCCAAAATCAGGACATCAAACTTTACTTTAGGTTTTTATAACCTGCTTTACTCAGAGCAGGATAACACTTCAGAGAGTGATGGGTTCAGAGCGGGATAACTTCAGAGAGACTGATTGCATATGCAATCAGGATAGTGCAATAAAACAGGAATATATCAATTTCATAAATTATTGCTGGACAATAAGAAATTTTCTTTAAAAAATATATGATTTTAGCAACTTTTAAAAAGAAAAATAAGAAGCATGAGTATGAAGTATCACAGGTAATGAATGCCATCTCCTTACAGCATAATAATACTTACAGCATAATAATACAGCATAATAATACATAATAATACTTACAGCATAATATGAACACTCATAATCCAACTTCAATCTCACAGTGGCACAGTGGTTAGAACCACTTCAATACCACTTGTGAAACACACTACAGTGGTGCCTCACACAACGAACTTAATTGGTTCCAGGAGCAAGTTTGTTATGCGAAAAGTTCGTTATGTGAAACGCGTTTTCCCATAACAATACATGTTAAAAAAAATAATTCGTTCTGTAGCATAAAATATGCTAAGATGACATAAAAAAAGATAAATTTTTTGTTATTATTTTTATTTAGATACATCTAAAAACATAATTGTTTTTTAAAACAACACACATTTTTTAAATTTAAAGACAGAGAGGGCAGTTAAGCGCAGTGCCATCAGTTATCCTGCCCCTCTCAGTGAATTGCCTGGGATGGAGGGAGGGAGAGAAGAAGGCAGATGATGGAAGTGGGAAGAACTTGTGCCGTCAGCATCAGGCACAAGCGGGAAAGCAGCAGCGGTGAGGGGCTAGAAGTTATCTTCCTTTCATTCATGTCCTTGCCACCCCCGTCCCTTGGTCGGTCCCACAATTTCACAATTTCCTGCATATCTCCTCCCTCCATTCTTGTAGCCCATAATCTCCTCTCCTGACATCTCCCTGTCCTTTTACTTCCACTATCTTCCTATCCCATCTCTATTCCCTTTTGTCCCTCTCCCCATGATCAATCATCTCACCACCTCTCTCTTCCCTCACCCTCAGGGTTCAAGATTGCTTCCACTCTTTTTCCTGTTGTTCTCTCTGCCTGTCACCCTATGATTTAGCATCCCTTCTGCCCTTGTCCAATATTTCCCCTTCTCTCCCTCCCTCTCATCCCCTGCTCCAACATACCGTATTTCGACTGCCCTTCCATCCCCAGGCCTGCCAACTTCCACTCATTTACTGCTTTCTCCCACCTCTGCCAAAGCCCGCCCCCCCCCCCCGCAGTGATCGGCAACACCAGGCACCCCCCCTCAATCGGTGAAACAGGGTCCCCCCTCGATCGGCGAAACAGGGCCCCCCCTCGATCGGCGAAACAGGGCCCCCCCTCGATCGGCGAAACAGGGCCGGCGACTGCTTTCTCCCGCTGCTGTTGAAGTCTGTAAACAACTTTAACACAAGCCACTGGGCTCTAACAGTGCGTATGCTGCCAACTGCTTCCTTCCTCCTTCCTCTCCCCTCATGATGTAACTTCCCATTTGGTTGATGGAGGAGGAGGAGGAGGGTAGCCGGTAGCGTCACGCACACTGCGCGGAAGGATGCAGCTCGGGCGACTTCGTTGTGTGAAACGAAGTCCGTTGTACGAATCAAGACAAGAAGTTCGTTGTGCGCAGCGTTCGCTGTGCGAGGCGTTCGTTATGCGAGGCACCACTGTATTCCCTTCCAGAAAAGACTGATGTTAGACCTAAAAGATTCATACACTTACTTTAAATTAAATTGAATATGTTTGTTGGAATAGGAACTCAAGCGCTCGCAGTCACAGGCTAACAGAACTAGTCTTGGCGTGTGACTATTTCGTGAGCTATCATCGGTCTTTATATATATATATATATATATTTTTTTTTTTAATTCAATTTAAAGTGTATGATTTATTTAATACCATTAATTAAGATGATTTTTTCCTTATTTAAATTTTATAATGTAGTATAAATATGGTGATACTTAGCTTGGGTATGTTCTTTCATACCCGGCTACTGTATATAAAAACTAAGGACCTTTTTATACAAAGCTGCGGTAGCGATTCCACCAAGGTAATCACCGCTTTGGGTAAATCTCTTCATAAGGGCAGTTAATAAATCCTCCCAAAATAAATAAACAAATGCATTAAAGCTCATTCAATTCCTATGGGCTTTGGTGTATTTGCCGTGACAGAATCGCTACTGTGGCTTTGTAAAAGGGACCCTAAGCAATATATCTTAAATAGCGCTTAAGCTCTAACTGGCAACTAATGAAAGTGTATCAGCAATGGGATCATATGATCATATCTCAATTTTCTAAGTATTAAACGAGCAGTGGTATTTTGAATCAATTGCATTCTACATAACAATATTGCTGAAATACCACTCCCACTTCCTGTCAGAAACCTACACCCATAGTATCATTCCTTCTGCCAGAAAGTCCCCAACCCTGTGATGTCCTGTCTGTCTCTCCAAATTAGACTGTAAGCTCTTCTGAGCAGGGACCGTTCACTGAATGTTAAATGCATGCGCTGTGAATGCCTTTCAGTGCTAAAGAAATGATGCAGAGTAGTAATAGTAATTATAGAGATTTATCATAGTCAAGTTGTGAAAGAAATACTGATTGGAAGTTGTTCAAGATTTTTAAATGCTTTTTTTTCCATCAAACTATTAAATCTGTGGTTTCATACTCAATGTAGCATCCAAAATTACTCTCAAAACCCCTGAAGTCTTTTCCACCTTCAAACAGGCCTTCTCATCTTTTAAATTACAATTAGGAATATCAGTCAAATTTGAGTTAAACTACAAGAAAGAAATGTCCAAGTCTAAAAAGTAGGATGTCCTAAATTAAACTTGTTTCAGTCACATTCAGTCTTATTGAGCAGCAGACCAATAGAGGGATTACGGCATGACACTTCCTTAATCCCTCAGAGACTGCTGTCCTTCTCCCTCTCCCCTGAGGGAATGGGGATACCAGGCCTATGACCAGAGCAGGATTAATTCGTTGAGGGCCCCTAAGCACACAAGTACACTGGGCCTCCTGTCCCGCCCCACCCTACCATGCACCCAGGCGGAAACAGGAAGCTGCGTCAGAGGGAAGCTTTGGGCAAGCAGCACCGCTTGCACAATTACACACAGTTCCCGTTGCCTTTCTTACCCGCGTTGCTTGCTTGTCTTACTTTCCGTTGATGGAGGGGGGGGGGAGGGTGCGTTGCCAATCAATGCTGGAGGGGCCTATCACCATTTGGAAAAAACAATGTTGATGCCTTTTTCATTGGGCCCCTCTGACCATTTTGGGCCCTAGGCACATGTCTACTTGGCTTATTGGTTAATCCTACCCTGCCTAAGACAGCAGTGGCGTAGTAAGGGTGAGTGGCACCCCGCCCCACCGCCTGGCTGTGCGTTTGTTCCTTCCCTTTTCCTGTACCTTTTTAACTTGTGCAGCATAAGCAGCATGTCCACGTCGGTGTCAGCTCACCCTTTGATGTCACTTCCTAGGCAAGGGTCCTGGAAATAGCATCAGAGAGAGCGTTGATGCCGACGCGGGCAGCAACCTCACACCGGGGACTGAAGGGAGGAAAGCATGGGTGAAGGCAAGGGGCACGCACATGCAGCAAGGAGAGGAGGGGTTCTGCGCCCTTAGGAAGACCGTGCCCAGGGCCTTCCCTTACTATACCACTGTATGACAGCTTCAGGTATTATAGGTATTTTTAACAAAACAGGAAGCAGCTGGTTCAAATTCCACTTTAATTCTTTCATTTATTTATGTTTTTATTGTGGGCCTTCTAAGAAAAGAAAAATACTATACCTGAAAATATAAGGACCCTCAAGCCTGAAGGCAATTGAAACGGCGTACATTCAGGTATAGTAGATATTTTTCTGTTCCTGGAGGGCTCACAATTACAAAAAAAATAAATAAATTAAAGTGGAATTTGAACCCAAGCCTCTTGGTTAGCTATCCATTGCACTAACCACTAGGCTGCCCCTCTGCTCTGCAAAGGCATCTATGTGCCATTTGCTAAAATGCTGCTATTCATTATTTGGATGTTCCAAATAATGAATGTGATATGGTTGTGATACGGTTGTTCATGCTGGATGATTCCAGCACATGGACATCCATCTCATGTATTTACAAACAGGAAATCTTGACATATTTCCTGTTCAAAAATACCTGTGATATGGATGTCTGTTTTCGCCGTTATGACTCCCCTGTTCTGGCATGGACATTCTTTTAAAATGCCCCTCCATATCACTTTATTTAAAAAAAATTAGGGGTAAACTGGTAGAAATCGCACCTAGATTGAAAGCGCAAACATTAACGACTGCTCGGAAGCAGACGTAAATGTTACCACCTGAGATGCATAGTCTCCTGAGCACTTGGTTGTGCTGCAAAACTCTTTGGCTTGGTCTAATCTAGGGCATATGAAATGCTACTTCTTAGAAATGTGCTCCTATGCGTAAGATTTTGAATATCTCCCAGCGATGCAGAACAATTGCCTGCCCGAATAGGACTTTCCATTTAGATTTTGTCATATAAAGAGGGAAGGGAAGGAGAGGAGAGGCATCAGCAACCACTATAACCACTGTTCCCTTTAAGCTGAGCGGCTGTCCTCCAGTAGCGGGTGGTGCTTCAATTTTATGTTTTCAATCTCTAGGGATATGCAGGATCTCTGGGGTCCTGAAGAACTTGCCTATCCCTCACTATTGAACATGTGACAATGAACCAGAACATGTCCCCCCCCCTCCAACTGGAAGGACTATAGATGGAGGTCTCCCGTTCAACTTAGAGGGGACACTGACTACAATGCTAGCTGTGGGTATGAAAAGATCTCACCTCAGAAAACGTGATATAATTTGCCAGGGGTATTATTTCATACCTAAGTGGTTCGCCCCCACCACAGAAAGCTGACTGCCCTTTCTTTCAAAAAATACAAATAATTATTATTAGATTGTAGAGAATGATACGGTGACAAAATTCATCACCGTTCCCGTCCCCACGGATAACCGCGGGAAACCATCTTCATGTCATTCTTTAAGGAGAGAGGGAATAATCAGAGTATGAATGGCCACAACCACTGACCCGCAAGCTTTGCTTTGAAGAATGCTGGTGTAGAAGGACTGAGGTTGAAATAGATACTAGAAAATGACATGGGATTATTTCCCGCGGTTATCCGCGGGGACGGGAACGGTGATGAATTATGTCACTGTGTCATTCTCTAATTGTGATCTCATTTGATTAAAATGTTTGGAGGTTCCAATTAGTGCCCCTGTCTTCTAAAGCACTCTGTGTGGCTAAAGTCTGTTCCAGCTCCCACATTATCCCTCTTATTCTATAACTTTACCACCTAAATTTAAGCGCCATCAACATGTGAAAATTATAAAATACTAGCACTTACACGGATAAGTGTACATTTACATGCTACATGCATGCTTAGCGCTGTTCTGTAAATGTAATGTAATGTAATTTATTTCTTATATACCGCTACATCCGTTAGGTTCTAAGCGGTTTACAGAAAATATACATTAAGATTAGAAATAAGAAAGGTACTTGAAAAATTCCCTTACTGTCCCGAAGGCTCACAATCTAACTAAAGTACCTGGAGGGTAATAGAGAAGTGAAAAGTAGAGTTAGAGGAAAAATAAAAATAAAATAAACATTTTAACAAGACAGCATTGATCTAAATACTTTGGAAGGTAGAAGAGAGAAGAGAAAGGAATAGAAGCAGAAGGGGGAGCCGTTGAACAGTAGAATTCTGGAGAAATTTAAATGATAGAAATAGAACAAAACAAAGACTTAAGGCAAAACAATAGATAAGATTAAAGATAAATCATAAGCTGGAAAGAAAAATAAAATAAAACTTTGTCTTTAATCCACGGTTTCAGCGTCAGTGATGAAGTGGAGCAAGTAAGTTTAGGAGGAGCGATTGACGTTTCCAGAAAGGGCTTCTTCAGGGAAGAGACTTGGCCGACAGTCCCAGGATGCCTATGTCTCCTCCCCTGCGATGTTCTCCCATCCATGCATTCCCTCCCAGACACACTGCCCGTGCCCCAGCCGCTCCAAGGAGGCTGCCCCAGATGAGGCCCATGGTGAATGCAGGATTCTCTCCTCTGCGGGAAAGCCGCCCGAAGCCGACAGTCAATCTTCTTAGCGGATTGCAGGGGGGGAAGAGTTCACACTCTTGGTAGGATCGGGTCTGTGTGCTCTCAGTGGTTGTGGCTGGTCTCGTTGCTGCTTAGGTGTAAAAGCAGTTGATCTCCACTGCTGCTGATATTTAAAAGCAGGCAGATTGATCTCTCCAATGGACTGCAGGGGGAGGAGTTCACACTCCTGGCAGGATCGGGTCTGTGGGCTCTTGGTGGTTGCGGTAGGTCTCGCTGCTGCTTGTATGTAAAAGCAGTTGTTTTTCTACTGCTGCTGATATTTAAAGCAGGTAGATTGATCTCTTAAACGGGATATAGGGGGAGGAGCTCACATGCCTGGCTGGATCGGGACAAGGGCTCCTATTATAGGCAGCTGGTCTTGCTGCTACTTAGGTGTTAAAGCAGTTGATCTTCCTAGCGGACTGCAGGAGGTGTGGAGCTCACACTCCTGTCATGATCTGGTCTATGGGCTCTTGGTAGTTGCGGTTGGTCCCAATGCTGCTTAGGTGTAAAAGCAGTTGTTCTCCCACTGCTGCTGATATTTAAAAGCAGGTAGATTGATCTATCCAATGGAATGCTGGGGGAAGATCTTATATGTCTGGCTGGATCGTGGCAAAGGGTTCCCGGTAGTGGCGGCTGGTCCTATTGCTGCTTAGGTGTAAAAACAGTTGATCTTCTTATTGGATTGTAGGGGGGGCGGATCTCACATTCCTGGCAGGTTTGGGTCTGTGGGTTCTTGGTGGTTGCGGATGGACCCGCTGCTGCTTAGGTGTAAAAGCAGTTGTTTTCCCAATGCTGCTGATATTTAAAAGCAGGCAGATTGATCTCTCCAACAAATTGTATGGTGAAGAGCATACATGTCTGGTTGGATTGGGACAAAAGCTCTCGATAGTGGCGGCTGGTCTTGGTGCTGCTTAGGTGTAAAAGCAGTTGATCTCCTACTTCTGATGATATTTAAAAGCAAGCATATTGATTTTTCCAACGGAATGCTGGGGGAAGAGCTTACTTATCTGGCTGGATCAGGGCAAAGGGCTCTCGGTAGTGGTGGCTGGTCCTGTTGCTGCTTAGGTGTAAAAAACAGTTGATCTTCCTAGTGGACTGCAGGGGGAGGTGGAGCTCACACTCTTGGCTGGATCGGGTCTGTGGGCTCTTGGTAGTAGCGGATAGTTCCGCTGCTGCTGAGGTGTAAAAGCAGTTGATTTCCCACTGTTGCTGATATTTAAAAGCAGGTAGATTGATCTCTCCAATGGACTGCAGAGGGAGGAGCTCACATGCCTGGCTGGATCGAGGCAAAGGGCTCTTGGTAGTGGTGGCTGGTCCTGCTGCTGCTTAGGTGTAAAAGCAGTTGATTTTCCTAGCGGACTGCAGGGAGGGTGGAGCTCATATTTTTGCAGGATCGGGACTGTGGGTTTTTGGTGGGTTGGTCCCGTTGCTGCTTAGGTGTAAAAGCAATTGATCTCCCACTGCTGCTGATATTTAAAAGCAGGTAAATGATACATGCAACTTGCTTAGTGTGTAAATACACAGGGGGCTTTCACAGGGAAGGAGAAAGTGCGAGGCAACGGAAGTGCTAATAATCAGGGCCAGCTCAAGGGTCTATGGTGCCCTGAGCAAACTTTTGCATTGGTGCCACCTCTACCTGCAATCTGGTATCTATCGCTCCATTCTCCCTCTTCCTGCCTGTGATCCAATTTTCTGCCTTTCTCTCTCTCTCAAGTTCCCCCCTCCTCTCTTGCTGAACCAGATGAGGCATGATGATAAAGGGTGCCAAGATACCAGTCTGGCTTCTATCCCTTTAATAATAATAACAGCTTATATACCGCAGGACCCGTGAAGTTCTATGCGGTTTACAATGATTAAAAGATGCTACAAATTGAGTGGAATTAACAAAGTTAAAAGCTAGTGATTAACAGCTCTTGAGATAAGTTATTGTGAAATAAGATTGTACAGGTCAGTTGCCTAAATACTTCAGGAACAGATATGTTTTTAGGTATTTCCTAAATTCCCATAAGTAGTAGGCATAAGCAATTGTTCCAGATCTTTACCCCATAATGCTGCCTGATGTGAGAAAAGATGTCTTTAGGAGTCTGAAGGCAGATTTAACTGGGATTTTTACGCCCTTTATCACCGGCGTCCTGGGCAAATACTTCACCTGGTCCATAGGTTGAGCTGACCCTGCCAACAATTACATGAATAACTTACAGAATGGTTTAAATTTATGCACACTTAAGTGCAATTACACCTGCTATTGACATGGTGTACGAGCGTGAGCATGTGCGTATAAATGCTGACTTGCACTAGCATACTATAAAGGAATCTTGGTGCCCACATGCTGCTATAGAAATAGCACGCAGCACACTATCCAGGTATCTAACCTCTGGTGTCCAGTTATAGAATGACCCCCTATATGACCAAGATGGTCTTCGGCACCACCTGCAGAGCAGACTTCTCAATAACCCAACATGTGCAAAGCATATACCAGTGCCATGATGGAAATATTAATGTTCATTCTCTTGCTGTCACTGGTGAACCTGAAATGGCAGTGACCCTTTTGGAAAAAGAAACTGCTCTGAATATTGATTCAGATTCATTTTTAAGTTTCCAAGAAAGTCTGATCACATGCTTAACATGGCATAAACAAAATTGCTCTTGTGTACAGCCACAAGAAAGGGGAAGTGGTTTGATAAAGAATCTGCAGCTGAAAGGCAGCAAAGCAAAACAGAAAATATTGTTTTGTGTGGTAGGCCTAGAAATTCACAGGGAGGTTTGCACAGGGAGAACCCTATTCAGCTAAGTTTCATAATTTAGTGAGCATCTCAGTAAAGTACTTAACCTTTATTGTCTCCAAATTTCCAATGACTGGCATAAGATTTCCCATTTCTTTCTGGATTTTTAGTTTATTTTTATCCTATCTCCAAGATTCCCACTTCCTTTTCTCCTGCTTCCTTCTCTGTTAATCTTATGTGACACATTCTTTTCACCTTTTTTCTATCTTTCCATTCTCTTTCACATTTCCATTTTGTTCTCCTCTGCCCTCTTTCATTTTTATCTGTCCCCCTTCACCTCTTGTCTTCTGTCACCCCACTCCCTGTTCTGTACAGTATGTCTAACTCCTCAGCATTATTATTCTAACTCAGACCTGTATGTTACCCTGTCTCTCTCTCTCTCTCTTCCATTTCATTTCTCTTTGAATCTGCAATCCCTTCTTCCATCCTCTCAGCCTGTTTTACTCTTTCCCCCACAGGGATCTTCCTCTTTCTGTGAGGGAAGGAGCTGTGGCAAATAATATGGGTAACCATGAGTGCCGTTAGTAAATGAAGTGTAGTTACTTACCTGTAACGTAGGTTCTCCATGGACAGCAGGATAGTCAGCCACATATGGGTGTTGTCCCAACAGCTCACAATTGGAGGATAAGCTCTCCAATAGCTCAGAGAGATTTTTTTTTCTCTCTCTCTCTCTAAGCAAGTGCAGTGCCCGGGCCCCACTGGGCATGCCCAAGCACTACCCATTTCCCCCCTGCTTCCCCCTAATCCCCAGGATGTTCCTAGCTGTGGCCAGGTCGGCCGTACGGGGGCGGGTGGGTTGTGTGGCTGACTATCCTGCTGTCCACGGAGAACCTACGTTACAGGTAAGTAACTACACTTTCTCCTAGGACAAGCAGGATGAGTCAGCCACATAAGGGTGAATCCCTAGCCGAGGGATGTACCAATTGGACCTGCGCCTTAGCGCTCTGTGGATCCCTCACCTGGCTGTGGAGGCCGAGCCGGGCAGGGTAATCAGACAAAGCAGGTTAAGTTGTGGAAACAAGGTTTTTGATAAAGTGCTGTGTTAACTGGGCAATAATACTCACAGAACAGTGAAACTGGTCAATAACAATCAATAGGGTAATGGTGGACATGACAATGAAGCCGACGGCACAGTGCGCAGCAGCCACTAAGAGAGCGAATAGAATGCTAGGTATAATCAAAAAGGGTATTACTACCAGAATGAAAGAAGTTATCCTGCCGTTGTATCGGGCGATGGTGCGTCGGCATCTGGAGTACTGCGTCCAATATTGGTCGCTGTACCTTAAGAAGGATATGGCGTTACTCGAGAGGGTTCAGAGGAGAATGACACGTCTGATAAAAGGTATGGAAAACCTTTCATATGCTGAGATACTGGAGAAACTGGGACTCTTTTCCCTGGAGAAGAGGAGACTTAGATGGGATATGATAGAGACTTACAAGATCATGAAGGGCATAGAGAGAGTGGAGAGGGACAGATACTTCAAACTTTCGAAAAATAAAAGAACAAGAGGGCACTCGGAAAAGATGAAAGGGGACAGATTCAAAACGAATGCTAGGAGGTTCTTCTTTACCCAAAGTGTGGTGGACACCTGGAATGCGCTTCCAGAGGATGTAATAGGGCAGAGTACGGTACTGGGGTTCAAGAAAGGATTGGACAATTTCCTGCTGGAAAAGGGGATAGGGGTATAGATAGAGGATTACTGCACAGGTCCTGGACCTGTTGGGCCGCCGCGTAAGCGGACTGCTGGGCACGATGGATCTCAGGTCTGACCCAGCGGAGGCATTGCTTATGTTCTTATGTTCTGTTAATGAACAGTGAGAAACCAACAGGTCAACAGTGACAATTCGTACCTGCATGTGACAATTCGTACTTGCATATTCAACATTCAGTCTAGACAGGTAGTACTGGAAGATCTACTTAATCAATATCGATAAAACCCTACTTGATCAGTGTTTGTCAAGGCTGTGCTAGTGGTACTATACCTCCCGGGAGGGAAGGGCTGCTTGCAAGACTGTTCGGCCGAATGCATTTGGGACATGGAATGCTATGTCGAGGCAGTAGTGCTTGGTGAAGGTGGCTGCATCGCAGATGTCCCTTATTGGTGTGTGGTGCAGATGAGCCGGAGTGGTGGCTTCGGCTCTGAGCTGGTGGGCGTGGGCTCCCACCGGTGGTTCACGCTGCGCTCTTCTATATGTGAAGGAGATGCACTGGGATATCCAGCGCGAGAGCCTACGTTTGGTGACCGGCAGCCCTGGTCTGTTTTGGTCATAGGAGACGAACAAATGTGAGGCTTGTCTGGTCTGTTGCGTCCTGTTGATGTAGGTAGTCAGGGCCCGCACACAATCCAGGAGGTGTCACTGAGGTGGCTGTGAGCCTCCCTGTGGGGGGATGTAGAGTGCAGGGAGGATGATAGACTGGTTGATGTGGAACGCTGAAGCCACCTTCGGCAAGAATCGGGGGTGGGTTGTGAGCACCACCCTGTTCTCATGGAGGAGTGTGTTGGGGGGTGATGGACCAGGGCCTGGATCTTGCTGAAACGTCTCGCCGACGTGATGGAGGTCAGGAAGAGGGCTTTCCAGGCAAGGAATCTGGGATCTGCCTCCCCCAAAGATTTGAAGGGGTCGAGGGTGAGCTGATGCAGCACCAAGTTGAGGTCCCATCCGGGCAGAGGTGGTCTGACTGGTGGGTGCAGATTGGACAGTCCCTTCCTCTTTCTGTGTGGGAAGGAGCTGTGGCAAATATTATGGGTAACCATGGGTGGCCCTTAGTAAATGAACCTGCATATGACTTCAAGGCAATGTTCTGCTGTTCCACGAGGGAGATTCTTACGTATGTTAATGAGGTGACTTCTGTAGGGGTTGTCTTACTATTATTCTACATTTTCTGAGAGGTTATTAGTATAAGTTTGTATTTTAGATGAGACAATGTAATAGATTTAGAGCCCCACTTTACAAAGAACATAAATATTGGAGTGATGCTGCATTTACCAGGTCCTATGACCCAAGGAAGCTGTGATGCCCCTGTGACCTACAGCCTTAGGGGAAGCCTTTTCATTGAATGAAGGCCATTTACCAGCTCATCACCGTGTCTGCAATCCAATGCAATTAAGCTGTAGCAAATATAAAACAAACTGCAAAAATATTTCTTCATTAATTAAACTCTGGAATTTGTTGCCAGAGAATGTGGTAAAGCAGTTAGTTTAGTAGGGTTTTAAAAAAGTTTGGATAATTTCCTAAAAGAAACTTTCATAAGCCATTACTAAGATGGACTTGGGAAAATCCACTGCTTACTTCTAGGATAAGCAGCTTAAAATCTGTTTTACTCTTTTGGGATCCTGCTAGGTACTTGTGACCTGGATTGGCCACTGTTGGAAACAGAATACTGGACTTGACGAGCCTCCAGTCTGTCCCAGTAAGGCAGCACATATGTTCTTAGGTTCATAATTTGCCATGTCTGAGGCAAGTACTTCTATCATGTTACCAGTCATTGGAAATTTGGAGATTCAAACAACATGAAAGAGCTATTGTATATATATTTTTGTTTGCTTTTCATAAAGTAGTTGCTTAAGTTTCCAATGTACTGCGGTTTAAACCAGGCTGTTGAGAAGGGACTATGTTATATATTTTTTAAACCACAAAATATACAAATCTGTTTGAATGCTTCTGATATAAGCATTACTGTATGTAAATTAACATGTTTATTATGACTAGTTTTATTTGCTTTAGCTTGTACTATTTTAGAATAAATAAATTGATGGATTGACTGACTATTTGAAACCCTGCACAATGCAGTGATAAATAGACTAGGCGCTAGACTCACAAAGCAAACCAATTGTGTACCGATCGTTTTGTGACCCCTTTCCACCAGATTTCCCTCCAGCCCAATTCACTTACCTCTCCTTCGATCCGCTTCAAATCCATGCATGCATATGAGGAGAAACGCATGCAAAATAGACAGGGACACGATTCACCAACCAAATTTTTTTAATAAACTGGGCTGGCTGATCAACCCAAGAAGCGACTGCTGGGGACCAGTCGAAAACGTCTTTCTGACTCTCCAGATCCATAGAAGCTCTGCTCTCTGCTGCTCCGAATCTCTCTTGCCTGCCGCCCTGATGCTGTTCCTTGAATCTCTCCTGCCTGCTCTGTCCCGAATCACCGCCCTGCTCATACCCGGTTTTCTCCTGCCTGCCGCCCCAAATCTCTCCTGCCCTTCCCCACACTGCGAGCCTGTGGTTTTAACCCGCGGGTTTAAGCAGGTTAAAACCACGGGCTTGCTGGGCTAAAAAGTTAAAAAAGTTAAAATAAGTTAAAAACAAGTCACGGCTCGGAGAGAAGAGGTAGAAAGGGGTGAGAAGGAAAAATCCTGCATATGGTGGAGGGGAGGGAGACATGCATGGAGAAGAGAGAGGGAGAAATGTTGGACATCATAATGCAGCGGAAGAAGGGAAAGATACTGCATGGAGGGGAATAGAGAGGTTAGACCTGGGGCACAAGGCAGGGGGAGAGAGAGAGAGATAGATTACAATATGTCAGATTTGAAATGTGTATCCTGCTAGAGCTGGTGTTAAATAGCGAGCGTGAGCTAGGACCTAACAGAGAGAAAAAGTTTTTTTTTGTTTACACTACAGCGCCAGCTTGGGGTTGGAGAGGGAAAAGGGATAGGTGGGGTGGGGTGGATGAAATGGTTACAAAATAAATTCGCCAGGACATTTGGAAAAAAAAAAAACCCATCCGATTGGGCAGGAAAAGTGAATCGAATTAAAAAAATCGATTCAATAGGCCAAATTAAATCAAATCAAAATTTTTTTTCCTGAATCAGGTAGCACCAGTTGCCACCCTTGGACAAACCCATGAAGGAAACCTGAGGGATAATACTTTAATTCAACTACAAAATTCTATCAAGGAACTAAATGAACTAAAAAATAATTTGGCACCAGTCTCCTGAGAATGCTGGCACTCACCTTCTCTTCCAAGTCACAGGCAGCTAACATAGTGTGCTAATGCCTCTAACATACACCAGATATTCTCATCCCAGTCTTCAAGCACACTCAGCCAAAGTTTCAGGATATCCATAATGAATATGCATGCATTAATTCTATTATGGATTTTAAAAAAGTTAATTCATACAAGCAATGCCAGGAAATCATATTATTCAAATTTGATAGGAACCACAAACATTTTTGTGTGATCTCATAAATACAGCTAAATTATCAGAGCATGAAATGCAGCCAGATGCTGACACCTTAGCAGCATACATCTCAGAGACAATCTTTAGCTCAAGAATCACATACATCTGTCAGTCAGTAATAAAAGACAGCTAATTCTGAAATCTTTGTAGGCAGACAGTGGTCTTTATTTACTCCCTAATCCAAAAAAACTCATATTTATGCAGCAAATATCAATTATAAGAGAGAAAAAAGGTCTCAGAAACCAGCTCAGATATTAAGTAGAATATACCTCTGAGACTTATTGGTTACCAATTTCTAGCATTGACCTTTAAAAAAGCTCTCTGTTTTTTTTGTGTGATACAAGTGTAGTTACTCAAAGCTTAAAGTGCCTGGCACCAAGAAACTTAATACTAAATATTCCATAACATTTATCTTGACTTGCATCTATGACCTTCCTATGGGTGGAGCCTTATGCATCTGGACCAGAGTCTTAGGCCCCTCCCCGGATGCAACTAAGGCTCTGATTGGCCCAGACGCAGAAGGCCCCACCCATAGGAGAGGCCTTTAACAACCTAGGCCAATCAGAGCCTCAGGCCCTTCCCTGGTGCATCCCAGGATGCACTGGGGAAAGGAAGGCCCGCCATTTTGAAAAGGCGGGTCTGCTGGCTGGAGGAAGTAGGTATCCCTCTGGCCAGCCATATGAACATAAGATAAGGAGGTGAGGGTGGGGGTCGTTGGAGGCACGGGGAGAAGTTGCATGGCAGTGGGAGTGCGTGGGAAACTCTCCCGCTGCTGAGGGGAGTTGGAGTGGGGTGTTTGTTGGCAGCGGGAGAGACTGGGCATCTCTCTCGCTCTGTGGGATGTGTGTCTGTTGGGCGGGAGAGCATGGGCAACTCTCCCGCTGTCAAGGGGAGTTGGGGGGTGTTGGTTGGCGGCGGGAGAGATTGGGCATCTCTCCTGCTGTGTGTGTGTGGTGCGCCGGTGCACATGTCATGAGAATCACAGGCTGCCATCTGAGAATGTGGGTTTCAGTAGCTGAATCATCTACCCTACAGTTCTGACGTGGTTCCCTTGGAATATTTCCTGTTCCGAGTTTTGAAGAAACAGCAGTTTTCAAGTGATAAAGACGTCAAGGAAGCTGTGACATCCTGGTTTGAAGGTCAAAAAGAATTCTTTTCAAAGGGACTAATGTCATGTGGATGAAATGCATGGAGCTATCAGGGGACTATATTGATAAATAAAACAAAAAATGCATGGAGCTATCAGGGGACTATATTGATAAATAAAACAAAAAATTTTTGAAAACTTTTCTTTCCTACTGAGGTAGATAAATTATTGAATGCCCCTCATATATGAACATACCAATGCAATACCCTCTGAGACCCTTGTCTCACATTAAGTAAAGTTAATCCCTTCTAGGTATGTTCTGCTGCTCTTTCCTGCCCAGGTAATGCCCTTTCCCCTTCCTGTATGTTCTTCATAAACTGGAAAGTACATTACTGAAGTGCTCAAGAATGTGGTAGCTTTTACAAAAATCATACTACATGGTGAGTCAACCAATAGCTAGTGAACACATTCATTAAAATATTCAGCTTGTGTTCAAGTCAGGGAGAGCATTATGTCAAAAGGAAAATAAAGAGCCAACACATCAGACCCTTCAGCACGGCAGAAACGTGCAGTTACCCACCCCTTCATCTCCCACTGCCTTCGGAGGAATGTGAGGACGTGCATTCTGGCTCTGTGTATCAGTTCTGGACAAACACCACAATGTCATATACAAACAGTGAGTAGCACAGCAGTGGCATAAAAAAAAAAAGACATTGGCCAGAGTGCAGTCCTGCCATTTTCATTACAGATTGGACCGGTTTGACTTGTCCATAAGCACTGAGACAGGCAAAATCTATAAACATGACAGTCAAAGACAGTGAGAATGACAGGGGGAAAGACCAGAGAAGAAGAAAAATGAGTTTTGACTATAGTTCATCAATGACCAACTCAAACAATTTGCTAATAACATATATGAAATTGATGGCTGGCAATCGAGCACCTGTAGCACTGTGACTAACACACATACACACAATAAGGAACTAATATTTTCCAATGCGAATCACTTCCGGGGAAGTCGTGCATGCAAAGTTCTCTCATACATATTCATTTAGGACTGATCTGAGAATCCTACTATAAAGGAAAGTGCACGCCTCCTTTCTTCTAGAATAGATCCTAATATGCGTCCCTTTACAGAACTAACCATGTGCATTACAGAAACACGTGTTAACTGCTAAACAATCTTCTCTTCCGAGCACCCTAGCCCACATTAACACAATGATGCCATTGGGGGGCGGGGGTTTGGAGGCCTGGAGCCCCTCTAATTTGGGATCAGGCTCCCTCGAAATTGTGGCAATGTCTTCTGTTTTTGCTGGTGGGGATCCTCATGCCCCGCCAGTGGAAACTCTCCTCACTAGCTATTTCTCATCTGGACTGCTGTAATTCTCTTTATCAAGGTATCACCCCAAAAGAAATTAGAAGACTCTAACCTACGCAAAACCAAAAAATACGATCATGTCACCCCACTCTTTAAAAATGCTCATTGGCTGCCCATATCTCACTCCTCACTTTCAAAACAAAACTCTCCGGCATTTATTGAAAGATTATTACTTCCTTATACTACTTCTAGATCACTTTGTTCCAATTAACAAAATCTTCTTTCGATTCCATCAATTCATCATATTGTTTACACTACAGGTAAAACCATTTTTTCTATAACTTCACCTACATTATGGAATGCCCTCCCTAGCCATCTTATCCCCTCCTTTACAAATCCATGCTAGCGTTTTTAGCGTTGGCCGTGGCAGTAATAGCTCGAATGCTCATAGGAATTCTATGAGCATCGGAGCTGTTACCGCTGCGGCTGGCACTAACAATGATAGTGCGGCTTTGAAAAGGAGGGGGTTAGACAAGAAACCTCTTTACTGAAATAGAAATCAAATCTTAAAACCTTTATGTTTGAGGACGCCTATAATGTCTAAGAGGATTTAACCATCATCAGCAAACAAGCAACATTTGTTTTACTCCCTCCCGTGTTGTGGCCCTTTTTTAAAATAAAAAATAAAAATGTACTTTTCTCCATCCTCCCTTCTGCATTTGGTCATTGTTTCTATGTACTTTGTGTCTGTGTTCTTACCTCTTTTTAATATATACCTATTTTATATTTATTGTAAACCACCTAGACGTATTGATAGGCGGTATTTCAAATGAAAAATAAACTTGAAATCGAAGCCTGCTGCATTTCCTGGTTTGCTGCCAGTCTGGCACACCCCTCCCCCTACATATGCTTGTTTTTTGTGAGACAAAGCATGCACAAGAGGCAAGCCTCTCATGCATAGAGGTGGGGACTTTGCACATCAGTGGCAGCCCAAGACAAGTGCCAGGCATCAGCTAGAGGAGAGCTTCTGCCAGTGGGGCTTGGGGCCTCTACCAACTCAGGGTATATGGGGTCACATGGGGACAGAGAATGACAAGGACAGGGCAAAATTTTGTGTTCCTAAGTTTCCAAGTTTATTTAAAATTTGATATACTGCCCAACAGAAACCCCTCCAAAACCTGAGATCTGGCTATGCTCTTGCATTAATATAATATCCCATGTTATGTGGATATTCAATATACAGAGTTTGAAGGTATTGTTTATCTAATTTATTGTGCAGAATGTAGCAGTTTTATAACAGAGATTGTATCAGAAAGATACGACAAGGCTAAGCTATACAAACTTTTTAAATAGCTGTTTTACTCTTTTGGGATCTTGCCAGGTACTTGTAACCTGGATTGGCAACTGTTGGAAACAGGATACAGGGCTTGATGAACCTTTGGTCTGTCCCAGTATGGCAACGCTAATGTTTAAAATGAATTCTAGCCTTTACCAGAAGACAATGTAACTTAACTAGGAATATGGTAGCATGAGAGGTAAATCCCCCCTTCCCGGATCAATTTGACTGCTGCATTCTGCATATCTGTAATCTTCTTGTTTGTGAATCCAGCAAACCTAACAAGACAATACTGCAATAATCTAGTTCACTCACAATCACTGCTAACAAAACTGTTTGTAATTAAAAAGGATTTAGAAATGGTTTAATTCGGCATATCGGTTTGATTTTAACAAAAGCTTTCTTGACCATTTCATTTACATGTTTATCTGTGCTCGAGGAGGAACAATGTGGGAAATGTCATGGGGTCAGGGGATATAATTTGATAACTCACCATAGTTAAAGTAGAGAATGACACGGTGACAAAATTAATCACCGTTCCCGTCCCCGAGGATAACCGCGGGAAATAATCCCATGTCATTTTCTAGTGTCTATTTCAACCTCAGTCCTTCTACACCAGCATTCTTCAAAGCAAAGCTTGCAGGTCAGTAGTTGTGCCCAATTATACTCTGATTCTTCCCTCTCTCCTTAAAGAATGACATGAAGATGGTTTCCCGCGGTTATCCGCGGGGACGGGGACGGTGATGAATTTTGTCACCGTGTCATTCTCTAATCCAAAGTGATTTAAGTGGGCAGAAGCTTAAATCACTTAACCGAGCTCTGCTGCTAAATATCAGCTCTGACCAGTCATTATTCACATAGGGTGTTCCAGAGGTGGAGCTGGGACAAGCTGGTAGTTTTGTGGATGCCGGCACCTGCATAGCCAAGCAACCAAATAGGACTGCCTAAATAGTTCTAACTTTGGTCACGTGGAGGGGCATAATCGAAAGGGATGTGTAAGTCTGTTTTTGTCTAAGTCACAAGTCGTCCAAAGTAAAAAACAGCCTAGGACACATTTTCGAAAAATACGTCCAAAATATTTTTTCTTTCAAAAATCGTCTAACTATACATCCTGCTGATCTGATTGTTCAAGCCGCTAAATCGTCCATCTTTATACCACATTTTTGTCCAAGTCAAAAACGCTTAGAACAAGCCCTATTGGATGTGGGAGGGGTCTGCAAAGTGATGGGCTGAACACCCAGGCATGGCACCTAAATAGTGGAGTACCTTACAGGGCACTGCTTTGAACTTCATAAAAAGGGTGCCATGTCTTCGCCTCACTACAGCTCCCATATAGGTCACGGTGAGCCCCCCAAACCACCTCCAGAATCCCCTAGACCCACTTATTTACCATCCCAATAGCTCTTATGGTTACAGGAGCCACTTATATCCCAGTACAAAAGGGTTTTGGGGTGTATAGGGGAGTGCACATGTTTAAGTATCAATGCAGTGATTACAGGGGCTTATGGGCATGGGTCCTCCTGTCCATGAGTCCTTGACCCACCCCCAAGACGGCTTAAGCCGCCTCTGTGCTAGACGACTAGGCTTCCCTATGCCAGGCTGCCAGATGATGATGGTCTGGAGGCTTAATTTTAAAGGTGTGATTAATATTTTTATGGTGGTGGGGGGAGGGGTCGGTGATCACTGGGTTAGTGTATAAGGGTCTGTTTTATGTGTGTGGTCTAAGTCACAACGTCCAAGTTCTGTCAATCCTGGGCTGTATAACTTTCGGTTATACATGCTGTACAACTAAGTCTAAGCTGGCCCACGTCCCACCCATGTCCCGTCCTTGATACTCCTCCTGAAACGCCCCGTTTAGCTTTGGTCGTTCAGCAGCACTATGAAGGCCTAGGTCATTTAGAAATACGTCCAAAACCCGTTTTAATTATCGGCACTTGGACATATTTGGATAATGTTTGTCCAAGTGCCGACTTAGGCCGGTTTTTGGATGTTTTTCTCTTTCGATTATGAGCCCCATAGTGTATATCATCCGGCACTCATATAACTACTAGGCTGTGACCTGAAACTGCTCTACCAGTGATGTAGTGGAGGAGGTTGGTGCCCGGGAGGTGCGGCACTCTGCATCGTTGTGCCCTCCACTCTTCCCCACATATCTCTTGAAACTTTCGCTGGCACAAGCATCTTTCATTTGCTGCTCACGGCAGCCTCAGCTCACTTCTGACGTCATATCCTGGTCCCACAACCAGGAAGTGGCATCAGAAGGGAGCAGGCTAACGCGAGCAGCAAGCAGAAGATACTGTTCATGCTGGCAATCATTTAAAAAGGTATGCAGAGGGGCAGAGAGTCGTTGCTGCTGGTGCCCCTGTGAAGATGGCACCGGGTACTGCCTGCCCCCCCTTACTATGCCATTGTGCTTGACCCTCCTCTAAGCACAGTTGTGATCCTGCCCTCTGAGCATGGTCGTTCCCTCTCATTCCCATGCCCTTGAGTATACCCCTAACTCCTTCCCATTGACCAGCAATTATTGACTTTCTCCTTCCTACCCTCCCCTCCCCTCCCCCCAGTGAAGGCTATCCCCCCCCCCCCCTCCTGGCCTTTCCCAGGCCTACTTGAAAAGGTTGGGCGGTCTAGTGTTGGTTGCAGCAGGAGCAAATGCCATTCACTCCTACCCCTCGTGGCTCCAGTTAAAAATGACTGACTGTGAGACTATCGCTAGAGGTCACGACAGCCATTTATAACTAGAGCTGTGAGGGGTAGGAATAAGTGCAGTTTGCTCTAGCCCGACCGTCACTAAATCTTAAGACTTCTTCAGGTACACCTGGGGGGGTGGGGGCTGATATGATTTGGAGGGAGGGCTGGGAGGGGATTCTGGGGGGAAGGGCAGGAGGGAGGAACTGTTGATTGCATTTATGCAAGTGGTTAAGTTCTGGCAGCAAGATTAAGTCCGGTGGAAAATGGATATTCAATACCGGTGCCCAAACGTGGACTGAGATTGATTATCTGGGACTAATTTAGCTGATGATAGTCAATATTTTTAAAAAATGTACCAAATGCAACATTTATTTATTTGGATTAATTGCCTTTTTATGAAGAGATTCACTCAAAGCGGTTTACAATATACTGACTAGTAATCAGATAAGTATTTTCCCTGTCTGTCCTGGCAGACTCACAATCTAACTGTGGCACCTGAGGCAATGGAAGGATTGCATGACTTGTCCACTACACCACTTCCACCCCATCCAAAAAGGTGCCTGGTTTAAAAAAGCAAGCTAGGCACCTATATTTCATTATACAATAGGCTCTTAGAACTATTTCCAGTTGCGTAAAAAGGCCTCATGCACAAATTTATGACAGCTCCAAAGCTGCCAAGCAATGCAAGCTAAATGCTGAGTCGCTTGTTCTATTCTTATGGGCGACTCAGCATTTAGTGTGGGCTGCTCAGCAGTGCAGCTTTGTAAAAGAACCCGTGTGTGTTTACCCACATACTTCCTAATTCTATAATCTGTCATGCATCATTACGTGCCTAATTACATAAGAACAAAAGATCATCATAAGAATAGCCTAGGAATGCTCCTTGACTCTAACCTATTGCTTTCCAATCATATCACTCAGGTCATATCTTCATTTTACCACCTACGACAAGTCCAAAAAATAAGGAACTACTTTTCTGAGTCTGACTTCACCCAACTACTCTATGCCTTAGTCCTCTCCCGCATGGATTACTGTAATGCACTATTCAATAGTCTCACAGCGAAGAACATACAACAGCAAAAGTGTGTACAAAATGCAGCAATTAGACTTTAAAAAAACCCCTTCATACCCATGACCCTATCTCCCAGGCTGTATCATCAGCTCTTTGGCTGCCCATAGCCAAATGTTGTATCTTTAGGGCCTAATGCTAGCGTTCAAATCCTTGCACGACATGGCACTAGGCTACATGACAACCAAGGTTCCTCCTTATGTGTCGAACAGATTCCTTTGCTCCCATGATGAAACATGCCTCATAATGCCCCCTGGTCATGCTCTTCAACTGCAAACCACCAAATGACGTTCCTATTTCCACTTCCAACCAAACCACTGGATTTAACTGCCCCCACAGACGTCTAATAAATAAACTGAGTTCCCTCGGGATGGGTCTCAAAGTGACGGGCTGGGTCAAGAACTGGTTGAGAGCAAGGCGACAGAGGGTAGTGATCAACAGAGATCACACTGAGGAAAGGGAGGTTACCAGTGGTGTGCCTCAAGGTTCTATTATTGGGCATGTTCTTTTTAACATTTTTATAAACGATATTGCTGAAGGGCTGTCAGGTAAGATTTGTCTCTATTGCAAATTGAGTAGACGTCCCAGATGGTGTAAATAACATGAAGAAAGACCTGGCGAAGCTTGAAAATTTGTCTGAAATTTGGTAGCTAAGAAATGTAAGGTCATGCATTTGGGCTGCAAAAATCCAAGGGAATGGTACAGTTTAGGGGGTGAAGAACTTATATACACAACAGGTTGAAGAGGTGACAGCGAAAGCTAGAAAGATGCTAGGGTGCTAGGGAGAGGTAGGCCAATAGGGAAAAAGAGGTATTGATGCCCCTGTATAAGACTTTGGTGAGACCTCATTTAGAATGTTGTGTACATTTCTGGAGGTCGTACCTCATAAAGATATAAAAAGGATGAAGTCGGTCTAGAGGAAGGCTACTAAAATGGTTCATGGTCTTCATCATAAGGCATATGGGGACAGACTTACAGATCTCAATCTGTATACTTTGGAGGAAAAGTGGGAGAGGGGAGATATTATTGAGATGTTTAAATACCTACATGATGTAAATGCATATGAGTCAAGTCTCTTTCATTTGAAATGAAGCTCTGGAATGAGAGGGCATAGGATGAAGTTAAGAGATGATAGGCTCATGAGTAATCTAAGGAAACACTTTTTCTTATAGAAAGGGTGGTAGATGCATGGAATAATTTCCTGGAAGAAGTGGTGGAGACAGAGACTGTGTCTGATTTCAAGAAAGCCTGGGATAGGCACGTGGGATCTCTTAGAGAGAGGAAGCGATCATGGTTGCTGTGGATGGGCAGACTAGATGGGCCATTTGACCTTCATCTGCCATCATGTTTCTATGTAACTTTAGGAAAGCAATTCAAAAATACCTCTTCACCTAACTCCCTTGCCCACAACTGATGGATTACAAAAAAAATGTATATTGGTACTAGATCATCAGTATGTGTTGAGTTAGGATAACAATTTGTATTGAAAAACTTGTAATGTAACTATGGCAACTTGTAACATGTTAACTATATATTATGTATGTTTAAACCTGTAACCCATACTGAGCTCCTTGGGGAGAACGGGATAGAAAACAAATTAAATAAATGCAATGGAAGGCATGGGCGAGTTATACACTTAAGTTCAAAGCTTACAGTATAGAATAACATAAGTTACATGTTATTCTACATGCCAATATTTAGGTTGAACATTTACGTCTGCCATAAATCAGATGTAAGTGGCTGTGTCTAAAGACTATCACATATTCAATATATATATATGTATTGTTTATATCCACTGGAAAGTTGTTATTAAAAATCTTTTAACTTATATCCTCGAAGACCACTCAAAACACTTTCACTGTCTCAAAGCTTTATGTGTCCACTCGTCATCAGACAGATCCTGAAAATATGGGGTTATGAATGGAATCTATGGCACAGAAAGGGGGAGAGCAAAAAAGAAACCAACAGGAACTGCAGAACATGTACAAGGTGCAGGAATTTATTCAATAAAAGTCATAAAACCATATATAAAAACATCAATAAAATGATAATATCTACAAAAATGGTTCTTGTTGTCATGCGTACCGGACCTAACACTGTCCGTGTTTTGAAAAACACTTCTTCCTCAGGGGTCCAAGATGTTCAGTACGTCGGGTGTCAGGAATCAATTGGATTATCGTACAAAATCTCTGATAAAACAGGTGACTGAAATGTAAAGCTGAACTCTAAGGCCCACTTTTAACAAGCTGCATTAAAGTTTTTTTTATCACTGACCACTGCGATAAAAGCTCCGATGCTCATAGGAATTCTATGAGCGTCAGAGCTTTTACCGCAGCAGCCAACGATAAAAAACCCTAACGCGGCTTAAAGGAGGCCTAAGTTATGTTTATTGCTTTTGTCTTTAATATGAGGACACATATTGAAAATGTTTAAGTGAAGAAAATTAGATATAAATAACAAGATTGATGACAAATGGGCACAAAACTATGAGACAGTGAAAGTTTTTTGGGTCTCGAGTGGTGCTGCTGAGGTCTTTGGGGATATAAGTTAAAAGACTTTTACTAACAACTGTCCAGTGGATATATTGAATGTGTGATATTATTTGTAGTTTTGAAGTTAAGAATTTTTGCCAAAATTTGTGTGGATTGCATCTACATACTGGCACATAAATGCAGCCTTATGCTAGTATTCTATAATGGAATCTCTCTGTACAGATGAGGTTATAGAATAGAATTACAGTAAAACCTTGGTTTACGAGCATAATTCGTTCTGAAAACATGCTTGTAATCTAAAACACTCGTATATCAAAGCGAATTTCCCCATAACAAATAATAGTAACTCAGATGATTCGTTCCATAACCCAAAAACCTTAATACAAAATACTATACGTACATGTATTGCAAGACCTCACTCATTTAGAACAGTCACTACACTCCCGCAGCTTCAGAGAGAGAAGAACCATCGGCTCAGTTGTGATGATGTGATGTATGTACTTGCATTGCAAGACCTTGCTTGTTTATCAACTCAAAATTTAATAAAATGTTTTGCTTGTCTTGCAAAACACTTGCAAACCAAGTTGCTTGCAATCCAAGGTTTTACTGTAATGGGGGAATTCAATAAAAAGTGCCCAAAATTAGGTACTGGGTAAGCTAGTATTCTGCAAAGGGCACTCTGTGTGGAATGACCTTTACAGAATACAAGCTAAGTGCGTTCCTATTTCTCACCCAACTTTGGGCGTGAACATTTACCTCTTCTAAAGGCTGGTGTAAATGCTTGTACCCAAATAATGGCAGTTAGGCGCACAAATGCAGATTTTCTATAGCAGTGTACCTAATTTCAGGGAAGGCCCCTGACCCATCCATGCCCCTACCATGACCATGACCCTTTGGAGTTGCTTGCTAAGAATAGGACTCTTAATTATTGACAATTAAGGCATTCTTCAAAGTTGTTAAAACACTTTCAGACTGTAAAAAATTCCAGGAAGACTTTGCTGACCCCTAAGGTGGACCCTAGCATCTGATAACTGTGATTTGGATTATTCTTCCCAATGTGTATCACTTTGCATTTGTCTACATTAAATTTCCTCCGCTATTTGGATGCCCAATCTTCCAATTTTCTAACGTCACATTGGGAAGAATGATCCTAATCACAGCTATCAGATGCTAGGGACACCCCCACCCCACCCCCTGTATCTTATTTAGATGATGATCAGGAGGGAGGCCAACTCTCTAATTCTGGCAGGCCACCTCTTCAAAATGGTGGTTTTCCTCTTCCCGGTGCATCTTGGGGTGCATTGGGAGGGTCCTAATAGTCTTATTGGTTCAGTCACCTAAAGCACCTCACATAGGAGGGTTCTTTGGTATCTGAACCAATCAGCATCTTAGGTCCATCCCAGTGCATCCCATGATGCAGCATGAGGGGCCTTAGGCAACTGAACCAGAATTTTAGGCCTCTCCCAGTGCATCCCGGCTTGGGAAGAGAAAGGCCCACCATTTTGAAGAGATGGGCCTGCCAGCAGGAGAGAGTGGGCATCTCTCCTGCTTATCACCTGAATAAGGTGCAGGGTGAGTAAGGGGTGGAGGTGGGGCCAGGGGGCTGAGGCAGAAAGGATTGGGCATCCCTCCTGCCGATCTTCACGGGGCGAAGGGGGGGGTCCATTTGGCCAAGAAAGGAGGGAATGGGCATCACTCCTGCCCTGCCAATTTTTTTTTTAAGTTTGGGGTGGGGGACGGGTGCCACTGGGGATTCCTGATACAGCTTTCTTTTTAATTCTTAACAGGGACAGAAATTGTGTGCATGTAATACATGCACATCTGTGTCAATTAAAAAAAGAAGCTGCACTTTAACACTACCGACACCTCCAGACCTGATGGAGATTCCAGAGATTTAAAAACCAGCACTTCATTTTGTGCATCATCTGAGCATCGATCGGAGTACTCATTTTAATACTGATGAGCTCATTGTAATCCATTTACATATGATTATCGGAGGCTGCGATTAGCTATTTTGGGCATCGATAGCTGAAATACTTCTACGCTAAACTGGTTAAAACTGGTTTAGCATTGATCTTTAAAGGCATGGTGAGTTCTGAGCATATGGACCTCAATCTTTAAAAATCCAGACCCTATGGCATGAGAAGCATCATGGGAAAAACATTCAAGAAATGCTGAGAGAAGAATGAAGCATCACTGGTGTGACTGCCTCCTAGATAGGTCATAGTTACATGCCTTGTACTTACACAGTAGAGATACTGTAGTGTAACCCAAGCTTTCAATCACTTCAGCACTGATGCTGGGGAAATCCTTTCGCAAGTGGGGTGTCTTCTTACACATGTTCTAAAATGTTTTATGTGGAGACCATGCTTTCCTTCACGTTGGTTTGTCCTTCAACCGTCCCTCCCCCAACTGTCTCATATAATTCCAGTATGAATAGTTATGAAAATTCTTCTTACGTTGGATCACATTGGAGTTTGGGAATCCAAAAACTGAGCACAATTGTTCATGTACCTTTTCTTCTACTTGTGCCTTGCACAGTCATCACAATTATTTTAACAAAGATTCTCCACATATACATGTTATGGAGTTTCTTCCAGCTCAGGATGGGGGACCTGCTTTGCTAAATATTTTTTTCAACATTCTCTATTTAATGATAGAAGCTTAGAGATAAATTCAATAAATGGTGCCAAAATTTAGGGACCAGCATGATATACACCGAACATGAATTCTGTAACGGGAGATCCATATGGAAGTGTCATTATAGAATTCTAGTGTAAGCTTGCAGTATTCCACCTATCCTAAAGTGCAGACACTTATGCCATGCCAAACGTTCGCGCATGTTGACAGTTAAGTGTGTAGCATCTAGTCTTCTAAACCCTGTACACATAATAGAGAATGACACGGTGACAAAATTCATCACCGTTCCCGTCCCCGCGGATAACCGCGGGAAACCATCTTCATGTCATTCTTTAAGGAGAGAGGAAAGAATCAGAGTATAATTGGGCACAACCACTGAACCGCAAGCTTTGCTTTGAAGATGCTGGTGTAGAAGGACCGTGGTTGAAATAGACACTAGAAAATGACATGGATTATTTCCCGTGGTTATCCGCGGGGATGGGGACGGTGATGAATTTTGTCACCGTGTCATTCTCTAGCGCATAACTCATAAGCATGCCCCTGACACGCTCATGCTCCTCCCATGGCTTTGCCCCCTAGAAGCTGTATGTAGCAGAAATTATACATGCAGATTTTAGAATAGTGACTAAGGTCAGTTGCGCATGCATCTGCTAATTGGTGACAACTCCAATTCTTAAATTAACTTGCAGACACATCTGATCTTATTCTAAAAATCACAAAGGGCTAAATTTAGGAATGCTAACATGCAGGAACGTGTGTTATTTATTGCAGACAGCTGTGGATTAAGCATTATGCAAAATAAGCATATGTTTAGGGCATCAAGGGAAGGGGGCACCACAGAGATTTTTCCCCTAGCTAACATGTCCCTAACTCTTTCACTGCCATCTGCCACACCCATTATCCAACAATCCAATATGAAGTTCAGTATTTCTCTAATCATTGGGGGGAGAGTGTGGCAGAGTGGTTAAAGCTACAGCCTCAGCACCCTGAGGTTGTGGGTTCAAACCCACGCAGTTCCTTGTGACCATGAGCAAGTCACTCAATTCCCCCCATTGCCCCAGGTACATTAGATAGATTGTAAACCAACCAGGACAGACAGGGAAAATGTTTGGAAGTTCTTGGGAGAACAGTATAGAAAATTAAATAAATAAAATTAACATTATAAATCATACACTAATATTTCTCAACACTTGAGTCTTAATATCTTTTCCGTTAAGCAGTGGAAGGGCCAACTGGCACAGTGGTTGGGCTATGCTTAGGGTATCAGATGGATTTAATCCAGCCCTGATCGCAGGTCTCCTTCAATGCAGAATGCTAATTTTTAATAATTGCACTTTGAGAACACCTTTTTATAAATCTAGCCCAAAATAACCTCACCAAAGACTTTTAAAATCATTTTTTTTTTTAAGTTCCACTCAACTCATTTTTCTACAGGTGGATGAATTGTGAAAGAAAAATTGCCTTTGTTTCTTACTCCTGGAGCAGGGGAACTTTTGTTGACATGTATTTTATTGAAATCAAATAGGATTTAGAAAGAAGGTGCAAAGAGCTTCCTTGTATCTTTCAAGTGATGCAATCCACAGGCTAAACAATAACAATAGATTAAGGATGCAACTGGTGTATATTCTTCTTTGGCTTCAGAACAGCATCAGTAGTTATTAAAAAAAACAAAAAACAAGTGCCATAAGAGGAAGAGATCTTGATTTACCAGAAATTGTTACGACAGTAAACTAGTGCTGGGAACTTTTATGTTTTGCTTACTCTGAGACTCATTATACGAGAAGACAGAATGGAACGAGGAAAGTTGCATTCTGTAAATTTTCAGTGTTGTACCTTTTAAAAATAAATGACACTTCAACAAGTACCACTTTTTCAATTCCAGAAATTAAAGTTTTCTAAGGTAATGTAATAGGCAGATTTGAGCAAGATGGTATTTAAAGCGATACAAATGTTGGCAGCATGACACTATTTTGAATCACTCAAACAGAGAAACATGATGGCAGGTAAAGGCCAAATGGCCCATCCAGTCTGCCCATCCACAGCATCCACTATCTACTCCTCTCTCTAAGACATCCCATGTGCCTGTCTCATGTTTTCTTGAATTACTTTTCTTCTCATTTAGAACAATCAAATGCTTTCACTAGGGGGCTGTTTTTTTTTTTTTGTTTACATTTATACAGAGTCCTAGATGAAGGGATGTTCAATAATTGTAGAAAACTGTAATTCCTTAAGTCATGATATCATGACTTAAGGACCCATTGGAAAAAGCACAAAATGGAAATAGTAAGCTCCCTCAGGCATATGGAAGTTGAAATCCACTGAAAGTCTCTTGGTTGAGGGCACTATTCACTGGGATCTGCCTGTGCCATCAGTTAGAAATTGTCATGCCACTTAATGGCACAACAAGAGAGTTTGTTCTGGAGATGACAGAAGGCAGGAGACTGCACGGATGAGGAGGTTCTGAAGACCTATAGGCAGTGCAATGGGGAGATCAGGAAAATTGTTGCAGGGGAATCAGGGGGGGAGGGGGGCTGACAAGTTCTTTCTTTTAGGGTAGTTAGCATAGGTGAAAGTATCCCAGCTAATTTTTAGGAAGGGTTGTGTTTTCAAAGGGCTGCGCTCATTTCAGTGCAGCCCTCTGAGCACATGCAAACTGTCCAAAGGTTTGGTTTCTAAGTTATGTATCCAGGTAAAATGCTTGCAGAAAATTTCCATCTTCAGCCATGCTAAGAAAGTATGCAGTATGTATTATGCATACAGTGCAATATGCATAGCTTTAGCAGGACTACAAGGAGGTTTTCTCAGAATCATGTAGGGTCAGGGAGTAAGAGAGCATGGCATAAGTACATGGTCGTCTCAGGCCAATCCTCTTTCCTTCCCTTTTCCTTCATAGGTTTGCCTTTACAAATTTTACAAACTTCAGGACACAGCTTCACTGTTTCAGCGATTGTTCTCTGCCTTCACTTCAGGAGAAAGATATTTATAGAGTGGTTGATTACAGTACTTGTTTTATGCTGAAGACTTCTGTTCTACTGTTCTTGTGCTTTGAAAACTTCCTCTGGCCCCTGATGCAGTATTAGGCAAAACGTGACCACTTTGGGCATATTTTTAGTAATAAACTTTGAAACTCCTTTTTTTGACTGTTTTGTTTTCTGGTACCATCTGATAGCTATCTAGTAGGATAGCACCTGCCTCCTTGTTTGCTTGGTATTTTCAGAGCTAAGTTAAAAGGGATTGAAACCTGCCAGCTTCAAATAGCATTTGCAGAACACTGATTCGGTAGTCTACTATTTCCCTTGCTAATTCCTTCAATTTTTCCTTCCCTCTCATCCTACCTCTTGGCCACTTTCCTGTACGGGTTGCCAGAAGCTGGATGTACAATTTTGTGCATTGATCCCAGATCCAAGCATAATTAGCTAATTAGATAATATCATTCAATTATTGGTATTAACAAGCACTTAATTGAAGGTAATTAGGAGTTATGCACAGATCTACCTACACTCAGTTCTATAACATGTGCACCTAAATTTCATACTACTCAGTATTCAGACTGCGGGAGATCCAGTGACTGGCACTGAATTTCTGGTTTAGATTTGGCTGGCTGAGGCTTAGCCATCTAAGCCAATATGCAGTAGCTGACCAGCCAAGTCCTAGTGGCCAAAAAACAGACCTACTTTTTAGGTGGGTCTCTGTAACCGGTAATAAGTTAGCTGCCGAAAAAAATATAGGTCACATTCTCAGCAAGCGGATGAGGAGCCAAAAAAAAATAGCTGTGGCCTCAACTGTCTCATGATGGACAGCTTCTTTGCTGAGTGAGCTGTTGAGAAAGGCTGGGGATTCCAAATAAGAAATTGCGCATTGACCCCCACTGCTCTGCCGCAGCTCGAGTACTAGGGGGAAAAATAAACAGAGGCGGAGGAAATGATTGAGGACCCTTGCACAGTAATTTTCACTGATCACTGTTTGCCCATGCACTTGGAAATGTACCTGAATAGGCCCCTTCATGTCCCCAAAAGAAAGATAACATGATTTTCTTGGAGGAGGGCACGACTGCACATTGTTCTTCGATGGTGCAATCTTGCAACGGAGTATCCATGGCTGCCACATGACTAAAGACTGAGCGCTGCACTATGCGTGAACAAACTTTCCAACTGGCAATGTACGAGGACATATTTTGCATTTCTCTATCTCTGTTCCGGTTATCATGTAATTTAATAGCTGTCTTTAATTTTTTTTTTTTTTTTTTTTTAGTTCTTTATTCATTTTAAAATCAAATACATAGTGCAAACAATTAAACAAACAAGTAATATATCCAACTGCACTTTGATTGAATCAAATACTATACAATTATTAAATCCCACCTCCCACCCTCCTTCCCCTCCTGGATATGTATACCAATCTTTCATAAACCAAAGGGAATTAATATTACAATATCATAACTTGCAATATTTTGTTCATGGGTCTCATATTACCTTAAATTTACTATGATGACCCCTCTGTAAAGAGAAAAATGTTTTCAAACTTATAAATTTGACAAACGGACTCCCACCAAAAACTATAATTCAAATTATCACAATTTTTCCAATTTTTTATTATCATCTGCATGGCCATGATAAGAAGCAATTTGTTCTTATTTGCATTTATAGGTTTCTTAGTGTCTTTAATTTTTGATTCTCCCTCTAGGTGTGCTGCTCACAGATTTTACACAGTCATTCATAAAGAAATATGCAAATGTGGAAAACTTGGTTTTCAGAACATGTTGTTCACACGATTAAAAAAAAATGTAATTTAGGACTTGTCACTCACATGAGAAAAAATATGAACACATCTGGCCAATCCTCAGAGATGTCAAGTTGCCCAGTTGCAGGCTGCTGATTTTGTGCCCCCCCCCCCCCCACCACCATCAACAGCCAGTCAGGCACTACAAATCCCACACTGTCTTGGGATATCAATCTCAAAGCTGGACTAACCCCAAAGCCTCCAGCTTGGAACTGGGTCACACAGCAGATCTGCCACTCCTCAGAAAGTTTTGCAGCTTATGTCATTACTGTGACTTTTATAGTTTCTATTCTTGTCAAATATGTAACCATGATTTGATTATGTGACATGAGTTATGACAATGCTGTGTCTGTACCTTTGAACCATTTGCAAAGGGAATCTGCTTTGGACTTCATCACGTCTACAGGGAGCTCTCTAGCTGAACATGAGAGGGGGCTCCTGTGCCTTAGACAAGAATATCATTCACCATGTTATAACACCTGATGTGCACAGGGTCTGGCAGCAGTATGTAAATCATGAGACTGAAGGTCAAGTGTATTCTTATGTCACCATAACCCCAAGATCTCCCTTCTATGTCACAGTTTTTCCTGGCCTACACTCAAATGTTCATTCATTTTACTTATCCATCTCCTAAACAGAAGCCACACTAAATTCATAAATTTATATTGTCCAGCCCTCTTCGATGTGAACCACCTAGAAGTCATCTGACTATGGTGGTATAGAAGAATAAAGTTGTTATTATTATTATTAAGGGAGTAATCCTCAAAAGGACGATTACAGTTAGGCACTTCTATATTAGCAATTGTGCCTGCAGTTGCCATTACAGAATTCTAGTACAAGTCTATATTTACATACCCAGCTTTAGGCATGAGCCTGTACACTAGCTGAATAGCTGATTTACCTGTAGGCAGTTAAGTGTGTAAATGCTAGTATTCTATAAACATAATAAATGCACGTTTCACCAATAGACTGTTTCAAGGCTTGTCCCCTTCAAACTGCTCACCTGTCATCTCATAGCTGATTGGCGAACGAGAGTCCCCCAGTAGCTAAGATGAGTTCTCGACTTTTATACTAGGACACATAAACGATAATATGAAAATAACAACTGATGAATGCTGCTGAAATTCTGAGAAAATAAGGACTTATGAAGAATCTGGCCAAGCAAATCTCAGTACTGACAATTTTAGTCATCTGAGGATAGCCATTGAGTTCCACTCTTCATATATGAATTGATTTTCTGTGAGAACTCTATTTGGAATTGAGTACAGTGTTCCCCCGCAAATTCACGGTTCACAGCTTCATTCATTTGCGGTATTCTCCAACCGCCTCTTCCTGTACTAAAGTCGGGCTGCAGCAATCAGGAGCTGCGTGTCAAAGCAGCTCCTGATTGGTACAGCCCGACTTTAGTACAGGAAGAGGCGGTCGGAGAATACCACGAGTGATTTCCTTTACTCGCCGGCGCTCCAGTTGCCCTCTCCTGCCTCCCCAGGCAAAAAAAACGTATTCGCGGGGCTTCCTGAAACGGAACCCTCGTGAATATTGGGGGAGTACTGTATTCGATAAAGTGCACATATCACTGGTAGGTACTCCCCGACCTGCCCATGCCCTTCCCAGATCTAAGCCCCCTTGCAGTTGCACACAATACATTTTGTGCAGACAATTGATAGACTACAGACTAATAGCAGTTATATGCCTAACTGCTCATTAGCGCCAAGCAACACCAATTATAGTCAATACTTTACGCTAAATAGCAGCTAATCTCACAATGAATGTGTGTGCATGACTGACACTATTTTATAACTTGTAAAATAGCATTGTGCACGTAACATTATAGAATCAGGGGGTTTATGAGCAATACTATGAATTAGAGGTCCATAGTAACAAATTACACGTGTAAATGTTTAGCATACTAGCGCTTGCACATGTATGTATGTATAAACTTGTTAGTGCTAGCAAATACCCACTAAACTTACAGAAGGGTTAACTGCAAAGGGGTAATGTACACAGGGGAAACACAGGCAGGACAACAAGGCGCCCACTTACATGTAACTAACGTAGCACTTAGAAGCTGCTATTCTGGTCATTCACACACATTTTTAGTGCCTAAATATAGAGGTCGACTGAATTTCAGTATTGGCTTTGCTGTGAAACGTGCACAAAATCCTAATTTGGTGCTTTTTCAGTTTTGGCCAATGTTATAAGTGTATTTTCAGCTGAAACAGAAACTCTGGTAAAGAACAAAATGAGCCCCCCCTCACATAACAAAAATAAGGCTTCCTCTGTCCCCTTCCCCCAAACATCTGTAGGGCTGCACCCCCCCCCCTTTTTTTTTTTACTTTAAAAGCACTGGTGGTACAGTGGAGGCAGAAACAATCTGCACTCACTCCTGTTCCTGACGGGCCCATTATTAACATGACTGCTGGGACTTCAAACAGCAGTCTCACAAGACTGCCGCCAGAAGTTGCAGCAGCCGTGTTGAGACTGGAACCTGCATAAGTGAGATTGATGCCTATCCAATGCAGTTCCAATCTAAAAATAGTTCCCTTGACTTCTGGTAGCAGTCTTCTGAGACTGCCGCTTGAAGTCCCAGCAGCCATGTTGACAATGGAACTGGAAGGGGCAGGGGCACAGGCAGGGGTGAGTGCGGATTGTTCCTGCTAAAACTGCACCACCAGTGCTTTTAAGGTAAATCTGGGAGTGTGTGTATGTGTGGGGGGGGGGAGAGGGTTCCAACTCTACAGTGGAGGAGTAGCCTAGTGGTTAGACCAGCTGCCTTAGCACTCTATGGTTGTGAGTTCAATTCCCATTGCAGCAACTTGTGACTCTGGGCAAGTCACTTAACCATTCATTGCCCTATGTACAAAATAAGTACCTGGCTAAAATATTTAAACCGCTTTGTTTGTAACCACATATAAAAAGTGGTATATCAAGTCCCATACCTTTTACTCTTTAATGGTGAGAGGGGTGGGGGGAGGGGTCCAGGGAGAGCCTCATCTTTATTCCAGGGGACCTCACCTTTGTTCTTGGGGGTGGGGGGAGGGCCTGGTCTTTGGAGGTGAGCTGCTTCTGTTTGGGAGAAAGGAGGGAGGGGCTAGCCCTAATGAATATGCATGAGAGAGATTTGCATATAACGGAAGTCACAGCATGCAAATCTGCTCCATGCATATTCATTAGGGCTAGCTTGAAAACCAGATTGGCCTGGTGGTCCTCCAGGACAGGGTTGGGAACCACTGTTCTAAAGCATTATGTTGTACTGTACTGGAAAGAAAAATACTCTGTCATTTTCTTCTGGGCTGCATTTTGATACTATATCACCGGCACGCCATGCGCCTTGTAGGCGGAGCCTGCATATCCGTTATAGCCGAACAACTACAGCTAAAAGCAGCTCTGGGGACCAAATTGGTTATCCATTATATCTGAAAGTCTGTTATATGCAAGTCCACTATATGTGATGATTTTCTGTATGTTTACAAAGGCACACGGCTGGGACCAGCCGCTATAGGCGAGGTTCTGTCATAAGCGAGTCCGTTATTACCAGATTATATCGTAGAATGATTTTCTCCACGAGAATGGAGCTCGACACGGTTTACAAGAACTTAAAATAGTGGGTAGAGAAGAAGAAAAAGGAATTACATGAACTTATGTGTAGAAGGGGGGAGAGAAAGGGGGGAAGGATAGAGCTACAATTTGCTGAAAAGTGACTTCTGCTAGCAGTGCAGATTTAAATATATCTGGAGTATTTTCATGTGGCATTTATTTATAGTCTAATACACTGGGTTCTATAAATCCATTTATCCCAGTATTGTTTTGGGAGTTTAAAACTGAACATCCCATCAAAATAGGTAATGTTTTAACTGTTGATCAAAAAGCTCAATGGAACTGTAAATATATAGATTTGGGGATGTGTTTTCTAAACTGCCTAGCCACACCCACTTTGGAGTCCATAAAACTGTCACTCAGCCAGGGAAAATTATAAGACAAAAGCCATACCCCTTACTGGAAGCAAAGCAAAAGGAAGTAGGAAAGAAGTCTGGGTGTCACTGAGGAGTCAGATAGTGAGTGGGCTAGCCCCATAGTTCTTGTGTCTAAGCCAGATGCTTCTACCAGATTCTGCAAAGACTTTGGACAGGTCAATGTGGCATCTTGTTTTGATGCTTTTCCTATACCAGGGGTAGGCAATTCTGGTCCTCGAGAGCCGGAGCCAGGTCAGGTTTTCAGGATATCCACAATAAATATGCATGAGAAAGATTTGCATCTCAAGGAGGCAGTGCATGCAAATCCATCTCCTACATATTCATTGTGGATATCCTGAAAACCTGACCTGGCTCTGGCCTTCCCCTGTCCTATACCAAGTATAGAGGATTTAGTAGAACAACTAGAAGTTCAATACATTTCCACCTTAGATTTAACCAAAGACTACTGGGAAATCACATTAAACCCAACTTCAGAGGAGAAGATGGCATTTGTGACACTGCGGATATTGTATCCATTCACAGTCCTCACTTTTGGACTACATGGAGCCCCTGAAGTATTTTAGCATGCTTTAAATTCAGTGCTGAACTCATACTGGAGTATGCCAATACATAGGAGTGAAGGGCCACTACTCTGACTGGAGGAGGGTCACGAGCAGTGTTCCGCAGGGGTTGGTACTCGGACCGCTGCTGTTAAATATATTTATAAACGATCTAGAAACAGGAACGAAGTGCGAAATAATAAAATTTGCAGATGATACCAAACTATTTAGTGGAGTTGGAACTAAAGGGGACTGTGAGGATTTACAAAGGGACCTGAACAAACTAGAAGAGTGGGCAACGAGATGGCAGATGAAGTTTAATGTAGAGAAATGTAAAGTCTTGCATGTAGGGAAAAGAAACCCAAAGTACAGCTATACGATGGGAGGGCTGGTAATGGGTGAAAGTACCCAAGAAAAGGACTTGGGGGTAATAGTGGGCAAGACAATGAAGCCATCGGAATAGTGTGCAGCGGCCTCTAAGAAGGTGAATAGAATGCTAGGTATTATTAAAGGTATTACAACCAGAACGAAAGAGGTCATCCTGCCATTGTATCGGACAATGGTGCGCCCGCATCTGGAATACTGCGCCCAATATTGGTCGCCGTACCTTAAGAAGGATATGGCGATACTCGAGAGGGTTCAGAAAAGAGCAACGCGATTGATAAGAGGTATGGAAAACCTTTCATATGCTGAAAGATTAGAGAAACTGGGGCTCTTTTCCCTGGAAAAGCAAAGACTCAGAGGGGACATGATAAAGCAGTGGTTCCCAAACCTGTCCTGGGGGACCCCCAGCCAGTCAGGTTTTCAAGATATCCCTAATGAATATGCATGAGTGAGATTTGCATATAAAGGAAATGACAGGTATGAAAATATCTCTCATGCATATTCATTAGGGATATCTTGAAAACCTGACTGGCTGGGGGTCCCCCAGGACAGGTTTGGGAACTACTGTGATAGAGCCTTACAAGATCATGAAGGGCATAGAGAAAGTGGAGAGGGACAGATTCTTCAAACTTTCAGAAACTACAAGAACGAGAGGGCATTTGGAAAAATTAAGAGGGGACAGATTCGGAACCAATGCTAGGAAGTTCTTCTTCACCCAAAGGGTGGTGGATGCCTGGAATGCGCTTCCAGAGGGTGTGATAGGACAGAGTACGGTATCAGGGTTCCAGAAGGGATTGGATGAATTCCTGAAGAAAAAAGGGATAGAAGGGTATAGATAGATAGAAGAAAAAAGGGATAGAAGGGTATAGATAGAGATCATTATACAGGTCCTGGACCTGATGGGCTGCCACGTGAGCAGGATGGGCAGGATGGACCCCTGGTCTGACCCAGCAGAGGCACTGCTTATGTTCTTAAACATACACAATTTAAAATAACAAAAAAGACCTACTAATAAAGTGCACTCAGATTGCAACAACAACAAAAAGAAAACTTAAGAAAATGCCTGCAGAAACAAGCATGTTTTAAACATTTTTTTAAACTGAGAAACAGATGTGCAGAAACAAACATACCTGGAAGCTTGTTCTATAATATCGGTCTAGCTATAGAGAATGCACATGCAGATGTTTCAGCATAATGAATCTTATTCAAATTTGGTAAAAACACACATTTACTGGATTCAGACCTTCTACTCCATTGCAGCTTGTATAATTGTACTGTTTGTTAAGTACCAGAGCATAGGCTAATACAAACTCTAAGAAATCAAAGTCAGAATCTTATACTGGATCCAGCATTGCAATGGAAGCCAATGTATCAAATCCAACATTGGTGTTACATGGACATATCTATTCCCTCCAAAAATCAGCCTTGTCAGCACATTCTGAATCACTCAGTTTGCTTTAACTCTTGTCTTAGCCATCCCTAAATATAAAATATTAATAATCCAATCTGGTGAAAATTAAACATTGTACAATCACCCAAAATTCATACTTGTTCAACATTGTTTTCGGTCATACCACCATACACATACTGTATATAGAAGAAACAAAACTTAACCACTTGTCCCACTTGTTCTTTACGAGATAACATCTAAAATAACTTCCAAACTTCACATTTATTAGCTGACTCCAACACATCATTCAATAGGTGACTGACCTCAGATTAAACTTTCATCTTATTCCTGATAACAATTACGAGTATTTCAGTTTTCATCAAGTTCAACAACTTATCTTCCTTCCAATGATTTGCCCTGGTCATATAATTTTGAAGTGGCGCCATAACATCCTTCCTTAAAGTTATAGGGAATAAGAACCAAACGTCATCTGAATACATTCTGTAACTCACTTGCAAGATCTCCTAATGATGACATATGTACAGTATAAATTGAATAGCAGAGCCGACGAGGAAGAATCTTGTGGCATTCCCATTCATTCTGAGTAACAAGATGAAATTTGGTCTCCAATTTTCACCTGCATCTATCACTCAAATATGATTCAAACCAGTCATACACTGCCCTGCAACACCTAACTGTGATAATGTCTTCATCAACACTGTAATACTCACAGTATTAAAGGCACAGAATGCTACTAGCAAAACGAGACAAAGTCTTCTATCATCCATTCCTGGCCTAATCTCATCCACTGTGGAAATTAATCATGCTTCTACACTATGAGCTTTTCTAAATCCATATTGAAACCCATTCGGGCCCTGCACATCATCTATAAACTCCTCAAGTTGCCTCTATACTACTTTTTCAATTACTTTACCCATTTTATGTAACACTGAAATAGATCTAACACTTTATAGGATCTATATTCACAATCTTCAAAAGCAGTTTCACTGTCAGCATTTTCAATATTTCTGAAAACCTCCTGAACTCAAAGATGGAGCCACAGAATCTAAAAGTTGTCCAATAATCAATCATGAACAAGGATCAATCAAAGCTGCTTCATAACTGAAACAATTATTTTAACATTCACGTTATGAAACTGCTCCTAAACACTAACATTACACGAGTAACTTTTTTTTTCCTCCAATATATCTGTCAATACCCAGGCATAATCCTCAGCATTTATCCCTTTAATTTCATTTGTTGTTGTCACACCCATAACAAATATTTCACACTTTAAAAAAGTTATTTAGTATATTAATAGCAGACCTATTTTTGCTGGTAATAGTCATCCCTTTCAGTAGTACATACTATCACATATTCTCTCAATTTCAATCTATAGTTTTCAAAACTTGCATTTATCTCCATTTACATTCTGCCCTTCTAAGTTCCCTTCTCAACCAATACATTAGTATACCATGGACAGTTATTCAGATTTTTCTTTATGGCTACCAAACATTTAGAAGCCACAACATCTGATGCCTTGTCCAAAATACTATACCACGGTGACACCACATCATTTAACAATTTATTGTTATCATCTATATCAAATATCGGGCACGTCAAGAAGGTGTACTTCCCAAACCCTCCTACCATTTGCGTATCTTGCATCTTAAGTGAATCTGGGAGTTAACTTACTGTACATAGCACATATTTGGGGGGCATACGCATGAGCAAAGTCTGGGTATATCTCTCACATTTACATGCAAAGACTTATACCAGCTCTTTTGCTGGCTATAGGAATGTTCCCTGTCTCACCTTTTGCAGGCCTGAGGCCTGAGTAGGCCATGAACCATTTTTTCTGAGAGTGTAAGTGCTTTTTTAAGGGGGTATGGTAGGACGTTTGCACCTATGCTACAGAATAAACTACTACCAGATGTCCTCTTATAAACTGCATTCTGTGTGGGTAGAGTGGAATACACACAGCCTGTTTACATGTAAATTTACCTGGATGGAGTCCAGGTATTCCCAGGGGTGAGTTTTGGGATATATTCTCACTTGTACACATATAACATTCAAATGCATGCATGCAGATTATCTTCAAAATTTGTGCAGGCCAAAGACCATGTATAAAAACACAAGAATAGCCTTACTAGAAATAAGACATGGGATACGCCACCAAGAATACAATCAACCAGTATGCACTGCATCATTCCCAACACACTAATTTTTACTTTCATCACAATCACACATGCTATCCCCACTCATACACATCTCAAACTGCTAGAGGGTACAGCCAACACCCATACTAAACAACCATTCACACAACTATTAATTTAAAGAATATAAAGAATAGCTTTACTGGGTTAGACCAATGGTCCATCTAGCCCAGTATCCCATCTTCACGGTAGCCAATCCAGGCCACAAGTACCTGGCAAAAACCGAAAGAGTAGCAACATTCTATGCTACCGAGCCAGGGCAAGCAGTGGCTTTCCCCAAGCCTGTTTCAATAGCAGACTATGGACTTTTCCTCCAGGAACTTGTCCAAACCTTTTTTTAAAACCAGCTATGTTAACCGCTCTTATCACATCCTCTGGCAATGGATTCCAGAGCTTAACTATTCTCTAAGTGAAAAAATATTTCCTCCTGTCGGTTTTAAAATTATCTCCTTGTAACTTCATCAAGGGTCCCCTAGTCCTTGTAATTTTTGATAGAGTAAAAAATTGATCTGCTTGTAACCGTTCTACACCATTCAGAATTTTGTAGACTTCAATCATATCTCCTCTCAGCTGTATCTTTTCCAAGCTGAAGAGCCCTAACATTTTTAGTCTTTCTACATATGAGAAGAGTTCCAGTCCCTTTATCATCTTGGTTGTTCTTCTTTGAATCTTTTCTAGTTCCGCTGTACCTTTTTTGAGATAACTTGACCATAACTGACTGCAATACTCAAGGTGAGGTCACACCATGGAGTGATACAGAGGCATTATAACATTCTTAGTCTTGTTTACCATCCCTTTTCTAATAATTCCTAGCATCTTGTTTACTTTTTTGGCTGCTTTTGAACATTCGATGGAAGGTTTCAGCATTTTGTCTACAATAACGTTCAAATCTTGGTGCTGATCCCCAAGGTGAACCCTAGCATCTGTTAACTATGATTTGGGTTATTCTTCCCAATGTGAATCACTTTGCTTTATTCCACATTAAATTTCATCTGCCATTTGGATGCAATGTCTTCCAATTTCCTAAGGTCTGCTTCCAATTTTTCATAGTCTGCATGCATTTTACTTTGAACAGTTTAGTGTCATCTGCAAATTTAATCACCTAACTCATCATTCTAATTTCCAGATCATTTATAAATAAGTTAAATAGCACCGGCCTCAGAACAGATCCTTGCGGCACTCCACTATTTACCCTCCTTCATTGATAAAAATGGTCATTTAACCCTTATCCTCTGTTTTCTGTCCAAAAATCAATTCCTAATCCACAACTGAACACTGCCTCTTATCCCATGACTCTTTAATTTTCTCAGGAGCCTCTCATGAGGAACTTTATCAAAAGCTTTCTGAAAATCTAGTACACTACATCAAACGGCTCACCTTTATCCACATGTTTATTCACATCTTCAAAGATGTCAAGCAAATTGGTGAGGCAAGACCTCTCTTGGCTGAACCCTTGCTGACTCTGTCCCATTAAGTCATGATTGTCTATGTGTTCCACAATTTTATTTTTTATAATTGTTTCCATTATTTTGCCTGCCACTGAAGTCAGGTTCACCGGTCTGTAATGTATAAAGGGTATGTGCATAGTTCCCCTCAGGTTAATTTGCAAAGCAGGAGTATGAACATACTTTCACTCTGATAATTCAGTAATGCTCACACAGAGGTGTACCTTTGATGTATTCACTCAGTTACAATTTTCTCCTAAATTATTTACTACATCGCTCCCTGACTTCCGTTAACCTCCTAGTTTCCTCTTCATTCCACATAAATCTGCTCTCCTGAACATTAATGAAACTTTATGTTTTAGTCAAGCATCCAAAAAGGATTGATTACTCTTCTCTTTTTTGTTTGCTAAAACTAATATCTAAAATTCTCATGAACACGTACAAATCTGCAGCTCAAAACTCCAACTGTAGGGTTTGAACAAGCTTTAAGATAAGATCAGCAACAGCTGGGAGTCCTTTGGCCCAGGAACTCATTCACTCCCTTGCACTCCACTCCAAAAACACTCCATAGTCCAAGTTTTGTTCCAATCCAGAAAAGATTTACAGCAAAAATAATAAACACAGCAAACCAAGTGGGGAAAAATTACAAAGAATTCAACATCAGCAAAATCCACAGCTCAACCATTCAGTTACTCTTCACTTCCGAAGCTGGAAAACCACACAATGCATAGATCAAATCCCACATCCAAAACCCTGTCCAGGATGAGAAGGCACGCCACAAGCACAGAAGGCCCTTAACCGAAAGGCAGCAAAGGGAAGAGGCCAACTGTTATTTTGCAAAAGAAAACAGGTCTGGACAAACTTAGAGTCTGATTCACAGCTTTATTTCCATATAGAGAAATGGCGATAGAATTGAATAATTCAGGGCCTTAGAGTGGTCTCAACGTCTTATTTGTCAATATAAAGCTCAATTTTCTAGGGTTGTCTAGGTCAGAAAATGGGCATTCACATAAGGGTATTAATTGTTATGTATTTTGCAAAAGATTCACTTCGCATGTGTATTTGGTATCACGTACAACAGAACTTTCATTTGCTGAAATAAGGGGTCCTTTTTTTTACTAAAGCTGCATTAGGCACCTTACACAACAAATAGCGGACTATCATGGGTCACGCTACAGCATCTCATGGCAGTTTTTGAATGTGAGTGTGCTAATCATGTGCTAAATAATTTTTTGTGGGTTTTTCTTGGAGGAGGCATTTTAGGGCTAGAGCAGGGGTAGGGAACTTCGGTCCTCGAGAGCCGTATTCCAGTCTAGTTTTCAGGATTTCCACAATGAATACGCATTGAAAGCAGTACAAATAGATCTCATGCATATTCATTGGAGAAATCCTGAAAACTCGACTGGAATACGGCTCTCGAGGACCGGAGTTCCCTACCCCTGGGCTAGAGAATGGGTAGCTACCTATCTATACTACCGTACGCTAACTGGTTAGCACACAGATTGTAAATGCTCCTCCAATAATTTTTTAAAAATGGCAACTGGGGATCCTTGTATCTATGGGCTTCTTTTATAAAGGTTACACATAAGCCTAAACAAGCAGTAGAAAGAAAAAAGGGGAGAGAGAGCCTTGAAACAGCCCTGGTGGCGAAACATGATTGTGTCGGCTTGTTCATTCCCTCCCCGACGCGACCACAAAGCTAAGTTTGCTGATTACTAAATGATATTTATTTGAAGAAAAAAGATATTTACATATATTTATTGAAGATTCAATGCAGTTTCAAAGCACAGTTTGCACTTTCACCACTAAAAAATTCAAAAAAATGGGACTACTGACAAGACACTGTGGTATAGCATACAGCTATTCTAGTCCAAGTGTTTCTTCTAATGTCCTACAAAAAATAATGTTTTAATACTTTTGATTGTTTTACATAAGCTAGCTATATAAGTTTTTCCATATCCTATGCTTATTTAAAAATCTTTTCAATTTGAGTGCCTTTGATACTATTTAAAATTATTCCTCCTCTACCTATCTTATATATAAACACCATTTCCGTTATTATGAATGCTTCATTTGTATGGACATTCATAATAACGGAAATGGTGTTTATATATAAGATAGGTAGAGGAGAAATAATTTTGAAGTAAGACTTATAATAGATCAAAAATTTTGAACAAACAACAGGTGATTTTCAATTGTGTGTTGTTTGATACTATTTATACACATAATCATAACCATAAGCATCAAAATAAATAATAAAAGATTTCCAATAAAATAACATCTCTATATACTTAAAAATATAACATAATGGACTATCAAATTTATAAGGGTATACTGTAGGTATACATTTGTTTATTGGAGAACTATTTGTTTGATCAGTTTAAGTATGTTCTCCTAATTGGTCTGGATATACATGTTTATTTATTAAGCCTTTATAAGATAAGCATAAAGTAGGCACGTTTTAGACTTTTCACATAAGCACCCTTTTTTAAAATGAGTCCACGTGTGTGCAGACTTTTTAAAAATTCACATACTGATCATATGTTAGGAAAGGGCGGATGATAAGGGGGGGGTGATAAGAGTTTATGATTTATATCATTGCTGATTATTAAGTGATGTATTTATTATTAATTTGTTTGAACATTTGTCACACTTATTCTAAGTTTGAAAATGAATAAAGAATTAAAAAAAAATAAATTCACATACTGCAGGTGCCATGGATTTGATATACTGTCTTTTTTTTTTTTAATTCTTTATTCATTTTTTAATCTTACAAGTGTACAAATAATAAAACATTTAAAATTAAATACATCACTTGAATTTATTTCTAGTATAACATCAAATAAATAAATTTATTCCCTTCCCACCCACCCTTTCCTTTAGCATTCAATCAAAAATATACAAAAATAAATATTCTTTACTATTGATTAAATTCACCCTCCTCCCCCCATTTGCAAATATACTTTCAATAGAAAATGGTGTCTACTCATCACAGTAAGTCGTCAATGTCTTTCTGTGGTGCAACTCAAGCGGTTTACATATACTGTATGCAGATACTTTGTCTGTCTCTAGTGTGCTCACAATGTGTTTTGTACTTGGTACAATAGAAGGGTAAGTGACTTGTCCAGGGTCACAAGGAGCTTCAGTGGGAATTGAACCCAATTCCCCAGGTTTTCAGCCTCCTGGCTGTTTAAGTTTATTGCCAAAATTGATATACTGCCATTCAAGAAATATCAAAATGGTTTGCAACATACCCAGGAATGCCTCTTTCACCACAACAAAAAAACAAGTGTCTTGTGAGATCATGACAATGCTTTTAGCCACCTGAAAAGAGCCAGTCCTTCTGTCTGCATTACCTCTAATTTTTAACCTCTTCCTCCCTGTAGTTTCTGATTTGGCATTTGAAAATTTACTATCATGTTTCAGTCATCACACCACTGAACCTCTTGCATTTGCTCAACTTCAGGAGCCTGCTGAGACGTGTTTCTCACTTATTTACAGCTCGGCAGTTTTAATTCGTACAAATATGAGCCAGCTGAACAGGATGAACCCCGTACGCCTTATATTAGTCACATCTTTGACAGGACAATCTCTTTTCAAGTCAACAAATTACTTCAATTATACTTCCTTGTAGTATCTCCTCGGGAAATCATTCTTGCAGCTACTGAATCTGTAGGTTTCTAATTAGGCTTGAATGTGTTGCGAAAGAGTTCACAGGAGGAGTGGTTGGTTTTGCATGATAAGTCTGACACATGAGAATATAATACCATAAAATGGAATCACAGCACAAAAGAAGTTCTAACTACTTTAATTTGCATCAGGGATATCTTAACACACATGACTTTTTTTTTTTCAGAAAGTGAATTTTATCAGGAACACAACAAAGTTCTTCTGGTACTGTCACATCTTGGAGAAGCTGGCCACCTTTTGGCCTGTGAAGATGAGAGTTAGAGGTGAAAGTACACCGTGGGAAGTCTGTTCTATACTGAAATAATCAAATATGGTTTTGATTGGACACTAGGGGCCCATTTTCTAGGCTGTGCTAAGCAGCTAGTATGGGTTTTAGCACATGTTAAATAGGGAAGGGGTAAAACGTGGACCTCACAGACCTCGTGGATCTAAAACCGCACATCCTTAAAAATCTGAGGGCTGTGCCACTTGTAGTTTCAAATGCTCCTGCCTGGCTTTCAAGATCATTCACGGCATCCTTCCGCCCCTAATCCCTCTATCCTTCCTCGCCCCGACACCAACTACCACCAGATCTGCCCACAGACATAAACTATCCTTCCCCTCTCTACACGGCATCCTCCACGCAGGTAAACTGGGTAGATCCCTCCTCTCCAAAATCACCGGCCTCTGGAACGACCTCACTGTCCCACTGCGGAACCTGGGCTCCCTCCAACTATTCCGAAAACAACTGAAAACCTGGCTTTTCTCTAGCATATAATAATCTCTTCTCCTGATTACATCCCCTCTTTTTATGCTTTGTAAACTCTTTCTCTTCTCTCTTCCCATATTTTTTAAACTTTGCAAACCGTGTCGAGCTCCACTTCAGTGGAGAAGATGCGGTATATAAACCTAAGGCTTAGTTTAGTTTAGTTTAGTTTCTAGCTCTGACAGACCTCTATGACAATTTAGCTCTGACAGATCCTGAAGGGCATAGAGAGAGTGGAGAGGGACAGATTCTTCAAACTTTCAGAAAATAAAAGAACAAGAGGGCATTCAGAAAAGTTGGAAGGGGACAGATTCAAAACGAATGCTAGGAAGTTTTTGTTCACCCAACGTGTGGTGGACACCTGGAATGCGCTTCCAGAGGGCGTAATAGGGCAGAGTACGGTACTGGGGTTCAAGAAAGGATTGGACAATTTCCTGTTGGAAAAGGGGATAGAGGGGTATAGATAGTGGATTACTGCACAGGTCCTGGACCTGTTGGGCCGCCGCGTGAGTGGACTGCTGGGCACGATGGACCTCAGGTCTGACCCAGTGGAGGCATTGCTTATGTTCTTATGTTAATGCTTTCCCCTCCCTATGCTGATACTAGTGGCAAAACTTTTGCCCTGAGGTATGTGCCACTTTTAGTCTCAGCATAGGGAGGGAAAAGCATTAGGATCCGTCAGCACTAAAATGTCATAGAGGTCTGTTAGAGGCGGAGACTAAAAGTGGTGCAGACCTCAGATTTTTAAGGATGTGCAGTTCAGATCCGCGAGGTCAAATGCACTGCAGACCTTTGCACACATTTTTTAACCCTCCCCCTCCCAAAACCTAGCTATTTGCCATCCAGTGTTATATCGTGGGGGCTCTCGGAATCAATGCGGAAGGAAAGATCTGGAGGAAGAGATGATCGGGCTAATTAGCAAAAGCCACGGTGCGTTTCCTCCCTTCTTAGCCATTAGGGAAGGCAGAGCTGGGGGCCTGAGCTGAGCGTGCCTGGAAATAGTGGAATAAGGTAGAAGGCAGACTTGTCAATGCACGGAACTCAGATTTTTAAGGACGTGCGGTTGTAGATCTGCGAGGTCCGTAAGGTCCGTGAGATCCACGTTTTACCCCTTCCCTGTGTAAATATAGCTGTGCTCATGGCTAATAAGCATTAAAACAGTCAGTGTGGTAAAAGCTCATGCTAACTGCTCAATGCGGGCATGGGTATATTTGGGCATGTAAGGGATAGAATGGGGAGGTGGCCAATGGTGACAAGTAGAGCATGTACTGGTGGAGTTAAGTGAAGTTGTGCTATGGGCAGTCCACTGGAGAGGCTACTCAAAAGGAGAATGGCCATGGCGCTCCACCATTTCCACACAGCAGCACAACAGAAAAGACTTCCACAGAATTCCAGAAGGACTACACAGAGTGAAGATTTTTATTATCTATACCGACAGCGCCATGTTTCAGCAAAATGCCTGCGTCAGTGGTCGTCGGATGGCTGAGAACAAATAGCCAAACTCCCACACCAGGAAAAAAAAGCCTCATTGATAAGCTTTCTGAATCAAATTCCATTACAGTTCTCACAAGGAAACAAATATTTGGCCCCGAAACAATTAAGGTGCTGACAGATGTTATACTTTTAAAACAAATAGGATTTATACTTTTGAAAGAGCAAACAATTGATTCACATTTCGCCATTCCACTCCATACAGAAATCTGAGATATCTGTCAAATCCCCACTCATCTGTCTCTTCTCCTGGCTGAAGAAGACTCTCAACCTCTTTAGCCTTTCTTCATAAAGGAATCATTCTATCCTCTTAATCATTTTGGTTGCCCTTCTCTGTACTTTCTCTCATTCCTCTATGCAGCGACTAGAATTGCACATACTCTTAAGGTGTGGTTACATCTTGGAGCAATACAAGGAATTTTCTTTAGCTAAGGAATTAGTGCAGTATATAAATCTATTCCTGATGTCATTGTTAGGGATTATACAGCATTAAGACAACCAACAAGTCTTTTTCTTCTGTAAATCACTAAAAAGACAAATAGTGGCAAACAGCCTCATATAACCCTCTGTGACCCTGCAAATATTTACTGGCACTACACACATCCAGATCACATCTTTGTCTCACTTAGCCTTCCTCCAACTTTAAATTGTCAGAAGAAAGAAGCAGAGCATGATAGTCTATTGGGGTTTTTTAAAATCCCAATTCAGGTCACAGTTTGAAAATTCTTCCAGGCCATGCATTTGCTATGTATTCCTGCTACTTTTGTTGTATTATTTTGGCGAGAGTGGGGTGGGACACAGCAAAAAAACACAGTGGCTGGATTTCTTCCCTGCTGAGTACACACCTCCTAACAGCTGTCTGTCTTCTCCATGGCCTGTCTCAAGTGGATTCCTCCATTTATCCTCCTCTAGTCACCACGCTCGCTCCCTCCATTCAACCCTCTAGCTCTCCTTCTGGAGATGTGGCCTCCTCCTGCTGGAGCCCTGATAATTGAGCTGAAAATGCTCCTCTCTCACTCACCAGAAAAATCTACCCCAAGCAAGTTAATGTATCTTTCAAACCCTGCTCTTCCTCTGACGTCAATTCCTGGACCTGCGCCTAGGCCCTGCTGTGCTCCTGGTTTCCATTGTTTCTATGGTGGTGGCAAGAACCCTTAAATCTAGCCCATGCTATGCTACAATATTGTCTAATTCCAATGAAATTACTGGAAAGAAGGAGCAGAGACCAGAAAGGCAGTGGAGTGAGGGAGATTGTGGCAGTGAGGGACACAAAAGCTCTTCATTTTGCTTCCTCCTCTCACCGCCCATACAATGGTTCTCTCTCACACCCCCTTTGCCTGCCAATCTCCTCATCCCACAGCTAGCAAGAACATAAGGCCCAGTCATGGCTGGATGCACTCATCTTAGCAGCCATCAAAAACTGCGGAAAGACTGGCATGAATGGCAGGGCTTTTCAGATAATCATAGACTCATAGACCACTGTAATGAGGAAGAACCAGAATCCTGGAATTCATAATTTAGAACCTGCTGCATGCTGCCTTGGGTGAGTCTCTTCCGAAAGAAGGTTAATAAATCTTAATCAATCAATTAGTCTGAATGTAGAAGAACCTGAGTACAAGTCTTAACTTTAGAAGTGTGCAAATTTATAATTAAAGAAAGGTACAATACCCCCCCCCCCAAAAAAAAAAGGATCGAGAGGTGACCCGGGGAACTACAGATTGTAAGTTTGACTTCGGTTCTGGGGAAGATGGCGGAAGCGCTGATAAAAGTCAGCATCGATGAGCATCTAGAAAAGAATAAACTGATGAAAACAAGCCAACATGGCTTCTGCAAGGGAAGATCATACCTAATGAACTTATTACACTTCTTCGAAGGAATTAACAAATGGATGGACAAAGGGGACCCCATAGACATCGTGTACATAGATTTCCAAAAAGCCTTTGACAAGGTACCCCATGAACACCTACTACGGAAACTGAAGAACCATGGGGTGGAAGGAGACGTGCATAGATGGATCAAAAATTGGTTGGCGGGAAGGATGCAAAGGGTAGGAGTGAAGGGCCATTACTCTGACTGGAGGAGGGTCACGAGTGCTGTTCTGCAGGGGTCGGTACTCAGACTGCTGCTATTCAATGTATTTATAAATGATCTAGAAATAGGGACGAAGTGCGAGGTAATAAAATTTGCAGACGACACCAAACTATTTAGTGGAGTTAAGACTAAAGAGGACTGTGAAGATTTACAAAGGGACCTGAACAAACTGGGAGAGTGGGCAATGAGATGGCAGATGAGGTTTAATGTGGAGAAATGTAAAGTCTTGTATGTAGGAAGCAGAAACCCGAAGTACAGCTATACAATGGGAGGGCTGGTAATGAGTGAAAGTACTCTAGAAAATGACTTGGGATAATAGTGGACAAGACAATGAAGCTGTCGACGCAGTGCGCAGCGGCCTCTAAGAAGGCGAATAGAATGTTAGGTATTATCAAGAAAGGTATTACAACCAGAATGAAAGAAGTTATCCTGCCGTTGTATTGGGTGATGGTGCGCACGCATCTGGAGTACTGCGTTCAGTATTGGTCACCGTACCTTAAGAAGGATATGGCGATACTCGAGAGGGTCCAGAAAAGAGCGACACGATTGATAAAAGGTATGGGAAACCTTTCATATGCTGAAAGATTAGAGAAACTGGGGCTCTTTTCCCTGGAAAAGAGGGGACTTAGAGGGAACATGATAGAGACTTACAAGATCATGAAGGGCATAGAGAAAGTGGAGATTCTTCAAACTTTCAAAAACTACAAGAACGAGAGGGCATTCGGAAAAGTTAAAAGGGGACAGATTCAGAACTAATGCTAGGAAGTTCTTCTTTACCCAGAGGACACTTGGAATGCACTTCCAGATGGTGTGATAGGACAGAATACGGTACTGGGGTTCAAGAGGGGATTAGATAATTTCCTGATGGAAAAGGGGATAGAAGAGTATAGATAGAGGATTACTATATAGGTCCTGGACCTGATGGGCCGCCGCGTGAGCGGACTGCTAGGCATGATGGACCTCTGGTCTGACCCAGCAGAGGCACTGCTTATGTTTTTATGTTCAATTAATTTTGCTTTCAGATATATCTATATCTATCTATAGTTAGGTTCAGGTTTATTACATTTGATTATCTACTCCAAGGACATCAAATCCATCTAGGTGGAGTGCATTATCCAAAGAACAAAGATAGAGAAGAATTCCATTCAGATCAGGACCGCAGAAGGAGTTAATGCTTGCTATCCCCACCCCACCCCACACCGGTCTCAGTATATAGGACACTACCAGTCACATTCAGGTCCCTAAATCTCTGACATACAGAATCAGCCAAAAATGCCTTTCAGATATAGTGTGCTTTGAGCATTTTTAAAAAAATTGGCAGAATGGGCATGAAACGCAACCCCCTCCTGAAGCTGATTCCAAAGAAGAAGGTCCAAGAGATTGAACAATGACCTCCTTAAAGTCGACTGTGCAACCTGGCTTACAGATGGCACAGCTCACAAAAGATTCCACAACATAACCCCTACATACATGCTGTAATATCCACACTACACCAGTACACCCCTCCGCTCTGTGTGTCCCCCGGGGAAGATCTCTCTAGATGAAAATGGCTCATAAGTGCTCCTACAGCCACTTTATCCCTCAGCTTTGCAACCAGCTGGCTGAACAGATAAGATCGCATAACTCACTGATGACATTCCGAAGAGCAGTAAAGACCCTCCTTGTCAGCTAAGCGGACTCCAGCAGACTCCTCTTTTTTCATTACTCCTATGTATTCCATGTTTTATGACCAGTCATGTCCTTAATTTACTGTGAATGTCTAACTAACTATGAAAATCTTTTTGTAACCCGTTCTGAGCTTCTGGGAGGATGGGCTAGAAATCGAAATAAATAAATAAACGCTGTTGAGATGAGCGAAAGGGCATAGCCAACACATAAGGAGAGATATATTGATGCAGAAATTCCAGGGCATGACCCACATGAAGCTGAAATACAATAATCAGGATTTTATAAAGGATTTTAAAATGAATGGGCAACCAATATTCAGTCTAAAAAAGGGAAGTTACATGATCATATTTCCTACCTCTAATAGCAATTTTAAGGTTATATTTTGAACCAACTGCAGGTGTTCAATTTCTTTAATGGGCAGAGAGTTACAGTAGACAACCACAGAAAGTACCATACATGCAGAAGAACTTAAATAGCCCCTGTAGTGAGCAGATGCTTAATGAAGTGTATCTCCTCAACCTAAAAAAAAAAAAAAAAATCTCCTCACTACAGTGACAACGTGGGAATGAAAAGAAAGCTGAGTCCAAAAGAGCACCTAAGATTTTCTCAAATGCATGCCTCCTTTCTGTATAAGGCCTGAGCCAAATGGCCCCGCTTGTTTCCACTCCCTCCTTCAATACTCTCTGGTTATGGCAGATCCTACCCCACCAGCTACCAAAATTGAAAGCTCCCCACTCCCCCTAGTGTCATTCTTTCACCATCCTCCATCCCTCTCACAATTATCCATGGAGGAGAAAACAGCATCAGTGGCGATGCAGGGCTGACTTAATGCTACCTCTGTCTGGCTCTATGCTCTCTGGATGGATGGAAGTGAAAGCAGTGCTTTTGCGAATTCTGCATTGTTGCAGCTCTGAACTTTTTCTGTTGTGAGATGAGGTTACACAAGGATTTGAGGTCATAAGAAAATGGATGTGAGGAGAGAGAGAGAAATCATGATAAGAAAGACTAGTGGGAAAAGTGGGGTGGAGATGTGAGGCAATCAGTGAGGAGGTGATACGAGTGGAAGTGGAAGTGAGAGGACTCTCACAGTAAAACATTAAAAGCAGAGCTTCCAAAGGAGCCCAATCTTTGAAAGGGAGATTTACGCCATGCCCCACAGCTCTGCTTCGCTCCTTCCAGCCACACCACATTCCTGGACCTACCCACTCTACCTCCTGGCTCCTCCCACTGACAACCTCAGTCATGGCCCCTTCCCCTTCAGGCAGCATGAGATGCCTTAATAAAATGTCATTTTCTGCTGCCACAGGACCAGTCTTGCAATAAGAGATGTGAGATTTTGCAGTTCTTTTTTTTTAAATAAATTCTTTATTCATTTTCAAAATTACATTAAGTGATTTTGCAGTTCTTATTGTGCAACTGGTCCCGCAGCAGTTGGACATTTGAGAATAGCATATACCAGGAATCAAAACTTTAAAGAAATGTTATGCCTTGCGGATGTTTCAATGTTGGACACAAGATCTTTCATAGAGGGCAATCATTTAAAGTGTGGTAAATGTAAAACCTGTGATTCGACTGATGAGCAAAAGGGATGTTTGTAGATCAACAAACTAATACCACATTCAGGTTGAAGCACAACACTACTTGTGACATGTCATATGTAGTTTATTTGATAAAGTGTCCTTGTGATTAAAGTATATGTGGGACAAACTACCAGACCTTTTAGAGTGCAATTTGGGGTACACAGAAGCAGTTTGACGTGTCAGAAGAAAGATGTTGGGTCATAGACCATTTGCCACCATTTAGGAGAGGGCGGAGATAGATGGGTGGCTCTGTTACGTAGAGAGCAGGAGTGGATATTCAGTCTGAACTCAGAGGAACCTAATAGCCTTAACTTTAAAATTGAGTGGCATTTGATTTATTTTTTTTATTTGCAAGATACATCATAAAATACAATGATCAAGAACTGGGTAGTGTGACAATAGGACTAGCATGATGGAGAAGCATGCTCTGTTGGGAAGTTTGTGAAGGTTCAGGCTAGACTGGAGGGTCACACACTTGAGGGTGGATATACCGGGAGGGAGCCCTGGGAGAATGAAGTCGGGAGCAGTACACCGACTTTGTTCTGGATTCACTGAGGAGTATGTTAATATATAATATAACATTTACCTGTTTTGGGGTGCTTTAGGGGCATTGCATGCACAGACATAAGTCAGTATGTGTGGAGGGGTTTGAATGCATGCATGAGCACATGCTAAAATAGATGTTTTCGGGATCTGTATGAAATATGTATGAGTTAGAGTACAATAAAGATTTAATATAATATAATGACTGAATCTTTGAAATGAATGAATGAATGTGATTAAGTAAGCTCTTTTGAATGAGCATCAGTGATGATGTCACTCATATATTCATAACGAGGCATCTTAGCCGTTTGTAAGCAGAAAGTGTTGGTTTCCGATTTGAGTGTTTGTACTGTGGGGGGAGAAATATCACTGTTGGGAAGCAATTTCTAACACATTTTTGCTCTAGCATATTGCTTATGATGGCACCCATGCCCTGATGCAGTGGAAGCAAAACGCAGACTTGCCTTCGTCGGTGGTGGACAACAGACATCTCTGAGCACTGAAAGTTTAAAAACTTGATGAAAAGCTAAGTAATAACGTATAGTTTCATTTATGAAGTAAAGACATAATGATAGGAGGTTGAAGGGTTTTTTTTACCAATGAAGATTTTCCCTTTCAAGTTTGCTGGCAAAGTTTAGGACTGGCGGTAAACGGAGATCTGAGGTTTTCCTCCTATTTACATGAATGCATTCTGGGCTGTTTGAATGTGTCTGTCCAGGATCTGAATTTTGAATATTGAAGGGGTGATGTTTTCACCCATACTATAAACCACATAAAGTAGTTCGCATAAAAATAAATAAGAACAAGTTTGAGGGAGTATTGTATAGATTAGATCAGGGGTAAGGAACTCCAGTCCTTGAGAGCTGTATTCCAGTCGGGTTTTCAGGATTTCCCCAATGAATATGCATGAGATCTATTTGCATGCACTGCTTTCAATGCATATTCATTGGGGAAATCCTGAAAACCCGACTGGAATACGGCTCTCGAGGACCGGAATTCCATACCCCTGGATTAGATAATCATTTTCTCTCAAAGCACCTGTATAGATTGTATATGAACCCCACTATTTACTCTTCTCCATTGAGAATATTAACCATTTAAACCTACTCTGTTTTCTGTCTTTCAACCAGATCTTAATCCATAATAGGACATTATCTCCTATCCCATGACTCTCTTATTTCCTCAGAAGTATTTCATGAGGTACTTTATCAATTGCCTTTTGAAAATCCAAATACACAATATCACCCAACACACCTTTATCCATATGTTCATTCACCCCTTCAAAGAAATGCAGTAGATTGGTGAGACAAAATTTCCCTTGACAAAAGCCATGTTGGCTTTCTCTCATTAATGCATGCTTATGTATATATTCTGTCATTTTGTTCTTTAGAATAGTCTCTACCATTTTTCCTATCACTGACGTCAGATTCACAGGTCTTTAATTTCCTGGTTCACCTCTGGAACCCTTTTTAAAAATTGCTGTCATATTGGCCACTCTCCAGTCTTCTGCTACTATGCTAGATTTTAGAGAAAAATTACTAACAATAGCTCTGCAAGTTCATTTTTCAATTCTATCAGCACTCTGGGATGTATACCATCCGATCCAAGTGATTTGCTACTGTTCAGTTTGTTAAATTGACCCATTACATCTTTCAGTGTTACAGAAATTTGTTTGAGTTTCTCTGATTCTTCAGAATTGAATACCATTTCTGGCACTGGTAACTCCCTCACATCTTCCTTGATGAAGACTGAAGCAAAGAATTAATTAATCTCTCCACTATGGCCTTATCTTCCCTGACAGTCCCTTTTATCCCTCAGTCCTTTAGAGGTCCAACCGATTCTCTTCCTGGCTTCTTGCTTTTAATATACCTAAAAAAGTTTTTATTGTGTGTTTTGCCTTCCAGCGTGATCTTCTTTTCAGGGCCTCTCCTTGCCTTCCTTATTAGTGCCTTGATTTGCTATTCCTTGTGCTATGTACAATTATTTTCAGTCAGATCCGTCTTCCACTTTCTGAAGGTTTCTCTATTGGCTCTAATAGCTTCCCACACCTTACTCGTTAACCACGCTGGTTGCCATTTGGTCTTCCTTCCTCCTTTTTTAATAGATGGAATATATCTAGTCTGGGCTTCCAGGATGGTATTTTTTTTGAATAACATCTATGCCTAATATAAATTTTGGTAGGACATGCCTGAGGTATCGCCTGTCAAGTGAGAAACCTGGCTTCTTAAATAAGAAAAATATGCAACCAATCAGTTCAATTTAAATTAAATTTGAATGGTGAAGGGCTTTACATTGTTTAATATAAATTTTGACCTTTGCAGCTGGTCCTCTAAGTTTCTTTTTTTTATCATTCTCATGTTTTCATAGTCACCATTTTTTAAAGTTAAATGCAGTTGTATTGAATTTCCTGTGTGAACTTATTCCAGGGATTATATAGTCTGTATAAGGCAGTGCCCATGTGGAATGTTTCAGCTTGGTGGGAAAGATACAGTGGTCCCAGGCTGAGGAACGAGGGTGGGACCCAGGAGTGACTCACTGCTGTGAGGGGAATTTGAGTGAAGAGATTGGGGAATACAATAGAGGTGTTTCTCAAGTGACTTTATTCTAAACCGTTTGCAAAACCAGTTTCAATAATCCACACTTGAAGAAGTCGTAAATAGTTTATACATTGACTCTTCAATCAAGTTTAAAAGTTCCATTTATCATTTGCACCTTGGTCTCAGTTTGGTTCCTTTAAAACAGAAGACTGAGTGAGTGTGACTGAGCCCTGGGATTGTGTTCCTTTGGGTCTTCCAAAGCAAATCCGGACCTGGCTTATGCCCAGATCAAGAAACTTTAAAGGACAGCCCCACAGAAATAAATCTCTTTTTGTGAGCACTGCCAGCGAGTACCTAACTCACAGAACTGGCTGAAGTCCGCAGACTGAGTGTGAGCAGGACCAGAGCAACACATATTTTATAAAAGGCTGTGCCGAGTTCTTTGGGTTGTAGATCATGCTGATACTTGCGTTCTTGCCCTGGACCCTATCAGGTCTTCTTTAATGTTGCTGGGACTAGCTCGCTGATCTAGTGTTTTCTCTTTTCCTCAACTTGAGGCCTCCTGCTCATGTTCTCCGACTGTCCTTTTCTTGTGGCTGCCACTGCAGTTAGATGCCCATGTCTCTTCATTCCTTCCCCTAGAACTGCTTCCTGCCTCCCCCCCCCCCCATCTGTCTCCTCCAGTGGCTCTTACAGTTGCTCCTGCTCCTGTTTCAGTTGCTGCTGCAGCCCTCGCTGCTTGCTCTCCTCTCCTGTGGCAGCTGGCAGGCCTGATCTGCTGCCATGGGAGGGAGGAAAAGCACTGCACGTCGGCTCCTCCTTGCCATGCAGGGCAAACAAACATCATGGCAGCTTCCACTTCCCTCCAGGTAAATATATTTGTGAGTTGTGGCTGAGTCCACTCTATTCTCACAACTTTTAGACCTTAGTAATGGGCACAAAATAGCCCTTGCCATGTGATTACAAAAAGACTTATGAGGATAAATCAAACTGAAAACCATGTTTGTGGATAGTAACATAGTAGATGAAGGCAGATAAAGACCCGAATGGTCCATCCAGTCTGCCCAACTTGGGGCCTGTTCTACAAAGCCACGCTAGCGGCTGCCGCGCAGCAACAGCCCTAAAGCCTTTTAAATCTCTATGGGCTTCAGGGCCATTACCACGCTGCAGCCACTAGCGCGGCTTTGTAAAACAGGCCCTTGATTCAATTTAATTTTTTTTTTTCCTTCTTAGCTATTTCTGGGCAAGAATCCAAAGCTCTACACGGTACTGTGCTTGGGTGCCGAAATCACCGTCAAAACCGACTCCAGCTCATCTATACCCTCCCAGCCATTGAAACCCGCCCCAGCCCATCCTCTCCCAAATGGCTATATACAGACAGTACTGGCCTTAGTTCAATATTTAATATTATTTTCTGATTCTAGATCCTCTGTGTTCATCCCACGCTTCTTTGAACTCCGTCACCATTTTCCTCTCCACCACCTTCCTCGTGAGCGCATTCCAGGCATCCACCACCCTCTCCGTAAAGTAGAATTTCTTAACATTGCTCTTGAATCTACCACCCCTCAACTTCAAATTATGTCCTCTGGTTTTACCCTTTTCCTTTCTCTGGAAAAGATTTTGTTCTATGTTAATACCCTTCAAGTATTTGAACATCTGAATCATATCTCCCCTGTCCCTCCTTTCCTCTAGGGCAGTGGTTCTTAACCTGGGTTCGACCGAACCCCAGGGGTTCGGTGAGTCAGTCTCGCGGGTTCAGCGGAGGTCAAAACACACCTCCGACTCATATAGCGCTTCGGTCACGTTCAATCATCTATCAATTATTCAGTGACTTTGATCAAGACTGATCGTGTACTCAGTTTCTTGATCTATCAATCTGTAACTAACGCCTTATATACATCAATCAATTCCTGATCAAAATTTGTGATTTAACTGATAGATGATTGAACGTGACCAAAGTGCTTATGATTCGTGATGATACGCCCCGCTTGTCCATAATTGGCTGCAGGTGATCACGCAACATCGCTTGGCCTATCTGTGCTGCAGGGGATTTGATGCGCACAGTAGTCGAATTGTAACTGTTGTGATGGTACATCGTGTGATACCTATCTTAATATTTTAATCCCTTACTAACTATGTCAAGCAAAATACGAAAGTGGTCGGACGAATATGTACAATATGGATTCACATGTATAACGGAACGTGATGGGAGTCAGCGTCCTAATTGCATGATTTGCAATGCCAAGTTGAGTAATTCTAGTCTAGCTCCGGCAAAACTAAGGGAATAAAGAAGGATTCGGTGAACACGCATATGAAACTGGTGGAGTTCAGTACCTCCAACAAGGTTAAGAACCACTGCTCTAGGGTATACATATTCAGGGCTTCCAGTAAAAGTCAAGTCCATCACATGTTAACAAAGAGAAAAAGATTATCTTAAGTTTTAAGAATGATCATCCGGTGTAATTGTTGTCTTGGAGAAAAAGCTTTCCCTGAAACGTACCCTCAATGCAAAGCTTGAACACTTTTCCCATGTGAAACAAAACCTTAATGCTCTTTTGTAAATGACTAGTAAACATCAACTTATTAAATATTTAAAATATGTTTGCAGATCTCATTTAAACAGTTGGCTTAGCCCTAGCAGGTTTAACGTTTTGCAATGTATCCCTTGTGTGCTTATGTTTCTATCTCTCTTTTGAATGAGGAAATTTCTAAAGTCTGTACACCTAAACCTGCTGAGTAACAGAGTGATGAAAAGAATGATAGGTTAGTTTAGTTTATTCCTTAATTCTCTTGACCACTTTTCATAACATGGATTAAAAGCATATAACAGAAGAGTTAATACCTTATCATTCAAACAGAACCCTGAGGTCTAAGGAGCAAAACTTATTAACCATTCCATCACTTAAGACTATTAATACTAGACGTCAGTTTATTTTTTCTGTAACTGCTCCTCAAACTTGGAACGATCTCCCCATTTATCTACAGAATGAGCAGGATCTAGGAAAATTTAAAAGTAATCTAAAAACATTTCTTTTTAAAGATGCTTTTAATATTTAATTAAACAGTTCTTAAATTAGTGATTTTATTTACTGTGTTATGATATGTGTTTATTGATTCCCCTAATGTATTTTTCCTTTGTTTTGCTTTTCTTTATTAATTGTATTTCAAACCCTTATCTTACCCTATGTAATGAGTATAATGTATTATGTATTAGTTTTCCACCCAATGTAATTATTTAAAGTCTGTATTGTATTGGCTCTATTTGACTATATTTTAATATGTTCATCGCTTAGAATTTGATTAAGCGATCAATCAAGAAAAATAATAAACTTGAAACTTGAAAACTTGATAAAAAAGGTATGAAATAATAAGAGCAAAATAGAATAAAAGTACAATAGAGTAAAGTTGCTAGAAACCAGCACCCTGTCAAAGGCCTGTGTATAAAACTATTTTTTTTTTTCATATTAAGTCTCCTGGTAGGAAGTTCCAAAGAAAAGGAGTTATAATAATAATAATAACTTTATTTTTATATGCCGCTATACCACAAACAGTTCAAAGCGGTTTAAAGAGGAAGAGACTGTATACAAACATTGATATAACAGAGAGCTTATCGAAGTTATAGAAGTTTGTTAAGATGCATTAGTAATAATAATAATAATAATAATAACAGTTTATATATCGCAGGACCGTGAAGTTCTATGTGGTTTACAATGATTAAAAGTTACAGATTGAATAGTACTAACAGAGTTAAGATTGTTAGGTCAAATTTTTCTGGAAGTGGTCTAAATGTACATCAAGGCAGGAGTGGGGTCAGAGATGTTTATCAAAAAGATAAGTTTTGATTGACTTCCTGAAAGTTTGATAAGAGAGTGCATTCGAGATAAAGTTGGTTAAACATTGGTTCCATTTGCCTGCTTGGAATGATAATGTTCTGTCAAGGAATCTCATGTAGGTACAGCCCTTCAAGGATGGATAAGCGAACAGGTAGGCACTGCGTGTATAGGTTGTGCCTGGAAATTCGAAATGAGACAGATGGATTGGGGATGATCCTGTTATGTCTCTGTGAGTGGGATATTTCCTGCATAATTTAAGGTTGTAGACTAGTTTGAGTTGGTTGTCAGAGACTACAGACTTCTGGCTCATATTGATTTAGGAGGGGACTTCCCTTTTCTACATAGCCTGCTAGACTCAGGAGCAGCCCAGCCATTAGGCATGACTGAACAGTTGCCTGGAGGCAACAGTTTTGAGTCCTAGCGACTTGCTGAATTACAGATCTAAAAAGAAATTGGTTTTATGCTAGTCTGGTAAGGTCTTGCAGCATCATCCCCATGGTTGATTTCGACTTGTCCAGCAGTTTCTAGAGGCAGCATAAAGCAGCTGCAGTCAAAGCAAAACAGCAAACCCTGCCAGCTACCTGAACTGAAAGTACCTCCAGCAGCTATCTTCACCTGCAAAGCAAAGTTAAATATTTAAAAGCATGTGTTCAATTATACATTTTTAATGAATTGTTGTAGGGTGATCATGACCATAGAGTTTAATTATCAAAATCTTGTAGGTGGGAGCTGATAGGCCTGAAACTAATGGAGGGGAGGATTAGGGTGAAAGTTTGACTAGGGTGACAAATATTCTTGCACCAACCCTGGCTAGGTCTGGCACCGAACTAGGAAATATTTCAGAGGGGTATGAAGAGTAGCACAGAGGTCTGGAGAACTGGATGTTCAATGTTTAAAGAGGGGATTCCTGAAAAGTTGCTGCTCCTAGTCTCAATTGTACAGGCAGCCCCCGGGTTAAGAATGAGTTACGTTTTTAAAGCTGTTCTTAAGTCGGATTTGTATGTTACTCAGAACTTGTAGATTTTAAGATTCTTGCAGCTTACCTCTGCTCCCAGCTGACAAAATGGCCAACTGTCCCTACCAGAGTTCCCTCTAAGGCAGTGATCTCAAACTCGCGGCCCGGGGGGGGGGCCACATGCGGCCCACCAGGTACTATTTTGCGTACCGCAGTCTATATTAGTGCTGCCTGCTTTTTGCAGCATCCTACGGCTTCTCCCCTGCTTCCCGCTCTTACTTTCAGCTAATTACCGCAGCCTGCAGAGAGGATTGTCGGTGCTGTAGTGATCCTTGCAGGCTGCCATCATTCTCAGCAGCATGTTCCCTCTGCCGCGATCCTGCCCCTGAAGTCAGAAGAGGGGTTGGATCATGGCAGAGGGAACGTGCTGCGGAGACCGATGGCAGCTTGCAAGGAACACTACAGCACCGGCGATCCTCTCTGCAGGCTGCGGTAATTAGCTGAAACTAAGACCGGGAGATCAGGGGGGAAGCTGGAGGATGCTTCAAAGAAGGGGGGAATATGCAGGCCTTTGGGGGGGGTGTCATTTCTTTAATAAGACATTAACTATTTTTTCTGCGGCCCTCCAAGTACCCACAAATCCAAACTGTGGCCCTGCAAAGGGCTTGAGTTGGAGACCACTGCTCTAAGATACAGCAGGCACAGCCACACACTATTCTTAATGTGGCCATGCATCATTCCTGAATCTGCTGTAGGAGAAGTGTAGGAGTTTATGCCACTGTAAAAATACTGTTCGGTGAAATCAAATGAAGCCACAATTGTGTTCTTAAGTACGAGTCATACTTAAGTCGGGCATCTCTAATTCGGGGACTGCCTCTATAGGACAGACTCGAAAATGATTGAGGAAATTAAACACGAATGCAAGACAGGTAATGTTGTAATCTTAGGGGATTTCAACTTTCCGGGGATAGACTGGGATCTGGAACATCAACTTGTGGCAAGGAGGCAATGTTCCTGGAGGTGCTAGGGGACTGCTTCCTGGAACAATTGGTGGGGGAACCAACAAGAGAACACGCCACCTTGGACTTGGTCCTAAGCAGCATTTTGGGGCCGGCTAAAGATGTAGAAATCACAGTCCCGCTGGGGACAAGCGATCACAACAGGATCAATTTCAAACTCGATGTCGGGAAGGGGAAAGGCACTAAAGCCTCAACCACGACTTTAAACTTTAAAAGGGGAAGATATGATAGCATGAGAACCATGGTGAAACAACGGATCAAGAAAAAAATGGGCAAAGTCAAAACGGTGGAACAGGCATGGTCCCTTCTGAAAAATACTATCACAGAAGCACAAAGCCTCTACATTCCGCGGATGTCCAAAGCAAAGAAAACAAATGGCAAGAGAGAGCCGGCGTGGCTTACTAAAGAGGTTAAGGTAGCCATAAAAGAAAAGAAAGACTCCTTCAAAGCATGGAAACGCACGAAAACAACCGAAACTCGGAACAAACACAAGGATGATCAGAAGAAGTGTCACAAAGTGGTGAGGGATGCCAAAAAAGACTATGAGGAGAAAATAGCACAGGAGGCCAAAAACTTCAAGCTCTTCTTCAGGTACGTGAAAGGGAAAAAACCCACAAAAGAGGCAGTGGGACCGCTGGACGACCAGGGAAGGAAAGGGTATATCAAGGATGACAAGCAAATCGCAGACAGATTAAATTCCTTCTTTGCATCTGTCTTTACAAAGGAAGACACTGCAACAATTCCAGAAGCAGTGAAAGTGTTCAAGGGAGCAACAGAGGACAGCCTTACCACAGTGGAAGTGAACATAGGTCAGATTTACCACCAGATCGACAAACTCAAAAGTGACAAATCTCCTGGATCGGACGGAATTCATCCGAGAGCCTTGAAAGAGCTAAAAGAGGAAATTGGTGAACTATTGCAAAAACTTGCCAACCTGTCAATCAAAACAGGACAGATACCGGACGACTGGAAGATAGTGAACGTCATGCCGATATTTAAAAAAGGACCAAGAGGAGTACCGGGCAACTATAGACCTGTGAGTCTCACGTCGGTCCCTGGGAAGATGGTTGAGGCACTGATCAAGGACAGCATAACCCGGCACTTAGAAACTCACGAACTGATGAGAGCCAGTCAACATGGATTCAGGAAGGGGAAGTCATGTTTGAAAAACCTACTTCAATTTTTTGAGACAGCAACAGACAAATTGATAATGGAGTACCGGTGGATATTGTATACTTGGATTTTCAGAAAGCGTTCGACAAGGTTCCACGTGTAAGACTCCTCAGGAAACTTCAAGGCCATGAAATAGAAGGAGACATACTAAGATGGATAGGCAACTGGCTGGAGAACAGAAGGCAGAGAGTGGGCATAAATGGGAAATTCTCAGACTGGGAGACTGTGACTAGCGGTGTGCCCCAGGGCTCGGTACTTGGGCCCATCTTATTTAATATTTTCATAAATGACCTAGAGGATGGAACATCTAGTGAGCTCATCAAATTTGCAGATGACACAAAGCTATGCCGGGCAATCAATTCACAGAAGGACAGTGAAGAACTCCAAAATGACTTGAGCCGATTGGAAAATTGGGCAGATAAATGGCAGATGAAGTTTAATGTGGAAAAATGCAAAGTCATGCACTTAGGCAGAAAAATTAAGGAACACAAGTACAGTATGTCGGGTGCAACTCTAGGAAAAACTGAACAGGAAAAGGACCTTGGCGTATTAATCGATAGGATCCTGAAGCCATCGGCGCAATGTGTGGCGGCAGCAAAGAAGGCAAATAGAATGCTAGGCATGATAAAGAAGGGAATCACTGCACCTCTCCAAAATCATTAAAAACCAAAAATAAGAGATAAATCTAATCTAATCTAATCCTTAGGTTTGTATACCGCATCATCTCCATGAAGAATGACTGTCATAACTGAATGATATATGAATTTGGTATTGAATTACAATGAAAGTAAGGCATGCACATTTATCTCATGCATATTTGTTATGGCCACACTGGGCCATATTCACTAAACTGCCAATCACATATCACCCATGTGACGGTGCTGTTTAGAGAATCAAACCTCCGGCAAAGATAGGTGCTGGAGGTGTAGACCAGGGAACACAGGAGTGCTTGGTGATCTGTGGTGATGAATCCACCTTCGGGGAAGCAAAGCGCTTGTTAAAAGCATCCACCATGGGATAAAGCCGAGACATGGTACAAGCACATTTCAAGGCACCTTCCAAAATATCTGTAAGAATCCGAACTAGGTCAGGATGATCAGGAAAAGAGGCAGATTGCAGCCTGTGGTCACTCATGAGAGAACATTCCGCAGTTACAGGCTGCTCAGACTACAGCTTCAATTCCTGGAGAGATTAAGAAATCTTGGGCTTGAAAAATCTGTGCACAGTAGGATCCTCTCCCAGATCTGGGGCTCCACTCGGATCCAGATTCTGAAGATCTGCGGTGCCTCCCTGCATAAGCAGAGGCATGGTAAGGGTATATGGTGCAACAGTGAGTACTACCAGCTTGGTACCCCAGAGGGGAGGCAAGAGAAAAGGTCCTGGTCCAGAGGGGTCCCTGTGACCGGCAAGGACACCTGTGGAAGGGTGACAGACAGAGACTTCTTAGTCAAGTAAGCCTGATACAACATAATAAAATCCAGGAAAAATCCATCCTCCGCGGTGGGAGCCAACTCCTGCAGACCTTTCTTTGAGTGTTTGGAGGATTTGCAAGATTTATCTCCCGATATATGCTTTTGTTTCACCCAAGCATCACCTGCACACTCCATGAGGGCCCCCGATGCCATTTTCAGTTTCTGGGGCAGAAATAGCAGGAAGACCCCCTTCAGAGGTTGAAGGCACCAAGACTGGGCAAGACTCGCACGTGGAATACGGTAACACACCTGACAGCCAACCACCATATCCTGCCCTGGGAGTCCATCTGTCTGGTTTTCTTGCAAAAATGAAGCTTGCAAGTGTTAAAATAACTTTTAAAAATCAAATTGGGAAAAATCCAAGATGGCCGCCTCAGGTGCCGATTTTCACTAAAAATAGCCCGGGAAAAACACAGGGAACCTTCAAAAATGGCAATTTTAGGGGTGGGTTAAGGCATGCAGGAAAACCACCTAAACCCTCCTTTTTAAAAACACCCCAAATCGTTGATTCAGGCTGCCAGCCTGTACTCACTTTGACATGTGCTGAATGGGAAAACACTGCAAAGAGAGAGCTGAAACAGCTTACAGGGAGATCCTCTGCCTTAGGAAGCCAGCAAGCTGGACTTCAATTCTTCTGACTGCCCCACTGGCTGGACATCGATGGCCGGGTACCTCGGCCACTCTCGGACATGCCACGCAGACACCTGGCGGATGAACACAATCTGGCCCAAATCACAGGCGCGCTTCCACGGAGCCATGCAGCCTGTGCTCTACCTACTAGTGGACGAACCTGGGGTGAGCAAGCTCCTAAGGGAACGGTCCCTGAGCCCCAATCTGATGGTGTACTGACAGCTAGTGAACCCCCTGGAAGCAGACAGAGCGGTCCCTGCAGGGAACCTCTACAGCACGAGGGTGAAAACCGTGAACGATAAGACTGAAATTACATGAGTAGAAAAGACAAGCTCCTTCAGCTTGGCTCGTGGGAAGGAAATCTGATCTAGGAGGGGCCGGTGCTGAGGTGAGAGGGGTGGAGCTCAAGTCGCTGGAATTTGAGGCTTCCTACAAAGTTCTGGCAGGTAAGCGGAATTAACCCAATCATCCTGGAATAAAGTGGGATTGTACAAGAACCACTGGACCAGGTTAGGCTCTAGCCCAAGGTGTCAACAATTAAGGATGCCAAAATACCCAGCCTCTGATCCTACCTGGTTTACAGGTTAAACCTGTTATTCCCCCCCCTCCTCACTGGTCCGGTTTCTCCCCTTCTCTCTTCCTCCTCCCCATGGGTCTGGCACTGTCTCTCACCTCTCTCATTTCTCCATTGTCTTGTAAAATTTATGTTGGTTGCCAACAGGAGCAGTAGCAGAATGACAGACTGTCTTTGGCCAGCCTGAGGGAGAGTTGCTGAACCTCACAGAGGCGGGGGAATAAGGAGAAAGGGGTGTCAAAAGTGATATTATGGAGGTGGGAAGTGCTGCCAAAACAAGTTGGTTCAGGGTGCTACCTGGAGTTGTCCCTAGGTCCATCAAAACCACTATCCTGTTTCCAACAGTGGCCAATTCAGATCACAAATACCAGGCAAGATCTTGGGAATAAGCAGTGGATTTTCCCAAGTCCATCTTAAAAATGACTTAAGGGCTTTACTTTTAGGACCTTGTTCATAACTTTTTAAACTTTGCTAAGCTAATTGCCTTTAGCATATTCTCTGGCAACGAATTTCAGAGTTTCATTATGTTGAGTGAAGAGATATTTTCTCCAATTTGTTTTAAATGTACTATTGGGTGTGTGTGTGTGGGGGGGGGGGGTGTCATCAAAGGTGCTACTGCGTTAGCATGTGCTAAATGCTAAAGACACCTATAGGAATATAATAGGCGTCTTTAGCATTTACCACCTACTAACATGGTAATGCTCTTTGATGAATTCCCCCTTAATAGCTTCCTTGTCCTCTTATATTCCCCCTTAATAGCTCCCTAGTCCTCTTATATATATGTCTATTGTGAGCTTCTAAACCGCTACTAATGATTTGGGAGTCAATTCAGAGCAGTTTGCATGAGCTTCTGTAAAAGGTGTTACAATACATGAGCTTCCGTTTCATTCAGTATTTTATAGACCATCATATCTCCTCTCAGCTAACTCTTCTCCGAGCTGAAGAGCCCTAGCCTCTTTAGCCTTTTCTCAAAGAGAATTTGTCCCATTTACTTTAACATTTTCAAAGCCCTTCTTTGTACCTTTTCTAATTCCACTATATCTTTTTTGAGAGGCAGTTATAAAAACTGCACACTTACTAATCATTTCCAGATATCCAAGTCATTCTCCTGACATCAGGAACATGGAATAAGGGAGAGGAAGTGCACGAAGCTTGCTCTTTGCATGATGTCAACATGAATTAAAGCCAAATGGCCAAAAGGCTAAAAATGTCTGTCCACTCTTCAGTCACCCCGTGTCAACTTTTTGCATTTCTAGGCAGCAATGTATCTTTGTTCTTAGAAAAACTGTAAGATATTTTAAACATTCATCTTATGGACAAAATTTCAGCAAAAAGAACAAGCAGTTTAATCCTTCAGCAATCTACACTTTTTGTAACAGCATAAATAAGGTTCTACTTAGAAATGCAAAAAGTGTCTATGGCCCGCTTTCACTCTGAAGGGCTCATATGTGCAGTACATCATCTATTACAAGAAAACAGTGGTTGAAACTGAATCACTAAACGGGAAAAGGAAATGTAATATCTTGACTTGGAAATCAACACTAATGTTAATAAGAAACTTGACACCAATGCTCTAACATCAATTTTAGATTAGTCATGTATCTTACATTCAAGTCATTTACAAAATGAAAAATCTCTGCGTACGAGTGGGCCAAATTCCAGTGAGGCTTCACTTACCTGAAGCTAACATACAGCCCCCACCTCATCAAAAAAAGCAAAAAGTAAGACCACCACAATTCCAGATTATTACTGATATGCACATTGATTAGTAAAGTGTCTGTTGAAATACATTTATTTGCTTAAAAGGAGACAAGATCACATTCTCTTCCTGGTTTTGGAAATTATTTCCCCCTCTCCCCCCCCAAAGAATGAATCTCCTCCAGGATAGAAAGAGAAATAGTCACGGCCTGAGGGGCCCATGCAGAGAGCTTATGTTAGGAGGGCATAATCAAAATATACGTCTAAGTCCGATTTGGGCCCAAGGTCGGCAGTGTCCATTTTCAAAAAATACGTCTACAATATATATATATATATTTTCCCGAAAATCGTCTAGGCTATTGTTCATACAGACCACCAGGACGTCTTTGTTTATACTGCATTTTTGACCAAAATTTCATCCAAGTCCCAGATGCCCATTTAGACGTGGGAGGGGCTAATCAAGTAATGGACTGGCCACCCAGACGTGGCAACAGAGCAGTGGGGCACCTTAGAAGGCACTTCATAGAAAGGGTGCCAGATAAACATCTCACCAGATCTCCCTTATAGGTTATGGTGAGCCCCCTCTCCCAAACCCCCTATACTCACCTGTCTACAACTCCAATAGCCCTTATGGCTGCAGGTAGCATTTATATGGCAGTAGAGTTGGGTTTTTTTTTGGGGGGGAGGATTGGGGGGTTGGTGGGCACACATGTTCTACTATAAATATAGTGGTTAAGAGTTGCTTATGGGACTGGGTCCTCCTATGGTTCACTAGCCCACCCCCAGGCTATTTAAGACACCTGTGTGCATCTCTACTAGGCATTCCTATACCAGGTGCTGATGTCTGGAGACAAGTATGCACTTTATTATTCTGATCTTTGTGGGGGTGTGAGGGGGTCAGTGAACACTGGGGTAGACTATGGGCGTCTTTACTTTGTCTCTACAGTGGTTATCTGGTCACACTGGATACCTTTTTGGCACATACTGTACTGTATACTTGTTTTTACATCGTCTAACTCACAATGTCCAGAATTACATTACATTACATTACAGATTTCTATTCCGCCATTACCTTTCGGTTCAAAGCGGATTACAAAAAGAGTTATGGAAGAAGGGTTACAACGTTAGATCAGAGAAAATTTCCAAGAGAGGGAAAAGTAGGATCTGGGGTTAGGGAGGGGATGGTAAGAGGGGGGTTAAGCTTTATCATGGTATTAAGCTTTATTAAGGGATTTCTTGAAGAGTATAGTTTTTATTTCCTTTCTGAACATCTTGTAGTCTGGGGTTGTTGTCAATAGGCTGGAGATTTGGTTGTCTATCTTCGCTGCCTGAGTGGCCAGTAGTCCGTTGTATAGTTTTTTTCCTTTTTACTTCTTTGATTGGGGGGTAAGTGAATGGGGTGTGTGTTTTTCTATGCCTGGTAGAGGTGGTCTAGTAAAGCATTATTGCTGCAGGATGACTAAGTCTAGGTCGGCCTCCATCCTGCCCACATACTGTCCTGACCACTCTTCCAGATATGCCCCTTTCAGCTCTGGGTGCACAGCGGCATTCAGAGGCATAAAAAGTCCCATAACATGTTCAGAAAATTGGTTTGATTATCGGCAATTGTCTGAGTGCTGACTTGGGCGGGTTTTTACACGTGTTTAAATTTTGATTATGAGCCATTCAGTGTATGGCTTCTAATGCAAACATAACATGAAAGTTTTGGTCTTCAACGTACGTACAGTAGTAATCTAATGGCATGCAAATACCACCATGTGTAAAGTGTGCACCATCAGAATAAAACATACACATTGTTGAAGTAATATGCAAATGTTTGCAGTATTGAAGAGCAGATTGTCTCCCTGCCTGTCAGTGTGTGAGGGAGACAAAAAAAATAATTACTGCCTCCATCCCCTCCACAAAAAAAACAAACAAAACAATCCTTCATCACCGGTAGTTAAGTGCCCCCCCCCCTGAAAGAAGCCCCATGCCTTCACCCTCTCCAGGATATTCCTGACCCCAAGGATGACCCTGATCCCCCTATTGTCCCCCATCCAAAATTCTCTGCTAATCTAGTGGACCCCCGACCATAGAAATGTCACTCAAAGTCATGACCCCCCTCCATGGATATCCAGTGGCTCCTCCCAACATACCTCAGCAATTTCTTGTGTAGTCTAGTGGCCTCCAACCTCCTGTCCTGCATTCCCCAGACTCTCCTCCTTTGTACTTGAACAACAGGCAAGAGCAATGTTCACTTGTTCCTGCCTCTGCCCTATCACCTACCAAAATGGCAACATCTGTCCCCACACGGTTCACTAGAATACCAAGGATTTATTTTGGGAGTGTCTAGGGATGGTTAGAGGTTCAGATGGTGCAGGGTACAATGGACTTCCAGGAATTTGGGGGTAGTATTGGGAGGTGAACAGGGGGGTTGGGGTGGATCTCTAGAGGATACTTCTGAGTTTTGGGAGCGGGGAATCAGGGCATGGGGAGGTCCATTTTTTGGGGAACAGATGATCGGGGAATTGGGGTGGGGTGAAGGCAACCTGAGGCAGTGGATAATAAAACGTTAGCAATTCTGTCTTGCTGCAATCAAGCCCTTTATGAAGCAAACAGCAAGCAGCCTATCCCCCCCCCTAAAAAAAAAGAACAAAAACCCCACAGCAGAAAACAAAATAAGGATGTCGCATATAAAAGCTATTTACATGCATAAAACAGAGAATTATACTGAGAAATGGCATCTTATAAAATTGCTTGACTATACGTGGTGGATAAAAATATCCAAATGGAGGATAATTATATAACTGGGTGCCTGTTTAAAGTGACAAAGCTGTGCCTATTTCAAGCCTATTTTATATGCTCTTATATCTATACAGTATATTTACTTTTCTTTGTAAATACTTAAATGGCAAAAAAAAATGAACCTTGCACTAAAGGCATGATCACTTACACCAGTCCTAAGGATGGTGAACATGCTTACATCTGAATTGGTAGCAAAGATGCATACAAATAAGATTCTATCATTTAGACACATACATGTAGTTAACCTATGCTCTGCCCAAACAGTGCTTCCCATACAAACGAGATGCAAAATTTTCCACTGATTATTATTTTATAAGAGGTCGTTTGTTGGGATGGACTGTTGTTTTCAATGACATCGGACATATCAACAAGAAATCTCATGAAGCTATGACCTTAAAAAACAAAAACAATGCATTTTCTCCTTTAGTGTGCAGATGTTAGGGCTGGCATTGAGGGGGAAGGGGTGCAACCAGACCATTGCCCTGGGCCTCCAGGTCAGAGAGGACCCTAAGCCTTCCTATAGCTGAGAACAATATAGACTGATAGTGGGCTTTCAGTTCCCCTCCCAAATTTCTCCTCTGGGTCACAGCCATGTCTAACACTATCCCTGGCAGATACCAATACCTTTGTTTTTCGGTCATTCTATTTCTCTAATTGTGTTGGTTCCAGGCCCTGGTTTCTGGTGGTTGTTTTTTCTGTTTTCAGAGATCTGTTGGCCACTTCTCCCTACTTCTGTCTTCACTTTCTCCCTTACATTCAATATTGATCTCTTCATTACAGCTGTGCATTACACTAGACTAGATATATTTTTAGTGCTTCTCTGTCAAGATTTCACACCTTCTTCATATCAGGCAGTTCTCAATCTTCCTCTTTTTACTGCACCTATCTACAGCGTTCCCTCACCTCAGGTGTCCTTTCCATCATCGCTAGGGTTACCAGATGTCCGGGAAAACTCGGACATGTCCTCCTTTCAGAGGCATTTCCAAAACCCTTCAGTTTGGGTTTTGGAAGGCCCCGAGCTTGGGGCCGTGTCTGTACATGTGTGGACATCGGCATGATGACATCACATGCATGTGATGTCATTGCATTGACGTCTGCACATGCGCAGAGGCCCTCCAGACAGAGCCCTGAGCTCAGGGATGGAAATAAGAAGTTCCTTCCTCCCCAGGTCCATTTCCCTCTTTCCTAGGGTTACTATACATCTGGGGAAACCCGAACATGTCTTTCTTTTAGAGGACTGTCCGGGCATCTGGAGAGATTTCCAAAACCCGTCAAGTTTGTCTGAGTTTTGGAAATCCTGAGCTTGGAGGCAGCCTCTGGATGCCTTTGTGCATGCGCGGCCATCACCGTGACGATGTCATATGCACACACGCGTGTGACATCATTGCGTTGACGTCCATGCATGCATGAAGGCTTCCAAATGTGGCCTTCGAGCTCGTGGAGGAATGGTGCGGAGCTGTTTGAGGAACAGTGCGGAACGGGGCGGGGCCGGGTGTCCTCTTTTTTTGAAGAGGAAATCTGGCAACCCTACTTTTTCCTCCTCCTTAAGTCCGTATCCTTTCCTTCCTCCACCCAGTGAATTACATCCAGCTTCCCCTCCCTGTCTCCCTAGTTGCCTCTTCCTGGGTAATACAGCATCTCCCCTATCAGTATCCCTAATTCCCCCTTCCAGTGATGTATCATGTCTAGCAAATCCTCTTCAACCTCTTCATTCCCTACTCCATGCCCTCAAATCCGCCATCTCCATTTCCTGTCTGTTGCAACACTCCAAACTTGCAAATGCAAGAGTCATGATAGAAGTAAAAGTCATGCAGGACCTAGTGCTGTCCCTACAGATAGAAGACGTTTGTGCTTGTGTAGAAGGCAGTTCCTGCATATCTTACGTCTATCATTGCTCTCTATTGGGTAAGAAAGGGAAACTGGGAGGAAAGCTGTAGTATAGGACTGACTTGAGCCTGGTGGTAGTCATCACAAAACCAGCCCTTACATTAGCTTAGGATTATCATATTTTTTAAGGAAAGAAAGATGACACCTGGCCCCGCCCCATTTTTCCCTGTGCCCGCCCCCATATAAACTTCATCCCACCCCAGTCCCACCCCCATATAAACCTCATCTCCTCCTCTTCCCCGAGCTTGTGGCCATGCTTGGAAGGTCTCTGAGCATGTCTGGATGTGACCCAAAGACATCAACGCATGCACACGTGTGCAACATCATCATTTCACATCCGCGCATGATCGGAGGCCCTCCAGGCTGGCCCTGAACTTTGGCAGAGCTGGGGCCTTCCAAAACCCAGACAAAGTACACATGCTGTTCGGCATTCTCTGCACCATCCCACAACTGGTACAGTCTGTTGTGTCTCTCCCTTCCGGCCTTCCTGTAGTATGGCATCTTGTTCACTTGCCCCCACCCCACAAGCTGCTGCTGCAATTCTCCCATGTCATCTCTCAAGGCAGCGTGACTTATTGCCAGCCCCGGAGGTTCTCTCTTTGCAGCGTCTGACAGGAAATTATGCAGAGAGAAAACTGCATGAGGTGAGGCTGCCTTGAGAGCTGATGCAGGAGAACAACAGCGACAGCATGTGGGGTGAGAGCAAGTGAACAAGATACTAGACCGCGGGAAGGAGAGAAGGAAGAGATACACCAGACCACAGGAAGTGGGAGAGGGAAAAATAAATCAATGATTACTCGTGGGGGGTGGAGAAAAGAGTAATGTGTTGTACCCCCCGTGTTCCAGTCTACCCCTGGAATTCTGTCAGGCACTTGCGACCTGGATTGGCTACTGTTAGGAAACAAGAACTGCCATACTGGGTCAGACCAAAGGTCCATGTGGTCCAGTTTCCTATGTTTACCAAGATAGAAGCTTCATTTTCCATTATCTATTTCTGACACACTGTCAAAGTTTACTGCGTTTCGGAAGGTTTTTGAAATTCTGTCCATGTTTTCGCAGTGGCTAGTCAACTGCATGTCATGAAGACTTACAAATTTCTTTGCGTCACTGAAATCAAGCAGAAGCAGAGGGGACTTTGTCTCAAATCTTAGCAAGAAGCCAAAGTAGATGGTGTCTTCTCAATCAAACTGAGGCTCTCTTTTCTTGGGGGGGGGGACTGATTTAAATATAAATTTACTGAATTCTTGAAGCAATGCTATCCTTCTAGCTGTCTGAGAGTCACACTCAGAGGAACACATGACTTCTGGTAAAGAAATTAATTAAGCTCCAATTTCTAGACCTTGACGGAATTCCAGTAAACTGGTTCCTATTAAATTCTTGATTCTGCAGACTCTCGGACTACTGTCTCTTGTCTCGTGGTTCCAGCCTGTTTGTTAAACATACAATTAGCCAGCCAACAGGAAAAGCAAGTTGCTGGTGCAGAGCGCAGACTGGCAGAAAGTTTTGAATTGCAGGTAGCATACGGTGTACACCCAAACTGTAAACTTAATTGATAAACACAATATTTGAGCTGTTCCGTGAATCTGAAGCCAATTATTCTTGGAACACACCATGATCATCCCGTCCAAGTCGCCAGCACTCACATGTGGAACAGTGCCACACCAAACAAAAACAAATCAGCCTTTCCATTAATCTTCATGGATGAAGTGTCTCAGTGCAGATAACAAGGTTCTGGTGCACACAGCATTTAAACTAACTGAAGCATCATGTGTATCTGCAGTGTGATATCTCTTTTGACTGGGGTACGGATCCAAAATTTGCCACTGATATAGAGACAACGATTTATTGATGCCTGGATTTAGGAATAATCAACTTAAGGACTAGGGTGTCAAATTTTAAAGGTAGCAAAGCCGAGGCTGCTCTGATTTACTTTAAGGCCATATGCTTGCATGCTACATTTAAGAAGTGCCACTGTGGCCTTCCACTCCAATTTTTAGGATCTTTGACCTCCCTTCCGGCTCTCTGGGATCTGCTGTCCTGTTTTGCCTGTAGATGCCAAAATATTTAGTCTGGCCTTCATAATAATGAATGTCAGACTATCAGTCCTGCTCAGTGAATAAGAAGATTTAAAGGAAGTCCTTTATCTACTTAACCACCTTTTCAATCTTAAGTCTAAATTGCCAATGTTCTCCAAAGGAGGAAGACTCCTGTGGACAAAAAGCAAACTAGATTGTATGCCACTTCTGAAAATGAGATTTGATGAATTTCAATATGATTTTCTTTTCTGCATCTACACCTCTTCTCTCAGTGCTCTAATTTCATCCCACGGGTTCCAGTACCACCTCTATGCTGATGACTCGAAAAACTACCCCCCCACTCCTGAAATTTCTATGGGAATCCAGGCCCGGGTCTCAGCCTGCCTCTCTGACATTGCTACCCGGATGACTTACCGCCATCTAAAAATAACAATACTGCTTCAAACCTCAAGTACTCCTTTTTTTTACTCTTTTCTTCCAGAGCCTCAGCGGCACCACCTACCGCTCAAAAAACTTTCATAGCAGCAAGCTTTGCGTGTCCTCTTGATACTGGCTCTTTATCATTCTTATACTAATTTAACTAAATCTTAGTGAAAGGTAGAGTTCTCAAACAAAAAAACTTCATCTATATAAGAAACTTTTACTTAGCTTAGATTGTTGCAATGATTTTCAGCAATCGGGGAGGCTAGCATCCGATATGTTTCGCACAAGGTTTTTTCAAGGATAATCCCCAGAACCATCTTTGACATCCAACTCAGCTATTTAATCATGTCAAGATAAGAATGGCTCAAGAGTCTTCAGAATTTATAGGCCATCAAAAATTAAACATGGCAGACTGAACTCCATATTTTTCCTCCTAAACCTGCGCCTCCCTTTTCTCCATTCTCTATAGTGGTGGATAACATTCTCATCCTCCCTGTCTTGTCAGCTCGCAAACTCGGGGTCATCTTTGACTTGTTGCTCTCCTTCTCCTCACATATCCAACAGATTGCCAAAACTTGTTGATTTTTTTTCTCTATAATATTGCTAAAATCTGCCTTTCCTTTCTGAGCACGTTGCCAAGCCCCTCATCCATGCTCTCATCACCTCGTGTCTGGATTACTGTAATGTGCTTCTTGTGCGTCTTCCACTAAGTCATATCTCTCTTCTTCAATCTGTTCAAAATGCTGCTGTGCACCTCATATTCCACCAGGGTACACACATCATTCCTCTCCTCAGGTCACTTCACTGGCTCCCTGTCTGTCTCAGCATACAATTCAATCTCCTCTTACTGACGTTCAGGTGTACTCACTCTGCAGCTCCTCAGTATCTCTCCTCTCATTGCTCCCTATAGTCCCCCCAGGAACTTCATTCAGAAGACAAGTCCTTCCTGTCGATACTCTTCTTCTCTACTGCCAACTTCTATCTCTGTCCCTTTTTGTCTCGCTGCGCTGCATGCCTGGAACAACTTGCCTAGCTCATTACATCAGGCTCCGTCTCTGGAAGTATTCAAATCCAAATTGATAGCCCACTTATTTAAAGCTGCATTTAAGTCCTACCAACATATCTATCTTTCATCCCCTCATTGGTCCCCTACCACCTCCAGCCCCCTCCAATTTCCTTCTTGAGCACTATGTTCAGACTCCTCTTTGTCCTATGTGATTCCACCTCATCAGCTCTCCTCTAATTCCCTACATGAACACTTGTTATGACTCCCCTTTTGTCCTGTGTGTCTGTCATAATTTGATTGTAAGCTCTTCTGAGCAGGAACCGCCTCTTACATGTATAATGTGCAATGCTGTGTTTGCCTGGTAGCGTTATAGAAATAATAAATTGTTGTTGTTGTTCAATAGTTATTGAAGTGTGATACCACTGAATTCCATGGAGGGGAATGATTCAGGAATATTAAACTTTCACTGAATCCCAACCAGGCCTTGCTGAGTCACTTACCTACCTTTAAGCTCTGTTCAAAGAAACATCTTAGTCATTCCCTCTCCCCACTCCCCCTGTACACTTGAGTATCTTTTCTTACCTTGTTTCATCTCTGTAGATTGCACTCCTACATGAATCTTCATAGCTAAGTTTAAATCTGTCCTTAAAACATCCTTTTTCTCTCAGACTTTTTAAGATGTTTGGAAAAAGCATAGTCCTTGTACTGCTGAGTAATAACAAGCTCCAAGTTTAGTCAACAGCATGACTTGAGAAAGCATTGTTCCATTAAAAGCTTTTTAACACAATTAGTACTATTATCTCTAAAAATATATTATCCCCAGCAAGCAGCTGAAATACCTCTTCCAGATTCGGGGGGGGGGGAGGGGGTTCGCTTGTTAGCGGGATAGAGTGCGCATCTCTCCTGCTGCTGGGGGGGTTTCGCTTGGCAGTGGGAGTTTTGCTTGGCAGTGGGAGTGAGTGGCATTTCTCCCTCTCTTCCGCAGCAGTGGGGGTGTTGTGTGGCAGCGGGAGAGAATGGGTATCTCTCCTGCTGCAGGGGGGAAGGCTGTTGGTTGGCAGCAGGAAAGATTGAACATCTCTCCCGCTCTTGTGTTTTGTTTTGTTTTTTTACTTTTTTTCTGTGCATGTGCCCATCACTATCACCAGCGATGGGCACATGCAAATTTAGTCTTCGCTACAGTCCACCAACCTCATTTACTTGAGCATTTTTTGGAGAATGACTCGCTGTTTTAAATTCGCTACCAGAATGGCTGTGATTGTAGCCCGGCGGTTTAACGCAGTTTTTAAAAGATTCTAGGCCTTAGTCCTTGAGGCAGGGAATTACACTAGTAGACATTGTCAGGAGCCAAAATTCTGTACAAGCAACAAACTGTAAGTTCATTTTTTTTTTTTAGCTCTGTATTAAAGAAGATTGCTTAAGGAATTAAGAGTCCAGTTTGATAATGTTCTCAGACTACAGTGCTAAAGAATTAAGCTGCTCATATTATCCGGGAGAGTCATTACAATCACCAATCCATAATCAACATTCAATTCAAGAAGTTCCTCCATCTATACTGATCTTTCTCCAAACTCTTTTCTTTCCCAGCTATGAATTTAGGTAAGGGTCTAGTGCCTTATTACTGAGGCTATGGAAAGTACGCAGTCGAATACATCCCAGAGTTAAAAAAATATTTGGGCCAATATAAGCCATGTATAGGTAACAAATAAAAGCTGAGCTGACCTGATCAATTAGAGGATTTGTAACAGTTCAGAAACACTGGGAGAAATGTGTTAGGTTTGCAACCAGACCTCATTCCCCCACCAAATAATCTGGCCAGCCAATTAAACAATTGGTTTTATAATAGGATAGAGGCCTGGATTCTCTAAACGGTGCTGTTTTTTTAGGCACTGGTAGGCACCCAAGCTCAATGAAAAATGCTGTTTAAACAATGTTTTTCACTGATATTCAAGGCACCTATGGGTGCCTAAAAAATCAGCACAGGAATCGGGCCTCCTTAGGCACATTATGGTGTGGCTAATGCTGGAAGTGACATTAGGCACCATAAAGTGCCTATGGAGGCCCGATTCACATCAAAGGTAGGCATCGGAAATGTAGGCCTGGAAAACCCTGGCCTACTTCTGAGGCCTACTTTTGCCAGAGCCATGAGTCTCTAACTGGCGCCATCACGTGATTGACATTTGATCAGCACCCGCTTTTTAAGGTGGCTGCTGACAATGGCAGTGGTTAGAGAATCTGGGCTAGAGTGTTTTGTAGTGGACAGATAAGGAGATGAAAATCTCTTAGGAGCAACTTTCAAACAATAAGGAGACACCCAAAAGATTGTATCCAGTATGAAGCCAAAATGCTTCTAGAGCTTGTTTCCCTAAATTAATCTTGTATTCCGCCTATGCGCTTGCTAATTTCCTTGTCAGGATTTCTTATGTAAACTGTGGAATGTGTCACAAGGTACTGGATCCTCGGAGTAGGTGCGAGACAGTTGTTATTATGACGCAGCAAGAAGTGCTTTGCATCGTTCTAATGAAGACGGGCAGAGCAAGCAGAAATCTCCAAAGGATTTCCTTCATTATTTTGAGGGTGGCACCTAAGATGCCACTGTGTGTATCCTCTCATCCATCTTCCCCATTTCCTGGTTTTCATACATACAAGGTGAGGCAAAAAAAAAAAGAGTATCGTATATACATTACATTAGTGATTTCTATTCCGCCGTTACCTTGGAGTTCAAGGCGGATTACAAAAAGGATCTATCTGGCCATTTCCAGAGGAATTATAGAATAGTTAGGAAGTAGTCAACTTGGTTCATAGAGATGAGGTGGTTCTTGTGGCGTTAGGTTGTTTTAGAGAGTGGGGAGGCGTTAGGTTACTCGCATATAAACCAACCCAAATATAAACCAAGGTAACCTTTTTTCCCCATAAAGGAGGAAAAATGTTGACTCAAATATAAACTGGGGGAGGGAGCGATCCAAGATGGCGTCAGGCTAGACGCGCTGAGGAGCCGCTCTGAGGACTTTCTTTTAACAATAATTTCTTAGCGGCTACATCACCTACCCGATGCCTAAACGGAGGGGCAGTAGCGCCGCTGGTGCCTCGCGGCCCACTGCCACCCCCGCGGTCGGCAATATCGGGGAACTCCTCAGACGGATGCAGGGAGCATTTTTGGCGTCGGAGGGAGGCCCGCAGAGGAGTAGCGGCGTCAGCGAGGCCGTGGTGATTCCTCCAGGATTGGAGACATCTTTGAGCCCCGATATTAGGGCGCCGCCCCCGCAGCCTCAGCTAAGTAGCTCTCCAAGGGGTAAGGGAACCCCGGATGTCGGGGCCTTGCCTTCCCCTGAGGCAAGTAGTCCAACACAGAGCCTGCTGAAAGGAGCTCTCATGGATATGAGCTCCTTTGAAGAAGCTGAGGGAAAATAATCTAAGGAGAGGCGAGTCAGCCTTCAGGGACAGTGACAAGTTAATCAACTGGACGGTGAGCACTATGACACTTCTTTACCTTTAATTTCTTTGGAAAAACCCTCAGAAGTAACTCTGGACTCACTGTGGGATCTTATGGCCGGACTAGTGAAGACCATAAGTCCCAAACTTCAGTCAATTGAGGGGAAACTGTCTCAACATTCTACCGAACTTAAAGAACTGAAAAATGAAATGACTGCCTCTAATTCCTCTGTTCAAAAGTTTGAACAGGAAATTAAATCATCTAAACAACTACAGGAAACTTAAATGAAAGACAATATAAATCTTAGGAGAAAGATGGAGAATTTGTAAAACAACTCCAGATACAATAACTTAAGATTAATTAACTTTCCTAGGCTACCATTGACACCACCTAGAGAAATGTTTAAAATATATTTTCTTGAAGTTTTGGGGGCTTTAGAAGATTCATTACCTCCTTTATCACGAGTTTATTATTTACCTAATAACATTAAATTGTTAAAAAAGTCGTCGGACCAAGGATTATTGGATGTATCGGAATTATTGGAAAAATCTGATAAAGAGGCTATAGAACCAAGTACTTTGATTGTAACAGTAGCTCTCTCTATTGATAAAGTTTGGTTGTTAAAACTATTCTTTAAAAATAGACAGAAAGAATTTATGGGTTGTAAAGTGCAGATATTTCCTGATTTATCACGAGAGACTCAAAAGCGTCGCCATGAATTTCTTATGTTGAAGCCAGGTGTTACATCTTTAGGCGCTACTTTCTATTTATGACATCCTTGTAAGTGTATAGTGCATCACTGATCAGTTAAATATGTTTTCTTTGAGCCTAATCAGTTGACTTCTTTTTTAGCGCTCTCCCGATTGGAGGCAGAAAAATCATAAGCTCTAAGATTATTGATTAATCCCAGCAATCAGCCCTCTAGCTAACTTTATATGAAAGAGTGTACATTTGTTCAATTCTTTTTCTTTTGTTTTCGCTAAGAAATCTTGGATCCAAATTTGAGGACTTGAGCATTTTAGTTTATACATGATCTAAATGTTATTGGAATGTTTTTTGCTCTATCTGGAATTGCTAATTTGCTTTCTGTACAAGTTAATTCTTGATTATATGATTTAAAAATCAATAAATATATTTAACAATAAACTGGGGGAGGGTTAATATTCAAGTGCAGTGCCTTGCCTTGCCCTGCCAGGTTCTGCACCATGTTCCTCCTCCCTCGCTGCTTTGCATCTAGCCTCCTCAATCCCTTCCTCCCTCACCTGCCTTGCCAGTCTCTGCACCCAGCCCCACTCCCTCTCTGCCAGGTTCTGTACCCTATCCCCCTTCTATCTGCTAACAAGTCCTCCACTTGTTAGCAGATAGAAGTTGTGACAGCTATTTTGAGGCCAAAGACATGACAGGGAGGAGCAAGTTGACCATCTAGATCACCAGGGATCTCTAAGGAAGGCCCAGGGGAGCCTATAGGGGGTGGGGTGGGGGGTAATGGCCTGGTTTTGGGGTTCAAGCTGTCTTATATTCAACCAGTGGTGGGCAACACTTTGAATGCCTGCTGGTGACAATAAACCCAGATACTATGTTGGGCTGTTTCCAGTGACTGGTATTAAATATCTGGGTTTTTCAACGACGGCTAGTGCATGGCCAGTTAAATTGATACTCAGACTTAACAGGTCATGGCTTAGCAGCAAAGATAGGCCTGCTTTTTGTACGGCCTTATTTGCTCACTAAGCCTGGCTGCTTAAGTTCTGAATATCTGGACTTAAGCGGTCATACCCTCAACATTGTTGACTTATTTTTCAGCAGTTAAATGCTGTTGAAAATGCCCAGTTAGCTGCTGAGATGTGAGTTAATTGGTCAGTGGCTGTTTGATCATGCTGAATATAAGCCAGTAATTGTTGGAGGGGGGGGGAAGTGAGAAGGAACTCAAAGTTCTGGCTGATATTCTGCTGGCCCCACATAAGCATCATATGTGAGTCCTAGATGACCCATATAAGATCCGGTAGCCAGCACATACCAGCATGAGCATGGCCTCAATTACTCAGGGTCAGTGACCAGACCTGGCCCAGCAATGAACATTGGGGCCAAATTCTGACTGCAGTGGTCAGAATTTTTAAAAACTGAGTATTGACCAGGTAACTTTTTTGCCTACCTGTAATTAAAATAGCCAAAATTATCTGGGTTTTTTTTGAGTAGGTGATCAGTGCCACTGCTGACCGTATAAGTACTTTTGAACATCTAGTAGTGGACTTTCATACATTTTGGGGTCATTCTTTTTAACAAACCATATACATTTGTCAAACACCACAGCTGCTTCACTGATATTTTCAATTTATTTACTTAAAGAAGCAAATCAAAATCAAAATAGCCCCAGACCTCTGCACATGACAATCTCTGATTTTAGTTTTGTCATTCCTAGTGATGACTAGTTATCTAATGTTTGCACTCCACAATGATTTGTAAAGGGTCCTTTTACTAAGCTGTGGTAAGCAGTAGTGCTGCCCAATTCAGGAAAAAAAAATTTTCGATTCGATTCAGCCTATTGAATCAATTTTTTGATTACATTTGATTTTCCTGCCCAATTGGGCAGATTTTCCAAAAATCCTGGTGGGTTTATTTTAGAGCCTTTTCAACACCTTTGCCCTCTCCTACCCACACTGGTCCTGTGGTGTAAACAAAATAAACAAACAAAAAATACTTTTCCTTTCTCTGTTAAATCCTAGCTTACGTTCGCGGTCTAACACCAGCTCTGGAAGGATACACATTTCAAATATGACATATTGTACTCACAAAATAGAAAATAAAATTATTTTTCCTACCTTTTGTTGGCTGGTCATTTTTCAAATCATGTTGGTCCCATGTTGGTCTGGTTGGCTTCTGATAAGGCTCTCCTTCTTTCTCCGTGCTTAACCTCCATCTTCCATCTCTGTCCTCCCCTTCTGTTTCCCTTTCCTCTCGCGGAGGTCTGGCATCTTTCCTTTTCTTCATCTCCATCCCCTCGCAGCTGCAGCAATGAACCCCACCATCCACAGATCCACAATCTCTCCTTTTCTCAACTACCCTTTCATCAAGCATCTCTCTTCTATGTCCCTGTCCCTATTCTCCTTTCCAGTACTGTCCCCCTTGTGTCCCTGTTCCTATGCTCCCTCCATACCCATCATATTATCTCTCCCCATATCCAGCTTCTTTTTTCTCTCTTCCGTACCTCCGATATCCCCTTCCCAGGTACAGGCTTTCTCCTACAATCTCTCCTGCCATCCTGCACCCTGCCCACCAGTATCTGTCCCTCTTGTACCCTTCCCCTTGTGGTCTTGCATTTCTCTCTCCCTCCCCATTAGTTCAGCTCCTCTGCTTTCCTCCCCCTCTTTTTGGTTAGGTTTCTTTCTTCCCTTCACCCCAGGTTTGGCATCTCTCCTCCCCTCTCTTACTCCTTCCTCCTCTTCCCTCTGCACAGGCCTGCCTCCTGCCGCGAAGGCATTCTTTCTCCTCCTCCCTCTGCACAGACCTGCTCCCCCGCCGCCAAGGCCTGCTCCCCCCAGCTTCCCCACATTTACCTTAAGCTAATACAGCAGCCTGTAGGATCGCTAGTGCTATAGCGATCCCTGCAGCTGCCGTCATCCTCAGCAGCACATTTCCTCTGCCACAATCCTGACCCTGATGTCAGACGAGGAGTGGGACCATAGCAGACAGAACGTGCTGCTGAGGACGATGAGCAGCTGCAGGGATCGCTATAGCACCAGCGATCCTCCAGCCTGCTGTATTAGCTTAAGTCGGTAAGAGCGAGGAAGCTGGGGAAACATTCAGGCTTTTCCGATTGACCCTCCCCCCTCAAGCAGGAGCAGCAGTGGACGGCCATCAAGAGGCAGTGCTGCTTTAGGTAGGCATGGGGGGAAGGTTCGGCCATTGAATCGGGAGGCTTATTTTTCTTAAAATTTAATTGATTCGAATCGGTGAATCGATTCGAATCATGAATCGAGCAGCACTAGTAAGCAGTAACATATTTTTACCACAGGTTAAAAATCACTACCATTGTGGCATGCTCAAGCATCTCGCTGTAGTTTTGGGATTGGTGTATACTTCCCACATGCTAAAAAAATAGATTTTATTTTTAAGATCTGGGGTATGTTTGGGGAGCAGAGAGTAGGTATGTACTGTGCTAATTGGTTAACATCACTGCACCCTCATTGGTTAGCACAGGATTAATGAATGAGCCCTTACTGCCTAGAATATAGGTGCTAGTGGGGAAAGGTTTGCATGGCCATTATTGGGAATAAAGCAAAATGGGGCCATAAATGGCATAATAAGGGGGGTGCAGTCCGCACTGGGCATGGTCTTTGTAAAGGATGCAGGCACCCATCCTCTCCACCCCCCAAGTGTCCAAGTTTTATTTAAAATTCGATATGCCGCTGAAAAAAATTGTCTAAGTGGTTGACATGATCATATTACAAAATTTCTAAAATTTAGGGGAGACGTAATTGAGCCAGAACAATTACAAGACTTATGGAAACAAGCAGGGGGGGCAAAATACAATGTGTAATAGGATAGAAGTACAAAAATGGTCAGTACATTAGGGGTGGGGGTGGGGGAATGCTCTTCCTTCATTCGTATCAGTCTGTGGAGTGGAGTTATATATTACAGGTGTCCTTAAATAAGAATGTTTTCAAGTTTGTTTTGAATCTGTCAGTATGGATCTCTTCACATAGGTGCAGGGGTAATGAATTCCAGAGGGTTGGTGCTGTAACAGAAAAGATCTTTTTTTTCTGATGGAGTCATAGAACATATGGCTTAGTGATAGGGTATTTAGGAGACGTTGATTACTGGAGTGGAAGATTCCAGATGAACAGGAGGGAATGAGGAGTCTGTCAATGAAAATTGGGGTGTGAGGATTTTGTTTTAAATGTAAGCAGTAGAATTTTGTATGTGATTCTATGTTTAATTGGTAGCCAGTGTGATTTTATTAATAGGGGTGTAACATGGTCAAATTTCTTAGCTTTATATATTAGTTTTATTGCTGTGCTTTGAATGATTTGTAGTCTCCTTCCCAAACCCCCTGCCATACTTGTGCACCCCTTCCCTCGTACCTCTTTAATTTTTCCTGCGTGAGCAGCATTACGAACTTGCTGCCTGTGTCAGTGTCGCCTCTCTCTGACGTCACTTCTGGGCCCCACGCCTAGGAAGTGACATCAGAGGGATAGCCACATGACATGGGCAGCAAGTTCGTGCTGTTTCTCTCGCCTGGAAAATTAAAAAGGTACGACGGGGGGAGGGAAGGAGGCGCGCATGCAGCAGGAGGTGGCAGAGAAGAGGGTGGGGGAGGGACACAAATTACCTTCACTACGCCACTTGAATGTGGCCATTTTACTGCCACACCCAAAGTAGTCTCAGTGTGTAGAAAAGACCCGTACCTGGGATAACGCTGGCCACTTTTTAGCATAGCGTAGTAAAAGGGCCCTTAAGTGTTATTATTATTGCATTGTATTTTATTATTTTGCTCTGCATTTTTCATAGAGTAATTGATCTGGAGGCACTGTGATCTAAGGCAGTGTTTCTCAACTCAGTAGCAAAATGAATACGCCTAAAGTAAATTTGCAAATAATGGGGGCAGTGTATGTAAATCAAGTTTATGCATATTCATTGTAGATATCCCGAGAACCTGACTGGCAAGGAGATACTCCAAGACCAAGTTGAGAAACACTGATCTAAAGGACTTCACTTATTTCTGCCTATGGCCAAAAGTAAAACCACACGACAATAAGAGAAAATAAAATCCAAAAAAAGTTGACAAGGGCCAGGTAGTATATTATCTAGCTCTCTGGGACAGGGACTCAATGTACATTGCTCTGGTTTAGAATGTTATATAATGCTCCAGAAAATATTCATTGAGCTGTTTTAATTGCATTGACAAACATTTCTCAGAGTTTCCTTGTACGTCTCAGACTGATGTGCAAGAAGCATTTTTTATGCCATAGTGATTATGAGCAGTCTTGCAAAATGATGCAATATAACTTCTTATAATTGGTATGGTTAAAACAATTATCACTTATTTATGCTCGCTTGTTTTACAGTAAGTATGCATTGAGATGTTTTGGTATTTAAATAATATTTTAACCAGTAAGCTGTTAAGCTTCTCTAAAACACAGGCTCCATAAACAAATCAACCCGCTGCCAAAAGAATTGTTAAATACCAACCCTGAAACAAAGCTTACTGCTTCATCTCCAGCTACGACTGTTCACCTCCTGTATAAACCTCAAAATTTGGGGAGCAGTTTTACTAAAGTCCATAAAGCAGTTAAGGCATCAGCTCCATATCTACTGTATTAACTGACAAATGTAGAATGGGGCAGGAATGGGCAGGCAAACAGTAGAGAATTACAGCTTACACTTAACAAATATGGTACCATGTGTTAACTATTATCACCACAGATAATGCAAAACTTTTCATGTCAATTCCATAGGTGGCATTAACTGCAGCCGTGTTGCAACTTGGCTGTTATGTGCTGCCAAATCGATGCAGACTCATGGGGCCGAATTCTGCAACTGGCGCTGGTCACGTGCCAATCGTATACCAGCGCCGGTTGTAGAATCGAAGCAACATGTAAAGTAGGCACCAGAAATGTAGGCCAGGTTTTTCAAGGCCTACATTTCTGACGCCTACGTTTCACTTGAATCATGCCTACAGAGGTGCTTTATGACACCTAATGCCATTTCTGGCGCTAGCCATGCCTACAGTGGTATTAGGTGTCATAAAGTGACTCTGTAGGCATGATTCTGGTGCCTACATTTTTCTTTTTAAAAGTTTTTTTTTCACTTTGTAACGGCATTTTCAACTTAAGCTAAGTGCCTAACTTAAGGCCCCGTTTATAGAATTCAGGCCATAGTGACACATGGATGTTTGAAGCTGTGTTCAGTCTTTAAGCAGATAGCTAATTGTTGATAGAGGGGGTGTAGCTGCTGGTAGTCTCATGGCAATACTGTTACAGATCTGTGGCTGCCATTTTGAACCCAGAGCCAGGCCAGGCAAGGGAAGAGGGAGAGTGCTCTTGCCTGAACCTGCTAGCTCATAATGGATGGCCCTTGGGTTAGGGTTAGTACTGCCCGATTCATGATTCGAATCGATTCACCGATTCACTTCGGGTGAATCGGTTCGAATCGATTCGTTGTTGTAAAAATTTGGCCTCCCGATTCGGTGACTGACCCTCCCCACTCGCCCCCTAAAGCAAGAGCGGCAGCGCTGCCTCTTGCTGGCCGGCTGCTGCCTCTCCTGCTTTAGGGGGCGAGGGTGGAGGGTTAGTCAGGAAGTGCTGGTGTCCAGCTTCCCCCCTGACCTTTCGCTGGTGTCCGGCTTCCCCCCTGGCCTCCCGTGCATCCATTTACCTAGTATCTGCAGCTTGCAGAGAAGATCGCCGGTGCTAGCGATCTTTGCAAGCTGCCATAGGTCTTCGGAGGTGTTTCCTCTGCCGTGATCCTGCCTCTGATGTCAAAGGAGGGGTGGAACCGCGGCAGAGGAAACAGCTCTGAAGACCTATGGCAGCTTGCAAAGATCGCTAGCACAGGCGATCTTCTCTGCAGGCTGCTGATATTAGGTAAATGGATGTGTGGGAGGCTAGAGGGAACACGCAGTCCTTCCGGGTGAGATGAGAAATGGGAGAATTAGAGCAGGCCTTTGGGGGGCAGGCCTTCAAAGGGGGGGGACAGGCCTTCAGGGGTGGTGGCACAGGCCTTCAGGGGGGACAGGCAGGCCTTCAGGGTTGGGGTGCAGGCCTTCAGGGGGGAAAGACCTTCCAGGGAGGGGGTCCCTGGTGTAGAAGTACACGGAGGTAGGGAGGGAATGGGGGATTCAAAGAGACGTGCATATGCCGGACTTTGGGGGGGGAGGAAATAATGGGTCTAAAAACAGAGGAGAGGGAGAAAGATGGTGGACAATGGGATTTAGGGAGGGAAGGAACAGAAAAGGAGAGAAGTTAAACACAAGGGATGGTGAGGAGAGGGGGGGAATAGAGATACTGGATAGGAGGGTAGTTGGGAAAAAAAAGGGAGAGATGGTGAACCCTGGGGTGGTGGGGAAGGAGGGAGAGATACTGGATGAAAGGGTAGTTGAAAAAAGGTGGATCTGGTGATGGAGATGAAAAAAAGGAAAGATGTCAGACCTCCGGGGAGGGAAGTGAAATGGAAGGGGGGACAGAGATGAAAGATGGATGGTTAGCACCGAGAAAGAAGAAAACAACAAAAGGGCAGGAGACCCTGGCAAGTAAGTTATTAGAAGACAACCAGAGCCTGGGACCAAAATGATTTGAATAATGACCAGACAACATAAGATAGAAAAAATAATTTTATTTTCTATTTTGTGATTAAAATATGTCAGATTCGAAATGTGTATCCTGCCAGAGGTGGTATTAGACCATGAATGTGAGCTAGGATTTAACAGCTTTTTTTGTTTATTTTGTTTACACCACAGTGCCAGTATGGGTAGGAGAGGGCAAAGTGGGTGAAGAGGCTATAAAAAGGGTGAAGAGGCTACCACCAGTATGTTTGAAAAAACACCCAATTGGGCAGGAAAATCGAATCGAAAAATCGATTCAATAGGCTGCATCGAAATTTTTTTTCCTGAATCGGGCAGCACTAGTTAGGGTTACCAGATTTTTGGGAATGAAAACTGCTGGGTTTTGGAAAAGTTTAAAAAGTACGGGGGTAGAATCAAACTGACGTACACGACATGAGGGGGAGGTGAGGGAAGGTAAGTTAGTAAATACATCTAGATAAAAATAAAAATAACAGGAAGGCATGTGGGGAAGGGGAAATACATTAGGGTAGGGCATGCTTCAAAAGAAGCATTTTGATTTTCTAAATTACTTAGGAGAGATATAAGAGAATTATTTGAGAGAGCTGAGATTAGAGAGTATAGGCATCTTTAAAAAGATGTACACATAATGTAACTGCATAAGCGGGACTGTATAAAATGCAGTCCTATCTCTTGTCCCTTTTACAAAGCTGCGGTAACGATGCTGTCACGGTAAATGCATCAGTGCCCACAGGACTTGAATGGCCTTCGGTGCATTTACCGTGGCAGCATCGCTACTGCAGCTTTGTAAAAGGGCTCAGAGATAGGGGCAAGTGTGGCGCAGTGGTTAAAGCTACAGCCTCAGTACCCATGTTGCGCCTTGTGACCCATTGCCCCAAGTATATTAGACAGATTGTAAGCCCACTGTGACAGATAAGGAAAAATGCTTGAGTACCTGAATAAATTCATATAAACCATTCTGAGCTCCCTTGGAAGAACAGTATAGAAAATTGAATAAATAAATAAATAATAAATAAAGGGGCCCTTTATGAGGTTCACACATTTATGTGGTATCTGACTGCATATGCCTGGATATTCTAGGCTGGTGTCCAGACATGGCCCAGCATTGAATATCTGGAGATAATTCCACCAGTGGCTAAAAAAAAAAATCCACTAATTACCGCCAGTCAAATATTTACCCCTAAAGTAGAATGAAAGAGTGGCATAGTAGTTAGAGCACTTGGTTTGATCAGGGGGTGTCTGGTTTTTATCCCATTGTGACCTTGAGCAAATCACTGAACCCGCCTTTACCAGAGGGATAGGAAATACATAGAGTACTTACATGTAACTCCCCTGGAGCTACCACTAAATAGTTTGAGCAAAAGAGAAATACCGGTACATAAATATTCACACATTCATGCTTAGAATACTAAAATGTAATATCACTATTAAGATGCTTTACTAGCAAATAGGCCCTGCGGCATAAAATGGTTAAATAATGTGTGTCAATGCACGTTAATAAATCTAGCTCATAGCCTATCAATGGTCTTTTCTCAGTACAGATATTTCTTTATTTATTCAGTTTTCTATACCGTTCTCCCAAGGGAGCTCAGAACTGTTTATATGAATTTATTCAGGTACTCAAGAATTTTTTTCCTGTTTCACAATCTATCTAATGTACCTGCAGCAATGGGGGATTAAGTGACTTGCCCAGGATGACAACAAGTAGCATGGGTTTGAACGCATCACCTCAGGGAGCTGAGGCTGTAGCTTTAACCACTGCACCACATTATCCCCATTAACACAGCACTTTTCAAAACCTAGGCATAAAAAATACTGGTAGCAAACAGGAGTTTGACTCTGCGAATCGATAGTCTGGAGCGTTGGCATCACGGCCCTGATGCACTGGCTTAAAAGCCACGAAACGATTGTCGGCCTGGCTCTTTCCTAACTAGCTAGTTTTAACTATTTTCAGGCTCCCACTTGCCAGTAATAAGTTATATGCAAAAGTTTTTTGCCAGTGATGCTTGGGTGAAAGAGAGTGGGAACACCTCTCCTTGTCTGAGGCTTTTCTTTCGCCTTAAAATACTTTTTCTGGCATTGGTGTAAATGGAGTGGTTTGTTTACTAGTACAGTAGACCCTCGCGAATTTGCAGTTCACGAATTGTCGACTCAATCATTTGCAGTATTTTCTGACTGCCCCTTCCGGTCAGAAAATACAGGGAATGACCGAGTCCATGAATCAGTCTTCTGCAAAGCCGATTCCTCCTCCTCTCTCCCCCCCCCTCCCGTCAGCCTTCTGCACAGCCAAACCGCCTGCCAGCCTAAATATTGTTGGGTTTTTTTAGCCCTCGCCACTGCCCCTGCAGCCCTCTCCTGCCTTCGATCAAAATTCACGGGTGCTCCTGGAATGGAACCCCCGCGAATTTTGGGGAAGTACTGTATATTTTCCCTCCATACCTCTTTTTTTGCTATACAAAATACTATATCATATTTTTCTGATCAGTATTGATACAATTCAAATCCATAAATGGTTGATCAGCACATAATGGGAAAACATGTGAGTACTGGAAATGATAGTTTCATTATAGTCAAATGTTTAAAAAAGAGGATACTGTACAGTAGAAAGGGGGGGGGGAGTGAGAAATAAAAAGGGAATGAGGTTTTTTTTTTTGGGGGGGGGGGGGGAGAAGGGCAGATAAACTAACAAAATAACTTCAGCTTTTGACTTAAGGAATCGTGAATGTAAACCAGGAAAAGTTTCCCTTGAAACAGCTTTGCTCCAGAACTCGAGCACATTCTGATGAAATACTTGATGATGTTAGCATTAAGTCATCGTTGGATTATATCCACTCCAAACTAGACTTACAGCCAGCTCTTTGATTTGGTTTGGGGAAATGCCTTGTGACCTGCATAACTAGAGGCAGAAGCCAAACTGACATATAGCTGGTTCCCTTCTTTCACGTAGCACAGGACCTTGTCCAAAAAAGCCTTAAGGAAAAACTACAAAGTCACAGGCTGACTGGCCACAGAATTTCGAGTTTCAGTACGTTTCATACCAGTAGACACACTGCTTACTCCCACAAAACAAAAAAGTAGAATGAAGGTGTCTACTTCTTGTAAAACTAAGACTGCAATTTTTTTCTGTGGGGAAGGAAAGGAGGTAGAGGGAAAGATGTAATTATAGGGTTTCACCATCTTGACTTCAGTGACAACCTTTTGAGAAAAGCATCACCTGATAGCTACCAACTAAAGATAGCTAACAATTTGTTGTTTTCCTCATCACTTTTTGCCTTGAAATCATCATCATCCTGCCAGTTCAGCAAAGCATCTTAATAATAATAGGAAAAGGGCTTGGGACTTGTATGCTGCAACCACATTCAAAGCAGTTTACATACAGGTACTTCATGCATTTTCCCCATCTATTTCGGTGGACTCACAGTCTATCTAATATACCTGGGACAGAGGAAGCTTAAGTGACTTGCACAGGGTCACAAGGAGCAGTGCAGGGTTTGAGCCCACAACCTCAGAGTACTGAGGCTGTAGCTCTAACCACTATACCACAGTAATAGGGCCAATACATCAAAGGGCTTACATGATTAGTGGCAGCTGCTAAACAAATGAGGTAAGCCTGCCTCCACCGCCTGCCCCAGAAGCCGCCTCTCTGCAGCAACTTTCTGTTCTCGCATAGGCAGGACTTGCAGAGAGGTGGCTTCTAGGGCAGGCGGTGGAGGCAGACTTACCTCGTTGATACTGCTGGCTGCCCGAACATTCATTTACAGCAGCCGGCCCCGTGAAGAGGTAGGTGGGGGAGTTGGGAACTAGAGAACAGCGGCAGAGAAGGGAAGGGGGCTGGAGAAACAGCATAAAGAAAGGGAGGGGACTGGAGAAATGGCATGAAGGAAGGGAGGGAGGGGAGGGGGCTGGAGAAATGGCTTGAAGGAAGGGAGAGAGGGGGCTGGAGAAACAGCATGAAGGAAGGGATGGAGGGCTGGAGAAACAGAATGGAGGGAGGGAGAGAGGGCTGGAGAAATAGCATGGCTGGAAGGAAAGAGGGGGGGAGGAGGCTGGAGAAACAGCATGAAGGAAGGGAGGTAGGGAGGGCTGGAGAAACACCATGGAGACAGGGAGAGCATAAGAACATAAGAATAGCCTTACTGGGTCAGATCAATGGTCCATTATGCCCAGTAGCCCGTTCTCACGGTGGCAAATCCAGGTCACTAATACCTGGCCAAACCCCAAAGAGTAACAGCATTCCATGTTATTAGGGGAGGGCTGAAGAAAGCATAGAGGGAGGGAGGGCTGGAGAAACAGCATGGAGGGAGGGAGAGAAGGAAGAAACAGCATGGAGGAGGCTGGAGAAACAGCATGGTGGGAGAAGCATTATGGAAAGGAGAGAGTGCTAGAGAAATGAGCATGGAGTAGGGGGGATGGGAGGGGAGAGACAGAAACAGCAGGAGAGAATGTTGGAAGGAGAGAGAGGGGCTCCTCTTTTTAGAGGACTGTCTGGGTGTCCAGAGGGATTTCCACAACTTGGCAGTTTATCCGGGTTTTGGAAGGCCTCGATCTTGGTGCTGCGCCTGGAAAGCCTCTGCACATGCACAGATGTAGACATGATGCGCGGAGGTCCTACAGATGCAGCTCCGAGCTTGGGGAAGGAGACATGAGGTTCATGTGAGGGTGGGGCTAGGGGCAGAACAGGGTAGGGCCAGGTGTCATCTTTTTCTTTTAAACCTTTACAAAATACAGAAGTGGGACCTTCCCCCCCCAATTAAACTCAGCAAGAGGAATAAAAACAGATATGCATTTTTTGTACTGAACACAAAGGAGTCCTGTGCCCAGGATCTCCTAAAATTAGCCCTCTCCCTTGCTGCTGGGGATCCTTAAGCCTTGCCAGTTGAAGACCACCTCCTCTGGTCTACCAGCCAGATATCTCCAAGCTCTGCAGCTATCAGCAGTGTCCCTGAAGTGCCACCAACTGCAGAGCTTAGAGAGTTCTGGCTAATGGACTTGAGGAAGAGGTCTTCAGCTGACAGGGCTTTGGGATTCCCTATCAGCTTAGGTATTTATACTTTGCATTTGGGCAAGAGGCAGGGAGAAAATTTGGTGCTCATTCATTTTGGGTTCAGGGCCACAGACCACCCTCCGTCTTCCTCCTCCCCTATGGTTGTCTGCTAAACCACTGAACACAGTACAAAGATCTGTGATAAACATATCCCAAATCTAACATGTTCCGGTTAATAAATTTAAAATAAAACACTTTTTCTACCTTTGTTATCTGGACATTTTATTTTTCCGTCATGTTGGTCTCATTTTATCACTTCTGCTTTCCTGTGTGTCTTCTGATAATTCTCTTTCTAGTGGTTGCTGTCCATATTCCTTTCTCCTCTCTTGATTCATTCCCTGACTACACCTGTTTGATATATTGACCTTTCCATTTTAGTTCCTCCCACTTTTTTTTTCTTTTCTTTTCTTTCACTCCATCAAATTTCACCCTTCTTTTTACTTTTCAGCTACATACCAACTTTCCATCTTCCTTTCTCATAATCTAATTCTCCCATTTCTCATCTCACTCCTTTCCCAGCCTCCTGCTTCCTTCTATCTACTCCCCATTAATATATTTCTACCACTGTACTCACCTATCTCTCACTGTTATCGCACTCATCTTCTTGTCATCCCTCTTTTGACCTCTTCCACATAGCTCCACCATTTCCAGAATCTTCCCTTCTCTCCACTCTCGTCAAACTATATCTCCCTGTCCCTTTCTCTCCATCCCCTAGCATCTTCTTATCCCACCTCTCTTCCCTCCTGCCCTCCCATGAGTCCATTTCTCCTCCTTTCTCTCCCCCCTCCCCAATGATCCAACATGTCTACCTCTCTTTTCTATTGTTCTTCCCTTTCACCCCCAGACCTAACTATTCTCCCTTTCTTTTCATCTCTAGGCCCAACTTCTTTCTCATCCAACTATCCTCCCATTCCATCTCGCTCCCTCCCTCCTTCTCTGGCCACCTTTCTCTTCCCAACTACCCTATCCTCCCATCCTATATCTTTTCCTCCCTCTCCCAGATCCAGTCTCTTCCTTTCTCTTCCCAACTATCCTCTCTTCAAGTATCTCTTTCTCCCTCCCTCCACACCACCCCACGTCCAAATAGTCTCCTTTTCTCTCCCTCCATATCATTGCCCATCATCTCTCCACATCTCCTCTGTTTCCAGGCCCCATAGGTTCTTCCACCTTAGCATATAATGCTATGCCTCCATCCAAGAGGAAACAGGAAGTTTAATAACTAGGTCGGGTCACAGGCACTGCTTCAGAATCGCTGCAAAGGTCACTGAGATGGAGAAGGTGAGGGCAGTGCTAAAAAAAGGGGGAATGCCTGCTCACAAGGGTACCCCAGAGTTGTGGGGCCCAGAGCAGTTGCCCTGTTTGCCCTTCCCTAACACTAGCCTTGATTCCAACATTTTCTCCAGTGAAATTTTAGGGGAGGGAGGAGGTTTAGAATCTCCTCCCAGAAGTAGCTCCTCTAGAAATTGACTTACTAAGATATGGTAGGTAGTTTATAAATGTAGTAAGTAAGTAAATAAATAAATAAGATTTGTTTTCCCCCTAAATTGTGCCTGTGGGCAAAGAAACTGGTAAATCAGTTCATTAAGATGTCTCTGCTAATCAGCTACAGAGTTAATAGCCTCCCTTCACAAAGCAGCAGGGGGGGGGGCTTCACCCTCTAGATAAGTTTATGTTCATGTTTATTTAAACTTTATATACCGCCTTTACTGACAAGCAGGCCAAAGCATTATACAAAATACAATAATAAAAAACCAAAATAAAAAAAGAATGCCATAATTCAAATAGAAAAGAATTAGAACACTTCAAAGAGAGTACATTCATACTATGTTAAAACAAATATATAAAATCAAGTTAACTCACTTGGATAGCCCGGGAGGCTGTCATTCCTAAAGAGTCCCGAAAGGCCTTCTGAAAAAAAAAATGGGTTTTCAACAGAATATTACATTTTTTAAAGATGTTTCTTTACAGAGTGATATTGGAAGCGCGTTCCACAATAAAGGTGCAATATAGAAAAATGATGCATCACAAGTAGATTGAAGGTGAGCACAAGATAATGGAGGAATAGAAAGACGTTCATAATTGTTTATGTGGTATAAACAATTTATGACCCTCCCTTTTTTAATAATTAACCCCTCTCTTTTATGAACGCATAGCGCAGGTTTTAGCCCAGGCAGCGGCGGTAACTGCTCTGACGCTCATCGAATTCCTATCAGCGTTGGAGCAGTTACTGCCGCTGCCGGCGCTAAAATCCACGCTATGCGTTCCTTAAAGACGAGGTAAATTAGCTAAATAAAGAGGAAACTGCTCAAAAATTGCCTTGTGAGTCAAAGTATTTTTAATTGGACATGATATTATACTGGTAACCAGTGTAACTTTATCAATATAAATGAGCTGCTAAATTTTGCAGTAGTTGTAAATGCTTCAACTGAGTGTGAGAAAATCCTGAATAAACCAAATTACAATAATCAAGTCTTGAAAACTATTAAAAAAAAAAAAAATTACGAGGGAAACTAACCCTCCTATTATGAAGTCAGGTTAGGGTTTTTTTTATCGCTGGCCACGGCGATAAAAGTTTCAACGCTCATAAAATTCCTATGAGCGTCAGAGCTTTTACTGTCGCAGCTGGCAATAAAAAACTCTAACCTGACTTCATAATGGGGGGGGGGGGGTAAGGTATTAATATCAAATAAATAATGAATTGACCAGATACATCAAAGAACTTGAAAAACCTTGCTGATAACCGATGACACTTGGGATTTAAAAGATAATTCAGAATCAAATATTACTCCCAATTATTTATATGTCTGAGCAAGTGTTATGAGAGAATCCCACAAAATGAGAGGACCAGATGGTTGAGTAAGATGGGCCAAAAGCTCCAATGGTTAGATAAGAATCTAGAATAACACCTAGGACTTTTGACATTTTAACAATCTTGAGCTTTTCTCCTGTAATTAACACCAGATCTGTATTTGGTAGTGAATTATAATTTTCAAACCAAAGCACCTTATTCTTCAGTTTATTAAGTTTAAGGAAGTTCTTCTGTGACCACATATTGTATATACTCAAATTTAAGTCGATCTGAATATAAGTCGAGACCCCCATTTCCACCCCCAAAAAGGAGGAAAAATGGTTGACTCAAATATAAGACGGGGCTTAATATTCAAGTACCATACCCTGCCACGATCTGCACCCAGTGTCCCCTCCCTCATGCCCTCCCATGCCAGGCTCTGCACTCAGCCCCCCTCCCTGCCAGATTCTACACCTAGAACTCCTCACTACTTGCCAGACTCTGCACCCTGTCCCCTCTTCCTGCCACGGTCTGCACCATGTCCCACCTTCCTACCCTGTACCCTCTTCCCCCTCTGGTGATCTAGTGATAGGCCAGGACAGGAAGGATCCTTTCCGTCTCCTGTCCTGGCCAATACTAGCAATTTTTTTTACCCCTCACGTACCTTTTCTCCTATCCCTGGTGGTCCAGCGGTGTATGGGCAATAGCGAACTTTCCGCGCTCTTGCCCTGCTCCTCTCCTTCCGATCTCATGGCTAGTGGCTAGTAGCCAGCGACGCACAGGCACGCAGGAGCAAGCTTTTAGAGCTCCCGCCCAGCCCTGCGCTTCTTGCTGAATGGCTGCCGCCAGTTCTCGTGAGTCTCGTGAATCCTACGAGAACTGGTGGCTGCCATTCATGGAGTTGTACAGGGCCGGGCAGGTGCTCGAGAAGCTTACTTCTGCGTGCCTGTGCGTCGCTGTCCACTAGCTGCTAGCTGTGAGATTGGAAGGAGAAGAGCAGGGCAAGAGCACGGAAAATTCGCTCCTGCTAATACACTACTGGACCACCACGGATGTGAGAAAAGGTACGTGGGTGAAGGGGGTAAAAAAAATTGTTTGTATCGGGAGGGATTCCTCCTGTCCCAGCCTACCAGAGGCCTGCATCAAGTCTGGGAGGGGGTTGGGTGATGACCCGAATATAGGAGAGACCCCCATTTTTGGCCCATTTTTTTGGTCCAAAAATTTCATCCTATATTCGAGTATATAGGGTAGTTAGATTTTCAATGAGCTTTGTTAGGTACTGTAATGTATCACCTGCAGGATTCTTTGACCACACAAAGAAGGAAGATATGGTCTGCATAAGAACATGTGTGAACTTGAGGAAAGGAGAAACTCTTACCCAGGGTTTTCAAATACACATTAAATAAGGACAGAGGCATCAGAACACTGCAGAAGGCCCTCCAACTTTGGGATTTCTTATTGTCCTTTCTTACCTCTTATGTTGTATTACCTAGGAATTCTGTAAACCATATTAAAACTGTTTCATGTAAGCCTAGTGCATTCAATTTTAGAAGCAAGAAAGAGTGATCCACTGCATTGAAAGCAGATGTCAAACTGCAACAGGATGTTTTGTTTACCTAGCTTAGGTAAGATTTTGCTATTCACGTTAATTCTAACTGTAAAGATTCTGTGCTATGCATAGCTCTGAAGCCACGCTGTGGGCTGTGAAATCCATTGGTTAGACATAGAAAACCAGAGAATTGTATATTGACATAGAATTCTAAAGATTTTGCAAACCATGGTATTCCTACCACTGGCCTAAAGTTTTCTACTTTAGATAGTCCAATCCCAAGGCTGTAGGTATGGGAGTCAGTGCAATGGCAGATGATATTCTTGGGAATATGCCCTTTTTTAAGCATACAGTAATCAGTCAGTCACAACAAGAAACCTGAAGGGATATGTTCCAGCATGTTAGCTGGATAGATACTCGTATCTAAGCAATAAAATTTTTTTGAGAGTCTTCTCAATATGCACTGGGGAGGGAAAGGCCTACCATTTTGAAATGGCAGGCCTATAAGCAGCATGGATTGAGCTTCCCTCCCACTCCAACTTCTCTAAAAAGGTACTAGGGGGAGGGTGATGTTCTGAGGGTAGGGGTATCGGGGGACCTTTGGTGGCAAAAGTGAGTGAGCATCCCTTCTGCCTTTTTTTGTGGGGGAAAGGGGGAGGGTAGGGGATGTTTGGGGATGCATGGCATGGGGGTGAGCCTTTGGTGGCAAGATGGCGTAGGCATCCTTCCTGCAATTTTTGTCTCGTGCGGGGTGGGGGGAGGGCAAATGGCAGGAGGTAATAGCCATCCCTCCTGCGCTAGCATGGGGGGAGGGGGATTCCCGGTGCCGCATTACTCGGGGTCGTTTGGAAGGGCCGTCATCGGGGGGAGACTTTTTTTTAATGGGGGCAGATATTGTGCATGTGTAACACGTACAGCATCTATACCCATTATAAAAAAGAAAGAAAAAAAAGGTTTCCTGCCGGAACAGCATGGCAGGAGGCTTTCCCCTGCCGACTCCGCGCATGTGTGAGAGTCGTTCTCATAGCGATTCATCAGATCAGACAGTCAGGGATTATGGCAAACATCCACGTGAATCATTTGCATGTAAACTTTTTAGTGCATCAAATAGATCTTTCTGAATCGGTCTAGTGCAGCTAATTTTCAAATTTTAAAAAATTATTTAATGGTGCTTTCAATTATCTGTGCTGACTAAGCCAATAAAGAAAATTAAGTTAGGCACCTGGATCATCTAGGTGCACTGATCTAACTTTAAGTGTCATTTATAGAATCTGGGCCTACTGCCGCCTATCTGCGAGGCTTTATGTACTCCCATGATAACTCTGCACATGCGAATTATAATGCACTAAGGGCCAGATTCTACAAACGGCGTCAGTATCAGTGGCTGCCTAAGAAACGGCCACCGATCGCACGTCAATCATGCAACGTCACCATTTGTAGAATCACACTGCATGAAAGGTAGGTGCCAGAAATGTAGGCAGGGTTTTAAAGGTCTACATTTCCAGTGCTAACCTTTCACGAGAATCACGCCTACGGAGGTGCCTTACGACACCCAACACCACGTTCGGCATTGACTACACCTACAGTGGCATTAGGTGTCATAAGGTGCCTTCGTACACAGGATGATGGCAGCCTTTATGGTGTTTTAATTGGTTTTTAATTGACACAGCCAATTAGTATGGGTCGTTTTTAGAATCGGGTCCTAACTGGATAAAGCAGGAATACCCACTCTCTGCTCATGTTACTCCCCCTCCAAAAGTGCTTTTTTAAAAAATAGATAACATAGAAACATAGAAAAAAGCAGCAGAAAAGGGCTATAGCCCACCAAGTCTGCCCATTCCAAGTATCCCCTCCCCTGAATTTACTCCCTTAAAGATCCCATGTGAGTATCCCATTTTCTCTTAAAATCCGTCACGCTGCTGGCCTTTATCACCTGGAATGGGAGTCTGTTCCAATGATCCACTACTCTTTCGGTGAAGAAGTACTTCCTGGAGTCGCCATGAAACTTCCCTCCCCTGATTTTCAGCGGATGCCCTCTGGTGGTCGAGGGTCCCATGAGCCAGAAGATATCATCTTCTGACTCGATGTGTCCCGTGATGTACTTATATGTTTCAATCATATCTCCCCGTTCTCTTCTTTCCTCAAGTGAGTACAGCCGCAATTTTTTTAAATCTTTCTTCATACGTGAGATCCTTGAGCCCCAAGACCATCCTGGTGGCCGTTCGCTGAACCGACTCGATCCTCAGCACGTCCTTTCGGTAGTGTTGTCTCCAAAACTGAACACAGTACTCCAAGTGAGGCCTCACCATGGCTCTGTACAACGGCATCATAACTTCAGGTCTCCTGCTGACGAAACCTCTGCGGATACACCCCATCATTTGTCTTGCCCTGGAGGAAGCCTTCTCCACTTGATTGGCAACCTTCATGTCCTCACTAATGATCACCCCTAGGTCGCGTTCCGCCGTGGTCCTAACCAAGGTCTCACCATTTAGTACATAAGTTCTACGCGGGTTTCTCTTACCCAGGTGAATTATCTTGCATTTTTTAGCATTGAAGCCTAGCTGCCAAGTAGTTGACCATTGTTCCAGCAACAGTAGATCGTGTGTCATATTATCAGGTAATAAGTTTTTGCCTACTATGTTGCAAAGTTTGGCGTCGTCGGCGAACAGTGATACCCTTCCTCTAAGTCCTTGCGTCATATCTCTTATGAATAAGTTAAATAGAATCGGGCCCAGGACCGAGCCCTGCGGCACTCCACTGATCACGTCCGATGCTTTGGATGGGGTACCATTCACCACCACCTTCTGAAGTCTACCGCTCAGCCAATCCCCAACCCATGTAGTTAGAGTGTCTCCTAATCCTATCGATTTCAGCTTGTTCAGTAATCTTCGATGAGGGACGCTATCAAATGCTTTACTGAAGTCCAAATATACCACGTCCAGTGACTCTCCGGCGTCCAGTTGTCTAGTAACCCAGTCAAAAAAGCTAATCAGATTAGATTGGCAGGATCTGCCCTGGGTGAACCCGTGTTGGTGTGGATCACGCAGTTTTTCTTCGTCTAGGATTGTGTCAAGATTCTGTTTGATCAGTGTTTCCATGAGTTTACACACTATAGATGTGAGACTCACTGGTCTGTAGTTTGCTGTCTCTGTCCTGCAGCCCTTTTTGTGGAGTGGGATTACGTTGGCGGTTTTCCAGTCCAAGGGGACCCTTCCTGTGCTTAGGGAAAGATTGAAAAGAACAGATAATGGTACTGCCAGGACTTCCCTTAACTCCCTGAGCATTCTGGGGTGTAGGTTATCCGGTCCAATGGCTTTGTTTACCTTGAGTCTTGATAGTTCGTCATAGACGCTACTGGGCGTAAATTCGAAATCTTGAAACGGGTCTTTCTGGTTATCTCCCGTCTGCAGCTGTGGACCAGCTCCCGGCGCTTCGCAGGTGAACACTGAACAGAAGTATTTGTTTAGTAGTTCTGCCTTCTCAGAATCTGATTCCGCAAAGTTACCGTCCGATTGCTTCAGGCGTACTATCCCATCTTTGTTTCTTTTCCTGTCACTAATATAGCTGAAGAAAGATTTATCCGCTTTCTTAATTTTCCGTGCTAGCTCTTCCTCCATTCGGAGTTTGGCTTCTCTGACTGCTGTTTTGACAGCTTTAGATCTGTCTAGATAGTCCTCTTTCGCCCCATTTCTGCCTAAATGTTTGTAGGTGATAAATGCGTCTTTTTTCTGTTTAATGCTGGTTAGTTTTAACACATTCTCTAGTTACCTTTTACCATGTACCACATTATGGGCTTAATTTCCTTTAGTAAAATGGCCTCTTGGGGGGATATAGTTTAATATAGGGCCTATCTCTTATCAATCACACTTAGGCACCTATTACAGAATCACACCTAACTTAAATCTTAGGTGCCTGTAATGTAGGTCAGGGTTTTAAAGGCCTATATTATAAGTGTCTAAGTCCTTCTCCACTCCTAAACACGCCTACTTTGGAGTTAGGCAGTGCAAGGCGCCATGTGATAGGCACCTATCTTTTGTAGAATTGCGCCTTAGATGATATCACTCAATTAAGTTTTATGGTTTTGAATTAGGAGCCTGTTAAAGCTCATAACTGAAGCAAATTTACTAATTAAGTTAGGCACCTAACTTCAGGCAGTTCTTATAGAATTTCACCCTTCATGTGCAACTGCATGGGGGGTACTAACATGGGCAAATTATGGCATGCTGTGGGTGTTTTGTGTAGCAACATGAACAACTTATAGAATAAGAACATATGAACATAAGAATAGCCTTACTGGGTCAGACCAATGGTCCATCAAGCACAGTAGTCCGTTTTCATGGTGGCCAATCCAGGTTACTAGTACCTGGCCAAAACCCAATATGTAGCAATATTCCATGCTATCAATACAGGGCAAGCAGTGGTTTTCCCCATGTCTTTCTCAATAACAGACTATGGACTTTTCCTCCAGGAACTCGTCCAAACCTTTCTTAAAACCAGCTATGCTATTCACTTTTACCACATCCCCTGGCAATGCGTTCCAGAGCTTAACTATTCTCTAAGTTTAAAAAAAAAAAAAAAAATTCCTCCTATTGGTTTTAAGAGCACTTCCCTGAAACTTCATCGAGTGTCCCCTAATCTTTGTAATTTTTGACAGAGTGAAAAATCGATCCCCTTGTACCTGTTCTACTCCACTCAGGATTTTATAGACTTCAATCATATCTCCCTCAGCTGTCTCTTTTCCAAGCTGAAGAGCCCTAACCATTTTAGTCTTTCCTCATACGAGAGGAGTTCCATCCCCTTTATCATCTTGTTCACTCTTCTTTAAACTATTTCTAGCGCAACTCTATCTTTTTTGAGATAAGGAGACCAGAAATGAACGCAATACTCCAAATGAGGTTGCACCATGGAGCGATACAGGGGCATTACAACATTCTTAGTCTTATTAACCATCCTTTTTTTAATAATTCCCAGCATCCTGTTTACTTTTTGGCTGCCGCCGCACATTGGGTGGAAGGTTTCATCGTATTGTCTACAATGATACACAGATCCTTTTCTTGGGCGCTAACCCCAAGGTGGACCCTAGCATCTGGTAACTGTGATTCAAGTTTCCAAGTTTCCAAGTTTATTAGTTTTTAATATCCCGACCATCAAGCAAATGTCTGGCCGGTTAACAATGTTTTGTAAAGGCTAAAAATTTTATAAAATGAAGTGAACGTAAATGACATAGACTAGACAAACTGGAAGGTGAGGAAAATAGGGGAAGGAGGGGAGAATTTACATAATTTAGTAAAGAAGGAGAAAGTGGGGAGAGGATAGAACGTGAGGGTTAGGGTAGCTTTGTTGAAGCAAGTACTTATTCGCGGTAAGAGGCAGAAAAAAGAGAGAGAAAGAAAAAATAAAAGAGGAAGACTTGAGAGATGAAAAAGGATGATTTAGGTTCAATCGAAAGCATCTTGAAATAAGAAAGTCTTTAAGCCAGTCTTGAATTTGATTAAATTTTGTTCGTCCCGTAAATATTGTGGGAGAGAGTTCCATAGTGTGGGTGCAGTTACAGCAAAATTGGTTTTTCGGGTGTAATAGAATTCTTTTAGAGAAGGAATAAAAAGGAGTTTTTGGTCAGTGGATCTTAACGTACGAGGGGAACATTGTTATTCTTCTCAATGTGCATCACTTTGCATTTGTCCACATTTAATTTCATCTGTCACTCTGATCCAAGATGGCGACTGAGGCACAGCTCCGTGCTTCACCGTTTGTATTATTTTACCTGCATGTTCTTTGGGACACGTTTCTATCCAGTCGAAAGACCTACTGGTTCTCCCTTGCTGTCTTGCGATGGGGAAAAGAAAAGGAACTTTGCAACTGGGACCTCTGGCAATCGGCGGCTACAGAGGCATGATATAGATGACGTTGGACGCCGGAATTACGCATTAGACTTCAGTGATGACCCAGGCTTCGGGAAGTGTGCTGAGTCCATCGGCAAACCTCAGCACTGATCAGACATCTCTGAGCCCGATTCAAAGGCAGCTTCCTCCCCAACCTGAAGGAAGTATTACAGCTGTGGACGAGGCAACTCTGTGGTCCAGTGAAGGTCGACAACTGGTGAGCCCCACAGGAGAGGTGGGGGAGAAGTCTCTAGTGAGTGAAGCCCCCACTGAAGACAGTTTACCATCAATGTCCCCCACAGCCCAAGTTGGTGAGAATATCTTATCTTTACCAGTTCAATTTGTGGAGTTAATTAAACCTGCCCAAGTCAATTTAGATGACATGTGGAAGGCAATAGTTACCATGGACTCTAACCTAAAAAAGGCAATAACTTTAGTTCATGCTGACTGTGCTACCATTAGTATTCAGGTCAATACAGATGAGATTACTCTAAAAGAGCAAAGGGAGACTATTGTGAAACATCAAGAACAAATAAATCAAATAAAAAGTTTGTTTATTTTCCAGATATTCCATTTTTTTTCTGTATATAAGATCTTTCCTTAACAATCTCAGTCTCCAAAGAAGAAATAATTTAGGAGTATTAAATTTTCCAAAATAGCCTGTAATTGCTCTGTTAGCATTAATGTGGAAGTATTTAAAAGAAATTCTGTTAATCCCAGAAGAAAATCTTCCTCCAATAATTAGAGCTCAGTAGTCAGTATCTATCTCTGAATGGGAAAAAACAGCTTTTCTCTACTCCTGGACGAGAAATAGAACAACAGAAGACTGACAAATTTGACAAATTTTTTGGAGGACTCACTTGAAATAATAACGGAGAGAACCACTCTCATTGTGACTTTTGCCCTAGAGTTTGATAGGGACTTAATTCTACGGACATACTTTAGGCACTTGGAATGATAAGTTTTTCAGTTCCACTGTACGTGTTTATCCTGATTTGTCGAAACACACAAAAAAAGAAAAGATTTTCTTAGTTATAGAACCAGAGTTTTGGCTCTGGGTGCTCAGTTTCTTATAAAATTTCCTGCAAAATGTTGTATGTCTTTAGAAGGGAAGAATTTCTTATTTTTTGATCTAAAACAATTATGTGAGTTTATTACAGCCAGAGAAGGAGGTGGAGTCACTATTGGTTCAATTATACCACCTACAGTGTAGCAAACCGGCTGTCTGGTGGTTAACTATGCCCCTGAATCTGTCTACTAGGTTAACGGCCTCTTTTATAACGCCGTGCTAGCGGCTGCCGCACGGCAACAGCTCCGAAGCCCTTTAAATCTCTATGGGCTTCAGGGCCATTAGCGCAGCGCAGCCACTAGTGCGCCTTTGTAAAAGGGGCCGTAAGTATTTGTTTTGCTTTATTTTAATTTTCTTCGTTCTTGGATCCAAAGATTGTGGACTAAATAATTAATTAATCTATTGTTTGATGTTAATTCAATTATATTTACCTTATTGGATTATTTCCAAATCCTTTCAAGTTTGTGTACTTGTTGTCATGATGAAAAATTAAAAAAAAAAATAATGTTTAAAAAAAAAAAAAGTTCATCTGCCACATGGACGCCCAGTCTTTCAATTTCCTAAGGTCCACCTGCAATTTTTCACAATCCGCATGCGTTCTAACAACTTTGAATAGCATAAGTTGCGCATATGGAATGGTGTGCCCATTTATACCTGACATTAAGGGCTCCTTTTACTAAGGTGCGCTAGCGTTTTAGCGCACGCAGATTAGTGCACGCTAACCCTGAGCTACGCGGCTAGAACTAATGCCAGCTCAATACTGGCATTAGCGTCTAGCACACGCTATTCAACGCGTTAATGCCCTAACGCAGCTTAGTAAAAGGAGCCCTAAGTTGACATAAGTGGCCGCATCTATATGTCTGCATATATGTCCACCTTATGTCTGCATTCCACAACAGCTGAGTCATGCCTGAGCACCATTATAGAACTGGTGTAAGTGTGTTTTTAAAGTGGCATCATATATGATGTCAAAGTATGCATAGAATTGCCAGAATTTGTAGTGTTTATATCCAAACATTTCAGTTTAATATTTTATACTCAACATCAACAAACCACTAACAAATGAGAAAAAAACTATAATATTTTAGCCATTTAGTTGCACAGGATGATGTGGTAAACCTCTTGACTGAATAATAAGCGTTTTACCACACTTTCTCACATAGGCCCCTATATCTCATCTGCCAGTTCAGTTGAATGTTCAAATCCCTTCTGTAAAAAGAGCATTTCAGACTTTAAAAATGGAGATTTGAACTGGGCTTCCACAGCTAGACTTAAGGCAATATATGCCATCACTTACACAGCACACAGTTGGGTGAACTTTGAAAGTAAAAAAATAGCTTCTGAGTTCGGAGATTACACAAGGTCCCTTTATGTCATAGTAACGGAGGTCAGCATTCCACAACAGGGCTGTAGGGTTACCATATGACTCCCCCCAAAAAGAGCACAAGTTGAGCCAGTCTGGGTTTCACTTCCATTGGAAATAAAACCTGGACTGACTCAATCTGTCCTCTTGGGGATAGGGTAGTCACTCAGTTTAAAATAAATAAAAATCTCATTTTATATCATGGGCCTCTTCATTTTCTTTCCGCTGGGAAACTGCTTTAGTGTTTGCTGAGAAGTGTAAAAAAACATAAGGAAACCATACAGGAAGTCCTATTTTACATTAAAAAAAAAGTCGAGATCAGAATTGAGACATCCAGCTCGGGATGTGCTCAAATTTGGTGGTATTTTAGAAAAGGATCTGCCACTCCATGTGTTTCATGCTATGCTTTAACATGCATGCTTGCCTTTCTGTCAAGTCGTGTCATACTATGTTAGTCATGCTTCATAATTCCATGTTTGCCCTGCTATGTTCTGCAATACTATGCTCACTGTGCTATGTCTCACCACACCATGTTTGTCATGTTATGTTTTGTTAACTATGTCTGCCATCTCTGTCAGACAATGCTTGCCATGCTTTCTCCTACCACACTATATCTGAAAGAGTGACCCAGGGGTTAAAGCAACAGCCCCAGCACCCTGAGCTCATGGGTTCAGACCCATGCTGCTCCTTGTGACCCTGGGCAAGTCACTTGGTTCCACATTGCCCTAGGCAGGAAGGAGTGAGCATCCCTCCTAAACTAAACTAAACTAAACTAAACCTTAAGTTTATATACCGCATCATCTCCATGGATGTTGTGGAGCTCGGCACAGTTTACAAGAACTTAAAATATAGGAAGAGAAGGAAAAAAAGGTTTACATGAACTTATATATAGAAGAGAAGAGTAAGGGGGGATAGAAAGTTACTGGGGGGCGTGTCAGGGTGGAGGGTTCTCAAGCTGGGGGAGCTAATCCAACCCTCCCCCCAGCCCACTAGACCACCAGGATTTGGGGAGAGAAGTGATTGGAAGGGTGTTGGGAGATGTCAGGGGGTACAGAGGGGGGCATGGAAGTGCGCCTCTGCCCAGGGCGCCCCCTACCCTCGCTATGCCACTGAGTACAGATATTATGCTTTAATGAATGTGATAATTGCCCGGGCTGAATATTGGCTTAATAATAATCTGATGGTCACTATGGGCCTGATTCTGGAAACGGCACCTGCCACAGTAGATGCCTGCAAAATGGGTGCTATCATGTGTCAATTACCGGTAGGTGCCATGTCCAGAATCAAGTCTATTTTTTGTACAGACTCCTTAAATGTAGGTCTATATTTAAGGTGTCTGACCCATGCCTATAGAAGCGCCTAGGCCAGACATGGGCAACTCCAGTCCTCGAGGGCCGGAATCCAATCAGGTTGTCAGGATTTCCCCAATGAATATGCATTGAAAGCAGTGCATGCAAATAGATCTCATGCATATTCATTGGGGAAATCCTGAAAACCTTATTTGATTCCGGCCCTCGAGAACCAGAGTTGTCCATGTCTGGCCTAGGCACACCTACGGATGTTTAAAGCCATTTCCAGCATAAGCCAGGTCTAGGCCGGCCTTAGGCATCCATAGGTGTGCCTAGATGCTTCCGCATGCATATTTAGCATATTTTGAGCACTTGATTTGGTTAGACAATTATTTCTTATTGCCAAAGTTTGCATTGTGCAAAAATGGAAGGATTCTATATTACCTCTGAGTTTTTCTGGCTAGATAGAATATGGCAAATACCTGACATGGAATGGCTAGTCTGACTTATGGGCACCTCTCTTACATTCTCCTCCTCCCTTCTGAGTTGAATTGTTTTAAACTTCTCTATATACTCCGTAATTATATGCTAACACATTATGCCCCTTTTATGAAGCCACGTTAGGCTTTTTTTTTATCACCGGCCGTGGCAGTATTAGCTCCGACACTCATACAATTCCTATGAGCAACGGAGCTAATACTGCCACAGCCAAAAATAATAAAGCTTAAAACAACTTTGTAAAAAAAAAAAAGGGGGGGGTATATTTATTATTTTTGAAAGTTAGTGGACTGAGGTGGAATTCTCTTTCTTTTTATCTTGCTTATCTGAAGCTCTATTGTGAATTTTTGATTTATTTGTCTCTGTCTAGTTTTCGTCTCCTTTTCTTTCTTGTTGGCTATTACCGTACTGTTGAATGTTTTAGCTGTATGTACTTGTATTTCATTGCATTGGTCTTATTACCTTTATAATAATAAAAATCATTAGAAATAAAAGAAATATACAATTTCACAGAAACTGATCATTTGTATTTAGAAAGGTACAGAGCCAGTGACAACTAAACACTGTGCCGCATAGCTCTCTCAGTCATTTAACTCAGAGGTCTGTGTGTTCATGTGTTATGCAGCATATGTAATATGGTCACATGGCAGCAACTGATGTGCTTACTGTCAAAATGTGATATACATGGAAAACATCCTTTTACATTTTCTTATTCCATTCCTTTTCAGAGGCACCCACATATGATCCTGCCACTTATAATAAGATTATGCACATTATCCTTTGATCTGATGTACCCTATAGATAAAGGCACCCTATATGTGAAGACTAAACAAAATGTTCAAATTGTGCATTTCATTACTTTTCCAATGCTCAGCACACCCTTTGATTTTTGCTGGCTATTTTCTCTTTCTAGCCACAGGATTTTTTTTTTTTTTTTTAATGGTCCCCTTGTAAGCTATTTTGCATTTCCACAGATCTGTTTCTGATCAGTGACTGCAGTCAGTCTGCATTTTGGGGGTGGCTTGTTCTGGGTTTGGAACAGGAGCGATTTCATATTCTTTTCTGAGAACACTGTTATTCTGTAAGGCAGCATTCTTTTTTTTTTCTTTTTAGCACCATCCTCTCATTGATTTGCCACATCACTGCACAATATACCCCCCCCCCCATAAAAATAAAACAGAGTTCAGCTGGAGCCAAGGCTGCCACTTCCCCTGAATCCCTCCCCTCCCCCCTTCCCCACACCAAGCTTTTCATTTTCCAAGCCCTGCAATTGCTTGGTGTGGTTTCAAGAGCAGGAGTGCCATTCTCACAAATGATGACTCTGCTGACGTCAATGGCATTCTTATCGTGCTTACTGCGACATCAGAAACCAGCCCTCAGATGCTACCCGTCTTCAGAGTGCCTGGGCTTGCAATAATCTGTGGACTGGATACATCTGATGGAAAGGAATCTGCCTCCTCATTGCTAATAAACTTGCTAAAATAAATGCATGTGTGCCGTGTCTGTGCACACTTGCCATCCAGGAGCGTATTATTTTTTTAATTTGCTAAACTAGAGTTGCTAGACATTTTTGATGAATTTTTATTGTTTGTAACCAAATTGCCTGATATAAGTTATTTGCTTGATTTAATCAAAGGTTTAATACTAAAGAGTTTGATAATCTGCCTTACAAGGATAGCTTCAAATTTAGATTTTATATTATTTGGAGCCCTCAGAGGGGAATTTGTCCGTTAAATGGGCTCTTTTGCATTTTAGGGCCTGAAAAAGCAGACAAGCATCGCATTGAAGGAAACGGAAAGCTCAATGCAGTTTTGAAAGGGACACATTTTGTTTGCACAACCATCTGCCACAAATTACTGATCAGCTGAAGATAAATTGATTCATTTCATCTATCTTTTCAGAGTTTTCACCGCACTGCACAGAGCTTCTTTCAGTTGACAGGAAAGGGTTTTTTTATGCCAATGAGGTTACTGCTCAACCACCTTTAAAACCACCATTGTGGAAATGGGAGGGCCCGTTTCTGAGGCTTTTTCCTTCTCTACACTTTTTTGTAGAGTCTGGCATTTTCATTCTTTACACCATATATGTGAAAGAGTTATGGATGATAATTGACAGCAGACAAGGCAGCAAACCCGGGCAGAAATGGCAGATCCGAGTGAAAACACACGTTACCATTTACAGAATACTGCCTAATCCCCTCTTTTACTAAGGTGCGCTACGCTTTTTGGCGCATGGTAAATATTAGCATGCATTAAACGCTAATGTGTGCATGTTATTTTTCAAATTAAGGGGATCAATAAGTACAAGGGGGCACTCAGAGAAATTGAAAGGGGAGAGGTTTAGAACAAACGCCAGGAAGTTCTTTGGTGGATACATGGAACACGCTACCAGAGGATGTGATAAACAGGAGCACGCTACAGGGGTTCAAAGAAGCTTTGGATAGGTACTTGGAAGACAAGGGGATTGAAGGGTACAGATAAGAGTAAAGGTAGATTATAGGGATGGGATTAGAGGTAAGTTACAAAATTAATCAGGGACCACTGTTCAGGCACTAGGCCTGATGGGCCGCTACGGGAGCGGACCGCTGAGCAAGATGGACCTCTGGTCTGACTCAGCGGGTGCAACTTCTTATGTTCTTATGTTCTATGGATGCATTAGCGGTTAGTGCATGCGTTGATTTAGTGTGCACTATACGCACGCTAAAATGCTTAGCGCGCCTTAGTAAAAGAGGGCCTATGTGTTTCTGCAAAAAGATCTACAAAAGGGACATAATGATGGGTGGGACATAGGCAGGTCTGCGGGGGGTTCCCTTAAGATATATGCAGTGTTATTGAACAGTAAGGATCCATGCCCAATTTGTGCGTCAGAATTTTCAGCTGGTGTAAATCCTCGTGCCCAAAGCTGTGCGTGGATCCTGGTGCGCTGTGCTGTTCTATAAAGGGCGCCTATCCTGGAACGCCTGTTATAGAATACCGTTCCGTGCCAATTTTTTTTCTGCACTAAATTTTGAACGCCGCTTACTGAATCCAGCCACACGTGCACAAGACAGAATGGAATGCATATCTTAAGACAATAAAAGTGACAGCACACGGCTGCATCTGTTCTGCACATAAATTTTGTTCTGTTCATCAACAGGAGCCTCACAGCAGTCACTTTTTGAGACGTGTACAATGAAGCTAATCTTGATGCAGAACTTTTGAGCTCATATGTACAGCTATCTTTCATTGATTAGTGCCCAAATTCTGCACATTTTGAACTTGCAGCTCAGCTTATCATATTACCATGAAATGTCTCATGAATCTCGTGATATAAGCCATGCTTTCAGCCATCAGCGTGTGGCTGTTCTGGGTAGCTCTGCATTAACCCCTCTGTGAGGAGCTTTAAAACACAGAGCATGAGGTACGGGTCGACCACTAGGCAGTTAATGTTGGAAGTCTGGCTTCCTTATGGCTGCGGATAGCAAGCAACACAGGAGAACGTGGACAGCATCATTTGTCACTGGTGGCACTCACCTGGTTTCAACTGTAGCTTTTGAAAGTTCACTGGAATTTATTGGGCATCATAACAACAGAAAAATAAACACATGGAGGGACATTATCAAAAAAAGCGTCTAAGTCCCCTTTTGGCCTAAGTCCTTAAACGTTCAAAGCAGAAGCAGGGAAAGTGCCCATAACCAAACCAAACGTCCTTGTTTTGATTATGGCCTTCCTCTGCCTAAACACCCAATCACCACTACGTCTAAAAGTACACCCACACGACGTCTACACTTTTCAGCCATAATGAAACAAAAAAATGCCTAAGCCACAAACGTCCAACAGAAGGGCTTTTAGGCGAAGGAGGAGCCAGTCCTTCGCCTAAAAGCTGGATTCTGTAACCGGTGTCTGTCAAAAACAACACCGGTTACAGAACCCCCCCCCCCACACACACACAGACAACGATCCAGGCAGGAGGGTGCCCAAGCCCTCCTGCCATGTCGAACCGCGACCCCCTCCCGACAACATTGGGGCAAGAGGGAGCCCAAGCCCTCCTGGCCCCAGCGACCACCACCCCCCCCCGGCATCTCGATCGGGCCAGGAGGGAGCCCAAGCCCTCCTGGCTCCAGCGACCCCCCCCCCCACATCTCGATTGGGCCAGGAGGGAGCCCAAGCCCTCCTGGCCCCAGCGACCACCCCCCGCTACTTGAATGGGCCAGGAGGGAGCCCAAACTCTCCTGGCCCCGGAAACCCCCCCCCCCCGCCGCTACTTGAATGGGCCAGGAGGGAGCCCAAATCCTCCTGGCCCCGGCGACCCCCAACCCCCCACTACAATACAGGCAGGAGGGATCCCAGGCCCTCCTGCCCTCGATGGAACGCCCTCCCCCCAACGATCGGCCCCCCCAGAACCCCCGATCGCCCCCCCCTCCCGCCGACATACTCGAAAGGGTCCAGAGAAGAGCGACAAAAATAGTTAAGGGGCTGGAGGAGTTGCCGTACAATGAGAGGCTAGAGAAACTGGGCCTCTTCTCCCTTGAAAAGAGAAGACTGAGAGGGAAGATGATCGAAACATTCAAGATATTGAAGGGTATTGACTTAGTAGAGAAATAGATTGTTCACCCTCTCCAAGGTAAAGAGAACGAGAGGGCACTCGCTAAAGTTAAAAGGGAATAGATTCCATACAAATATAAGGAAATTCTTCTTCACCCAGAGAGTGGTAGAAATCTGGAACGCTCTTCCAGAGGCTGTTATAGGGGAAAGCACCCTCCAGGGATTCAAGAAAAGGTTAGATAAGTTTCTGCTGAACCGGAACATATGCAGGTAAGGCTAGACTCAAATAGGGCACTGGTCTTTCACCTAAGGGCTGCTGCGTGAGTGGACTGCTGGGCATGAAGGATCACTGGTCTGACCAGCAGCGGCAAATCTTATGTTCAGTGAAATGCCCAGACAAAAAAATGAGTTTTTAATAACTTCCTGAACCTCAACACATTCTCACAAAAACATAAAGTTCCCGGAATAATAATAACTTTATTTTTATATACCGCAATACCACAAACAGTTCAAAGTGGTTTCCAAAAAAAGAGTCTGCATACAAACAGCGATGTTACAAGAAATAATTCAAAATACATTGATAAAAATGTAAGATTATACAAATTTATCAGAGATAAGTTTTTACTGTATTTTTTAAAAGTTTGGTAAGAAAATGCATTTGAGATAAGTTTACTTAGGCATTTAATCCATTAACTGCTTGAAATGATAGCGTCTTATCTAGAAACCATTCCACAGAACCAGACATGCCTCTGAAAAAGAGGATTTTGTTGTATTTACATAATGTAATTCTCCTCTTATTCTCACATCCAGCAGCACACATTTTTTCAAATCTCAATGTATATATTTGCAGAAATATCTGGGCAGATTATCATAGTTTCCTTGATGGACCAATTTAAGAATCTTGTAATATATATGAAATTGTATTGGAAACCAATGAAGCTTCTTTAATATGGGGAATATATGATCAAAACATGACATCTCCATCAACATATGAGCAGCAGACTTCTGTACAACCTGCAAAGCTCATACCATAGTAGCTGTCATACCCACATATAAAGTATTACAATAATCTAATTTTGACAGCACCATATTACATTACATTACATTACGGATTTCTATTCCGCCTATACCTTGCAGTTCAAGGCGGATTACAAAAGATTTGACTGGACATTTCCAGAGATGATCACATTACAGAGGATTTTACTGGACATTTTCCAGTGAGGATACAAATTATTTTTTTTTTTTTTTTTTTTTTTTCTTGGGGATCTTATGGGTTGGATAGAAAACTGAACAGTGCCTAGCAGTGTGATATTAGCAAATGGAAATGGAACACAGTTAGAGTAGGCAAGATTACAATCTTTTTATGGTCTGTTTATATGAAGGGTGATTAGGTGTGATATTTGGGGGAGGATTGTCTGGTGGTAGATGAGTTCAGTCGAGGTAGGTGAATTTTCTGGAGGTAGGTGAACTTGGCTGGAGGTAGGTGAAGTGGTTTAAGGTTTTTGGATGAATTTTTTAAAAAGCAGGGTTTTGATTTCTTTTTTTTTTTTTTTGCCATATTCTGTAATACTTCCCAAAAATCACAGCCAGTAAGTACTGTTCTCAACTGAGCCAACATTCTCAAAGCAAAATATGCCATCATTGTCAATTTCGCATCAAGTATTATACCCAATAACATAATTTCCTTTTTCACTATAATCAAATGATCCTTTACATGTAAACTCTCAGGCCAAAAGTGCTCATTTGCATTTCTCAGGTATTTATCTGTCCAGCGGCAATCAGCATTTCTTTAAACCCTGGCCATTACCACCTAAATTCGAACCCAATACACAGTGCCAACTCCTATTCAGGTACTAGCACTGATACACAATCGTTGCCCCAATTGTTTGGCTTTGCCCAGAAGTTATCCTGGTATGGAAAATTCATTGCTGTACCCAGTTAGCTAAGTGGACACGGGACAGCATTATATGTGGTCCAATATACCCATTAGCTATCCAGACCCTAGCACTGAATATCTGCAGTGCCTAGATAGCTCCACCTCTATCCTGACTCCACCCCCAGAGAGCCCCAGCAGTAACTGGACAGTACCATGGCAGTCAGAGCAGATGATCAATGACACTATCTAGTTTATTATCACTGAATGTCTTGCTCCAGGGTACGCCAGCACAATTTAACAAGGCAGGAACTTCTGACCAATTAAAGTTAAAAAAAACCCCATAAACATACAGGTAGGTCTGTGTACCACATATGGCAATCCGGTTTTAGGATATGCTGGAAAGGGCTTCAACAGCAAATCCAGTGGCTGGAATGGGAAGACAGTGCCACATAAAACGGATTCAGATAGGTTGGAGTGGTCTTGATGGCAACTCCAGTAGTTGGCAAAAGGAAAAAAAAACAGAGTCTCCACAGGAATAGTCCCCCCCCCCAAAAAAAAAAGGCATCCCAAAAGATGCTTCAACCTGGGAAATGAAGAGAACTGAAGATCATCAACAACTTAAGCTAAGTCTTTATTGGTGTTAAACAAAATGACCAGTCTTAGTTGGTACAATCCAAAAAAGACCAACTAAGACTGGTCATTTTGTATAACACCAATAAAGACTTAGTTCAAGTTATTGATAACCTCCATTCATTCCCTCAGTTGAAGCATCTTTTGGAACTCCATTTTTTTGTTTTTTTTGCTTGACTCCAGTAGTTGGAACATAAGGATAGTTCAGGGCAGTTGTGTCCCGGAAATGCTAAAGAAAGACGATCAAGCATTTTATATCAGATTTGTGGTTGGTTTAATCATAAATTAATAAGTGTGACTGTTGGGCAGACTGGATGGACTGATACCCTGTCATTTACTATGTAATCCCTTCATTTCTACCAGAGACATTGGAGGGTTAAGTGACTTCTTCCATTTGTGGGATTCCATGGTTCTCAGCCCGCTTCACTAACCACTAGGCCTGGTGGTTGCTTCTTCCCTTTCCAACAATGTGCATAGATATAAGGATGACAGACTACATACTTTACATGATTTACTTCCATAACTCCACCCTAGGAGAGCTTCTGCTGAATGTAGATAAAAGTACCTGGATCATGAAGCATACTCCCCCCCCCCCCCCCACTTACGTTTGCCTGCAGAGAGGGTGGACAATTTAAAACCATCAGGTCACAAGGCTAAATAGTTATTTACCTGCATAAATGGTCTTTGAAAATGTTCAAAAGGAGTTATCCATGGTAGCTCCATGGATAACTCCTACTCACCTAGTTCAGTCTGGATTTTCGGTAGCACGTAACGGATAGTGGCATTGAATATCCTTTCTGACCCCAATGGCACTATCCAGTTAGTGTCAGGATAGTCCGAGGGGGAGGAGAGGGAGAGTCAGTGTGAAGCCAAGAGTTATTCAGGCACCACCAATGTTCATTGTTGGAGCATGTCCTAATTTAATTAGGTAGATATCGAGATATCACCTTCTGAATATCAGTAGTGACTGGGTAAACTCCTAGTGGTTGCCCCAGTCTCTGATAGTCTGGATAGAGACTGATAAAAAAGATTTGGATAAATTCCTAAAAGGGAAGTCCATAGGCCATTATTGAGATGGTTTGGGGAAATCCACTTCTTATTTCTAGGATAAGCAGCATAAAATCTGTTTTACTACTTAGGATCTAGCTAGGTACTTGGAACCTGGGTTGGCCACTGTTGGAAACATAATATTGGGCTTAATGGACCTTCAGTCTGTACCAGTATGGCAATTCTTATGTTTCTTACTTTTCTTATCTAATTTAGCCAATCACATCCAGTGTTTAGAAAAATATTGACTGCCACTGACCGAATACTGCCCCTATGCGGAAACATGTTTTATATATGGACAATGGTTATTTAAAAAAATCACACATATATGTATAAAAAGTGGTTCATAGTCAAATGAGTGCAAGACAAATGCATGTAGTCAAATACGCGCAGACAACTGCGTGCAGGACAATTAAGTGCAGGACATTTGCGTGCAGCTGTAGAACACACAAGACAGGCGCGTGCAGACAAACGTGAGCAGGTCTACATCACGCTAGACAAAATGCGCACAGGACTATTACGCGTAAGACAAACGCATGCAGGAGAAACGCGTGGGAATGGGGCACAGATATATGCTTGCTCACAGGCAAAAAAAGATTGTTTTCAATATTTTTTTATATTGTGTTTCCAAGCTCCTAGTGCAACCTTTCTTGTTCTTCTTATGTTCCCAGTGTCTCTTTCCAATGCCCATAGTACCCCTTTCTCCTGCTACCTGTGTGCCTGTCTGCCCCCAAGCTGACCTCCCTCCCCCTCTCCTCTCCCGGTCCTTCTGTCTCCTTCCCTGTCGCCTGTTCTCTGCAATAAGATTGGATCATGAATTTAGGTTTTGATCCACCCTAATGGCAAAGAAGGGGCGTATATAAAATGATATAACACCTTTGTCTTACTTATATTATGAGTTTGTCCTACTTATATTGAGTGTACTCTTGCAACCCATCTGCATGAGATGCAGATACTTCAACACCAATACAACTAACCAGTCCACCTACTTGAGGATGTAGCATTCATTAACTTACCTTATTTACTTTCCTTTTTGGTTTGCCATCCTTACTCACTTTTTTGTTTTTTTCTTTTCCATGCAGGATACCAGGACTCATCCCATTACTTTACATACCTTTGTCTTTAATAATGAGATCTTTGTTTGGGAATCTTATTTAATAAAGGTGATTTAATATAATTGCAATTGCAATGGATGCACTCAATTGACCCAGCGATGCACCTGTTTTCAGTTCTTATAAAAAGCGCGTACGTAACCACAGAAACTAAAATGCACCCACGTGACCCATCACGTACATAACCATAGTAACGAAAAATGCACTCACTTAACCCAGGGTAACGTTGCAACATGTTCCTTTATGTCATACGCGTCTTTCGTGTGTAAACGTAAGATGTGCGTACGTCATGTGTATATTTCTGATGCGCATACACCATTTATATCACGTGTGATTGTCTCATGCAATTTTTGTCCTATGCGTGATTGTCTTGCGCTCATTTGTCCTGTATGTGATAGTCTCGTGTGCACTTGTCCTGTGCGCATTTGTCTTGATCATAATTGTTTCATGCACATTTGTCCTGAGCAGAAATGTCTGCACGCATTTTTCTTGTGCGTATTTGACTTGTCACCATAAAAAGTAGACATACAGCAACATGGCTCTGAGCGTCACATGATGTATGCACGGGTGTTCCCAGGGGCAGAATTGCACACACACTCACACTTCACATACCTAAAAAACACACAAGCACGCCTGCCTTAGAACAAGTGTAAATTTGTATGGAAAAATGTGGAGCTGTTTCTTGAAGTCTCCTTTATAAAACAAGCATTTTTTTAGTTTGTTTTTGTTATGGGAGTTATATTGTCAAGAGTTTGTGCTCTTTGAAAAGAGTGTGTACTTTTCACAAAAAAAAATGTCCCTTTCCTAAATAGTACACACTATTAACACCAAGTAAAATAAAACAAAACCATTAATTTTGTATGTGTGTGTTTTGGGGGTGGGGGTCTGCTCATTTTTATGCATACTGTAGCACAGGGGTGCCCAAATGGTCAATCGCGATTGACCAGTAGATCGCGAAGGCAACACAAGTCAATCGCGTTGCCTTTGCGATCTTGTTCTTCCTGCATTCCCGAGCCAGGCCAGGCGTGTACAAGCGCCAGACCCATACACCTTCACCTCCAACGTCAATTTTGAAGTTGGAAAGGAAGTTCTGAGTCAGCCAATCGCTGCCTGGCTGGCCTGGAACTTCCTCTCCGACATTAGAATTGATGTCGGGGGTGGGTGGGTGGGTGGGGAGGCTTGTACGCGGCAGGCCAGGCTTGAGGAGGCAGGGAGAAATCGGTGTTGTGGCTTGGGGGGGGGGGCAGGGAGAGAGAAAGAATCATGGAAGTGGAGAAATCAGCGCAATGGCTTGGGGGGCAGAGGGAGAGAGAAAGAAAGACACAGGCAGGGGAGAGAGAAAGAAAGACAGAAATAAAGAGGGGGCAGGGGGAGAAAGAAAGAAAGACAGGCAGGCAGGGGGAGAGAAAAAGACAGAAGTAAAGAGGGGGAAGGGGAGAGAGAAAGAAAGAGATACAGAAAGAAAAGGGGAGGGGCAGAAAGAAAGAAATATTGGATTTACAGAAGAAGGAAGTGCAACTAGAGACTCATGAAATCGCCAGACAAAAAGGTAGGAAAAATGATTTTATTTTCAATTTAGTGATCAAAATGTGTCCATTTTGAGAATTTATATCTGCTGTATATATTTTGCACTATGGGCCCCTTTTACTAAACCGCGATAGTGGTTTTTAGCACAAGGAGCCTATGAGCATCGGGAGCTGTGAGGGGCATTCTGCGTAGCTCCCTGCGCTAAAAAACGCTATCGCGGTTTGGTAAAAGGGGAGGGGGTATATTTGTCTACTTTGTATAGTTGTTACTGAGGTGACATTGCATATTTTAAAGTCATCTACCTTGACCTCTGAAAAAAAAACCAAATACAAATGATAATTAACATTTTCTCTGCGTACAGTGTGCTTTGTGTTTTAAATAATTTTATTGTTGGTAGTTTATTTTGACTTGGTCATTTTAAAAGTATCTCGCAAGCCAAAAAAGTGTGGGCACCCCTGCTGTAGCAGGTCATGCTTATCCAGTCTTACCCTAGCTGAGGTAATATTCAAGCACATTTTCTGACCTCATGTGCAACTTTCTTCAAATTAGTCCCCTTATTTTTAAACTCTTATTACTCTGTCTTATCTATCTTTATGTTTTATCTTTGCTTACATAAATACAGTGTACCAATCTGGGACTACTAGGCAATAATGATTAAAAAAAACCAAACAGTTGGTGACTTTATATAGCTTATAATAGACTTTTAGAGAAAAAAAGAGACTTTTGAAAGGACTTTTGAAAATTCTACGTAACCCTTTATTCCATCAATACTATCTCTACCAGGGTTGAGCCCCCACAGGAAAAAGTGAAGAATCTCACACCAGCATATTAAAACTATCCAATCAATTCCACATTGCCATAACAATTGCACATTTCTTGCTCCAACCGGTTTTACCCTCCACAAGCTTCTGCTGGGAGCAGAAAGGTGTCACAAACTGCAACAGCTCCCACCCCTGATACAGAGACAATGTTTCATAAAACAGTTCTTTTAAGCTTTTTCATAAAGCCTGTTATAAGCTATATAATAAGGACACCACTTGTGGGTTTTGGTTGGGGTTTTTTTTTTTTACTCTATTTGCTTACACCCTATGCTGTCTATTAAAATGTGTTATTGAATATTGTGTTGACATTATAATGTGGCTTATAATGTCACACCTCAAATTGTTATTAGAATACTCATATTTTTACTGATGTACGTCTATTGCTTCTGTTTGACTTATTCTTGTTGTACACCTCATTGAATGATTTTCTTCAAAAAGGCGGTAAATAAATCATAATAAATAAGTGCAAAAATTTGCCAGTGACATAAAACCAACATGGGCAGTGTTGTTTCAAATGAATGTGCATCCCTACAATGTTTCTATGAGGCCACCAGGCCCAACATTTATCGAATGGTGAAACTGTGCCTGCAGGCCTTGTGCATATTTTGAAGACTGCCCCACATAAGTACACGAACGATGTAAATTATATCTGTTACACTAGGATAGTGTATGGCATTACAGAGTGTCCAATCTGACCAGCTATTTCATATTTTGTTTTATTGAAAGCTTCTATACCGCTACTAATGACTGGGTAGTCAATTCAGAGCGGTTTACATGAGCTTCTACAATGGTGTTACAAAATACATGAGCTTCAGGTAGAGAATGACACTGTGACAAAATTCATCACCATTCCCGTCCCTGTGGATAACTATGGGAAACAATCCCGTGTCATTCTTTAGTGTCTATCTCAACCTTAGTCCTTCTACACCAGAATTCTTCAATGCAAGGCTTGAGGGTCAGTGGTTGTGCCCTTTCATATTCAGATTCTTCCTTTCTCCTTAAAGAATGACATGGAGATGGTTTCCTGCAGTTATCCATGGGGACGGGAATGGTGATGAATTTTGTCACTGTGTCATTCTCTACTTCAGAGCTTCAGTTATGGTGTTACAATACATGAGCTATAACCCTTTGCTTATTCATCAGAAGCAGTGATAAGATCCAACAATTATTCTATCAGAGGACAATTTTATCAAGGAGCTTAGGTTAATTAGGGTAAAGTAACAGTTTTATAAAAACACATGGGTCTCTTTAAAGTTAACTCTAGAACTGTGCACCCCTTTTATGTCACAACAATTAAAACAAATGGAGAAACCAGAGTAATCAAACAAACCACAAATACAATATCTCCTCCAGTTCTAAATGCTGAGTATGACTACCATATTGACTTCTACCCAAATCATACTTAAATCGTTTTTAAAGGAGGCATAGGTGCCTACTACCTATGGAGAATTCAGGAAACGCCTGAAAACACATCTATTCCTGAAATACTTAGGAAACCAACCTATTCAATCTTAGTCCTTAACAACCGAGCGCAAGATCCACCTGTTGCTAAATCTGTACTTTGTTTGTTCATCCAATCTGTAACTTTGTTTATTCACTCAATCTGTAACATTTCTAATCATTGTAAACCGCATAGAACTTCACAGTCCTGCGGTATATAAACTGTTATTATTATTATTATTATTATTAAAAGGCCTCAGAAGCTACGAAGAGCAAACCTCTTCTATGGCTATGGAGGGAAGATCTGCACACGCTAACCCCCCTCCCCCTTTTTATGTGCCACTTGTGTGCAGGAAATCACTCTTCGAGTCCACCTTTGAGTTCCAGGGCCCCAAAATTTGGAGCTACTTCCTGACCTGGTCAATTTAGGAAGGCACTAAAACACATCTATTCACACTATATTCCGGGACTTAAGTTCTATACTCCTGATGTTCTTGTCTTAAACCTTATTAATTTTATGTAAGCCACAATGATTCCTAGTAAACAATTGAGGGGTATAAGAACAATATGGAATGATATAAATGATATAAATGCAAAAGTGCCACAATACTGGCACTTTTGCAGGTAAGTAGCAGCAAAGCAATTAAGCACTGTTCTGTAAGGGTACATATAAGCAGTACAGTTTAGAAATACAAGAGGGCATTTCACATGAATTTAAATAAAGATAAAATTAAATTTCTAATAATCGGCACAACTGAATATCTACATTCCAATATTTCTTTTCAATTAGATAACATACATTATCTTGTTCCATATTTAATAATATTAGGCATAATAATTGATGACCGATTATCAATGGAACCACAAATAAATTATTTTCATAAAGAAATTATTTTTACCTTACAGAACAATTTAGACTAGTGATGCAGTCCTGGTTATTGTCCCAACTAGATTATTGTAACATTGGAATGTTGCTACTATTTGGATTTCTGCCAGATACTTGTCTCCTGGATTGACCACTGTTAGCCTGACCCAATATGGCTATTGTTATTTTATTTTGTTTATATAGGCTATGCTAAATCATTACTGAAATGGTTACAAACAATTCGGAACAATTCGATCAGGCTCATTTATCATTCAAGTAAATATAAGAAAACAAGAATAGCCTTACTATTCAATGGTCCATCTTGCCCAGTAGCCCATCCTCATGGTAGCCAATCTAGGTCACTAGTACCTGGCCAAAAAACTAAAAAGTAGCAACATTCCATGCTACCAACCCCAATAGCCTGTCCTCATGGTGGCCAATTCAGGTCACTAGTACTTGGAAAAACCCAAATAGTAGCAACATTCTATACTGGTTGCAGAAGAAAGCAAAGGTCTTATATAAATTATATTGTATGATCTTTAAGATCACTAATGGTCAAGCATCTAATTATATTTATGATCTGATTAATCATTTTTCTGGTTTCAATAGATGTTCAACTAGAAAGTATTTATCATTACAATTCCCAAGTCCTAAAGGAATTAAACATAAGATATAACATCATTTTCCCCTTATCAAGTGACAAAGGTTTGGAATGTATTACCAGCTCCCACTCTCCACTGCCCCCCCCCCCCCAGCACCTTCCAACTCAAAATATAAATACTTTAGCTAACGAGGATCCCCAAGGTCTGTCAGCTGACAATTTTCTCTAAAGGCGGCCAGAACTCCTTATTACCAAGCTTGGCGGGCAGTAGCAACATCCCTGAGCTTGGCTATTTCCCCCCTCCCCCATAAAAGGGTCTTTAGTGATCAGAAAAACTGACTGGTGTTACCCACAGGTCTGCCTGTTTTTTTTGTTTTTTTTCAATGTCACAGATATTTTTAATGTGTTGCCATAAAAAAAGAAAAAAGTCCCTCACCACTGATGACGGCCCTCCCCGATGAACATGACACCAGGAATCTACCCCCCCAAAAAGAAAATTGGCAGGAGGGATGCCAAAGGAGGCTCCCCCAAACTATATCCCTCTTTCCCCATGCATTTCCCCTCCTTCCCACAAGCATGTATAACATTTATCCCTCACTTGCATCCACCATGCAGCAGCTCTCCCTTCCTCCCACAAACATGTCCAACATTGCCCCAATGTGCATCTCTCTCATCCAAACTCCCCCTTGTCTTTCTCCCTCTTTCTCCTTTTCCTCCGTCTGTCCAACAATCCTCCCTTTCTCTTTCCTTCCTCCTTTCCTATTGCCTGGTCTGGAGTAAGCAAGCTGGGATCAACTAGGGAGGCTGCTGCAGTCCTGCAGCTCCCTCCCTCTCTGTTTCCCTTAGCAGTGACAGCGATTGCTACCTGCACCTGATTCCAAAGCCTTCTTTCTACCACGTTTCACTTGGGCTGAATAAGAAGTTACATCACTAAAGAAATCTATTGTAGTGGCATTTAATTTTCACTAGGATGACTACGATAAAATGAAGAAAATGATTTTTACAAAAGCTAAAAGGGTCTGTGGTATAGGTCAGAAGTGTAAACCAGATGTGGATGTTGTTTAAAAATACCATCATGGAAGCCCAGACCAGATGTATTCCATGTATTAAAAAAGGTGGAAAGAAAAAAAAACCCCGAGAGTCGACATGATTAAAATGTGATGTGAAAGAGGCTATTACAGCCAAGAAAACATCCTTTAAAGTATGGAAAAAGGATCCCAATGAAGAAAATAAGAAGAGACATAAGTACTGGCAAATTAGATGCAAAATATTGATAAAGAATGCTAAATAATAATAAGAACAACTTGCCAAAGAGACAAAAACTCATAGTAACAATTTTATTAGGTACATCAAAAGCAGAAAACCTGTGAGGGAATTTGTAGGACTGATCAAGGAGTAAAAGGTGCGCTCAGGGAGGATAAGGCCATAGCGGAGAGACAAATGAATTCTTTGCTTCACTCTTTATGGAAAAAGATGTAAGAAATCTTCCAGAGCCAGAAATGGTTTTCAAGGGTGATGAGGTAGAGGAATTGAAAGAAATCTTAATGAACCTAGAAGACGTACTAAGCCAAATCGACAAATTAAAGAGTGATAAATCACCTGGACCAGATGTCCCAGAGTTCTGAAAGAACTCAAACATGAAACGCTGACCTGTTGTTAATGATCTGTAATCTGTCGCTAAAATTGTCTGTAGTACCTGAAGATTGGAGGGTGTCTAATGTTACGCCGATTTTTAAAAAGGGTTCTAGGGGAGATCTGGGGAATTACAAACCAGTAAGTCTAACCTCAGTGCTGGGCAAAATAGTGGAAACAATTATAAAAAATACAATTGTGGAACATGTAGACAAACATGATTTAATGAGACAGAGTCAGCATGGGTTCAACCGAGTTAGGTCTTGACTCACCAATTTGCTTGACTTCGTTGAAGGTGTGAATAAACATGTGGATAAAGGTAAGCCAGTTGATGTAGTGTATCTAGATTTCCAGAAAGCTTTTGATAAAGTTCCTCATGAGAGACTCCTGAAAAAATTAAAGAGTCATGGGATAGGAGGCAATGTTCAATTATGGATTAGAAATTGGTTATGAGACAGAAAATAAAGGGTAGGGTTAAATGGCCATTTTTCTCAATGAGGAGGGTAAATAGTGGTGTGCCCCAGGGATCTGTACTAGGACTGGTGCTATTTAACTTATTTATAAATGATCTGGAAATTGGAATTATGAGTGAGGTGATTACATTTTCAGACTGTTCATAGTTGTTAAAACGCATGCGGACTGTGAAAAACAGTAGGAGCATGGACAGAGTTTGGGTGTGGTGTGAGCAGAGAGGGCATGATGTGGGCAGAGAGTGGGTGTGGTTTAACCTGGAAGTGAACACTGATTGTTCGATCCTTATCTTGACAGCTGTCAATCATTTTGACATGAGGTGTACCCATTATATTACTCATATAGACCCATATTCAATAAACAGCGCTCTACCGGTGCCTCATTTAAGTGGCAAAGCAGTTTAAAAACTAGATTGCATTGATGGGGGTGTCTCAGAAGGCCTAATGTTGAAGGAGGTGTGGCTAATACCAGAAATAAGCTTAGGCATCCTTAGGCACCTCCGTAGATGCGACTCATGTCAAAAATAGGCCCCAGAAATGCAGGCTTCAAAAACCCTGGCCTACATTTCTGGTGCATATGTTTGAGGTAGCCGAGATTCTACAAATGGTGCAATTACGTGATTGACACATGATTGGCAGCTGTTTATTAGGTGGCCGTCAATATAGATGCAGTTTGTAGCATCCAGCCCATAGTAGAGAGCACCTTCCTGTATCCTAGGTTACATATGCCAAACCCCAAATCAAACCATGCTGCCATGGTAACATGTTACATATTTTTCCATACCCTAGCCTTCCTAGACCTCATCCAAACCATTGTTACTTTACAGGAAGAAATTACCAATATATTTTGACGCAGCATGTACATTATTTTTCAGTATTCTCTTATACATTAACAATATGAGCCACATCAATAAAACAGAATGTTCTTGTAGTTGTGGTCTCTGAAGTTCATCATTTTTTCCTTAGTGTTAGGTTTTCTTCCTCGTCACCTTCATCACATGGTACCAAAGTCTCAAGTTCTGCATATATTATGGCCTCAACCACTTGGGTGTGTGCTTCTGGCTTCCAATATTCCAGCCACAGTTTGTCTGATTTATACAGTATAGAATCACTTCTCTGAGGTTTGGTTCCAGATTCCACATATGAAATTAGTATGTAGAAGTTTCTGCTGGATGACACACTTCCATGGTGGCACAGTGCTTCCAGCTGTTCTTTTAATCTTCAGGGAATATCCACCTTTTGATTCTTGCACATTCAGAAACTTCTGCAACTTTGCATTTTTTTAAAAACTCCAAACATCTGGCAAACAAAATCTCAGTGCTCTTTGCTGTTAGCTCAATTCGGCAGCTCTAAGCAGTCTTAGAGTCTATGTTGCCTGTGATTTCTCTTTTTTTTAAAACCGGATAGGCCAAAGTCCCCCTCTTCCTGAAATGCTGGCATATGGTCACATTTAGTGAAATCATGAAAGCCAGAGAAATCCTTGTATACTTAATGTGACCATTTTTTTTTCCTCAAAATATAGACAGCAGATATAAATTCTCAAAACTGACTCATTTTGATCACTAAATTTAAAATAAAATCATTTTTCCTACCTTATTGTTTGGTGATTTCATGAGTCTCTGGTTGCACTTCCTTCTGACTATGCATCCTCTCTTTTATTTCTTTCTTTCTCTCTCCCTGCCCCCCCAAGCCACCCTGCTTTCCCAACACAGCCTTTTTCCCCTTACCCCCCAAGCCAAGCCACCCTGCTTCTCCGACACACCCTGCTTCCCCTGCCCCTGACAAGCCAAGCCACCCTGCTTCCCCTGCCCCCCCGACAAGCCAAGCCAAGCTACCCTGCTTCCCCTCTCTCCAGGCACCTTGCTTCCCTGATGCAGCAACACCAAGGCGCGTGCAGCGACTGTACTGCACAAGCGCCAGGCCTACAAGTCTTCCCTCCCCCTCCAATGTTCTGGGCCAGTCAGCAATTGGCCCGGAATCTCCTCTCTGACGTCAAAATTGACGTCGGTGGGGAAGGCTTGGAGGCCCGGCGCTTGTGCAGTGCTGTCGCTGCAGCGCCTGGCCTGTTGCTAATTCGGGGAAGCAAGGAGAAGCAGGAAGAAATCCTAGGCTCCGAAAATGGATCATTTCGGGTGTGCTTCGGGACAACAGGACAAGATAATTAAAAACAGGACGAATGGTCACTTTATGTATACTGGGGATCCCAAGTGTTTAACCAGCTTACTAACACTGATGTTTAAAGAACAACTTCCACTCAAACATTTATTTTGCAATGTTTGATAAACTTCATTTCAGTTTTGACATCAAAATGGTGTACAACAGGATAGAGGCAGAGAAAATAATGAAACAAGAAACAAACAAGACACAATAATAATAACTACTAATAATTAACATAAAATGATCAAACAATGACGTCATAAGGAAGGGGAATGTATAAGCACAATAGTAGCCATATCATTACTTGGTGATCACACAGCATTAATATAAAGTAATCTGTCGTAAACCTGCCCTAATATGAATGCATTACAGAGACTTTGCTTTATAGCAGTGTATGAGGACATCAACATTGTGGAAGACATAGAAAACTTAATTCCATGTAATATTTTTGGACCAAGGAGAGAAAGACCGTAAAAGTTACAATAAAGTTGCCTCAAAGTCGTCATTTCAGCTATGCTGCATTGAAATTGGAAAGTAGCCTCATTTCTGCCACTGAGATTTCATTACATTTTACATATAGTTAAGTCTACTGTAGCTTATCGGTTTCTTATTCTGTCCCTTGCCCCTGCCCCCTTACGTCACTACTGGGTCTGACCCAGTAAGGCAACTCCTATGTTCTTATTCTTTATGGCAATTCTGCACAGAACTGTCATTACAGACTTTGTACTTATCATATACCTTCCCAAGGCCTAGCTTTCAGCAACCTTTCCAGAAATTACCATCAAATCAATATTGCACATACTAAATTTTGAAGGTATGCTAATTAAACAAATGCATCTTAATGCATGCACATTCCTAATGGTTTCTGACTGGTAATTCTCCTTAGAAGAATTGACATCTCAGTGGACATCATGGTGACTTTCATATGGCACAGAATAAGTGGCAATAAGATTGGGGGCTACAACAATAATATGAGATGCATTCCATCAAACCTCTTTTCATCATTTTCTTCTGAATAATAATAATAATAACTTTATTTTTGTATACCGCCATACCCAAGGAGTTCTAGGCGGTTCACATTTGTTTATCAAAAAAAAATTACAAGTGGTTTAAAACAATTGAACACTATTGGAAGCAAGCAATAAATTACAAGTGGTTCGAAACAATTGAACAATATTAGGAGCAAGGAAGTAGTTGAGGTTAGAGAGAGAGGGGAGAGTGTAGGTCGGGGGGGGGGTTGGAGGTGGGTAGGCTGGGAAAGAGAAGGTGGAAGGGTGCAGGAGGAGATTGTTGTTCATTGGAGAGGGGTGTTAGGTGTCTTGTCCATGGAATAGGTGAGTTTTGAGAGATTTTCTAAACCCGAGGTAGGTGGGGGCCTCAAGGACAATTTGGGCTAACCATGGGTTCAGTTTGGCAGCCTGGAAGGCAAAAGTCTTATCAAGGAATCTTTTGGAGTGACATAGTTTTAGGGAGGGGAAGGCGAACAGCTGATTTCTGCGGGAGTGCTTGTTTATGTGATTCAGGTAGAAGTGAGGGTTTAAGTAGCTTGGGGATAGGCCAAATACTGTTTTATAACAGAAGCAGGTGAATTTGAATAGGACTCTGGATTCAAAGGGTAGCCAGTGAAGTTTGTGGTAGAAAGGGGTGACATGTTCCCATTTTTTCAGTCTGAATATGAGGCGGACCACAGTGTTCTGGATCATTTTAAGTCTCCTAGTGGTTTTCTTCGTGGAGCTCAAGTAAATAATATTGCAATAGTCTAGTATGCTAAGGATGGAGGATTGTACTAGCAGGCGGAATGAGGTCTCGTCAAAGTATTTTTTAATGGTGCGGAGTTTCCATAGCACCGAGATGCATTTCCTGACTGTGATATCTGTGTTGCAAAATTACTTATTTTATATTTTTAATTGCTTTGTTGACAGCTATTAACAGAATTTGTCCCCTTTCCCGTGGTTCACCATGGGAAATCATCCCCATGACATTCTTTAAGGAAAGAGGGAAGAATCAGAGTATGAATGGGAACAATCATTGTCCCTCAAGCCTTGCGTTGAAGAATGCTGGTACAGAAGGTTAAGATAGACACGAGGTGGTTTCATAAGACCATAAGAATAGTCTTACTGGGTCAGACCAAAGGTCCATCAAGCCCAGTAGCCCGTTCTCAAGGTGGCCAATCCAGGTCACTAGTACCTGGCCAAAACCCAAGGAGTAGCAATATTCCATGCTACCGATACAGGTGCAAGCAGTGACTTCCCCCGTGTCTTTCTCAATAACAGACTATGGACTTTTCCTCCAAGAACTTATACAAACCTTTCTTAAAACCAGCAGGGACGGGGACAAATTCTGTCACCATGTCATTCTCTAGGACACATACTGGATTTCTCATCAGTTTCATTTCCTTTGTGCACCAAATTCAATGGGAAATCAACTGTAATGGCAGATCCAGTTTTATCAAAGCAAAGAACACTGAATGCTCAGTATTATCATGAAGCGGTTTTAAACTCTCTATGATAGAATGCAAATGTGAACAATCTGTCCCCATGTTGGCAGGTTCCAGTTCAGCAGTAACATCTTCCTGTTTGTGAAGCCCAAGTTCTTCCTACCTATTACTGAAAATACTTGTCCTCATTAAATGGCTTCATGCCCACCTATGCCTGGCAGATAGTGAATTGGTGAATCCAGAAATTCCTGTTAGATGACTGCCTGTTCCAATGTCAGGCTGACAGCAGATCATGAGACATATTTTCCTGTTTGACATATGGACAGAGCCCCTTTTATGAAATCACGTATGCCAGGATGAGTCATCTCCATTTTCAGTATATTTTCTTGTGGATGATCAATCCAACTGGAATAGTTGGGTTTACTGAAGACAGAGAAAAAGATCAGCACATGGCCAAGGCCATGTACAAATAAGATTTTGCCACTAGTGTATAGACTAAAGAAAATTTGTTCTGAAAACTGTTCTGCTTGCCCATGCTTTGAAAGTTTTTGATATGTACCCATGAAATATTTCAGTTCTTCTGTCATACGTTATTGGAAAAAAATCATGCTACAAAATAGCTGAAGCTCCACATGTGCTCCAACAGTATTAGGCAGAATTTTATCCATAACTGCAGCTAATAGTAAGGACGTACTGTATATCCATTATAATGGATAACCTGTTACAAATCCATTTGGTGATCCCTTTTGCCAGCACTCCAACTTCTGAAATAGAGTAAAAACTTTCTATTTCTTCAATATTATTATGATTTACAATTTTTTATATACTGCAACATATCCCCTATTTGGCATCCATGCATTTACAGCCAAATAATTTATCAGGTAGCAAATCCATTTGGTGATCCCTTTTGCCAGCACTCCAACTTCTGAAATAGAGTAAAAACTTTCTATTTCTTCAATATTATTATGATTTACAATTTTTTATATACTGCAACATATCCCCTATTTGGCATCCATGCATTTACAGCCAAATAATTTATCAGGTACTCTAAGGCAGGGTTTCTCAACCTGCTATACACATACCCTAGGGGGGTACGCGGACTACCTGTTAGGGGTATACGGACTGACCACCACCCGCCCCCCCCCCCATCGCTGCTCACCACCATCGCTCACCCGCACCATTTAATTACCCCCCTCCCTCCGCTGCTGCCGCAACTCTGGGAAGAGAAGGGCCAGGCATGTGCAGCAATTGCACATCGCCGGCCTAGAAGCCTTCACCCCGACGTCAATTCTGATGTCGGAGAGAAGATTCGGGCCAGCCAATCGCTGCTTGCTTGGCCTGGCCCTGCTCAGCAATTCGTTCGCTGTGGATTTGTGGATTGGGAGTGAAGAGCTGCAGCTCCCTGGTCCTTTCTCCTCCTCCCTCACTCTTGGGCTGCAGCGAGGCCATGGCTTGCAGTGCCACAATAAAAAGGACTCTGGAGTTCGACCCACTGCTAAGTCATGCATCCCCCAAGCACCGGAGATGTGCGCCCCTGTCCCCACCCAGCACCACCGCTGCTGCTTTGTCCCCGCAAAAGAGCCTCTGCCTGGAGCCCTTGCCCTTCGGCAACGTGTCCTCGCAGCTCAGAGCAGGGAGGTAATTAAATGGAGCGTGTGGGTGGTAGGTGGCATGGCGAGGGGTGGAGGCGGTGGACCGGAGGGAGGAGGAATCGGTGGCGGGTCAGCTTGGGGGGCAGGCAGGGTTCGGTGCTGCTTTGGGGGAGGAGGGGGTGGAACAAAGGCTGGAACGCAGTAAGGGGGACATAGAAAGGGGGAGGGAGAGAGAAAGGGGGAACTAACTTGGGACATAGGGAGGGAGGGAATAGGAAAGGACAATTGCTGGGCCTAAAGAAAGAAAGAAAACAAAGGTAGGAAAAATGATAAATGTGTCAGTTTTGAGAATTTATATCTGCTGTCTATATTTTGCACTATATTTGTCTATTTTTCTATAGTTGTTATTGAGGTGACATTGCATATTTTAAAGTCATCTGCCTTGACATCTTTGTACAGTATGCTTTGTGTTTTTTTAAATTTTGTGGTTACCATTATGAATTAATAAGATTATATTGTATGTATATGAAAAATGAATGGAATAATTTGCGTTACAATTAGTATTATTATTATGGGGAGGAGTCAAGGGTGGAGTTTGGGTGGGTCTGGGGTGGGATATGAGCAGATTTGGGGCGGAGTTTGGGCAGGAGTACTCGGTTGCTATGTTAGGCTTAGGGGTTTCTTGGCTTGAAAAGGTTGAGAAACACTGCTCTAAGAGGCTGATTCTACAAACAGCATCCTGATTGTAGGTGGCAGTAGGTGTCCTACTGCCGTCTATCAGCCAATTGGGATGCACATTTTTTTAAAAAATGGATGCGACGAACAATGGCTACGTCTTTTTTTTTGTAGCAGACACCTTAAATGTAGGCTAGCATTTTACAGACCTACATTGTAGGCATCTGTCTCACGCCTACAGAGAAGCATAGGGATGCTTATGGACGCCCAAGGCTGACATGGGCGTGGTTTCCACTGGAGGTGGCCTTGGGTATCCTTATGCATCCCTATGTATCTCCACAGGCATGAGACAGATGTCTTAGTAGGCCTGTAAAATGCAGGCCTACATTAAAGGCATCTGTTAGGGAAAAAAAAAAATACGCAATTCTCTAAATTGCCTGATTCTCTAAAGGATGTCAATCTCGGCGGCCACCTAAGAAGTGGCCGCCGATCGCGTGTCAATCACGCATCAGCATCCTTTAGAGCAGTGGTTCCCAAACCTGTCCTGGAGGACCCCCAGGCCAGTCGGGTTTTCAAGATAGCCCTAATGAATATGCATGGAGCAGATCTGCATTCCTGGCATCTCCATTTTATGCAAATCTCTGTCATGCATATTCATTAGGGCTATCTTGAAAACCCGACTGGCCTGGGGGTCCTCCAGGACAGGTTTGGGAACCACTGCTCTAAAGGATGCTGATGCGTGATTGACACGCGATCGGCGGCCACTTCTTAGGTGGCCGCCGAGATTGACATCCTTTAGAGAATCAGGCCCTAAGTGTTTTTCCTATCTGTCCCAATGGGCTTACAATCTAGCTATGGTGCCTGGAGCAATGGAGGGTAAGGTGACTTGCTCAGAGTCACAAGGAGCAGCACTGGGATCAAACTCGCAACCTCAGGGTGCTGAGGCAGCAGCTCTAACTGCTAAGCCACTCATCTACTCCCCAGCAATTTTCAGGAATCTTACCATTTCTAACACAACCTGTCACAATGTTGGAGATCTGTTGATCTGCGGTACATACATTATTTTCTGTTGGGGACACCTTTGCAATTCTTAACTGTCCACATTGAAGCTCCTTTATCTTACATGTCAATATGCTGTACAGTAATGGCATGTAATATATAGTAGATCCAGTAATGGCATGTAATATATAGTAGATCTGTGGCATAGCCACGGATGGGCCTAGACTTACCCAATTTGGGCCTGGGTTCATCCAAAACTGTGGCATCTTTGTTTAGGGTGTCAGGGATCTCCAAGCCACACCAGCTAAAGAAGTCCTTCTCTGAAAATCCAGAACAATTCCATACTTGCTGCATCTGGCAGCACCTTCTATGGGCCATAGCTGCATTGACTCACCCCTCTCCCATGTATGCTTGGTTTTTGTGCATGCACAGTAAGGAGGAAGGCTGGTTTAGCAGCAACCTGGTTTTTGTTCAAACACAAAAGGGAGGAAGGCTGATTTGGCGGCGGCCCATAGACAGTGCTGCCAGCTGCAGTGAGTATAGTACCACCAGAGCAGGATCACCAGCCGGTGGGGCTTGGGGACCCCTGCTAGCTCAGATATTGAAAATGAATTTGAGCTCACTGGGAAAGGGGACAAAAGTGTATGCCCACCCACTTGGGCTGAGGTTCACTCAAATTAGCATATCTGGCTATGCTTCTGTAGTGGATAACTGTAAAGGATTGTTCATATGGGCGGAGCATGAGCGGGGCTGCCACTTATTCAACACAACTTACAAAATTACAGGTACCATTGCCACATTTAGGCACTCGGGTCTATAGCTGGTGTAACTGTGTGTGTATATGTGTGGAGGGGGAGGGAATGGTAAATACAAGACACACCAATGCCGGGTTACACTAGTATTCTGTAATGGCATCTAGACGCCCAAATGCCGCTATAGAAATGGTTCTCAATGTGTGGCATCGGGGTGCCTAAAAAAGATACCCACTTATAGAAGTGGCCCCTATGTGTTGGAGGACCCCACACGTACTTTTAAGTAGAACACAGGAGGGCGATTTTCAGTCAAATTATGTAGCAAATGTTATTTAAACATGTAAATGGCTTTAAAAATTGTCCTCTGATAGCTCTCAACATTGTATTACCATTGTGTGTCTGTGTAAATTTTTTTATGTTAATCCGAAATATATTAATGAATATCGACTTAACTTTTTGCTTTGCTTCTTCCTCGATGTTTACTAAATTCTACTAGTACCTGCATTCAATAATGGAAACCGCTTTGGATTTACCACAGAAAGGCGTTATATCTCAAATCCACGGCCACTGACCATATCTGTTAGGCAAGATATGCATTGCTTCTCAAATACCTGATCAAGTTTTAATGCTGGAACTTCTGAAGTGAAATGATTGCATTGCAGTAGGATGAACAGCACACGGTGATGTGTAGGTACTCAGGGCCAGATTCTATAAATGGTGCCTACATTAGGCACCATTAGGTGACCTAACTGCAGTTGCCTAAGTTCGGGATCCATGCCTAACTTTTTTTTTTGTCTTAATTGGTGTGGTAATTGACCATGCTAGTTTTCAGTCAATCAAAAAAAACCCCAAACAATTTATGAGTTTGGCGCTGAACTCTTAGGACACCTAGCAACGCCTAAGTGGAGGTGTCATCCCACGCCTAAGGGCGCCTAATGATGCCACCCGGATGGTCTCGGGACTCAAGGATCTCCCGTATGAGGAACAGCTGGATAAGTTGCAGCTGTACTCACTCGAGGAACGCAGAGAGAGGGGTGACATGATCGAGACATTCAAGTATCTCACAGGCCGCATCGAGGTGGAAGAAGATATCTTCTTTTTCAAGGGTCCCACGGCAACAAGGGGGCATCCTTGGAAAATCAGGGGTGGGAAACTGCACGGGGACACCAGGAAATTCTTTTTCACTGAAAGGGTGGTTGATCGCTGGAATAGTCTTCCACTTCAGGTTATTGAGGCCAGCAGCGTGCCTGATTTTAAGGCCAAATGGGATAGACACGTGGGATCTATTCACAGAGAAAGGTAGGGGAGGGTCATTGGGGTGGGCAGACTAGATGGGCGTGGCCCTTATCTGCCGTCTATTTCGATGTTTCTATGTTAAAAAAAAGGTAGGTATGGTTATGGGCGGAGAATAAGCATGGTTGTACAATAGTCACTCAAAACTATCTCCAATCATATGCAAACTCTCAGACACAAATTTACACCTGTTCTGAATAAAGTTTAAATGTGTGACTGTGCTCTAATCATATATTTGCGTAGTTTACAAAATTCATGAGTTAGATATTCCAAATGATTTTTAACCAGTCAGGAGAGGCTTCTGTCTGGAAAAAAAAATCACCTTGGTAGATAGTGACACTTGACTATACAGGTTGCTGAATATCAGCTATGCCATTAGTTGCGGAGTAGTCTGGGAGAGGAGTCAGAGTGCAACAAGGACTTACCTAATTAGCAGCAATTTTCAGTCTGTTGAAGTCACAGCAGTCATTTTGACAGAGAAGACAGTATGGGCAAAAGTGACTGGGGATGATACCAGCAACTGAAAGGCAGACCGGGTGAAGGGTACCTCTGTTCAAGGAGAAAGAGTAGAGTGGAGTGGAGCCTACTTATTTTGGAAGGGGGCTCTATGGGAACACAGAACAAAGCTTCAGTTTCAATGAGAATCCCCCAACATTTTCATCTCAATACTAATTTTGGTGCCAAAACCGAACTTTTGATGGCCTCAAAGTGTACTTACATGCATACCATTTGTAGGTGTTCCTGGGGGAAGAGTGTGGGCAAAGCAGTGGAGGAGTTGCGATATAATCATATGGGGCAAGTACATACATGGGGATGACTTTGTAAAGATTTTTCCAAGAGAAAAGCCTGCTTTACACACAGACATGGAAAGCGTATGCCTAGTGGCATAGTGGCATAGTATGAGAGGTTATGGGTTTAAGCCCAGTGCTACTCCTTGTAACCCTGAGCAAATCACTCAACTCTCCATTGTCCCAGGTAACATAGTTAGATTGTGAGGCCACAGGGACAGATAAGGAAAATGCTTAGAGTACCTGATTAGATTGTGAACCATTTAGATGGCTGTGCCAATGGGTGGTATATCAAATATGAAATAAACTTGGAAAGGCAGTTCTATAATCTAGACACCCACATGCTGTTGCATGAGTATTTGTCTAGAACACTAGTACTCAATTCACCATTGAGTATGGGGCCTGAAGATTTATTACAATATTTATCCTTTCCAGTAAGTGGGATTGCTTCTCGTTTACAACATTCTTTGAAGCTCAGTTATTCAACAAGTAAATAAATTTGTTTGATGACTTTGATGAGTAAATCTTTTGAATATGTAGGAACCCAACTTTGGAATGATCTTCCTTTTGAATTAAATAACATTTATTAATATTATCTCTTTCAAAAATAAAAAAAAACAACTTCTCATTATTTTAATTAATTTATTGTAAATTTGCTGAGGACTTTGATGTATTATTTTTAAATATTGTTTTTTGCTTAGATATATCTTTTTTAAATAGTGTTATCCTTCTAGAACCTGATTGGAGATTAGAGTGGGCTAGAAATGTTATTTACTCATAGAATAGAACAGAATTCCCTCTGCAAAATAATATCCTTTGGAATATACCTTGAAAATATAAAAAATGTATAAGAAGGACCTAAGTAGAATTATGGCAAGTGATCAAATATAAATGGTGATTGGAGCAAACCTTATAATGTTCCATAAAAAAATTTTAAACCTTAAAAACATTCTATTTAGAAGTAGTAAGAGTGTCTACTATCCATCTAAGATATTATTGTGCAGGGTGAAAGGTGAATTGAATGGCATGCTCTTCTTCCCTTGCTGAAGTTGTGAACTTTATACCTTAAAATATTTAGCTTTATAGAATACAAGTACTTACTTGTACATGCATAAGTGTACATTTACCCCAAAAAGTGCCAGCAGGATGCCTAAGCTGTGTTTCAGAGGTGGGCAACACTGGTCTTCGAGGGCCACAACCCAGTCAGGTTTTCAGAATTTCCCTAATAAATATGCATGAGATGTATTTGCATACACTATCTCCATTGTATGAAAATTGATCTCATGCATATTCATTGGGGAAATCCTGAAAATCCAACTAGGTTGTGGACCTCAAAAGCCAACAGTGAATACCCCTGCCATATGACCTGTCCTGTCTGCTGATTCATAGTCAGATACTGGAGATGTTAGTTCCTACTCTAGTAAACATTTCATATAAAATACAGACCCTGAATAGGTGTCATGAATAAGGGCCTTTCATTTATTCCTACAGGCACGTATAATGTTTTTTAAAGATGAAAGTTGATATTTTTAAACTGACTGGGAAATTGCTAATTATCCATATTATGTCTAATCAACATTGCCATAAACAGACAACTCTCAGTTCAGATTCTAGATGGGTGCTCTCTGATCTTTTGCTTCCTTTGATCTATTCCTTTCATCAAATGGTGCTTAAAGACAGAAAAAAATTGTGAAAAAAAAAGAAAACACAGATTATATTCTAAGGTATCCAAATCAGAAAATAACACTAGGTATGATGACATTATTATCAAACTTGCAGGAAAGGGAGATGCTGTGATGGTTCTCAATAATATTTTTGTTTATACATTGTTTTATAGCTGAAATTTTTATTATATGTTTTCATTAGTACAATAAAACCTTGGATTGCAAGTAACTTGGTTTGCAAGTGTTTTGCAAGATAAGCAAAACATTTTATTAAATTTTAACTTGATAAACAAGCAATGTCTTGCAATACAAGTACATATAGTATACCCACATCACATCACCACAATTGAGCCAATGGTTCTTCTCTCTCTGACGCTGCGGGAGTGTAGTGACTGTTCTAAATGAGCGAGGTCTTGCAATACAAGTACATACAGTATTTTGTATTAGTTTTGGGGTTATGGAACGAATCGTCTGAGTTTCCATTATTTCTTATGGGGAAATTCACTTTGATATACGAGTGTTTTGGATTACAAGCATGGTTTCAGAACGAATTGTGCTCGCAAACCAAGGTTTTATTGTAGTTTCCAAATCAGAAAGACTCTGTGGAGAGTTGATGTTCCTGATATGGACTTTATTATAGGTACAGCTTGATAATCCACATAAAAACATATGAATAAAAAGGACCCAATCCACTGTAAAGGTGGGACAGAGCCTTTTTGCTTTGGATATATTTCTCTACTGGGGAGCCATTGGGTTAACTTCCTTGGTTTTTTAGTTCATTAGTAGTTTCTACATGTATATTATATAGTTTTTAAATGTTTTTATTCTGTTATATTCTATTTAGTTTGACTCCTGATGCAGGCCTGTTGGCTGAAACACGACTTGCATCGAGTCATTTGAACTTTTACCAATAAAGCCATACTGGTGATTGTTTCCATTAGATTATTGTCTACTCCGCTTCTTCTGTTGCTGGCGTCTTATTTATGGAGAGATTTCATTATTCTGTTTTGTCTGCTGGTTCTCAATAAATCACACTACATCTCTGAAATAAAACTCTCACATAGATTGTTTCACTTGTATTTGCCACTCACATCTGACTCGACTTCACAGATTCAGGATACTATCAATTCTCTGATTATGCTTGGCAGTGAAGAAGGGTTTTTTTAACAGATAAGGAGAATTCAGGTTATTCCTTATGCAGGTCGGGAATATAAGGTCTCTGCTTATGCAGATGATATTTTGCTTCATTTGAAGAATCCTAAATCTACCATTCCGCATTTACTAGATTTGATTGACCGATTTGGTAAATTTTCTGGATATAAAATAAATTGGAGTAAATCGGAGGTTCTTCCGCTAAATGTATATTGTGTACAAGGATTATTTGATTCTTTCCCTTTCCTTTGGAAGGAAGAGGGTATAAAATATTTAGGTATTTGGTTCCCTTATTGGCGAAACTTTAAAACTCAGTAATTTTGCAAAGTGACTTTGCCCTTCGGACCATAGGGCCCCTGGTGTAGGACCAAAGAAACTACAAATCTAAGGCTGTGCAGAATCACTCATACAGCTGCATACCTGAAACAGACTAGGCAAACAAAGCAGGTAGAAAAGTAGGAAATACTGCCACCATGACATTTTACATTGCTAACACTTTATAAAAATCCTGTATCTCATTACCTGTATCAGCCACGCATAACAGGGTTAGACTCTCATGCCACCACACCCTTCACAAGGATTTAACTTTGCTTGACTAATACATGTGATGACTGCAACATAACACATTGGGTTGGTTTATCAAGAGTTTACAGCTATTGGCAATTAGTAAACCAGTATTTGTACTTGGAGCCACTGAAAAACCTTGAAGAGTTTTCATCCTTCTGTCATCAGTAGTTTTATATTTTATTTTTTTAATTAGAGTGGAGGCAGGCCAACCAATTCACCAACCATCTTCTTGCAAATGAAAGTGATCGGAGGCACGCTCCCAACCGACTGCACGAATTGGATTGAGTCGGGAGAGCCCTGACAGTAGTGACAGGAGAAGCAGCCTCCTGTCACTACTGTCAGGGCTCTGCCAGCTTCTTATTTTTTCATTTTTTTTAATAGGCCGCAAAATATCAGGCCTATATAAAAAAGAAATCTATCAGCCCACGTACAAGCTGCTCTTTGATGTTCGTCTTCATACATGCTTTTTGCGGTTCAATTTGACTCCTTTCCAACCTAGGACTCCTGAAGAAGGCGTGTACCGAAACACGGACTGTGTTGGGTCCCGTGGTTTATTTTTAAGGTGTTGTTTTTAACCACAATTATTTTAATAAACTTTGCCTGTATCTTTGTACATATTACTGCAGTTCTCCTTGCTTTGTTTTGTCTTCGACCCTTTTACTGCAGATTTTGTTAGTTCTTCCTTTTTTTGTTTGTTTGACACCACACTTTGTCCACTGCTGCTCAGAACCAGAGGTCTTGGCTGCATTGCAATGCCTGGTTCTGTTTGTGCTCCGCATCAACTATACATGCTATCCTTTGAAGGCTGATCTCCTTCCCCCCTCCACTTCCAACAACTGGAATATCATAAAGAGAAAGGCAGTGCACTTCTATAACCAGTACACCAGTTCCTCTTCTCACACCTCCTTGTAAAGCAGTCAGCAGTCCCAAGAAAGCAGTGAGGGAGTGTGAAGTGAACAGGATGAGTAACACAAGCGGTAAGTGAGTCAGGCCGCATGGCATTTTTTCCCTTATAACCACTTTGGGAGTAAGTTTATAATTGCCTGCATCAATAAGTAAGTGTTTACTGTTCACGATGCACACTTTGAGTTTTCAGGTTACAAATGATCTCAGGAAAAATGTGCACCCATTTAATCTACTACTACTACTATTAATTATTTCTATAGCGCTACCAGCAGCGTTGTACCGAATCACACAGAGTAAGAAAACAGTCCCTGCTCGAAAGAGCTTACAATCTAAACAGGCAAGACAGACAAACAAGATGTCATGGATACAGTTAAGGGGAATGATTAATCAGCTGGCTGGGTTGGAAAGCAGATTAGTAGGGTTAAAGATTGAAGGCTATATCAAAAAGGTGCGTTTTCAGTCTGCTTTTAAACAAAGGAAGGGAAGTGCCTTGACGGACAAACTCGGGTAATTTATTCCAGGCATAAGGGGCAGCCAGATGAAAAGAATGAAGTCTGGAATTGGCAGTGGAGGAGAAGGATAACGTTAAGAGTGACTTATCTAAGGAACGGAGTTCTCTGGGAGGTATATAAGGAGAGAGAAGCGAGGAGGGATATTGAAGGGCAGCAGAATGAACACACTTGTAGGTCAGCAATAAGATCTTGAACTGTATACAATGGCAGATAGGGAACCAATGAAGTGACTTAAGGAGAGGGGTGACATGAGTGTAGTGAGGTTGGTAGAAGATGAAGTGTGCAGCAGAGTTTTGCACAGATTGCAAGGGGGAGAGGCGACACTGAGGGATACCAGTTAGGAGTAGATTGCAGTAATCTAAGCATGAGGTTACGATAGCTTGGACAAGGGTCCGGGTACTATACTCAGAGAGGAAGGGATGAATTTTGGTGATATTGAAGAGATGGAAGCGACAGGTCTTAGCAGTATGATGGATATACATAGAAAATGAAAGGTCAGAATCGAATATGACTCCAAGGTTGCAAGCAGAGGAGACTGGAATAATGACAGTATTATTTACAGAGATGGAGAAAGGAAGAGGAAGAGCAGAGGGTTTAGGAGGAAAGAGGAGCAGCTCAGTCTTGGACATATTTAGTTTCAGATGACGGCAGGACATCCAGGCATCAATGTCAGCCAAACAGAGACTTTTTCTTGGACTTTAGGTGAAATTTCAGGTGTAGAGAGGTAGAGCTAGGAGTCATCAGCATAAAGATGATACTGGAAGCTATGGGAGGAGATTAGGGCACCGAGGGAAGAGGTGTAGAGAGAGAAGAGGTCCTAAGACAGAACCCTGGGGTACACCAACCGCTAGTGGGGTAGCAGCAGAAGAGGACCCACCAACATATACACTAAAGGTGCGTTGGGAAAGGTAGGAGGCAAACCAGGAGAGGACAGAATCATGGTATCCAAATGAGGATAGCATATCAAGGAGTAAGTTGTGATTTACAGTATCAAAGGCAGCAGACAGGTCAAGAAGAATAAGGATAGAGTAAAGGCCTTTAGATCTGGCCATGAATTAGTCACTGCAGACCTTAGTGAGGGCAGTCTCTGTGGAGTGTTGGGGGCGAAAACCAGATTGTAGAGGATCAAGAATCTGTTGAGTTGAAAGGAAGTCCAGGCAGCGATGGAGAATAGCACACTCAAATATCTTGGATAGGAACAGAAGAAGGGAGACAGGGTGATAGTTGGACGGGCAGGAAGGGGCCAGCGAGGGTTTTTTGAGAAGCGGCTTAGCCACCGCATGTTTGAAGGCAGCAGGGACAGTTGCAATGGAAAGAGATAGATTGAGAATATGGCATATGGGAGGGATAACAGTATGTGAGATGGGGTCGAGTAGAGGGGTGGAAATAGGGTCTGAGGGGCATGTAGTAGGCTTGGATGAGGACAGAAGTTGTGCAGTTTCTTCCTCTGTGATTACAGAGAAGGCAGAAAAGTCAGAAGTAGTTGATGGGGGGACAAGCGGGAGGGGCCAGACAAGAGAAGATTCCTGGGTGAAGGATGAGTGGATGGTAGGTAGGGGAGAAGGATTCGACTTTGTAGTGAACTCAAGGACGATCTTGCGGACCTTGTCTTGAAAGTAATCAGCCACAATCTGGGGAGAGAGAGAAGGAGGGGTCGGAACTGGGGGCACTTTGAGGAGGGAGTTAAGCATGGCAAAGAGACGACGAGGGTTGGAAGAAAGGGAGTTAGTTAGTTGGATGTAGTAGTCTTGTTTGACCTGTGTAAGTGTAGAATTAAAGGAGATCATCATAAATTTAAAGTGAAGAAAGTCAGCACAAGTGCGCGATTTAAGCCAGAGACGCTCAGCACAGCAGTACAGGAATGTAAGTAACGGACACTGAGAGTGAGCGAAGGTTGAGGTTTGGTACGCCTGACAGAGAAAGAAACAGGGGGAGCAAGTGTGTCCAGAGCCAAGGACAGAATAGAATTGTACGTGCACCCGCCCATGCTCTTTCTAGACTCCGCCCATGTGTACACACCTACCTTCTAACTTAGTATCATTACATTTAGGCACCATTTTATTTCATTTGTATGAATATGATATTATTTTCTGTGGTAAAATATGCATTTACTTTCAAAAATTCAAGAACTATGGATGCCTCTTGAAATTGTAGGTAAATTTTGGTGCCCACCAAACAGCAGATCCAGAGAATGTGGATCTGGGAGTGACAGAGATCCAACACAGGCTGTTGCCTAGAGTGCCAAATACCTAGGACAAAAACAGCCTCCATCTGCTCTCTTTAGAGTCAGAATATCCACAATGAATATGCATGAGATGAATCTGCATACACTATCTTAATTGCATGCAAAATCTGTCTCATGCATATTCATTGTGGGTATCCTGACAACCAAGGACTGAGATGAGAACTCCTGCTTTAGGGCCATGCACTATCTGAAAGTGATGACCTTTCTCTGCTTCTCTTCTGCCTCTCCAATCTTTGATCTATGCTTCAGCCTGAGCCTAATAGTGGGTAATTTTTTAAAAAACATATTTGCTTTACTTGTGGAAATAGCTTTTAGAATTGTCCTTTCTATGTACTGTTTTGGCAGCACAAAGGAAGGGGGAGAATGTGGTGCAGTGGTTAAAGCTACAGCCTAAGCACTCTGAGGTTGTAGGTTCAAAACCACACTGCTTCTTGTGACCATGGGCAAGTCACTTAATCCTCCCATTACCCCAGGTACATTAGACAGATTATGAGCCCACAGGGACAGACAGGGAAAAATGCTTGAGTACCTGAATAAATTCAAGTAAGCTGTTCTGAGCTCCTCTGGAAGAATGATATAAAAAAAAAAATTAAATAAATATAGGGCTCCTTTTACGAAGCCGCATTAGCGGCTTTAGCGCACGCGACTTTTAATCATGCGCTAACCCCTGCGCCAGCTGAAAAACTACCGCCTGCTCAAGAGGAGGCAGTAGCGGCTAGCGTAGCCAGTGGTTTAGCACGCGCTTTTACGCATGTTAAACCGCTAGCGCAGCTTTGTATAAGGAGCCCATAGTATCATGCAAATCAGGTTTCTTGACTCCAAATCCAGTACTGCAGCAAGGAAGCCCCATCCTGAGGGAGAGAGATTACAGGGATCACTGACCAAAGTAAGGAGCTGTAGACATAGCAGTCTAGAGAATGACATGTTGACAAAATTCATCACCGTCCCCACGGATAACCGCGGGAAATAAACCCATGTCATTTTCTAGTGTCTCTTTCATCCTTAGTCCTTCTACACAGTGGCGTACCTAGGGGGGGGCGGGGGGGGGCGGGCCGCCCCGGGTACCAGCCCTAAGGGGGTGTTCCCGGCCTTGCCGTTCAGTCCCCCGCCACCCCCGAAGGACCGCTCGCCCCCCTGGCCTCCCCGCACCACCTATGAACAGCCGCAGCAGGATCGCGAAGTCAGCGTCAGCATCCCTGCGCTGCTTCCTACGACGCGATCCCGCCCCTCCTCTGACGTCAGAGGAGGGGCGGGACCGTGGCGCAGGAAGCAGCAGGGATCGCTGACGCTGACTTCGCGATCCTGCTGCGGCTGTTCATAGGTGGTGCGGGGAGGCCAGGGGGGCGAGCGGTCCTTCGGGGGTGGCGGGGGACTGAACGGCAAGGCCGGGAACACCCCCTTAGGGCTGGTACCCGACGCTGACTTCGCGATCCTGCTGCGGCTGTTCATAGGTGGTGCGGGGAGGCCAGGGGGGCGAGCGGTCCTTCGGGGTGGGTCGGGGCATCAGGCCTTCAGGGTGGGGCGGGCGGGCAGGCAAGCAGGCTTTCAAGGGGGAGGGGGGTGACAGGCAGGCAGGCAGGCCTTCAAGGGGGGACAGGCCTTCGGGGGGGGGTGCAGACATTCAAGGGGTGCAGGCCTTCAAGGGGGGCAGGCAGGCCTTCAGGGGGGTGCAGACCTTCGGGGGGGGTGTAGGCCTTTGGGGGGTGCAGACCTTCAAGGGGGTGCAGGCCTTCAAGGGGGGAAAGGCAGGCAGGCCTTCAAGGGGGGGGTGCAGGCCTTCAAGGGGGGGTGCAGGCCTTCAAGGGGGGTGCAGGCCTTCAAGGGGGGAAAGGCAGGCAGGCCTTCAAGGGGGGGACAGGCCTTCAAGGGGGGGGGGACAGGCCTTCAAGGGGGGGTGCAGGCCTTCAAGGGGGGGTGCAGGCCTTCAAGGGGGGTGCAGGCCTTCAAGGGGGGAGACAGGCCTTCAAGGGGGGGAAAGGCAGGCAGGCAGGCCTTAAAGGGGGGACAGGCCTACAAGGGGGTGGGACAGGCCTTCAAGGGGGGGACAGGCCTTCGGGGGGGGTGCAGACCTTCAAGGGAGTGCAGGCCTTCGGGGGGGGGGGGTGCAGTCCTTCAGGGGTGGGGTTTAGGCCTTCAGAGGGGGACAGACCTTCGGGTGGGAGGTAAAGTCCTTCGGGGGGTGCAGGTCTTCAGGGGTGGGGTGTAGCCCTTCGGAGGGGGGACAGACCTTCGGGGGAGGGGGGTCCTGGTGTAAAAGTACACAGAGGGAGAGAGGGAAGGGGGGGTTCAAAGATACATGCATATGCCAGACTTTGGGGGTTAGAAATAATGGGTCTAAAAACAGAGGAGTGGGAGAGAGATGGTGCATAATGGGATTTAGGGAGGGAAGGAACAGAAAGGGAGAGAACTGGGAAACAGGGGATGGTGTGGAGGGGGGATAGAGATACTGGATAGGAGGATAGTTGGGAACAGAAAGGGAGAGATGGTGGATCCTGGGGTGGTGGGGAGTTGAGAAAAGGTGAATCTGTGGATGGAGACAAAAAAAAGGAAAGATGCCAGATCTCCGGGAGAGGGAAGGGAAACGGAAGGGGAGAACAGAGATGGCAGACGGATGGTTAGCACGGAGAAAGGAGACCCTGGCAAGCAAGACAACAAGAGCCTGGGACCAACAAGATTTGAATATTGATCAGAGAACAAAAGGTAGAAAAAATAATTTTATTTTCTGTTTTGTGATTACAATATGTTAGATTTGAAAAGTGTACATGAGACAGCTTGAAATGGGAACTTTTCTATTTTTGTGAATGGCAAGGCTGAGTTCAGTTAAAATATATGCTTTATAAGAAAATATAATAATGTGTTTTATAAAGTTTATAAGCATTGCTGGCATACTCGGTGAGGTGTTCCTAGTGTTGGTGGTGGTGGTAGCATGTCAGTGTGTTGAGAGGAAGAGGTAGTCTGGGAAATTCTGCTGAGCAAACTCTGGGCCCATTTCCACCCCCAGTTAGTCCACTCCACTCAACTGGTTCACACACTGAGTGGGTCTTTGGGTGTTATTTCTGGGTAGTTGTTTTAGAATCTCTTCCAGTGGTTTGTCAGTATCTCCTTCTGGTCCAAGGAAGGAAACTTTGTCAACCTTAGCATTGACCTTCAGAATATGTTTGTAACAGCGCTGCTTGTGTGGCATTAGGCTATGTAGTGATCGAAAGAAAAAAACAGACCTTTGCACATTTTTGCACTATATGGTGGGTGTATGAGGAGATTCATTTCCTGCACAGTTAAGTCCATTTTTTCTACTGAATAATAGTATAGGTACAATGAAAGTAAATAGCAAAAATGTTTGAGTAGATAATTAAGGAAATCTTTTTCATATTGCTTGCTTATGGACTGGGAAAAAAGACTGTTCAAGCAAATGTCTCCAGAACTGCTTTAATGGAAAAATGTGATTTTTTTTTTTTTAAGTACTTTGTGAAATTTATTGTTGTTGTGAAATTTATTGTTATACTTTGTTTAAACTTAAAAAGCGGTGTCATTAACAGTGAATCTAATCGAAAAATCGATTCAACAGGGTGAATCGGATCGAATGAAATATTTTTCTCTGAATCGGGCAGCACTATTGGCTACCATGAGAATGGGCTACTGGGCATGATGGACCATTGGTGTGACCCAGTTAGGCTATTCTTATGTTATGTTCTCATCTGTAGGGGCCTTTGTTTTCACTTCTTATTTTAATGTATTTTTTTCCTGGGAACTTATCAGTGTTTTTTTATAATGGGAACAAAAATGGAAGAGAATTAATGTGTGTGGAATGGGGGGGGGTAACTAATTTCTTCAGCTAAATAATTCAATCCACTTCAAACAGACATAGGAGAACTCACGCACCATTCACACACCCTCCAACCAAAAACGTCAAAAGAAAAAAACTGTTCGACAACCTCCTAGCCATTCGAGCTGCAACACTTGACCCCCAACTCTACAACCTATTGACCTCGACCACAAACTACAAAACCTTAAAAAAAGAAATAAAAACCCTTCTATTAAAAAAACACATAAAACCAAACTAACATAATCAGAACTGTCCCAAGCATCACCTGCAACTACTCCATATGTACTTCTGATGTGATGACAATTCAGACATAATTTATGTTATGTTATGTTTGGAATAATGGTTACATAAATGAGGTTCAATAAAAGAAAATTTTCTGTGGGAGCATTTGTTGGAACTTCTGTTATCCTGATTTCTTCTATCTGTGGGCTTTCTTTAGCTAACCTACTTATCTGGGGCTTTCCACTTCTGCAGCTGCCCTTTTCACGGTCCACTTTGCGCTTGCACTCTCTGGGGAGGGGGGGTTGGGTCTGGGTTTGGTGGGGTAGGTGTGTCTGGTAGTTTTGTCTGGGTGGTGGCTGGGTGTTTCTTGGGTGCTTGTTGTGCGGATTGGTGTGTCTGGTGAGCGGTCTGGGTGTTGTTGCTTGTGGGGGTTTTTTTCATTATAAAATATGGCTGAGGGTCTAGTCCGGCTTATTATTCTTGTGGGTTCTGGGGTGGGATTTGTTTGCTTGCCCCAAGTTTTGGCCTTTTGTTGTGTATTGCTATGCCTCTCATTGGCAATTTTCTCTTGGGAGAGGCTTGTTCATGCTTGTTGTTGCTGTTACTCTCATTCTGTGTTCTTTTTGATAATGTATAAGTTTCTGTACAGACCATGGTTGCTTGTCTGGACCTTTTGCCATTCTCAATAAAAATACTTTGGAAAAAAAAAAAAAAAAAGAAAATTTTCACTGCCTGTTTCTATTCTGACCATTTATTCCATTTCATGGTTATTGCAAAAAAAAAAAAAAAAAAAAATTTTACATGAGGGGGGGGGGGGGTGTCAAAAAATGATGGGCCCCGGGTGCCACATACCCTAGGTACGCCACTGCTTCTACACCAGCATTATTCAAAGCAAAGCTTGTGGGTCAGTGGCTGTGGCCATTCATACTCTGATTCTTCCCTCTTTCCTTAAAGATGGTTTCCCGCGGTTATCCACGGGGACGGGAATGGTGATGAATTTTGTCACCGTTTCATAGCACCTTCTTCTGCTTCCTTTTACCATATGGTGGTTTTTTTTCAATGTTGTGCATAGCATATTCAACATTCTCCTTGAGGTGCTCACTGATTTGTTTGGGAGATGAGGTAGGGGGCAAGAACAGTCCTGAGAGAGGCCAAGGGTCAGTAGACACTGATGAAGCTGAACCTGTGATTCACAGGAGCCTGATATGAAAGGACCTGAGAGAGGGACTGATGCCTGGTCTTGCCTTGTGATGACAGAGATGAGAAATTGGTGGCTGGACGTTGACTTGTTGACTGATTTTGCTTCTCTTTTCTTGGAGTAATTGGCATTCCTTTCCTGTTTTTATTGTAAAACGGCTTGTGTGGCACAGTGGTTAAAACTACAGCCTCAGCACCCTGAGCTTGTGGGTTCAAACCCACGCTGCTCCTTGTGACCCTGAGCAAGTCACTTAATCCCCCCATTGCCCCAGGCATGTTAGACAGATTGTGAGCCCGCCAGGACAGAGAGGGAAAACTGCTTGAGTACCTGAATAAATGCATGTTAATCGTTCTGAGCTCCCCTGGGAGAATGGTATAGAAAACTGAATAAATAAGCAGATAAGCAAGTTAAATAAACCTGAACCCGAAAGACCAAATAATTATACAGGGAAGTGTGAAGATGACAGCTTTGATATATTTGAAAGCATATTTTTCTTAGTTTGCATATTTCAGAAAACTATGCATTTACTGTAAAAATTGTTAGTATTATTAATCAGACTGAACATTTTGCCCATTCATGCCTTTCCTATCCCCTGTCTAATACTCACCTTTTACTGGTGTGGCATTCCTCTCTCTTACAAGTACATGTTGCTGGTTTATTTGGCACTATTCCAAAAACATTACTGACCTCCCGATCTAGGGTTACAGGTAATGAGCTGCCTGACATAGTTTTCCAAGATTTTATGTTTCAGACTGATGCTGGTGAGGTCATGGGCCAAGAGAACAGCTGGAGCAGCCAGGATAATGGACCCCGGGCCGCAGTGGCTCCTGTTTACCAAGCAGTGATGAGTACATTTTTCCTGCTGTAAAAGGCTATGTATGAGTGCCTGAGTGCCACTGTGAAATCATGTGTCATTCGTAATGCATGCCTGAGTAAAAGCATGGCTCAGCTCATGTGTCTGAAACTGAAACCAGTCCCGCTGTTACTTAATACCGCATTTCAGTTGCTATGCTGTTCATGCTGTATGCCATCGGCGGTAGGTTTTATTTGTTTACTGGGCACGCGCTTATGTTCTTCGAAGTTTTTATGGACTTTTTTTGCCCTTTTCTAAATGATCAGAATTAATTTGCTGTAGCAAGGCTATAATTACTGCACTTGGGGCAATGTAGGCAAGCTCTATGTTAATACTTTGAAAAGGAAAAGGGGAGGCTGCTGAAAAGTACAATAAAAACCCATGTGCCAAATTATAGCATTGTTATAGCCCAATGCACTGCTTATAGCAATGTTTTCCCAACCCTATTCTGTTTAAGTAATCCTTTAATACATTCAGAATTTCTGAGGAACTCCAAACCTCTCTCTGCCTTGGAACTTATGGCTTGAAGGGGAGGAAACCCCTTGGAACTTTCAACTGACACCTCCTGAGAACAATGGCATCCCTCCTTAGCTTTCATTACTCTTCTCCTTCTGTCACAGTCATTAAGAATCTAACAATTATGCCCACACAATGTAATTTTAGAATCCTCTCACCCCTGCAACCTCTCATACAATTCCAAAACACCTCTTTCCCCTCTTGGAAAGGTGGTAGACCATTCTATAAATATGTGGCATTCCTTAACTCTTTTAGTCTTAATTTTATGGGATTGAACCGTCCACAGGAAGGGCGGTATAGAAAATTAAAATAAACCATAAACCATTACACCATCCATGTGTAATCCAGCTTTTTTTTCCTCACTATTTCATCTGACAGCACATGTTTTGTGCCCATAACCTTCCTCACAGAGAGCTAGATGCACTAAAGTCTCCGATTGTCTAATGATCGTTGCTAACCCAGGTTTGACTGGTTTAGAGACCGATCAAATTTGCTGACTCTATGCACATAACGGCTCACTGCATGGTTTTCCATGCGGGCATACATTCTCCAATTCTGGCATGCAAATGAAGTCACTAATATTAAAACCAGGCTTGTCGTTATAAGAGATTTTTAAATAAGACATTTGCCTTTCAATTAGGAAATATGAACTCTTGATCTAATGTATTCTTATAATGTTTTTAGAAAGTTTTTAAAAACACACTTGTTTGATAATTTTGTTACATAACTTTTTTCTTAACCGTATATTTTTATTATTTTTTTTCTGAACTTATATATATTTCACTGATTGTACAGTTCTTCTTCTTTGTGAACTGCCCAGAACTTTTATGGATGGGCAGTATACAAGAATAAAGTTATTATTATTATCCGATCGATGGCCTAACCTTGCATGCCAGAATCAGAGCAGTACTACTGACCCGGAAAACCCAATAGGTCTACCAGGTTTTTCATTTTTTTTCTATGGGCACAGATGATGTGCCCATTAAAAAAATGTCATGCTGCCCCCCCCCATGACCCTTATCAAAACAGAGGCAGGAGAAATGGCCACTCCCTCATGCCGCTGGGACACCCCCCCACCCCCCGCACCAACCAAACCTCCTCCCGTACTTCAATAGAAATTGGCAGAAAGTTTCAAGTTTATTATATTTTGATTTTACGCAATATCCAATATTTCAATGCGTATTACATAATTGTAATGTACAATAAAAGCCAGAGATGACAAATACAAATGAGATAAAATTATGCAGACTAATCATTATGTTCTATTAATACAAACTGGAACAAGTAGGTAAAGGGGAGAAATACAATTTATAAAATAAAATTAAAAAAAAAAAGAACATTTAAGGTTTGTACACAAGGATAGGGTCAATCAAGAAAAAAATATGAAGAAAATAAACTGATAGAAAAAGCTTTAATTATTTTAAAATGTTTCAAGGAAAGAGGTAATGTTAAGAATAATTAATCAGTTTAAAAGTAAATGGGTTTTAACATGAAGAATGTAAAAAGACCCAGATTAATATTAATGATCTTTTGAAAGAAGAGAGAAATAAGAGGATTAAGGTTATAAAAGTACTTATAATTTTCATATTGATGTCCTATTCATTTGATTCTATGGGGAATAAGTACTGTGTTTATTGGAATTACCTATCTATGTATTGAATGCATCTTTATAAAGAATGCTTTTCAGACCGCGTTTGAATTTGACTAATGATGGTTCGTTACATAGATAAATTGGTAAATTGTTCCACAGTTGGGGTGCTTGTACTGAAAATATGGTTGCTCTTCTTGTCCCAATTATTTTTAAAGAAGGAATGGTTAATAAATTTTGTTGCGTCGATCTCAGCGTCCTAAGTGAAGAGTAAGGTATTAGTAGTCTGTCCAGAAATAACGGCTCATGTGATTGTTGGATTTTAAATGTTAGTAGTATGATTTTAAATGTTATTCTGTGTATAATAGGTAACCAGTGTGCATCTTGTAAGAGAGGTGTAACATGATCATACTTTTTTGAATTTGTTATAATTTTTATTGCTGTATTTTGTATTATTGTATTTTTCCCATTCCCTCCTGCTACCATGAACTTCCCCCCCAAACTGACCACTCACCTTCCCCATTCCTATTCCTAAAAAAAATCAGCAGGAAGAATGCCCCCCTGGCTCCCACCCGAACCACCCTCCACACCCACCCCATACATCAAAACTGGATGACAGCATGAGAGATGCCCAATCCCTTCTGCTTGAAGGCCTACCACTCCAATGAAGGCCCACCACTCCAAAATGGCATGCCTTCCCCTTCCCAGTGCATCCTTGGATGCATAGGGAGAGGCCTAAACAACACATGCTGGGGAAGGTCCTTAGGCGTCTGAGTCAGTCATGGCTTTAGGCCCCTCCCCATGCCATTTTGGAGTGGTGGGCCTTCAAGCAGAAGGACTGGACATCCCTTCTGCTGGCATTACGATTTAGAGATAAGGAGGAAGTTCTAGGGGTGTAGGAGTGGTTCAGGGGGGCATCCGATAGCTGTAGGGAATGGGCATCCCTCATGCAGATTTTTGATAAAGTGGGGAAGGGGAGGAGTCGGTTCAGGGGTCCTGGTGGGGGGAATCAGTTTGGCAGGGGGTTTGCGGTGGCAGGAGGTCAGTGTGCATCTCTCCTGCCGATTTTTATTGAAGTGTGGGAAAGGGGTTCCTGCTTTGAGCATGTACAGACCTTGTACCATCCTAGCACCATAACCTCAAGATTAGTTGAGAAGAGAGATCCGGTAGTCATTGGAGGGGAGGAGGGGAAGAGGACGGTGGAGAATAGCAATGCTAATATGGGTGGGTGATTATTGGAGGAATTTTGATTTGTTTTTAAAACCATATTTTCAGGGGGAGGGGGTTTGCAATCCTGAAGCAGGAGGGTGAATGATTATTGGAGATGAGCGATTATTAGAGAGAATGTAGTACATGTTTAAGTTATTCTACCAACACAGATGACAACAATACAGACAGACAAATTGTTGGTCACATAAGGTAATTCTTCAGTTACTCTAAAGAAAGTATAAAATAATATTGTGATTCAGTCTCTGGCAGCTTGAGGATGTGAACATTGCCATCAGGGACACATCCCTTACTATTACAACAAGGAACCAGGAAAGCATTAAAAATAAGGGGTGCAAGTGATTATTGTATTAAGCCAACGTTTATAGATCCCCCTGGGCTACTATCTTTTTCAAGTTTAGAAAGCACTATGGTTTTCTTTATGTTGGTATTACAAAGGGATATATTCAAGCTAAGCAGGTCAGGGCAAATTTCCCACACAGAGTTTGAATTGAGCTGAAAGACTTATGGCAGAAGTCCAAAGATTTATGCTTATGCTTTATTATGCTTTTAGCACCTCTCTGGGTTATTAAAGAGCTTATGGTACTTTTTTGTTGACCTCTTGCCAATCCAGCTCTCTGCAATTTCCAGTTTTTCTCATCATTTACTTATCCTAGTTAGGTCTGCAACAACTATAGATAGTAATTTGCCACTTCATTTTAGATACCACAAAGGAGCGAATTTAGCGCCAGCTCTTTAATGGCACAAGGGCATGCCTAAGCTATTACAGAATACTAATGCAGAACTGTATTGGTAAGACAAAATGTAGGTATGCCCGGTTATGACAGGTCAATGGCAGGTATAAGTTGGCATGCATAAGTGTGCCATGGAACATATGCAACTGATAGTATTCTATATGGTGCATGTGTTTAGTGACACACTCATGAAATTAGAAGATGACCAAATTTCAGTTTTGGCTTCAGAGCTGAAACCAGCCCGAAATTCTGATTCGACCTTGTTTAGATTTTGGCCAAAAATGCTGGTATATTTTTGAGCAAAAGTGAAACTACTCCCTTCCTCCTGGACTAAAACCACCACCTAGTTTCTGTCTACCCCCATGACCAAAAACACTGACCTCATCCCACCACCACTAGGCTTTCTCATGGCCCACCTTAGGTACTCTGGTGGTCTACTGAACCTACTGTCTATGATGTTAAAAAGACTTTCAGCAGAAGTCCCGCGAGATTGTTATTGAAAATCTCAGCAACCATTTTGGTGGCGGAGATGGCAGGGGTAGGAGACACTGTGAATTTCTCCTGTCCCAGTTAGGCCACTAGACCATGAGGGATTAAAGTAGGCTCAGGGTGAGGAAGGGGGAAGCTGGTTGATGGGTCAAGGTCAGGGGGAGGGATGATGTATGCACTGGCAATGGTGGTAGTGAGGAAATGAGATTCTATGCAATAGTGCTGGCAGAGGGGTGGAAAGGGAGGCTTTGTGCAGTTGCAGTGGGGAGTGGACATTGTTCATGGTGGTGGTGGTGTGTGTGGTGGGGGGACTGGCTGCTTTCAGTTCAACTTCGGTTTTGGCTCAAACTGAAAAACCTGGATTTGGTCGGCCTCTACATGACATACTCATATTCTGTTCACATGTCAGCTTGGCTCCCTTGACAGTTGTGTTTTAAGCAAGTTAGATGCACTATTTAAGGACATAAGAATTACCATATTAGGACAGACTGAAGGTCCATCAAGCCTAGTATCCTGTTTCCAACAGTGGCCAACCAAGTCTCAAATACCTAGCAAGTTCCCAAGTAGTAAAATATTTTAATGCTGTTTATCCCTAGGAATAAGCAGTGGATTTCCCCAAGCCATCTCAATAATGTCCTATGGACTCTCTTTTATGAAATTTTCCAAAATTTTAAAACCCTGGTAAGCTAACTGATTTCACCACATGCTCTGGCAATTAATTCCAAAGTTTAATTACACTGTGAAAAAATATTTTCTCCAGTTTGTTTTAAATCTACTACTTAGCATCATCGCATGACCCCTAGTCCTAGCATTTTTGATATAGTGCCTAGTGCTTATGTGTGTAACTGCAACTGCCAAATATAGGCACTACTCATGTGCTATTCTGTGAACTGAGTGCAATATTGGTATTTAGCTTTAGGTGCTGCTTATAGCATTGCCTTCATACTTTCCAGGTCTCTTGTGTCAGCAACAGTCACTGGAGGGCTGATGAGCAAAAAGCAATTAATCTCTATTACACCAAGCTGAGAGCAAGAAAGAGGTCCATGCTCATTGGTTTTCCATTCACACCCCTTCTACCCGTACATCTCTTTCTCCTCAATAATAGTTTTCTTGACCTATTAATCTCTTTTTTCTACCTCTCTTAAGTCCAATCAATTTGTACCTTTGTTTAATCTTTTGTAAACCGCATAGAACTTCACGGTACTGCGGTATATAAACTGTTATTATTATTATTATTCTACTGGTAGGATTCAGAAAAGGGGGTTGAACTTAATCTCATTTAAGTGCTCACTCTACAAATAATGAAAAGGATCTATGAGGATCTTTGAGATCTTTCATCAGAGTACAGAATGACACAGGGACAGAGTTTGTCTTTGCCTCATCCCCACAGGCTCTGTCCTCATCCCTGCTCCTTCCCCACGGACTATGTTCTCATTTGCCCAAGCCTTGAACACTTGTGATTCTATATTTAAATCTTTTTACTAAAGTGTAAAAAGGGATATTATTCTGTACAACTGTTTATACTGTAACTCACAAATGGAGCCTTCCATTTTGGTCTGGCTTTGGTACAACCTTTCTAAAGATTCAGTTGCCTGTGTTTCTACACTGTATAGTGGATGAACAGGAAAATACGTCTCTATTAAATGTAGGAACTGTTCTTTGATGCCAGCAATGATGGATGAATCTCTTGCAGTAATAGTAAAACGCTGGGCATATGAAGGAAGGACGTTGATCAGCAGACAAGGAGTCTGATCAGCAGACAAGATTCTTATTGTCATGTCAAAGACAAACAAGACACAAATGATGATCCCTTAGTCAACTTATGTTATGTTTATTAAATGGAAAGATTTATTGCAATACAGCGCGGTTTTTTCAGGAAATTTCAGGATGTGTGGGAGCCATTTAAAAAGTATTGTACCGATTAGATGACATTTTATTTTATTTTTTCCCTTAAATTTACAAGTTTGATTGTGAGGGGGGGAGGGGAGGGTAAATTTATTGTTACATATTGTATAAGGTATTGATTTATATCAGCGGTTTCAAAAACGCGGCCCGCGGGCCACATGTGGCTCTCCAAGTTTTATTTGCGACCCGCGGTCTGGACTGGATCATTCCCTTCCTTTTGGAGCAGCAGCGGGTCTGGCCGGTTCGTTCCATTCAAAGTCGCGGGTTGGCGGCTCCTTGCGCTATTCACTCCTGCATCGGAAGCCTCTCTGACATCACAACATCAGAGAGGCTTCAGACGCAGGCGCGGATCTCGCAAGGAGCCGCCACCTGCGGCTTTGAATGGAATGAGCCGGCCAGACACGCTGCTGCTCCAGTGGTGTACCAAGGGGGGGGGGGGGCGGTCCGCACAGCTGGTCACCCTCCACTGTTCTTCCTAGAGTGTGGCTCGCGGCTCGTCTAGAGCAGGGGTGCCCAACTGCTTCCCTTCCCTTCTCACCGCTGCCATCGGGGAACAGGCCGGCACCATGCTCTTTGATCTCCCTGCTTCTCTCGCGCCTGACCTCAATTCTGACATCGAGAGGACGTTCTGGTTAGCCAATCGCTGCCTGGCTGCCCGGAACGTCCTTTCCAATGTTAGAATTGACGTCGGGCGGCGAGAGTTGGTCGGCCCCGTGGAGATCTCGGCCTGTTCCCGATGGCGGCAGTAGCAGCAGCAGTCTATTCCCCGGCGGCGGTGGCATGGGGGAGGGCAGGAAGGAAGAAAGAAAGAAGGGGGGGCAGGGAGCCAGAAGGAAAAAAGAAAGAAGGGGGGGGGGGACAGGGAGCCAGAAACAAAGCAAAAAATGGGACAAGGAATCAGAGAAAGACAGACATAGAAAAAGAAAGAAAAAGTTGGGGGAGGGAATGAGGTCTGGAGGAGAGGAAGCATACAGAAGGCTGAAAGAAGAGAAGAAATATTGGATGCACAGTCAGAAGAATAAAGTGCAATCAGAGACTGATGAAATTACCAAACAAAGGTAGGAAAATGATTTTATTTTCAATTTAGTAATAGAAACGTGCCAGTTATGAGAAAGAAAAGATATTAAACTTTAAATGTGAGTGCTGCAGAAAAAATAGAGTACTTGGAGGGCCGCAGAAAAAATAGTTAATGTCTTATTAAAGAAATGACAATTTTGCATAAGGTAAAACTGTTAAAGGAAAGTTTTATAAACTATAAAGAGTTTAACCTCATGCAAAATTGTCATTTATTTAATAAGACATTAACTATTTTTTTCTGCGGTCCTCCAAGTACCTACAAATCCAAAATGTGGCCCCGCAAAGGGTTTGAGTTTGAGACCACTGATTTATATGATAAGAAAGGGTGGGAAGGGTGGGAGATAAGAGCATATTATTTGTACCATTGATGATTATTAAATGTTATATTTATTATTAATTTGTTTGGATATATTGTTACACTTATTGTAAATTTGAAAATGAATAAAGAATTTTTTTTAAAAAAGACACAAATGATGTCATTTAACAGTAGTTCATTTAAATCCAAAAGCAGCTTTTGCAGTTGTTTTCTTTTTAAATCATTGAATTCAGTTGCCAATTGGCTAAGATGTGCTACTAGTCTCCAGCATTTAGAGAATGACACAGGGATAAAGTTTGTCCCCATCCCCTCCCCGCAGGCTCTATCCCCATTTTCATCCCCATCCCATGGTTAACCATGAGTACCCATCCCCATGTCATTCTCTACCGTCAGTTTTTCCAGTTTTGTCCTTATCTAATCTTGGTAAAATGAAGACAGAGGGCTGTGTCCAAGTCCATTCTGAGATATGTTCAATGTTGATCCATGCAGATTAATGAGTGTCACTAATGTTGTGATGGACAAGGACTACAATCTCCACGCATGTGCAGATGCCTTCCAGAAGCGGCCCCGAGCTCAATGGTTTTCAAAACCCAGACATAGTGCCGGGTTTTAAAAACCTGTCCAGACACCTGGACAGTCCTCAAAAAAAGATGTCTCACTGCCATCTAAAATTAAACGTGGTCAAGACTGAACACTTTATCTTTCCTCCAAAATCTGCCTCTCCCCCAGTTCTCTGTTTTACTGGATATCACTCTCATTGGCTCGCAACCTCATTGTCATCTTTGACTCATATCTTTCCTTTTCCTCGTATATCCAACAGATCATTAAAACTACTCGCTTCTTTCTACATAACTGCTAAAATCTGGACTTTCCTTTCTGAGCACGTTGCCAAGACCTTCATCCATGCTCTTGTCACCTCTCGCCTAGATTACGGCAACTTGCTTCTTACAGGTCTTCTGCTAAGCCATTTCTCTCCCTTTCAGTCTTTTCAGAATTCAGCTGCATGTCTCATATTCCATAAGTGTCGTTATTCTCACGTTACCCCTCTCCTCAAGTTGCTTCATTGACTCCTTTTCTGCTTACTAACCTACAAGTTGATTCACTGCAGCTCCTCTCATATCTCTCCCTATACTTCATCCTAGGAACGTGCCTGTTCATCGGACAAGTCTCTCTTGTCTGTACCCTTTTTCTCTACTGCCAACTGTCAACTCTGGCCCTTCTGTCTTGCTGTGCCGTATGCCTGAACAACTTGCCTGACTCAGTACATTGGGCTCTGTCTCTGGCAGTATTCAAGTCAAGGCTGAAAACCCAATTTTCAAAGCTGTGTTTAAGTCCTAACCCTACCAACTTGTAAACCACCTTATTTTTTTGTCATTCTCTCTGTAGTCCTCTACCCTCTCTACCTCTTAATCCCTTTGTATTTCCCTACATGAGCTGCATTGATTCACCATTTTTGTCCAGTATGTCTGCATAATTAGATTGTAAGCTCTTTCGAGCAGGGACCATCTCTTGCACGTTTAATGTGTAGTGCTGCGTGAGTGTGGTAGCACTATAGAAATAATAAATATTAGCAGTAATAGTTTAGAAAACAAAACAAAAATCTGACCTTTACATGCTGAATAGCAGGAATTATCTTGTTTAAAAAAGAGTCATGGTTCAGGTGAGGGTGATCAAATGTGTTATATATTCCGTGGCCAATATTCAGCCACCAAATGCATCATATACACGTTAAGCAAATTTCGAAGGACAAGGATTCCAATTAAAGTATAATGTGGATTGGCCACGAATCTGGACTTGGAGGATGAGATGTACTGTGTCTGCATTTATGAGACAAACGTGGTATTTCATGTTACATAGAGCATGTTGGACTCTGGTTAGATTACAGAAATTAGATAGTTCCAAGTCTAATAGATGTTGGCACTGTCATCTTGAACCTGGGACATTAGATCATTTATTATATTATTGTCCCTTGATACTTCAATTTTGGAGATCCATTTGGGATCAGGTAAACAAAGTAATGGAAAATCCAGTGGCACTAACATATGACACTGTACTATTTGGCACTATGATGAGAGCAAAAAGCCAAATATCATCTCACTATAATAAACTTCTCTTTATTATGACAGGGGTTGCCATACAGCTTATTCTAAGGAATTGGAAAAACTGGGATAGACTGAACTATTCCTTTTGGTGGGAATCTCTCTGTCACATTTTTAAGATGGAATGTAATATGGCCATACATCAGGGACATTATAAGAAGTTTCTGAAGATTTGGGAGCCATTGACAAAATTGATTGGTGATTATGCCCTTTGGTCATACACGTCCAGGGTGGGTGGGGGGGGGGGAGAGCGGGTTGGAATGTATTTTTCAATTTCTCAATTTTAGTGTAGTTTATGGACATAATTATGGGGTGGGGGTGATATATCTTTTTGTCATAGATTATAATTGTATTTAAGTGCTTTTATAGAGTTATATGATTGTATTATATTGTGAACTTACTTATGGCTTTAAAACGAATAAAGAATTAAAAAAAATAATAAAGTATAATGTGGATTTTCTGCTTCTGCTATTCCAAATCTACATACACATTTTTTTATGTGTTTATATATGATAGTTGGAAAAGGAAAACCACAAGGATGGGTAAAGGACATTCTGTACATAGTGCTGTCCCTAGTGACTCTCAATTCAGTCCTTGGAACACATCCACTCCATCTGCTTCTCAGAGGGTCAGCAATGAATATGTATGCCATAGATACATTCACAGCCTCTGCTCTAAGAGTATTTAAAACACAGCTGTAAAAATTATCTATAAGGCCAAAAAAAATATGATAATGTCACTCCACTTTTGAAAGATTGGCTCCCCATATCTTATCGGATTACCTTTAAAATATTACTTTTTACATTAAAAGTAAAGTCAGAACATTCCACGACATTTATAGACAGATTATTACTTCTTTACACTACTTCAAGATCTCTTCGCTCCACACTACAAAACTTTCTTTTAATTCCATCTATCCGTCCATTTTATGGAATGCTCTTCCCAGTGGCGTACCAAGGGGCGGGGGCTGTCCGCCCCAGGTGCACACCCCAAGGGGGTGCACAGCCGGCCACCCTCCCTATTTTGCTGCTGCTGCTTTCCTTAACCAGTAGCAGTGGCAGTAAACTTCAAATCAGGGGTGTCCGTGGCCCAGCTTCTGCTCCCTCCGGCAGGTATTTAGTTTCTGGTTGGCTCCCCTGCATTAGTTTTTCCGCTCAAAAAGCACAGCCATCGGCTCCTCGCATGATCTGCGGCTGCATCGGAAGCATTCCCTCTGAAGTCACAACGTCAGAGAGAAGGCTTCTGACGCAGCCATGGATTGCACGAGGTGTTGACGCCCGCAGCTTTGAATGGAAAACCAGCTGCAGCAAGGAACCAACCAGAAACACTGTTGCTGCACAGGGCAGGGAAGAGAAATGTTGCTGCTGCACAGGAAAGGGAGGGGGGAGATAAATGCTGCTGCTGCACAGGGAAGTGGTAGGGAGAAATGTTGCTGCTACACAGAGAAGGGAAGGGGGGGAGAGAGAAATGCTGCTGCTGTAGCACCCAATTGGGGAGACAGAGGGAAGGAGGGAAAGGAAAGGAGATACCAGACCATAGAGGGGGAGGGAGAGATGCCAGGGCATGGAGGGAGGGAAGGAGATGGATGCCAGACCAATGAGGGTGAAGGGGGAGGCATAAAGTTTCTGGAAGGGGAACAGAAGGAGAGAAGATACCCTATAGAAGGGGCAGAGAGAGGGCAGATGGTGGATGACAGGAAGAGAATGACAAGAAGATGAGGAAAGCAGAAACCAGAGAAGACAAGGTAGAAAAAAAATTATATTTATTTATTTTTTTGCTTTAGGGGAGATGCATCGCTGTTTCTGTGGTGTTGTATGGTATGCAGAGTCCAACTTCTTCATGGTTCAATTTAACCTTTGTCTACGTATTTCTATTTTAACCCCCCTTTTACAAAACTATAGAGCGTTTTTTAGCACCGGCCGTGGTGGTAACAGCTCTGATGCTCAGAATTCTATGAGAGTCTGAGGGGTTAGTTTGTGATTACATATTCCATACTAGGCAAAGGTGTTTTCTGTGTTCTGTATGTTCGAAAGACATGGTTTTCTGTCAGGATTGACTGTGCAGGATTGATCTGTACTAGTCTGGCTTGTTTATTTTTACAATGGGTATATTGATGTTGTACTGCTCATTGCAGTATGTAAGATGCTGCGTTTTCCTAAGTATTCATGTGTGATGTGTGGATTGTTACTAAAAATCATGTTTTTCATACAGATGGAGGGAGGGGGTGTCAAAAATGATGGGCCCCGGGTGTCACATATGTTTAAAGATGCTTTTGAGGTTTAATCTAATCTAATCTTCAGGCTTATATACCGGGTCATTCCTGCGTATGTTCCAGTTTAGTAGGAACTTGTCCAAAGTTGTCTTGAATCCCTGGAAGGTGTTTCCCCTATAACAGACTCTGGAAGAGCATTCCAGCTTTCTACCATTCTCTGGTTGAAGAAAAACTTCCTTACATTTGTACGGAATATATCCCCTTTCAACTTTAGAGAGTGCCCTCTCGTTCTCCCTACCTTGGAGAGGGTGAACAATCTGTCTTTATCTGCTAAGTCTATTTCCTTCAGTATTTTGAATGTTTCGATTATGTCCCCTCTCAGTGTCCTCTTTTCAAGGGAGAAGAAGCCCAGTTTCTCCAATCTCTCACTGTATGGCAACTCCTCCAGCCCCTTAACCATTTTAGTCGCTCTTCTCTGGATCCTTTCGAGTAGTACCGTGTCCTTCTTCATGTATGGCGACCAGTGCTGGATGCAATACTTCAGGTGAGGACACACCATGGCCCGGTACAGCAGCATGATAACCTTCGCTGATCTGTTCAGGATCCCCTTCTTTATCATTCCTAGCATTCTGTTCGCCCTTTTCACCGCCTCCGCACATTGTGCAGACGGCTTCATCGACTTGACAATAAAAACTCCCAAGTCTCTTTCTTGGGAGGTCTCTCCGCCCTGGACATCCTGTATTCATGCATGAGATTTTTGTTACTGACATGCATCACTTTATACTTATCCACGTTGAACCTCATTTGCCATGTTGATGCCCATTTCTCAAGCTTGATTATGTCACGTTACAGATCTTCGCAATCCCCCTGCTTCTTCACTACTCTGAATAACTTAATTTAATAACTTCACTCGTCGTACCAATGTCCAGATCGTTTATAAAGATATTGACGAGCACGGGTCCAAGCTCCGAGCCCTGCGGCACCCCACTGGTGACGCTCTTCCAGTCCGAGTATTGTCCATTTACCCCATTCTCTGTTTCCTATGCTCCAGCTAGTTTTTAATCTTCAAGATAAGTGATATATTAAATATAAATAAACTTGAAACTCTGTGCAAATCTGTCTCATGCACAATCATTGTAATTTTACATTTCCAACCAATGATATGTATGCATATAAGGCCCAATATCCAAAGGGCACTATCAGAATAAATGTCAAAGTTAAGTGGCTGTTTCCTTTAGCTATGATCATATTATTTATTACTATCGTGAATTGCATCAGTTGCCTGTAGAGGCATAAATCCTTTTTTAATCAGAATGCCTTTACTATAAGGTAGCAATGGGTTTGGTGCCTTTCTATCTGATTGATTTATTTTGCCATTGTTCTGTACATCATTTAAGCAGTACTAAAGCCTTATTTGTTTTCCCTCCAGTCAATGGCTGTAGATACAAGAGATACTATGATAGAACTTTGTCTTTTCAGATGGCACTATGGAATAAAGAGTTTAAGCGGCTGTTATCAAAATCAAATTCCTATCTTTATTACAGAAAACAACTTAAGACTTTTTTGTTTAAAAAGGTGCCTGCCAAGATGGCTGCGGTACAGACGTGCTGAGAAGTACGCACCTGAACCGCTCTTTCCCGATTTTTTTCTTCTGATCCTGAGGGCTCTTGTAGTCCAATTCCACCAATGCCGAAATGCAGGGGTAGGAGAGCTGCTGGTGCCTCGCGGCTCTCCGAAATGCCGACTTTTGGCAACATTGAGGACCTGTTGCGGTGGATGCAGAGAGCCTTAACCCCGACGTTGGAAGTTGACACGCTAAGGGCGCCTGGTTACGATGAGACCGGAGCTGCATCTCTTGGGCCGGACACCATGCTTAGCCCTGATGTCAGAGCTCCACCCCCGTGACCTCGGATCACCAGCTCTCCCAGGGGCGATGAAACCCCTGAGATGGGGGAGGTTCTTTCCCCAGAGGCAACCAGTGAGATTCTGTTGAGTCCGATGGATTCTGTAACTACTAAAATTCAAATGGGGGCGATCGGAGGAACGACCCCATCTGCCGACATGGATCGCTAGTGTGTGATCCTGACGCATGCACAGACTATCTGCTTTCCCTGTAGATGGTCTGCGTATGCGTTTTGTGACTGTTTTTTTATTTTGCTGTTTTTTTTATGGGGGGGTGGGGTTTCAGGCCCCGACTCTCCTGCTCTCCCAGGGAAGGGCTATCAACAGCCTCTTCCATTTTGTAACACTGAAGCCTGCTTTCTCCTGTCAGCATGTCATTCCCTGCTCTCTGCACCAAGCTCTGGATCTCTGCCGCCTTCCCTGCAGTCAGAGCCGGATTAAAGGATAGGCACATTAGGCACGGGCCTAGGGCCCGAAATGTCAGGGGCCCACCGGTGCGGTGTTTTAGGGTTGTTTGGGCATCTCCCTCACCCTTGCTGGATTTGCAGCAGAGTCATCGTCCCACCCTCCCCCCAGTGTCATTGTCCTGGGCCCCCCTAGCATCATCATCCCTGCTCTTGCTCCAATGTCATCGTCCTGGGCCCCCTCAGTGTCATCACTCCAGGCCCTCCCCTCCGACCTTCCCACTGTGAGAACACCGATAAACCTCACTCCAGCACTCGTCAACAGCCGCAGCACTCTAAACAGGCTGCTTCCCAGTTCGCGGCCTTCTGCTGGTAATTCCCTCTGCCGCGTCAACTGAAGACGTTCAGTTTAACCTTTATCTACATATTTCTATTTTTAGTTTGTGATTACTTATTCCATACTGGGTGAAGATGTATGTGTTCTGTGTGTATGAAAGACATGGTTTTCTGTTAGCGTTGACTAGCCTTGTTTGGCGAAATGCATCAGGCATGATTCTTGGGAGCACCTTGAATAAACCTGATTTGAATCTCCTTATTTTCTACTGATCTTCTTTTGTTTCATGTTGGATTCTTTGGTGGACTGCTTGCCTTGTTTCGTTACAAGTTAACATACATGGAGTGGAACGTACTAGAGGAGTTACAGATTTGGTTGTTTATACATATATATGGGTTACAGTTGGTTGATATAGAGTGAGGCAGTTGAGAGGCGTTGTAAACTTGGTTATTAATATAGACTTATAATTCGGATAGTATTACTGCTTTACAATATATTTGAACACTTTTATATATGTATGGAAAGGGTTCAGAGTTAAAGTCCTGGATAAATAGGTGGGAAGGGGGATTTGTTCAGAGATGTTTGGGAGTTGCATAGAAAAAAAACTGTGTACTGGTATGCTAATCTTTGTTTTGAATTAAAAAAAAAGAAATACAAGGGGAAATAAAGAAGCAAATAAGAAAACAGATAAATGGGGGCATGGTGGGGCAGGGGGCAGGTCAGGGCCAGGGGGGCCCAGTGTACTTGTGTGCCTAGGGGCCCTCAAAGAATTAATCCTGCCCTGCCTGCAGAGGTTGTGGTAAAGGCGGTTAGCGTAGCAGGTTTTAAGAAAGGTTTGGACAAATTCCTGGAGGAAAAGTCCATAGTCTGTTATTAAGACATAGGGGAAGCCTCTGCTTGCCCTGGATTGGTAGCATGGAATATTGCTACTCTTTGAGGTTTGGCCAGGTACTAGTGACCTGGATTGGCCACTGTGAGAACAGGCTACTAGGCTTGATGGACCATTGGTCTGACCCAGTAAGGCTATTCTTATGTTCTTAATCCCTGGTTAATAAGCATTCCACTTGCTTGCATGGACCTATTTTGATGATTTTGTTGTCAGGAGTTCAACCAGGAAATCTAGCTCTAATGGTCATGGGAGCAATGACAAGGCAGGAAAATCCCAAATAATTCCATATCTTATTCCATACATTTGTTAACCTCTTTTTGGATGTCTGAAAAGCGGCACAGATTTAATCAGTTTTACATTTCTGAAGTACACAGGAAAACATCAAAGAGGAAAGCACTGTTCAGTGGTACACCAAGCACCAGGGCCTTGTGGTTAACTTTTCCCTCAATGCCAGAAAGTGCTGCTTCTGATATTCTTGCCATTCTCGTTGCTGAATGCAGAGATGCTTCTCAGCTATGCCCAATCAGAATTTCTTTTGGAAATAATGGCGTAATCTAGCAATTTAAACACCACCACACAATATAAAGGATTTATGTTACAAGTTGCTTTGTTACAGGAACTCATGGGGAGTCTGATTCAAGCAAGTCTTGTAATAAAGGCTGATAATATCTGGTTTAGATTGAAAACTTGCCTGGCAAGAAAATTTCTGAGAATAATCATGTGTTGGTTAGGCTACAGCAATATACAGATAGGGAGAGAGTAGGTTCCCATGCATGAGCCTGCGCTGACCAGGGGTAAGCGGGTCCCAGTCCGATATTCAGCAGGGGCCTGCATAACTGTTTTATGCAGCCTCAGCTGAATATTGCCCCAGTCTACATAAGCTCCAGGCAGCCAGGCCACCCAGAATTAGCCCTCGATATTCATTGCCAATGCCCAGACATGGGCTGACAGTGAATACCAGGGGATAATTAGTTAGCAATGATCAGTGTTTAAAAAAAAAAAAAAATGCTGCCAGATGCGCATCGTTTATTATTGTTTGATATACCACTTACCAATCCTAAGTGGTTTACAAAAAAACCCCATTATCTAAAAATTAGGCTAAGATAGGGTAAAATAGACAACACGAGACACGATACGTGAAATGAAAGAGGAACTTTTGGGATACATCATTTCATAAAATAAAAAAAAAAAAAAGGAAGGGGTGGGAAAGAACAAATTGGGAAGGGAATAAGATAATTCAAAAAATCTGATTCATACTCCAAATGCATCTTTATAAAGAAAGGTTGTAAGGCTGGCTTTGAATTTGGCCACGTTGGTTTCTTGCTTCATATTTGAAGGGAGAGAGTTCCACAATGTCGGAGCTATCACAGAAAAAATTGATTTATGTGTCTTGTCAGGGGGAATGGGTCTAAAATTTAAATTAAGTGTGGAATATATAACAGCTTTTATGCTTTAAATTAAGTACTATAATTACCATTATTTTGGTCTTTAGGCTATATTTCTATTTGCTAGCTTGCTTGTTTAAATCCACCTGTATATCTTCTGTTCTGAGGTATAATAGTGGGAGGCAGACCTACATTCTTAGATGTGATAGGGAGCATTACGACTAGCCCTCCTGAAATGAAAGCACTAGATCAATTTGCTGTAGTGTACAGTATACGATGTCTTGTAAATGTCAGAAGATGGTTTCAGACAAGGTGTGGTCTGCTACATATGGCAATGACTGTGAAAGTAATGCTATCCCAGCAGCTGACAAAAGCACAGACTACAGAAGATGAATCAGATCGGGAAAAGCCCATTAAACAAGCCTAAGCAGACATAGCCATCTGTTTCAGCCGAGAATATAGCAGGAGTGCACTCAGAACTGCCAAAATTACCCAGTTCCAGGAAAGAGATTTTTTTGGCCAGTCCTGGTTTTATACTTATATCCTAAAGCAGTGTGAGATCACCATATATGGGACACAAACCATACAAGTCTGTCCAATACTGGCCTTAGTTCTTTAATTTATACCATTTGTTTTCTAATTAGAGATCCTTTGTGTTTATCACACGCTTTTTTCAATTCCATCACCATTTTCCTCTCCACCACCTCCCTCGGGAGGGCATTCTAGACATCTAACACCCTCTTCGTGTTATGCCCTCTAGTTTTACAATTTTTCCTTCTCTGGAAAAGATTGGTTCTATATTAATACCTTTCAAATATTTAAATGTCTGCATAATATCTTTTCTATCCCTGCTCTCCTCCAGAGTATACATGTTTAGGTCTTCCAGTTTTTTCTCATACTTCTTTTGGTTCAAATCCCTTACCATTTTTGTCGCCTTTCTCTGGATCGCTTCAAGTCTTTTTATATCCTTCACCAGATTCTGCCTCCAAAACTGAACACAATACTCCAAGTATGACCTATATAGAGCCATCCTTCCCATCTTCTGCTGGTTATTCCTTTCTATACAGCCTAGCATCTTTATGGCTATAGCCACCACCTTATCACACTGTTTAGATGCCTTTAGATTCTCAGACACAAATCACCCCAAGGTCCCTCTCTCCGGGTGTGCTTATTAGCCTCTCACCTCTCAGCTCATACAGTTAGTTCCTTTGGATTTCTACCCCCTCCCCCCAAAAAAAAGCATCACTCTTCACTTCTTCGCATTGAATTTTAGTTGCCAGACGTTAGACCATTTTTCAAACTTTTGCAAATCCTTCTTCATGTTTTTCACTCCCTCCAGGGCATCCACTCTGTTACAAATCTTGATATCATCCGCAAAAAGGCTAACCTTACCTTCTAATCCTTCAGCAATGTCACTCAGAAACTTATAGAACAGAATGGTCCCAGCACCAATCCTTGAGGCACTCCACTACTCACCTTTCCCTCCTCCGAGTGAATTCCATTAACCATCATCCTCTGGCCACCCTTTGGGAGTTGGGCTCACTGCCCTTTTTCATTTTCTTCCAGGTTATGTTTGTGTTCCTGAATTTCAGATATGCCAAACATATAAAAAGTTTTTTTCCCCCTATTTAAGAGATAATTTTATAATTGCACATGTATGTTAAAAGTACACACAATACTTTCCACTGTGCAGACTTGGCTAGATTCAAAGTGAAAGTACACAGACTTCTTTGAACATTGCCCAGAGGAAACCATGCACATATATTTACAAATGCTCTTTAGCATGCAAACTTTTGCAGGGTTAACTTACATGCAGATTTTCTTTTCTTTTCTTTTTTTGTAAATCTTTATTCAGTTTAAAACTAACAATAAGTGCAACAAAATATACAAACATTTTACACTTTAACAGCACTTAAATTTCATCAAATTGTATTTCATATCAAATACATGTATCAACCCCCCCTGCTATATACCAAACAATTGCACTCAACCATAATTAAATTAAAAGTATTCCCTGCCCCCACTCCTACCCACCTTGGACATGTATGTTCAAAGGGAAAAATAATAATCATTCCATACAGAATTTTGTTAATGGCTCCAAAACATCCTTAAATTTCCTATAATGCCCCTGCTGTATGGCAATCATATGCTCCATTTTAAAAATGTGGCATAAAGAGTCCTACCACATAAGTGACAAAATAAGAACATACATAAGAGTTGCCATAGTGGGACAGACTGAAGGTCCATCATGTTCAGTACCGTTTCCAACAGTGGTCAACCAAGGTCATAGTAACATAGTAGATGATGACGGCAGATAAAGACCTGAATGGTCCATCCAGTCTGCCCAACCTGATTCAATTTAAATTTTTAAATTTTTTCTTCTTAGCTATTTCTGGGCAAGAATCCAAAGCTTTACCTGGTACTGTGCTTGGGTTCCAACTGCCGAAATCTCTGTTAAAACCTACTCCAGCCCATCTACACCATCCCAGCCATTGAAGCCCTCCTCAGCCCATCCTCCACCAAATGGCCATATACAGACACAGACCGTGCAAGTCTGCCCAGTACTGGCCTTAGTTCAATATTTAATATTATTTTTTGATTCTAGATCCTCAGTGTTCATCCCACGCTTCTTTGAACTCAGTCACAGTTTTACTCTCTACCACCTCTCTCCAGGCATCTACCACCCTCTCCGGAAAGTAGAATTTCCTAACATTGCCCTTGAATCTACCACCCCTCAACCTCAAATTATGTCCTCTGGTTTTACCATTTTCCTTTCTCTGGAAAAGATTTTGTTCTACGTTAATACCTTTCAAGTATTTGAACGTCTGAATCATATCTCCCCTGTCTCCCCTTTCCTCTAGGGTATACCTATTCAGGGTTTCCAGTCTCTCCTCAGCCATCTTCTGACGCAAGCCTCCTATCATTTTCATCGCCCTCCTCTGGACCGCCTCAAATCTTCTTACATCCTTCACCAAATACGGTCTCCAAAACTGAACACAATACTCCAAGTTGGCATCTTACTAATGGCCTGTACAGGGGCATCAACACCTTCTTCCTTCTACTGGCTACGTCTCTCTTTATACAGGCCAGCATCTTTCTGGCAGCAGCCACCGCCTTGTCACACTGTTTTTTCGCCTTTAGATCTTCGGACACTATCACTCCAAGGTCCCTCTCCCCGTCCGTGCATATCAGCTTCTCTCCTCCCAGCATATATGGTTCCTTCCGATTATTAATCCCCAAATACATTACTCTGCATTTCTTTGCATTGAATTTTAGTTGCCAGGGATTAGACCATTCCTCTAACTTTTGCAGATCCTTTTTCATATTTTCCACTCCCTCTTCAGTGTCTACTCTGTTACAAATCTCGGTATCATTTGTAAAAAGGCACACTTTTCCTTCTAACCCTTCAGCAATGTCACTCACAAACATATTGAACAGGATTGGCCCCAACACCGAACCCTGAGGGACTCCACTACTCACCTTTCCTTCCTCCGAGCGACTTCCATTAACACCACCCTCTGGCATCTGTCCGACAGCCAGTTTCTAACCCAGTTCACCACTTTGGGTCTTAACTTCAGCCTTTCAAGTTTGTTCAACAGTCTCCTATGAGGAACTGTATCAAAGGCTTTGCTGAAATCTAAGTAAATTACATCTAGCATATGTCCTCGATCCAGCTCTCTGGTCACCCAATCAAAAAATTCAATCAGGTTCGTTTGGCATGATTTACCTTTTGTAAAGCTATTTTGCCTCAGATCCTGTAACCCATTAGATTCAAGGAAGTACACCATCCTTTTTTTCAGCAACACTTCCATTAATTTTCCAACAACTGAAGTGAGGCTCACCGGCCTGTAGTTTCTGCTGCCTAAGAATCAAGCTCAGCAAGGGAGATTGCATCCTGTCCCTTCTGAGCCGCCGTAGTTTCCCTTTCTCGTGGCTGCTGGGGAGGGACTGGTCCTGCTGGGCTAAGAGACACCTCTCTCCCGAACACCGAGACCTCCCTTTGACTCAGCAAAGCCGGTTCGCCCTGAGGTGAAGATGTAAGGAAGCTATCCATCGTCTCCTTCCCTCGCGAGGTAGGTTCAGGTTGCCGGGTAGTAGCAGCCGCTCTTCCCCTTCTTTTAGGCATTGAGATAAAAACTTCGATAAACAGAGATAGGAAATAATTTTGGCAGGAGAATGAATTGCTAGCGTCCTCACTGCACCGCGGCCATCTTGCTTCTGTTATATCTTTTTTGAGATGTGGTGACCAGAATCGCCACAGTATTCCATGTGTGGCTGCACCATGGAGAAATACAAAGGCATTATAACATTTTCATCTTTGTTTTCCTCTTTTGAACACCTCTGCTCAGTCTGAGTAAACTTTTGTGCACAGAGGCTGCACATTGATAAGTTACCCAAAATATTAAAGGGCTAATATTCAAAATGGTTTAACCAGGCAGGAGCATTAACCACTAGGCTAGGGCAGTCCAGGGACAGAGGCAGTGATAGTCAGTCTGCTAACTAGTTAAGTAAGTGGATAAAGTTAGGACAGATAAAAGGCTGCACTAATTTTATCCTCCAAGCTAACCACACCAGTCTGAATATCAGCTGGTACATAGTTAGCTTTTGGATTGCTATACTAACCCGGATATTCAATGCCAGAGGTTGGAATGTCCCAGCATTGAATATCCAGGGTTAACTAAGGCCACACTTGCATCGGAACTCCGTTTTTGCTCCATCTAACTTGCTCCACAGAGTATGCCTGCACATGGCACAGGTGTAAACAAACACCATTTTGTCGTCACATGTAATTATATGCACACTCATATACCACCACACAATTTGATAAAATGTATGGTTCTACATGTAAAAACGGGTTTTACACCCAAAAATCTCTTTCTGTAACTGAGGCAATGAAGGATGAAGTTACTTGTCCAAGGTCACAGAGAGTGTTAATGGGAGAAGCTGGATTTGAACCCTGGCTTTCTTGGTCCTCAGCCTGATGATCCTACCAGAAGGTGACTCCTCCACATATTGGGCAGGTCATGCCACAAAAATCCATCTTCCACAGTAAAGCACTGTTTTACCCATGGAAATCCTTTTCAAAATGAGCTTCCCTGTCTATGCTATGTGTGTGAGTGTATGTTGAGAACCCTGGATACCTGGGTCAGCGAGCTGCAGCTTCATCTTTTTTTTTATATTTCTTTTTATTCAAGTTTTATCATAAGATAAACATAGTTTGCAGTACATTTTCAATAACAGAATTCTGATGAGATAAGATAAACATGAATTATAAAATGAACTTTAACAGTATTATAAACCAGTACATTATTACTGATTGTACATAGCTTGTATGTAAAGTAAGCATTGAAAATGTGAGATGGGTTTAAGCAGACATTCTATTAAGACACTGGAGGTAGACTTCATTATATGAATTATTAGTGCAGTAATTGTCCAATGGAAGCCAGGTTTTTTTTGAGTGAGAAGTGCTATGTAGATGAGTAGTATTAGCAGCTTCATATTTCTTAAATGCACAGGGATGGGTTCACACATCTTTAGAAGTCCCCTTTCTCCTCTCTCAAAGCATACAGGAGTGCAGATTTGGTCTGTTCCACTGAGGCTTGGATTATTTTGAGGTCACATGTATCTTGTATGTTAAACATCTATGTGTGTATTATTCTTGCGTCTAGAAATCCCTTTGCAAGAAACACATCTGACAGCTGGTTGAAAGCAGGTCTTGGATGCTGTAGGTAAAATGGCTGAAAAACTAGTTGCACTTTCCTTTGATAGAGCCTGATTCACTGAGGGGACAATAATCAAACTGCCTACACTGCGGCAAACTCCTTAGATGCTCGTACTTTTCACTCACAGGATTTGCATCAGTAATCAAAACAAACATATGGATAACTGCTCCTGAAAAAAAAAGCATCTGCAGAGATCTGTGCCGCTGTTTCTAGGTGTACATTTTTCCGGGCAAGTCTTGAAAATCCAAAATTAAGCATGCTGTTGCTTCCTCCAACTGAGCCCCGCATGCAAATAAAAACAGGTACATTGTTGAACAATGCACATACTTTTACCCTCACTGGGGCTGCTTTAATAAGATGACACCTAAATGAAAAGTCCAAAAATATAAGGCAATGCAAGATGTGCAAATAATTTACAGAGACTGAAATATCTCCATCAATCTACAAAACTCTCTGTAATCATAAATCTCAAAAGTTATTACTGCAATAAATTATACTATTCAGATAACTGTATGAACCTTCATGTACAGGGAGTCTCATTCACCATTAGGGGGAGTAATTCTCAAAAGATTGTCTAAAGTTAGATTCCAGAATGATCTGCGTCAATTCTATATCAGCAATAACACACATAAATGCCATTATAGATTGCTAGTAGATAAAGATAAGATGTTCACCCTCTCCAAGGTAGAGAAAACCTCTCTAAAGTTAAAAGGGGATAGATTCCGTACAAACGTAAGGAAGTTCTTCACCCAGAGAGTGTAGAAAACTGGAATGCTCTTCCGGAGGCTGTTATAGGGGAAAACACCCTCCAGGGATTCAAGACAAAGTTAGACAAGTTCCTGCTGAACCAGAACGTACGCAGGTAAGGCTAGACTCAGTTAGGGCGCTGTCTTTGACCTAAGAGCTGCCTGGGCACGATGGACCACTGGTCTGACCCAGCAGCGGCAATTCTTATGTTCTTATGTTACCCGCTTAACTTTAGGTGACAGAACTTATGCCAGCTCAATGGTTGGTGTAAATGCTTGCATCTAACTACCAGATGTGAGCCACGTTAACTACTAGTATTCTAGAACTCATGCACATAAGTCCTTCCCAGGTCTACCCCCCCTTGCAGTTGCACATTATACATTTTGCATGCATAATTTGTAGAATACTAAAGGCAGTTATGAGCATAAATGCAAATTACTGCCAAATAGTGCCACTTAAGACCAATTAAAGCCAATAATTAAATTAATTTACGCATATAACTGACCCTGTTTGCAAGTTTATAGAATTAGGGAGTCACAGTTTTGTATGATGGAGTCCATTCTCCAATATTCAAAATAGTTCAGCGAGGGGTAGGTTGTGCCCTTACGTTTGGATTCTCTGACTGGCACTGATTTTTTTAGATGCCAGTAGGCACCCACACTCAGTAAAAAAATAAAACACTGTTGAAATTAAAATTTTAACTGCATTTCAAGGCACCTACCAGCGCCTAATAAATTGGAGCCAGAATTCCATCTTCATAGATGCTATAGGCTACCTAATGCCACTGTGGGCGTGGCTAATGCTGGAACTACTATACTTTTATAATTACTTTTAAATTTTCTTACCCTCCATTTGTATTTTCCTTGTATGTATTCTTTACTATACTTATTGTATTCTCCCTACTTCCCTTATGTATTGGTACGTCAGGTCCGTTTGTGTTGGTTGTAGTTAATAATTAAGACCCTGTTTTTAATCGTAAATCTCTTTGAATTAATGATATTGCAGTACATCAAAATTTTAATAAAACTTGAAACTTGATACACAGCCTAACACCTACAGAGGTATGATTCATGCCAAAGATAGGCACTAGAAATGTAGGCCTGGATAACTCTGGCTTACATTTCTGGCAACTATTTTTCCCGGAGGCGAAATTCTTTGTATGGTGCAGTCATGAGATTGACATGTGATCGGCAGCCACTTTTTAGGTGGCCACCGATATCTGCACTGTATAGAGAATCCAGGCCCTATTGTTCTTTTGGATGGATCCTTCCACGCTTAGGGTTTTGTCTTATAATGTGCGGTCTTAATTCCCCTTTTAAGCAGGTGCAAATGTTTAAAGAACTGAAGAGATTGTAAGGGGCTATTTGTTTAGTACAGGAGACTCACCTCCATATGAGACATAAGAAATTGGTATGTTCCCTACTCAGATGTGGGCTTCTAATGTCAAGAAATCTAGGGGAGGGGGTATATTGTTTGATAAGACCATGAAGGTTGAGATTCGCCACATGCAAGTGAATGAAGAGGTCCATTTTCTTTTACTGGGGGGCTATAGTTAATTTGTATGCGCCTAATATAGGCCATGGGGATCATTTTGATCACTGTCTTGCTGAAATACTTCAATACCAGTATGGTATACTTTTGGTTTGGGGGGATTTTAATCTGACCGTGGCACCTAGACTGGATAATTTGGGGGGTGGGGAACTTATGGGAAGAGCTTACAAAACTTTATTTTGGAACTTAATGTAATAAATAGTTGAAGGAATAAACATCCGTTAGAGCAGAATAACACATTTTATTCCCAGCTACATCATAGATATTTGACAATAAATTTTGTGTTTGTTGACAGGACATTTTTTCTCTGTGGAGTAGGTTGGCATTGAGGCAATTATTTAATCGAATCAAACTCCAGTGTGGTGGGTAGATTTGCTGGAGCGAGTAGATTTCAGAGGAACTCACTTTTGACATTGTAATGATAGTTTGTTAGATCAGTGGTTCCCAACCCTGTCCTGGAGGAACACCAGGCCAATTGGGTTTTCAGGCTAGCCCTAATGAATATGCATGAAGCAAATTTGCATGCCTATCACTTCCATCATATGCAAATCTCTCTCATGCATATTCATTAGGGCTAGCCTGAAAACCCGATTGGCCTGGTGTTCCTCCAGGACAGGGTTGGGAATCACTGTGTTAGATGATCCCCAGGTTGTAGGTAGGATTGAGGGATTACCGTATTTTCATGCATATAACGCACGCGTTATACACGATTTTACAAACCGTGCATAACCATGCGCGTTATAGGCGAGAGCGCATTTTACAACTTTTTTTTTACATAGTTCCCCCCCCCCTGACGTCCGATTCACCCCGCAGGACCGCTCACACCCCCATCCCGAAGGACCGCTCACACTCGCACCCCGAAGGACCGCTCGCACCCCCACAGCCTTCCCACCCCCCCATCATGGAGAAGCTCCTACCGTTGTCCTGCTGCTTCCTCTGCCGGCGGTCCCGGCCCTTCTATGAGCCCTGCGTCTGCTGCTTCCTCTTCCGGCGGTCCCGGCCCTTCTGTGAGCCCTGCGCCTGCGCTGCTTCCTCTTCCAGCGGTCCCGCGGAAGAGGAAGCAGCAGACGCAGGGCTCACAGAAGGGCCAGGACCGCCGGCAGAGGAAGCAGCAGGACAACGGTAGGAGCTTCTCCATGATGGGGGTGGGTGGGAAGGCTGTGGGGGTGCGAGCGGTCCTTCGGGGTGCGAGTGCGAGCGGTCCTTCGGGGTGGGGGTGCGAGCGGTCCTGCGGGGGGGGGAGGGGTGAATCGGACATCGGGGGGGCATCAGGCTTTCAGGGTGGGGACAGGACTTCAAGGGGGAGAGGAGAGTCGGGGTGGGCGAAAGGAGAGTTGGAGTGGCCAGAGGAGAGTCGGGGCGGGCGAAAGGAGAGTCGGGCGGCGACGAGAGAGTCGGGGCGGCATGCGTGGTATACGAGTGTGCGCGGTATATAAAAATTTATTTACATAAATGTGTTCCCCGCGCGCTATACTCGTGTGCGCGTTTTACACGGGTGCGCTGCATATGAGTGAAAATACGGTACTCTGTAGTGCTGCCCAAGTCAGGGAAAATATTTTTGATACAATTTGGCCTAAAGAATTGTTTTTTGATTTGATTTGATTAAGTTTTTCCTGCCCAGTCGAGCTTTTTTTTTTCTTCAAATGGCCTGGCGGGTTTATTTTGAAGCCTCTGCTCCTACCCCATGACAGTGCTGTGGTGTAAATAAAACAAAAAATACTTTCCATCTCTCTGTTAGGTCCTAGCTCATGCTCACTGTCTAACACTAGCTCTGGCAGGATTTCAAATATGACATACTGTAATCACAAAATAAAAAATAAAATTATTTGTTCTACCTTTTGTTTTCTGGTCATTTTATTATTCAAACCATGTTAGTCCCAGGCTCTGGTTTCTGTTTGTCTTCTGTTAACTCGCTTACCAGGGCTCCTGCCCATTTAACGTTTTCTTCTTTTTCTGTGCTTCCATCTCTGTACCTTCCCTTCTACCTCCATATCCAACATTTCTGTTTCTTTCCCACTGTATACCATCTCTCTCTCCCCCTGAGGTCAAACCTCTCTATTCTCCATGCATCTCTCCCTTCCTCCCCTCCATTATCATGTGCAACATTTCTTTCTCTCTCCCCATGCATCATTTTTCCCTGCCTTCCACCCTATTTCCAACATTTTTCTCTCTCTCTCTCTTCTCCATGCATGTCCCTCCCTCCACCATATGCAGGATTTCTCCTGCACACCTTTCTACCTCTTGCATCTCTCCCGTCATCTCCTCCACCTTGTGTCCAATAATTCTTCCTTTCTTCTCTCTCCCCCCCAAGTGCAGCAGCTTTCCATCCATCCCTCCCATCCCCCTGCGCAGCCTTCCATCCCTCCTATCCCCCTGTGCAGCACTTCCTGATTGACTCCCCCCCACCACCATGAGACCTGACATATTTTCGGGCCTGCTATGCTGCTGCTTTAGAAGACCCAGACATATGTCAGGAGACTCATGACTAACTTCATCAGTGAGTCTGATTTTTTTTTAGAAAACAGATTCACCGAAGTGAATCGAATCGAACTGGTGAATCCGGCAGCAGTACTACTCTGGGGGTATTTGCTTTAGAATGATACAGGGGGAGGTTGTCCACAAAGGCAGTTTGAGGGTATGAAGGCAAATGTGTGGGTCATTTAATAGTTATAGCTGCCCAAAAAAAGCATCAGAAACAGAGGAAACTGAAGATGACGACTTTCCTGATCTCTCATCATCTCTGTTCTCCCTTCCACCTGTTAGTAGAACTCATTTTTGATGGAGCATATCTGGAAGGTGGGGGGGGAGAATATAAGGAGAAGAAAAGAGACTGCACACAAGTCCAAGTCAACGGAGAGGCGGGGTGGGGGGGGGGGGCGAGGCGCAGGATTTTACAGAACATGTTAGATATATCTAATCCTACCATTGTGAGCTTTAAAGTACTACTTTATCTGAGGAAGAAGTTGATCTTTTAAATAAGGGTTTATCTTTTGCACCAACAGTTAAATATAATGCTATGGAGACTGGAGTAGATCTTTGTAAGTTCACAAGGAAACTAAAAAGCACACTTTTTTTTCACTGATAAATTATATGTTCTGTATAAAAAAAACACCTCTGAGTAGACTCCACTAGGCCCAATTAACCCTCTAATTTCTCCATTTGAACAAATGGTGTTAAAGTATGCTAAGGATATAGAAGAAAAAAAAAAGAAAGAAAGAAAACAAGTAATTTTACAATCTCACTAAAGCAGGAAATACAGACTTAAGTCATTACAAAACAGGAAAGAAATAATGCTAAACATCAACTGATAAATTGGGTGCTGTGGAGATCCTGAATAGGACAATTACATCAATGAGATTATGAGAGAGCTGAATGATGCACAATATTATACTACAGCAACAATGAATCAACTCCTATGTTACAAAAGAGATTTTTTTAATTTTATTAGTAGCAGATGGTGTGACTTTCCTTTTGATAGCTGAACATCCTAAAACTCCTACATTTTGCACTGTCTAAAATACACAAACAGCTTGTTAAGCCTGGAAAACCAATTATTGGTAGTATTAGTTCTGTACTGGAACCACTTTCACAATTCACGACATCCGCCCTTCTCCAGTCCTCCTGTACCACTCCCGACTCTAGAGAAGCATTGAAAAGGTCAGCAGAGCCGCCAGAACTTCCCTAAGTTCCTTCAGCATCCTCAGATGTACACCATCCGGCCCCATCGCTTTGTCTATCTTTGATTTAGCTAGCTCCTCATGAACACATCCCTCTGAAAATCAATCAGGGTCTACCACTACTCCATCATTATTCACATTTATCTTCTGCGATCCTACTCCAGGCGCTTTGGCTGTGAACACAGAACAGAACTATTTGTTAAGTTATTCTGCCTTTTCTTTATCAGCTTCTACATAGTTCCCCCCTTCATTTGAGCCTTTCAATGCCACTTTTGCACTTATTCCTAGCACTGATATATCTAAAAAAAATGTCTTGTCTCCCTGTTTTACCAGCTATTTTTTCTTCCATTTGTATCTTTACTTTCTTGACTACTCAACCAGCCTCTCTGAACTTTTCCAGATATTTTTCCCTTTCTTCTTCTTTCTGCGATCTTTAACCTCTTATTCTTTACCTTCTCAGCTACTACTTTTGTGAACCAAAGCGGCCTTCTTTTCCTCTTACTTGCCTCACAAAAAGGTGTGTCGTTCCTTTCAGTTTTGCCCACTGCATTTCTAATCCTTCTGGACATTCCCATCCAGACAACAATTCCTTAACATAATTCCCAATCTGAACAAAGTTAATTTTTTAAAACTCTAGAACCTTTCCTTTTGAATAAGCCCTCTCTATACCTGTCTTAATATTAAACCATATCATGCAATGATCACTGGATGCCAGATGATCAGCCACTTTAACATCAGAACAGTGGCTAACTAAGGGGGGGGGAGGTGGTCCGCCACAGGTGCAAGCCCTGAGGGGGTGCTCCAGGTCCGGTTCCCCCCCTGTGCCGGGTGTTGCGTCTGGAAACAGCCTGCACAAGATCGCGATGCCAGTGATCTTTGCTTGCTTCAGCTGTTTCCTCCGCCGTGGTCCCGCCCCTCCTTTGACATCAGAGGAGGGGCGAGACCGCGGTGGAGGAAACAGCTGAAGCAGGCAAAGATCGCTGGCATTGCGATCTTGTGCAGGCTGTTTCCCTAGGTAAATGGGAGGCCGTGGGGATGAGCAGTCCTTCGTGGTTGTGGTGGTGGTGGGGGCGAGTGGTTCTTTGGGGGGGGCAGAAGGCCTTCAGGGGGACAGGCCTTCGGGGGGGGGGGACAGGCAGGCAGGCCTTCAAGGGGGGGTGCAGGCCTTTGGGGGTGCAGGCCTTCGGGGGAGGGACAGGCCTTCAAAAGGGACAGGCAGGTAGGCCTTCAAGGGGGGACAGGCCTTCGGAAGGGCGGTGCAGGCCTTCGGGGGGGACAGGCCTTCAAGTGGGACAGGCAGGCAGGCCTTCAAGGGGGGTGCAGGCCTTCGGGGGGAACAGGCCTTCAAGGGGGACAGGCATGCAGGCCTTCAAGGGGGGGTGACAAGCCTTCGAGGGGGGTGGAGGCCTTCGGGGGGACAGCCCTTCAAGGGGGACAGGCATGCAGGCCTTCAAGGGGAACAGGCAGGCAGGCCTTCGGGAGGGGTGCAGGCCTTCGGGAGGGGACAGGCAGGCAGGCCTTCGGGAGGGGTGCAGGCCTTCGGGGGGGACAGGCAGGCAGGCCTTCAAGGGGGGGACAGGCCTTCGTGGGGGTGCAGGCCTTCAAGGGGTGGGATGCAGACCTTTAAGGGGGGTACAGGCCTTCAGGGGAGGGGGGGCCCTGGTGTAGAAGTACATGGAGGGAAAGGGGAGGGGTTCAAAGAGACGTGCATATGCCGGACTTTGGGTGGGAAGAAATAATGGGTCTGAAAATAGAGGAGAGGGAGAGAGATGATGGATCATGGGTTTTAGGGAGGGAAGGAACAGAAAGGGAGAGAAGTTGGACACAAGGGATGGTGTGGAGGGGGGGATAGAGATACTGGTTAGGAGGGTAGTTGGGAAAAGAAAGGGAGAGATGGTGGACCCTGGGGTGGTGGGGAAGGAGGGAGAGCTGCTGGATGAAAGGGTAGTTAAGAAAAGGTGGATCTGTGGAGGGAGACGAAAAAAAGGAAAGATGCCAGACATCCGGGGGAGGGAAGGGAAACGGAAAGGAAGGACAGAGATGGCAGATGGATGGTTAGCACAGAGAAAGAAGAAAGAAGGAGACCCTGGCAAGCAAGTTATCAGAAGACACCCAAAGCCTTGGACCAACAAGATTTGAAAAATAACCAGACAACAAAAGGTAGAAAAACTAATTTTATTTTCTGTTTTGTGATTACAATATGTCAGATTTGAAATGTGTATCCTGCCAGAGCTGGTGTTAAAACCGCAAACGTGAGCTAGGATTTAACAGAGAGAGGAAAAGTCCTTTTTTGTTTCTTTGTTTTATTTACACCACAGTGCCAGTGTGGTTAGAAGAAGCCAAAGGGGGGTGAAAAAGCTATAAAATAAATCCACCAGGATGTTTGAATAAAACACCCAATTGGGCAGGAAAGTCGAATCGATAAACCAATTCAATAGGCTGAATCGAATCGAAATTTTTTTTCCTGAATCTGGCAACACTAGTTTGTGCTACTGTCTTAGACTTTAGGACCTGGGATTGGGGAGAGATGGCATCCTCAGTACTTTATAATGCAAGTGAAACGAGGATTTGGTCAGACTTTTGAAGGGTCTGCAGAAGAAAAATATTGTATAGGCCGGGGACATGAGATAGCAGGAAATGGGAACTTTTCTTCCTTCTATTTTTATGAATGGAAAGGCTGAGGATGTCAGAGAGTTCAGTTAAAATATGTGCTTTATAAGAAAATATAATAATGTGTTTTATAAAGTTTATAGCATTGCTGACCTACCCGGTAAGGTGTTCCTAATGGTGGTGGTGGCAGCATGTCAATGTGTTGAGAGGAAGAGGTGGTCTGGGAAATTCTGCTGAGCAAACTCCGGGCCCATTTCCACCCCCCAGTTAGTCCACTCCACTCAACTGGTTCACACACTGAGTGGGTCTTTGGGTGTTGTTTTGGGATCTCTTCTAGTGGTTTGTCAGTATCTCCTTCTGGTCCAAGAAAGGAAACTTTGTTAAACTTAGCATTGACCTACAGAATATGTTTGTAACAGCGTTACTTGTGTGGCATTAGGCTAAGTAGTGATTGAAAGAAAAAACCAGACCTTTGCACATTTTTGCACTATATGGTGGGTGTATGAGGAGATTCACATTTCCTGCACAGCTAAGTCCATGTGAAGTTACCTTGTGCTGTATTTGACATCTAGCAAGGTCTCTGTTTGGAAGGAAAGATCTAAACTTAAAAATGAAGTGGCCAGAAGTTATGGTAAAAGCAGATAGTGTAGCTGGTTTTAAGAAAGATTTGGACAAATTCCTTGAGGAAAAGTCCATAATCTGTTATTAAGATATGGGGGATGTGTCTGCTTGCCCTGGATCGGTAGCATGGAATGTTGCTACTCTTTGGGTTTTGACCAGGTATTAGTGACCTGGATTGGCTACCATGAGAATGGGCTACTGGGCATGATGGACCATTGGTCTGACCCAGTTAGGCTATTCTTATGTTATGTTCTCATCTGTAGGGGCCTTTGTTTTCACTTCTTATTTTAATGTATTTTTTTTCTGGGAACTTATCAGTGTTTTTTATAATGGGAACAAAAATGGAAGAGAATTAATGTGTGTGGAATGAGGGGTAACTAATTTCTTCAGCTAAATAATTCAATCCACCTCAACCAGATATAGGAGAACTCACGCACCATTCACAGACCCTCCAACCAAAAATGTCAAAAGAAAAAAACAGTTCGACAACCTTCTAGCCATTCGAGCTGCAACACTCGACCCCCAACTCTACAACCTATTGACCTCGACCACATACTACAAAACTTTCAAAAAGAAATAAAAACCCTTCTATTCAAAAAACACATAAAACCGAACTAACACAATCAGAACTGTCCCAAGCATCACATGCAACTACTCCATATGTACTTCTGATGTCATAACAATTCAGACATAATTTATGTTATTTTATGTTTGGAATAATGGTTACATATATGAGGTTCAATAAAAGAAAATTTTCACTGCCTGTTTCTACTCTGACCATTTATTCCGTTTCATGGTCATTACAAAAAATATTTTTTTACATGGGGGGGGGTGTCAAAAAATGATGGGCCCCGGGTGCCACATACCCCAGGTACGCCACTGCATTTCCCTGTTTGTAAGCACTAAGTCCAGTATGACCCCATCCCGCATGGGTTCCATTACCAACTGCTGGAACAGTTCTCCTTATAGAGAATCCAGATCTCCCTACGTGTAAAAGACCCCAAATAGGGATACACCAGTCAACATCTGGCATGTTAAAATCACCTATTAGTAAAACTTCCCATTTTTTAAAGATATATTCTGAATGTCTACTATTAAATCTCTGTCCATTTCTTCTGTCTGTGAAGCAGGCCTCTATATCATACCAATGTAAATATATTTACCATTTTCCAAATTGATCCACAGTGCCTCTTCCTTGCCCTGCAGATCCTGCAATTGTGTGACTTTAATATGATCTTTAACATATAACGCTACTCCCCCCTCCTTTTCTTCCTACCCTGTCTTTCCTGAACAGATTATAGCCCGGTATAGCTATATCCCAGTCATGGTTCTCTGTGAACCACATCTCTGTGATTGCTACTATATCCAACTCATCTTCCATCACAGCTTCTAGATCCAGAACCTTATTTCAAGTTTCAAGTTTATTGGTTTTTTATATCCCGACCATAAAACAAATATCTGACCGGTTAACAATAAAATTTAAATAGGAAGAAATGAAATATTTAATGGAGTTTTAGGAAGATTAGTGGGAAAGATAACAACATATAAAACATACGAACGGACCTGACAGTGAGGGTAAATGGGGAGGTAGGGAAAAAGTTACATAATCTTAGCAGAAATGAGATAGAGGGAAGGGATATAACATAGAGGGCGGGGGTGCATGATATGAGTGAAATGCGCTGAAGATAAAGATTAGATATAAAAAAGGGAAACAAGTGGACAAAAAGATTAAGATTTGGCGTAGGCATCTTTAAATAGAAAGGTTTTAAGAATAGTCTTAAATTTTAGTAGTTGGATTTCATCCCGAAGAAATTGGGGGAGAGAGTTCCACAATGTGGGGGCAGTTATAGCGAAATTAGTATTCCTTGAGTAAAAGGATTCTTTCCCATACTTCAAGCATTAGTGTATACTGCTTTCCAGACATTGCCCCCTTTTCCCATCCGTGTAGAGGTATTCAGTGATTTACTTACCTGAGGGCTTATACTCATCCAGGGGCTTTGATCACCCTGCTCCATTACTTCTAGTTTAAAGCCCTCTTCAGTAGATTAGCCAGAATGCCATCGAAAACACTTCTTCCATTCTTTGATAGATGGATACCATCCCTGCTCAGCAGCCCAATCATCCCATGCTCTCAATGACACCATCCATATAGCCACGCATTCATCTCCAGGATGCGTGCTTCTGTGATCTGGCCCTTATCCTCAACAGGGAGGAAGGACAAGAATACCACCTGCGCACCTGCTAGAGCCACAAAGTCACTTTGATATATACTCAGGGGTACCTGGCAGTATCATTAGTGCCAGTGTGGATGAGCAGCATCAGATAATAGTCATCAGGCTTGATCAGTCTTGGCAATTTCTCTGTAACGTCATGGATTTTGGCACCAGGCAGACAGCATACCTCCTGGGAATCGCCAACCACCACTACTTTACGCCTCCTAGTGGTTGTGGATCCAGCAATTTTTGGAATTTCAAGCTTTGGTCCTTCCTCTCCCTGGGATGCTCTCATCTCTTCCACTTCCAGGGCAACATAATGGTTCTTCAGTTCAAGGGTGGGTGGACTCACAGTACCAATCTAGCAGAGTTCTGTAATCTGAGTCCAGCTGTCTTCCTTCAGCATGGCCTCTTCTTCCCCACTGCTGGAAATCTTTGATGCCTCATGAACCATTTCATTGATATACCTCTCATTCTCATGGATGCTTCTCAGTTTTACCACCTCCTCTCTCAGTTCCTTTACTTCCTTCATGAGGGATTCAAGCTGAAGACAGCTTGCTCATGGAACCATGCTCTCTGCTTGGGTAACATTTTCTGTCTACACAGAGACAGAAGCTGTAACCTGAGCATCAGCTTTGGTGACATGATGTTTCCCAGACATACTGTGGCTGCAGATGTACTTACACCTGGAAGAAAAAAGAATGAGCAGAAAAATCCTACCAAAGTAATTCCCTTTTCCTAGTTGGCTGAAGAGCTAAAAAAGCTCCACCTTGCGGTGGATGGGAGGGAATTAACCTCAAGGGTCACCTGCGGAGTCTGATCTCTATGAAAGTCCTCTGCAAGAGGTGTTGCTGATTGATCTTACTGTCATGATCGTATTTCCGGTGGCTATAGCCTCAACAAGGAAGGTGTTGGAGCTTCAGGATCTTTTATGCAGAGAACTCTTTCTCAGGTTCACAGATGCTGAGGCATCTCTGTGCACAATACCCTCTTTTCTGCCAAAGGTGTTTTTGATTTTCCATATGAATCAGGAAGTCCAGCTACCTACATTCCATCCCACGGGTTTGAAGAAAAAGGATATGTTGGTGTTGCTGGATATTAGAAGAGTTCTTCTCCGTTATCTCAAGGTGATGAATGATTTATGTCTAGCATATCATCTTTTTGTGTTAACAAATCCTAGTCATTTGGGAAAACTTGAATCTAAGGCAGTAAGCAGCCACCTATTTCATTGAGGGCACACCGCACAAGTAGTGTGGGTTCTTCATGGATGGAGTCCTGGACAGTGCCGTCCGAGGAGATTAGTAGGATGGCCACTTGGTCCACCCTTCATACCTTCACAGAATTGTACAGGGTGGACATGGCAGTGGTAAAGGCACTGCTTTGGGTTCTCTGTACTAGCAGCAGGCTTATCTGTCCTGCCCTAGAATTGAGGAACTGCTTTGGTACGCCGCAATGGTCAAGGTTCATATGCCCTTTGCACTAGAAGGGAAGATTAGGTTTTTACCTCAATAATCTTATTTTTAATAGAAAAGCATTAGAGTCTTGATGGCCCGCCCTGTCAGATTTTCATTTCGCCTCTTACATGTGCGTACTTTATGAAAGCTTGACCTTCTGCTGTCAAAGGATCTTAAGAGTGATGAATACCTGGAAGGTTTCCACAGTGTCCAAGGATGAGCTGCCTCAAGAAGAGATACTCTGTTAAAAAAAAAAGTAAGACCAAACAGGAGAGATTGGGAGTCACTTCAGTGTTAGTGTTGGTTGCATACAGGTAGGTGGCTTGTTGGGTTCCACTTTGTTTACTGTTCTTATTTGCCATGTTTGCTATTCATTTAGTGATGTTGGGCTGAGCATGAAATTCCTCATGATACTCCTCTTCTTTTTGTTCCCTTTTTAGTAGTGTTTCTCAATTGCTTTGGTACAAACTGAGGGTCACAGAGCAATGTCAGAAGAGGTGGAGCTGTAAAATGAGGAAGATATCTTCTACACAACTTGCGAGTAGGGGTGAGTAACCCACTGGTCAAGACTCATATTGTAGCAAGAACCTAATTTTCCCATAAAATGATACATAAATAGTTAAAAGCCTGACACAGCCATATTTCATCCTTACAAGGGCATCAAGGGCTGTAAAAACCAAAGATTTGGTCCAAAAGGTATCACGTAATGGTAAAAGCTTCTTTCTCTAATATAGCTATAACGTATGTGGCAGAATTTGAAAACACATCTGATGGATCATGAGTTAAAGAATATATTGTACTTTAGAAAATGTACATTGACAATATACAGTATTATTAATGTAGAAAAAAGGACAGGAAAACTAATAGGAATTACATCAATGGCTAAATTCAGTAAATGTTAAACTCAAATTTCAGATAGCATACAATCATAAAAAAGTTCACTTTCTGGACATTTTGATTTTTAAGACATCAGACAGCTATCAAGCTTCTATGTATTGAAAACCCACTGATACAATTAGCTGCATTTCACAATTTCTCCTAATTGTTAACTATAGAAAAATTTACCTACTATTCAATTTTTGAAATGAAGGAAGTTATCTTTAAATCTTTAAGAAATCTGAGGATAAGGCAGAGAATCTGAAAAGAGATTCCAAGGGTTTTAAAAAAGAATTACATCTTTCAAAGATTTTGCTTATCTGTGGTAATATTGTTTTTGTCATTTGGAACTCTGTATTGGGAAGTCTGTGTGGTTTCTTTTTTTTTTTTCTTTCTTCAGTTAATAATGCATCCATTTTGATTTAGGTGTGGCCAGGGGCATTTATGGGCTAGAGCCAGATAGCAGAGATAATCAGCTGCTATCTAGATTATTTTTTTCCATTTAGGGCGGCCAAATAAATTGGAATCTTAACTTTAACTGATATTAAATTGGAGAGGATCTTTGAACATCAAAGATATGTGAATACTGTAAATCATCCGCTTATTTTTAGATGGTGGTAGCAGTTCAGAATTTAGCCATCTATTTTTATACCTAGAAACATCCAGGTCACTATTAAAATGCCAGTCAGTGTTTGTCTTAAATGCTCGTTGAGACATTTAAACTGTCCATCTATATTCTGTGCTGTTATCTGCAGGAGTAGCAGTGCTGAATATACATATTCACTGGCAACTGGAGCTAGCTATATAGACAGCTATGAGATTTAAGTTAGGACAGTCTTTTTCTACTCTAATGTTAACCACATAGCCATTTGGAGATTGACTCAATGCTGCCAACTATCTTTAGTACTGAGGTGACATGCAGGAATTTTCAACACTACTATCCAGAAGTGCTCTGAAAATTCAAAAATAGGGCACAGGGAAATGGAAAGAGAATGTATATTGCATTTTTCTGGTTACACATTCAAAGTGGTTTACATATATACACATACTACATGGGTGTAGTCTACAGACCTCCGAATCAACTGCAGCAAATTGATAAGGATCTGATTGTGGATATCCAAAAGTTTGGAAGGAAAGAGGAGGTGCTGCTTTTGGGAGATTTCAACCTGCCGGATGTGGACTGGAATGTCCCGTCTGCGGAATCGGAAAGAATTAGGAAGATTGAGGATGCCTTTCAAGAGGCTCTGCTCAGACAAATGGTAATGGAACCCACGAGAAAAAAGCGATATTGGATCTGGTCCTCACAAATGGAGAGAGTATCTCTAATGTTCGAGTGGTTGCTCACCTGGGAAGTAGCGATCATCAAACGGTTTGGTTTGGAGAGTAACTGAAGAAAGAGCTGTTAGGATGGGAGGACATAAGAGAAGTGGAAAGACAGTGGTCTAAGCTGAAAGGAGCAATAAAAATGGCTACAGACCTTTATGTGAAGAAAATAAATAAAAACAAGAGAAAAAAGAAATCGATATGGTTCTCCAAACTAGTGGCAGAGAAAATAAAGGCGAAAGAGTTGGCGTTTGTGAAATATTAAAAAAATCAAGAAGAGGAGTGCAGAAAGGACTACAGTGTGAAACTGAAAGAAGTCAAGAGAAAGATACATCTGGCAAAAGCACAGGCAGAAGAACAAATGGCTAAAAATGTAAAAAAGGGAGACAAAATTTTTTTAAGATATATTAGTGAAAGGAGGAAGATGAAAAATGGAATTGCTAAACTAAAAGATGCTGGGAACCGATATGTGGAGAGTGATGAGGAAAAAGCAAATGTGCGAAATAAATACTTTTGTTCTGTGCTCACAGAAGAAAATCCTGGAGAAGGACCAAGATTGTCTGACAAAGTTACACGAGAAAATGGAGTAGATTCTGCGCCGTTCACGGAGGAGAGTGTTTATGAGCAACTTGAAAAACTGAAGATGGGCAAAGCGATGGGACCAGATGGGATCCATCCCAGGATACTAAGGGAGCTCAGAGAGGTTTTGGCGAGTCCTATTAAAGACTTGTTCAACAAATCTCTGGAGACAGGAGTGGTTCCTGGGGAATGGAGGAGAGCGGATTTGGTCCCTATTCACAAAAGTGGTCACAGGGATGAAGCAGGAAACTACAGGCTAGTGAGCCTCACTTCGGTTGTTGGAAAAATAATGAAAGTGTTGCTGAAAGAAAGAATAGTGTACTTCCTTGAATCTAATGGGTTACAGGATCCGAGGCAACATGGCTTTACATAAGATAAATCGTACCAAATGAACCTGATTGAATTTTTTAATTGGGTGACCAGAGAGCTGGATCGAGGACATATGCTAGATGTAATTTACTTAGATTTCAGCAAAGCCTTTAATACGGTTTCTCATAGGAAGCTGTTGAACAAACTTGAAGGGCTGAAGTTAGGTCCCAAAGTGGTGAACTGGGTTAGAAACTGGCTGTCGGACAGATGCCAGAGGGTGGTGGTTAATGGAAGTCACTCAGAGGAAGGAAAGGTGAGTAGTGGAGTCCCTCAGGGTTCGGTGCTGGGGCCGATCCTGTTCAATATGTTTGTGAGTGACATTGCTGAAGGGTTAGAAGGAAAAGTGTGCCATTTTGCAGATGATACCAAGATTTGTAACAGAGTAGACACCGAAGAGGTAGAGGAAAATATGAAAAAGGATCTGCAAAAGTTAGAGGAATAGTCTAATACCTGGCAACTAAAATTCAATGCAAAGAAATGCAGAGTAATGCATTTGGGGATTAATAATCGAAAGGAACCGTATATGCTGGTAAGTGAGAAGCTGATATGCACAGACAGGGAGAGGGACCTTGGGGTGATAGTGTCCGAAGATCTAAAGGCGAAAAAACAGTGTGACAAGGCGGTGGCTGCTGCCAGAAGGATGCTGGGCTGTATAAAGAGAGGCGTAGCCAGTAGAAGGAAGAAGGTGTTGATGCCCCTGTACAGGTCATTGGTAAGGCCCCACTTGGAGTATTGTGTTCAGTTTTGGAGACCATATCTGGCGAAGGACGTAAGAAGACTTGAAGCGGTCCAGAGGAGGGCGATGAAAATGATAGGAGGCTTGTGCCAGAAGATGTATGAGGAGAGACTGGAAGCCCTGAATATTTATACCCTAGAGGAAAGGAGGGACAGGGGAGATATGATTCAGACGTTCAAATACTTGAAGGGTATTAACGTAAAAGAAAATCTTTTCCAGAGAAAGGAAAATGGTAAAACCAGAGGACATAATTTGAGAAGAGGGTGGTGGATGCCTGGAATGTGCTCCCGAGAGAGGTAGTGGAGAGGAAAACGGTGACTGAGTTCAAAGAAGCATGGGATGAACACAGAGGATCTAGAATCAGAAAATAATATTAAATATTGAACTAAGGCCAGTACTGGGCAGACTTGCACGGTCTGTATCTGTATATGGCCATTTGGGGGAGGGTGGACTGGAGAGGGCTTCAATGGCTGGGAGGGTTTAGATGGGCTGGAGTAGGTTTTGATGGAGATTTTGGCAGTTTGAACCCAAGCACAGTACCGGGTAGAGCTTTGAATTCTTGCCCAGAAATAGCTACAAAGAAAAAATTAAAAAATTTTAAATTGAATCAGGTTGGGCAGACTGGATGGACCATTCGTGTCTTTATCTGCCGTCATCTACTATGTTACTATGTTACTAATTTTGCAGATAGAGCATTTATCTAGACAGCAGCTATTCAGATAAGTGCTTTTGAAAATTCAGGCTGTAGATAGGATATGGGGTCTTGGATTTGATAAAGTGGTTTTCTGTGGTACATCCAATGTGATTCATTTATTTTTAAAAAAATACATAGTAAAACTTTAGTTTGCAAGCAACTTGGTGTGTGAATGGTTTTCAAGAAGAGCAAAACATTTTATTAAATTTTAACTCGATAAACGAGCACTGTCATGCAAAACGAGCAGGTCAAGTACGCACAATATACATGCTTCGCATCACTGAGCGCATCACGCTCAGCATATGTACCCAAAAACTGGTTCTTCTCCATGAACAGGTTTCTTAATGTGTTTGTCTTGCCTCTTAGTGCTTTGATTTTCCAAACTTGCCGCCCCACGATCTCGACGACATGCTTGGAGCTAGGCACTGGGACAAACTCAGAGCAGTGAGGCCTGTTCTACTTCTCCACCACCACCGTTATAGGCCTGGGAAAGCATGGCGAGCACCACCTGCGGATAAGCCGCTTCTGCTAAACATAGCAACACCACACCGGCTTCTTGCGCCTTGAAGGCGACGGCGGTGGGCTGCAGCAATACTGAGCCCAGCCCTGGAAGCAGCAGCGGCTTCTGAGACAGGAGCCTGCGGCTCTTCTCCTCTTCCTCCTCCTCTGGCATCCTTCTCCTTTTTATTTTATACAGTACAGTATTTTGACGGATGAGATAAACATGAAAGCAAAAGAGGCAACACAGTTATCATAGGCGACTTCAATTATCCGGGGATAAATTGGAACCTAGGCAACTCCAGCTACAGTAGGGAGACCAAGTTCCTGGATGCTATAGGCGATTGCTTCCTGGAACAACTTGTCATGGAAAATACGAGAGGAAAGGCAATTCTGGATTTTAATTCTAAATGGACTACGAGGAGTGGCACAAGGTATAAAAGGGACGCTGGGAAACAGTGATCACAACATGATCCACTTCAACCTAGACATAGGAACAAAAAATCGATCCAGAACAACTGCCACGGCACTGAAATTCTGAAAAGGGAACTACGAAGGGTTGAGAGCCATGGTGAGGAAGAAGATTAGGAAGAGGATAAGTACTATAAATATGCTTGAGCAAGCATGGTCCCTTTTTAAGGACACAGTCACTGAGGTACAAAATCCATATATACCGAGTATCAACAAGAGGAAAAAGAACAAGGAACCGGCATGGCTCACTGTAGCAGTGAAGGAAATGATCAGAGACAAGAAGACTTCGTTTAAGGAATGGAAAAGGACAAAAACGGACAAAAACTGGAAAAAGCACAAACAACATCAAAGCAAGTGCCATAAGGCGGTAAGAGGGGCCAAAAGGGACTACGAGGAAAAAATAGCCAAGAGGCAAAAAATTTTAAGTCGTTCTTTCAATATATTAAGGGGAAACGACCTGCGAAGGAAGCAGTGGGGCTGTTAGATGACCATGGAATAAAGGGAGTACTAAAGGGGGACAAAGCTATCGCCGACATACTAATCACATTTTTTGAGTCTGTATTTACCAAAAAGGATATATCCAATATACCAGACGCCAACAGGATATACACAGGAAGTGAAAACGGGAAACTGATAGGGTCAACGGTCAGTCTAGAAGAGGTATGCAGACAGATTGATAGGCTTAAAAACAATAAATCTCTGGGACCGGACGGCATCCACCCAAGGGTAATCAAGGAACTGAAAGGAGTTATAGCTGAACTGCTTCAACTAATAGTCAATCTGTCGATCAAATCAGGAAAGATTCCAGAAGACTGGAAAGTGGCGAATGTTACGCTGATCTTCAAGAAAGGTTCGAGGGGGGATCTGGGAAACTACAGACCAGTGAGTCTGACTTCAATACCGGGAAAGATGGTAGAGGCGCTGATAAGGACCGCATCATCGATCACCTTTACAGACACAAACTGATGAGGACCAGCCAGCAAGGCTTCAGCAAAGAAATATTTTGCTTGACAAACTTACTGCACTTCTTCGAGGGAGTAAATAGGCAGATAGACAAGGGTGACCCAGTTGACATCGTATATCTAGATTTTCAGAAGGCATTCAACAAGGGTCTTGCATGAACGTATACTTCGGAAAAATTGCAAGCCATGGAATCTAGGGTGATATACTAACGTGGATTAAAAACTGGTTGTCGAATAGGAAAAAGAAAATGGGGATAAATGGACAATGCTTGGACTGGAAGAGCATCACGAGTGGAGTGCCTCAGGGTTTGGTACATGGGCCTGTGCTCTTCAACATATTTATAAATGACCTAGAAATTGGAACGACGAGTGAGGTGATTAAATTTGCAGACGATACAAAGTTATTCAGAGTAGTGAGGACACAGAAGGATTGCAAAGACCTGCAACAAGACATAAACACACTTGAGGAATGGGCTGCGAAATGGCAAATGAGGTTCAATGTGGATAATTGCAAGGTGATGCATGTCAGTAACAAAAATCATATGCACGAATACAGGATGTCAATGAAACTATCCGCGCAATGCATGGCGGCAGTGATAAAGGGCAAACAGAATGCTAGGAATGATTAAGAAGTGGATCACAAACAGATCTGAAAAGGTTATCATGCCATTGTACCGGGCCATGGTATGCCCTCACCTGGAATACTGCGTCCAACACTGGTCGCCGTACAAGAAAAAGGACATAGTACTAGTCGAATGGGTCCAGAGAAAAGTTACAAAAATGGTTAAGGGACTGGAGGAGTTGTCGTACAATGAGAGGCTAGAGAAACTGGGCCTCTTCTCCCTTGAAAAGAGGAGACTGAGAGGGAACATGATTGAAACATTCAAGATATTGAAGGGAATTGACTTAGTAGAGAAAGAGAGATTGTTCACCCTCTCCGAGGTGAAGAGAACCAGACGGCACTCGCTAAGGTTAAAAGGGAATAACACACATAACTGCCATTATAGATTGCTAGTAGATAAAGACAGGTTGTTCACCCTCTCCAAGGTAGAGAGAAAGAGAAGGCACTCTCTAAAGTTAAAAGGGGATAGATTCTGTACAAAAGTCAGGAAGTTCTTCTTTACCCAGAGAGTGGTAGAAATCTGGAACGCTCTTCCGGAGGCTGTTCCAGGGGAAAGCACCCTTCAGGGATTCAAAAAAAGGTTGGATAAGTTCCTGCTGGAACAGAACATATGCAGGTAAGGCTAGATTCAAATAGGGCACTGGTCTTTGACTTACGGGCAACTGTGTGAGCAGACTGCTGGGCACAACGGACCACTGGTCTGACCCAGCAGCTGCAAATCTTATGTTCTTATATTACACCCAAAAAACAATATGCAGATAACATTTCCATTAATTACTTCATTTATTTATTATTATATTCAGGTACTTTTCTCTGCCGCTATTATGCCCACAATCTTCTAGCCTATCTCCTTTACTGGATTAAGGAATGCCATTTCATTGTTAAAAGGTTTGGGGATTACCATCACTCCAACATAAGCAGACTCAGTGAAGGAGGTTTAGTACGTCATTGAAGCCAGGCTGTTTACAAGGCTTTTAATCCTACTTCTCCTTTAGCCATCTGCTCTCTTTTTTTTTTTATTGCTTATATGAAAGCTCTGTTGCATAATAGAACATTATGTAACTCCAAAACCAGAATTAAGTAGAAGCATTATGTTGCTATCCTCTCATTTCTAACTTCAACTAACCCAGCATTCCTTTCCTATATGCATTAATTCACCCCACTATCCTTAGAATAAAACATTTGACTAACCTCTGCCCCCATCCGACTGTAACTTCTGCTCCTATGGAACCTCTCCACACAACCAGGGGCAGGAAACACAGTCTGCACCCTGAAACCCGGAGGGACTTTTACACAGGATGCATACAGCCTGCGCTTAAACCCCTGACCAGGCCAGCGGGCAAGCGAGCTCCCAGGTAAATGGACCATGAGTCTGAAAAGGGTGGCACACAGCAGGCTGGCTACACAGGTCCACCAAAGTTTCTCTGTGAAGCAGCAGTTTGGCTCTGTGGGACTGCGTCCTTTCCTGCGGCAGACAACACCGCAAGGGGTCTCACGCCATTGAAGTTACCAAAACACAAACAAACCTTAAGCGACAAAATAAGAAAAAGCAGCAGAGCAGATCAGATGAATTCTGCACGGACTGTTTTCAGAAAATGAAACTGCAGGGGGCTCTAACTCTCTAAGGTAGGAAGAGCACATTATCAGAAAAGTATTTGGATTTTTGCAACTCCTGGATTACGTGAAGGGACCGAACACCTACAATATGGAATCCGGAAGGGATGTAACAAAAAACATTATTGCTAATATTCCCTCACTGCAGAAAACAGCCCTTAGTTTAATTTTTTTAAAAAAAGGTCTGCGGGACTGAGAAAATTGGGGGAGAAAATATGTTGGGGGGTGGCTAGGAGGGTGAAGCACATGACCAATTTTTTTTTTTTTTTTAGTTTTTACAACAGTTGGTAACCCTAAGTTTCAAATGGGAGAAACGCTTTAGTACACCTGGACTTTTCTGTCTATTAGAAGAATGATAAGTACCATCTTGTAGGTCCCATAAGTTGTGCAAATTCATAAATGGAGATGTCTGAAATTTTGTCACATGTCCACATACTGCTCATAGCCATCTAAGGGACCTTTTACAGAGCCGCAGAAGTGGCTCTCCTGCAGCAAATGCACCAAAGTCCATTCATTTCCTATAGGCTTCGGTGCATTTGCCATGGGAGAATTACTTCCGCAGCTTTGTAAAATGGGCCCACAGAGCAGAGTTTAGACATATAGGTTCTACACAAACTTTTAAAAATTAATCCCATGCTACGTGGAAAATACTATCACCAGCTCTATGGAGGTGTTAGCGTGTAGCGTGCACCAAGCACACGCCAAAACCACTAGGTCAGCCCAGCAAAAGGAGCCCCAAATTGTATATAATAGACAAATATCAGAACTAAAGGAAGCAAAATCTATATCTCTTACAACTATTTCTCATCTAATGCATTCCTCAAATTTAATCTTAAATTAAATTAAATCAGTGACCCCCCAGAAAGAAAATAGTATTGCATTATGTACTGAGGTAGTTATCTAACTAATTTAATGATATGACAGTATTTTATCAACTCCACAACCCCTTCTATCAAAATGATAAAACTTAAACACTACTCTGGAGAGAGAGAAAAAACTATATTGAATTTCTTCCGGAGAAATACCTTTTGCCAATGCATTTAAAACTACCTGTCTTTATGTAGAACTTATAAGAAACATTTCATAAATGACAGAATGTCCATTTCAAATATAAATTCATTAAACATGTAGTGTAAAACAAAATAAATTTTATAACTATACCACAGGTATACCTAAGAGAAACTTAGATTTGATTTATTTGTTTATCATATCCAATCCCTTATCAGTTCTCTCTTTAATGGCCTCTTTTACAAAGCCGTGCGGCAACAGCCCCGAAGCCCTTTAAATATCTATAGGCTTCGGGGCCACTAGCGCGGCTTTGTAAAAGAAGCCGTAAGTAATTTCTATTAAATATTAACTATCTTTTATTTATTAACACTTAAATTACCACATTTGATATCATCAAGTATTAAAATTATAGCATTAAATCCTTATTTTTACTTTGGCTGCATAATGAACTGTAAACTGTGCCATACCCCAAAATCTTTACATTTCATCACAATCAAAGATACCAAATGATTCACAATCACAGAAATAGGCAACAAGGAATCCACCCCACCTTCTTCTAAACTCCAGTTCACTTCTGCATTCAGCCCTGTAGTTGCAGCCATGACTATACCAGATGAGTTTAAAATCTCATCCCTGACACACCAGGGATACACACTCATCACTTCAAACCTTTTACATTAGTCCCCATAGTTTCTGCTCCACACAGCGTCAGAATCCATGAATACACCATCTTCAGGCAGGCACCATACTCTGTCCATCTTCTGCTTCTCTCCAACAAATAAATATGATGAATATGTTGACATGAAATTGAGATCTCTCTTCTCCCTGAAGATGTAGGGGAGGAGCCATCTGAATTCCAGCCAAAGGCTCTCCTTTATATTATCGGTATGCACCAAACGGGGTTCGTTGCTCAAAGGCAGTTCATAGACAACCCCGCGAAAGATAAAGGCGCGCGCCGACAACTGAGTGCAAGACGGAGGTGCGCGCCGAAGAAAATTACAGTTTTTAGGGGCTCCGACGGGGGGGTTTTGTTGGGGAGCCCCCCCAGTTTACTTAACAGAGATCGCGCCGGTGTTATGGGGGGTTTGGGGGGTTGTAACCGTCCACATTTTACTGTAAACTTAACTTTTTCCCTAAAAACAGGGAAAAAGTGAAGTTTTCAGTAAAATGTGGGGGGTTACAACCCCCCAAACCCCCCCACAACGCCCCCACAACGTGGCGCGATCTCTATTAAGTAAAGTGGGGGGGTTCCCCCCCACTTCCTCCCCGTCGGAGCCCTAAAAACAGTAATTTACTGCGGCGCGCGCCTCCGCGCTGCGCTCAATTGTCTGCGCGTGCCTTTGTCCCGGCGCGCTTTTGACCTGACACCATTAGACAAGGGTGTCCGTTATCTCCTTTGCTTTTTGACATTGTACTGGAACCCTTGCTGTTAACTATTCAATAGGCAGAGGAGATACAGGATATTCCTTATGCGGGTCGGGAATATAAACTCTCTGCATATGCAGATGATATTTTGCTTCATTCCGGAAACTACCATTCCACATTTATTAGATTTGATTGATAGATTTGGCAAGTTTTCTGGCTATAAAATAAATTGGAGTAAATTGGAGGTTCTTCCACTAAATGTATGTTGTCAAAAAGGTTTATTTGATACATTCCCTTTTCTTTGGAAGAGGGTATAAAATATTTAGGTATTTGGATACACAAAATGTTGGAAGAGACGATGAAAGTAAATGAAAAATCTTTGTTACGGAAGGTTATAGAATTATGTGAGCAATGGAACCCTTTACATCTGTTTTGGTAGTGGAGAGTTCAAACGATTAAGATGATAATTTTGCCTGTGGTTTGCTATCAAATAGGTATGTTACCAGTGTTTTTTTAGGGGCCCTTTTACAAGAAATTTGTTTGGCAGGGTAAAACTGTGAGAATTGCTTTAGTATCTTTACAAAAACCAATTGCGGTGGATGGGGTAAATTTCCCAAATTTTTATAGGTATCATCAGGTCTATATATTGCGTCAGGGCATGTATTGGATCCTTCCTGAGCTCATGGAACATCTCCCTGATTGGTTGTATTTAGAGTGGCAACTTATGTCCCCATTACGATTATTTCATGTGTTGAGTATCAAGTTACCCAGATATGTTAAGGACAATAGTATTTTATTTGATTCTTGGAAAACCTTGGAATTTATTAACAAATTAACAGATATTCCAATAGAGAAATCCACTTATCAATCCTTATGGCTAAACTCCAAGATTCAAATTGGCAAGTATGGGATCTTCTGGAAGCAATGGATACAGGTGGGTATACGCACATTAGATGATGTTTTATCAAATGGGAAAATGCTTGATTTTTCACAACTGCAACAATCATTCGGTATTTTAAAGTCTCAAAATTATAAGTGGTTGCAGTTGAAGCAGGCCATTAAGAAGGGGTTCCCTGATTGGCGGAATCTAAAAAATCATTATAGTTTGCAGGTCCTATGCTTTCAGACAGATTTGCTAGGACATTAAGCTGCCCGGTGGTATAAATTAATATCTGAATTCTTGAATAATAAACCAAACTCTAGTCTTAGAAAAATTTGGAGCACTGTGATAAAGCAGTACATTTCTGTGTCTCAATGGCCACAAATTTGGTCTTGGAGGATGAGATGTACAGCGTTAGCATCTATGAAACAAACCTGGTTTTTCTTGTTACAAAAATCTTTTTGGATCCCCATTAGGATACAAAAGTTAGACAGTTCTAAATCTAATAGATGCTGGCACTGTCATCTGGACATTGGGACATTGGATCATCTGTTCTATTGTCCTATGATACTCAACTTTTGGAAGTCAATATGGAGACAGATTAATATCATACTGGAATCATCAATTCCATTGATATGAGGTAGTCATATGTGGAAAATTATTGCATATTAAGTCCCCCATGGACTTCTATAAATGCCAGCTTTTTCTAATTATGACCGGGATAGCCATGCAGATGGTAACTCGTAATTGGAAAAATTATGATCGCCTCAATTTTCCTTTTTGGTGGGCGAATTTATGTTCAAGCTATAGATATGAGAAAATGAATGCTGTCATGTTGGGGACATCTTTTATTTCTTCATTATAGTTGCCTTTTGTCTTTAATTATTGTTTATTTCCATACACATCCAGGGAAGGGTGAGGATGGGGGAGGAATACTTTTATCTTAATTTTAGCCCTTTGAATACATACATCCAGGTGGGTGGGAGGAGAGTGGGATTACGTTACTACCAGGGCAGGATTAATTTGTTGAGGGCCCCTAGGCACCCAAGTACACTGGGCCCCCTGCCCTGCTCCACCCCACTATGCGCCCAGGCGGAAACAGGAAGCTGTGTCAGAGGGAAGCTTTGGGCAAGCAGCACCGCTTGCACAATTACAGTTCCTGTTGCCTTTCTTACCTGCGTTGCTTGCTTGTCTTACTTTCCATTGATGTAGAGGGGGGGGGGGGGCGTGTTGCTGATCGGGGTAGGGCCTATGTTGCTGATCAGGGGGGCCCACGTTGCCAATCGATGCTGGAGGGGCCCATCGCCGTTTGGAAAAAACAATGTTGATGCCCTCCTTCATTGGGCCCCTCTGACCATTTTGGGCCCTAGGCACGTGCCTACTTGGCCTATTGGTTAATCCTGCCCTGGTTACTACTTTAAATAGGGAAAGGTTATTGAAATAATCTATATTTTTATGTTTTTATTGACTTGATATTGGATGGGTGGGTGGGTGAGTTTAAATGCTCATGCATGTCTGTAAGATGAATGTGCTTTTCTTGATTTATTATATGTTTATATACTTCTGTATTGCACTGTTGATATATGAAAATCAATAAAGATTTTAAAACAAAAATTAATCCATTCATAGGCATTTTTCATAGCTAATGCACATAGGTAAAAAGAATATAGTAAAATATTTTCACAACTAATGCAGATAGGTAAAAAGTATATAGCTATTTTTTCCCACAGACTTCTATCCCAGTGCATACAGCCCTTTTGAAAATGATCTAAGAAAAATTCCCCACATACATTTATAACCTATTATTCGTGTTGATACTGTTCTCTTCAAAAACAATACATGTAGCTCTGAAAATGCAAAACTATGTCCACTGACTCCCCTGATCTAACCCCACTCAATTTTGCCAGGGGTAAAAACATATATTTATTCACATGAATACTTTTACTCACAAACTGAGTGGGCTATTTTCAGACATCATAGGACTCCTTTTACTAAGCTGCGCTAGCAGTTTTAGCGCACGCTTAGAGCGTGCTACAATGCTATGAGCACTAGACACTAACGCCTCCATAGAGCTGGCGTTAGTTTTTCCGCGTAGCACAGGGGTTAGTGCACGCTAAAACGCTACCGCAGCTTAGTAAAAGGAGCCCATAGTCACCTGGCAAGTGAGCTATAAAAATTTCTCTTGGGGTTAACTGTATAAAATATTTTTCACATGTAAAAGGCCTCTTATATGTGAGGAAGGGGGATTCCTCGGTTCACTGAATCTTTCAGGTTTCAAGGTTCAGTGAGCTGCTATTGCCTCTGAAGTCTTGACAACAGGGAGGCTGTCATGCACACTGTGTGGACTCCACCCACTGCCAAGAGCAGAGAGCTACTATTGGCTCTTTTGAAATTCAGGGTTTTTTTTTGTTTTTTTAATCAGCCTGAGGACAGTAAAAACAAGAGGCAGAGAATGCCAGAGTGAGAAGGGGAAGGGAGCAGTTTTTGGAGTAGGGAGAAACAGCTTGTCTTTCTCTGGTTACTAGTTTTGTGGGAGCTGGCAGACAATGTCTCTAAAGCAACTGGTTACCTCTATACAGTGACGCAGTAAGGACCAGCGCCCCTTTCCCGCCCCCTCTTGCCATGCATGTGCCCCCTTCCCTTTCCCCATACCTTTTTAACTTCTCTGGTGTGAGCAGCATGCCCACGTTGGTGTCTGCTAGCCCTTTGATGTCACTTCCTAGGCGTGGGTCCCGGGAATGACGTCAGAGAGAGGGCCGATGCGGGCAGCAATCTCGCACCAGGGAAATAAAAAAGGTACGGGGAAGGCAAGGGGCGCTTGGCAAGGAGGGAACAAAGAGGAGGAGGGGTGCCACGCCCTTAGGAAGAAGGTGGCTGGAGAGGACTGCACCCCTCTTATTACGCCACTGTATCTACACATATAGCTCTGGGGATCAGTGTTCCAGGACCCTGAATGTACTGGTAAAGGGGGAATTTCTATTTGTCCTATTTACCCTCTTCTTACCTGAGAGAGTTTCTTCTAGCCTGCCTCCTATGCACATAACCAGCCATAGGGTACCATAGAGGGCAGGGGTTACATGTAAATGACACCATGAGTTATATGTTTGAAAATAACTATGAACGTGACTAAGGGTCACTGTCCTGTCCATCCCTACAAGTAGGGAGTTATCTACTGTGTGGATTCCTGGTTATTTGTGCTTGCAGTGTAGTAGTAAAAGCAATTACTGTCTGCTCTCTTTAATGACCAAATGTATGGAGGAGAGGAGTGGCTTAATGGTTAGAGCTATTGTGAATTCAATCCCAGCCAGCTCCGCATGACCCTGGGCAAGTCACCTAACCCTCCATTGCCCCAGATACCACAGTTAGGTATCTGGGGCAAAAATACTCAAGCACCTGATTATAATTCAATGCCTTGTAAACTGCCTTGGGAGAAAATCCTCATGAAAAGGGCAGTTAATAAATCTAAATAAATACATTTATAAACTGACATTTAGGGCTCCTTTTACGAAGGTGCGCTAGCGTTTTTAGCGCACGCACCGGATTAGCTATAACGTGCGCTAGCAGAAAAACTACCGTCTACTCAAGAGGAGGCGGTAGCGGCTAGCGCGCGTGCTATTCCACGCGTTAAGGCCCCAACACGCCTTTGTAAAAGGAGCCCTTAGTATGTCTTCAGTTTGGTACATAAAGAATGTTAAAAAACAAAAGGAATTGACCCCAAAATATCCACAAAGAAGAAAATCCAAAGAAAACCAAAAAAACTCTGTGGAGTGACGATGTTCCCAAATGGACTTTATTTGAAAGTATCAAAGTTCCAAAGGTACACTAAAATCATCCACATAAAATAATTCCATCCACATAAAAGTAAATCATCCACATAAGAGCCTTAAAGGACCTAGTCCGCTAGGGATACAGGACCCAACACGGTCCGCGTTTCCACAAAAAGTCTTCTTCAGGGGTCCCTGGGGGTCCTATAAAGGTGTGTACGTGGGAAACAATTGTGTGGTGAACCGGAAGTGAGACACTGCTTGCATTGGCAATGGCAAGCAGTGTCTCACTTCCGGTTCACCTGTTGGGTCCTGTATCCCTAGCAGACTAGGTCCTTTAAGGCTCTTATGTGGATGATTTACTTTTATGTGGATGATTTTAGTGTACCTTTGGAACTTTGATACTTTCAAATAAAGTCCATTTGGGAACATCGTCACTCCACAGAGTTTTTTTGGTTTTCACATAAAGAATATTAAACATTCATGGGGTATAGATATGGACCTTGCTGTCTTTCCTGCAATAATTATATATAGTTATTTAGGAGATGTCACACTACTTTTGACTGCTGGTCAGAAGCACGGCATGATGTGCATGCTGTCTTAGGACCCTGAGCCTGAACAGATCCTCCGTCAGCTGCTAACCACACATAGATATGAAGTTTATGTGTCACATTGTACTGTGTCAGTTCAGTACAGAGTTTCATAAGACAAATCTAAACACTGACACTGTGCAAACAGCTTCGGAATACAGTACAAAACAGTACCAGCATCACAGAATGAACTCTCCATTCCACCTGATGCTTAATGCATAAATCATCTTTCAGGCTTTGTGCCCTTTTGTTAGGAACACCTGAGGGAAGGACACATCAAACCTCATGAGGGGTGGCGAGTCCTTGCTGGGATCTGGGAACTGTTTTGCAATGAAATTTGCAGCCTTTTCACCATTTACTGGATCCAGTGTTTATATCGGTGAAGTGCACAAAGAACTGGTGCATCTGGAGGCAGCGGGTATCCTTTGAATAAGCAGGCAGTGTAGAGGAACACACGTGCACTGTCTCCCCGAGGCACAGATCTGCGGTTTCTCCAGTCACTCAAACTTTGCTATTTCAAGTGTCTATTATTGATTTTAAAAACATGTATTTGGGCTTTCTTCTTCCATTCTTATATACAGTAGACCAGGGCTGCCCAAGTCCGGTCCTCGAGATCTACTGGCAGGCCAGGTTTTCAGGATATCCACAATAAATATGCATGAGAGAGATTTGCCTGCACTGCCTTCTTGGTATGCAAATCTCTCTCATGCATGTCATTGTGGATAACCTGAAAACCTGGCCTGCCAGTTGATCTCGAGGACCGGACTTGGGCAGCCCTGCAGTAGACTCTCAGTTAACCAGCACCCATACAAATTGATAGAAGCTGGATAAATGTAGTTTCTGGTTGCTTGAGAGTTACTATTAAAAACAGACCTAACTAATGCTATACCCCAGTGGTTCCCAACCCTGTCCTGGAGGACCACCAGGCCAGTCGGGTTTTCAGGATAGCCCTAATGAATATGCTTAAGTGAGATCTGCATATAATGGAGGTGCCAGGGATTCAAATCTGCTCCATGCATATTCATTAGGGCTATCCTGAAAATCCTACTGGTCTGGTGGTCCTCCAGGACAGGGTTGGGAACAACTGCTATACCCCATACTATGCCATACCATAAACTGTTCCAGACAAACTAATAGGCATGGACATACTCAGGTGTGGTGTGCCAAGTTTACACTTAAATTTCTGACAAATTGATTTTATTTTCAGTTTTAATTAACCCCCCCCCTTTACAAAACCATAGCGCGGTTTTTAGCACTGACCACAGTAGTAACTGCTCCGACGCTCAATGAATTCCTAAGAGCATCTAAGGGGGTTTAACGTATTACAGCATTTCTTAAGATTTCTTTGCTGGTTTCTTGGGAGTTCTACTTAATTGAGTTCTGGTTAACAGAGTCTATGGTACAATATTACTTTCTTACACCTGATCTCTCCCCATGGTCACTTGTTCTCAGGTACATTTACTCTCTCAAGTGGCGATTATATTTTCTCTGACTTAGACCCACAGTAATCATGAGCACAGACGATTTTACTCTACTGCAGAGATGTTCACTGACAGTCCCTAAGCAATGCTCCCTTTAAGCTGTGTGCATGTGTGAGCACATACAGATCATGAACCCGGTCAAATGGCAAAATACAGCACTCACTTGAAAATATAATACTGCTACATTTTTTTTAAAATCAGGTGTTATAATCAGCAGAGAGAAACCAACCTATTTGGTGTTTTTCAATTATTTATAACATATGACATGCTGGTTTTAAGAAAGGTTTGGACAATTTCCTGGAGGAAAAGTCCACAGTCTGTTATTGAGACAGATATGGGAGAAGCCACTGCTTGTCCTGGATCGGTAGCATGGAATGTTGCTACCTTTTCGGTTTTTTGTCAGGTACTAGTGACTTGGATTGGCCACTGTGAGGATGGGTTACTGAGCTAGATGGTCCATTGGTCTGACCCAGTAAGGCTATTCCTATGTTGTTATGTAACATAACATGGACATGTTTACTAAAGTGCTGTAAATTTTTGCACTTACTGCACCTTAAATACAATAAATGCAGGGGGCTGACCAGCATCTACCTTGTGTTACAGGGAGACATAGGCTAGTGGTTAGTGCAGCAGCCTGGGGAACTGAATTCAATTCCCACTGAAGCTCCTTATGAATCTAGGCAAGTCACTTAACTCTCTATTGCCTCAGGCATGAAATACGGAATTTATCGGTAGATAATATGTAAACTGCTTTGATTGCAGCCACAGGAGAACAGTATATCAAATCTCATCCTTTTACCACATAGGCCCACGTTTTTCATACATGCCTATTAATAAAACAGGTATCTAAATCTTAGCTCTCATTAAGTATCCCCCTTCCTTCTATCAAAGGCCAAGGCAGAAGTCCTCTTAGATGCCAAAAATGTGGTCAACTATGCTGGATCCCAGAAAATATATTTGATGGAGCGAGTGAAAAATGCATTTGTATGGAAACTTCAAAAAGAAAAAAAAAAAACTTGCAACTGAAGCACCACTGGGTCAGTGGCGTAGTAAGGGTGAACACATCCTAGGCCATTACTTAGATGGCTTGGGAAAATCTACTGCTTATTCTTAGGATAAGCAACATAAAATCTGGCCCTTGAAATCTCATGCTTTAATACAGTGTTCTTCAACCACCGGTCCATGGACCAGTGCCGGTCCACAGAAATTTCCTGCCGGTCCACAGGGTCAGCACGTGCATCAGGCCCAAAATAGTGTTCTTCAACCGCCGGTCCATGGTGCAATCGATGCGGCGTTATCTTCGAGCCAGCTCCCTCTTCCTAACTGATTCAGTGCACAAAGCCATGGGCAGTGGCTCCTACGGGCATTCTGCGCCTGAACCGGAAGCCTTTTCTCCGACATTGCAACTTCAGAGGGAAGGCTTCCAGATGAGGCAAGGGATGTGCAAGGTGCAATTAGCACTATTATGGGGACGGGGTCTGGGGTGGACATTGGGTAGAGATGGGCAGGGTCTGGCCCACGACTTAGCCCAGTGTTCTTCAAACGCCGGTCCACGGAGCGATGCCAGTCCACAGAATAATTTTTTTATTTCTGCCGGTCCATAGGTGTAAAAAGGTTGAGAAACACTGCTTTAATAGGTTGGTTAGTCTGTAAAGAGCGACCTACTTCTGTCATTCTTGATGTGGAGTTACCTTTATTTATTTATTTTTTTTGAAAACTGCACAGGAAGATATTTTCACATACCAGTTTCAAAAATGTCACAAATAATGGGCTGCTTTTCATGCTTTTGCATTGCAGCAGTTCACTCTATGGGCTCCTTTTACTAAACTGCGTTAGGGCATTAATGTGCGGAATAGCGCGCGCTAGACGCTAACACCAGCATTGAGCTGGCATTAGTTCTAGCCAAGGGATTAGCGTGCGCTAATCTGCTGCGTGCGCTAAAAACGCTAGCGCACCTTAGTAAAAGGAGCCCTATGAATTTCTCACTTGAGTGGTGTGGTGGCTACATTAGTCTACTTTTCAAGGTAATATATTGAAATAAAGCAAAAACAAAGGAAATAAGGTGATATCCTTTTTTATTACTGGTTATTTTGATGCTACTTGTGCTGGTTAACATTCAAAGAGGTACATGAGGGACAGAGGAGGAGAGGCCCTGGCCCCAGCACTCCCTGTGATGACGGCGCCCAGAGCAGTCACCCCCCAACCCCCACCCCCGCTCCCCTTACTATGCCACTGCTAGGAGTAGGAGGAAAGTTTTCAGAGAAAACATATTTCCATTCCATTTCTAGACTGCAAATACCTTTCAGTTCTTTGCGGTGAACAAAGAAATGAAGAAACTGTAAAGCCAGTGAGTTACAAAATTTGCAGAAAACAATTTGTTTAAAATAGTAAAAAAAATTTCAGTTATATAATAAATTACCAGATTTTCAATCACCAATAAATTTGGTAAACAATGATGATTTCAACAATTTTCTAAATTGCAAATATGAAGATGCCATGTGCACATGCATATGTGATTGCAAAATGTTAAAACACTGAAATTTTTGGCCCTCTGTGCACCTTTCCAGGTGTTCTTTGTGGGTTTTTCATGTAAACAATTTTCTGCAAAAGCTTTTCACAGATTCGTTTTCACAGCTGGTTTCATATGAAGGCTCTGGGCACTAGATCCCACCCCAGAGTCTGATCAACTTAGAAACAGAAAGGAAGGAGGTAATAAAACAAAACATGAACAGAAATATTGCCAGCCGATTAAGGAAAGCTTATTTGTTTCTTCATTCTATACATCTCTTATTGCTGGCAATAGGCTTGCATTTAAAAAAAACTAAAAATCACCTGCAAAAGATGAGCAGCTGCTTCAGATCCTTTAGGGATATGCATTTGTTAGAACCACTGGGTTCATTACAGCACCTTAAAAAATTTACTGTACATTAAATTGATTTAATGCACATTAAGTAGTAGTAGCAGCTAACCTATAAATTAACCCATTTTTGCTCAGTGTTCTTTAATTGGTTGAGAAATTAAGGGTGAAAATAAACATTTGAGTAAAGGTGGATCACTGTACCTTAAAGTGATTGGGTGCAATTTATTTTTACTGTTACGGCGCCTCAGACCTGGAATTCACTCCTGCTATACTTGAGAGAGGAGAAGAATTTGGAAAAATTTAAGAGCCAACTTAAGAGCTTTCTTTTTAAAGATGCGTTCAATACTTAATTTGAAATGTTAATTTGTTCTTTCGTTGATTGCTCTTTTGTCTACTTTTATTTTACCTATTTATTTGTCCTTCTATTCCTGTTGTGTTTTACCTTTAATTGTTGATTCTTTCCTATCTAAGAGTGTATTTCTATCCCACCTGTCCTATTGTATTCTTGTCTTATCTTAATTAGTTTGTTTTGTGACTTATCCCCTTGTTAATTATATGGTCTATTTTGTGTATATTTTAGACAATTTATTTTACCAATTTGTACATCGCTTAGAATTTGGAATAGGCGATTAATCAAATAATAAATAAACTTGAAACTTGTGTTAGAGCACGTTAAAAATGTTGATTAAAATGCCCTAAACTAAAGAAAAAAATCCCAAATGAACTCTTCTCAAAAGCCTACCGTCAGCAAATATAAAATGATAATATATTTAGTTTTTGGTAATTATATGTAATGTTGTATGAGAAACACCTGCTCCATAATCAAGCTTCAGAACATTAAAATATTGTCTATCCAAGATAAATGTTAGCCTTAACAAACGTGTAGACGAGGGGTGCCCAAAAGGTCAATCGTGATCAACCAGTCGATCACAAAGGCAATGTGAGTCGATCACGGAGCCCATCCTGTTCCCCGATGCCACAACAAGCCAGCAGCGACTACGGAAGCGGCAGGCAAGCCAGCCTCCCCCCAACATCAATTCTGATGTTGGAGAGGAAGTTCCGGGCCAGCCAATCGCTGCCTGGCTGGCCCGGAACTTCCTCTCCGACGTCAGAATTGATGTCAGGGGGAAGGCTGCTGGCCTGTTGCAGCGTTGGGAAACAGGGAGAACTCGGCAGCAAAGTCGGTTGTGGCTTGTGGGCCTGTTTCCAGATGACAGCCCTGGTGGTGGCTTGGGGAGACAGAAAGAAAGGGAGGCAGAATGGGGAGACATAAAGACAGACAGGGAGGCAGAACAGGGAGACAGAAAGACAGACAGGGAGACAAAAAGAAAGAAAGGGGGGCATGGAGACAGAAAGAATGAAAGGGGGCAGGGAGAGAGGAAGGAAAAGGGGAAGGGAATGGAATGTGTTGAGTGACAGGGGCCAGGCAGGGAGAGAGGAAGTAAAAGTTGTACTCATGGAAAGACAGAGATGTTGGTTGAGGTCTGGAGGAGATGAAACATACAGGAAGCAGAAAGGAGGGAAGAAATATTGCATGCACTGTCAAAAGAAGAAAGTTCAACCAGAAACTCATGAAATCACCAAACAAAGGTAGGAAGAATGATTTTATTTTAAATTTAGTGATCAAAATGTGTCCATTATGAGAATTTATATCAGCTGTCTATATTTTGCACTATGGCCCCCTTTTACTAAACAGCAGTAGTGGATTTTAGCATCGAGAGCAGCATATTTTAAAGTCATCTGCCTTGACCTCTGAAAAAAACCACGAATATAAATGATAATTAACATTTTCTCTGCATACAGTGTGCTTTGTGTTTTTAAAATTTTTATTGTTGGTAGATCATTTTGACTTGGCCATTTTAAAAGTAGCTCGCAAGACAAAAAAGTGTGGGCACCCCTGGTGTCGACACTTCTATGTTTTGTTCTCTGCTGCCATCTGCTGCATTTCCCTATAAACTTTCTCAGCCATCTCGTTTCAGAACATCAATAACTTGGAAATTTCTAATGCTTTTCAAGAAGATGGAATCAAAGCAAAACTCAAATGGCTTTCACACAAAGCAGTGGGTATAACTCAAACAATAGTTCATGGAAATGCCTTCATGGAGTGGAAGGCACAACTCTTGTTAGCTTATTCAACAGACCTAGATGGACCACAATGGTCTTTACCTGCCATCATGTACTATGGGGGTCATATTAAGCCAGTGATGGTCAGTTTGTTTTATGAAATGCTGACCACCACCACCAAAATTATACTTGGTTATTCAATGCTGGGCACTGACATATATTCAGTTATATGTGGCTGGGCCAGCATCTAACTGGATAATTGCCAATATTCTGCCCTTAGCTGGTTAAGTTAAACTGGTCAAAGATAGGATTGCTGTTTATGTGGGCCTATTTGGCTAGTGAACTTAACTAGCTGCTAACTGGGAGATTCAGTGGAAGATAGATGTCTGTCTCCCACTGAATATTAGCAGTTAGCCAGTGTAGTGCTAGAGGAGAGCGACACGAATGATTAAGGGCATGGAAAACCTTTCATACACTGAAAGATTGGAGAGACTGGGGCTCTTCACCCTGGAAAAGCGGAGACTCAGAGGAGACATGATAGAGACCTACAAGATCATGAAGGGCATAGAGAGAGTAGAGAGGGACAGATTCTTCAAACTTTCAAAACATAAAAGAACAAGAGGGCATTCGGAAAAGTTGGAAGGGGACAGATTCAAAACGAATGCAAGGAAGTTTTTCTTTACCCAGTGTGTGGTGGACACCTAGAATGCGCTTCCAGAGGGCGTAATAGAACAGAGTACGGTACTAGAGTTCAAGAAAGGATTGGACAATTTCCTGCTGGAAAAAGGGATAGAGGGGTATAGATAGAGGATCACTGCACAGGTCCTGGACCTGTTGGGGCCGCCGCGTGAGCGGACTGCTGGGCACGATGGACCTCAGGTCTGATCCAGTGGAGGCATTGCTTATGTTCTTATGTTCTTATTTAGCTGGCCTGTAGCTGTTCCTGGCCAGCTATAATGTGATGAATATAAAGCAGACTGTTTATACAATTGTACCTAGCTTTTATCTCCTGGATTCTATATATGGCACCTAGAAATGCAAGAGCAAATAATCCCTTGATTATATTGAAGTTCATTTGTTAAATTCATTAAAATTTGCACACGCATCTGCCTGCATATTGTTCTGTATTGCACCTAACTCTACCGGTGCATTAAAGAAAAGTAGGCGTGGCCATGGGTGTGTTGGGGCATTCTGAAAAGCTGCACGCATAGTTATAGAATATGGCCTCAGTGCACCTAAGGAATGCCAGCATTTACACCAGGTTTTAGCAGGCATAAATACTGGTGCCTGAAGTCAGGCATGGGAATCTGCGCAAAGTGCAAGTTAGCAGCTAGTCCTTAACTGGATAAATATCATTATATAGACTTTAACCGGTTAAGTTTCCCCTATGAATAAGCATGAGATCTATTTGCATGCACTGCTTTCATTGCATGCTAATAGATATCATGCATATTCATTGGGGAAATCCTGAAAACCTGACTGGATTGCGGCCCTCGAGGAGGGACTTTGACACCCCTGCCCTAAAGCCAGTCAAACTTTCAAGATATCCACACATGAGATTATCTGGTATATACTGGGGGCTCCTTTTACTAAGCTGCGTTGGGGCTTTAACGCGCGGAATAGCGCACGCTACATTGCCGTGCGCACTGGACCTTAACGCCAGCATTGAGCTGGCGTTAGTTCTAGCTGCGTAGCGCGCGGTGTAGCATGCGGTAATTTCCTGCGTGCGCTAAAAACGCTAGCGCACCTTAGTAGAAGGAGCCCTGAGTCTCCCATGTATGCAGATTCACTGTGGAGCTCCGGAAAAAACAGATGGCTATGTATTTTGTAAGCCACTGAACTGCAAATACACAATCTACTGATCTCTAAAAGTTGACCTTTTATATCTATAGACAAACTCACTTGTGAGATGCCCTGCAGAAATGACATACACTTGATATATTATATCAGCCTGTTCTATAAGAAAACATAACTGTCCACTTTCTTTTATAGAAAACTAGTGTAACTGGGTATTTACACAAATAGGCAAGAACACTTATGCCAGCCATAGGGCTCCACCCTTTGAATTTACATGCTATGCCACTAACACCATTAGGGATTAGCACTTAGGGCTCCTTTTACAAAGGTGCATTAGGGCCTTAACGCACGGAATAGCGCGCGCTAACTTGCCGCGCATGCTAGACCTTAACGTCAGCATTGAGCTGGCGTTATTCTAGAAGCGTACTGCAGTTTAGCGTGTGGTAATTTTGTGTGTGTGCTACAAACGCAAGCACACCTTAATAAAAGGAACCCTTAGTCACCCTGCTGCCACTTTTGCGGGAAAGTATACATTTTTATTTATATATTTTATTAAGTATTTATATACCGCCTATCAAGGTTATTTAAGTGGTTTACAGGCAGGTATTCAAGCATTTTCCCTATCTGTTTCGGTGGGCTCAAAATCTATCTAACGCATATGTGGCAATGGAGGACTGAATGATTGCCCAGGGTCATAAGTAGGGTTACCAGATTTCATCTTTAAAAAAAAAAAAAGAGGACATAACCCCACCCTGTTCCGCCCCCAGCCCCGCTCCCACACAAAACCTCATGTTTCCTTCCACGAGCTCTGGGCCATGTCTAGAGGGCCTTCGCACATGCTGGACGTCAATGCAATGACATCATGCTCATGCATGCATGCATGTGATATCATCATGTCGACATCCACACATGCACAGAGGTCCTCCAGACTCAGTCCTAGCTCGGGGCCTTCTAAAACCCAGACAAACTGCCGACAAATATCTTTCTACTTGGGGTCATGACCAATGTTCCCTCTAAGGATTGATGAGGTGTGTGCAAAAAAAAATATGCATGAGCTACAAGTTACATATTCCACAAATTTATGAGCAGGCACGGAGGACGCATTTTTAAACAAATATAGTTTATCCTTGTACTCCTTATGTATTTTTAATCATCTATGGATATGTTTGTTTGTTTATTGTTCAAATGGTTTTATTTATTTCCCAAAATTTATTTTTGTTATATACATTGAAAATATTTGATATTGCGTTTAAATCAAAATCTCAATAAACTTGAAACTTGAAACGAGTGCCCATGAGATTGTGGGAGGGTTAAATACTCAAAACTTAGAAGAATAACAATTTACTTAAAGTTTTTGCTTCGCCAGCTTTCTGGTATCTTTACATAATGCAGTGGTGTACCTAGCATATGTAACACCCGGGCCCATCATTTTTTGGCACCACCCCCATCTGTACGAAAAACATGATTTTTAGTAACAAGCCACACGTCACACATGAGTACCTAGGAAAAGGCAGCATCTTACATATTGCAGTGAACAGTACATCAATACACCCATTGTAAAACTAAACAAGCCAGACCAGCACAGATCAATCCTACACTGTCAATCCTAACAGAAAATTATGTCTTTCGAACACACAGAACACACCTTCGCCTAGTATGGAATATGTAATCACAAACTAACCCCTCCCTCTTTTACAAAACTATAGTGTGGATTTTAGCTACGGAGGTAACAGCTCTGATGCTCATAGAATTCTGAACATCAGAGCTGCTACCACCACGGCTGGTGCTAAAAAATGCTTCACAGTTTTGTAAAAGGGGGAATAAAATAAAAATACATAGACAAAGGTTAAATTGAACCAGCAAGAAGCTGGACTCTGCATACAATGCTTCACAGAAACAGTGACACATGTCTCCTAAAGCAATAAATAAATATAAATTTTTTTCTACCTTTGTCTTCTGTGGTTTCTGCTTTCCTCATCTTCTTGTAACTCTCTTCCTTCCATCCACTGTCTGCCGTCTCTTTTTCCCTATATGGCATCTTCTCTCCTTCTATGCCCCTTCCAGAAACTGTATGCCTCCCCCTTCCATCTCTCCTTTCACCCCCATTGGTCTGGCATCTCTCTCCTCTCCTTCCCTCTCCCACACCTCTCCTCTGCAATCCCTTTCCCTTTTTTCCCTCATTTCCCTTTTCAATTTATTTTCTGCATCTGTCTAGATTATGTTCTTACTACCCTCTCATCAATGTCCTTTTTTACTGTCTACCTAAAGCTTGCCACCTCTTTCCCTCACCCCTCCAGTGTTTCCCTAACTCAATCCTTTTCTCCCCATCATGTGTCCTCCTTTTATTTATCCCCTCCTTCCATCATGTACCCTCTTTCTCCAACCCTTCCATCTAGTACCTTCTCCTCTCTCTGTCCACTTATCATCCAGCATCTGCTCCCCTCTTTCTCTCCTCCCATTTCCTTCTGGCATTTGCTCCCTTATCTCTCACATCTGCACTTACATCCAGCATAGACTCCCCACTACCATCCAATGTCTGCCCTTTCTCCCTCCATCCACCCCTCTTCAATCAGCATCTTCCCCCTTTCTTTCCCTCCAATATCCTTCCCCCTTATGTCTCTCCCCTTTATCTGTACATCAATTCCATCAGCACCACCCTTCCATATCACCCTGCCCCCTTTCTTTCCCTCCACCACTCTTCCATTCCAGCAGTCCTGCTCCTTTCTCTCCCTTCATGCAGCAAGGTCCCGCGATGATTGTAGCTGCCTGCTGCCAATCCACCTCACTCTGATGTACTTGCACTAGAGCGGACTCAGCAGCCGCATGCTGGAAGGGCCCGCAATGACTCGTCTGCTGGCTCTGCTCTGGAAGAAGTAAGTTATGTTGGAGAGGGTGGACCCGGCAGATGCAGGGAGTTGCAGCAAAGTCCCGCAATGACTGCGTCTGCCGGGTCCACCCCCTCCGACGTAACTTACTTCTTCCAGAGCAGAGCCAGCAGACGAGTCATCGTGGGACCTTCCTGCACCTCAGCGCGGATGCTGACTCTGCTGAAGAGAAAGTAAGTCAATGGTAACGTGACCATTTATTTTTTTCATCAAAAGGGGACATCTATTAATTGACTGTGTATCCTTTCTTTCTTTCTACACTCAGGCCCAACAATTGTCCCTTTCTATTCCCTCCCTCCTTCCTTCCCATGTCCTTAATGCCCCCAGTGCCTCCTTCCCGTGTCCATAGTTCCCCCAGTGCCTCCTTCCTGTGTCCTTTGTGCCCCCAGTGCCTCCTTCTTATGTCCCCCCACTGCCTTCCAGATTTTGCCCAACCCCAAAGCCAGCCAGCTCTGCCACCTCTCCATTTTTTTCTCTCTGTCACCACCCCATCCCCTATGCTCTGGCATCTCTCTCTTCTCCTTTCTTTCCTTCACACCCCATAGTCTGGTATCTTCCCTTCCCTGATTCTCTGGCATCTCTCTCCTTTCCTTTTCTTCCATCTTTCCCTCCCCCTCCATGCTCTCACATCTCCCCCTTCCTTTTCCCTTAGTCTGGCATACCTTCCTCCTTCCCTCCAAGCCCTGGCATCTCCTTTCAGTCCCTCCCTCATCTTCCTTCTCCCTCCAGCTGGGTACCGCAACACTCTCCCCTGCAGCTCTGGACTTGCCCACACCTGCTCCCCCAAAATTGCCATGCTTCGGTTCCTCTTCTTCCTTCCTCCCTCCCCCCGCGGGACTCTGCGGCACCATCAACTCTTACTCCCTCTAACGCCGGCCCTGCAGCTCCGGACTTCCCCGCACCTTCTCCCCCCCCCCCGGATCGCTATTATTTTAAATGTTATAGCCGCGGGGCTGTATCCATCACTGGAGACGTCTAACCTCGGCCTGCCCCGGAACTCTTACTGCAGCAGCCGCCCGTCTAGGCAGGAACAGGAAGTTACTGTTGCAGTAAGAGTTCCGGGGCAGGCCGAGGTTAAACGTCTCCAGTGATGGATACAGCCCCGCGGCTATAACATTTAAAATAATAGCGATCCGGGAGGGTGGGGGGGGGCAGGTGTGGGGAAGTCCGGAGCTGCAGGGCTGGCGTTACACCAATGAGAACAAGGGGCGGACCGCCCCCCACTTAGTACGCCACTGATTGCGGGGATCATGAAAGGAGCCGCCGCTGCTGCATCTTAGGCGAGCAGGGCAGACCGCCACCGCCGCCGCTTCCTCTCACCTCCGCTCGAGTGAGCGACATCAGAAGAAGCATGAGCGACGCCACTGAAAATAGTGAGCGATCGCTCATGCGCTCACCTTAGAGGGAACACTGGATGACATTCATTCCTGCAAGAACACCTAACCTTTTGGAAAGCATTCCCCCATTACTTCTTAAAATATTTTGGGGAGCAGCTTACTGGACCGGAGTGGAGTTGTGGGGTGTCCCGTGCTGACCCCGGAGTGAACGGCGGCGGCTTTTCCTTTCCTCCTGGCCGGTTGGCGGTGCATGCAGGCACTAGCAGAGACGGACCCCTGACGTCACCGGGTCCGTCTCCGATATTACTTAAAGCAGCCGCTGCTGTGACTGTGCTGGGAGCAGCTTACTGGACCGGAGTGGAGTTGTGGGGTGTCCCGTGCTGACCCCGGAGTGAACGGCGGCGGCTTTTCCTTTCCTCCTGGCTGGTTGGCGGTGCATGCAGGCACTAGCAGAGACGGACCCCTGACGTCACCGGGTCCGTCTCCGATATTACTTAAAGCAGCCGCTGCTGTGGTTGCGGCCGCAGCCGCGCGGCCGCAGGGCGTGGCCGAAGGGGCGTGCCCTAAGGGGCACGCAAGGCCCCTTGGGAGCCCCTTAGGAGCCACGTGGAGACCGGGAGCCGGTAGTGGGAAATTCATATGGATTATTTAGATCCGGATCAGATCCTGCTCCCTATTATTGGATCCAAGAAGTATATATTCCTTAACTGCTGCAGTGAGGACGGCGTTGAAGTTTTTCTCTTTTCTTCTTTTTCTTAATAATGCCAAAAAGACGAGGAAGGAACGCCGGAGGAGCCTCCCGGCGACCCTTAACTCCAGTGGTTACTATTGATGATTTTCTCCGACGCCTACAACGGGAACAAGAAGGGTCGGGTGCTAGCGCATTGGGGATACCCCCGGAGAGTAGTACGGTGGGCTCCCCTGAGCATGAAGTCACTCTTAGCCCCGACGTTAGGACGCCACCCCTTCAACCCACGCCGCAAGCTACTAGCTCTCCACGGGACCAGAATCCACCTGAGGAGGTGGCTAGTTCTTTGTCCACAGAGGCTAGTATGGAGGGCTCGCTGAATATGACAACGGGACTTGCGACCGGGACAACAACAGAGGTTGGAGGAATACAAGACCACACTGAGGTAAAGCTAATTTCTGAACATTTAGATACTACACCATTACAACTTTTTTCACCTACAAAACCTCCTACAGTCACACTCGAAGCATTATGGGACTTGGTAGTGAATTTGGGGAATTCCTTAAATCCTCAAATAAAAAGTTTGGATAAAGAATTAAAAGAACAAAAGGAAGAAATAAAAGTTTTAAAGCAGGATATGTTACAATTTAAAACTGAGACACAAAATACAAATAAGGAGTTAATCTTACTGAAACAAAATCAAGATATGTTGGTTAAAGATAATATATTACTCAGGAAGAAGTTGGAAGTGCAGGAGAATAATGGTCGTATAAATAATTTGAGATTTATAAATTTTCCAAGAATCCTGTCAACTTCTCCTAGAGAAATGGTGAAAAGATATTTTATGGAAATTTTGGAAATTCCTGAAAACTCCTTACCTCCTCTTACAAGAGTGTATTACCTACCTGCTAAGCCCATATCCAAAGAAGAAGGGAAAGTTGAGGAACCCCGGGAGAGGTCAATGGACATTTCGGCAATACTGGAACAATCAGATAGGGAACTGGCTGTTCCAGCTACTCTCTTGTTGTCTGTCGCTTTGGCTCCAGACAAAGATTGGATATTAAAACTTTTCTTCAAAAACAGATCCAAAGACTTCCTGGGGCAGCATATTCAGATTTTTCCTGATGTCTCTAGAGAGACTCAGAAAAGAAGGAAAGAATTTTTAATTCTTAAGCCTGGAGTGACTCAAATAGGGGGTATTTTCTTTTTGAGATATCCATGTAAATGTGTAGTTAGATATTTATCATTTAAGTATATATTTACAGAGCCATCTCAGCTGATTAGCTTTATCTCAGTGAAACGTCTAGAAAAAGGAATAATAACAACATAACGTCTATTTAAGGTTAATTCCCTGCACTTTAGTCAGAAAAGGATTATTTTTTTTTTCTTATTTAACTAATTTGAATTATATTTGTTCTACTCTTAATTATGGATCTAATAATATTGAGGACTAGTGTGAGATCAGCTAGATTAGAAGTTCCTTGTAGTAATATTAATTTTGGAATGTTAATTTAATATGTTGTGTGATCTCACTTTACTGTACAAGATGTATATGCTTGGAAATTTTGTAAAAAAATTCTATAAATAAATAATAAAAAAAAAAAAAAAAATATTTTACTCTTTCTTCGGCCCATACATTTGGGAAATGATCTCCAAGTCTTTTTCTGATAGCTCAGTCCCTATTGCTTGGAAAACAGCTCTTGTTTTTCCAAAACTCAAACAATACAACACAGATCCTTCTTTACCTAAAAACTACCGCCCTATTGCCAATCTACCTTTAATCTCCAAACTTATGGAAAAAATTATTCATTCCCAACTAACAGAATTCTTTGATAAAACTCACGCTCTACATCCATGCCAAACCGGCTTTCGTTCTTCACATTCCACAGAATTATCACTACTAGGTCTTATCTCAACCATACAATATTATCATGACCACCAAAAATCTGCTATTCTAATTTCTCTCGACCTGTCTGCAGCCTTTGATACTATTGACCACTCTCTTATTCTTTCCAGATTAAAAGACTGCGGTATTACAGGTTGTGTACTCTCTTGGTTCATGTCCTATTTTCACGAACGCAGCTCCAAAGTTCAAGCAAAAAACGAAACTTCTTCAACCACACCACAAACATTCGGAGTCCCACAAGGTTCAATTTTATCTCCATTACTATTTAACATTTTTCTATCTCCTCTTCTTACATTAGCGCAATCTATAGGATTTACAATCTTCGCCTATGCTGACGACATACAACTCCTCCACCCAATCAATACTACAAACATCTCAGACGTAAAAGATATAAACAATAAATTGGATACTATAAGTGACTGGCTCTACTTAAATAAACTTTCACTCAATATTGATAAATCCTGTGGACTCCTCCTTCCAATCAATACATCTGAATCATTATTAGGAACAATTTCTATCAAATCTTTACCACTACAAATGGAAACCAAAATAAAACTCCTTGGCGTCATCTTTGATAGAGAGCTTACTTTCCAAGACCACATAAGTTCAGTCATAAAGATCTGCTTCTTTAAACTTCATATCATTCGATCACTAAGTTCTATCTTAGATACCGATTCAATCAACATTCTGATTCATTCCCTAGTCATTTCCCATTTAGACTACTGTAACTCTCTTCTCAACGGACTTCCCCAAAAAGAACTACGACGACTACAATTAATACAAAACACTGCAATAAAACTTATTTACAAAAAAGGTAAATTTGAGCATGTCACTCCTCTTCTTAAAGAGGCTCATTGGCTTCCTATCACCCACCGCATCACCTACAAAATCATCTTACTCTCCTTTAAAATCAAACTCTCTCGCCAACCTTTATTTCTTGATAAACTTCTTATTCCACAATGTTCCCCTCGCACGTTAAGATCAACAGACCAAAAACTTCTCTTCATTCCATCTCTAAAAGAATTCTATTATACCCGGAAAACCAACTTTGCAGTAACTGCACCTACATTATGGAACTCTCTTCCACAATACCTCCGCGACGAACAACATTTAATCAAATTCAAGACTTGCCTAAAGACCTTCTTATTTCAGGACGCTTTCGACTGTACTTAAATCATCATTTTTCCTCCTTTTTTTTTTTTTCTTTTTTTTATTACTTTGAGTAAGTATTTGCTTCAACAACGCGCCCTTATCCCACTCGTTCCATCCCCACCCCACTTTCTCATTTTCATCTAAATTATGTAACTTTTCCCCTCCTCCCCCTCTTACCCTCACTCTCTAGTCTGTTTAGTCTTTGTCACTTACGTTCACTCCATGCTTTTTTTTTTTTCCTTTTTTTAATAAGCCTTTCTAAATTTTATTGTTAACCGGACAGACATTTGTTTGATGGTCGGGATATTAAAAACTAATAAACTTGGAAACTTGGTCACACATGCAGAACACAGATAAACCTTACTGCAAATACAGGTCCACAAACTAAAAATCCTAATATACAGAAATGAAACCCTAAGATGCTTGCAGTAGAACACCAGAGAAATAGAAAGAAAGAAATAAATGTCTTACTGAACAGTGCAAAATATAGATAACAGATGTTAGTTCTGAAAACTTGACACATTTCAATCACTAAATTGAAAATAAAATTACTTTTCTTACCTTTGTTGTCTGGTGATTTTATTTTTCTACTCATCTTTTCCCAGTCTCTGGTTGACCTTCCTTCTGTCTGTGCTCTTAATTGTGTTTCCATGGCCTTCTTATCCAATTGCTGTTTTTCTCTCCTTCATTTTCTATATGCATCTTTGGCATTAACTTTTAACATTCAACTTTGTTTGTTTGTTTATTTCTCACCCACCCTTATCCAGGGCGAGTTACATATTTGTGTTTTGGATTTTACATGCACTTTTGGCTGCATGTTGTGCTGCTACATTCCTCCTTATAGATAGGCATAGGTCAGCGGTCTCAAACACGCGGCCCGCGGACCACATGTGGCTCTCCAAGTTTTTTTTGCGGCCCGCGGTCTGGACTGGATCATTCCCTTTCTTTTGGAGCAGCAGTGGGTCTGGCCGGTTCGTTCCGTTCAAAGCCGCGGGTTGGCGGCTCCTTGCGCTATTCGCTCCTGCATCAGAAGCCTCTCTGACATCACAACATCAGAGAGGCTTCAGACGCAGGCGCGGATCTCGGAAGGAGCCACCACCCGCGGCTTTGAATGGAATGAGCCGGCCAGACACGCTGCTGCTCCAGTGGCGTACCAAGGAGGGGGCGGTCCGCACAACTGGTCACTCTCCACTGTTCTTCATAGAGTGCGGCTCACGGCTCGTCTAGAGCAGGGGTTCCCAACTGCTTTCCTTCCCTTCTCACCGCCGGCACCATGCTCTTTAAGCTCCCTGCTTCTCTCGCCGCCCGACCTCAATTCTGACGTCGAGATGACATTCTGGCTAGCCAATTGCTGCCTGGCTGCCCGGAACATCCTTTCCGACGTTAGAATTGACGTCGGGCAGCGAGAGTTGGTCGGCCCCGTGGAGATCTCGGCCTGTTCCCGATGGCGCCAGCAGCAGCCTATTCCCCGGCGGCGGTGTCATGGGGGAGGGCAGGAAGGAAGAAAGAAAGAAAGAAGGGGGGGCAGGGAGCCAGAAGGAAGAAAGAAAGAAGGGGGGGGCAGGGATCCAGAAGGAAAAAAGAAAGAAGGGGGGGACAAGGAGCCAGAAACAAAGCAAAAAATGGGACAAGGAATCAGAGAAAGACAGACATAGAAAAAGAAAGAAAAAGTTGGGGGAGGGAATGAGGTCTGGAGGAGAGGAAGCATACAGGAGGCTGAAAGAAGAGAAGAAACATTGGATGCACAGTCAGAAGAATAAAGTGCAACCAGAGACTGATGAAATTACCAAACAAAGGTAGGAAAGTTATTTTATTTTCAATTTAGTAATAGAAATGTGCCAGTTTTGAGAAAGAAAAGATATTAAACTTTAAATGTGAGTGCTGCAGAAAAAATAGAGTACTTGGAGGGCTGCAGAAAAAAATAGTTAATGTCTTATTAAAGAAATGACAATTTTGCATAAGGTAAAACTGTTAAAGGAAAGTTTTATAAACTATAAAGAGTTTAACCTCATGCACAATTGTCATTTCTTTAATAAGACATTAACTATTTTTTTCTGCGGCCCTCCAAGTACCTACAAATCCAAAATGTGGCCCCGCAAAGGGTTTGAGTTTGAGACCACTGGCATAGGTCTGCCTGCTGTATTACATTATGTAGATAATATTTTGTGAATCTTTGCATTGGTACGGCATGCATGTTTCTTGCCTTGTTAACATTTATTGTACTTCATCTACTAAACTAAAAAAAATAATTTTTGAACTAAAAAAAAACATTAACATACAAAATAAAAGATTTACCTTTATTGTACAAAACACTTCAGAGACACTCTATAACAAATTACATACTTCTTTCTCAAATCTATCCACTTTTCCATGTCCCCCTTCCCATCTATTCATGTGTACTATCTTCTCGCTCTTTCTTCTCCCCTATTCCCATCTATCTATAAATTTCTTCCATTTTTCTTCCCTTCCCCACTCTTTCCATCCCTATGCACCATCTCCTCCCTCGCTCTTCCCTTCTTCTCCACCTCTCACATCCCTGTGCACCATGTCCTCCGTCTTTCTCCCAATCCCCTCCATCCCTGTGTATCATCTCCTCCCTCTCTTTCTCTCTCCTATGGTCTGATATCTTAGATAACTTGCATCTATTGTTAAGCAAAGGCCTCAATGCCCTGATCATGCAATTCGACATGAGCTCCGTCTTTGACCTAGTAGACCATGCGATTATGCTACAATGCTTAGATGCCATTGGCATCAGGGGTGAAGTGCTAAACTGGTTTCAGGGCTTCCTTCTATCCCGCACCTATCAGGTACGCTTCAATAATGATCTCTCCAACACCTGGAGCAACCCATCCGGTGTACTGCAAGGATCCCCGCTATCCCCATTGCTTTTCAATATCTACATGACCTCACTGGGAGCACAATTAACCCAACTGGGGATAAAATTATTCAGTTACGCTGATGATTTCACGATCATCATCCCATTTGCCAACTCCATCTCAGAAACCATCCCCAAAGCATCAGAAGCCATAAACCTGATGGAGCACTGGATGACAAGACTTCAAGCTCAAGCTCAATACAGAGAAGACAAAATTCTTCGTTGCCTCACCACACCCGCTTGACACCAAAACACCACTAGGCATCAACAAACTTAACTACCCCATACAGCCCACCATTAAAATACTGGGTGTAACTCTTGACCAATGCCTAACCATGAAAGACCAGGTAGACTCCTTAATTAAAACGTTTTTTTTCACCTTCTGGAAGCTTAAATCCATTAAATCATATTTTGATAACTCCGCATTCAGAATCCTGGTTCAATCCCTCATACTGAGTCAACTCGACTACTGTAACATCGCCTATTTAGCAATCTCCCAAAAGAATATGTGACGGGCTTACAATTAATGCAAAACGCTGCGGTCAGACTTATCTTCGGTCTGAAGAAATTTGATCACGTGACGCCATACTACAAACAGCTACATTGGCTACCCTTGGAAGCTCATGTAAAGTTTAAGTTCGCCTGCCTCTGCTTCAAAGTTCTTTACGGTCTAGCCCTTAAATACATATCCGACCTCTTCTCCTTCTCAGCCAACAGACACAAGAGAAGCTCCCACTTGCACTTCGTTTCTCTCCCGGTTAGAAGTTGCAAACTGAAAAAACACCATGAATACCTTCTCTCACATCAAGTAGCATTATGAGGTAAAGACCTAGAACAACTGCTCTCGCCCACCACTTACGAGGTATTTAGGAAGCACCTCAAAACTCACCTGTTCCTGAAATATCTAGACAGCTGACCCGTTCCTCTACTTCCCCCTCTATAACGGTTCTCCTGTCCTATCCCCCTCCTGTTTTCCAATCCCTTAACTTCTCTCAACTTGTACTTCACTAATCTTTTGTAAACCGCATAGAACTTAACGGTATTGCGGTATATAAACTGTTATTATTATTATTATATCTGCCTTCCCCCTTTCCCCCTCTTATAGTCTGGGATCTTTATCCTCTCCTTTCCATAGTCTGGCATCTCTCTCCCTTCCTTTGTTTCCCGGCATCTCTATGTATTTCCCTTCTTCCCCTCCCTCCTCCTTCCTTTCCTTGGTCTGACATCTCTCTGTTCTTTCCCCCCACCCCCTTCCCCATCACTCTCATTCCTTCCCCTACTCCTGTGGTCCGGTATCTATATCTGCCCCTTCCCTTTCTTCCCCTGGAGGTCTAGGACATCTTTCTTTTCCCTTCCTCCCCATCCCCGTGGTCCAGTATCTTTCTTACCCCCCACCCCCCTGATTGTGTGCTTGCTGACCCAGAGCTGCTATAGCCCTTCAGCAGTCATCAGCGTCAGTGAACTTAACACGCTGCCTTTGGCAACCCAGAAGCTTTTTCTCTACAGAGAGAAAGCTTCTGGATCAGCGAAGGCAGCATGTTTAGTTCACTGACACTGATGATGGCCGAAGAGTTACATAAGCACTGGGTGAACAAGCACAGGATCCTGTGGAGAGGGGGGCTGGAGGGCGAGGACGACTCCAGATAGATGGCATGCAGGGAGGGGGGGGAGCGGAGAGACCTCCAGATAGGTGCACGGGAGTGGGGGGGAAGGACTCTGGATAGGTGCACGTGGGGAGGAGAAGAATTCCTCATAGGTTGAATGTTGTAGGGTTACTAGATGTCTGTTTTCTGCAGATAAAAGTTGTTAAATTGAAAAGCCGTCCAGACTTCTGAAAGAGTCCTCAAAAAGAGGACATATCCAGAGAAATCCGGACATCTAGTAACCCTAGTCATAAGGAGCAGCACGGAGTTTGAATCCACAACTTCAGGGTGCTGCGATTGTAGCTCTAACCACTAGTCTACTCCTTCTAGAAAAAATGGGATCTCCAGTATTTTTCCAAATAACCCAAAATGCCCTACTGAAGCAGAAACCCATGCCTAAAATTTTTTAACAGGAAACAATTGAGCTCTTAATTAAAGAACCCCCAGAATTCATTGAACTCCGTCCGTTCCTCAGATTAGCTGCTCTTAGTTGTACCCTTCTCCTCCACTGCCAATTCCATAAGAACATAAGAACTGCCATCTCTGGATCAGACCTTCAGTCCATCAAGTCCGGCGATCCGCACCTGGCGTAATTTTAGTCACCCATATATCCCTCTATGCCTTTCGTAAGGAGATGTGCATCTAGTTTGCTTTTAAATCATAGAACAGTGGATTCTGCAATAACCTCCTCTGGGAGAGCATTCCAGGTGTCCACCACTCATTGTGTGAAGCAGAACTTCCTGATATTTGTCCTGGACTTAGTCCCCCCAGACTTTGTTCATTTCATTTAGCGTCCCCCTATGCCTAGAATAAATTACCTGAGTTTGTCCCCCAAGCCCCTTCCCTTACCTTGTTTAAAAGCAGGCTGAAAATCCACCTTTTTGATATAGCCTTCAATCCTTAATCCTACTCCTCTGCCCTCCAACCCAACCAGCTGATTAACCATTCCCCTTAACTGTATCCATGACATCCTGTTTGTCTGTCTTGGCTGTTTAGATTGTAAGCTCTTTCAAGCAGGGACTGTTTTCTTCTTTGTGGCTCTGTACAGTGCTGTGTATTTCTGGTAGCACTACAGAAATAATTAATAGTAGTAGAGCCAACAGCTCAGTGGTGTAGAAGACTTTATGAATGTGTAAAGGTTGAAGGAGGACACTTTGAAAACAAATTATGAATTAGCTAGAACACCCCCCACTTACTAATATATTTTTAAAAATAATGTATAATCAATGTATAATCAATTGCAAAGTATTTTGAAATTATGTATGGGGCCACCTTTTTTTCCCACATACCATGTATATGCACATTGATTTTCATGCTCATGTGGCGTATATATATGTGGGTGATCTATTAAAGAATTGACCTTCACATGTTTGCAATACATATATTTTAGGTTTACACTTCTCCCTCAGTATTTGCAGGGGTTAGGGGCAGAGCTGGCCCGCAAATGTTGAAAATTTGCGAATAACTTTTTGGCCAGCTCTGACCCACCCCACCTCCCTCCCGGCATCTCAGACCTTACCTGGCGGTCTAGCGGGCTTTCAGGGCAGGAGCGATCTTCTTACATTCCTGCCCTGTGCAGATCACTCATAGGAAATGGCTGCCATGAGCTCCCGTTGTAGTTTCGAGAGACTACGGGAACTCACGGCAGCCATTTCCTATGAGTGATCTGCACAGGGCAGGAATGTAAGAAGATCGCTCCTGCCCTGAAAGCCCGTTAGACCACCAGGTAAGGTCCGGGATGCCGGGGGGAAGGCGGGAGGGAGGCGGGGAAGGTCCGGAATGCAGCTTTATTTTTTTTAAAAAATCATTTTGCGAATAACTGAATCCGTGGATACTGAAACCGCAGATTTGGAGGGAGAAGTGTATAACTAGGTTGTTGGTATTCCATGTTAAAGTGAGTGGTGTCTATCAAATTTTGGTTATACTTGTGAGCTTTGTACACCATATTGTTTTACTCGTCTTACATACAGAATTAAAAAAAGAACCACCAAAGTACATCTTGCAGGCTGCTGCTAATAGCATGCCATCAACCACTGAACTTTTACTTCCAGCAGCTGAAGACTGCTCCTTCACTGTCTCTGATGACTCAGCTAAAATCCTGCTGCTGCCTAAAATAGTTACTGGCTACATTGGTTCCAGTAGTGACGTCTTACAACATCTTTCTCATTCTTTTAGACCAAGAGCTGGCAACTCCAGTCCTCGAGTGCCAGAAGCCAGTCAGGTTTTCAAGATACCTATATAGACTACGTATGAGGGAAGGAGGGGCTAAAGCTACTGTAACTTTGCTTTCGTGCAATGACGCTGGGAGCAAATGGGGGCCAATCCTGCCCCGATACTATACCCCAAATAATAACCCTGATAAGTGTCAGGAGAGACTAATTGCTTCTTTAGAGTGGAGGATGATATGCTACCTAATGGTGATACTAGAAAGGATTGGAAGGGGATAGGGTTGGGCTGAGGGATGCTCATTAGGGTGTGTGTGTGAAGGTTGCGGTGTTTGGGGGAGGGGTGCTCAAAGCTGGTATTTTTTTTTTTGTTTGGGCATAGCTACCTCTTAATCAGCTAAACTGCCCTGAAACAAAAATACGCCCCCCACCCAACAAAACTAAACATTAAAAATGTATTTAAAAAATGCAAATTACACAGAAAACTAAAGAAAGCTATTTTGTTTTTTTCCCCACATGCTCCGCCCACATGCATGTCCCCTCATATTTCTGTATCAAAGCACTTATATATCTTATAAAGTAGTATGTAGTGCATTTGGGATCATAAATGGCATTTATTTTATTTATTTATTTAAAAACACTTGTAGCCCGCATATCCAGCATCTATGCAGGTGACAGCAATACATACATAATTAAAACAAAACTCAACAGACCATAATACAATATGGTATGTAAGTTACAGCACAAAACCTGCTCCTTGAAACAAATAAGGGCAAATAACTGCTAAAATTACACATTGCCCTAGGTTTGAAAAGGCCAATCGGGAAAAAAAAGGGGGCTTTAAACTTTTCTGGAAGGCCAAAAAAAATCAGAAATTAATGAATAGAGTCTGGAACTGAGTTCCACAATGAAGGTCCAGCCACCTGAAACATTCAGGATCAATTTACAACCTTACCCCCTCGTTTACTAATGCGTAGCACAGATTTTAGTGTCAACAGCGGCAGTAACTTCTCCGACGCTCACAGGCTTTCTCAGAGCATCAGAGCAGTTATTGCCGCTGCCGGCGCTAAAACCCGTGCTACGCGTTAGTAAAGGAGGAGGTTAGTGACCGAACGAAAAGAGGAACAATCAAAAGGTCTCTAGCTAGTGATCTCAGAGGGCGACAAGGAACACGTATGCCTGTAATAAAGAGGCAATCACCTTCGGTAATAAGTCACGAACAGATTTAAAAACCAAGGTCAAAATCTTGAATTGTATTCACCATGCAATTGGCAACCAGTGAAGTTCAGCCAGTGTCACAGTGTGACATGTGAGTAGCGGGGTAATCTGGCCATAATCCTAGAAGTTGTGTTCTGAGCTATTTGTAGAGCCCTTAATGAATTCTTTGGAAGACCACTTAGAAGCAAATTGCAATAGTCTAAGTGCGGCAAAATATAGCTTTGCATAACCAGTCTAAAATTTGCAGGTGACAGAAGATCTCGTAATTTTGGGATCATCCCGATCTTGGAAAAATACAGTCTTAACAACTGAAGGGAGCAGTTTACCGGACTGGAGGAGAGCTGAGAGGTGTCCCGTTGCTGGTCCCGAGTGCACAGCGGCGGCTTCCTTTTCCTGGTCGGCGGCGCTGACAGGCACTAACAGAGACGGACCCCTGACGTCATTGGGTCCGTCTCCGACAACTTAAAAGCACCCGCTGCTGCTGTAGACACACTGGAGCAGTTTACCGGACTGGAGGAGAGCTGAGAGGTGTCCCGTTGCTGGTCCCGAGTGCACAGCGGCGGCTTCCTTTTCCTGGTCGGCGGCGCTGACAGGCACTAACAGAGACGGACCCCTGACGTCACTGGGTCCGTCTCCGACAACTTAAAAGCACCCGCTGCTGCGGTTGCGGCCGCGGCCGCAGGGTGTGGCCGAAGGGGCGTGCCCTAAGGGGCACGCAAGGCCCCTTGGGTGCCCCTTAGGAGCCTCGTGGAGCCCGGGAGCCGGCAGTGGTAATTTCATTTGGGGTACATAGACCCGGATCGGATCCTGCTTCCTATTATTGGATCTAAGATGTTTATTCCATGTCTACTGAAGTGAGGGCGTCGTTGAAGTTTTTCTTTCTTAATAATGCCGAAAAGACGAGGAAGGAACACCGGAGGAGCCTCCCGGCGACCCTTAACCCCAGTGGTCACTATTGATGATTTTCTCCGACGCCTACAACGGGAACAAGAAGGGTCGGGTGCTAGCTCGTTGGGGATACCGCCGGAGAGTAGTGCGGTGGGTTCCCCTGATGTCACTCTTAGCCCCGACGTTAGGACACCACCCCTCCAACCGACGCCGCAAGCTGCCAGCTCTCCACGGGACCAGAATCCACCTGAGGAGGTGGTTTCTTCTTTGTCCACAGAGGCTAGTATGGAGGGCTCGCTGAATATGACATCGGGACTTGCGACCGGGACAACAGAGGTTGGAGGAATACAAGACGTCACTGAGGTAAAGCTAATTTCAGAACATTCAGACACTACACCATTACAACTTTTCTCACCTACAAAACCTCCTACAGTCACACTCGAAGCATTATGGGACTTGGTAGTGAATCTGGGGAATTCCTTAAATCCTCAAATAAAAAGTTTGGATAAAGAATTAAAAGAACAAAAGGAAGAAATAAAAGTTTTAAAGCAGGATATGTTACAATTTAAAACAGAGACACAAAATACAAATAAGGAGTTAATGCTACTGAAACAAAATCAAGATATGCTGGTTAAAGATAATATATTACTCAGGAAGAAGTTGGAAGTGCAGGAGAATAATGGTCGAATAAATAATTTGAGATTTATAAATTTTCCAAGAATCCTGTCAACTTCTCCTAGAGAAATGGTGAAAAGATATTTTATGGAAATTTTGGAAATTCCTGAAAACTCCTTACCTCCTCTCACAAGAGTGTATTACCTACCTGCTAAGCCCCAATTCAAAGAAGGAGAAAAAATTGAGGAACCCCGGGAGAGGTCATTGGACATTTCGGCTATACTGGAACAATCGGATAGAGAATTGGCTGTTCCAGCTACTCTCTTGTTGTCTGTTGCTTTGGCTCCAGACAGGGATTGGATATTAAAACTTTTCTTTAAAAATAGATCCAAAGACTTCCTGGGACAGCATATTCAGATTTTCCCTGATGTCTCTAGAGAGACTCAAAAAAGAAGGAAAGAATTTTTAATTCTAAAACCTGGAGTGACACAAATAGGGGGTATTTTCTTTTTGAGATATCCATGTAAATGTGTAGTTAGATATCTATCATTGAAGTATATATTTACAGAGCCATCTCAACTGATTAGCTTTCTCTCAGTGAAACGTCTAGAAAAAGGAATAACAACGTCCAAGGAAAGTTAGTTTCCTGCACTTTGGTCAGATAAGGATTTTTCTTGTTTAATTAATTTGAATTATATATGTTCTACTCTTGATTATGGATCCAATAATATTGAGGACTAGTGTGAGATCAGTTAGATTAGTATTTCCTTGAAGTAAATATTAATTTTGTAATTTTATTTCTTCTTTTGAGCTCACTTTACTGTACAAGATGTATATGCTTGGAAATATTGTAAAAATTTTATAAATAAATAAAAAAAAAAAAAAAAAAAAAAAACAACTGAAGAGATATAACTGCAGAATTTTAAAGATGTATCTAAAATAACTCCCAGACTTTTAATCTCCTACTGAACTTGAATTGTGACACCTCTGTACCCAAAATTTGGAGGGCTCCTTCAGCTCCAGTAGAAGAAAGCCACACATAACTACACCCACCTACTTCATAACTTATTCACTTGCCTAATTTCACACAAAAATGGCCAGATTCAGTAAATGGCATGCAAATTTCTACACACAACATTTGCTATTTAAAGCATTATTATTTGGGTGCTATCAATTATTGGCATTTTTGGCAACATTTTTTTTTGCATGCATTTTGCTAAGTGCTATTCTATAAAGATGCAGGTTCAAATCTTAAAGTATGCAACTCAAGAGGGGGCATGGGCGGGTAAGGGGCATTCGCTAAACATTTTTATCTTTATTCAGAATTTGATGAATTGCCAAACTATAGCACAGACCAATCTCAGAAATTTACAACTTACTGTATAAACACGACTACAGGTTGACCTCATGCATAGGTCAATTGGCAATTTTAGATCTAAAAATGGTCTGAAATTCCTCAACTTGTGTATAGGTCGACCCTCCCCTCCATCCCTCACATGGGCCAGCAGTACTCTCCCCCTCCTTTCCCTTCAACATCCCACGGCAGCCAATGATCCTCTACCTCCCTTCCCTTCAAATCCCCAGGCCAGCCATCGATCCTCCCTCCCCTCCCTCCATGACAGTGAATGGCCCCCACCTGCGTAGCTTCGGCTACAAGCAGCCAGAAATCTTCTGAGGGAGCTGATGGCCTGTATCAGAGCCCCCTCTGTGTTTTTTGGCAGCCTATACTTGAGCCATCTATATGGTTTAGAAGACACTAAAAGTGCAGTAGAACCCTTTTCAGTGTTGAGCCAAATCTCACTAAGTAATGATGCGATAATGGCTTCAGTACGTTACTAATTCAAAAACCTGACTGCCTAGGGTGTAGAATATGAGATGCTTCCACATGAGCAAGCAATTGTTTAAATACCACGTTTTCAGTGAGTTTAGATAGGAAAGGCAAAGTAGATACGAGTTGATAGTTAAACAAAATTGCTGGGTCACTAAAGATGCATATAGTATTACTGAATACCAAGGATCCACACCTAACTTATTTGCCAAGTTTACATCGCGTTTCAGCTGGTATAAATCCTTGTGCCCAAAGCTGGCATTAGTTCTAGCCATGTAGCACGGGCTTAGCGCGCGCTAATCTGCTGCGTGGGATAAAAACCCTAGCGCACCTTAGTAAAAGGAGCCCTATATCTTTTAGGCCAGAATTTTATCTTTCATGATTGATTATTTGAAAATGAAGGATCATTAGTAAATTTCTGAAAGAAATATGTCTTCAGTACCTTACGAAAAGTGGGTAGAGGAGAGAGAACTCTAATTATATAAGGAAGGTCATTCCAAACTTTTATGAATAAAAAAGAAAATGATCGACAAAAATGATGTAGGTGAATGCTCCTAAATGTAGGCTGATAGATGCAGTATTCTATAATGGAATCTAGATGCCACTATGGAACTGGTGCTCAGTGCACTGAATCTAGGAACCAAATTTGTGATGCCCCATTATAGAACTGCCCACTGATTGTGTTCAACTTCCTCATGCAGACTTATTCAGTTTATCACCAGTACACTGTCTACTATAGCACGGGAAAATGGGTTGCCAATACATTAAATATTATGGGAATGGTTTTCAGGAGGGCAGGTCCATGGTAGGGGTGTGCATTTGTTAGCACATGACTCTTTTGTACAATTAATTTGGATATATTTATTTAATCAAACCTGGGAAACTAATGGGAACCCCCCCCCACCCAAAATTGACAAAATTCCTGAAAACTACATATAGACAACTACAAAAGAAAAACAAAACAACATTTTTTTTTTGCCTGTGCAAATACCTAGTGCATGGTTACTTTCGTATTCATGGACATCTAGTCACTGTGAAAGGGAAATCACCTGGGTAGTTTCCTCTTAAAAATCCACCTTTGCGCGATACTCAGCAGCAGCTCAGTTTGGCCACTGAAGGAAAAGCTTCAGCCTCACAGATTTACCTTAGCACATGCTTAATAACCTCAATAAATCCCACTGAAAATTATCCGGCATTAATCCTGAAGTAACTGATGAGATAGCAGAGACATTACCAGTAAGTAGTATTATATATCATGAGTATAACTGCTTGAAAGCTGACAATATTCTTTTCTGTAACATCAAACCTGGTCCACTACAATCAAATTATATGGTGGTGGTAGTGGGGGAGGGGGGTTCAGAAAAGATACATAGGGGTTATTCTATAACTGGGCATCATTTTGGCACGTTCAGGCCATATAACAGGAGCCTGTGGTGCTTATTTTTGAAGCTTATAGATGTCCCAAAATGCTGAAATGGATGTCCATGTGCATGAAATGTCCCAATTCCAATTTTTCAAAAGCAGAATTTGGAGGTATTTTGGGATAGACCTCGGAGGACGTCCAAAAGCATTACCAAAGGGAAGGAAACATTGAAGTCTAAATAAGGACATCATTAGTTAGATCTGTTTCAATCATGTTCAAAAAGGTGCTCTGACTGAGCTTCTGGCCACAGGAGGGATAAAGGCATGACACCTCCTTACACCCAGCAGTTGTTGTCCCCATCCCTCTCCCCTGAAAGTGAAACTGGAAAGGAATAATTTCAGGATATGTGAAAACTTCAGGTATTATGGGCATTCTGAATAGAGTAGTATACAGATTTGAGGAGTAGTTTAGTGATTAGTGCAATGAACTGTAAACCAAGGGACAGGGTTCAAATTCTATTTTAATATACAGTACTTCCCTAATATTCATGGGGGTTCCGTTCCAGAAACCCCCACGAATCTTGAAAAACTGCGACTATGGTTTTCAGCTGGAGAGACAGGAGAGGGCAGCCAGAGTGGCAGGAGAGAGCAGCTGGAGCGCCAGCAAGTGAAAGAAATCACTCGCAGTATGCTCCGACCGCCTCTTCCTGCTTTGAAACGCAGCTCCTGATTGGTGAGGCCCAACTTTAGTGCAGGAAGAGGCGGTCGGAGCATACCGTGAATGATTTCCTTCACTCACCGGCGCTCCGGTTGCCTTCTCCTGCCCGGTCATTCGCAGTTGGAAAATACCGTGAATGACTGGGACCGCGAATTGCCGACTGCGAATGACCAGGGGAGCATTGTATTAGCCACCTGCAAACCTAAAGACTACTGAAGTTGTATATATTCGGGTTCAGTAGGTATTTTTCTGTTCCTGGAGGGCTCACAATTTTAAAAAATAGAGTTAAAGTAGGATTTGAACCTGCATCCCACTAGGCTTCCCCTATTTTCTAAGAATGCTGCCATACAGACGTTCATGTCCCTTGATTTTCTCCATGCATAATGTGGACATTCCAGTTTGTAAAGGGGCTGCTCATGAGGAATATCTGCTGCACACGGATATCCATCTCACGTATTTTTGAACAGGAAATCTCTACGCATTTTCTACTCAAAACTACATGTGAGATGGACATCCATGTGGAACATTCTGACATGGATTTCCCTATTTTGACTTTGAGGTCCTTTTGAAAATGACCCTCAACTCTATTGTAAAACATATAGTTCTATTGTTAGAGAATACAAGCATAATCCATTACTGGTGCACCCAACGTGTAGGTGCCCACAGAGCTGGTGTGAATTTGAGCACCTAAATGTAGCAGAGACACACAGAACTGGCAGGATGCTAAGTAAGCTGGCTAGGTCCCACCCATGCGCCTCTCCATGCAAATAAAAGGAGAATTTACAGAATAGTGCTTAGGCAGGATACTGCCATTTGTGCAAATATCTGCACATAGATACGTGTACCTTATATACTCAAATATCAACCGATCCAAATATAAACTAACCTTTTTCCTCCCAAAAAAAGGGGAAAAAAGGTTGACTCGAGTATATACCAAGGGTTTATATTCATGTTATAGGCACTGGTAGTCTAGTGGTGAGCCGGGACAGAAGCAATCCCTCCTTGTTTGTCCCAGTTGACTCTGCGCACCCCACCCCCCTCCCTTGCCCATTGCAGGCCTCCCCTGTGCCTGCATTGAGCCCTGGTGGTCCAACGGTGAGTCAGGTGAGGAGTGATCCCTCCTGTGTTCTGTCCCAGGCTGCTCTGCACCCCTGCCCACTCCCAACCTATTGCAGGTCTCCCCTGGAGTTGCCTTGAATCCTGATGGTCCAGCATGAGCCGGGACAGGAGCGACCCCCTCCTGTGTCCTGTCCAGGCTAGCTCCGCACCACCCCCACTTCCCCTCCTGCACCTTACAAAGGTCGAGGCAGGACTGATCCTTCTATGCTCCTACCCCAAAATGCAGTAAGTTTCCATGGCAACCTTGTGAGGAATGGGAAGCAGGAGGGAAGTGGGATGGTGTAGAGCTGGCCAGGACAGGACACTGGAGGTGTTGCTCCTGTCCAGGCTCACCATTGTACCACCAGGGCTCAAGTCATGCCTGGGGAGGGCCTGATACATGTCCAGGCTGGGGCGGTTGGGTACACATCTAGGGATGACTTGAATATAAACCGAGACCCTCATTTTTGGGCCCAAAAATCTCAGTTTTTATTCGAGTATATATGGTATATGCATTATTTTGTACATGAATGTACTTAGTGCGCATATTAATGTGAGCACCCGGTTTATAGAATTGACCTTCATGTACAGATTCACTAAGGCTTTTCTCTCATTATGTCCATGAGAAAAAGCTCCTTAAAACAGGACCTAACTCTTGCAGGTTAGCAGGAACACTAAAACACCAACTTTTAAGGTTGCAAAATGGTAAAGCCTTCCTTTCGATATAAGGAGTTTAATATTCATGAAGCAGATAAAGTAAAGTGAAATGAAATTCCACAGTTATTCTCTTTGCCTATAATTAAACCTTGCATGACTCTGCCAACACCGTATGAAACAACCACTGTGTAGCTTACTTCAATCCTGCTGACCACAGCTTGCTAACTATTTAGCACCTTGTCTGCCAGACAAATTTGATGAATTGACTATAAAGTGGAATGAAATTCATGCAGTAGGTACGCTTCACTTCTCTCCCACTGAAACCCTGATATTGAAATGCATAAGCTATTAGGGAACTTACCCGGTATAGTTGCTTTATTGATGGGTGGCTGGTTGCACATGGGTGAACGCCTGACAATTGGGAAAGAAAAATAAGACATATTAGATTTGGAAAATATGGAGTCTTCTTTTTTCAAGAATGGACATGTGTGTTTAGCATATTCAAGGACTGATAAGGATGGATGCTAAGAGGTTCCATGAGTATAATAATCAGTCCTTCTCATTAGTGTTAAAGTAGGGGTAATGCTGATATATTTTAGTTTAGCTAACCTCATAAATCTGTTACCAGCTGTCAAGAGTCTTGGTTGTCATTGGCTTGATGAAAGAAGTATACTGTAGTTTTCGAAGGTTAGTCACAAAGGGCCTGTTATTCAGAAGCAAATGTTTCTTTGGACTCAATGGCACTATCCATTGATATTCAACAGCCCTCATGGGACTGTGTCACTAAATATCCATCCAGACCATCTTGTCACTATCTGGGTAATACTGACATATTATGAAGGCAGAACATTGGTGGAGAAGAAAATTATCTACATGCTAGTGATATATAACAAAAACATCTGTTTTAAAGTTAACCAGATTTCTATCAAGATAGCGGACTCAATATTGTTGCTACCCAGATAGAGTGGCCACTAGTGCTGCCCGATTCACGATTCAAATCGGTTCACCGATTCACTTCAGGTGAATCGATTCAAATCGATTTAAAACAACAACAAAAAAATTGGCCTCCCGATTCGGTAACTGACCCTACCCCCTCGCCCCCTAAAGCAGGAGCAGCAGCGCTGCCTCTTGCTGGCCAGCTGCTGCCGCACCTGCTTTAGAGGGTGAGGAGGGAGAGTCAGTCAGGAAGTGCTGGTGTCCAGCTTCCCCCGTGGCCTCCCGCGCATCCATTTACCTAATATCAGCAGCCTGCGGAAAAGATTGCCGGTGCTAGCGATCTTTGCAAGCTGCCATAGGCCTTCAGAGCTGTTTCCTCTGCCGTGATCCTGCCTCTGATGTCAGAGGAGAGGCGGGACCGCAGCAGAGGAAACAGCTAATTTCTATTTCTATTCTATTCTTGTCTGTTCTAGTAACAATTGTGGTCTAAGAAGGAGCTTAGAATAATTGAAAATTGTTCATATGATTTAAAATTTTTAAATTTCTTTTTTTCTAGTTTTATTAAGCATCTGATTGTTTCTTTAAAATCATTTGATGTTCTTTGATGTTTGATGCTCTGATTTACTGTAACAAGTGGATTCTTGTAATTATTTTTGAAATGCAAATAAATAAATAATTTTTAAAAAACCCAAAGAAGTCCAAAAAGGTGTCTATTTTATAAAGGATATCTATACATTCAGTTTCATATATTGTAGAAGTACAATCACAAATCAGCTAGCGCGCCTTAATGAAAGACCTCCTTAATTTTTTTTTTTAATTGGTTAATTGGCACTGATAATTGAAAGTGCCATTCAGAATCAATAAATTTTTTAAAATCAATTTTCCGCTAGGCACTATGTAGGCATCTAAACTGAGGCGCCTACCTGAAAAGTAGGGGTGATTAGGGCGTGTATCGAGTTAGGCACCAGTATTTTAGGCCAAGAAAACCCTGGTCTAATATACCGGTTCCTAAGTTAGCGATGCATACCAGTGTCTAACTTGATTTAGGCGCCTAACTTTGAATGACATGGTAGGTAGATTGTGACCCTTCTGGGACAGACAAGTAAAAATGCTTGAGTACCTGAATAAATTCATGTAAACTGTTCTGAGCTCCCTTGGGAGAACGGTATAAAAAATTAAATAAATAAACATAGAAACATAGAAAGATGACGGCATCTAGTTAGGTATTGTTTATAGAATCAGGGCCATAGTTATTATTAACTGGGGTTAACACTAAAATAACACATCTTAATGTTAGCCCACATTGATAATTTCCCCTCTAAAATAGCAGTGCTTTTTTTAGAGAGTCTCAAAAATAGGATATTAAGGGGGAAAGTTATCAATGTGGGCTACTGTTAAGTTGGGTTATGTTACCACAAGTCGTGTTATTTATTCTAGGGCCTCATTATAAAAAATTGGAACCTGTGCTAAGATAACTCAGATTATTTTACCACAAGTTGGGTTATTTTGGCAGAGGTTTCCATTTTATACGAGATCCTGTGCTAAAATAATCCAACTTATCAATAGCCCACATTGATAACTTTCCCCCTTAAATGTCCTTCTTCACTCATAGAAGATATTTTCAAAAACTATAGGTCCCTTTTACTAAAGTTTACTAAAGTTAGGCTTCGGGATGATCCTCCCTAATCTCGTATCCCGTAAAGGGCCCTCTACAAGGAGTGTTCTTTATAGAATACTAGGTTATTACACATTTTGGGACTAGGCAACGTTTACAGAATTGCACAGGTATGCCATTATGGTAGATACCGGTATATTAGGCCATACCTATTCTCTGCCCCTACCCAAGCCTACTTTTCAGGTAGGTGCCTCAACTTAGGTGTCACTAGGTGCTGCACTGATATCGGCGTGCAGCTTTAATTAATGTTTTTGAAATTAGGTTATAATGGTGTTTTCAATTAAAACACCAATCAACCTAAGTAAAAGAAATGAATTTGCAAGCGGAATTCGGCTAGGCCTACCTGTGCCTAATCTAGGTGCCATTTATACAGTTCTCTTTTGTGCCTAACTTTGAATGTGAACACTTACTCCCGCCAAAGGCTGGCGTAAATGCTGGCGCCCGACTGATGGCAGTTAGGTGCGCAAATGCATGATTCTGTAACATGGCACCTAATTTCTGGGAATGCCCTTGACCTGTAGTAGTTACGATGAAATTTTGGCGCACATGTTATAGAATAAGGTGTAGGGCAGATCTGAGCTTAGCTCCTAATTAATGCCAATTAAGTGCTTGCTAACACCTAATTGACTAATTACAGTTTTAATGGATATGTTTTAGAAATGTTAATTTCTTTGATGCTCTCAAGCTCTGCCAGTGACGGATCTGTGAAGTGTATTAAGACCGGCACTAAAATAGGACTGTTTGCTATCAGGCCGCTTCAGAGACTTTTCTATCTCTTAAAATTGTTTTATTTTATTTTTTTATCTTCTTTCATTATTTCTATCTCTTTGATTTTTGATCTTGGAAATGTATTATATGTTGTTGTTATATATTTTTAGTTTATCAGGTAGATTGTGAGCCTTCGGGACAGATAGGGTAGTTTTTCTCAAGTACCTAATTTCATTTTAGTTTGATACATTGTAAACCGCTTAGGTCAGTAAAATGCAGGAGTAGTATATCAAATCTTAAATAAACATAAACATAGTTTATTTTATTTATTTAAAAATTTATAGCCCGCTACATCCAATAATTCTGTACGGGTCACAACAAAATATACATAATAAAACTGACTAACAAACAAATTCAAATAACATATACTACCTCAATTAAAAAACACTCCCTCAAATAGCATAGTTTTCACCATCTTTCTGAACTGGAAGACACTCGTAAGAACAAACGAATAGCCTTACTGGGTCAGACCAATGGTCCATCTAGTCCAGTAGCCCATCCTCACGGTGGCCAATCCAGGTCCCTAGTGCCCGGTAAAAACTCAAAGAGTAGCAGCATTCCAGGGCAAGCAGTGCCTTTTTTAAAAAAAAATCTCAGTGGGCATTGCATTTCATAAAATCGGCCCCTGCATGGTCAAAATGGCACAACGGAAACCTGAGTGTCTAACCATATTCATAGCCGGTACTTCCAAGTACTTTACACGTGGATCTGGGATCTGCACCCACATCTGGGCACCCTATACAGAATCAATAGTTTATCAACTCCCCTGTTTTATATTTGGGAAATGAATGCATGCAGCGCCATATTAATTGCAGACTATAAAATTAGAACAAAAACTAGTAAGTGTAGGGAAGGAGGGACTCACTTGCTGGGTGCTCGATCTTGTAAGTTGGTTATTGCAGCAAAGTTATTCCTTACAGTGCGCAAGCTCGCCAGAACCTGAAAGACAGTGACAGCAATCAGCTTTTAAATCATCGTTCAGACCTTCATTTTATTAAATTAGAATAATATTAAACTTAACTCCACTCTTTTTAATTGAAAGCACTATCCCCACGGAAGAAAAAGCCTCAGGTTATATTTAAGGCAGAACTGAATGCTCAAACCTCCTCCACCCACATTATCAGCAAAAAACTTCCGTAAGGGGATGTGCAAGTGCCACGAACAATATTAGTGCAGGACTAAAACAGCTATTGCCTCTTTCGTAAGGAACTAAGTGATATTTAAATTAAAGCCGACGTTTCACGGTAAAGACCGTTTCTTCAGGGCTTGTAAGCTTTCACTTTCCAATAAGTTTTCTGTAGAAATAAGTATATAAATACCATTTGTATCTGATTCATTCACCATGCTATGTGCTAAACATCATATCCTGAATGTACTCACTGGATTACTTGCTACTGCTCACCCGCGTCTTGTTGCTGCAGCCATATTCTCATTAGTTATTTAGAGAGCTGCACCTATCAGACCTTACCCGGTGCATTATGTAGTGCATGTCAGTAGCTCATCTATGATTGGCTGGTTCAGCCAAGGTTCTCTAGGATTGGTCATGTCTGGAGGTGCAATTTAATGCAAAACCTAAAACAAAATCTAAAATAACAGGGATTTTCTAATAGAAGTAGTACCAGTCAATACTCATATTAAGGCCTGTTGGGATGATAGATCCGAGTTCATAAATCCATTGTTGTTCTTTCTGTTGTAATCGTTGTTCTTTCTGTTGTTTGATCATAAGTCTCATCAACTGAATAGGATCCTGCACAAACACTGGCCTCTGATTCAAATGTTACCTCCATTTAAAGAGTATAGCATACGGGTTGCTTATAGAAGGGGTGTGAATTTTAAAGAACAGTTAAGTCCTGCTGTATTACAGAAGAATCGAAGTCATATACAGCCACAACATACAGCATGTGGCAAATGCATTAATTGTGTTATTATGGTTACAGCTACAGAGTTTTATCAACCCTACGAATAAGAAAAAATATGGATTTAAATATAATACAACATGTACTACAGAATTTGTGGTGTATTGTATTGTATGTCCATGCCCCAAAGTATACGTCGGTAAAACAATCAGACAATTAAAAACGCGACTAAACGAGCATAGAAGCACATTGAAAAGAAAAGACACACAAGCTCCGATAGTACAGCACTGTTTAGAGCATAACCATGATTTCTTTACACTCCGGTGCTATGTATTAGAACACATAGAGCATGACATACATGTTAGTAACCGACAGCTACGATTATAACAGAAAGAACAACAATGGATTTATGAACTCGGATCTATCATCCCAACAGGCCTTAATATGAGTATTGACTGGTACTACTTCTATTAGAAAATCCCTGTTATTTTAGATTTTGTTTTAGGTTTTGCATTAAATTGCACCTCCAGAAATGACCAATCCTAGAGAACCTTGGCTGAACCAGCCAATCATAGATGAGCTACCGACGCTCACCACGTAATGCACCGGGTGAGGTCTGATAGGTGCAGCTCTCTTTAAATAACTAATGAGACTATAGCCGCAGCGACAAGACACGGGTGAGCAAAACCAAGTAATCCAGGATATGATGTTTAGCACATAGCATGGTGAATGAATCAGATACAAATGGTATTTATATACTTATTTCTACAGAAAACTTATTGGAAAGTGAAAGCTTACAAGCCCTGAAGAAACGGTCTTTACCGTGAAACGTCAGCTTTAATTTAAATATCACTTAGTTCCTTACGATAGAGGCAATAGCTGTTTTAGTCCTGCACTAATATTGTTCGTGGCACTTGTACATCCCCTTACGGAAGTTTTTTGCATGATGTGGGTGGAGGAGGTTTGAGCATTCAGTTCTGCCTTAAATATAACCTGAGGCTTTTTCTTCCGTGGGGATAGTGCTTTCAATTAAAAAGAGTGGAGTTAAGTTTAATATTATTTATTACCCACTTTCACTAGATTAAATTAAACTAGAATGTACCAATAAAACTTTTGAACACACACACAAAAAGAATGCAAATGGGTAAGCACAAGAATTATTGCAAAATGTAAACATTCCCACAGACCTTTGTTATGGTCAGTTCCTTATTTATACTATTAATTTCCAATTATACTGTCTGAATTCCAGGCAATAAAAAGTTCAGATTGGAAGTAAGCATTGTGACATCTTTGTTACTGCCTGGTTTATTTTCATTAGGATCACTAATGGTGTGAAAAAGTTAAGCCATGCAATTAACTGAGGGCAAATTACTTAGATGTAGGTTTTTATAAACCACCCAGACATTTACATCTAGTGCCAATTAACTTGTAAGAAGATTTGTAAGACAAGGGGTCTCTACTCCTTGCCCTTTCTACTGCTTTAGATCTTTGCTGATCATATACCCATCAGTCCACTGTTCTAACCACTGCCTTTGTTAAAGCTCATAACTGAAACATAGAAACATAGAAATAGACGGCAGATAAGGGCCACGGCCCATCTAGTCTGCCCACCCCAAGGACCCTCCCCTACCTTTCTCTGTGAATAGATCCCACGTGTCTGAAGCCAATTTACTAATTAAGCTAGGCACCAAACCTAGCCTTGCCTCTATCTGCCTTCATTTTTCTGTTTCTATGTCATAAAAAATTCAACTGCATATATTTTGAGGAAGGAGCATGCAAATATTTCACAGTTTAATCTACTGCCATTCTGAAATCACATAGCAGTTGCAACTCTCCTGAAGTAGCATACTTCACTAAGGACTAGTGAATGACACTGGGACAAATTTTTCCCCGTCCCTGCTGGAACTCATTTCCCCGCCTGTCCTGGCGAGTTATTTTCCTGTCCCTGCCCCATTCCTGCAAGCTCTGTCCTCATCTGCCCAAGCCTCAAACATTTTTAAATTATAAGTGTTTGAGTTAAGGCAGAACTTACAGGAATGAGGCAGGGACATTGACAAAACTGGTGGGGACGGGACACGGAAATTGAGTTCCTGTGTAGACGCGGACAAAATTGTCCCCGTGTCATTCTCTACTAAGGACCACTAAGCCAAAGATATGTGAAAGGAAAGTCTACAATTTAGGTGCCAGCAGTAATATTCATACTTACATGTGTATGTGTGCATATACTTGTGTAAGGGTTAGTGGGTCGCCTAAGCCAAATTCTGCAAATGCCAGTATGTGTGGCACTACATTTATTTTTTCATTCATTCATTTCATTTTTTATTCTGTTCTCCCAGGATTGCTCAGAACAGTTTACAAGAATTTATTCAGATACTCAAGCATTTTTACCTGTCTGTCCTGTCTAATGTACAATTTATCATTATAAATTGGAGTTCTTTTCTATCTTTATTTAGTCTGTTCACTGTTTAGTTTTGCATTGTCAGTTTAACGGTATAGCAATTATGAAATAAATAAATAGACATCTCTCTGTTTCCCACTATTTCCAAGATACTATCTTCATCTGATCATTCTAACCAACCCTGACACCTCAAAAAGCACAGTTACTTACCGTAACAGGTGTTATCCAGGGACAGCAGGCAGATATTCTTAACGCATGGGTGACGTCACCGACGGAGCCCCGGTACGGACACTTTTAACTAGAAAGTTCTAGTTGGCCGCACCGCGCATGCGCGAGTGCCTTCCCGCCCGACGGAGGAGAGCGTGGTCCCCAGTTAAGATAAGCCAGCTAAGAAGCCAACCCGGGGAGGTGGGTGAGTCGTAAGAATATCTGCCTGCTTTCCCTGGATAACACCTGTTACGGTAAGTAACTGTGCTTTATCCCAGGACAAGCAGGCAGCATATTCTTAACGCATGGGTGACCTCCAAGCTAACAGAGAGGGAGGAGGGAAGGTTGGCCATTAGGAAAATAAATTTTGTAACACAGATTGGCCAAAGTGTCCATCCCGTCTGGAGAAGGCATCCAGACAATAGTGAGTAGTGAACGTGTGAACTGAGGACCAAGTGGCAGCCTTGCAGATTTCCTCGATGGGCGTGGAACGGAGGAAAGCCACAGAAGCAGCCATAGCTCTGACCTTGTGGGCCGTGACAGCACCTCCCAGTGAGAGACCGGCCCGAGCATAACAGAACGCAATGCAGGCAGCAAGCCAGTTAGAAAGCGTCCGTTTAGAAACAGGGTGCCCCAGACGGTTAGGGTCAAAGGACAAAAAGAGCTAAGGTGAAGAGCGGTGAGCCCTGGTACGGTCCAGGTAGTATGCAAGGGCCCGCTTACAGTCTAGCGTGTGTAACGCCTGTTCCCCAGGATGAGCATGGGGTTTAGGGAAAAAGACAGGCAATATAATGAACTGGTTGAGGTGGAAGTCCGAGACTACCTTGGGAAGGAATTTAGGGTGGGTACGCAGAACCACCTTGTCATGGTGAAAAATAGTAAAAGGTGGGTCGGCAACCAGTGCGTGCAGTTCGCTAACCCTCCTGGCAGAGGTGATGGCTATGAGGAAAAGCACCTTCCACGTCAGAAATTTGAGTGAAGTAGTGGCAAGAGGCTCAAAAGGAGGTTTCATGAGGGCGGATAAAACCACATTCAGGTCCCAGACGACTGGAGGAGGCTTCAGAGGTGGTTTGACATTGAAGAGGCCTCTCATGAACCGGGAAACCAGTGGATGAGCCGTGAGAGGTTTTCCGAGGATAGGCTCATGAAACGCAGTGATGGCACTGAGGTGGACTCTGATTGAGGTAGACTTGAGGCCAGCGTCGGACAGAGAGAGCAAATAGTCCAGTACAGTTTCCACCGCCAACGAGGTGGGGTCGTGGTGATGCAGGAGACACCAAGAGGAGAACCTGGTCCACTTCTGATGGTAACATTGGAGGGTGGCCGGTTTCCTGGAGGCATCCAAAATGCGACGGACAGGCTGAGACAGATTCTCTGGAGAGGTCAGCCCGAGAGAAACCAAGCTGTCAGGTGGAGTGTAGGCCTCTTTGAGGTCTAGGGAACATAGCCAGTCGTGATGAGAGAGAAGAGGGTAAAGCGTGGCAAGGGAGAGCATCCTGAACTTTTCCTTGACCAGACACTTGTTGAGGTTCCGAAGATCGAGGATGGGACGGAGGTCTCCTGTCTTCTTGGGAACCAGGAAGTAGCGGGAGTAGAATTCCTGACCCCTTTGGTCTGGGGGTACCTCTTCGATGGCATTGAGAAGAAGAAGGGATTGGACCTCCCTCAGGAGGAGGGGGGATTGAGAGGAGTGAGAAACAGACTCTATGGGAGGATTGTCTGGTGGAAGAGTCTGGAAGTTGAGAGAGTAGCCGTGGCGAATGATGTTGAGGACCCACAGGTCTGATGTAATGACCTCCCAACGGTTGAGGAAGAGTTGAAGGCGTCCTCCTATCGGCTGAGGAAGAGGCAATGATGGCGGGAGACTGGCTATGCCCTGGAGAAAAGAGTCAAAAGGGCTGAGATGGTTTTGACTGCGGGAGAGGCTTGGCAGGTTGGTGAGACTGTGAACGTGCCTGAGTTTGGTGCTGCTGACGAGGCCGGCAAGACTGTTGTTGTTGAGGCGGGTTGAGAGGTCTGGCCGAGAACCTGCGTTGGTAGGAAGACTGCTGTTTGTAGGAGCGAGCAGGTGGAGTCTTCTTTTTAGGTTTGATCAGGGTATCCCACCTGGTCTCGTGTGCTGATAGTTTCTGGGTAGTTGAGTCCAGGGACTCTCCGAAGAGTTCATCACCAAGACAAGGTACGTTAGCCAGGCGGTCTTGGTGATTAATGTCGAGGTCAGAAACTCTCAGCCAGGCCAAGCGCCTCATGGCAACAGCCATGGCAGATGCTCGAGAGGTCAGCTCAAAAGAGTCATAAATGGATCACACCATAAATTTCCGGAGTTGGAGCAAACTGGAGAGTTGTTGTTGGAAAACCGGGACCTTACGCTCAGGGAAGTACTTTTGTAAGGAGGAGAGTTGTTGCACCAAATGCTTCATATAGAAGGAGAAGTGGAAGGTGTAATTATTAGCCCTGTTGGCAAGCATGGAATTCTGATAAAGGCGCTTGCCAAATTTATCCATTGTTCTGCCCTCTCTGCCAGGAGGGGTGGAGGCATAAACACTGGAGCCCTGGGTTTTCTTTAAGGTGGACTCCACTAGAAGGGATTCATGGGGTAGTTGAGGTTTGTCGAACCCCGGGATAGGAATGACCCTGTATAAATTATCCAGTTTTCGAGGGGCACCCGGTACCGTGAGAGGGTTTTCCCAGTTTTTGTAAAAAGTTTCCCGTAAGATGTCATGGACGGGTAACTTTAAAAATTCTTTGGGAGGTTGTTCGAAGACCAGGGCGTCAAGGAAAGCCTGGGACTTCTTAGAGTCGGATTCCAAAGGGATAGACAGAGCCGCCGACATTTCCCTTAGAAATTTTGTAAATGAGGACTGTTCAGGTTTGGAACTGGTATCGACCATCGATGGTTCCTCGTCCGTCGAGGAAGCCTCATCATCGGTACCGGGTGGGGATTCTTCCAATAAGTCCGGGTCCCTGACGTCAGTGTGCGCAGGACGGGACGGTGGTGCTGACGGCTCGGTGTGGCGAGTCTTAGAGAGAGATTTGCCAGAGCGCATCGAGATGGTACCGGGGGAGGAAGACCGATGCCGGTCCTGGTCTCGGGGGGACTGGTGTCGGTCTCGATGTCGGGGAGGGTCAGCATCAGAGAGTGTTTGCACTGGAGGATTAAGTGGTTCAGCCGCGAGTACCGGCATGGAGGTGTTCAACGGTACCGATGGTGTCAACACCGGTGGTATGGTGCGAGGCTCGGGCCGGTCTGGTACCGGAAGGAGTGGGGCCAAAATTGCTGGCAACAAGTGTTGAAGTTGTTGTTGTAGTTGCTCCTGCAATTGGCTTTGGAGTATGGCCGCAATGCGGTCGTCCAGAGGGGGCACCGGTACCGCTTTTTTCTTTTTCGGTACCATAGGTGCCACTCCATGCCCCGGCGATGAGGATGCCGATGACGAGGCACTCACCGAAATTGGGGCAGAGCGTTTGCGGGGTCGGCGTGATGCCGGGAGGACCGGCGTCGCCGGTGTGGCAGGAGGGCGCTCAAGGGAAGTGGAAGGCTTCTTAGCCGGCTTACCTGGTGCCAGCGACCCCGAGGAAGGATCAGGCGTCGTCGAAGTAGTCGGTGCCGACTTTTGCGGCGCCGATGACGGCGCGGCCGATTCCATGGCAGATCCGGTGCCAAAAAGGATATTCTGTTGGATATGTCTATTTTTTAAAGTACGTTTTTTAAGAGTAGCACAGCGGGTGCAGGTGTCAGCCCGATGCTCTGGACCCAGGCACTGTAGGCACCAATTGTGCGGGTCAGTAAGAGATATCGGGCGTGCACACCACTGGCACTTCTTAAAGCCCGGCTGAGGGGGCATGAAGGGAAACACGGCCTCCGCAAAATCAAAACCAGAGGCCTGTATGGTGGCAACAGGCCCCGCCGGGGCCGGCCCGAAAAATAAAGAAAAAACAAAGTTTTTTTTTTTTTTTTTTTTTGCAAGTTGGAACGGAAAAGAAACCCGAAGGAAAAAGAAGAAAAAAGGAAGACAATTTCGCGAGCGGGAAGGCAAAATCAGATATTTCAACAGCCGTTGAAAACACATGCGTCTTCTTCGCTCCGCGGAAATGAAAAAACTGGGGACCACGCTCTCCTCCGTCGGGCGGGAAGGCACTCGCGCATGCGCGGTGCGGCCAACTAGAACTTTCTAGTTAAAAGTGTCCGTACCGGGGCTCCGTCAGTGACGTCACCCATGCGTTAAGAATATGCTGCCTGCTTGTCCTGGGATAATGGCTTTCACACTGCAGATTGCTGGACATGACTCTCTGGTGTACCTCTTTGTATCAACTAGGCTCTCTGACAGTATGACTCAGTTCAGCTATGCTTTTGTTCTCCTTACTTTTCTTCAGTAAACTGCTGAATGCTTATTTGGGCACCAAGAAAATCTCTTAGATACCTTGTAATGAAGCAGTCTCCAAACCTGAGAGGCTCCTAGCACTGTTCTTTCTAAGGGGCTAAAGACCTTTCCCAATTGAGGAAGGAGAATCCTCTCACCTTCTCCATCTAACTTCCACTCTATAGATCTATGGTTTTCTTACAACCATTCTGTTAATGGCTCAATCAAGGCATTGCCTTTGGTGCATAGGTAGGCATCCTAGGTAAAACTTGGGTAAAGGGATTTGGATTCATTCAGGTGAAATAGGTACTATTCTGGTCTCAGAGGTCCTACAATGGGATTTGAATCTAGCTTCTCTGGTTCTCAGTCCACTGTTCTAAACAATGCTCACCTTCTCTTGGGTAAAACTACATATTGATGTTCTTTGTGTGTTGTGTGGCTGACAGGAGCTATTATTGCACTTTGTATGTATCTTTTTTTTTTTTTTTTAATTTTGCAAACCCCAATGAAGTTGCTACCCTGGACAAGCACCTAGTTCATCTGATTGTTAAGACTGCCCTAGGTTATAGAAATTTGAGGGGGGTCGATATTCAGCCCATGGTGATAAGTGACTGACATAATCATGAATATTCAATGCTGGGCTATATTATGACAGGAGTATAGCCACAGGTGAGTCTACACAGGCCATGCCCACCTAGTCTGGGCTCAGGCTCAACACCCAGCAGCTACAAGCCGTCAGTTGACCTTCCCTCTTTCTCTCCCTCCATTCCCACTCCCTCCAGCCTGTGCAGCAGACTCTCCCCCTCTCTCTTCTCACCCCTAGTCCGCGTACCTTTTCTTCAGGTCACTGAAAGCAGTTTCTACACACTGCTGGTGGTTGACCCTGAAGTCTTCACACTGATGCAAAACAGAAATACATCAGAGGGAAGGTTTTTGAGTCAGCCACTGGCAGCATGTAGGAACCGCTGCTGGCGACTTGAAAAAAAGGTGCATGGGCTTTTTTTTTTTTGGGGGGGGGAAGGGAGTGAAAGAGAGTCTGCTGCATGGGATGGAAGGGGTGGGAAGGGAGGGAGAGAAAGAATCTGCTGCTCGGGTTGAGGGGTGGCAAGACAGGGAGAGAAAGAATCTACTGTATGAGCTGATGGTGGGAAAGAGAGTCTTGCTGCACTGGTTGGAGGGAGGGGGGGTTAGATTGTGAAAGAGAGAAAGAATGTTCCCTTAAATAGTTAAGAACATTGTTATATGTATAATGAAAGATTTTTTTAATGACATTAGTTAAAAGATTTGCTTGATGCCCCTGATTCTTGTTTATAGAAGTGCTGTCTTTGCCTCATAAGAGATAAAATTGCAAGTACTCAAATTTCAGTGCATAATCAATCCTGCTGTTAATCACTTTACGGAAAAGGTTACATTCTACTATGCAAACAGAATGCCAACACAGGTCAAGCATATCATTAAAACAATAAAATGGTTATATGACTTATTGTTTTATGATCCAATAAAAAAACTATTTGTAAATTGGATTGGGAAACAACTCATCCCATCAAAGTGTTCTGAGTTGTTAATGACAGAAGCTACTGCATTTACAATTATAGCATAACAAAAGCCCCAAAATGGTTGGGAGAAAGTCTTGTAGGTGTGTTGGAATACCACACACACAAACAAACTTTCTCATCCTGTACTACTAATACCGCTATACCATAAATAAATGCAAAATGATTTTAAAAAGGAAAAGTGTATCTCAATATCATAAGACAGTAGTGTATATTGTAAACAACTTTATGGTATACAGCCCTGATAAAATGATTATATTTGACTATCCCTTGTGCCTCTGCTCCTAGAAGTAAGTACAGTTTCTGATATGAATGGTCACACATATATGAATGGGGTCTTTTCAACTGGGTGAAATTTTATAAGTATGCTTATAGAATCGAGGGTGCATACTTAGGTAGGGGGCATACATATGGGTACAGTTTGGGCAGAATGCACGGTTACACAGGTAGATGGCGTGGAGGTCTATTTTTCAAAAAGGGTGTATAAGTCCAATTTGGACATTTCTAGCTAAACGTCCAAAGTCAGAAGCACTGAAATGTCCATTTTTGAACGCCATACTACTGGATGCCCAGATTTTTTGTTGAATCATCTACTTGGACATCTAGGCCAACAGGACGTGTAGCCTTTAAGATGCCTAACTTTATACCCCATTTTCAACCAAAGAAACATCCAAGTTGAAAACATCCATATCCAGACCATTTGGACTTGGGAGTGGCCATCATTAAGAATGGACTGGCCACACAGACATGCCAACAGAGCAGTGGGACACCTTGGAGGGCCAGAAATACATCTCACCATATAACCATTATAATTTATACTAAGTCCTCCCAAACTCCCCCAAAAGCTACTAGACCCACCTGTCTACCACCACAAGAGCCCTCATGCTTACAGTTGGCACCTATATAGCAATAGAGTAGGGTTTTGGTGGGTTTTAGTTGGTTCACACTTTCTACCAGTAGTGGTTACAGTGGCTTATGGGCCTGGGTCTTACGTTCTATGGTTCGCTAGCTCATTTACCAGGTTACTTAAGACACCTGTATGATGTTCTACTAGGCTTTCCCATATCATGTTCTGCTGTTCTAGAGACAGGTATTTACTGGGGGGAAGGTTTCATAAATTTTGGGGGGTAGCAGGGGGTTAGTAAGTATGGGGAAGCTTTGAGGGGTCATGCTTACTTATCTCCAGTGGTCATCTGGTTAGTTTGGGGGACCTTTGTGGCACTTAGATGCTTCGAAAACAGGTCTGGGTGAAAACATCTGTCTTGGATGTCCTGCGAATGCTTTATTGCTGTAAAACGTCCACGTAGCCTGCCTCCTAACACACTCCTTTAAACTCTGGCTGCACGGCAGCTACGAGGCCCCACTAGATGGTTTTGAAAATCAGCATTTGGACATCCCGGCAATTAGGACGACCAACTGCAGACTTAGGTGCATTTAGGATGTTTTAAAGTTTTGATTATACCTCTAAAAATCTTATAATTTATATGCGTTATTTAGAAATCTAGGCATAAGGATTTACACCAGTTCTAGTGCTGGTCCACCTACAGCTTAAGCTTGGGTTATGCTACATACACTAGTATTTTATAAAGAAAAGTAGTTTCAGAGGAAGCAACTCTAGCTTAGTACAATTCGGCCTCTTCCTGTTTCTTTGTCCTTACATTGTTCCTGACATCTATTAGAAAAGATATACCGTATTTTCACGCATATAACGCACGCGTTATACACAATTTTTACTAACCGTGTGCATTATAGGTGTGAGCGTGTTTTACAACTTTTTTTTTTCCATTCCGATCCGGCATTCCCCCTGTGAACCGGCATCCTCCCCCCGCTCGCGTCACCCCCTCTCTCCCGCGATCCTATACCCCCTCAGCACCGCAAAACATCTCTTACCCGATTGGGCACCGGCACCAGCACCAATGCACAGGACGTGCCAGTGCCAGTGCCTGAAGATCCTCCCTCGTTGGGCTGGGCTGTGCGGTGCAGGGAGATCCTCCTTCTTCCCTGTGCCGGGCTGGACTGGGCTTTGAGCATTTGCGCATGCTCAAAGCCTTCTGATCTCGCTCTCTCCGAGATTCTCAGATTGAAATGTTTTGTGGTGCTGAGGGGGTTGTAGGATCGTGGGGGAGGGGTGGTGACGCGAGCAGGGGGGAGGATGCCGGTTCGGAGGCCAGAAAGTAAGTGGGAGTGGGAGGAGGTTATAGCAGCATGCGCGGTATACGTGTGTGCGTGCTATATAAAAAATATTTTACAGACATGCTTTGGACCTGCGCGCTATACGCGTATTCGTGTTATACACGCATGCGCGTTATATGCATGAAAACACGGTACTAGTGCTTGAATGGTAAATGTAGCAGTATAAATTCAATCAGAAAACCATGACTGAATTTCCTGTATAGTCCTGTAAGCCAACCAAACTCCAATACCACTTGCTAATTTCAGGGTAAGCAAGTATGTCAAGTGATAGTTTTCTAGTTAGCACTGTGGCTCTATCTTTGACAGTTTGATACATGCCAAAACAGTTATGAGACTTCTTTTTTGTTATGCATTTCTCTAGTGACTTTTGACCTTTCTTCTGAAAGAATAAACTTCAAAGAAACTCTGTTCCTGCAGGGAGTATTTGAGCCAACACAGCTTGTTACATGCCAATATAGTTATAAATGACGTCTTTGTTGCTGTTATGCCTTTCTCTAGTGCCTTTTCAAGTTTCAAGTTTTATTTTAATTTGATGAGTCGCTTAATTTAATTTTTATTAAGCGAGTTACAACATAGAAAAAAATAACATTTATTTTAACATAATGTTTAAAAATTTTAAAACAATAGTTAAGACCAACAGACATACAGACCAAACCGAGACACTAGGTAAAAACAGGGCAGAACTACAATTCAATATTTTTAGGGTACAGAAGAGAACCATAAACTGAAAAAAACATTAGGAGGGGGAAGGTGAAAACCTGGAGGGTAATGTAAAATTTTTTAACATAATTTATAGATTAAAAGCATCTTTTTGATTTTTCTTCTAATAGTATATAAACTTCAATGAAACACTGTTCCTGCAGGGAGTATTTGGGCCAGCACAAAACTGAGATCTAAGAACTTTAGAAGCTATAGCCCCTATCCAGCAGTAGATGTCACTCTCTCATTGCGAATTCACTACCATCATACAAGGAACTAAGTGATGCCACAAGTTGTATGTTAGAGATGAAACCATCCTTACCTGAGCAAATGGTGTTACAATCAAGTCGTCTCCATGTCTGCAAAACAAGCAAAAAAAACAAGTGTTACAAAACACAGTCACTTCACTTGTGTTAATTTGCATCAGACACAAGGTATCACTTTCTTTGAGGCCCAGATTCAAAAGAGGCTGCACACTGACTGCCTAAATAAAATTCCTATTTTTAACACATAACTTAAGTGTTGAAGTTTGGCTGAAAGAAGCCCCCCAAAGCTAAGGGATTCATTTTAGAAGGCATGTCACTTTTACACATATAAATAGCAAAGAAGTGTGTAACCTAAAACATTCACATATCATGTTTTAGGTTTATTTAATATACCCCAAATAAAATAATTATCTAAGAGGTGTACAAAGATCTAAATTAAAATCAGTAATAGAAAAAGGGAAAGTGAAAAAACCACAAGGATGCCTAGGTTACAAATGAAAATTTAAAACAAATAAGAGGAAATATTTTTTTTCCAATCAACAAATAGTTCTGCTCTGGAACTTGTTGCCAGAGAATGTGGTAACTCCTGGAGTAAAAGTCTATAGTCTGCTATTGAAACAGACATGGGAGAATCCTAGGATTACTATATTTGTTGAAGAAAAAAAAAGAAAAAGAGGTCAAGTGGCCCCACCCCATTCTGCCCTGTTCAACCCCAGCCCTGCCTCCACACAAATTTTGTATCTTCTCTTTCCCTGAGTCCAGGCTGCATCTGGAGGGCCTTCGAGCATGCGTGGATGTGACAGCATGACATCACATGCATGCACACGTACATGCGATATCATTGCGTCACCATCTTCACATGCTCAGAGGTTCTCCAGACCCGACCCTAAGGTTGTGGCCATCCAAAACCCGGACAAACTGATAGGTTTTGAAAATCCATCTGGACACCTAGATGGTCCTCTAAAGAGATGACATGTCTGGTAATCCTAGGCGAATAACTACTGGGATCAGTAGCAGAGGAGTGGCCTAGTGGTCAGGGATGCTGCCTCAGTACCCTGAGGTTATGGGTTGAAGCCCTGTGCTGCTCCTTGTGACCCTGGGTAAGTCACTTAACCCTCCATTGCCTCAGGTACCATAACTAGATTGTGAGTCTGCCAGGACAAACAGGGAAAACACTTAAAAGTACTTGATTAAGAACATAAGAATAGCCTTACTAGATCAGACCAATGGTCCATCAAGCTCAGTAGCCCATTCTCACGGTGGCCAATCCAGGTTAATAATACCTGGCCAAAACCCAAAGTGTAGCAATATTTCATGTTACCGATACAGGGCAAGCAGTGGCTTCCCCCATGTCTTTCTCAATAACAAACTATGGACTTTTCCTCCAGGAACTTGTCCAAACCTTTCTTAAAACCAGCTACGCTATTCGCTCTTACCACATCCTCTGGCAATGTGTTCCAGAGCTTAACTATTTTCTGAGTGAAAAAAAATTTCCTCCTATTGGTTTTAAAACTGTTTCCCTGTAACTTCATCGAGTGTCCCCTAGTCTTTGTAATTTTTGACGGAGTGAAAAATTGATCCACTTGTACCTATTCTACTCCATTCCAGGATTTTGTAGACTTCAATCATATCTCCCCTCAGCCGTCTCTTTTCCAAGCTGAAGAGCTCTAAGCGTTTAGTCTTTCCTCATACGAGACGAGTTCCATCCCCTTTACCATCTTGGTCGCTCTTCTTTGAACTTTTTCTAGCACCACTATAACTTTCTTGAGATAAGGAGACCAGAATTGAACGCAATACTCCAGATAAGGTCGCACCATGGAGCGATACAGGGGCATTATGACATTCTTAGTCTTGTTAACCATCCCTTTTTAATAATTCCCTGCATCCTGTTTGCTTTTTTGGCCGCTAGCGGACATTGGGCGGAAGGTTTCATCGTATGGGTCATATGTGGTGGCAGTGTAGGAACATTAGAGCTTTTTAGATGGTGGTTCAGGTTTGCATCCAGCACATTACTGGGGTGGATTTACTATAAGACCTGGGTATTTTTCTATTTAACAACAACAAAAAAAATAGGGATGATAGATATTTGTTAAAACATGTTTAAAATGCACAAAACTTAGTGGTGGTAACTATTTAGAAATGGAGTTTGGTCTAGTGGCTTAGTAAGGGTGTGTGGTCTGCCCTGAGCGCCTTCTTGGCAGGGGTGCAGGAAACTGTTCTCCTTTTCACCCCCACACTCCTTCCCTGCCTCCCCCCCCCCCCCGCTCCTTCCTTTCCTTCATACTTCTTTAATGTTTGTGGTCTGAGCAGCAACTCCAACCTGCTGCTAGCACCAGTGTCGGCTTTTCTTCTGATGTCACTTCCTGCACCCTAGGTTGAGGTTGCTGCTCATGCCATGAACATTAAAGAGGTATGGGGAAGGGGTGCGCATGTGCGTAGCAGGAGGGAATAGGGAAGGAGTGGAGGGGTGGCAGAGAAAAGGGCAGGGGATGGGCGCCACTGCCCCGAGTGCCTTTCACCCTCACTATGCCACTGGTTGGGTCCCTGGGTAGAGGTGAGAGAAATATGTGGTTCGCACAAAAAAGAAAGCAAAAGGAGAGTTGTTTCACAGGTGATATGGCAAAGAGCCATGGAGTAAGTCCACAGCTGACTGGAGAAGATGATGTTGGATCCACGGGTGGGGGTGGGTGAAGTGGTTAATAGGAGGATAATTAGGGACAGGTTTGTTAAATATTACAATAAGTTAAAATCGAAAGTGAAAAATTAAAGACATGCCTATGTGACTTTAAAAAACAGGAACGATTCATATCTGTCTGTGCATATATTCTGCATAATTCATCTTACATTGCTTCCGATTGCTTCAGACATGATCACAAGGAGTTTATTAAAGTTTTCCAAGTTTATTAAAAATTATCAAATATTTCAAGGTGGTTGTACAATAAAATCAAGGGGGGGAACAAATAGTAACAAAGAAACGACATCATGAATTAAGATGACAGACAAATAAGACCAAAGGACATACTGAAGCGAGAGGAAAAGGGAGAACTACAATATAAATAAAGAAAAGAGAGAAACACAGGCAAATACAATTTTCAAAGCCATTTGTGGGTAGCAAGTGTTTTAACTGCATTGATCGAATGTCAGAATATTACCCTTTCTCAATGGAGATAATTTTATAAATAGTCTTCTACAGGCTGTCTCTTTTCACACAGAAAAATCTTTTGGAAAATAACATGGCTGTCAACATAAAAATTATTGGAAAAAAAAAAAAATGCAAAATAGCAAGAACACAGAAAGAGTACACCTACTTCTATGCGACCTTGGAGCCTAGGTTGGGCAGAGCAGAGGAGGTGTTGCAATACACATGTGTATTTTATAAAATGCTCAAGTCTAAACAAAAGGAACATGCACATAGGGCTCCTTTTACAAAGGTGTGCTAACGTTTTTAGCGCACATACCAGATTAGCGCGTGCTACCTGAAAAACTACCACCTGCTCAAGAGGAGGTAGTAGCAGTTAGCATGAGTGGCATTTTAGCACGTGCTATTCTGCGCGTTAAGGCCCTAACGCACCTTTGTAAAAGGAGCCCATAGTTTCACTTTTGTACCCTTAGGGGGGCTGGATCTGAGATCCTATTTTTTTAAGGCACATAGGTGCCTATGGGTTTAAAAAAAATAAAAATAGTAAGAACATAAGAACAGCCTTACTGGGTCAGACCAATGGTCTGGTATCCCATCTTCACAGAGGCCAATCCAAGTCACAAGTACCTGGCAAAAACCCAAACAGTAGCAGCATTCCATGCCACCGATCCAGGGCAATCAGTGACTTCTCCCATGTCTGTCTCAACAGCAGACTATGGACTTTTCCTCCAGGAACTTGTTCAAACCTTTAAAAAAAAAAAAAAAAACCCCAAAAACCCCAGCTACATTAACTGCTCTGACTACATCCTCTGGCAACACATTCCAGAGCTTAACTATTCTCAGAGTGAAAAAATATTTCCTCCTATTGGTTTTAAAAATATTACTTTGTAACTTCATCAAGTGTCCCCTAGTCTTTGTAAATCTCGATACAGTAAAAAAATGGATCCACTTGGACCCATTCTACACCACTCAGGATTTTGTAGACTTCAATCATATCTCCCCTAAGCCGTCTCTTTTCCAAGTTGAAGAGCCCTAACCTTTTTAGTCTTTCCTCATATGAAAGGAGTTCCATCTCCTTTACCATAATATATACCTGTCAACTCAACAGGAAACATACCATACAATTTGAATATATTTTAAATATATGTTAGAGGCATCAAACAAGAACAGAAACCCAGCCACTGGCTCAGCTGTTCATATTGCCAGTTTGCATTGTATGCCTCAATTTTGTTGTTAATCCAGGTTATATTAGATATTTCATATAGTCAATTGTTTTAACTGTTTCACAAATACATCAAATAAAGAAGGTGGCAACGCTCTGTCTAGAATATGATGAGGTTTCATGAGAATTTGAAAGCCATCAAATGTAAAAATAAAAAAATCTTAACATGCTAAGAATTATTATAAAAATGATACTGTATGTTGTAGAATATCTGCTGCATCTAATAAATCTACTACGGGGGGTGCTGACAAGTTCTTAGCTCAACCAAGGAGGGAATGACATGAAGCCATGAAACTTACAAGTTATTCCACATATTTATCCCTACGTTCAACACACTTGGCACATTGTGTCAGAAGTTTCTGTAACCCTTCCAAAAAATACTCTTGATGTCTGGTCACTGCAATATTGTTCCATTGCTGCAATCGCCTCTGAATCACCCCAAAACTGTCACCCTTTCAAACTCGTTTTAAGATTTGGAAACAGAAAATAGTCAGATGGAGCAAGATCTTGTGAGTAGGGTGGATAATCTATGCATTGAAACACCAACTGCATCAAAACATCCATCGTTTTGTCAGTCTTCTGAGCAAGTGCATTGTTTTGCAAAAAGATAACTTCTTTGTGCAGCTTCCCTCTCCTTTTTTCTTTCAACGTCTCGTTTAATCAGCACAGCAAGTTATTGTAGTAGTCTGCATTAACTGTTTGGCCCCTTAGAAGATAGTCAGTCATTACAACACCTTCCTGATCCCAAAACACTGTGGCCATGACCTTTCCTGCTCACTTTTGGATCGAGTTTTCTTGGCCTTGGAGAATTTGAATGGCACCATTGCATGGACTGTTCTTTTGTCTTAGGATCATAGTGGTGTAACCATGTTTCATCAGCTAGTCATTTCAAAAAGTTGAAACCAGCTCACTGAAAATACTGCAAAATCAACTTGGAAGTGTTCATTTGATGTTGTTTCTTGTCAGAATTCAAATATTTGGGCACCCACTTGGCTGACAGCTTCTGCATACTCAGCTGCTCATGGATTAAACACCCAACACACGTTCCCTGGAAATTTGTAATATCTTGGCAATTGTTTTATCCGATATTCACTGATCTGCCCAAAATCAGGTCATGGGCATGGTCAACAATTTCAGGAGTTGACACCATTTGTAGCCTCCCAGACCTTGCTATATCTTTGGTCTTAAAATCTCCATGCTCTGCTTCTTCACTGTGGAATTATGATTGTAACTCAATGTTAGCATCATACATTCATGGACTTCATTTGGAGTTTTCTTCTGCAGGAATGGGAACTTCATGATGGCTCGGTGGGTGCTATTCTTTAGCTCAGGGGTGTCAAAATCAGTACTCAAGGGCTGCAATCGGGTTTTTAGGATTTCCCCAATGAATGTGCATGAGATGGATTTGCATGCACTGCTTTCATTGTATGCTAATAGATCTCATGCATATTCATTGGGGAAATCCTGAAAACCTGGCTGGATTGCGGCCCTCGAGGACCGACTTTGACACCTGTGCTTTAGCTTGTCTGAAGAATTGTTTGGTGAGGAGATAGTTAACGTCACCATAGGCAGTGGTTCCCAAACCTGTCCTGGAGGACCCCCAGGCCAGTCGGGTTTTCAGGCTAGCCCTAATGAATATGTATGGAGCAGGTTTGCATGCTTGGCACCTCCATTATATGCAGATCTCTCTCATGCATATTCATTAGGGCTAGCCTGAAAACCCGACTGGCCTGGGGGTCCTCCAGGACAGGTTTAATCGACTTAAAGACTGCGGTATTACAGGTCCGGCTCTTCTATGGTTCATTTCATACTTTAATGAACGTAGCTTTAAAGTTCATGTAAAGAATGAAACTTCCCAACCTATATCATCAACCTATGGTGTTCCGCAAGGATCTATTCTATCTCCACTACTATTCAACATCTTTCTGTCTCCTCTTCTTACACTAGCACAATCTATTGGATTCACAATCTTCGCCTATGCAGATGACATACAACTACTCCACCCAGTCAACACCTCAAATATTTCAGATATAACAGACATAAACAATAAACTGGATGCTGTAAATGACTGGCTTTATACAAATAAACTCTCTCTCAACATTGATAAATCCCGTGCTCTACTACTCCCAATCAAAAACAGCGAATCACTATCTGGCAAAATTTCTATCAAATCTACTCCTATACAAATGGAAACAAAAATAAAATTATTAGGAGTCATTATCGATCAGGATCTCACATTCCATGATCAAATCAGTTCGGTAGTAAAAATCTGTTTCTTCAAACTTTGTCTTATTCGTTCATTAACTTCGATCTTAGGGACAGATGCAATTACAATTTTGGTTCACTCTCTAGTCATTTCTCACTTAGACTATTGCAACTCTCTTTATAACGGCCTCCCACAAAAAGAAATTTGCCGCTTACAATTAATACAAAATACAGCAATAAAACTCATTTACAAAATAGGCAAATATGATCATGTTACCCCGCTTTTGAAAGAGGCACATTGGTTACCTATCATACATCGTATCACCTATAAAATCATCTTGCTTACCTTCAAAATAAAACTCTCACACCAGCCTCTATATCTTGATAAGGTTCTCATCCCTCAATGTTCCTCACGTACTCTGAGGTCAACAGATCAAAAACTTTTACGAATCCCTTCCGTAAAAGAGTTCTATTACACCCGGAAAATAAATTTTACAGTAGTCGCCCCAACGTTGTGGAATGCAATACCACAACAACTTCGAGAAGAACATTTAGATAAATTCAAGATTAACTTGAAGACTTTTTTATTCTGTGACGCTTTCGCCTGTGCTTAGAGCTACCTTCTTTCCTCCTTTTTTTTTTTCTTCCTTCATTTCTATTCTCCTCTCCTTCTCTTCTCTCTCTTTCATTCCTCTGGTTCTCATTTATTTAACCAACCGCTTTAAAAAGCGACCCCACCCAATATGTTTTTTCCCCATTCCCACTTTCTCCTTTTCTTCTCCAAAACATGTAACTTTTCCCCTCCTTTCCCTCTTACCCTCACTTTCATGTCTGTCAAGTTATGTTTTTGATGTTCACCAATCATCCTTATATATTTATGACTCTTTTCTCTTTCTTATAATTTTATTGTGAACCGGCCAGATACCTGTTGATGGTCGGTATATTAAAAAGATAATAAACTTGAAACTTGTTTGTGAACCACTGCAAAGATTTTTTAGTCTTCTCTTTCCTGCTTCTCTCAAAGTGGGGCAGAGCATGATCACAAACATGCAACTGGACTTCTCAAAACTAACTGTGATTAATATCTCAGACTATAAATTAACAGCACAAGTACAGCTTTGAGGATTAAACTTTTCTTTTGCTCCGTCTCCCGAATTTGATTTATTTGAAGTGAGGTCAGCTTTGGCATGCTTTTTAGAGTTATCCATCTGAAACTGTTCTCCTCTCGTGAGCCTACTAATCAGTATTTGGACACTTCTTTGCATTTACATTCACATGTTGCTTGAGTCCGTCTGCTGCTGTGGATATTCACATTGATGTTTTTAAGGATCTGGTACATAGAGAGCAAGTTCTCATTTAACAAAAGACATTCCAATATATCAGTTTCTCCTCAACATGCTTTACAACAACTTAAGTTCGCTGATCATGTTACTCTCCTCCTATGTACCTTACACTGGCTTCCTGTTCATTACCATATTGAATTCAAGATTCTATGCCTTGCCTTTAAGACACATCATTTGAACATCCCTGCATATCTTTCAGCCATGGTCATTCTATACAGTTTTGCTTCAGCACTTCGATCTATTGACACTCACCGGCTGGTTCTGCTGGCACCTAAAAAAGCAATTAATGAATCCACAAGGAACTCTGCATTTTTCTTTTTGGCTCCAAAATTATGGACTGCTCTCCTGCTCTATATTCATTCAGAACCATCTTTCTCAAAATTTAAAAAGTCCCATTTTAAAACCTGTTATTATGAATTACAACAAGTCAGGTTACTGATTGCTGATTGGTGTCCAGGTTGTTTGGAATTGAGCAGTTGCCTTTATTTATTTTTCCTTTCCATGAGTTTTAAATTGCTAGTGAGAGTGTTTGCTATCCTATTGTTAATGGCGTTCTATTCATCACTTTTAGATATGTAAACATGAGAGTGAATGCCGCAGGAACGGTGGGCCATTCTGCAGTAGTGTCATGAGGCATTCCCAAAGTAATGGGGTGCTGGATCATCAACTCTGCTGCCACTGCTGCCTTCCCAAAACAAAAGAGAAACTGGAGGGCCACATTGTACTTACCTAGTTTCTCTTTTGTTTTGCTGCTGCTGATTTGAGGAAAGAAGGGTATGGGGGGGGGGGGGGTACATGTAGGATGAACATGGGAGGAGAAAGGGCACATGCTGAATGGTAGTAGAGAGGAGAGGGGGCAGACACTGGATAGAAGCAGGAAAGAGAGGGGGCAGACAATGGATGGACATGGGGAGGAGAGGGGGCACATGCAGGATGGACATGGGGAGGTCAGGGAGCACATGCAGGATGGACATGGGGGGAAGAGGGACATATACTGGATGAACATGGGGAGGAGAGAGGGCACATGCTGAATGGTAGTAGGGAGGAGAGTGGGGCAGACACTGAATGGTAGTAGGGAGGTGAGAGGGGCAGACACTGAATGGTAGTGGGGAGAAGAGAGGGCCAGATGCTGGATGGAAGTGAGGAGGAAAGAGAGGGCAGATGTTGAATGGAAATTAGGAGAGAAGGGACAGATGATTGAAAGAGGGAAAGAGAGAGAAGATGCTGAATGGGGAGAAGAGGATACAGTTAGCGAGAATAAGAGGAAATAAAATAGGAGATCCAGGTTGAGTGAAAGAGATGACAAGCTATAGGTAGAGAGAAATTGAGAATTGGGTAGTAAGAAAATAATTAAATCTGAACAGAGGCAGAAAATAAATTGAAGAAAGCTGAAAGGAAAAGGAGGAGAGAAAATTGTCAAATGGACAGGAAGTCAAGACAAGACAAAAAGAGCAGAAATCTGAGACTGATACCAATACAACTGAAAAAAGCCAGAGAACAAAGGTTTAAAAAATAATTTCATTTTTCATTTAAGATAAAATAATATGCTAGCTATGTTAATAAATGCTAATAAGTAAAAATAGAAAATGGAAATTCAGGTGTTTTTATTGAATTAATTTTAATACCTTTTTGACTGACTTTAGAGACTAAGACCACTTTCCTCAGGTCAGGACAGGATACCATAACAGCAGTATACTGCCCTAACTTGAAGAAGGAAGTTTTTGGTTCTGAAAGCTAACTGAAAAATATTTAGTCCATTAACAAGGTATCATTTTCCATTTTTGTTTTATTTGCATTTCTCTGGTGTTGTACTGGTGTTGCATTTCTTTAGTGTTGCACTGTATGAACAGCCTGGCTTCTTTAGTGTTCAGTTCAATGTTTATTTTTGCTTGCTTATTCTATACTGGGTGAAGGTCTGTGTTCTGCATGTATGAAAGAGATATGGTTTTCTGTTAGCATGGACGTATGATTGACGTGTTCTAATCTGATTTGTTTAGTTTTCCAGTAGGTTTGGTGATGTTCTACTGCTCACTGCAACGTTTGTGGTACTATGTTTTCCTAGGTAAGTGCTTGTTGTGCGACTTGTGAAATTACTGTTATTATGGAATGTTGGAATTGCCTGCAGGTCCTGAATGACATTTGTAGTGTGTTGCATTATTTCACACTCTGCTACCTGGTATTGGATTTAGATCAGATCTTTTTCAGTAAGGGCTCAAAGCAAATTACATTCAAGTACAGTAGGTATTTTCATGTCCCTGGAGGGCTTACAATTTTTAAGTTTTAAATCTTAGGCAATTGAGGGTTAAGTGTCTTGTCCAAGATCTCAAGCAACATCAGTGAAATTTGAGCCCTGGCTTCCCTTGTTCCCGGCCTGCTGCTCTAACCATATTTGGTAACTCATCTGCAAACTAAAGGCTAGTGAAGTTGAAGCCTGGTAGCCCTTTGGCAACCTACCAAAAACATTCCTAGGCAAATTATTTCATGTGGTCAACACAAAGACACTGGAATGGAGAGCTAGGGTTGACTGAGAGCCAAGTGTTAAAGTACCTGCATATATTTCCAGAATACTGCAAATATTATTCTGTACACTATTTTGATTTTTTTTGGAACATAATTCCCTGGAGTGCATATAGTGTGCATAATACCATTAGTAACAGAAGTATTGTCTTTTCTTTAGTGGTGCTCACATAGAGGGGAGCAGTGTTCTTTTTAAGCTACACTAAACATCCAATATCTGAATTTTACTGAGTACTGTAGTTATAAATTACAGGCATTAAGTAAGGAAAGCATTGTGTATGTATGTCAGCACGGTCCTGATGTTTGCAGAATCCAGGCCAGCATGCCTCACAAGTTGTACTTTTATGAATGTTCTTTCAATTAAAATAGAAGTTTAAAAAAAACCCACTATAGACAAAAAATGTTTATTTGCAATAGGGTATGGGGATGAATCTTTGTCCCCACGTCACTCTCAATTGCTGTGAGCTGGCAACAAAAGCTACAGTAAAACAAGCATGCTTAATAAATAATAAACAATTACATCAAAGTGGAATGTTAGTTATCAGACACCACCCATAGATCTGTTGATTACATTTAGAGGGCAATTTTATAAAGAAGGCTTTACCATTTACATGCCATATACGCAAATAAATGATTAGAATACTGGGATGTACAGTATATGCATATGTATTACGGTTGTCCAGAAAAACCTAAAGCTGGACAGCTGTGCAAGTTGAAGTCTATCCCACAAATTTGATTGCGTTTGATCAGAAAATAATTTTAAAACTTTTTTTTACATCCTATCCTGGGTCCCTCAAAGCCCACTGATTACATAAAGCTCTGTTTTTTAACATTTGCTATTATTTTTGCTTAAAGGAGCAAATTTATTGGTATTATATCTTTAAATTTTATGTTTTTACACTCAGCAATGATATATTGATAAAAATATATTTTATGTCACATTTGTTTTATTGAAAAAGAACAATAAATTAGTATAGAGATAACACTTGAGTCTCCAATATGCTTATTATAACAAGTGGGGTCAGATTCCTTAGAACCTCACTAATACAGTGTTCCAACCACAAAAGAATAGGAAAACATTCTCCTGTCATTAAATAGTGATAAAAATATATTTTATGCAAAAATATCTAGCAGTATTTTATTAAATGAACCTTTAATATCTGCACTTTATTGTGGAAAACAACAGAAATTTAACATACTTTGCTAATAGCTAAACACGTACACTTTGATGTAGTCATCTACTAATGGCGTTCCAAACACTCATGCATTCAGGGCCAGATTCTACAATAGCCGCCTTACTGATGCCTAACTTAATTTGTTTAATTGGGTTTAAGTGGAGAGAAAATTAGTCACACCATTAAAACCAAATAAGGGGTCATGTGATGACGCTGAACTGAGCGGCGGCTCTCTGCTCTAGCTCCGACCCTCTTGCGCTATATTTTTCGCCAAAATTACCGTTTACCACCTCCTCCTCGTTTCCTGTTGGCAGCCCGGTGGATCGGAGTGTGCTGCGGTGCAGGTGACTGTGCGGGACACTTTCTGGGGCGGCTTCTGAGAGAGTTATGCCCGTTAAGACCCCGCGGCCGACTAGGACCCAGCGTGCGCACGAGGTATCCAGTATGGCGGCCACTTCTCCTTCCCCTCCGCCGAAAGTGCTTCTCCAGGACGACGCGGTCAAGGAACTGACAAAAAATATTTCAGCGGCCATCGACGAGAGGCTGACTAAACTCCAGGCCACTGTTGATGATATTAGAGATTGCCTGGAGCGTCATGGCCAACATCTTCAGACCGCAGAGACCCGTATTGCTGCTCAGGAGGATCTTTCGGTGGAGGTGGAGATGCAGATCCAGGCCCTGCAGGCGAGGTGTGCAACCCTTCACGAGCGCCTTGAAGACCAAGAGAATCGCAGCCGCCGAAACAACATCCGGCTGGTGGGCTTAGCGGAGACCCTGCGGGCTTAGTTCCAGCGGGATCGCGCACCTTGGTGGAGAGGGTGCATCGCCTGGGTCCCCACCGGGAGACTGAGGGGCGGCCTCGGCCTGTCATCGCCAGGTATTTGAATTTTGCGGACAAGGCGCAGGTGATAGCCCTCTATCGCAAAAAGGGCTCGTTGGAGTACGGGGGCACCAAGTTATTGCTTTTCAATTATTACTCGGCTGATGTGGCTGCTCGACGCCGTGCCCTGGCGCCTGTTCTGAGCTCCGCAACAGAGGCCTTCGCTTTGTGGTGCAGTATCCGGCCCAAGTGAGGGTTTTCGAGGCAGGAGGGCCGAAGGTCTGCGAGGATGTGGAAGCGCTCCAGGCCTACATACAAGCCTTGGCGCCTATGCCTCCGGCACCCTGAGGTCTGCTGGACTTTGGTTGGCTTTCTCTGAGGTTTGCCCCTATGTTTTGGGGCTTGGTTGCTGTTGAATATGTGATCCATGATCCTGCGCCTGGGGGGGCTCCGGAGACTGGCCATGGTTTCCCCCTCATCGACTGGCCCTCTAGTTTATCATCTTCCAGCCTGATTCCCCTGTGGTAGCCTGGGCGTAGGCGTATGTCTCCTGGGATGGGGCTTTTGTCCTGTCATCTTGCCTGAATTCCACAGGAGGGGCCTACCTGATGTCATCTTTCTGTAGGCCCCGTGCAGGATCTATCCTTTCGGGCCCTTTTGGAGGCTACTGTGGTCCCTACCTGGAAGGGCGTCTGTTGTTGGAGTTGATGCCCTGCTTGAGTATTATGGGCAATAGCTGCCGCTCTGGACATAAGTTGACTTTATTGTCCCCTGGTTCTGTTCTGTTTTTTCTTGTATGACATTTTTCCCCTTTTTTTTATTCTCATAGTTCTTTTTAGTATTGGGGTCCTGGAGCGGGTTTTCTTAACCTCTGGGGGTGGGGGGGGGAGGGAGCTCTTTCTTTATTGATAGCGCAAGGGGGTGGGGGGGCTTCTACAATTTGTTTTTATTGTGATGGGGGGGTGGGGTTGGATGAAGAGTCAGCTGGGGAGGGAGGGTGGGTGTTTGGACCTGGAGGGGGCGGGGTTTGTGTGTCTGGTGGTGAGTGGTCTGTTTGGGTGTTGGTGTTTGGGGAGCGTGGATGTGGGGGGTAGGGGGGTGGGCTGGTCAAGGGGGGAGGGATCTCTGTTTCTACGGAGTGCTTGGTGTTTGGGCGCTTGGTCCTGGGGGTTTGGCTGGGAGACCCCCAGGGCTTGTGATAGGCTTTGGAGTGCTTGGCTGATGTGGCAGGGCATTTCCCATGGCTATGGCTGATCTCATTTGTATCACGTTGAATGTGGCGGGCATTAATTCGCCTGTGAAGCGCTCAAAGGTGCTCTCTTTTCTGAAAAAAGAGACGGTCTCGGTAGCCTTCCTCCAGGAGACCCACCTTACGGTGAGTGAACATCAGAAGCTGAAGCGCGACTGGGTGGGTGAGGTGGTTGCGTCTTCCTATAATTCCAGGCAGAGGGGGGTCGCCATTCTTATTCACAAGGCTGTGGTGGTGGCTACCCATAAGATAATACGGGATCCTCAGGGCCGCTATATTATTTGGGCAGGGACGCTATCTGATAAACCTGTGGTGTTATGTAATGTCTATGCTCCTAATGTGTATTCTCACTCTTTCTTTTCCTCTCTCTTAGCTCATATGATAGCACTACCGAACTATGAGCTATTGGTGGGAGGGGATTTCAATGTCACTAGCGACCCTTCTATTGATTGTAAGCCCCCGAGACCAGTGGCGACGGATAACGAGCGTCGGGGGTGAATTTTCTGTTGGCGGAGTTGGATCTCCAGGATGTGTGGCGGGTTTACCACCCTGGAGAGGTTGATTTCACGTTCTTCTCCGGGGTGCACCATAGTCATTCTCGCCTGGATTATCTTTTACTTCCTTCTCGCTCCATTGGAAGGGTGGTGCGCACGCACATCCTGGACGTTCCTTTCAGCGACCATGCTGCTGTGTATATGTCTCTAAGGTGGGGAGGGGGCTCTGCTGCTGATCGTATTTGGCATTTTAATCCCTCCCTCTATTTGGACAGTGACTTTCATACTTACCTCATAGAGGAATGGACTAAGTATCGGCAGACTAATGAGGGGACTGAAGTTTCGGACACCGTGTTTTGGGAAGCGGCGAAGGCCTACCTGCGTGAGTGTATCATAGCCTATTCCATTCGCAGGCACAAGGCGCGGGATGCTGAGCTCACGTCGTTGTCGAAACAATTGCGGGAGCATAAACTTTATCATATCAGACATCGCTCCGAGGAAGCTCGTCAATCGTACCTTCGTCTGCGTAAACAGATCGATGCCATCCTCACTGCCAGGGCTTTAACTCATATTGATGTTTACAAGTTTAAACTTTATAGGTGGGGCAATCGGGCGGGGAAACTTATGGCTAATCTTGTTCGACCCTTCCGTCGAGCCGCGCGGGTCATTCGTATTAGAGACCCTTCTAATGTGTTGCATACTGCTGATGCTGCGATCCACTCTCAATTTGTGCGCTTTTATAGTGATTTGTACGGTCCGGGTGCATGCGACGATGAGGCTCGGGATCTTTTTTTCCGGGACTTGACCCTCCCTCGTCTTACTGACGCACATCGCGATATGCTCAATGCCCCTATTACCTGCCAGGAGATTTCCGTGGCTATTGGCAACTTGAAACTTGCTAAGGCAGCGGGCCCGGACGGTATGGGGCCTGAGTTTTACAAGATCTTACAACATCATGTCGGCCCTGCTTTGGGTGCCATGTTCGCGGATATGCAACTTACTGACAGACTTCTTCCGGAGCAGAACCATGCCGGGCAAAGATCCTGAACTTGTGGGCTCGTACAGACCCATCTCCCTACTTAATCAGGACATGAAGTTGCTCACGGCCATTTTAGCTAAACGCCTGGCCCAGGTGGTTACGACACTCGTGCATCCCAACCAGGTGGGATTCGTGCCTGGTCGCTTCTCTTCGGCTAACATTCTTAAAGCGTTGGTGGCTTTAAGGGAAGGCAGGGGCCGCCCTGGAGATGATTTGTTGGTTAGCTTGGATGCCGAAAAGGCTTTTGACAAGGTCGTCTGGCCTTACCTTTTTTGGATATTGCAGCATTTTGGTATTACTGGTTCGTTTCATGCCTGGGTTGTTCGCTTGTATACGGCTCCGACCGCTCAACTGCTCATCAATAGACAGCGTACGACTTCCTTCCCTTTGCAGCGGGGGACCCGGCAGGGGGGACCCCTATCGCCCTTACTGTTCATCCTTTCTCTCGAACCCTTGGCGGCTAAGATCAGAGACTCTCCTGGGGTGGAGGGCATTCGAGTGGGTAGAGAGATTTGCAAGATCACCATGTTTGTGGATGATATGTTGCTGTTTGTGGGCAATGCCCGGGTCTCTCTTCCTTGCATAAACTCTTACATTGCTTCCTTTGGGTCTTTTTCGGGACTTTGTATTAATTTCAGCAAATCTGAGGCTCTTCCTGTATCTGTGCCCTGCGCCTCCCGTGTTCTGCCCTCCTTTCCTTTTAGGTGGGCAGAGGGGGAGCTTAAGTATCTTGGTATATTCCTCAGTGCTGATTGGGCTGCTGTCTATCGGCGTAATATCGTGCTTCGTCTTGCTCAACTCCGTGACGCTTGTCATCGCTGGGGGGACCTTCCTCTGTCTCTTTTCGGTCGTATTGCCTTGGTCAAGATGGTTTTGCTGCCCAAGATTCTTTACCCTCTGCAGATGATCCCTTTATGGCTACGGGGGGCGGAGGAACGGTCCTTTCGATCTTTTATTGGTTCTTTCATCTGGCGCAACCGGCGAGCGCGTATTGGCTATTGGAGACTTATGCAGAGCAGGGAGCGGGGAGGCTTGGCGCTTCCGGACCTGAGGCTGTATAACGTGGCTGCCCTGATGCGTTGGGTACATGAGCTTTTCATGTCGAGTTCCCGGTTTGCCCCCTTGGGCCTGTTTGATTCTTGGGTGACCCCCCACAGCGCGTTGGCCTGTCTTGATGTGCCTCGGTGGCGGCGACCCCGCGGAGGCTGCCACTCTTTGTGGTTGGACCCATTGAGGCGAGCATTGCTTTGGTGGCGGCGGCGGATTGGAGGGGGAGAGCGGAATCATTGGGCTTTCCAGTTCATCAGGGGAAATCCTATGTTTCCGCCGGGTGTAGGTAGACATTGCGGTTTGACGGCCAGTCTTGGTGCTGGGTTTTGCTTGGGGCATGTCTGCTCCTTGTCTTCTGAGTCTGGGATTTTCCCCTCGTATGATTCTCTCCGTCGTCACTGGTCTCTCCCTAAAATGCCATTTTTTGTTTATTTGCAATTGCGCCATTTTTATGAGGACCATAGGAGGTGGTGCCCCCTGGGATCCCAATTCTTAAAGGTTGATCACTTGTTTCTCTCTCTCCCTGCTTCTTTAAATTCTTTGTCTACTTGGTATGGATTGGCCCGGGCAGAAAGGCCGGACTCTCAGCTCTGTCAGGTGGCCACTAGATGGTCCGCGGACTTGGGGGAGCCTGTTGGAGTTGAGACGCTGGTGACCTGTTTTACTAACATTCCTATGGGGGTCCGCAATGCTCAGCTGCAGGAATTGCAGTTCAAATTGTTACATCGCACTTATATCTCCAGGGACCGGGGAGTGCGAGCGGGTCTTTGGGACTCGGATGTATGTGTTAAATGTAAGCGTATGCGTGGCACCCTTGTGCATATGTTTCTAGAATGTCTGGTATTGGGCACTTATTGGAACGGAGTGCTAGACTTTCTGGCCCACATCGTGGACGTGCCTTTTCAATGGTCTTATTTACTTATTCTGTTGGGCTGTGAGGGGGAGGTGCTTGAGCAGGGTTTGGGAGTGGAACATTGGCGCTTCTTATACATTGCGCTGTTAGTGGCCAAGCGTGGGGTGCTTCGCCTGTGGATGGATGCGGATGCACCTGCAGTGCTGGGATGTAAGCGCTCCCTGGCTGAGGTGGCCAGATGGGAGCTCTGCAGTTGTCAGGGGCTGTTGTCTGCGTCTCGCCGCATCTATCGTTCTCTTTGGGATGCCACCTTGTTGGAAGTTGGTTCTTTATGATTGATTCTGGTTAGCGCCAATTTGCCTCCGTAGACAGAGAGGGGGGGGTATGTAAGGGTTTTGTGTGTATGAGGGGTTGCTTGGGGTTTGGCTGTTGGTATGGCTGGGATGTCTGGATGGATGAGATTTGGGGTGAGGTTGTTTTTTTTTCTTTCTGTTGAAAACTAATGAAAGGTACTGATCAGCTTCTACTGTCTCTACTGTTCTTGTTGGGGATTTCTGCTACTGCTGTTGTATGGGCTTGCGCTCACTGGGGTTTTGTGGGGTCTGTACCTCCAACCTTTGGGATGGGGGTTTCACGTTAGCTTTCATGTTTCTTAGCCCTGTATACTTTATGTTCCCTATTGCATTGTTGTGCTTGCTCAGTCTTTTCTGCTCAATAAAAATTATTTCAAACAAAAAAAAAAAAACCCAATAAAATCCTGGCCTACATTTCCAGCGTCTAGGGTCCTTGAGAGCCACGAATCTGGAAGCGAGACCTGTCAGTAATTGAGATAGTCAGGATAAAATCTACATTGCTGTTTAACTCCTTGTAACAAGGCTTCACACTGCACTGAGTGCAGGGTACTAAAGCAGGGGTTCTAACCACTAGGCCACTCCTCCACCATGGTTTTGACATCTGCTTTACATGAGGATTGAATCACAAAGTTGATGGTTACGTTTTTATCAGTTTCTCATGCAGTGATTTCTGTTATATATATTTTGCCAAAGATACACAAGAATTTCTGATGACCATAAGGTCGACGGATTATTTTGTTCAAGGGATCCCTCTCTATTTTTCTTGATTCAGATGCGAAGTCATTTATGTTACATGTAGATAATGACATGGGGACCGTTTACCGTGGTAAACCATGGTCACCACAGTAAATCCGCAGGAATGGAGACATTTGCAACTGGTTTACTGCAGGAACGGTGAAAAGTCTTGCTCCTGTGGTAAAAAAAACTGTGCCCGTTTCAGACTCAGCATCTCCTCCCCAGCTCCTCTTGCACCTATTTTACCTCCAGGATGCCACACCACGATGAAGACAGAAGGAACCCAAAACAAGCCTGAGACCAATGTGATTTGAAGAATTAAATTACCAGACAACAAAAAGTTGAAAAAAATTAATTTATTTTATATTTTGTAATTAGAATATTTCAGATTTGAAATATGTATTCTGCTAGAGCTGGTATTAGACATAACTGGGGACCACAAAGCCCAGGCTGTGCACCTTTAGCTTCCAGCTAGCTTAGGGCTCTCTCTCTGACCAGGGGGCAGTTTAATTATGCATTGTGTGAAGAAATATTTTCTCCGATTTGTTTTAAATCTACTGCTTAGTAGCTTCATTGCATGCCCCCTAGCCCTAGTAATTTTGGAAAGAGTAAACAAGTGATTCACATCTACCATTTCCACTCTTATCACCCCTAAGCCATCTCTTCTCCAAGCTGAAGAGCCCTAGCCACTTTAGCCTTTCTTCATAGGGAAATTGTCCCATCCCTTTTATAATTTTTGTCACCCTTCTCTGTACCTTTTCTAATTCCGCTATATCTTTTCTGAGATACGTCGACCAGAACTGCACAAAGTATTTGAGGTATGGCCGTACCATAGAGCAATACAAGGGCATTATAACATTTTCATCTTTGTTTTCCATTCCTTTCCTGATAATTCTTAACATTGTATTTGCTTTCTTAGCAGCTGCTGCACATTGAGTTGAGGGTTTCAACAATGACACCTAGATCCTTTTCCTGAACAGTGACTCCTAACACAGAAACCAGCATCACATAGCTATTAGTTTTCAGCAAGACTAAACATATCAGTGCATTAGGAAAGCCTTTAAACCAGTGTTCTTTAACCGCCGATCCGCAGAAATTTCCTGTTGGTTCACAGGGCTGGCACATGCATCGGGCCTGAGACAGTGTTCTTCAATCGCCGGTCCGTGGTGCAATCAATGAGGCGTAATCTTCAGGTCGACTCCCTCTTCCTCAGTGCTGCAGTGCATAAAGCCGCGGGCAGCGGCTCCTAAGCGTGGCTTGTGCCTGAACTGGAAGCCTTCTCTTTGATATTGCATCAGAGGGAAGGCTTCCAGATGAGGTGCGAGACGTGCGCAAGGAGCCGCTGCCCACAGCTTTGTGCACTGCAGCACTGAGGAAGAGGGAATTGACCCGAAGATAATACCGGGGGTGGCATAAAATGGCTAGGCACAGCATGGAGGGAGGCAACAAAGGTAGGGGGAATGATTTTACTTTTAAATTTAGTGATTGAATTGTGTCAGTTTTGAGAATTTACATCTGCTGTCTGTATTTTGCACTGTTCTGGAAGAAATGCATTTATTTCTTTTTCTCTGGGGTTGTACTACATGCAGAGTCTTGCATCTTAGGATTTGTTTGTATATATTAGTACTTTTAGTTTTTGGTCCCGCATTTGCATAGGAATTATCTGTGTTCTGGTAGAAATGAATGTTGAGAAGCATACAGTGTGCTCTGTATAGTTTAATTTTGTGGTTAACCATAATGTGTTGTTAATAAGATTATATTGTGTGTGTGTATATATGAAAAATGAATGGAAAAAATGGTATTACAATTAGTACCGTGTGTCCCAAAAATAAGACAGTGTCTTATATTAATTTTAGGCCCATAAAACACACTAGGTCTTATTTTCAGGGCAAGTACATGATCATCTCTCCCTTCCTTTCCTTCACCCCAATTCTTCCTCTTTCCTTTCTCTCCCTCACATATGCAGCATCTTTCCTCTCCTCCCTCCCTTGTGCAGCAGGACCCTTTCCCAGCTTCCCTTCCTCCCATCCCTTGTACAGCAAAATCCTTGAGCAAGCACCCCTTCCCCCGCACCCGCCACGCAGCCGAAACCCCATCCTTCCCTCTCTCATCAGTAACGTGGCAGAGTTCACAGGCAGATAAGGCCAAAGCAGCCTGTTAAGTGCTGCCGGCCCAACGCTGCTTAGGGAGGTAAGTAGGGCTCGTGGTGGGGTTCCGATGGGAGGGAGGGAAGGATAGGGATTCGGCTACATGGCGGGTGTGGTTGCTCGGGGGGGGGTTCTCTCTCAAGGGTTCTGCTGCACAAGGGATAGGAGCGAGGGCACGAAACTGCCAGCCAATCCCTGGACTAGGGCTTATTATGAGGGTAGGGCTTATATTAAGACCTACCCCGAAAATGCTGCTAGGGGAAAAATGGTACTATTATGGGCTTGGGATCTGGGGTGAAGATTGGGCAGAGATGGGCGTGGTCTGGCCCATGACTTAGCCCAGTGTTCTTCAACCACCAGCCCGTGGACCACTGCCAGTCCACAAAATAATTATTTTATTTCTGCTGGTCCGTAGGTGTCAAAAGGTTGAAGAACACTGCTTTAAACAGTCAAAGTATCCCCACAGATCTTTACTGTTATAGTCTCAAGGCTCAGCAAACACATCTTTAGCATGTGTTCTACAATTTCTACACATATTTTTCAAAGTGCAATAAATTATAAAAAATGTTGGTATGTCTTGTAGTGACATAAGATGTTTCAATTGTGTTGCCTTACAAATGAGGACAAAAAAATAATTGTTAATGCATTCAGCAATGTTTGATCCACCAACATCTTTGAAGTGATGGATTTTTAGTCATGTTCCCACTGTGTGCTTTGCCCCTGGGCACTATCAGATAATCCTACAGAGTTACCAGGACAAAGACTTATACATATTAAGTTTCATTGCACTCAAAGAACTACAGGTGTTATTTAGGCTATCATATTCCCCGGGTTGTTGTTATATGTAGGACAAACTAATCAGAGGTTCTGTCTGAAAACTAATACACATAGAAGCTGCATTGTCAACCAAGAGAAGGACATGCCAATAGTGACTTACTGCATTGTGCAACAGCACTAATTTGCAGACAAGTCTGGCAGAGATATATCAAATCCGGCTTCTGTGAGTTGTGATACCTCCAAGGGTGGCCTTTCTAAGTGATATCTCTGAAGGGTTAGAAACTTTTTTTTTTTTTTACAGAATAGAGTGGATTTTCTTATCTCTGATTCTCCAAAAGTATGGAATTCAAGACACATTTTTTGAGAGCAAGGCAAACACTACATAATAATCCCAAAGCATCAATATCCACTTTCATTTAGGAAGAGTTACTAGGCATGGATGCTCTCTCTCTAACCCCTATTTATTCTCTTCCCTGAGCCATTTCTTTAAATGGTAGGATAGGATGAGTAGATGACAGAAGCATATTGGGAAAGCCATAGTTTTGAATTTGTGAATGACAGCATGAAAGGAAAAAAGGGTAATGCACAGCATGAAGGGAAAAGGGTAATCAGAGCATGAAGGGAGGGAGACAACAAAGTTTTTTTAAAGAGAACTTATTTCAATACTTGGATAAATGGATTAATGCAGCTAGGGTTTTATCATTCAACAACAAGACTCCTGAGGCAGGCCTTCTTGGGCTGAAACACGATTGTGTCGAGTCTGTTTTAAAATAAAAGGATTGAGCACCATCTGGTCTCCTTCATTGTTGTTTTCGTGCCCATTTTTATGCCATTAACAGCCTCACATGAAACACAGTATTATGTCTTGCAAAAATGTGAAGTCTTTCAAATAGTTTCAGATTTAAAGTTGAATTTAGCTAAATCAGAGGCACTTCCAACTCATTAGGTTTAACACAGGAAGGTGTATTCCTATTATGCTGGGTCTGAAATCCCCTGAAGCCGCATGCTCCTGATGAGTGAAACTCAAGAGATATTAGCAGTTTGACAGACATTTTCCATATTGTTATGAGTATTTTATACTGTGTAAATATCGTACCCGAATGGATATATGACTTTCAGATGTGTTCCCTATTCTTTGGCACAGGAAGAAGGAGAAAATACTTCTAAGAATATTAATGACACCTAAAATTTCGGGAGTACTAGGAATCCCAGGCCTTAAACAGTATAATTTGGCTTGTGCAATGAGACATTTAGGGACTGGTTCAGAGATACTAGCTACTATTCTGTGATTAAACTGGAAAGAAACAGGTGAGCCACTTCACCTCAGCTATGTTCTACATGCCAAGGCATGTGAAACAATGCACTGGTTTAAAAATCATATATTGATGAAACCCTTGAGATTTAGATGGTGAAAGGTGTGCAAGTTGCTTAAACATCCACTGGTAAGTACATCTTTATTAATAACTAGGGGAAACACAGAAGTTCCCTCTTTGGCTGCAAAGTAGGGTGTTTCAAAACTGGATCAAAACAGAGCCATCCATGTGGCAGAGTTAAGGACATCCAAATTAAGAGAAGTGGTTCTTGAGAAGTTCAACAAAACCTTGTGGTTAGAATAACTGGAGAAGATTCCACTAATATCTCTTGGGAGAGGCAATGGATTCTGATTAGGAGGAAATGGAAGCAAAATAGAGCAGAGATCTAAATTGTGGTATGCACGTGACTACATTTAAAGACTGCTGGAGATGAGAACAACCAGTGATAGCAGTGTTCTATGAGAAATTCAATATAACATTTTCTGCAGAGCATATACAGTATGAGGCTCATAATCTAAAGAGAAAAACGTCCAAAAACCGGCCTAAGTCGGCACTTGGACGAACACTGTCAAAATATGTCCAAGTGCCGATAATAAAAATGGGTTTTAGACGTATTTCTAAACGACCTAGGCCTTCATAGTGCTGCTGAATGACCATAGCTAAATGGGGTGTTTCAGGAGGAGTTTTGAGGGCGGGAGTTGGGCAGGAAATGGGCCGGCTTATACTTAGTCGTACTGCATGTATAACCGAAAGTTATACAGCACAGGATCGACGGAACTTGGAAGTTGTGATTTAGACCATTTATAAAACATGGTCTAAGTCACAAAAACCCACCTAAAGTCACCAGATAAGCACTGCAAACACATAATACAGACCCACACACACTACCCCAGTGATCACCAAGTTCAGAGCAGTGCCCTGTAAGGTACCCCACTACATAGGTGACATGTCTGGGTGTCCAGTCCATCACTTTGCAGACCCCTCTCAGGGCTTGTTGTAGGCATTTTTGATTTGGACGAAAAGTTGGACGAAAATGTGGTATAAAGATGGACGATTTAGCGACTTGGACGATCAGATCAGCATGACGTATACTTAGACGATTTTCGAAACAAAAAAAAAAATTTGTTCGTATTTTTCGAGAATGTGTCCTAGGCTATTTTTTACTTTAGACGACTTGCGACTTAAACAAAAACAGACTTAGATGTTCCTTTCGATTATGCCCCTCTACATGTTCACAAGGCTCATTTGATGTATTAGGATGAATGCATTAAAAAAGACATTTCTATAAACTTATTTGCCTTCTGTACATGTCAATGCTTAGAATATTAGCATATATATGAGTATGTGCAAATATCCGTTTCACTGACATAACATATACAGGAGAAGAGTAAGGGCAGGAGGTGCAGAGTTACAGAATTTCCCCCTATATATGAAGTAACACAAGGTATGATAGGGCATATATTTTGGCAATGCACCCAAATTGAATCCTTTTAGAAAGCATTTCACCAGTACCTACTAACTAGGCCTTTTTTAAAAATAAATTTTATTACTTTCCAATATGAATAGTAAAAACAAAAAACAAACTGCAGATTCCTATGTACCAGATGCAGGCAATGTTTATTATACCAAATATTTTATGCAGTTGAAAATACCACCTTATAACAAACCAAGAGACATCGTTTTATAATCGGATTGGTTTATATTCGAGTATATACAGTATCTATCCTGGAAAGTATTCTACATTCTAGGTTTCAATTAATCTATGTCCATTTTGTCCATACTGAGACTCTGTCATATTTGAAAGTGTCTAATTTTACTATATACATTTCCTGGCCTAAAGGAAAGCCTTTTAAGAAAATGCCAGGTTCTTTTTCTTGTTTGAGGCATCCCTCAAACTTGTCAAAGAGGGATGTCTCAGTAAATTTTGGGTATCTTGGTGCCAAAAGGCCTAGTTAGTTCGCTTGGTCTTCTCGAGCTGTGTCTCAAGACAGTGGCTTAGAGAGGGTGAGAGACGCATGAGGTGCCCTCCCTTCAGACCTCACTCCCCCTGGTCCCCCGCCACCCACAGCCCCATTCCCCATATCCCAGCCGAAGCCGTCACCGGTGGTAGACCAACCACACGCCCCACAACCCCACCGAATCCTCACCGGTGCCATCCTTTATGCACTGCACCTAGAAGTGACACCAGCAGGAGAGCCGATGGGGCTGTCTCTTTACATCAGGTTAGGTTCCCATACACATCTAGGGGAGGGAGGGGGGTAATGCATATGTATTTGATAAATGTTTACATTTCTGAGATATACAGGGTTGGGGGGTAAGGATAAGAACATAAGAATTGCCACTGCTGGGTCAGACCAGTGGTCCATCATGCATAGATCTCAGGATCGTGCCCAAATCTGTGTACCATATAAAGACTCTGGATATGGAAAAGAAATGAATTCTGGTTCTAATTCATCCCATTGCAGTCAGCATTTTATTTCTTTATGTTTTAAAAAAATATATCAATAGTGTATATTATTTGTATAATCATTTTATCTTTGCAATGTCTATTCTTTTATGTTTTAAAACATGTAGACATAGAAACATTAAGGCAGATAAAGGCTAAACGGCCCATCCAGTCTGCCCAACTGCAGCGTCTACTATCTCCTCCTCTCCCTATGAGATCCAACATGCCTGCCCCATGCTTTCTTGAACTCAGATGCAGTCTTTGTCTCCACCACCTCTAACCGGGAGACTATGCCATGCATCTACCACCCTTACTGTAAAAAAGTATTTCTTTAGATTTCTCCTGAGCCTATCACTTCTTAACTTCATCCCATGCCCTCTCATTCTGGAGCTTCCTTTCAAATAAAGAGACTTGTCTCATGCGCGTTTATGCCCTGTAGGTATTTAAACGTCTCTCAAGAATCCAAATCACAATAACAAAATATAAATACAATCAGTAAAAAAATTGTTATTAGCCTAGTGGTGGAGATACCCCATAAAAGCACATTTATAATAGGTGGAGAAAAAGCCTCAACTTATCAACAATATACGGACGTCAACTCAATGAGTATAAATCCCAGCGCCATTCTGAGCCAGGTGTGGACGGCGAAACAAGAGCCTTGTTGGTGACATCCAGTTCCTTGTCTTTTTTCAGCGTGAGAAGTGCTATAGCAGGAAGATCTACTCGCTGCTGTTGTTGCCATCGTCAGAAGATAAGTGAACTGTTTTGTTCCTTTTCTGGCTCCCTGTGCACTGTGGTGGCTTTGGTCCCATTTTGAAAAGTTTCATTTTGAAACATGTGGAGTTTTTTTGCCTATGATACAGAGCAGGACTGGCTTAAGAACTCATTGGGTTGCCGTCCGTATATTGTTGATAAGTTGAAGCTTTTTCTCCACCTATTATAAATGTACTTTCATGGGGTATCTCCACCTCTAGGCTAATAATTTTTTTGCTGATTGTATTTAAACGTCTCTATCATATCTTCCCTTTCCTCCAAAGTATACATATTGAGATCATCTGTCCCCATACATCTTATGATGAAGACAACCAACCATTTTAGTAGTCTTCCTCTGGACTGACTCCATCCTGTTCATATCTTTTTGAAGGTGCAGTCTCCAGAATTGTACACAATATTCTAAACGAGCTTTCACCAGAGTCTTACCCCTCCCCCCTTTACTAAACCAGAATAGTGATTATTAGCACAGGGAGCCGCGCTGAATGATCCGTGTGTTCCTGACGCTCATAGAGCTCCCTACGCTAATAACCTCTATTGCCGTTTAGTAAAAGGGGGTCATACAGGGACCATCTAGTTATGACCTTATTAGGGCTGGGAGGTTCATAAATTGTTAAATTAATACAGTTTAGTTTATGTTTAGACTTGATTTATTCGCTTGTTATCCAAAATCTCACAGTGAAGTACATAATACCCAGTGTATAGCACTACATATACAGTATATATATAGAGAGAGACAGACAGACATACCAAGTTTATTAAAAAAAAACAAAAAACAGTGATTTACAAAGTACTTTAACCTTATGTAGAAACAGATGAACAAAAAGGAAATGTAGATGTCTGGCTGTGTTCTTTTTTGACTTCTACTTAGTTTCCTAATAATAATAGACTACGCAAAAATGGAACAGAGACTGGTATGCAGTGCTGTTGAAAAGCTAGTGAAGATACCACAGTTCTGGCCAGCCTCCTATTCCACATTTATATCAAAGCAGCAAGAGGAGGAATGTATGGCCTGTGCATGGCACTCTTATATAAATAGCCAGGGCTATTAACTGTGATCTATGTTGCCTCACCCCTAGCTTTAAAGGTTAACACTCACAAAAGATTACTGTTGAGTTGGAAGAGTCCTCTACTATAGCTCTATCTCTGCATTAGCACCTGACCTTTGCTATCAATGTCCATTCTTTGACAAACTTCATTTAAAACCAGATTTTAATTTGTATACTGCATTGTTATTTTGCAAAGAAAGATGGCATATTAAATCCAGTAAACCAGTGTCTCTCAAACTTTAGCTCTGGCACACTAAATGAAGAAAATGTTTTTTGCAGTACATTATAATTGAAATTATTTATTTATTTTTTCAATTTTCTACACCGTTCTCCCAGGGGAGCTCACAATCTATCTAATGTACCTGGAGCAATTGAGGGGGGGGGGGGGGTTAAGTGACTTGCCAAGGGTCACAAGGAGCAGTGTGGATTTGAACCCACAAGCCTAGGGTGCTGAAGCTGTAGCTTTAACCAATGCACCACACTCTCCCCCTGTTATTTATTTAAAGTTCTTTAAGTTATGTATAGGTAATTGCAACAACGGTGAAACTAAAGTAGATAGTATAGAATTGCTAATCAATGCAATGGATGTGCTTGTTTTTGAGTGCAAATTAACTAAAAAATTGGCTCAATAGTCAACAAGCAAACATGCATTTCATCACCCATCAGTTGCAGTCATTCTCTTTTTCACTATTTAATTTTTGTCAGAGCTGAAAATTCAAGTTTGCAAAGATACTAAGATCTAAATGGTAGCAAAGCCTTGATTGCTTTTTTTGCTCAAGTTAGGTTAGCTACTGCATAAAAAATAAAAATAAAATGACTAACCATTAGTATTCAAGGACCAATCACATGAAAGAATGATGCGTGTCTGGGCGGTTGTATCCTAACACACACAGACGCTCATAAATTGACAGATTCTTGTGTATGCGACGTACATTTCATCTATTCTAAGTGTATACTTATGAGGGGAATTTTTAAAAATAAAGTAAAATTCTGGAATCTCTCGTGGCACACCACTGTGCCGGGGTACACAGTTTGAGAAACACTGCAGTAAACCTCAAACCATTTAAAATGCTGGTACTCATAGACAAGACAAGATAGATGATGTCAGAGAGCAGAAGGGAAGGTGAAAGCCAATGCCTGCTTAACTCACTACTGGGAATTAAGTAGGCATTGGCTAATCTAATCTAATCTAAAACTTAAGTTTATATACCGCATCATCTCCATGAGTATGGAGCTCGACACGGTTTACAAGAACTTAAAATAGTAGGAAGAGAAGAAGAAAAAGGATTACATGAACTTATGTGAAGAAGGGAGGAGAAAAAAGGGGGGGGGGGATAGAGTTACTATTTGATGAAAAGCCAGGTTTTCAGTTGTTTGCGGAATAATTGAAGGGAGTCCAGGTTCCACAACGGGATGGTGAGGTCGTTCCAAAGACCTGTGATTTTGGAGAGAAGGGATTTTCCCAGTTTGCCTGCATAATGGATGCCGCGTAGAGAGGGGAAGGCTAGTTTATACCTTTGGGCAGTTCTGGAGGAGTCGGGATTTGAGGAGTTGAAGGATAGCGAGATAAGAGGAGGGAGGATGCTGTGGATGATCTTAAAAGCCAGGCAGGAACATTTGAAATGGATTCTGGAGATTATTGGGAGCCAGTGAAGTTTGGCAAGGAGTGGGGAGGCATGGTCAGATTTGCGTTTTGAGAAGATCAGTTTGGCTGCAGTATTCTGGATTAGTTGGAGTCTTAGAAGACTTTTATTTGATAGATTTAAGTAGATGGCATTGCAATAATCTAGTTTGGAGAGGATGATGGATTGGACCAGGATGGCAGAGTGTTGTTGGCTGAAGTAGGATCTAACTTTCCTCAGCATGTGGAGGCTGAAAAAGCATGATTTAGCCAAGGAATTGAGGTGGTCATTGAAGGAGAGAGAGGAATCGATAATGATGCCAAGGACCTTGGATGAGAATTCGAGTTGTAGTGTATCGCCTGTGGGTAGTGCGAAAAGGGTGGGCAGATGTTCGAATTTTGGGCCGAGCCAGAGTAATTTTATTTTTGATTCATTTAGTTTCATCTGCACCGAGAGGGACCAGGCACGGAGTCTCCTTATGCAAGCTGTAATGTTTTCGTGGAGGTTGGTGAGGTGCTGGTCAGTCTCAGGGAGGACAAGGATGTCATCTGCGTAAGTGTAGATTGATTCAAGGGGGGATAGTTGAAGGAGTTCCAGGGAGGACATGTAGATGTTAAAGAGAATAGGGGAGAGGGGTGATCCCTGAGGGACACCGCAAGATGGAGTCCAAGGAGTGGACATGGTGCCATTTGTGTTGACGGAGTAGGAGCGGGAGCGTAGGAAGTTTGAGAACCACATTAGGACGGTGGAGTCAATTCCAATCTCGGAAAGTTGGTAAAGTAGTATGTCGTGGTGGACGACATCAAAAGCAGCAGAAAGATCGAATTGTAATAGGACAGCAAATTTGTTGCGTGAGTGTAGTTGTTGTACCTTTGAAATTAGGGAGACTAGGAGGGATTCGGTGCTGAAGCTGAGTCTGAAGCCGTGTTGGTAGGGGTGAAGAATGGAGAATCTCTCGAGATAGGAAGAGAGCTGGGTAGCAACTATGGTTTCTAGGAGTTTGGTAAGTAGAGGGATATTTGCTATTTGTAGTTTGATGGTAGGGAGGGGTCGAGATCGGCTTTTTTCAGGATAGGTGACAAGGCAATGTGACCCATTTTTGCGGAGAACAGGCCAGATTGAAGAGCAGAGTTAATAAGTCTCGTAAGGGAGGAGATGGCCTGTGCAGGAATGTTTTCATAAAGGTGGGAGGGGAAAGGATCTAAGATGCATTTGCAGGATTTCAGTCTGAGACATAGTTTAGAGATCAGGGGTTCAGATATGGGTTCCAATGTCGTCCAGGATCTATCCGCTGGGATAGGGTTTGAGTCATTGGGAGGAAGAGAGTTGTAAGAGACTACTGGGGGGAAAGAACTCCTTATGGAGGAAATCTTTTCATTGAAAAATTTGGCTACGTCGTTTGCGGATAGAGAGGAGAGGGGAAAGGTGGAGTCGTTTTTTGAGGTTAAGTATCGCCAGATGTTGAACAGAGTACTATTTTGATTTTTTGATCTGGTGATTTTATCTTCATATAAATTCTTTCTTGCTTTTTTTAGTACTGTGTTATAGTACTTGATGTTGTCTCGCCAGGATTGTCTGTCAGAGGGGGATTTCGATTTTTTCCATTTCCGTTCCAGGGCTCGACATTTCTGTTTTAATTCCCTGTGGTATGGAAGGTACCAGGGGTCTTTGTGGTAGTAGGAGGTAGTTTTTGTGGCTAAAGGAGCCAGAGCGAGGTAGGTAGTCCCGGAAAGGGTAACCCAATTATGCCAGTTGGACTCTGGGTCTGCGTGTTTAGGAGAAGGGGGGAGTTGATTAAGAAATTGGGACCAGAACAGTTCACTCGTGATTTTTTTGCGGTAGGTGATAGATTTTGTGGGCCGGGGTGGAGTACCTAGGTGAGACATGAAGATAGGGAGGCAGAAAGAGCCTAGAAGATGGTCAGACCATGGGACATGGTCCCAGCGGGCCTCTTCGGTAGAAGTTTTGTGCTCAGTCAGGTCGAGGAAGCTGATGAGGTCTAGTGCATGTCCTTTATCATGGGTAGGTGTGGGCGAAGGAGTGGTGAAGCCTAGGGAGGTGAGGAAGTCTTTGAATTCAGTTGTGTCTTTGCTGGAGTTATCGTCAAGGTGGAGGTTAATATCTCCTATGATCAGTAGTCTCTGGAATTTTAGGAAGGCTCTTGTTATAGTCTCTAGGACAAGTTCTGAGGATTTATTCCAGGGGATAGGAGGGCGGTAAAGAAGCAGGATGCCTAGTGGGTGGGGGTGGAGTTCGTCGTTAACTGAAGCTAGTATGAATTCTAGTGAGGTGTGGCTGCCCTTTTCAAGGAGCTGAACATTGAAGAATGATCTGTAAAGCAGAGCCAGGCCTCCTCCTTTCCGGTTGATTCTGGGTGAGAAGAGGCCATGGTAGCCAGGGGGACAGAGTTCGTTTTGTGTGAAAGAATCATCTTTTTCAATCCATGATTCTGTGATGCACACGAAACCCGGATCGGAGTCACTGAGTAGGTCTTTTATTATTTGGGTCTTGTTGCGGACTGATCTGGCATTACAGTAGAGTATGGGGACAGGGGTGAGAGAGACAGAGGTGAGGTTGGGTAGGTTGGCTGGGGGGACAGGCTTTAAGGAGGTGTGATTTCTTCCTCTGTGTTTTTTGAAGTGGTGGGATCTAGTGTGGGGATTCTGAGGCCTGGGCAGGTGTTGTTTGGGATTGCGGAGTCGGGGAGGTTGGGGGGGGAGAGATTTTTGGCAGTGGGAAGTATTGGTGAAAGAGCAGAGAAGTAGAAGGAGGAGCCAGGAGGGTGGCTTCATGGTGGGAGCGAGAAGAGAACGTGAGAGAGGATATGGGCAAAGCTTGTCAGGCAGGAGATGGGAGAGACTAGTGCTGCTAGTAGGATGCAGACTGGGGGGGGGGTAGGCTGTGTAAGAGGTAGTAGTGATGGGCAGAGCAGGCTAAGTAAGAGGAGGCAGAACTAGACGTGTGATGACATGTGATAAACAGTAGGAGAGTAGCACAGGATATATATGCAGTGGCAGGCTAATTATGCAGTAGCTGGTTATACATGCGGTTATACTTGTAACAAGTGGTGACAGGTTGTGGTAACAAGTAACATGCGGTGGTAGGTTAAAAATAAGTAGCAGCAGGATTGTAAATGCAGCTATACAGATGACATATAGTACCGGGTTGTACATGCGGTGGATGGAATAGAAGCAGTAAATGTTTGTTTTAGCAGGCTATAGGTGCAGACAAATATCAGGTGCAGTTTGTAACAGAAAAAAGGTCTGTGCTGGAGCCTTGAGAAAAAAGCTCCGTGGGGGGAGCTGGATGGTGGACTCTGAGCACTGCCGACTGCAGTATCACTCGGAGGAGTCATCTCTCTTTGGAGCAGACCTGGAGGGGGGGTAGTTTCGGTGGGGCTCCGTGGAGGAGCTAGCCCCGAAATTGGAGAGAAACGCTGCCGATTGCAGCTGGAGGAAGCCAAAATGTTTCTGTGCTGGAGCCTTGAAAAAAAGCTCCTTGGGGGGAGCCGGATGGTGGACTGGCTGATATTCAAACCAGTGTCTGGTTAGCTCTGCTAATAAAGTTAGAATAGCCTTTTGCTATTTAATTGGTTATCTGCTTACTATTCAATTAGATGTGAGATTATCGTTGCTAACTGGTTAAGAACAGGCACTCATCAAGTTCTGCCCACGAACTGCCCCGTCAACTTCCTGACAGTGAAGGGGCAGTAAGAACTGATATTTGGTGGCACTGTCCAGTTAAGTGCCACTGAATATCAGCAGTTAAGCAAAAGCCTCTCCTGCCTGGTTAAATTGCTTTGAATATCGGGCAGTGTATTTATACTATAAAGGGATCATAATGATGATTTTTGTTTTTAATTATTTATATTTCGCATATCCTACAATTCTATGCAGATTACAAATTATTCAGATTCTCAAGCATTTTTCCCTAACTGTCCCGGTGGGCTCCTTGTGACCCTTGCCCAGGGTCACAAGGAGCAGTACGGGATTTGAACCCACAACCTCAAGGTGCCAAGGCTATAGTTCTGACCACTGCACCACACACTCCCACATGGGAGTGCTTGCATGGGATCCTGATGATCCTAAATCCAGCAGTAGCCCTCTAAATTTCAACTTTAAAATGAGCATGGCGGCAAATGAAAGACTTTTAGAAAAAAAAAAAAAAAAAGATTGCTTCAGAGATTAAATATAAAAAGGTCTTATTTATTTGAATTAATTATGACTTTAAAGCAGGGGGTTCAACCTCAGTCCTTGAGGGCCACAACCCAGTCAATCTTTCAGGATTTCCCCAATGAATATGTATAACACCCTAAGTAGAACAAGCTATTACACAAATTTAAACCATTAGATAATAAGTATAAAGTTTTATTATATTCTCATTATTATCAAACATCTTAAATACCTCAATCATTCAATCCTCATTCACACTACTAGAACCCTTCTAGCAATCACTTACAAACCTCAACCAGTATATTCTAGCTTTGTGGCTGCCTATTACAAGATTGAGAGTGGCTATATGCAAAAGACAGTGGAACCCTTTTAGTTTAAGCTCCTGAAGAGCTTATCAGCGAAACACGGACCTGTGTCAAGCTTGACTAACAGTGATGAAAGATCTACTGGCAGAACTTCTGAGATCACTAGCATGCATACAGCACTAATAACTGTGCACTATGTATGTTTCTGGGTAACTCTAGTTAGATACAAGCATATGTGTTAGTTAAGGCCACGCCCAATAAAAGTGTACAAAAAGTTGGTGAATAAAAAAAATCTGAATATGAATGTAGCCAAGGCCAGAAAAACATACTACAGATTAATATTAAGGAAAAGCATAATAATATTCTCTTTATGTATTTTGCTATTAAGCTAGATCATAGAGGAAATCAGATAATGCGTAACATACATAAGGTATTAAGAACTCCATCTTGTTTTGATGACTCCATTTTGGGGTTTTCTGGTTGTCTGTCTTTCTGTAAGTAGCTTCCTCTTGGCTTTACTCCATCTTGGTTCTCTCTGTGTTTCTTTGTTCGGCTTTGAGCCTCGTGGGTCTAATTGATACCAGATGTGCTTGAGCTGGTATCCCATAATGGATCTTGTATTAAGTATGAATGCAATATATCATGTTGGATGTGTGAATGGGGCCCCAAATGAATGATGGATGCTATGAAAGATATGTGAAAGAATGGTTTGTACTTAATATCCAATATTTTATATATTTTACACCTGAAGAAACTCTAAGGAGAAATCCTGAGGCAACATCTGGAAATGGTTAAGTTATAATCAGAGACACTGTACCAGCCTCCAGCATAGGAAGGAGTCTGGGTCTTCTGTGTGTGTGTCAGTGAAACTTGAAACTCAGTTTTCCAAAGCAAGATTTTGTCTGACACAGAAAGCAGTTTTGGATTCAAAGTTTCTTTGGATATGTAATAAAATGTTTATGTATATTCAGGAATTAATGTAAACAAAAATATGACTTTAAAAACTATGGGGTTCATAATAAAAAAAAAAAAAAGTCTAAAATGTAGCCTAAATGGCTACTTGGACGATCAAAAAGCCTGATCGTCCAAGTACCCATAATCAAAGCTGGTTTTAGACGTATCTAAAACCAGCTTAGGCCTTTCCCCTGCCACTAAACGCACAGAGAGAAAAGAGGCATGTTTAGAGGAGGGGAAATGGCGGGTGGTGGGCAGGTGGTGGGCTGACCTACACCTAGGCATGCAGCAGGTAAAACCAAAACCTTAGGCAGGTTGCCTAGTTGGCACTTATACATTTTGACTTAGATGAAGTCAAAACAGGTCTAAGTGCCGAAAAAGGGGCCGCTGAGCTGATTGTGGCTGTTGCGATCAGCTCAGCGGCCCCCAGCAACCTGCCTACCCCCTACAGCAATGATCGCGGCAAGAGAGATGCCTCATCTCCCCTACCGCGATGCCATCATTCCTCTACCCGAACTGCTGCGACCCAGGCCTATTCTGGTTGGCCCAGGCGCCTTAGCCCAACCTATGGGCAGGGTTTCAGCCGCCTGGGCCAATCCGGTCCCATTCCAGAGCTGGCTGGCCTGCCGGACGGGCTTGGCACCCGTCCGTCCGGCCAACATTTAACAGGTATGGGGGGTGATATTGGGGGTAGGAGGGTCATGGGTCGGCGGGGGACTTGCGGGTCGGCAGGGGGCCTATTGGGGGTTCGGGGGCGGTTGTTGGAGGGGGTTGTGTCGAGGGTAGGAGAGCCTGGGATCACTCCTGCTCGTATTGTAGTGAGGGGTGGGGGGTAGGGGTTCTGCCTGGGCAGGAGGGGTTGGGCTCCTTCCTGGTCTGATCGGACTCGGGGGGGTTGGGGATCGCGGGGCAGGAGGGCTTGGGTTCCCTCCTGCCCTGAACATAATCGGGGGGTTGGGGATCATGGGGCAAGAGGGCTTAGGCTCCCTCTTGCCCCGATCTTCATTGGGGGTTCGGGGGTGCCGCGGGACAAGAGGGCTTGGACTTCCTCTTGCCCCGATGTCGTTGGGGAGGTTGGGGGTGCCGGGGCAAGAGGGTTTGGACTCCCTCTTGCTCCGATGTCATGGGGGTGTGTGTGGATTCTGTAACCGGTGTTGTTTTTGACAGACACCGGTTACAGAATCCAGCTTTTAGGCGAAGGACTGGCTCCTCCTTCGCCTAAAATCCCTTGTGTTGGATGTTTGGGGCTTAGGCGTTTTTTTTGGTTCATTATGGGATATAAGTGTAGACGTTGTGGGGGTATAAGTGTAGACGTAGTGGGGGTCTGGGCGTTTAAACAGCTGAATGTAGAGACAGGCCATTATAAAAAAAAACCTCCTTTTGGGTGTGTTTTTTGATTATGGACATTTTTCCTGCTTCTACTTTCAACGTTTAAGGCCTTAGGCCAAAAAGGGACTTAGACAGTTTTTTTGATTATGCCCCTCTATGTCTTTGAGTTTGAAAAACTTATAAAGGAATTTCCTTTGTCCAAATCTATGGTCAGCCTCTGTTAATGGATTGGTTGACAAGTGTGATGTCATACTGCCTTATGAAAAATATAAAAGGAACGGACCAGTATAGATTCAGAGAGACCATCAGAAGAGGTGCAAATTTCACGCCTGATGGGACTCCATCACACGTATGATTTCTGAGACATGTAAGATTAACATTAATAAATAAATAAATTATAATATTGAACTGGTAATATATGTGTGAGAGACATTATTCCTAAGCACCTCGAGCTTGGTGCAGAGCGCAGCACACATGCGCTAATCGCTAATCAAAGGCTATTTCCAATTCTGATTTTAGAAAATCACTAAAGACACGCCTGTTTGACATGTTTACATCTTAGTTGTGGTACTATTTAACTTTTCCTTGCTTTTTAATCTTTTAATTGATGCATTTTTTTTACTATTTTAATGTACTCTCTATATGTTGATTGTATGTGGGTTTGTTTGTTTTTTTTACTTTGTTGTGAACCGCTTTGAACTTTTGGTATAGCGGTATACAAAAAATAAATTATTATTATTATTGTCAAGTTCCGGTGAATATAACTGTATTCGTAATCAATATGTATGAGTTAGCTCCGCCCACCCCACCGCATCAGTAGCGTGCGACCGGGCTCCTCCATAAAAGGAGGCGAGCCATCGGGCGCCGCTACTGCTAGCGGTTAACTTTTACCAGCAGGCAGCAAGGCAGAGGGGGAGAAGAGCTGTGCGAGGCGCTGGGAGAGGGAAGAAGCGCCCGCACAAGCAGAGAGACTTCGGGGCAGCGGCGAGTTAGCTTCGCCCACCCCACCGCATCAGTAGCGTGCGACCGGGCTCCTCCATAAAAGGAGGCGAGCCATCGGGCGCCGCTACTGCTAGCGGTTAACTTTTACCAGCAGGCAGCAAGGCAGAGGGGGAGAAGAGCTGTGCGAGGCGCTGGGAGAGGGAAGAAGCGCCCGCACAAGCAGAGAGACTTCGGGGCAGCGGCGAGTTAGCTCCGCCCACCCCACCGCATCAGTAGCGTGCGACCGGGCTCCTCCATAAAAGGAGGCGAGCCAACGGCGCACAGCCGTTCGGCGCGCGGCGCACAGGCAAACACACTCTTTCCTTGACTCACATTTGTTTTCTCTTTTCTTTTCCTTGTAGAAATGGCAGGGAGAACAAGGAGCGCCAAGACTACTATCAAGCTCAACAATCCAGCATCTGAAGACACCCGGGGGATGGCCAAGGACTCCACACAGAAGACAGAGAGTGCCACTGAGCAGGGAACAGATGTCTCAGTGCTGACCGAGGTCACCCCCCTCCCACGGTATGCCTCGATCTCTACGCAGACAGACGAGATGGAACAGGGAGAAGCGGACGAGGACGTTATGCAGGAACTGCGGAGCCTCAGGGAGGAGGTGAAACGCCTGAGGTGCATCAGGGAGGATGAGGCCTTCATCGACGAAGCCATCCAGGAATTGTCTCACATCGCAGAACGAAGCCTCGACAAGACCATCCTTGGCACTCCCAAACCTACAACTCTAAACTCAACGATCGGAATACAGGAAATGATTGGAGATGCCGGTCCCTGGCAGCTGGTAACCTCTTCTACTGGCAAGCAAAGAAATCCCCCCCCATTCTCACCTTCTTCTTCTTTTTCTCTCAAACAGGGCAGTTCAACACCAACGCCACAACTTTCCCTGAAAAACAGATTTCACGTCCTTCAAGAAGGAACTGACGAGGATGAAGCAGAGGAGGATTCCGAACATAGAACACCGGCTGCAATTCTCGCTGCTCGATCCACCCCCCCTCGGAAGGAGCGTAGAGTGGTGGTCATCGGAGACTCCATGCTAAGAGGCACCGAAGGACCAATTTGCAGACCAGATTTGCAGTCGAGGGAGGTCTGCTGTCTCCCTGGAGCCAGGATCCGCGACATCACCAACAGTATAGATAAACTTCTAAAACCTACTGACCATTTCCCTATGTTTCTCATTCATATAGGTACCAACGATACTGCCAGAAGCACATCAGACAGCATCCCTAAAGACTTCGAGGCCCTGGGAAGGAAGCTAAAGCAGACAGGAGCACAGGTGGTCTTCTCATCAATCCTCCCGGTAAGAGACAAAGGCAGAGACAGAGAGGAGCGCATCCATAGGACCAACGAGTGGCTTCGCGAATGGTGTTTAGAGACGAACTTTGGATTCCTTGACCACGGAGCAGCGCTACAAGGACTACAGGGACCTGATGGACTTCACCTAACAAAGAGAGGCAAGAAAGTTTTTGGACATCGACTAGCACATCTACTTCGGAAGGCTTTAAACTAGGTAAGTTGGGGGAGGGTTCACACATACATACCAGAGCAGTAAGGATCCATCCTGGAGAAGCAAGTAAAACCCACACTTCCGAGCCTAAGGTAAGTACCCATAGTATACACACTTCTGAGCCTAAAGCAAGTACACTAACGGGGATAGGCATATCATCACAAATTTGGAGAGCAATGTATGTTAATGCACACAGCTTGGGCAACAAAATCCTGGAACTAGAAACAGAAATAAGGAATGCAGACCTTGACATAGTAGCGATATCCGAGACCTGGTTCACAGACTCGCATGGGTGGGATATGGTTATACCAGGCTACAATCTACTTCGTCGGGACAGAGAAAGCAAATTAGGAGGGGGGGTAGCACTATACACTAAGGATAATATCAAAACTACCAGGATCACAGAGGTTAGATACACAGGGGAATCACTTTGGGTAAACCTGACCAGAGGGAACGAAAAATGCCTTTACCTCGGTGTGGTATACAGGCCTCCGAGACAAAAGGAAGACAAAGACAAAGAATTGATTGAGAACATAGAGAACATCACTTTGCGTGGTGACACAGTACTGTTAGGCGACTTCAACATGCCAGATGCAGACTGGAACACCCTCTCAGCAACTACGAGCGGTAGCAAAAGAATAATAACCTCCATTAAGGGTGCACAACTAAAACAAATGGTATTAGAGCCCACCAGGGAAAAAGCAATACTGGACCTGGTACTCACAAATGGAGACAGTGTCTCGGAAGTATCAGTGGGAGACACGCTGGCCTCCAGTGACCACAACATGGTATGGCTCAACCTCAGGAAAGGCTTCTCTAAATCAAACACAGCAACGAGGGTCCTCAACTTTAGGGAGGCAGATTTCGACCACATGAGAGACTTTGTCCATCAAAAGCTGCAAAACCATGCAGAAACTGACAATCCGGAAACTATGTGGTCAAACCTAAAATCCATCCTGAACGAAGCATCTAGCCGCTACGTAAAAACAGTAAGCAAACGCCGGAGAAACAAAAAACCACAATGGTTCAACAAGGAAATTTCGGACCTCATTAAAATGAAAAAAGAAACATTTATTACCTACAAACATCTGGGGAAAAGGGAGGCAAAAGAAGACTATCTGGCCAGATCTAAGGCTGTCAAAAAGGCAGTCAGGGAAGCCAAACTTCAAACAGAGGAAGATCTAGCACGGAACATTAAAAAAGGGGACAAATCCTTCTTCAGGTACATTAGCGACAGGAAGAGAAACAACAATGGAATAGAACGCCTTAGGAAATCAGATGGAAACTACGCAGAATCTGATACTACCAAAGCAGAACTGCTAAACGAATACTTCTGCTCAGTATTCACCTGTGAAGCACCGGGAGATGGTCCGCAACTACAAATAAGAAACAGCCAAAATGACCTGTTTCGTGATTACGAGTTTACACCTAGTAATGTCTACCACGAACTTTCAAGACTCAAAGTAGACAAAGCTATGGGGCCAGACAATCTACACCCCAGAGTACTCAGAGAGCTGAGTGAAGTTCTGGCTGAACCACTATCTGTACTCTTCAATCTTTCCATGCGCACGGGAGTAGTACCCCTAGACTGGAAAACAGCTAACGTAATTCCACTCCACAAAAAGGGCTGCAGAACGGAGACAGGAAATTACAGACCGGTGAGTCTTACATCCATAGTGTGCAAACTCATGGAAACACTGATCAAACATGAACTTGACAAAATTCTAGATGAAGAAAATCTACGTGATCCACATCAACACGGATTCACCAGGGGAAGGTCCTGCCAATCTAATCTGATTGACTTCTTTGATTGGGTGACCAGTCATCTGGATGCCGGTGAGTCCCTTGACGTGATATACTTGGACTTCAGCAAAGCTTTTGATAGCGTTCCACACCGCAGGCTGTTGAACAAACTAAAATCGATGGGATTAGGGGATACATTCACAACATGGGTAAGGGATTGGCTAGATGGTAGGCTTCAAAGGGTGATGGTAAACGGTACCCCCTCCAAAACGTCAGCAGTGATGAGTGGAGTACCTCAGGGCTCTGTCTTAGGGCCGATTCTATTCAATCTATTCATAGGAGATTTGACCCAAGGACTTAGAGGAAAAGTATCACTGTTTGCCGACGATGCCAAACTATGCAACATAGTTGGCAAAAGCAGTGTGCCTGACTCTATGACGCAGGACCTAAGACAGCTTGAACAGTGGTCATCAACTTGGCAGCTGGGCTTCAATGCTAAAAAATGTAAAGTAATGCACCTAGGCAAAAAAAATCCACACAGAACTTACACACTAAATGGTGAAACCTTGTCCAGGACCACGGTGGAACGTGATTTAGGAGTGATCATTAGCGACGATATGAAGGCTGCCAATCAAGTAGAGAAGGCATCGTCCAAGGCAAGACAAATGATGGGCTGTATCCGTAGGGGTTTTGTCAGCAGAAAACCTGAAGTCATAATGCCGCTGTACAGATCCATGGTGAGACCTCATCTCGAGTATTGTGTTCAATTCTGGAGACCACACTACCGAAAAGATGTGTTGAGAATTGAGTCGGTTCAGTGAATGGCTACCAGGATGGTTTTGGGGCTCGGGGAACTCACGTATGAAGAAAGGTTAAAAAGACTGCGGATGTACTCACTGGAGGAGCGAAGAGAGAGAGGGGACATGATTGAGACCTTTAAGTATATTACTGGGCGTATAGAGGTGAAAGATGATATCTTCAGTCTTACAGGGCCCTCAGTAACCAGAGGACACTCGCTGAAAATCAGGGGAGGGAAATTTCAGGGTGATGCGAGGAAGTACTTCTTCACTGAAAGGGTGGTAGATCATTGGAACGAGCTGCCTCAGAGGGTGATTGAGGCCAGCAGCGTGTTAGATTTCAAGAGAAAATGGGATATTCATGTGGGATCTCTAGGAGAGTAAGAATCAGGGAGTGGGTCATTGGTATGGGCAGACTCGATGGGCTATAGCCCTTTTCTGCCGTCAATTTCTATGTTTCTATGTTTCTATTTGCATATACTATCTCCATTGTATGCATAAAATTCTCATGTATATTCATTGTGGAAATCCTTGAACAGCCAGCTGGGTTACGGCTCTCAAGGACCAACACTGAGCATCCCTGCCTTAAATCATCCCAAATTTTGATCTATTGTTGCACAGCATTCATATTATATATAAGCTTCAATAGCAATAAGATCTATAGCAATGTATACAGTAAATTCTCCGAATATCTTCCTGAGTCTTTATTCAGTAGCCATTAATGTGGTGTCTATCCCTAGGTTCACTTTTTAGATCTGGTCAGTGTGCTGCTGCTTTTTGAGACCAGTATTTCCTACCTTACTTCTTTGTCCTTTATTTTCTTATATTCTGTTCTCCAATGCAACCTCCCCATCTACATTAAACTCCTGCAATTAAAAGTACCAGGGACATACATTTACTTCTACAGTCTTAGGCCCTCAAAGTCCACCTCCAAACTATCCTGACTGACTGGAACCAGAAAGATTTATTTATCTGATAGCAAGGTGCATTCTGGGTCAATTGACTTGCTCCTATAGGCTTGTGTCTAGATGCCTGCAGGAATAATTATGAGAAGCAGTTTCAAAGAGTAAAAGAAAATAAGAACATAATAACAACCATACTGAATCAGACCAATTGTGCATCTAGCCCAGTATTCTGTTTCCAACAGTGGTCAATCGAAGTCACAAATACTTGTACCTGGCAGAAATCCAAATAGTAGCAACATTCCATGCTACTGAACCCGGCAGCAAGCTGAGGCTTCCCCCTTGTATATCTCAATATCAGACTAAGGATTTTTCCTCCAGAACCTTCTCCAAACCTTTTTACAACCAGATACACTAACTGCTGTTACAACAGCCTTCATAGGAGCCAACTTTTCAAAATGATTAGGGGTACCAAACCCAATAGAAATTACCTCTCCTAGACATAGTTGAGGAGTTTGTTCAATATTGGGGGTGCTCAAGCACCCACAGAGCAGGCTCCTATGATATCCTCAGGCAATGAGTTCTAGAACTTAACTATTCATTGAGTGAAAAAATATGTCCTCCTATTTGTTTTAAAAGTATTTCTATGTAAATTAATTGAGTATCCCTAATCTTTGTAATTATTGAAAGACTAAAAAAAATTATTCATTTTATCCATTCTACAACACTTAGAGGAGCATAATCGAAAGGGACGTCTAAGTCCGTTTGCATCTAAGTCGCAAGTCGTCCAAAGTAAAATACAGCTTAGGACACTTTTTTTTTGTTTCAAAAATTGTCTAATTATACGTCCTGCTGATCTGATTGTCCAAGCTGCTAAATTCTCCATCTTTATACCACATTTCCGTCCAACTTTTCGTCCAAGTGAAAAACGCCTAGAGCAAGCCCTGTTGGATGTAGGAGGGGTCTGCAAAGTGATGGACTGAACACCCAGACATGGCACCTAAATAGTGGGGTACCTTACAGGGCACTGCTGTGAACTTCACAAAAAGGGTGCCATGTCATCATCTCACTACAGCTCCCTTATAAGTCATGGTGAGCCCCCAAACCATCTCCAGAATCCCCTAGACCCACTTATCTACCACCCCAATAGCCCTTAAGGCTGCAGGAGCTACTTATATGCTAGTACAAAAGGGTTTTGGGGGTGTATAGGGGAGTGCACATGTTTAAGTATCAATGCAGTGATTACAGGGGCTTATGGGCATGGGGCCTCCTCTCCATGGGTCCCTAACCCACCCCAAGACAGCTTAAGCTGCCTCTGTGCAGGACGACTAGGCTTTTCTATGTCAGGCTGCCAGGTGATGATGGTCTGGAGGCTGAATTTTAAACATGTGATTAATATTTTTATGGGGGTGGGGGGTTCGGTGATCACTGGGGTAGTGTGGGGGTCTGTTTTATGTGTTCTCAGTGCTTATTTGGTCACTTTAGGTGGGTTTTTGTGACTTAGACCATGTTTTACATGGTCTAAGTCACAACATCCAAGTTCCGTCAATCCTGGGTTGTATAACTTTCGGTTATATATGCTGTACGACTAAGTCTAAGCCGGCCCACGTCCCACCCAACTCCCACCCTCGACACTCATCCCGAAACGCCCTGTTTAACTTTGGTCATTCAGCGGCACTATGAAGGCCTAGGTCATTTAGAAATACGTCCAAAACCTGTTTTTATTATCGGCACTTGGACATATTTGGGAAATGTTCGTCCAAGTGCCAAGTTAGGCCAGTTTTTGGACGTTTTTCTCTTTCAATTATGAGCCCCAAAGGATTTTGTAGACCTATATCATCATAACCCCTTCAGCTATCTCTTTTCCAAGCTGAAGAGCCCTAACCACTTTAGCCTTTCCTCATATGAGAGGAATTATATCCCCTTTATCAACTTGGCTGCACTTTGAACCTTTTCTTTTAAAAAAAATGTCTTTATTGATTTTGAAAACTTATAAAAAGTGCAAACAAATATACATTCAGATATATCGAATAACAGCACTTGTATTCTTACAAACAATGAAACAAATTACCCTATTCCCTCCCCCCCTTTCCCTCACTCCCTACCTGGATGTGTGTAGAAATCTAAGAAAATCTAGGAATTAAAGATTCAATTATTCTGCTGTTTGACAAATTTCTCCAATGGACTCCAAATATCTTTGAACCTTTTATTATTTCCAGATTGATCCACTATCATTCTTTCATATTTATAATATAGACAATGTGTTTCCCACCAAAAAGAAAAGTTCAACCTATCCCAATTCTTCCAATTTCTAGTTACTAACTGCATGGCCACCCCTGCCATAATAATAAGTCTATTTTTATGTGTATCAATTGGACTCTTAGGTTTCAACAATGTCCCAAATAAAACCATGTCATAAGACAATGGAATAGAAACACCTAATACCATGTAATACCATGTTAATCTTGGCCCAAATTGACTTCCAAAAATTAAGTATCAATGGACAATAAAATAGCAGATGGTCCAATGTCCCTACTTCAAGTTGACAGTGCCAGCATCTATTAGACTTTATATTATTCAACTTTTGTAAACGATCAGGTGTCCAAAAAATTCCATATAACAAAAAGAACCAAGTTTGTCTCATAGATGCTGATGCTGTACATCTCATTCTCCAAGTCCAAATCCGTGGCCATTGCTTAGCAGAAATATGCTGCTTTGTTTCTATACCCCAAGGCCCAAATTCTGTATAGGATGCCCGGGAGAGGTGTCCTATACAGAATCGGGCCTACACTAAACCCCGATTCTGTAACCGGCGTCCATGTCACAGACGCTGGTTAGAGAATCGGGCTAGATTAGACACGGCCACTACACTTATCACGGCAAGGGATATGTACAGCGGCCGCCTGTCCAATCGCCAGCAGGAGGATGCCCAACTCCTCCTGTCGGAATCCCGGACCCCCCCTCTCTCCCAAACTGGTAATTGCCGGCAGGAGGATGCCCAACTCCTCCTGCCGGAACCCCCCGGGCCCCCCCCTCCTCCCCAAACTAGTAATCGCCGGCAGGAGGATGCCCAACTCCTCCTGGGAAGGCAGCAAGACCCCTCCTGCCGACCAACATTTAAAGGTTAGTTGGGGGAGGGAGGTTAGTTGGGGGGTCGTCATTAGCATGGGGGGTCCGGAGGGGGTCCGGGGGGTTCCAGCAGGAAGAGTTGGGCATCCTCCTGCCGGCGGTTACCAGTTTGGGGGGAGGAGGGGTCCGGGTCCGGGGTTTCGGCAGGAGGAGTTGGGCATCCTCTTGCCGGTGATGGGACACGCGGCCGCGGCCGCTATACTTATTGCAGCAGGGAGATCTCTTGCCGCGATAAGTATAGCGGCCGCGTCTACTTACAATGTAGACCAGCATTTTGCTGGCCTACATTTTAAGCGTCTCTTCCTCTGCTAGGGAGACGCATAGGGCCGCCAAGGTTCGCCTAAGGACCTTAGGCGAGCTTAGGCGTCTTGCGGGCCTCCCTAGGCTCCCGGAGGCGCCTTCAATATAGGCGGCCTGCCTGGGGAGCATTTTTTTAAAAACGTGCATCCCGATTGGCTGATTAGACAGCTGTAGGACGCCTGCAGCTACCTAAAATCGGGACGCACTTTGTAGAATCAGGGCCCAAATGTCTCTTAAACTTGTTTTAGGTTTTTTCGCCAAATATTCAGATAGCACTTAGCGGCCTGATGCCCTTGAAAATCTGTCTGGAAACATAGACCAGGCAAGCTGTACTGATTTTTTACGTTGGGCCCTTCTGAATGGCCTGCTTCAACTGCAATCATTTATAACCTTGAGACTTTGATTTGCCAAATGATTGTTGTAACTGTAATAAATTTACCATTTTCCCATTCAGAATTACATCATTTAGAGTACGAATGCCTGCCTGCAACCAATGTTTCCAGAGGATTTTAGACTCGCCGATTTGTATCTTGGAGTTCAACCATAGAGATTGACAGTTGGTTTGTTGTATCGGAATAGGAGTTAAAGCATCTATAAATTTTAACATCACCCACATTGAATGAAAAATAATATTGTCCTTATATATTCTAGGAAGCTTGATACTCAATATATGGCTGAGATGAAGTGGGCACAAACTCAAAAAGAAAACATACTGTATGATAATTTTAGCAGAGAAACCACATTCATACCATACCATACCATCAAAAATAAATAAAAAAAAGACAGAAAAATAATAAGTACAAAAAGAACAGAGAAAACAGACCTCATACATGGACAGCCGGGACTACACAATACCCTAAGCCATCTGTATCATCACTGGTCTGAAAAAACTCTGTACATTTATATTATATCAATTTTTCATTTCATTTCATTTCAAAATTCAATTTCTGCCATCATTATCATTGAATGGAACAAAAAGTTAAATCTGCCAAAAACAAATTGCAATGACTACAACCTGGAGCAAAAAAGTTTCAATTCTTATTAAATTGTGTGAAAGAGCGTAGCAAACTTATCTTGAAGTCACTTCTCTATAGGGATCAGTTGTCTCTTCATCTAATCTTTCATGCGGCTTCTTCCCACAATGACTATATCTTGGAGCAAAAAAGTTTCAGTTACATAAGAACATAAGAAGTTGCCTCCGCTGAGGCAGACCAGAGGTCCATCCTGCCCAGCGGTCCGCTCTCGCGGCGACCCATCAGGCCTAATTGCCTGAACAGTGTCCCTGACTAATTTTGTAGCTGCCTCTAATCCTCTAATCCTATCCCTATTACCTACCTTTACTCCTATCTGTACCCCTCGATCCCTTTGTCCTCCAGGTACCTGTCCAGACCCTCTTTGAAGCCCTGTAGCGTGCTCCTGCTTATCACATCCTCCGGTAGCGCGTTCCATGTATCCACCACCCTCTGAGTGAAAAAGAACTTCCTGGAGTTTGTTCTAAACCTTTCCCCTTTCAATTTCTCCGAGTGCCCCCTTGTACTTGTGGTTCCCCGTAATTTGAAAAATCTGTCCCTGTCCACTCTTTCTATGCCCTTCATGATCTTGAAGGTATCTATCATGTCTCCTCTAAGTCTCCGCTTTTCCAGGGAGAAAAGCCCCAGCTTCTTCAGTCTGTCAGTATATGAGAGGTCTTCCATACCCTTTATTAGCTTAGTTGCTCTTCTCTGGACTCTCTCAAGTACCGCCATGTCCTTCTTGAGGTACAGCGACCAGTACTGGACACAGTACTCCAGGTGCGGGTGCACCATTGCACGATACAGTGGCAGGATGACTTCCTTCATCCTGGTCGTGATACCCATCTTAATGATGCCCAACATTCTGTTTGCCTTCCTTGAGGCTGTGGCACACTGCGCCGATGCCTTCAATGATGTGTCTACCATCACTCCCAGGTCTCTTTCAAGGTTACTCACCCCTAGCAGTGATCCCCCCATTTTGTAAGTGAACATCGGGTTCTTTTTCCCTACATGTGAAGGAGCTTTTTAAAGAATTCTGCCTGATTTGTATTTGGTGCATAAATGTTTAAAAGCGTCAGGGTATCACTTCCTGAAATCATATTAACATGGAGCCATCTACCCATTACTTTGAACCTTTTCTAATTCTGTTACATCATTTTTGAGATATGGCAACCAGAACTGAATGCAATAATGATGGTGAAGTCGCACCATTAAGTAATAAAGATGCATTATAATATTCTTAATCATATTTACCATCACTTTCCTAATTCCTAGCATCCTATCTGCTTTTTTGGCCATCACTGAACACTGCGATTTAAGATTATTGTCTACAATGACACCTAGATCTTTTTCTTGGGTGCTGACTCCTAAGGTAGGCCCTAACATCAGATAACTATGATTTGAATTATTCTTCCCAAAGTGAATCATTTTGCATTTGTCCACATTAAATTTCATCTGCCATCAGAATGCCCAGGATTCCAATTTCCAAAGGTCTTCCAAGTCTGCATGTGATTTAACATCTTTGAATAGTTTTGTCTCATCTGCAAATTTAATTACATCACTTTTTCTGATTTTAAGATCATTTTTAAATATGTTAAATAGCACTGGTCCTAGTACAGATCCCTATAGCACTTCATTATTCACCTTCCTCTAGTGAGAAAAATAGCCATTTAATCCTACCCTCTGTTTTCTGGCCAATAACCAATTCCTAATCCACAAAAGAACAAGCCTTCTGTCCCATTATTATTTTTCTCTCATTAGGAACTTTGTCAAAAACTTTCTGAAATCTAGATAGTCTACATTAACTGGCTCACCTTTATCTATATGTTTATTCACATTTTCAAAGAAATGAAGCATATTGGTGAGGAAAGACTTTCCTAGGCTGAATCCATCCATGCTGACTCTGTCCCATTAAATCACTTTTATCTATGTTTTCCATAATTTCATTCTTTATTCCATTATTTTACCTGGCACTGATGTCAGTCTTAGCAATCTGTAATTTCCCAGATCACTCCTAGAACACTTTCTAAAAATCAACTAGAAAATGACATGGGGACAAATTTGTCTCCGTCCCCGCAGGAACTCAATTTCCCCATCCCGTCCCCGTGAGTTTTGTCGCTGTCCCTGTCCCATTCTTATAAGCTCTACCTTAACCGCATAAGCCTCAAACCCTTATGATATTAAAGTGTTTGAAGCTTGTACAGGTGAGGACAGAGCTTACAGGAATGGGGCAGGGGCAGAAAAAGAACTTTCGGAGAAGGGACAGGAAAATGAGTCTCTGCGGGGATGGGGAAAAAGTTGTTCCCATGTCATTCTCTAAAATCAACATTACAATGGCCACCCTCCAATCTTCAGGTACTAGCGACAATTTTAATGACAGGTCACAGAATGCACCAGCTTTTAACAGAGCAGGGAATGCTCACTAGCAATCACTAGCTTGCTATGTATATTTGCCAGCAGATAAGCAAAAGCAAACCTTTAATCATTGCTTGCACTTCTAATAATAGTTTACTCCTTGATTTCTAACATGCCTTTAAGACTTAAAGTGCTGTGTAATACCTTGTACTACAATGTCAGTGTAATGCAATTTCTGTTTGGAAACCAGAAAACTTCCTTTTCTAATTTTGCCGGAGGCCCCAGAAACCATTAGCTGGATTAGTTTAAATGATGGCAGAACACAGTTTATTTAGTGGCTTCCTTTCCAAAACCCAGAGCTAATAATTAATTGTCAGTATTCTCCAATTCCTTAAAATCTTACTAGGATCTCAGTAGCCAAGAAGCCAAGTAAAGTACTGTTTATTACAACACTTAACAGAATGGTCTTTTCGTATCTCACAAAGTATATACCTTTTTTCATCCTATAATGAATTCAACTGAGTTTGGCAGGAATAGCGTGATACTAATTTGACTGGAACTAGTTTGTGTTTCACCTCCTCAAATTAGCTTAGATTCCATGAACTTTATCTGCCATACCATAGAAACATAGAAACATAGAAGATGACGGCAGATAAGGGCCATAGCCCATCAGGTCTGCCCACTCTACTGACCTACCCTCAAGTCTATTATCCTAGGGATCCCACTCCTAGGCTTAACCTTCTAAGGGATCCCACATGGGCATCCCATTTGTTCTTAAATTCTTGCATGCTGTTTGCCTCAATCACCTGCACCGGGAGCTCGTTCCAAGGATCAACCACTCTCTCGGTGAAGAAATATTTCCTGGTGTCGCCATGAAATTTTTCGCCCCTGAGTTTGAGCGGATGCCCTCTTGTGGCTGAGGGTCCTTTGAGAAAGAGAATCTCTTCTTCCATCTCGATAAGGCCAGTAATATACTTAAACATCTCGATCATGTCTCCTCTCTCCCTACGTTCCTCGAGTGAGTACAGCCACAAATTTTTCAGCCTTTCCTCGTATGATAGATCCTTGAGCCCCGAGACCATCCTGGTGGCCATCCATTGCACCGACTCTACTCTCAGCACATCTTTTCGGTAGTGTAGCCTCCAGAATTGCACACAGTATTCCAAATGAGGTCTCACCATGGCTCTGTATAATGGCATTATGACTTCAGGCTTCCGTCTGACGAAACTCCTGCGGATGCAACCTAACAACTGTCTTGCCTTAGATGAAGCCTTCTCCACATGATCAGCAGTTTCATGTCTGCGCTGATGATCACTTCCAAGTCTCGTTCTGTTGAAGTTCTAGCTAAGGTCTCACCATTCAAGGTGTAAGTTCTGCACGGATTTCTGCTGCCGAGGTGCATGATCTTGCATTTCTTAGCATTGAAGCCCAGCTGCTAGGTCGAGGACCAAAGCTCCAACAAATGTAGGTCCTGAGTCATACTATCGGGTGAATTGCCGTCTCTCACTATATTGTATAGTTTGGCGTCATCAGCAAATAACGTTATCTTACCTTGAAGCCCCTGAGTTAGGTTCCCTATGAATATGTTGAAAAGGAGCGGGCCCAAGACTGAGCCCTTCAGTACTCCACTGGTCACCTCCGATGTTTTAGAGAGGGTACCGTTAACTACCACCCTCTGAAGTCTGCTACTCAGCCAGTCATTGACCCATGTAGTTAGTGTTTCTCCCAGCCCCATTGATTTCATCTTGCTCAACAGCCTGCGATTCGGGACACTATCGAAAGCTTTGCTGAAGTCTAGGTATACGACGTCCACGGATTCTCCCAAGTCTAGCTGTTTTGTTACCCAGTCAAAGAAGCTGATGAGATTGGATTGGCAGGACCTACCCTTGGTAAATCCATGTTGACTGGGATCCCGTAGATTCTCCTCATCCAAGATTGCATCTAATTTACATTTGATTAGTGTTTCCATGAGTTTGCATACTATTGATGTGAGATTCACCGGTCTGTAGTTTGCAGCCTCTGCCCTGCAACCCTTTTTGTGCAGAAGAACGACGTTAGCTGTTTTCCAGTCTATGGGGACTCTCCCCGAACTTAGGGAGAGATTGAAGAGTCCTGATAGCGGTTCTGCTCACATGTTCTTGACAGCAGGGATGGGCAGTCCATTTTTTTTCCTTTTTAATTTTGTGGGTCATTGTTTAGTATCTCAGGTTAGTCTTCATTTTCATTTAAGGTCAATGTACTATGAAAGCACACTTTGAAACAGTGGGCATTTTGTTGAATGCACAATTTTTGGAAATAGAGGCATACAGTGGCATGGCATGCATCAGTCCTCATCCCACTCACATGGTATTTCAGAGAAACCCAGCAGAGAGAGAATAATCTTAAGGAGCAGCAGCTTTCCTAACAGTTCAAAGGCCACTATGAGTGTTACGAGTATCAACTCACAACATTCCCCACTATAGAGAAACCATTCATTTGGAACACTGATTGGTGGACCTGAAAGGAAAGGCTAGGCAATGAGGCCCAGATTCTCCAAATGGTGCCATAATCTGTGACTGCATACAAAACTGGTGCTGATTGCGTGCCAATCATGCAATGGCCCCATTTGGAGAATCGCAGCCTACATTTTTGGTGCCTACTTTTGACAAGAATCATGTCTAGAGGCACTTCTTTAGTTGAGGCAACGGAGCCAATCATGGAGGAGCCTCCATTTTTTAAATGTCATTAATTGGTTTTTGATCCAATTAAAACAACGTAATTGTTTTTTGAATGAATCAATTAAAACAATTAAGTTAGGTGGCAGTAGGGGCATCTACTGCTGCCTAACTTATGGCACCTTTATTAGAATCAGGTTCTGATTGTCACGTGTACCCAGTTTGTCAAAGGATCTGTGCCCATAATCTCAATGGACTCTAAGAGGTAATACCTGACCATATTTTCTACAGTTGACTCTTGTGGGAGGGGCTGACATTGGCCTGTTCTGCAAATTGCTGAAGCTATGGCCTCTGCCAAGATAGTCTGTCCTGTGGTGGTGGTGATTCAATTCAATTCAATATAATTTCAGTTTCTTCTACCATGCAATAATCTGCAATACAAACCTGTTTTCCACTCCATGCTCACCTTTCTAGGTGTAAAAACTTGGAATGACCTTACTGAAAAGACCAGGACGGAACCTAACCACACCAAATTCTGGAAGAAACTGAAAACTCATCTATTTGACTTTTAATCACTTGTATCCTCTTCTCCTCCTGTATCTTCCTGCCCTCCATTGTCCTCCCTACCCTCTTCTAACCCCTTCCTCTGTAATGTCGCCAAGAGCTTGTATAGGTATGTGTGATGCACAAATGGAAGAAATAAATCAATCCCAATTAGAATTCTGTGCGATTTACAAAAAGAAAACTAAGATTGGGCATTTCCAGAAGCTACAACTTTTGCACTATTAAAACCAATTTTTAGTTAATACAGACCTCCAGTCTGGCAGCTCGTGTGCTGCTTTGGGGGAGGGACCTCTGCATCTGTCCAAGTTCTTAAATTTCCATGGCCTCCCTCTCCTTCTTAGTTCCAGCCTTATTGAAGGTGATCCCCCTTCTTGGAAGCATGCCCTAGTTTGATCCTTGCTCAAAAAAACCAATCTTGATCTCTCCCTCCCTTCTAGTTTTTGACCAATTTCCAATCTCCCATTCTTCTCCCAAATACTAGAAAAATTAATCCTGACTCAACTTAATTATCATGTTCAATAAATTATTTTAGCTCTCTTTGACTCTATTCATATCTCTCTAGGTCAGCACAACTTTGTTGTCATTGTTTCCTTGGAATTGTCCTGAGCCTTTGATCTGGTGGATCACTTGCTCCTTCTTCTCCATCATCTCCACTCCATTGATTCTCTAGAAATGTTCTCCAGATGCATTTCTAATCATTCCTACCAGCGTGCCTTCAATGGAGTCAGAACATCCTCACTTCCTCTTCACTCTGGTGTCCTACAGGGTTCTATCCTTGCCCTAATTCAACATTTTTCTTGCCTCTCTTCTCACTGTTATCTAGGATCACTCCTCCACTTCATTTTGATATGCAGATAGCATACAAATATTCTATCATGTCTCTGACCATTCCTCAAGCTCTCATCTCAATAACTGTCTTACTGGTGTGTCGACGTGGCTCAAAATCAAGTCTTCTTTTCCTGAACTCAACAAAATATTTCTTTTACTACCCCTCTTTGCACCCTCTAACAATAGCCATTATCTACCCTACAAGGACTCAAAATTCTTGGTGTTATTTTTGACTCAAAACTCTTCTTCAGGCCCTGGACAAATGCTGTCCTTTGGGTGATGGGACAAAAAAGCATGAGGACAAACGCGTGCCGACAAATGCGCACCGACAATTCAGCGCAAAAACTTCAGCGTGCTGCATGAAAACCTTCTTTTAAAGGGTTCCGATGGGGGGTGGGTGGGAGGAACCCCCCACTCTACTCAAATAGGGATCGCGCTGCCTTGCGCTGCCATGTTGGGGAGTGGGGGGGGGGTGTAACCCCCCACATTATACTGAAAACTTAACTTGTTGGCGCTTGTTTGTCGGTGCGTGTTTGTCTCGCGCATTTAAGACTATGAACCATCCTTTGTTTCTCCTTCTTTGCACTTCACAATATTCAAGCTGCTTGTTCTTTCCTTCTCACTGCACTTCATCAGCTGCATATCCTAGCACTTGTTGTGTCCCACCTTGATTACTGTAATTCCCTTTATGCTGGCATTTCTCTCTACTCTATCAAACATCTACAATTTGTTCAATCTACAGCAGTTAAACTTCTCCATAAAGCACACTGGTTCGACCATGTCTCTCCTCTCCTTCATGCTGAGCATCAACTCTGTCATTGCCAAAGTTAAATACTAAATTCTTCTGTTAGTTTACAGATCATGTTTCCCTACTGCCCCTCCTACCTCAGCAAGGTTCTCATTCTATACAAACCTCTTCATTTTCTTTGCTCAGCAGACAATAAACTCATCACCCTTCCTCCGCTATTAAAAAGCCTTATCCTTCACCTCAATATTTCACAAGACTCTGCTGTCACAAGACTCTGGGTCTCAAATTCTGGAAAAATCTTCCATTCCATATCAGGTACCAGCCGTCTGTTGCAGCCTTTAACAACCAACTCAAAACTCACCTCTTTATGGAATCTTTTCCCTCTATTGTCAGTGGCCTTCTCCAGTACCCATCACTCTCTCATCTACCCCCTTTGCATTTAAATATGTACACTGCTTAGGTGCCTACATGCAGGCCTTAGAAGTATATCAAATGCAATCAATCATTCAATCAAAGTAGCATTCAATCTGATTGAGAGATTTCAAATGAGTTTGAACTTGCTTCTTTAAGCATTCCATTAATACCAGTACCTCCTCTGACATTTCCTGCTTCTGTAGGAATTCCTCCAATATTTGTTTCAGAAACTGCACTATGAGACAACCTCACCCAGGGTGGCTGTAGTTGAACTCGGTGCCTCTGTAGTCCACCGCCAACCACACAGAGAGTGGTGCAGTGAACTGTCAGTGAAACCCTCAAGTTCCTCACAGCACTGCGACTACCTCTTCTGCCAGTGTTATAAACACTGTGACACAGCACTCTGATCTGTCTCTTTTTCCTAGCTTACATCACACCACTACAGTGTCTATTTGTGTATATGAACTATTTTGCCCACTACACACACACATACACAACACACACACAGTAGAGTTCTGAGCTGTGAGTGAAACTCTTAAATCCCTTATATGAGGGGATGTTGAAAAGTTCTCAGCCCAACCAAGAAAGGAATGATGAGGAGCCATGAAAGTTATTCCATGTATTCACCTCTAAGTTCAACACACTTGGCACATAATGTCTGAAACTTTTGTAACCTTTCCAAAAAATACTCTGATGCCTGGTCACTGAAATACTGCTCCACTGCTACAATCATCTCTGAATCACTTGAGAATTGTCACCCTTTCAAACTCTTTTTATAATTTGGAAACAAAAAATAGTCAGATGAAGCAAGATCTGGTGAGCACGGCAGATGACCTATGCACTGAAACCCCAACGGCGTCAAAATATCCATTGTTTTGCTACCCTTGAGAGTAGGCGCATTGTCTTGCAAAAAGAGAACTTCTTTCCACAGCTTCCCTCTCCTTTTTTTTTTTCAATGTCTCCTTTAATCAACACAGCAAGTTACTGTAGTATTCTACATTAGCTGTTTGGCCCCTTGGAAGATAGTTAGTCATACAACACCTTCCTAATCCTAAAACACTGTGGCTATGACCTTTCCTGCTGACTTTTGGATCTTGAGTTTCCTTGGCCTTGGACAACTTGAGGGCACCATTGCATGGACTGTTGTTTTGTCTCAGGATTATAGTGGTGTAACCATGTTTCATCAACAGTAACTAGTTGTGCCAAAAGTTGGCACCTTCTTACTGAAAATGCTGCAAAATAAACTTGGAAAGTGTATACTCGACATTGTTTCTCTTTAGTATTCAAACATTTGGGCACCAGCTTAGCTGACAGCTTCTGCATGCAGGACCGGATTAATCACTAGGCCAAGTAGGCACATGCCTCTGGCCCGAAACTGTGAGGGGGGCCCGTTGAAGGAAGGCGACTCACCTTGCTATTTTTCAACGGCAACGGGCCCCCCCGCAGTAACAGCAACGGACCGCCCGCCCACAGCAACGGCAATGTGGCTGGATGTGTTACTGGAAGGTCCAATGATGACTGCATCTGCTGGTCTAGCCCCCTCCGACGTCACTTACTTGCTTTGGAAGAAGTGACGTCAGAGGTGGCTGGACCGGCAGAAGCAGTCATCGCGGGACTTTCCTGTAACACATTCGGCCGCGTTAGTGTTGCTGTTGTTGCGGGTGGGGGCCCGTTGCCATTACTGCATTACCGTTGCTGTAGGGGAGAGGCATTGCCTTGGAGGAGAGAGAAAGGAGGATGAAAGGGTAGTGCAGGAAGAGAAAGTGGACAGGGTGGTATGGAAGGGTGGTGGAAAGGGAGAAAGGAGCTGATGGAATTGGTATGCAGGGGAAGGGGAGAAATATAAGGGGAAGGATACTGGATGGAATTGGGTTGAAGGGAGAGAAAGGGGGCAGATGCTGATGGAAGTGGGAGGAAGTGAGAGAAGAGAGTGAAATGCCTGACCATGGGGATGTGGGAGAGGGAAGGAGAGGAGAGAGATGCCATTGGAGGAGGGAAGAGAAGATGATGGATGCCACACCAATGGGGTGGGGGGGGGGAGAAGAGATGGAAGGGAGAGGCAGACAATTTCTGGAAGAGGCACAGAAGGACAGAAGATGAAAAGAAGAGAGTGACAAGAAGATGAGGAGAGCAGAAACCAGAGAAGACAAAGGTAGAAAAAAAATTTCTATTTATTTATTTTTTTGCTTTAGGGGGCATCGCTGTTGCTTTAGGGGACATCGCTGTTTGCTTTAGGGGACATCGCTGTTTCTGTGGTGTTGCATTGTATGCAGAGTCCAGCTTCTTGGTGGTTTTATTTAACCTTTCTCTACGTATTTCTATTTTATCCCACCTTTTACAAAACTGTAGAGCATTTTTTAGCACTGGCCATGGCTAAAAACCATACTACAGTTTTGTAAAAGGGGGAGAGGTTAGTTTATGATTACATATTCCATACTAGGCAAAGATATTTTCTGTGTTCTGTTTGTATGAAAGACATGTTTTTATTGTTAGCGTTGACCAACCTTGTTTGGCAAAATGCATCAGGCATGGTTCTTGGGAGCACCTTGAATTAACCTGATTTGAATCTCATTTTTCTGCCAATCTTCTTTTGTTTCATGGTTAATTCAAGATGCTCCCAAGAACCATGCCTGATGCATTTTGCCATACAAGGCTGGTCAACGCTAACCAAAAACCATGTCTTTCATACAAATAGAACACAGAAAACACCTTCGCCTAGTATGGAATAAGTAATCATAAACTATCCTCTCCCCCCCTTTTACAAAACTGTAGTATGGTTTTTAGCCACAGCCAGCGCTAAAAAAATGCTCTACAGTTTTGTAAAAGGGGGGGATAAAATAGAAATAGGTAGACAAAGGTTAAATAAAACCACCAAGACGCTGGACTCTGCATACAATGCAACACCACAGAAACAGCAATGCATGTCCCCTAAAGCAAAAAAATAAATAAATAGAAAATTTTTTTCTACCTTTGTCTTGTTTGGTTTCAGCTCTCCTCATCTTCTTGTCACTCTCTTACTTTCATCTTCTGTCCTTCTGTGCCATTTCCAGAAACTGTATGCCTTCCCCTTCCATCTTTCCCATCACTCCCATTGGTCTGGAATCCATCTTCTTCCATTTCCTCCTCCATTGGTCTGGCATCTCTCTCCTCTTCTCCTCTTCTTCCCTTCCCTTCCCAATGGAGGTGGCATGGGGGAGGGCAGGGAGAAAGAAAGAAAGGGGGGGGGAGACTGGGAGCCAGAAAGAAAGAAAGGGGGGGGGGACAGGGATCCAGAAAGAAAGAAAGGGGGCAGGGTGAAACAAAGAAAGAAAGAAAAAAATGGGGCATGGGGAGAGAGAGAAAGACAGACATAGAGAAAGAAAGGGGGCATGGAGGGAGAAAGAAAGAAATGGGGCACGGAGAGAGAGAGAGAGAAAGACAAACAGAAAGAAAGGGGGCATGGGGAGAGAGAGAAAGAAAGAAAGAAATGGGGCATGGAGAGAGAGAGAAAGACAAACATAGAGAAAGAAAGGGGGCATGGGGAAAGAGAAAGAAAGAAGGGGGCAGAGTGAAAGAAGGAAATGGGGCACGGAGAGAGAAAGAGAGAAAGACAGACATACAGAAAAAAAGGGGGCATGGAGAGAGAAAGAAAGAAGGGGACAGGATGAAACAAAGAAAAAGTTGGGGGAGGGAATAAGGTCTGGAGGAGAGGAAGCATACAGGAGGCTGAAAGAAGGGAAGAAATATTGGATGCACAGTCAGAAGAATAAAGTGCAACCAGAGACTGATGAAATTACCAAAGGTAGGAAAAATGATTTTATTTTTAATTTAGTGATCAAAATGTGTCCGTTTTAAGAATTTATATATGCTGTCTATATTTTGCACTATGGCCCCCTTTTACTAAACCGCAATAGCAGTTTTTAGCGCAGGGAGCCTATGAGCGTCGAGAACAGCGTGGGGCATTCAGCGCAGCTCCCTGCGCTAAAAAACACTATCGAGGTTTAGTAAAAAGGGAGGGGGTATATTTGTCTATTTTTGTATAGTTGTTACTGAGGTGACATTGCATAAAGTCAACTGCCTTTACCTCTTTGAAACCCCGCAAAATATAAATAATTAACATTTTCTCTGCGTACAGTGTGCTTTGTGTTTTTAAAATTTTATTGTTGGTAGATCATTTTGACTTGGCCACGAAGGTAAGGGGGAAGGAGGGAGGGGAGCTGCTGAAAGACATCTAGTAATCTTTGCAGGCTTGACTGTGCAGGGAATTATTTTGGTAAAATCATGTTTTGTTATGTGACTGGCATTATTTAGACTTTAATTTCTATGAATGAATAGAATGAAAATGATATAAAATTACTTGCTTGTTTTTATGTGCATGCGCTGAAGGAAAGTGGAGAGAGAGTGGGCTGAGGACGCTGAACGGAAATGGGGAAGAGAGAGTGGCGAGAAGACGCTGATTTATAAATTGACAATTGTACAGAATATTGTTTCTTTTTATACTTTAATATAATAAGTTCAATATAAAACAATTCAAGGCTTGTGTGGATAGAAATCAGGTGGTTTGTGGGGATGAGGACCGAGCTTACGGGGATTAGTCCAATAAAATGGTATTTTCTTATTTCTCATTATTTGTTTTATTTTTATTTGTTAAATTGTAAAGTGGTGATTGTTATGTATCAGTTTTTTCAAATTTACATCTACTGTCTTTATATTTTGCACAGTATTAGAGGACATGTATTACTGTTTTTGTGGTGTTGTGGTATTGCATTGTATGCAGTCTGGTTTCTTGGCAGTTCAGTTTAACTTTTGTCTACATATTTCTATATTTTAGTTTGTGATTATTCCATATTGGGCGAGGGTGTATCTGTCTATGTGTATGAAAGGAACATGGCTTTCTGATAGCATCGACTGTACAGGATCAATTGACTGTGCAGGATCTGGCTTGTTTAGTTTTACAATGTATGTGTTGGTGTTCTAGTGCTCACTGCAGTGTTTAAGATGCTGACTTTTCCTAGGTACACTCTTGTGTGATATGTGGATTGTTACTAAAAATCATATTTTTCATATAGATGGGGGGGGGGGAGTGTCAAAAAATGATGGGCCCTGGGTGTCACATATGCTAGGTACGCCACTGCCGCAAGTACATTCTCAAGAGTTCCAATGGAGATAGGTAGTGTGTGATAGGGAAATTTAGAAAACGAAGATTCTTAGCTCTCATACAATTCTCCATTTTTTCTGGTTTGGCATGAAGCAATACATTATCTTTAATATTAAAGGTAGCAGTGCTCTGTAAACTAGCCACAGATTTTTCTAATTTCTCTACCTTATTTCCTAGCTCTGCTATACAAGTTTCATGCTCTTCCATTTTTACAGTTGTATCTGAGGAAAATTGACACAATGAAGACTCAATTCTGCTAACAATTAACCATACATCATTTAAAGTGATATCTTTATGTTTATGGAGAAAATTAGGATTTGGCTCCGTAACCATTTGTACAGGAGTCAAGCCTTTTGTTCCCATCACTCCAGTTTGCTCTAAGACATTAAGTCCAGCTGTGTCAAAAATTTTTGATGAAGAGGTTACATCCTCAGTCTTAGAGGGTGTTTCTACTCTTCCAAGAAAGCTTAATGGCTGAGGGGGTGGTGATGGTTCCCCAGAGGAAAGGGAAGTAGACTGTGTATCTAAAGATACCTGCTCTTCCACCGGTGGTAAAGTCAAAACCATAAGATGATGATCCACCAGGACCTGTACCTGGAACCAAAAAAGTAATTTTCGCTTTCCTTTTACCCATGGTAGAAGGAGAAGATAGTGGCCCGCTCCCGACTCCTTATGGGCTCCGAAGGGGCTCAAAAGGGGCGTGCCATGCCCCTTCAAATTCCTTTTTTTAGAGTACTGTTTGGGTGTCCGGATGGCTTTCTTCGCTGTCTGGGGAGAAAGTTTCTAGAGCCCTGTCTGCCCTGCCCCCCACCTACCTACGGCTGAAACCAAATCTTTGGACCATTCAGCAGCAGCAGTAAGGTGAGCTTCCTTTTGTTGGCCTGCCACAGAAACCTTCGCTCTGGAGACTACGTGAGAACAGTAAGTCACTCCAAAAAGAAGGATTCCGGAGCAAACCAACGGCAGCAGGCTCACCTCACTGCTGCTGCTGCTGCTGGTTGGCCTGAAGATTCAATTACAGTGAGGAGATAGGTGGGGGACAGGGAAGATAGAGAAGCACTGTCCCATAGGGGGGAGGGGGGTTTGGAGGGAGGGAGAGAGAAAGAAAGAGAAAGAGAGAGAAGCACCTGCAGGAGGGGAGTTGGAGAGAGGGAGAGAGAGAAAGAAGAACCTATTGGGGAGAAAGACCCATTGGGGGGGGGGATTGGAGAGTGGAAAAAGCACCCATTGGAGGGAGAAGCACTAAAAGGATACATAAGATGGGAAAGGGGTCTAAGGAAATGGGTGAAAGGTGGGACAGAGCAGGGGCAAGACTGGTAAAAAGTGCAGGGTGGGCAGGGGGAAGACTAGTGAGAGGCAGGCCATGGGTGGGACTGGGAAGGGTCAGGGTTGGGGCGGAGTCCTGTGTCATCTTTTTTTGACTTCACAAATATGGTAACTCTACCAGTGACCCTACTAGTTTTGATAGGTAAGCAGGGGGGTGTAAAGGCAGCAAACTAAAAGTGCTTTAATTGATTCCTTTGGCTTCACTGGCCAATCAACCAGAATGCAAAGAAGCAAGTGCTCTACCTCTAACCCTACACGTGTCAATTAGCAATCAATTAGAGATGCAGAGGAAGGAAAAAAAAAAACAAAAACATGCCCTAAAAGTGACCAGATCCCACAGGTCCTATAATGCACACTGTTTGAGAAGGCACGCATGTGAAAATTTTAGATAGTGCATGCCCTTCTTAAAAATAACACTTGGCAAAAATGTGTATAGTTTTTGCTGTCATTTTAATTTGAAAATGTCATGAAATGGCATAAGATATGTTATGTGGAACTTTATGAAAAACAATGGAATTTTCTCTGCCCCTCTAACTTTTCATGGCCCTATGGATAACTATGTAATTGCAATGAAATGAGAAGTTGCAGCCTCTGAAGTAAAGAGGGATATCTGGCTACTTCTATTCTTCAGGGTAAAGGATTCCTACCATGATAATTCCCCATCCTTGAAGGCTTTAGGGCAGTTGTGTTGGATGTAGCCTCAAACACTCAAGGGATGGTTAAGATATCTTTGTCTCAATTTGTCCTTCCATAACTCAGTTATCCTCCATTCAGATTGATGTTAGTCGTTTGCAAAGTGGTATCAAGGCTTGAGAGTTTGTGACTGAGTTGTGTTATTTTTCTAAGCAGACTGCTAATTACAGTAGATGATGGAAATATATAATAGGATGGTTACTCTGGAATCTTGGATTTGGTCCCTAGGACACAGCCGTGGAGGGGCATAATAAAAAAAAACATATTTTGGCCTAAGTCCTTAAACGTTCAAAGCAGAAGCAGGGAAAGTGTCCATAACCAAAACAAGTGTAACAAGGTTGATATACCTGTACATAATGCATAGACAAACAAACTATGAATTTATAAGTATACAATAACGTTAGATATACAGAGAGTCAAGTTTAGCATAAAATTTGGTCATTTTATGTTAACATATGGTTAGAATTTCCATCTTCAGTTAACAGAGTGAATCTAGTTCAGCGTACATTAGAATAATATGGTTGGAAAGGAGTGACAGGATTTTTGGGAAGAGGTAAGTTTTTATTGCTTTACTGAAATTCAGATCTGATGTGAGGAGGCAATTGATTCTAGTAGCTTGGTAGGAAGTGGGAGTAGGAATGGTGTCTGGCACTCTGGAGTTGGAGGGCACAACCAGGGGGTATTTGCAGATGTGTTTCCTCCTGGGAGAAGAGTAGTTTGTTTGGGATGTATGGATGATATGTAGCTGGATGCCATGTTGTGTAGGGCCTTGTATGTTATTAGTAGGCCCCTGAAGATATAACATTTGGTAATGGGTAGCCATTGATAGTACCACTGAGACAGAGTCACGGGCATGTTTTTTTTTCTGGAGTCTAATTGTCGCGTTTGAATGGAGATTTTTTTTACTGTCAATCTGTTGAATAGTGTGTTACAGTAGTCCATGCGGGATAGGATGAAGGCATAGAGAAGTTGGGTGAAGTCAATTTCAGAGAAGTAGTTTCTTATTTTCCAAAGCTGTCAGAGATAGTAGAATGAGGAGGAGACTATCTGAGAGATGTGACAAGAGAATGAAAGGTTTGCATCGAGAAGTATTCCCCGGTTGTGTGCTTGGTCTTTTGTGGCTAGGGTAGTGGTTTCCCAGATAAGAGAGGTGCAGTGCTCTTTGTGGATCCAAATGAATTCTGGTTTTGAAGCATTTAGTTGCAGTTTATTTATAGATATCAGGTTTTGATTTCCATTAGACAGTTGAGGAGTTTTACAATCTGGGAGTCATGTCTCTTCTCTAAAGGAAGGCATAGTTGGATGTCATCAGCGAAGGAGTGGATCCAAATTTGCTGTTTGTGTGCTATATCTAGGGCAGGTTTAAGGTAGAGGTTGAATAAGAGAGGGGACATCAGGGCTCCCTATAACACCCCATATTTGATGGGCTTTCGTTTCGATAGGGTTGAGCCCATTAGTACATTTTGGGTTTTGTTACTTAAGAAGGATGCCAACCTCAGCGAGTCACATAATGATGAGGTGATTGTGCTAATTGGCTTGTTATTCAATTAAATTGCACACACAAATCAACCATTCTCCCAAATTTATATACAAAATTTTTAGTACTTTTTATAAAATTCGAGTGATAATGTCTATACCAGGAACAGAAAGCAAATTTCCTTGACTAGATCTTAATGGTCTAGTGTGAGTATAAAAAAATTAATTTCTCCTTCAAATAATCTGGTTTTTAAAATATAAAACTTTAAAAATCAAAGTTAACAATGTAAACTGGGTCCTTTCCTTCATATGACGCTGCTTCACTTGGAAAGATTGTGATGAATAGAAAACTGAACATATTCAAGGGAAAGGGAGGGAAAGGTGATGGAATTTGATCTACCCCCTTCTACAGTTACAATCAAAGAAGTTTACATATTATATATAGGTACTTATTTTGTACATAGGGCAATGGAGAGTTAAGTGACTTGCCCACTGTGGTGGGAATCAAACCCAGTTCCCTGGGTTCTCAGGCCATTGCATTAGCCATTAGGCTATTTCTCTATGCTCAAAAAACAAATACAATAGTCATGATAAAATACCTACTGTGCCTGAATGTAACTCACCTTGAGCTACTATTGAAAGGTATGAGCAAAAATCCAAATTCAAATAAATAAATGCATTTGCTGGGTATGGTGGCCAAGACATATGCTTCCCAGCACCCTTGATCTTTTGCTGACAAGTATACAAAACCAGGTGTTAGTGTAACATAGGTTATTCTAGGTTCAGAGCTCAAGGTGAATTTATTTATTTATGTTGCCTTGATATTCAATCATATGGTCCATGAGCTTAAAGCAGGTTATAATCAACAGTATATCAATGAAATAACTATAATCCAAATACTCGTATATACCATCTCTCCTAATAGGCTACATGATGGTTTACATATTTAAAAAAAACAAATTACATTAAAACATAATAAATACTTCAGTAACACAATAGACCATAAGCATACATTCACACACCAATACCAATAACATCACTCAATTTCCAACCCCCAATCCCCCTCCAAATCCCCTGGATCACCCCCACAAATAACCTGGCCTTCCAAGTTTGTTTAGATTTGATATATTACCCTAGAGGGGCCTTTCAGGCAGTACACATACAAGCTAATATGCAAAGATTGTGAAAGGAAAAGAAATACAACAGGACAGAGAATGGTGAGAGGCACAGTTCAGGAGGGAGAGGTTTAAAGGATGAAATCTACTACTGTGTTACCTGGTAACGTGCATAGTGGGCAGCAGAACAGGGAAGATGAAGGGCATTCCAAAATGTAGGGCCTACAACACTGTAGATCTTAGCCTAACAGAGTTGAAGCAGATATATCTGAAAGATGGAACTACTAAGCAATTGTATAGTTTAAATCAAAAAGTTCTAGCTGGTGAATAGAGTATGAGAAGTCAGGAATGATAAAGAGAAGGTACCAGAGCAGCACACTTTAAAGGTCAATGTAAGGACCTTGTAGAAGATCCTTTGGGGAACTAGAAGCCAATGTTCTTCCTGGAGGAAAGGAGTAAAATGATCAAAAGAACATAAGAATAGCCTTACTGGGTCAGACCAATGTCCATCAAACCCAGTAGTTCATCCTCTTGGTGGCCAATCCAGGTCCCTAGTACCTGACCAAGACCCAAGGAGTAGCAACATTCCATGCTACCGATCCAGGGCAACCACTCCTTTCATAGACCCCACCATGTCAGAGCACCATCAATTGTCACATTGGTTTAGCCCAGTGCAGCCCCAATTCATTCACAATTTGGCGAACCTTTTCATTGATATCCTCTCCTATTGTTGTTCCTTTGATACTTTGCAGTGTAGCAAGCTCGTCTGTAACTTTGAAATGATCATTTGTCCCACAAATTAAATTTAGAAGTTGGGTAGAATCACGAGCAGCATTGCTTTCGCTGAATGCCAACAAAAAATTGCAAGGTTTTTTTTGAGGAGTTTTGCAAATGCTGATGCAAATTGTCCCCCATTTCTTTAATCCTTTATGTAATTGTAGGCTCTGAAAGACTCATTGTACTAAATAAATCAGCCTTCTCTGGACACATCTCTTTTTCAACAGAAAGAAGACATTCTTAAACAAATTCTTCCTCTACAAATGGTCTGCCAGTGCGCACTATTAGCTTGGCAACTTTAAAACTTGCTCACAGTGATGAAATATTTAGCTACTTCTGCTTCACAAAAGCATTTTGCAGAGTTGTCAATCCATTTTTCAGTTTTAATATTTTGTCTTTTTTCACTTGTCTGACCAAACAATCATATTTGTCTTTATTTTGAGTTTTGTAGTGTTGACGCAAATTGTATTCCTTGAATATAGCCACTGAATCCTGGCATACCAGATAATGGCTATTACTTCTTTGGGATGGGCGCACATAGCTATCACATCTGCTGCTGGCCTGTGCTTCTGGGTACAGGGTGGCAGGCGGTAATGAATCCACACACTTTTTGTTGGTGTTGTGGGGCTCCGGTCAGGCCCAGGGTGTGGGCAACTGACCGATTTTGGTCTGCTGGCCTGGCCTGAGCTCAGGGCCTGACTGGCGGCATCGCTGGTCTGCTGTTATGTAGGCAGCTGAGGGAGAGTAGGGGGCCCTGCTCTGGACCTGGCCACTACCTGTCTGCCTCAGCGTAGTGATGGTGGCTTGGCACGTCCTTGGCCCCAGCGCGTCATGTCACTGTGTCCCCCAGCCGACGCTAATGATGCTGGAGCAGCAAAAAACTAACAGATTGTCATGGGGATAACAACAAAGTACTCTAAAACACCTGCAGAAAAAAAGTAGACGGTAACGCCAGAATGAGTCTTGGAACACACAGAGAGAAGCTATTGGAGCACCAGCATGAGGCTTGAAAAATACTGAGAAAAGCTAATGGAGCACCAGAATGAGGTTTATAATTCATAAAAAGAGCTGAAACAGCACACTGAAGTTTGGAATGTTCAGTGAAGTGCAATAAAGTAGCCCTAATATCTGGCAACTCACTAATGCCAAAAGTTTCCCACCAGCCATACCTAACTTCCAAGAAACCTTCCCTGGGGCAACAGGGCTGTGCACACCAGCACATGCACTCAGCAGATGGGTCACGCGGCATGGAAGTGTGATGTTGGTGCTGTGTGTCTGGCTGTCTAGCTCACATGAGGGGGTTACTGGAAGCGCACAGTGAGAAGGAGTTGAGAACTGCAGAGTGCTATAGTGAGAAAGCCACAATGGAGCAGGTCAGCAATGGTAGGAACATTAGCAGTAAGCTTTCGAGTGGCCATATCTGGCCTGTGGGCCTTAGCCTGAGGACCCCTGGGTTAAGCAAATATAAACGTCTCTTGAACAAGATGGAATGCTGCTTCATTGTAAAATAGAAAACTTTGATAAGTTCATAAGATTTTTTACTTCCCTATTGCTAATAAACATTCAACTCTTGATAGAGATCAATTGAAGACTGAAATGGGTGTGTTTTCAGATAAGAACATAAAAACATTAGAAGTTGCCTCCGCTGGGACAGACCAGGGAACCATCGCGCCCAGCAGTCCGCTCACGCGGCGGCCCATCATGTCCATGATACGTGATCCTTTGTCTACAAACTTTCAAATACCCTGTCATCATCCTATCTCTGTTTCAGTTTAATGGGTATATTGGAAAGAAACACTGAGGAGATTTGTATATGGAAGAGAAAAAAAATTATTTATTTCTAGATGTTCCAAGATGGATTCAGAACAGAGAAAAATAGTTCCTTAATCTACATAGTGGCAAGTTCTGGATACTGGTGTGAAATTTCAGTTGAAATACCCTTGTAAATTTTTCATTCTGTTGGAAAATCATTCCTATATTTCTACTAGCTTTTATTAGCCATTTCAACTGCAATTCTTTTTGGATGGCAAAGGAACTCTGGATGACATGACCTAATATTACTATCTGTTTTGTTTTGGTTTTTTTTCATTGAGATTTGGTCCATTTAGCTTCCTTTATTTAATGGAACTTTGGGCGCCTTTTACAAAGGTGCGTTAGGGCTTTAACGTGCGGAATAGCGTGCGCTAGACCTTAATGCCAGCATTGAGTTGGCGTTAGTTCTAGAAGCGTAGCGCGCGGTAATTTCCTGCATGCGCTAAAAACGCGAGAGCACCTTAGTAAAAGGAGCCCTTTGTGTTACTGCTTTCTGTAATGGTAGTACTAGCGATTTCTGTTTCATAATGCTTCATCCTTTTCTTTGATGTATTTTGAATGAGCAAAATTTTTTAAAAAAATAGAGCTACTGTATATATAAAAATAACGGCCTCTCCTCTCCCATGACCTGCTGATATAGCCTTAAAACAGAAAAAAAATCATGAAATACAGAATTGAAAATCAGTTGCTGTGTCTCCATCCCCCATCAAAATCCTGTTAGACAAAAAATTTTATAACTTCATTTTCCAGTGAGGTCATAGAGGGGAAATATTTTTTTAAACCAATAGGATAAATTATTTTTTTCATGTAGAGAATAGTTAAGCTCTGGAATGCTTTGCCAGAGGATGTGGTAACAGTGGTTAATATAGATTGGTTTAAAAAAGGTTTGGACAAGTTCCTGGAGGAAAAGTTCATAACCTGCTATTGAGATAGACATGGGGAAAGCCACTGCTTACCCTAGGATAGTAGTAAGGAATGCTGCTACTATTTGGGTTTTTGCCAGGTTTTTTAAAATTTATTTATAATTCTTTTGCAAAACAGTTTGTACAGAACAGTAAAGAATAAGAATAAACAAAATCAGAAAATTTACAATAGAAAAAGAAGGAAGAATAGCAATCTTCAAAACATAATATCCTACTAGCCCACAAATATGGAAGAGTTACTGTTCTATTACCCAATAATTACAAACCAAATATATAAGCTCAGGAAAAACATCCCGAGCTAAGCTATCATTAGTGCTGTATTTCACTTTGTCTCCTAACCAAGACAGCATTCATTTATTTATTCTCCTTTTCTTTTTCTTGTAGATTTAAGAATTGTTGTGTGTATTGGATCCCATAATATACTGTAAACTCTCTCCAGATGTTGCCAGAGCCACTCAGTATTGAAGGAAATAATTTCTTCAGTTAAAACCTCAGGTGTTAGCTTTGGATGCAATTTAAAAAAAAACAATTCCTTGCAAGTGTATTGTTAAATTGCAGGAAAGAGAGTTTGCTAGGTACTTGTGACCTGGATTTGACACTGTGGATACTGGGCTAGATAGACCATTGGTATCAAGTATGGTTATTCTTATGTTCTTATGATCTCATACTGGGTGTTGACTTGTGGAGTTCTGAGATTTGGTTAGCCCCACTATCTCCTTCTCTTCCTAAGAGATCCCACATGCCTCTCCCATGCTATCTTCAGTTCAGAGACACTCACAAATGACCTCTCAGTAACATTACTTCAGCTTTAAATCAGTTTTACAAGCAATTTTCCAATCATATAGCACAGTTTTAAACCTACCTGGAAACATTTTTTTTTTCTCCAAAAAATTCACTTTCACACCATACAGCCAGTTATTCCCAGACACTAATAAAACTTATACATCAAATCAAACACTGTTTTGAGAAAACTCCTCATAAAAGATTTAACAGAATTAGAAAAGGTAGAGAGAAGGGTGACAAAAATGATAAAGGAATGGGATGACTTCCCTATGAGGAAAGGCTAAAGCAGCTAGGGTTCTTCAGTTTGGAGAAGAGATGGCTCAGGGGTGATATGATAAATGTCTATAAAATAATGAGTGGAATGGAAAGGGTAGATGTGAATCGCTTGTTCCCTCTTTCCAAAAATACTAGGACTAGGGGACATGCGTTGAAGCTACTGAGTAGTAGATTGAAAACTAACCAGAGAAAATTAATTAAACTCTGGAATTCATTTCCAGAGAATGTGGTAAAATTAGTTAGCTTAGCAGAATTTTTAAAAAGTTTTGATAATTTCCTACAAGAGAAGTCCATAGGCCATTATTGAGATGGCTTGGGGAAATCCATTGCTTATTCCTAGGATAAGCAGCATAAAATCTGTTTTACTACTTGGGATCTAGCTAGGTACTTGGGACCTGGGTTGGCTACTATTGGAAACAGGATACTGGGCTTGATGGACCTTCGGTCTGTCCCAGTACTGTATGGCAATTCTTATGTTCTCAATCCCAGCAGAGAGCAACCCCTCAGCACAATCACACTCCTTCATGTCTACAGCTCATCTGGCAACTGCTAGGCAAACTGTCACCTAGGAAATGGAGCTTCAGCTGATCCTCCGCAGGCAATCAGCTGCATCTTCATGGAACCTCTAAGTTTTTTTCAAAGTATGGAACCAGAGGCAGGGTGGATGGACCACCCCAGGCGCCATCTTGGTAGGGGGCTCCGGCATGCTGGCAAAATTAAAAAGGTACAGGTTAAGGAAATGGGTGCTCACATGGCAGGGTGGGTGGAGAAAGGGCGCCCCCTATCTCGTTATGCCACTGTATAGCCCATATTCCAATCTCCATTTTGTAAACTGAAAATCCCATACAGATCAATGGAAAGTTCACAAATACACCGTTTATACCACATAAGCCTTAATAAAATGTATACCCTGCTTTCAATCTAATCCAGGACATCCACTCCATTTTTTCAAAATTTTCAAAATAAAAAGATTAAAGAGCATCATACATTTTTCTCTTAAAAAAATGAACAAAATTTAACTGAAATACCCCAATGTCATCCTAGAAAAATGAATTACAGTCCCTGCTACAACATCCATTGACAGGAGTGCAAAACAAATACATAGAAGCCTATTTTATCTCAAAAGCTATAACCGGGAATAAAATCAACAACATTTTTTTTAAAGGAATCTGGCTACATTAGTCAATCTACCAGAGACCTGAAAGACTGTGACTGCACAAAATATTTTTTAAAACACATTCCAAGGTACAAAAACATCATTTAAAAGTTAAAATAATTAAATCAGAGGTCCATAGACCTTCTTACCTGGCTCCTAAAATGGTTCCCTGGCCACCATCAACCTTCTTCACTGGTCAACCTACCACAGTAGCAGTAGAAAACAGCAATTTGCTGTGGAACTCCATTGTGCAGCTTAAAAATTGAGTCCCTGGTTTAATTTTGGGCCTAGTCGTGGCTTCTACAGTAATTTCCAGATCTGTTGGATTTTCACGTATGTGCTGGATCCATTACAGGCCATTTTCCTGCATCTCTCCTGCACTAGAAACCTCATTTCATAGCCAGACAGCATCACAGCAGGATGCTTCAGGCATAGCTCCAGCCCTCGTACCTCCAGGCACTATCTAGACCTTGGAAAGGGACCAGCACTGGTCACCAATGGTTAGGGTCACCATATTTGGAGCTTCACAAACCCAACCTATTGCACCCCAACCCCACCTTGTTCCACTTCTAGCCTTGCCCATTTCAGCCTCAAATCCTGCTCCATTCCGCCCCCAGCCTCACCCCCTCAAAGCCTTGTCTTCTTCCCCCGACGAGCTCTGGCCTCATCTGGAGGGCCTGAAGCATGCACAGATGTGTGTGACATCATCTGTGCGTGCTCAGAGGCCCACCAGATGAGGCCAGAGTTCATCAGAGCTTTCCAAAACCCAGACAAACTGCTGAGTTTTGGAAAGACAATCCAGGACCCTGGACAGTCCTCTAAAAAGAGGACATGTCCGGGTTTTTCCAGTAGTAGTGTCTGGTAACACTACTAATGGTACCACCAGCCTGGAAATCATCTGGAAATGGATATAACACCCCTAAGGCCTCAGGTAACTTTTTTTTTTTTTTTTTAAGAAACTTTTAATCAGTGGGTTACATTAGACACCAGTGCACAGCATATTAAAATCAATGGCAATGAGGCTAATACGCCCCACTTCAGAGAAATGCACAGATTTTAAAGGTGAGCATAATGTAGGAACCTGAACACAAGATCTAAGGAGGCGAAGAAGGGTTAGTTCATTCTTCTGCTAATGAGCCAATTAGCACTGATAATTGAGATCTTAGCATGTAATTATTGGTGCTAAGTTGAATTAATTAATATTTTCATGTACATATTTAGGCACAGGACCTGCATGTAAATGTTATGCTTGGTTGCAAAAAGGGGATGTAGCCATGGAAGGGTCATGGGTGGATTAGGGGGATTTTTAAAATTTATATGTATGGTTATAGAATAAGGAGGAATATGCACTAATGTAAGTGCAAGGATTTATACCACATTTCCATTGGTGTATGAGATTGTCGTGCCTAAAGTTAGTCATGATTCCTGTAGCCAAGTGTTATTCTATAAGTGGCATCTACTTGAGTGCTATTTATAGAATAGTGCTAAGTGCTATTTTTTTAGTGCAATTTATAGAATGTAATCCTTAATGCATATTTCTTAATTTTACTGTGAGTACAATACTCACAAATGGTTCTGTACAGAGGTCTGAGCACAAAAAAAAAGTTATGTGTGCATGATCTGTAACAGTATTCTGCAAATAAATATCAGTATTGCAAACATCTTGGCCCCGATTCTATAAAAAGTGCCTACCATTAGGCGACTAGATCGTCATGCCTAGCTGATCTAGGTGCTTAACAATTTTTGAATTGTTAGGTTTAAAGCCCACTGGGACAGATAGGGAGAAATAATGTAAACCTCTTAGGCTATAAGTGATGTATAAATACGAAAATAAATAAATTGGTGCTGTTAATTGAACGGTGCCATTCAAGTTTCAAGTTTATTTAAAATTTCTTATACCGCCTTTTTAAGTAGGCATCTAACTCAGTGCGATGTAGATATCTACACTGAAGCACATACCAGCATTTACCCCCAAAAGTAGGTGTGGTTAGGGGTGGAGTTTGGGCATGAATCGAGTTAGGCACCGTTCTGAGCTCATTGGGGAAGATGGGATATAAAACTAACCAAATAAATATTTTAGGTCAAGAAAACTCTGGCCTAATATACTGGTGCCTAAGTTTTTGATGCCTACCTGTGCTTAACTTGAGTTAGGTGCAGCTAGGCGTGATTCTATTAATGGTACCTAACTTTGAATGACATGCGGAAGGTGCTGTTTTCACAGGCATCTACTGATTTAGGTGCTGTTTATTGAATCAGGCCCCTTATGCCCATAACCTTTTACAATGACAATAGATTTCTATGCAGAATATCATTATAGCCAATGTGCAGGTGTGATCCAATACTTATTTCTGCTGGGACATGTGCAGAAACTTGGGCCTTTTTGTCCAATGTGCTGCCCCTAACTTGTGCACAGATCTAATTTGTACACACAGTGGCGTAGCGATGGTGAGAGGCACCTGGGGCTATGGTGCCCCTCCCCTTCATTCTATTCTGACCCCCCCTCCCCTGCTCCTTCCCTGGCCTCTCTTGCCCTCCCTCCCCACATGCACCCCTTCCCTTCCTCATACCTCTTTAACTCTCTCACTGTGAGCAGCATCACCAACTTGCTACCTGCATTGGCGTCGACTCTCTCTCTGGCGTCATTTTCTAAGCACAGAACCTGGAAGTGACATCGGAGAGAGAGCTGATGTTGGTGTGAGCAACAGGAAGGAGTTGCTGCTTGTGCCAGCAAACACCTAGAGGTGGGGGTGGAGTGAAGGCGTGCATACAGCAGGGGGAGGAGAGAACACCAAAACGGCACCCGGGGCAGACTGCCCCCTCTTTCCTCCCCCTTACTACACCACTGTGTATATAGTTTGCTTTCTGCATCAGTCCCTTTGTGCTATCTCTGTGTAGCAGGTTTCTGAGATCATCATTCAGTTGAATTTTTATTACTTACATGTCACTTGCGATGGAGGAGTTCCTGGACATGGACTTTGGAGAGAGGTCATAGTCGCTATCTGACCTGTACAGGAAGGATTCCCTGCGTTGACTATGGACAAAGTTAGCTTGTAGAATAAGTCCTGATCCAGGACTTGTCATGGGATCCAAGGGACTCCGTCCCGAAGATGTGCCATTGTCCACATCAAAGCTGTAATAAAAGAAAAACAACACATATTTGTATATGTCTATAATTTGGACTTCTCTTTTATACAAGCAATGTGTTTAGCAGCCAAGAGTATGTTTATTTATTAGCCTGGAATATACCTACAGGACTAGAAACAGACTTATTATCCATCAGCAAACAAAATTAAATGAAGTAACATCACTGCTCCTCTGAAAGTATAGAGGGGCATAATCAAAAGTCCCCTGTGGCCTAAGTCTCTAGGCGCAGAAAGTAGGCAGCAGGGAAATGTCCACTCTCAAAAAAAACATCCAAAATTAGTTTTGTTTTTTAATGGCCTACCGCAGCAGTTTAATCGCCCAGACCACCACTACGTATATCCTTACAACACATTTCTGACCAAAAAATTGCCTAAGACCCAAACGTCCAGAACAAAGAACTTTTAGGCAAAGAAGGGGCCAGTCCTTCACCTAAAAGCAGAATTCTCTAACCGGCATCTGTCATAAACAACTCCGGTTACAGGATCCTGGAACTGTCTCCTCTCTCCCCTCCCCTTTCCCCTTGTATCGATCATGGCAGGAGAGATGCCCTGTCCCTCCTGCCACGATCCCACTTGATCCCCCACCCCGAACCTTCCCCGGCAGGAGAGATGCCCAATCTCTCCTGCCACGATCCCCCCCCCAGCTTTCCATGATAAGTGTTCTGTGATAGAATGGGTGTACCAGAAGGTTTTTTTTCTGCTGAAATGTAGTTGAACAACATGAAGTCTGAGATGCTCCTCTTCAAGTCAGTGGTACATATGCAGCACTGTACACTATTATGCCACGCCTATGGCTTGCTCTTTACATTTTATTTTATTTAGTCTTTGGAGCTCTGTGACTCATTGATTTCTTTAACTTGTGGAGCACAGCAGAGATAGTGGGGAGATATATACACATATTTAATAAAATACAGGAGTTCAGGCACAGGATACACCCAGAAATTCACAAGTTTTTTTGGAGCAAATGTAATCCTGTGCAAGTTATTTACACTGAATCTAGCAATCTAGTTGATAAATGCACATCAGTATCTTTGTTGCCTTTATGAAATAACACTCTGCAACAATTTTTTTTTCTCCTGGTTAATAAGCGTTCTTTACTAAGGCCCCATTTTATCAAGCCGCATTAGGGTTTTTTTATTGCCAGCTGCTGTGGTAAAAGCTCCGATGCTCATAGGAATTCTATGAGTGTTGGAGCTTTTACTACAGCAGCCGGTGATAAAAAAATTGGGGATCAAGACAAACCTTGGGCACCTTACTTCACGTGCGAGAACTGCTGTAAAACTCTGGTAGGTAAGACAATTTTGTTTCTCACTAGGATGGCAGAAGTTTCTGCTATAAAACTTCTTAGAATGTTTATTTTTTTTTAATATATCAATTTTAAATTTTTCAATGTTATTTGGAAAATATTTCATATTTGAAATATGTTGCAAGAATCTCATACACATTAGTCATAGGTGAAATAAATGTATTGTTTTCATTACCACAATTTCATTTTGTTCTTCTACAAGATGATACAGCGGGGAAAAGAAAGCCATGAGGTTTGCTATCCCAAGAATTTGGCAGGAACCCACTGATCACTCGAGCAACTGCTACTTCTGTATGGTGGACCCTTCCAAACATCAGACTAGCAAGTATACATTTGCAATCACATATCCGGACATTTCTGCATCCATTACCCTGGTGCCACTTTGCCCTGAGCTCCCCTCAGAGAGAGAGAAAGCAGCTGTCTTCAAAAGAGGGTTAAGAGAGAGTGAGAGAGATATTGTAGATCAGATGTTTATATCACTGTTGCAGCTGATGATAGAAACTCATACTATCCAAACCAAAAAGACCTCAATGACTTGTTCAGAGATCTCAGTCTCACCAAGTTCAATGCCTGGCTTTTAATGTCTAGGCTCAAGTAGTGGAACCTGTTGGATGAAAGTGTCAAGTCACAGATCAGAGGAACCATCATTAAGCTTTTTCCACCTTCTTCACCCATCAAGATGGGCTCTGCTTCTGCAACAATGTGACCAGTCTGTTTGAGACAACTGGAATCGCCTGTACCTCGAAAGAGTGGTATTTCTTCATTGACAGCTCATCCAAGAGCATCAAAGCCATGCTGCTCCATAATGAGAATAAGCACCTGTCTCTTCCACAGGTTCAATCAGTGTACCCCAAAGAGGACCACAACAGAATCAAGACCTTACTAGGCACCTTGAAGTATGTGTATGGATTGGAGGTCATTGGAGACTTCAAGATGGTAGCATTCCTAGTGAATCTCCAAGGCAGTTTTACCACGTTTCCTTGCTATTTCGACCTTTGGAACAGCAGGGACACAAAGGTGCACTACCAAAGGATAGACTGGTCACAGTGGACTGAGTTTTCTGTGGGAAGAAACAACATCAAATGGGACTCACTGGTAGACACCTGGAAGGTACTCATACCACCACTGCACATCAAATTGGGCCTAATGAAACAATTTGTCATAGCTCCAGATAAGGAGTAGGCAGCCTTCAAGTACCTTCAAGACATCTTCCCTAATCTGTCTGAGGCAAAGGTCAAAGCTGGTGTCTTCATCAGACCACAGATAAAGAAGATCCTGGAGTACAAGTAATTTCAAAGTGGTTTGGGGCTTCCTGGACAATCACAAGGCCAAAAACTACATGGAGTTAATTGAATATCACTATGGTCACCTTCGACGTACTCCCCTTGGGAAGCTATGCACTGACGCCAGCACCTAGTCTACCCTTCACAGCAATTTTAGAACTCTTTTTTGGGAATGGCCATCAGAGCTGTCGTCATATTACCCTTGATGTCCCGAATGTGATCAAAATGTCTTTCTTTCAATATTTCCTTTATTTTCGGGTAAAGAAAAAAGTCATTGGGAGCCAGATCAAATGAGTAGGGAAGGAATTCCTATACAGTTATTTACTGGCTAAAAACTCCCTCACAGACAGTGCCATGTGAGCTGATGCACTGTCGTGATGCAAGAGCCATGAGGGACAATTTTTGCACACACCTTTCTCATGCCAAGATTTTCAGTTAAGATTTTCCTTTTTCTTTATCAATGTTTACTTGGTTGACTATGCTTCCCCCAGTCAGCTGATTATTTTGACACACAATTCAACAAGTCTTTGCAATATTTTCGTCAGTTCTGATCATTATTGGCTGCCCTGACCTCTCTTCATCAATGACGGTTTCTTTCCCTTCAGAAAAATGTTTAATGCATTTATACACTGCCATTTTCTTCATGGCATTATCCCCAAAAACGTGAAATAAAGTGCCCCTGATTTCACTTCCATTCTTGCCAAGTTTAATTTTGTTCATTGCTCTAATTCAAACTCCGACATTCTTGCGACGGCACACAAAAATATGCAACAACAATAATGAACGCCACTCAGCAAGAGACCACCACATGTCGACACAAACACAGCCGTGAGACACGGATATACCATACTAACATAGTAGATGATGGCAGATAAAGACCTGAATGGTCCATCCAGTCTGCACAACCTGATTCAATTTAAATTTTTTTTTAAATTTTTTCTTCTTAGCTATTTCTGGGCAAGAATCCAAAAGTGTACCCGGTACTGTGCTTGGGTTCCTACTGCCGAAATCTCAGTTAAAACCTACTCCAGCCCATCTATACCCTCCCAGCCATTGAAGCCCTTCCCAGCCCATCCTCCACCAAATGGCCATATTCAGACACAGACCGTGCAAGTCTGCCCAGTACTGGCCTTAGTTCAATTTTTAATATTATTTTCTGATTCTAGATCCTCTGTGTTCATCCCACGCTTCTTTGAACTCAGTCACAGTTTTACTCTCCACCACCTCTCTCTGGAGCGCATTCCAGGCATCCACCACCTTCTCTGTAAAGTAGAATTTCCTAACATTGCCTTTGAATCTACTACCTCTCAACCTCAAATTATGTCCTCCAGTTTTACCATTTTCCTTTCTCTGGAAAAGATTTTGTTCTAAGTTAATACCCTTCAAGTATTTGAATGTCTGAATCATATCTCCCCTGTCCCTCCTTTCCTCTACATACATATTCAGGGCTTCCAGTCTCTCCTAATACGTCTTCTGGCGCAAGCCTCCTATCATTTTCGTCACCCTCCTTTGGACCGCTTCAAGTCTTCTTACATCCTTCGCCAGATACGGTCTCCAAAACTGAACACAATACTGCAAGTGGGGCCTTACCAATGACCTGTACAGGGGCATCAACACCTTCTTCCTTCTACTGGCTACGCCTCTCTTTATACAGCCCAGCATCCTTCTGGCAGCAGCCACTGCCTTGTCACATTGTTTTTTCGCCTTTAGATCTTCAGACACTATCACCCCAAGGTCCCTCTCCCTGTCCGTGCATATCAGCTTCTCTCCCCCCAGCATATACAGTTCCTTCTGACTATTAATCCCCAATGTTATGAAACCTTACTGAGCTGTTTGTACAGTGCTGCCAACGTAAGTGCATGGTGGCAAGTTCATGAACTTAATTGTTCATGAACTTAATTATGACATCTATTAGGTTGGAAGAAGAACTGGAGCTGAGCCACAATTGACTTGGGTACTTGCCAACTGGGTCACGCAGATTCGTAATAATTGTTAATAGCCAAGTCAAAACCAGGTTTGTTTGAATAATCAGTCAAAAGGGTCACATTAAAATGTAATTACCTTCACCAGTCCCTAGCACAGTAACTAAACTGGCAAAAATAATACAGCTACTACTGATTTCTATATGCTACACAAATATATATAACATTGGGACTCGGACATCAGCCAGAACTTTCAATCCCCAACACATATCAAATAATTCCAACAAACCTATGATTATTGGCATAATATTGGCCACAGCTTTATTATTTATAACATTAAATTCCATAACCAATTTTAATAGTTGATAACAAATTTCAATCACACATCAAATACAAACTTGCAATTCGCTGGACACTCACTGGAGCCATTCGGTCAAAACTAGCTCCTGTATCCACCACATTACTTTATAACATTTTGTGACTTACGGTGTTGTCAAGCCACTTTAACTCATGGCGGTGCTGCCCACGAGTCCATATTTCAATGATTCAAATATCAAGTTTCAACTTCACCCCTTCTTGTCTAGGCCCACAATACCAGAAAGCCGTGACCGACTCCTTGCAGCCCTCCACCCCCACCTATAATCCAATAGCAGCTGAAAAGAGGGTGGGAGGGAAACTCCACTCCCTGCTCCCACCTCCCTCTTCCCCACTCTCTAACTCCCGTTTTTTGCTTTCCAAATTTTCCTCCGATTTCGCCCTCAAACCCCCTCCCCTTCCTACGCCTCTTTTGTATGCCTCTACTATCTCAGATCTCCACATGAAAGTAACAATATTTTTAACTTTTTAACTTATTTCTCTTTTTTTCCCTTTCACATCTTGCCCTCTATATGGAGGAACAAACATGGATAATCCTATTTCAGTTCATTGGGGATATCGGCCACCTGCTTCAATCTGCTCTCCCCCTAGTTTCAGAACTCTTACTTTCCCTCATGTCAGCCACTCTGAGTCTCATTCATCATCTCACTCACAACATCCTACACTTAGGTATGTACTATTGAATTGTCGGTCCATTAAACCTAAATTCCATCTCATTCCTGATCTTATCTGTCATTATAAGCTTGCTATTTTGTTCCTTAGAGAGACATGGTTAACATTATCTGATATAGTTTATCTCCAACAAGCGATTCCCCTCCCCCCCCAAGGCTAAAATTGCTAATTTTCAGTGTAATAGACCTTCTCAGAAAGGAGGAGGTACAGCCATTATTTATGGCTCACATCTTATTCTTAGAGATTTTTCCACTTACACCTCTCAAAATTTTGAATCACTGCAGTTTAGATTAATAGCCTCAACTACAACTGACTTTCTACTCATTTATTATCCTCCTCCTCTCACTATCATTTATGGTGCTTTACAATCTTTATTTATGGATTATTGTATTTATTCTTCCAACCCAATTATCTTGGGAGACTTTAATTTCCATCTTGATGACCCCTCACATCCTCTTACTGGTTCCACTCATGTTAATGGACATATATTAGATCTCATTTTCTCTTTAAAATCAAGCTCCTTTCAAATCAACCATGATTTAATACTTATTCTTCCCTGGACTGATAACTCATTAGTTCTATTCAATGTTACATTCTTATCTCTTTCTTCTCCTCGATTTAATTGATTTACAAGAGATCTTAGTAAAGTCAAACCGGACTTACTGTTATTAAGTTCGATTTTGGCTATAGATTCCTTTGAGACGCTGCCTTTCGAAAATAAGGTACGGTAATCTAATTTAATTCAGCCCTTAAGTCTGCCTTTGACATACTAGACCTATTTGTTCTTGCCTACTTCAACTCCTATAAAATCTAGGGCCCCTTGGTACTCTAATGAACTAAAATTATATGACAGCCAACTTTATTTTAGAACACAAATGGCGCCATTCCTTAAATGCTAAAGATAGAATAGTTTATAATAAGGCAGCTAACTTTTATAAGTCTGCAATTTGCGAAGCAAAGAAAAAGTACTATTCTAAACAAATTTGTAATGCACTAACTTCAGCAGCATTGTTTAAGATATTAAAAAAACCTCACCTCTATTATAGAAATTCCAGCTCCTCAATCATCTAACCCCTCTGCTCAAGAGTTAGCTCAATATTGCATTGTTAAAATTTCAAGTTATCACAATCAACATCAAAATTCCAGTATCCATTCTTGACCTACCATACTTCTCAAAGATCTAAAACTATAACACTTAGTAAAATGAGTTAATTTAAAATTCCTTTACCACAAGAGATACATGCAACTATTAAGTCAATGAATCCTAGTACATCTTCACAAGACGCTATACCAACATTAATTCTCAAACATGCCATTTCACAACTTAACCCTTTCCTACTTTCTGTGATCTCAGAAAGTTTAACTCTAGGCAAGGTTCTATCTCAATGGAAATCAACTACTATTTGCCCTAAGATCAAGGATCCCTCAAATTCACCAAACTTATGCTCTAACTATCGACCAATTGCAAACATTTCATTTATTGCAAGAAATCATTGAAAATATTGTTCATACACAATTGCAAGATTTTCTGGACAAAACCAATACTTTACACTCAAATCAAACCGGCTTTAGGAAAAATTATAGCACAGAAACTGCACTACTAGGTATTACAACATATGTTCATTATCACTTAAGCACAGGGTAAATCAGTACTTCTTTTATCTCTAGACCTTTCAGCAGTGTTCAATTTAGTAGCCCATTCCATTCTTTTATCCAGACTAAAAGATATTGGGATTAGTGATACAGTTTTAAATGGTTTCAGTCATTTCTTAATGTCTCCTTTGAAGCAAATACTTCTCAAAACTTCAATCTCTCCTCTGGTGTCACTCAAGGCTAAACGTTAACTCCTACTTTATTTAACATTTTCTCTCTCATTTACTAACCTTGCTTCAATCCTTAGACTACATTTATCTATGCAGACGATATCCAAGTCTTATCAATCACTGATTCTTTAGATAACTCTAATATCAATAACAACAGACTAACCCCCACTTTTACTAAGGTGCACTAGCCATTTTAGTGCGCGCTAAATGCTAACGTGTCCATAGAATATAATGGACGCATTAGTGTTTAGCGCGTGCTAATATTTAGCACATGCTAAAACGGCTAGCGTGCCTTAGTAAGAGGACCCCTAAAACACCTAACAAATTGGCTTGCTCAAAATAAATCAATTATCAACCCATCAAAATCTAAAACTTTATTCTTCGAGAAATTTAAAAATTATACCCTGTCCTATCCAGTTTTATTAAATGATACCCTGGTACCTCAAGTTACCACAAGCGGGTTTCAGGTATAATATTGGGGCTCCTTTTACTAAGCTGCAAAAGCGTTTTTAGCGTGCGCAGAATTGCCACACATGCTAAACCTGCGCTATGTGGTTAGAACTAATGCCAGCTCAATGCTGGCATTAGCGTCTAGCGCGTGTGGCAATTCTGCGCGCGCTAAGCGTGCGCTAAAAACACTAACGCAGCTTAGTAAAACGAGCCCTTAGATTCTACACTTTCCTTTAAAGCACAAATATCTTCAGTTATATGACATTATTTCTATAATTTACGACATATTCATTTTATTCACCCCTTACTTCAACCCTTAGCTATAAAAATCCTTGCCCATGCTCTCATTATTAGTCAACTGGACTATTGTAATTCAGTGTATAAAGGTATACAATGAAAATACCTTAAAAGGTTTCAACCGATCCAAAATATTGCAATAAAACTTATAACAGGTCATACAATCATGTTGCTCTATTACTCAAATCAGCTCACTGGTTATCTATGTCACACTGTATTACTTATAAAATTCTATTATTAGCATTCAAAATTCGATCTACAGATGCTCCATTATTTCTCAGCAAATTCTTTATACCTTATACTCTTTCTTTCTTTTTTATTTATATCCCGCCTTTCCTAAGACGAGTTATAACATGGCACATACATAATCAAACTCCACTCATATATAGAATGTCATTCCCTTCAAAAAATAAAAGTAAAAAATAAAGCATGTACTGTGATATGTGAAAAGTGTTCAGTGTCCTTATCTCCCGCACTAGAGCCACTTGGAGAATAAGTTCGGGACCATCATATCACTTTTCAGTCCCTTCAGTTGATAATTTGTCTGTACTTATTGAGTACACCGAAGTGTATACTCTGTAAGAAAAAATTACTTAACTTTCTTGAAGTGGCTCAGCGGGAGTTTGTGATAGTAGTGCTCAGGTGCTCGTAATTATATTTGCACTAACAATAATCGCAAAAATTTCAAAACATACACAATAATGAAGCAAACAGCATAAAATATCAAAGAATAGGCAACCAGCGCCTAAGTACAAATTAAAAAAATGGTTCTGCTCCTATATTTTATCATACAAAAGAGATGTCATTTTAACAATTTTTTGAAACTACCTAAACTTGTCTGTTGATGTATATATTGACTATTCCCTCTTGAACTCTCAGATCTCTTAATCAAAGCCACCTAGTAGTCCCTACATTTAGACAGATATTTCTAGACTCCATACATAATTCCATTTTCTCTGTTCAGTGTCCCGAACTATGGAATCTGCTTCCTAGTCATCTTAGACTTCAAACTTGTCGCAATAGTTTTAAGAAAGATCTTAAGACATTTTTATTCAACAATGCTTTTTAATGCACTTGATTTTTATCATTTTGTAATACAGAATACTCCAGTTGGAACACATAGACCATCCCTAGAGCTTGTGTGTTATCCTTTCCCCTTGCTTTTCTATTATAAATTGTAATTCTTCCCTTTTACCCTTTTGTGTTGTATGATGTTTTTATAAATATTTTATTTTATTTTTTATCCATACCAATTTTATTGTAAGCCACTTAGTTATAATATGATTTGCAGGATATCAAGAATAATAAACTTGAAACTTGTAAATCAGAAATTCTGATATTCCTGCATCACTTGCAAAACATGCTTGTTACTGGCAATGGCTCACATATGGAGAAATGATACAATCTTCAAGCATTAGCTGAATCTTTGGCTTAATGACTACAGAAACTATGCCATCAGTCGATCTGTAGGAGTGACTAAGGAAGTCTCATCTACAGTGACGTAAATCAGACTTCAGAAAGAAAAAGAAAACAGCTGTTTCTGCACTTCTGATTAAATTATGAGCAGTGAGAAATCTGTTGCTGCCACATACTGAATGTATTAGTACTAACAGGACCAAAACAAGTGGCTTTCCATGTTGTCCTTCTCTGCTTTTAACTATTTCAATTCTCTATATATGTTACATATTCCACATTTTAGAATGAAAACTAAGAGTTGGGGAAGAATGAGAAGCAGTTGGTATTATACAAGAAAAGAGAACAAAAATGTTTCCTGTAATTGTAAAGAGAGATCTTGTGAATATTTTTGGGGCAATAACAAACATATAACAAGAAGTGCCCTATTTCTTTGCCTGTGTAGCAGGTCCCGCATAGTGTATTCTCTATGTTTAAACAGAACATTCTGGAATGTCTATGCCTAGTCTGACCTGTCTGGTGTATGAGGTGTCTGCTACTCTTTGGTTAGGGGGTGTTATGTTATATTAACATGTATTTTTAGATCTCCTCCTTTATACTGACCTACACTCCAAGATGGTTTACAAAAAAATAATCAAAGAAAAGGAGTCATGCTCCCTACATGAGCAAACAAGCAAAAAAAGCAGGAATAAAAAGATGCCTCCACTCAGGACTTCAAATTCTTGAAATTATAAGTTTATTGAATACTCGTATCTCATAGAAGCCAACTCAAAATGGCCAGTGTTTCAGGAATCGAAAATGGTGAGTCAAAAGCAAGATACAGTAAGAAATTAAACCAAATATTTGGTCAGTTTCCAGCATGGACTGTCTCACTGAGAAACACACATTTGCGTTTTAGGTTCTTTGTAACCCTGAAAACTCTAAAAAAACTCAGTAGGCCGGCACAGCCAGAAGCTGAGCAACAGGTGTTCTGCGGGACTGCTGAGTCTTTTAGAGCTGTGCGCTTAAATGATGGTGACACAGTCTGTACTGGAAACTGGACCAAATACTTGGTTCTGTGGACCCTGAGGGCCAATAGGAGAGTGAGATCCTGCTTCCGCCAACAACATTTTGCTGTCCTTGTACAATCAATCATTCTTTCCAGACTGGACTATTGTAACTCCATCTATCTAAGTCTAACCAAGAAAAGTCTTCAAAGATTTCAGCGGATCCAAAACACTGCAGCCAGGTTGATCTTCGCAAAAAGCAAATTCAATCATGTTTCCCCGTTTCCAGTGATTTCTAGGATTCACTTTAAATGTACCTGCCTAACACTGAAGATCCTACATGGCATTCTTTGTCCCTTAATTCCACTATCCTGGAATTCTTCGAGACCTGACACTACCAGATCCGCCCACAAACTTAAACTATCTTTCTCCTCATTAAAAAGAGTCATGTATGCAGGGAAATTAGGGAAATCCCTTTTCTTCAAATTCACTGAGCTTTGGAATAACCTTCCTGCCCCGCTGCGGAATCTAGGCTCATAGAAACATAGAAGATGACGGCAGAAAAGGGCTACAGCCCATCAAGTCTGCCCACTCTGCTTACCCACCCCCTGTCTATGCCCTAATGACCCTATTTCCTTATCTTGACCCTCGTAGGGATCCCACATGGGTATCCCATTTATTCTTAAAGTCTGGCACGGTCTGCCTCGATCACCTGCACTGGAAGCTTGTTCCAATGATCAACCACTCTCTCTGTGAAGAAATACTTTCTGGTGTCGCCATGAAATTTTCCGCCCCTGAGTTTGAGCGGGTGCCCTCTTGTGGCCGAGGGTCCCTTGAGAAAGAAAATATCATCTTCCACTTCGACACGTCCTGTGAGGTATTTAAATGTTTCGATCATGTCTCCCCTCTCCCTACGTTCCTCAAGAGTGTAGAGCTGCAATTTGTTCAGTCTCTCTTCGTACGAGAGACCCTTGAGCCCCGAGATCATCCTGGTGGCCGTCCGTTGAACCGATTCAATTCTGCGCACATCTTTACTGTAATGTGGCCTCCAGAATTGCACACAGTACTCCAGATGAGGTCTCACCATGGCTCATTCCAATTATTCCGAAAGCATCTGAAAACCTGACTTTTCTCCAAAATGTAAAGCTACCTATTTAAAATGTAAAGCTATCTATCCTCTTTAAAACCTCTAATTTCTTATTATGTCATTTATTGAATTATCTGTAAACCGTGCCGAGCTCTATCTTTATGGAAAGGATGCGGTATACAAACAAGGTTTAGTTTAGTTAGTTTAGTTTAGTTTAGGATAGAGGGCCCTCTCAGAAAATATACAGTATAATAGTTTTTGTAAGGACAGGATTTTGCATACACTGTAAAATGTTAATCATATAGCAGAGCTTTGCTATGAAATCAAATCCTTGAGAAAGAAATGTCATGTTTATAGTTTCAGAACTCTTTGCTCTGATAAGAAAGTAGAACTGCTTGTTTATGAATTACACATCCTTGGCATTTGTAAGAAATAAAGAGAGCAAAGGTTATTAGTTATTAAGCAGTGTAGAAAGAGACAGAGAATTAAGATTTGCCTTTAGGAACAGAGGCCTTTAGAAATTTAGATACTAAGAAAGGACACAGCCTTTAGATGCAGAGTACTGTATATGCTTTGTTATGTAATGTACTAGTGATGGCTTTTATACAATGTCATCACATCTGATCACATCTAAGTTCTGGTTTTGTTCTGTATGGTAATGTTTTTGTTAACATGAAAATGGTCTGATAGATGGCAATGAGATTAATGATGTATTATATCAGTGACATATTGTGTCTGATGACATGCTGATTGATAACTGCTTATTCAATTTTGATCTAATAAAAGGCATGGGGCTGCAGGATTTCTTGGAGACAATCTAGGTTGCTTGCCGCTTTAGGCCGGCCAGGGCGTCTCCCTGAAGCCTCTTGTGTTATTCAGTATTGATCCATTTTGTGTACCAGTGTGAGTTTTTCTCTCTCTCCCTTCGCATTCCAATCTGGGTCCCCCTGCAAGGACTTAGGGGATTGCTATCTGGATTTGTGTGTCCTTTTTGACAACAGTTCCACTTTTTACTATTTTGTGACTTGCCATTTTTGATTCCTGAAGAAGACACCCTCAAGGTGTTAAAACACTACCATATTGAGTTGGCTTGTATGAGATATATGTAATAAACATTTGAAATCCCAAGTGGAGGCATCTTTTCTTCCCTACTTTTTTTGGTTTTGCAAAAAACAATGCATATAATTTTAAATGAAAACTAAAACAGCTAGGTACACTTGAGCAAGGTACATTATGGAGATACAAAAAGGTCTCTTCGCAGGTAGATTTCTATTTTGTTTATTTTTTCATGTCATTTATTGGAATACTTATTATTCTTCATAATTAGAGACAATGTTGTATATAATGTCTGTCCAGATGAAGCTAAATGCAGCTGTCTGTCCAGATGAAGCTAAATACAGCTAAAACTAAACTTCTGTGGTTAGGCCCAAAATTGGATCATCTTCCTTCCACTGTACTTTTGGATTCTGGAGCCTCCCTACAAATTGAGTTCTCCTCTAAGATTTTGGGAATACTTTTTGATTCTTCTCTTATTTTTAGGGATCAAATAAACTCTCTGGTTAATAAATGTTTTTTCAGCTTACAACTGTTGAGGAAGGTCAGATCTCTTTTCCATCAATGTCATTTTTCTGTTTTGGTCCAAACTATTATATTATCCCGGTTAGATTATTGTAACGCCATTTATCTTGGCATCACTAAGAACTGCCTTCAAAGACTACAATTGATTCAGAATACCACCGCGAAGTTGATCTATGGAAAGAATAAATTCATCCATGTGACTCCTTTGCTTTTCTCTCTCCATTGGCTCCCGGTTTATTTTAGAATTCAGTTTAAGTGTTTATGTATTGTTTTTAAGATTTTACATGGTATCTTTGCTCCTCTTCAAACCCTTTTTTAGATATGTTAAAGGGAAAAAACCTGCAAAGGAGACAGTAGGCTCTCTCGACGACCAAGGAAGAAAAGACTACATCAAAGAAGACAGACAGATTAAATTCCTTCTTTGCTTCTGTCTTTACCAAGGAAGACGCCACTTCAATACCCGAAACAGTGAAAGTTTTCAAGGGAGAAATAGAGGAGAACCTCACCACAGTGAAGGTGGATCTGGACCAGATATACTATCAGATTGACAAACTAAAAAGTGACAAATCCCCTGGCCCAGATGGAATTCACCCGAGAGTATTAAAGGAACTAAAGGTGGAAATCGGAGAACTACTGCAATCCCTCGCTAACATGTCAATTAGAACCGGATGGATACCAGAAGACTGGAAGATAGCGAACGTCATCCCAATCTTCAAAAAAGGATCAAGGGGAGAACCGGGAAACTATAGACATGTGAGTCTCACATCAGTCCCTGGGAAAATGGTTGAGGCTTTGATTAAAGACAGCATAGTACAGCATCTAGATAACCATGACCTGCTGAAAGGTAGTCAACATGGCTTCAGGAAAGGAAAGTCATGCTTGACCAACTTACTTCAATTTTTTGAGGGAGTGAACAAACAAGTCGATAGCGGAGAACCGGTAGACATAATATACTTGGACTTCCAGAAAGCGTTCGACAAAGTACCTCATGCGAGACTTCTCAAAAAACTACAAAGTCATGGAATAGAAGGGGATATACTAAGATGGATAGGAAAATGGCTGGAAAACAGAAGACAGAGAGTGGGCATAAATGGGAAGTACTCAGACTGGAAGAAAGTAACTAGTGGTGTGCCTCAGGGCTCAGTTCTTGGGCCTATCTTATTCAATATCTTCGTGAATGACCTGGAAGAAGAAACGACCAGTGTTATTGTCAAGTCTGCAGATGACACAAAGCTATGCCGGACAATCAGGTCACAAAAAGACAGCGAGGAACTTCAGAGAGATTTGAAGCAACTTGAGAGATGGGCAGAAAATTGACAGATGAGTTTTAATGTGGAAAAATGCAAAGTGATACACCTGGGCAGAAAAAACAAGGAGCATGAGTATAAACTGTTAGGTATAACATTGGGGAAGAGCGAACAAGAAAAAGACTTAGGGGTACTGATAGACAGGACCCTAAAGCCGTCGGCTCAATGCGCAGCGGTGGCAAAGAAAGCTAACAGGATGTTAGGCATGATAAAGAAGGGAATCACGAGTAGATCAAGGGAGGTCATAATGCCACTTTATAGAGCAATGGTCAGACCACACTTGGAATACTGTGTCCAACACTGGTCTCCATACCTGAAAAAGGATATAACACTGCTGGAGAAGGTGCAGAGGCGAGCGACGAAGCTAGTAGAAGGTATGGAGAACTTGAGCTACAAGGATCGCCTCAGAAAACTGGGATTATTCACCCTTGAGAAGAGAAGACTGAGAGGGGATCTGATAGAGACTTTTAAATTGCTAAAAGGAATCGACAAAATGGAGCAAGCTCACTCACCAGCAGGGGGAAAGGATGGAGAGCAAGAAATAGCTTTATTCACATTGGCGAATGTGACCCAGACTCGGACCAGAGGTCATGGCCTGAAGCTGAGAGGGGACACAGCCAGGACAAATGTCAGAAAGTTCTGCTTCACACAGCGAGTGGTGAATGCTTGGAACTCTCTCCCGAAAGAGATGGTGGAGGAAACTACCATTCTAGGATTTAAGGGAAAATTGGACGCACATCTTCTTGTAGGACACATTGAGGGATACGAGTGACTAATGTATGCACCAGGGTTCGCCTGGCTGAGCCTCCGCGTGTGCGGATCACCGGACTGGATGGACCCCAGGTCTGATCCGGTGCAGGCATTTCTTATGTTCTTATGTTCTCTTGTTCTTCTGCTATGGAATGTTTATAGATTTTCATATGCGAGAGGCATTCGTCGATTTAAACTTTCTCTTCATTCTAGGAAAGGAATTCAAGGAGTTAAGAATTTTAGCAGCTCTCTGGTGTTTAAATTTCCCCAACTATGGAATGAACTTCCCCTAATTTTGAGGTGTCCCAGTTCCTTCCAACTCTTCCGTAAACTTCTACAAACTTTTTTATTCGCTAAACATTTTGAAAATTTCTTGAATTTCAGTTTACTTTATTTATTTATTTATTTTTAAATTTATTGTTAACCACGTCAAGCTTCCTTTGGTTGAAGACCCAGTATATAAGGTTAAGTTTTAGTTTATAATGTGTAATGTTTGCAACACTGGAAAAACTGAAATTTCAGGGTAAAAATGACATGGGAAATGTTATTTCAAACAAACACACATAAGAAATCAAAGTCTATCAAGCCCAGTATCCTGTTTCCAACAGTGGCCAACCCAGGTCCCAAGTACCTGGCAAGATCCCAAGGAGTAAAACAGATTTTGTGCTGCTTATCCTAGGAATAAGAAGTGGATTTCCCCAAGTTATTTCAATAATGGCTTATGGACTTCTCTTTTAGGAAATTATCCAAACCTTTTTTAAACCCTGATAAGCTAACTGCTTTCACCACATTCTTTGGCAATGAGTTCCAGATTTTAATTACATGTTGAGTGAAAAAATATTTTTTTCCAGTTTGTTTTAAACCTACTACTTAGTTGCTCCATCACATGCTCCCTTGTCCTAGTATTTTTGGAAAGAGTAAAACAAGCGATTCACATTTACTAGTTCCACTCCATTTAGGGCTAGATGCACTAAACATAGTCGCTAAGACTGTGCAAGTCACTGTTGGCTGATTTTTTGACCAACTGTGGAACAGTGATTGATGTTCCAACAAGTTTCCATGGAAATGATTTGCATGGAAGTTCGCCGTAATCCCGAACGACCAGTCGCTCTGAGAGCATGGTTGTCAATCAACTGCTAGGCACCATTTGTAAATCACGCCTAGCAGCACCTATCTGAATTTAGATGCTAGTATGCATCATAGGGGCCCCCTTTTATTAACGAGATTAGCATGGACTGGTGAGTTAACTGCACCATAGAACACAGAAACAGGTTGGCAGATAAAGGCCAAATGGACCATCCAGTCTGCCCATCCATAGTAACCATTATTACTTCCTCTTCCAAAGCCCTTTAAATCTCTATGGGCTTCAGGGCGATTGCTGCATGGCACTCGTTAATGCCACTTAGTAAAAAGGGGCCAATGTTAGGTGCCAGTATATTAGGCCAGGATTTTCTTGGTCTAATTTACCGGCGCCTAACCTAGACTAAGGTAATCCATATTCACACTCCGCCCCTACCCATGCCTACTTTTTGGGTAGGCACGGGAAGGTATGAGTATGAACCTCAGTGTAGATAGCTATATGGCACCTACCCCCTAATTTTTTTTTCTAATTGTTTTTTTTTAATGGTACTGTTCAATGAACAGCACCGAATTAGGCACCTAATAGTCAGCACTTTTTTTTTATTTTTTATAGAATCAGGGCCTTTAAGCTGTGGAAAGCCCTAATTTTGGGCTCCTTTTACTAAACCATGGTAGAGCTTTTTATCACAGGCTGGCAAGTTAAATGCTCTGATGCTCATTCAGTTCCAATGAGCGTAAGAACATTTACCTCAATAGCCCGCAGTAAGAAACTCTACCGCGGTTTAGTAAAAGCCAGGGTTTGTATCGTAAACCATCCCATTTCTTTACCTTGGAAGTTGTAGAAGTCCTCCAAATTAGAGCTTATTGAAGCTTTGTATATCTTTAATAATAATTTGATGAAACAATTTAGAATTTGAATATTTTCTCCTGAATATTGGTTAACCAAACAATATCACAAAACTATTTAAAGATGAGGATCTGAGCTCATATCATCTCAACCGCAACTATCCTCAGTGTCTGTTTCTGTTTGTCATCTGTTTATTTGGGCCATACCATTAGCAGAGTTATAATCTGCCCATTCACTACTGAGCTTTTTATTTTCTGCTTCTGTGAGCAGCCTGTTGCCTAAACAACATGCCATAGACAGAATGTTTTGTATACATGCCCCCCCCCCACACTATCTCATACTGGTTTTCTGATATTAAAATGCAGTAGAAACTGATTTTTTTAACACCTTTTATGAGTTGCGCCTCTATAGACCTAAAGCCTTTAAAAAAAAAATAAAAAAAAGACCCACCCTTATTTACAGACTGGATACAAATGTAGATGGATTTCCTTGGGCATAAAAGAACAGAATGATAGAGATTAGCATGGATATTTATATCATTAAGGAGATTTTAAAATACATGGGTATGAAAACAGTGTTGATTGTGATTTTTTTTGGAGATTTATCAATTTCTGCTGTTTATTACTGTGTGCTGGTATATATCATATAATAGTAATAATAATAACAGTTTATATACCCCAGGACCGTGAAGTTCTATGCGGTTTAGAATGATTAAAAGATGCTACAGATTGAGTAGAATTAACAAAGTTAAGAGCTAGTGATGAACAGCTCTATGGAATTACTCTGGAACTACTTTTTTGGAAACATCAAGAAACAATCCAGTTTAAAGACAAATTGAATTTCAGTTTTGGATTTGTCACTGAAACTAACCCAAAATTTGCTTTGCCTGAAAATACCTATGCATATTTGACTGAATACTCGTAACATAGTAATAACATAGCAGTTCACAGTCACAAGATGCAGAACATTCTCCTAGGAATTCCAAAAACAAAATAAAGTAATAATACAATTAAAAGATTAAAAAAATTTAAATCAGAACAAATTTCCTAAACAATAAAGTCTTAATATTTCTTCTAAAAAGCTGATAAGAACATAATAGCCTTACTGGGTCAGACCAATGATCCATCAAGCCCAGTAGCCCATTCTCACGGTGGCCAATCCAGGTCACTAGTACTTGGCCAAAACCCAAAGAGTAGCAACATTCCATGCTAACAATCCAGGGTAAGCAGAGGCTTCCCCTATGTCTTAATAACAAACTATGGACTTTTCCTCCAGGAATTTGTCCAAACCTTTCTTAAAACCAGCTACAGACAGGAGCTTGACAGGCTAACATCTCATGTAACTTAAATCTTTTCCTACCTTTGACAAAAGGAAGGTAAAAGATGAATTATTAATAGTTTGCCTAATTCTAGAAGAAGTAACAAATTGAAAATGAGAAGGCATGTATTCCACACAATCATCATTTAAAACCTTAAACAAAACAAATGAAAACTTGAATAAGATCCTGGCTTCTATTGGGAGCCAATGTAATTTTATATAATATCTCATACTATTATCAAATTTGTTTAAGGAAAAAGATCAAGCAAACAGCAGTGTTCTGGATTGTCCCGAGTCTTTTCAACATTTGCTTAGTACCACCTATACAACTATGGTTACAATAGCCCAACTTGGAGAACAACAAAGTCTTAACCAGAAATTTAAATAGTTCTACTTCAAAATATTTCTCAATATGTCTCAATTGTCTTAGTGAAACAAATGAGCTTTTAAGTGAGCATTAATATGATGATCAAATGACAATGTTTGGTCCATGTGAATCCCTAAAATCTTAATTACTGGAGAAAAATATATTTAGGCTGATTAATAAAAATATGATCTGTAAGATGATCCAATCTATTGTTTCGATAACAGAAACAGACTCCTTTAACAAAGCCATAGTAGCGAGTCCTGGCACGGTGAATGAGAAGCAGCCCATAGGAACTGAATGGCTGTGTCACATTTGCCATGTAGGAATCACCACTACAGCTTTGCAAAAGTGTCCCTCAGTCTGTTTAGTGGGAGGGAAAGGGGAGATATGATACAGACATTTAAATACTTGAAAGGTATTAATATAGAACCAAATCTTTTCCACAGAAGAAAAAATGGTAAAACTAGAGGGTATAATTTGAGATTACAGGGAGGAAGACTTAGGAGCAATGTTAAAAAATTATTCTTCATGGAGAGGGTGGTAGATGCCTGGAATGCCCTCCCGAAGGAAGTGGTAGAGAGTAAAACAGTGATGGAATTTAAAAAAGCTTGGGATAAAAATAGAGGATCTTTAATTAGAAAATGAAGGATGTAAATTCAAGAACTAAGGCTGATATTAGTCAGACCTGCACGGTCTGTGTCCCATATATGGTGTAGGACGGGCTGGGGTGGGCACTCCACTAATATGGAACATGAGGATGTTACTGGACAGACTTTATGGTAGATATCCTGCAAACAATAGGTTGGGTTGGATAGGTTGGAGTGAGCTTGGACGGCAACTTCAGCATTTGGAACCTAGGACAATACCAGACTTTACAGTTTACGGCCCAGAAATATCAAAGAAGAGACAAGTTAATCTAATCATGTATTTTTTAATGGGTATGTGAAAGAGTGTATGAAACCCTGCCACTTCCCATGCTTGACAGTGCTACATTGACTCAGAATAAGCCTCAGGAAAACCTGGCACTCCCCTTCCTGGCTAAATTGTCTCATAACCACAGCAGCAGTGAGAAAGAGGTTTCCTCAGGAAGGAAGGGGAGGGGAGAAAAGTAGGAAACCAGGAAGTGACTCAGGGGAACTTAAAAGGCCGAGCCAAACCCAGGGGGAGAGGTGTGCTAGAGGCAGTGGCGTACCAAGGGGGGTCGGGAGGGGCGGTCCGCCCCGGGTGCCAGCCCTGAAGGGGTGCTCCCGGCCTTGCCGTTCAGTCCCCCCACACCCCCGAAGGACCGCTCGCCCCACTGACCTTCCTGCACCACCTGTGAAGCAGCAAGCAGCAGGATCGCGAGGTCAGCTATCCCTGAGCTGCTTGGGCGCTGCTTCCTGCGCCGCAGTCCCGCCCCTCCTCTGACGTCATAAAATATTGGTGAGGCAAGGCAGCAGAGGTCTAAGGTGCCAGGTAAATAGTGCAGAAGTGCAGTGAACAGCGTGCGCCGCAGAAGGCTTGTTTAAGTAGAACATCAGCTGACCTGATGGGGGAGGTGTCCGGCTTGCCGCCGCACAGCAGCGGCAGAGGAAGCTGAAAGCTGATGGGGGAGGTGTCCGGCTTCTATTCTGACCATTTATTCCGTTTCATGTTCATTACAAAAAATATTTTTTTACATGGGGGGGTGTCAAAAAATGATGGGCCCCGGGTACCACATACTCTAGGTACGCCACTGGCTAGAGGGAACCTAGAAGTTGGAGAAGCTGCTTGGAAAGGCTTGACACTGACAGAGTTTGTAGGAGGTAAGATACTACTGCATTTAAAAATTTGCCTTTATTCTAGTGCCTGCTAAGACCTGGGGCATAATGCTACCTAACTGTTCCCAGCACGTGGAATAAAGACTGTTTGTGGCATAGCACGCCCTATAGAGAAGGGGACTTGTGTTTGAGAAAGAATGGGGAAAAGCCTAACTGTTTTATTTGAAGAACACAAACTTATAGGAGCCTGTGAGAAAACAGGCGCTACACTACTGTTGAATAAAAGAGTTTTTTTTCTTGAATGCCCAGAGTGTGGTCTGTCTGTCCGGCTAAGCAACCCTGCTCCTGAGCAAGCCCCACTCTATCACAGGGTATAACATATGGTCAGACTAGATGGACCATTCAGGTCTTTATCTGCCGTCATTTACTATGTCAATATGTTAATTTAAGTTAATGTTTCTTCATCCAGGAGCTATTGTTGTACATTTGTGGGCATCTGGGCCAAGGTTTTATAAACAGCAATTACAGTAATGTCACCTGAGTAAATGTGGCTAACAAACCCATGGTTCCTTGTTTAATCCCGCTGGACTGTGTATCTGTGTATATTTTGCTGGAAACAGATTGCAACATATCTTGAAGAAAATTAGCACATTTCTGTTTAAGAACATTAGAACAAGGTGTCTCTCTGTATATAAAATGAGTTGAAAATGGACAGTTGAAAACAGCATTGCATTTGAACTCAAACACAAGACAAGGAGAGCTTTCATGGACTGGTAATATGAGAATATAAATATTTTGTAATAAAAAAACATATAATTGTAATTAAAGGAACATCATTAAAGAATTTAAAAAGTTTATATAACAAAATGATGACAAAACAAGTAGCTTCATTGTTAATGTAATGAATATGCATGAGGCAGATTTGCATATAATAGAGGTGAGAGACATGCAAATTTGTCTCATGCATATTCATGAAGGATATCTTGAAAAGCCGACTGGATGGGGTCTCCCAGTACAGGTTTAAGAACCACTGGTCTAGCACCCAGTAATATCATTGAAAAAAAGATGATTAAATTTAAGCATGAATTTATAATGAGTGTAACTGCTAGGCAGACTGGAAAGACCATTCAGGTCTTTATCTGCCGTCTTTATTGTGTTACTATGTTCCTAAGTAACTGTAGCTCAGCAAATTAAAAAAAAAAAAAAAAGGCTGCACGATCCATCTAGTCTGCCCAGCAAGGTGGCTAAAGTCATACCTGCTGTTCTGTGCAAAACATTCAGTTTACCTCCTGAGTACTTTTGTTTGAGATTGTACTTGTCGCTCTGTTCAGGTTACATACATAACAGCAGGATCAATCCTAAACAAAAGCACAGAAGAGGTCATCTGCATGTTTCGCATAGATCAGCATGTATGACTAACCATCTTGCTGGGCAGACTAGATGGATTATGCAGATCTTTATCAGCTCTCTGTTACTATGCTAGTTCTCAAAAATGTTTTTCTTTAAAACTTGGCCTGGTCAAAGTGTGAATCTATGAGGAGCAGAACTGAAGAAGCAGGTAGCCTATTAAGAGATGCTCCAGCTGCGGGCCAGCAAGTGAGCTGAAACTGGGAAATCTGAGTCAAGTGGTCTCCACAAGAAAAGCTTCCTTGGTTGTCAAGTCCATCGTTCTAACCTCTCAGGGAAAATAGGTTTGATTCCCACTGCAACTCCTTGGGACTCTGGACAAATCACTTAAGCCTCCATTGCCCCAGATACAAAAATAAGTACCTGTATATACAGTAATATGTAAGTCAACTTAGATTGCAACCACAGAAAGGCAGTATAAATATGTATGGTACAAATAAATTAGATGAATTTTATATTTAGGGTATACAGAGATACAGCATACCCAGACTGTATACTCAGTCAAAAGAAAGACTAAAAGTAAAGGATATGTAAATGTATCATACCATGATGCCCAAATGCACCAAAACCAACAATTAACATGATCTGAAGCTCAGGTATGGATAACCATCACAGAAACATTAAGGGGCTCATAATAATAATTAAAAAAAAAGAAAACGTATCTAAAACCAGCTTAGACCTTCCCCTTGCCTCTAAACGCATAGAGCGAAAACAGGCATTTTTAAAGGAGGGGAAAGGGCGGGAGGTGGGCCGACCTGCAGGTATAACCAAAACTTTAGGCAGGTTGCCTAGTCGGCACATACATTTTGACTTAGGCTAAGTCAAAACAGGTATAAGTGCTAAAAAAGGGCCTACTGAGCTGATGGCGGCTGGTGCGATGGCTCATCTCCCCTGCCGCAATGCGATCACCCCTCTACCCAATCTCTCCTGCCGCGGTTTGTGGCAGTTCAGGTAGAGGGGTGATCGCATCGCGGCAGGGGAAATATCCGATCTCTCCTGCCATGATACATCACCCACCCCGACAACATCGGGGCCAGAGGGAACCCAAGCCCTCCTGCCCCGGCGAACCGTGATCCCACCCCCCGCGATTACAATCAGGTCAGGAGGGAGCCCAAGCCCTCCTGGCCTGGCAACCCCCACCCCGCCAACTATGATCTGGGCAGGAGGGAGTCCAAGCCCTCCTGCCCAGGTGACCCCCTACCCCCCACCCCCACTAAGATCTGGGCATGAGGGATCACAAGCCCTCCTGTCCTCGGTGTACCCCCCTCCCACGATGGCCCCCCCCCCGAGCCCCCGATTGGCCCGCCACCTGCTGACCCCGTGACCCCCTGTTTACCCCTCGACTCCCCCAACCCTCCTCCCTGTACCTGTAAATACATTGGTTGGATGGACGAGTCCCAAGCCCATCCATCTGGCAGGCCCGCTATCTGTCGTTAGGCAAGCCTTAGGGCCTGATTGGCCTAGGCGCCTCAAACCCCACCCACAAAACCAAAACATTCATAATTCCATTCTGAATATTACCTACTCTGGAATAAGCACATATTTCCCAGGTTAATCTCCACACATGCACAATCAATCACCATCAAAAAATCATTGAAACCAAATCACACATACGTTGAACAAATTGAGACTTTTATATCAAATGTAAACTTTAAACAAATCAAGACTCGACACAGAATTATGTTTCAGCAGTCACCCACTGGCATCAGGAGACTCGACACAGAATTATGTTTCAGCAGTCACCCGCTGGCATCAGGAGTCACAAATTCTTATATCATGAAAAAAAAGGTAAGTTAATTTTAAATTGGTTTTCCTGTTTTTATTGGGATCAATTCATATAAGAATTTGGGATCAATGATATAAGAATTTGTGACTCCTGATACATTAGATGAAAAGGATTTCTTCAAACTTTACTTTGGCTGGAAGACATTATGTCAGACCTCTACTCCTTTGGTTTTTTGTTCTTGTTGTTGATTTTACATGGGGGCAATCTTTTTAACCCTACAGGTTTTCTGATCTTGCTGGTTTTTTTGCACTTATTTTTAGCCTATTCTAGAAGGGAAAGTGGGTGCCTACTTTCTTTTATAGGATACTAGCATAGCAGGGTACATATTTATTTATTTATTCAGTTTTGTATACCATTCTCCCAGGGGAGCTCAGAATGGTTTACATGAATTTATTTAGGTACTCAAGCATTTTCCCTCTTTGTCCTGGCGGGCTCACAATCTATCTAATGTACCTGGGGCAATAGGGGGTAAGTGACTTACCCAGGGTCACAAATAGCAGTGTGGGTTTGAACCCATAACCTCAGGGTGCTGAGGCTATAGCTTTAACCACTGCACCACATTCTCTCCCACCCACCCCCACCCAAAAACACTCCTTGATTTTAAATGGTTACAAAACCAAAATGTATTGAAATATTCTTTCACCTTTGAGGCTACAGTTTCATCAACTCATAAAGTTTCATATGGTATCTGTTGATTACATACACTCGATGTGCGTACCACCTGTTACTCGACAAACATCGATGCGATAATCGAGCTCGGACCAGATTCTCTGAAGCATATCCGGCTTGACCGTGTTTATAGCTTCAGTGATGCGTTCCTGCAGATCATCCATAGTTGCAGGTAGTGGAGGTACATATAATATGTCTTTCATGTACCCCCAAAGGAAAAAGTCACAAACAGTAATGTCCAGTGATCTCGGGGGCCACTTGAGAAACATCTGGTCATTATGCACATATTTCCCAGGTTAATCTGTAGAGTATGCGATAATGCTGCATTATACATCGCATACTCTACAGAAACTCGGTCGCACCTCTCATTCACCTATTCTCCATGGCATGGTCTGCCTTGTGCAGAAATCTTAACAGGATACAACTGAACCTCCTCACAACAAAAAATCTCAAGTACAAACAAATATTTCACTCCATGCTCACCTTCTGGGGAGTGAAAACTTGGAATGACTTAACAGAAACAATCAGAATAGAAACTGACTATACCACATTTTGGAAGAAACTGAAAATCCTTCTTTTTGATAGCTGATCTCTACATGTATCTAAGTTCAACCTCTCCTGCTTCCCCTCCCTTTCAGAAACTTCATTATGTCTAGGTTTTGCCCTTATCTCAATTCCCTCTAAATTCTTCCCTTCCTACTTGAACCTTTCATGTTCTAATCTAATTCCTTCTTGATGTAAGTTGTCTTGAGCCTAATTAGGTATTGAGTAACACACAAATAACAGATTAGATTAGACAGGGACAAGGGGCTAGATTCACAAAGCAAACCAATCGTGTACCGATTGGTTTGCGAGCCCTTAGCGAGCAGATTTCCCTCCGACCCGATTCACTAAAGTGTTTAGCGATCCCCTTCCAACCTGTTGCTGAGGCGCCTCGGGGCATGGGGCGCCTCAGCCAATCAGGGCCTTAGGCTCCACCCCATGCATCACACGATGCACCGGGGCATGGCCTAAAGCCTCAGACTTGTCGCAGGAGGCATTGGAGCAGGAGGGATTGAGCACCCCTCCTGCTCCCATTAAAGGTACGGGGAGGGGCATCCAGGGGGTGGTGGCATCAGGGAGTTGGCATCCCTCCTGCCGTTATGTTAGTTTTTGGGTGGGATCGATAGCAGGAGGGAGTGGTAACCCTCCTGCCATAATTTTTTTCAATGCGGCTGCGGGTCAAATTTTTGGGGAGGGAGAGGGGTTAGGGGCACTTGTTGGGAGTGGGGGTTCTAGATATGGCAGGAGAGAGTGGGAATCCTCCTGCCATAATTTTTCTAAACGCGGCTGTGGGGCAAATTTTTTGGGGGGGTCGGGTCACTTGTTGGGGGGGGTAATTTTTTTTTTAATCAGGCAGATATTTAGCATGTTTAAAACACGCAAAATATCTGCCCGATTAAAAAAAAAATTAAAAAGCCAGCAGAAGCCGGCTGTTTCTCCTGTCACTACTGTTAGGGCTTTAGCGATCTGTGCAGTTGGATGGGGTCGTGCCTCTGATCGCCCCCATTTGCATGCAGATGGTTGGCGAATCGGTCGGTGTGCCTCCAATCGCCCATGGATCGGATACAGATCAGAGGGTTAGTGAATCTAGCCCAAGGTTTTCTCTGCCCTACCCCCACCTCAAAATAGAAATACTTTAGCTATTGAAGATCCCACAAGGTCTGTCAGCTGAAGACTTTCTCTGAAGGTTGCCAGAAATCCATTTAACCAAGCTTGGCAGGTTGAGCAGCAATATCCCTAATACACTGATGTAAGCACCCCACATACTGTATGCTTAGCTGTTAGTGACTCAAGAATGCTGTCACCGACTGCAAAGCTTGGTAGAAGGAAGTTCTGGCCATCTTTGGAGAAGGTCCTCAGATGAGGATGCTTGAAGATCCCTACCAGCAAGGGTTAGGACCAATATTAGACCTGCTAGGTCCTAGGTCAAAAAAGCAAAGGAGGGTTCCCCTCCCTAATCCCTATCCTCCTTGCCTTCCCTCTGATTTTCCCACCTGCCATTACTATCACACCAAGGGAACCTCAACAAATACAAAGCAAGGGATTACAAATTATAAATAAATATATTTAGACAAAAATTGAACAGGGAACCTCAAGAAGTTAAACTTAGCATGTGCTGCAGTACTGGAGACATAAAAACAGAAAAGCATTTCATTTTCTAATGAACACAATTCAAAGACATTTGCTATGTACATTTCACAAAGCTAACATATTCCACATAAGAATAGCCATACTGGGTCAGACCAATGGTTCATTTAGCCCAATATCCTGTTTCCAAAGTGGTCAATCCAGGTCACAAATACCTGGAATGTATTAGGCGCTTTTCCTTTAAATTAGGGGTATCAAACTGCAATCCTAGAGGACCACAACCCAGTCAGGTTTTCAGGATATCTCAAATGAACATAAAGATATATCTTATGCATTTTGATTAGAGATATCCTGAAAAACAAGATAATAACAATATTCCATGCTACTGATCCCAAGGTAAGCAGAGGCTTCTCCCATTTCTTTCTCAATAGCAGACTATGGACTTTTCCTCTAGAAATTTGTCCAAATCTTGTTTAAATCCAGCTATGCTAACTACTGTTACCTCATCCTCTGGAACTTGTTTCATTTAAAACATTCAAAATAAAATGAGGGATTTTTTTTTTCTACCTTTGTTGTCTGGACAATTTATTTTTCCATCATGTTGGTTCCAGTTTCTCTTTTCTGCTTTCCTGTCTGTTAATTTTTCTTCATGTGGCTGCAGTCCATTTGTCTTTTCTCCTCTCTCCTGTCTATTCCCTCACTATACCTGCCTCTGACATATTGAGGCATGTGTAAAGGCATTAGTTCTTTTCTGCCTCTTTCTCACTTTTCTCCTCCTTTTTACTTTTCAGCTACCTATCAATTTCCATCTTATTTATTTATTCAATTCATTAGTCCATCCTCTCAAAGGAGCTCAGAATGGTATGCAAATCAGGTACTCAAGCATTTTCCTATCTGTTCCAGTGGGCTCACAGTCTAATATACCTGGGGCAACAGAGAATTAAGTGACTTGACCAGGGTCACAAGGAGCAGTGCAGGGTTTGAACCCACAACTTCAGGGTGCTAAGGCTGTAGCTCTAATCACTATGCCACACCTTCCTGTCACTAGCTCTCCCACTCCCCATCTCACTCCTTCCTCAACCCTCCATTCCCTTTCATCTTTAATCTACTCCCCATTACCACATTTCTACCTTCTGTAATCACTACCCTCTCATTTATTTCCCTACCACCTCTCTCCTCCCCTTCAATTGTATTCCACCATTCCCAGCATCTTCCTCCCTCCACCTTTCTAGACCAGCATCTTTTCCTTCTTCCTTCCCTCCTCGCCCTCATAGCCTGACCCTTCTCTTTCCCTCCTGATCTCCACCATGGTCCAGCATTTCTCCCTCTCATCCCTCACACCCATTGTACAGCATCTCTTCATTACGCCCTTCTGCTCCTGGATCCAACATCTCCCTCTGTCCCCCCTCTCCACCTGCTGTGTATCTCTTCCTGCCTCTCATACACCCCCATGCCCAACATATCTTGCTCTTTCTCTCTCCCTTGTGCCCTAGGTCCAATCTCTCTCTCCTTCCCTTGTACCAACATCTTTCTTCACCCTTCCCCCATGCAGCATTCTCTAACATTCTCCCTTTTACTGCCTTACCCAACATTTTTGCCTCTCCTACTATCCACCATCTCTCCCCCTCCCTTGTGCCCTGGGACAAACATCTATTCCTTCTTCCATTCCACAATAATCACTAACATTTCTCCCTCTCTCCCCATGCACCATCTTTCCATCCCCTCCACCTCTATGCCCCACTTCTCCCTCTCTTGCCCCTTGTCTCTCTCCATGCGGTATCTCTCCTTCACCTCCATCCCATATGCAACATTTTCCTTTTCTCGCCCCTCTCCACCCCTTTGCAGCATCTTTCTCTTCCTCCCTTTCATCTTTCCTCCCATCCCTCCCTCACCCCTCTCATCCCACATGCAGCATTTTTCTTTCCTCCCTTCCCACCCCCATCCCACTTATAATTAACTCTCTCCTTCAATGAGTTGCTACACACTCCCTGCTGCTAAAATGGAAACCTCAACTCTGCCACGTTCTGTCCCGGCAGAAACAGGAAGTTGTGACAGAGGGGATGGGACCCAACAAAGGAGAGGCTTCTTGGTTAGCGGCAGTGAGCATGGAGCAATTGCTGGTGCTGACCTGATAAAGCACCAGAGAGAAGGGAGGGAGATGCAGGGTCTGTGGAGTCCAGTCTGTTCCCCAATGCCTTTGTCAAAGTCCTCTTCTGCTGGGTGGGTAGGCCTGAGCCCATAATGGATGGGCCAGGCCCACCCCATGGCTACGCACCTGTTACATGCATGAACTCTTTATCAGGGATGTCTGTTTTTCAGGATATCTCTAATCAAAATGCATAAGATATATCTTTATGTTCATTTGAGATATCCTGAAAACCTGACTGGGTTGTGGTCCTCTAGGATTGCAGTTTGATACCCCTAATTTAAAGGAAAAGCGCCTAATTGTCTAGGAAGACCAAAGCATTGCAATGCCTGACTAGTCTGTGCTTGAGAACCAACAGGAGAAACTGCCTTCACACCAGTGAACAGCAAACAACACAAAACACAGGTTTTTCAAGCAGCAGCCAGCAGCACATTCCAGTTTACAAAGGAGTGGTGTTTCATAAGATGATTGGAAAGATTTTGTGAATTTTCATGTCTTAACTGTGTGACATGCCCATCCCCAAGGATGACCCTATCAAGGTTAGAATAGGGGTTAAGCCGACTCCCCTAACCAGGAATCCAGAAGCAGGTAGCGCCTCAGAGGTTGTAGAAGACAGGGCTGCCTATCCTGATGACAATTAATCTGTTGCAGACCTAATTCCCTTTCCCGAGCCAAAGCCTGTCAGGAAAACAAGCTCCCTTAGGAAATACAACCAGCTCCCAGAGTGTAATTTTACCCCTGAACTGGGAGGGAGCCAGAGAGCCTCCAAAGCAGTACCTCAGCCACGTAAGACTGGGAATGGTTCTTCTCCCTTAAAGCAGCTCTCAAAGAGTCTGAGAGGGACAGCTCAGGAAGGGCTGGCAGAAAGAATCCTCCTGGCCAGGCATGGGCAAGCACCCAAACCAGAACCCATGGACTGGGAAAGTCCTGTTACACAGGACATGGCAGAGCAAGAGGTTCCAGAGGAACAAATGGAAGTAACACAGTTGGCAATCCCTGGAACCCATGGATGTGAGTGTGGCAGTTTCCGGCTCATGAATTATTCTTTTCTGTTAAGGAAGTTTCCTTAAAGAGTTTTTGTTGGGACTATTTTTGATTGGAAGTACTGGGCAAAGAATGTTTTTGAAAACTGTTTTTTTGTTGCACAGCAGCTGGGCCTGGGCTGGAAGCAGTATTGAACTTGTGCTTAGCACTAATTAAGCTACTCCACACCAGCTGGGAGAGAGCTTTGTGAGAAGCTGGTGGGTTGCTGGTGTTAATACTGGATCAAGACTGAGATCTTACAGGATTGGGGGTTGGGTTCACAGAAGACCTCGGGGTTGGGGAATTTTGTGGGTGCTTGTACAAAGCCTTTTGTGAAAGTGAACCCGGCAATCCTGTTCCTGGAACACCAGGACCAGAGTGCTGCATAGTGCTGGAGTTTTTGTTTTTGTTTCCTGGTATGAAGCTGTGTAAAGCTTCCAGGATGTTGCCTTGAACTTATGTTTACTTACCTGGGACAAAGCTTAAGTTGGTTCACTGGACTACAACTGGCTACCATGAACTGTTTGTTGAAGGAGGAAAAGCCAGTGGAATAGTTTTTGTGTTTTTCCTTGTTTTGGGTGAATTAAACCTATTGCAATAGTCTGAGCACGTATTGGCTTATTATTATTATTGTTAAGCCAGAGAACTTTATTACTATGTAGGGTCTTCCCTCTTTGGGGAGCCACGCCAGGGTCGTGCTGCCACCAGTCGGTGGACCCCGCATTGCCCCGCGGGCCCGGCAGGTGACAACTGTCATGATTCACAACAAGACTCCTGAGGCAGGCCCTTGTGGGCTGAAACACAATCATGTCGAGTCAATCACAATTAAAGAGAATGAGCACCAATTGGTCACCTTTGTTGTATTGTTTGCTGACTAGTCTGTGCAGCAGTGGATAAGCCTCGTTTTAAGTGCCCCATCACTACAGCAAAAACGGAGTATCTGAATGTTCTACCAAATTGAAGTCAGTCTGACAAAACACACAGAAAAGGCAAAAGACAGACATTCCAATGACTGTGTTCATAATTCCATATTTCTGACCATCATCTCATTGAGCCCTGGAAGGTTTATTACATCCCCAAAGCAAACTACTGGGAAAAATCTAAAAATAAATGGGTAAGCCAAAAGTAAAATTACTGCTTATTTCTTTGAAAAATATAAACTTTGGGTTCCGTTGACATCTTTTATTACCTCATTATAGTTGTTTATAAGTCTTAACTTTTTGTTTATTTCCTCATGTTCATACAGGGAAGGGAGAGGGGGGGAGGGATTATTTCTATCTTAATTCTACACCTTTGAATATATACATCTAGGGTGGGTGGGAGGTGGGTGGGATTGCATTATTTTACATAAGGGAAGGTTATTGAATGATTATAACTGAAAACCTGGCTTTTCTCTAGCATATAATAATCTCTTCTCCTGATTACATCCCCTCTTTTTATGCTTTGTAAACTCTTTCTCTTCTCTCTTCCCATATTTTTTAAACTCTGTAAACTGTGTCGAGCTCCACTTCAGTGGAGAAGATGCGGTATATAAACCTAAGGCTTAGTTTAGTTTAGTTTAGTTTTATTGATTAGTCAATGGATGGGTGGGTTAAAATGATTGTTTAGGTATGTTTGTAAGATGAATGTGCTTTTTATTGTTATATGTTTAATTTATTTGATTATTGCACTGTTCATATTTTGAAAATCAATAAAGTTAAAACAAAAATAAAATATATATCTATATATCTATGTATATATATATATCTATATATATCTATATATATCTATATCTATATATATATATATACTTTCTCAAATCCCTTCACTGGGTACTTAGCTGAGGTTGCTGAAAAGATCTTCAAAAGCAAGCAGTATCGGGTTCTGATGCTTTTCACCAGACCAGGTTCCTCATAGAACCCACAATTAACTTTTAAATATAATAAGCAGTCATCTTCTTCCTATAAACCAAAACAAAAAAGAGTATAAGGAAGCAGCTTCAAACCTGAGTCTTCTGCTCTCTCACCGCCACTGGTGGATACCTCATACTCTGCTGATCTCACTTCCTTTTCCTGTTGGATGACGTAAACACCCTATCCTGCTTCCCCATATGTAGAAGCTAGCAGCTGTCACTCATTGATGTAAAAACGCCCACCATTCAACCTCCCGATCCAGCCCACTAGGGATCACTGTCGGCCAGTGGTATATCCAGGATTGCTCACGTTTCCACAACAGTGTTTTCAAGCTGCCACCTCGTTTAATCGCAGCATTTCTAAAACAGTAAATTTCAAAGAGAGAGCAGAAGACTCAGGTTTGAAGCTGCTTTCTTACACTCTTCTGTGTTTTGGTTTATAAGAAGAAGATGGCTACTTGGTATATTTAAAAGTTAATTGTGGGTTCTCTGAGGAAGCTGGTCTGGCGAAATGCGTCAGAACCCAATACTGCTTGCTTTTGAAGATCATTTCAGTAACCTCAGCTAAGTAGCCAGTGAAGGGATTTGAGAAAGTTAATATTTTTCAAAGAAACAAACAGTAATGGTTTATTGACATGGTATCTCTAAAGACTGTTTGCTGTACAATGATAGACTAAGGAAGCTGCATTTAAGGGCTTGACACCGTATGTGGTCTTGCTACCTGACAATGGTTCTGAGCACATCTCAATCAACAAGAGATTAGTGAAAGTACAGGGGTGCCTTTTGTTGTTTGAATACTTAGGTTTATTACATCGCCAACATGATCCCAGCTAAAGTGACAGAGCCTTACTGAGTGATGAATGGAAAGAACAATATGCACTAAGCCATGTTGAAGTGTGATTCAGCTGCAAGTCCGTTTGTGTTCTACAGTTTGTACTTCACAGATCACGCATGGGTAAAGACAAAGTGGGAAGTCTTGTGACAGCCAATTCATAGACAGCACCATAATCACCTGTTAAAGTGCAGTCAGAGGATCAGGAGCAGCTTCTCACTTAGCAGTAAGCAGCTTTATTAAAGGTACTAAGAAGCATATTCTATAAATGGCACCTACATTATAGGCGCTGCTCAGTGCGGTTATCAATCAACTGCTAGGCGCCATTTATAGAATCCCACATAGCGGCGCCTAGGAGTGCATAGGCATCACCAGGCGTCCTACAGAATACGGCCATAAAACTAATATTTAATGCTTAAAAATGTGATCATGTAACGCTACTTTTGGAAAAGTCACACTGGCTCCCTATTATACTTAGAATAACATATAAAATAATTCTGCTAACATTGAAAACACTAACATCCAAAGCGCCGTTATTTTTAGACAAGTTCCTAATTCCATACACACCTTCACGCTCATCGAAATCCATTGATCAACGTCTATTAAGTATTCCATCGCTGAGGATAATTAATACAAAGCGCCAAGACATTTTTTTGGTGACAGCACCACAACTTTGGAAATGCCCTTCCACCCCATATCAGAAAGGAAAAAAACCTTAGACCAATTTAAAGGTAAATTCAAAAGCTTCTTATTCAAGGATGCCTTTAATCTATAGACAAATCTCACTCAATCAGGCCACCACCTCCCATATTCACAATCCTTTTTTTTCTTACCTTTATTGTTCTTCTATCCTGATACGATTGTATTTCTCCCCCTCCCCCTCCCCTGCTTGTTTCAACTTGTCTACTTTCTCTTTGCAATGCAAACAGTGTATTTGTATGTTTTAACCTGTATTCATTTTATTTTATTGTATATCGCCTAGAAATTTGATAGGCGATTAAATCAAATTTTAATAAAACTTGAAACCTTATATTAGGCCAAGTTTTACTGGGCCTAATTTACAGGCACCTAACTCAGATACCTAGCGAAGGAGTGGTGTAGTCGTTAGAGCTACAGCCTCAGTACCATGAGGTTGCGAGTTCAAATCCCTTGCTGCTCCTTGTGACCCTGGGCAAGTCGCTCACTCCTCCATTGACCCAGGTACATTAGATAGATTGAGAGCCCACCAGGACAGATTGGTGAAAATGCTTGATTGTCTGATTGTATACCACTTAGATAACTTTGACAGGCAGTATATAAATACCTAAAATAAATGTCAACCACGCCTATTCTCCGTCCTAACCATGCCTACTTTTCAGGCGAAATAAACTAGCAGGAGTTTGTGAATGTTCTTTTGGCAATTCCTCAGTGTATGTTGCTAGTGGTTAGTAACAGGGGCTGCAGCATCCATTGTTTTCACCCAAAGATATAACTTTAGAAGCTGGAAATCACCACTGGCTTGATGCTTTTAACAAGAATCTAGGCAACTTGCTGTCAATAACCCAAGCTAAACTGCACCATTCATTTTCTGTTTCAAGGAATAATTATTAGATGCAACAGCATTAATTATTTGTGCCAGAGACATTTATACTGCCCAGACAGATGAAAGGCACAAGAGAACAGCAAATGCCTGTAACGAGATGTTCTATATTGCTCCGTTCTTCTATTAATTAATGGCATAGAGTCAAAGAGAGAGCTATACAGTTACTGCTTGGGAAAATTGCTAACGAACGCATGCCTGTCACATCTAATTCACAAATAAAAGATGAGTACACAATAAATGCCAAATGTGTACTTCCCAAGTATCTTTACCTCATGCTGTCAGCGCTCTGCTTAAAAAAAAAAAAATACAGAACTATTTAGAAATCAGCAGTAAAGATAAGGATAACACATACAAGATGTCTTATCTACATGCCCAGAAGGCAATCAGTATCGTTTTGACAACAAAAATCCATACCCTGATCTGATGATGTAATTTACAGTATTAAATCATCCCAGAGCTAGGGGAAGGGAACCTATTGCTGAACCTTTTAAAGTAAGGATGAGAGAACAGAACCAGCTTTTCACCTGCTTATTAACTGTTATAAAGCTAGAGGTCTTTAAAATCTGGTGTTTTCATGGAAAGGGCAGGGAATAAACTGCAGATTTAGAAGGCAGAACGTAAAATAGGAAATGTGTCTCACCTATGCACATCTGCAACCTTTAAGGAACTGGTGGATCTGGATCGTGGCTTCAGGATAATACTCATTTTGAGAAATCTTCAGGTAGTTTTGCCAGCAAAACTTCAGCTGTGCTGTGCTGTACATTCTATGTATTCCACGGCAAAAAGGGATCTTTGAGAGACCCAGGCACCATCCCAATAGTACTTTGTGGTTAAAGATTCTAGCTGATTAGAAACTGTTGCAGCGTAGCTCTTTCCTTGTTCTCGTTGGATATATTCCAGCCCTAGGTTGCTAGGAAGTGACAATGTCACTGTTTTCTCTCTGCTGCCTTGTATTGCTTAGGGAAGAACAGTACAGTTTGAATCTATTCTCCATCCAGATCACATGGGAACAGAGGCAGCTGAAAGAGTCCTTTCTTGCAAACTGCAATGGGCGGTTCTAAGGTCACTGTTCTGATTCCAGACCTACTGGGGCGCAGTGAAAGCAAACACACGTGAACTAGTACCTCTCCGGCTTTGGAAGTACAGTGTTAGGTCACTATGAAAGACGAAAGACTGGGAGCAGGGAATGTGCTTAAGCTGAGCACAGGGATCACACATCTAAAGATAGACTCTCTACCCGATTTTGCATAAGATAGAGCAGCACAGTGGAGGTGCTGCACTGAGCCTACAGTATTCCTCCAAGGCTACAATCCGACGTCTGTGGGAAGACAGTTGAAACACAGAGGAGGTAAATAGTTGTTTATTAGTGACCTGAAATTAACTGAAACTGTGACACATGATAAACTTTCTAACTGCACTTTCTATAGGACCTGCTTATAATATGATAGGATATCCTCAAACTGATCTGCACTTGAATCAGCAGCTCTACAAAGTGCTTTTCAAATAGTTCAGTTACTAATTTGAACAAACAAAACTATTCTGGAAAGTGCTCTCGGGTGAAGGAATAGCCTAGTGGTTAGAGTACCAAGCTGATAACCTGGGAAGTCCAGCTCATATCCCATAATTCCTCTTTATGATATTCGGTAGGACATTTACCTATTATCTCAGGTACAAACTTAGGGATCCTTTTATCAAGCAGAGGTAGAGCGTTTTACCACAGGCTGGTAAAGTAAATGCTCTGACTCTCAATCAATTACTATGAGCGTCAGAGCATTTACTTCGCTGGACCTTGGTAAAAAGTTATACCATGGTTTGATAAAAGGGGGCCTTAGACTGTAAACCCTCTAGGGTCAGGAAAATACCTAGTGTATGCCACGATTGTTGCTGGGTGAGTGTGTGAGTGTGTGTATGGATTCTGTAACCAGCATTCTTTTCGACAGACAATGGTTACAGAATCCAGCTTTTAGGCGAAAGACTGGCTCCTCCTTTGCCTAAAAACTCTTGTTTTGGGCATTTGGGACTTAGGCTTTTTTTGATTGATTATGTGTTGTAAGTTTAGACGTAGTGGTGGTCTGGGCGTTTAAACAGCTGAACGTAGAGGCAGGCCATTCTCAAAAAAAAACAACGTGCAGGTCTGTCCAATACCGGCCTTAGTTCTTTACTCGCTCGAGAAATGGGCCGCAACATGGCAAATGAGGTTTAACGTGGATAAGTGTAAGGTGATGCATGTCGGTAACAAAAGTCTTATACACATATACAGGATGTCTGGTGCAGTACTTGGAGAGATCCCCCAGGAAATAGACTTGGGAGTACTGGTAGACAAGTCAATGAAGCCGTCTGCGCAATGTGCAGCGGCCGCAAAAAGGGCAAACAGAATGCTAGGAATGATTAAGAAGGAGATCACAAACAGATCGGAGAAGGTTATCATGCCACTGTACACGGCCATGGTATGCCTCCTCCTGGAATACTGCATCCAGCACTGGTCGCGGTACATGAAGAAGGACATAGTACTACTCAAAAGGGTCCAGAGAAGAGCGATTAAAATGATTAAGGGGCTGGAGGAGTTGCCGTACAGTGAAAGATTAGAGAAACTGGGTCTCTTCACCCTTGAAAAGAGGAGACTGAGAGGGGACATGATTGAAACATTCAATATAATGAAGGGAATAGACTTAGTAGATAAAGACAGGTTGTTTACCCTCTCCAAGGTAGAGAGAACAAGAAGGCACTCTCTAAAGTTAAAAGGGGATAGATTCCATACAAACGTAAGGAAGTTCTTCTTCATCCAGAGAGTGGTAGAAATCTGGAACACTCTTCCAAAGGCTGTTATAGGAAAAAACACCTTCCAAGGATTCAAGACAAAGTTAGACAAGTTCCTGCAGAACCAAAACGTATGCAGGTAAGGCTAGACTCAATTAGGGCACTGGTCTTTGACCTAAGGGCAGCCGCGGGAGTGGACTGCTGAGCACGATGGACCACTGGTCTGACCAAGCAGTGTCAATTCTTATGTTCTTATGTTTATATCCTTCATTTTCTAATTAGAGATCCTTCATTTATATCCCATGCTCTTTTGAATTGCATCACCATTTTCATCTCCACCATTTCCCTCGGGAGGGCATTCCAGGCATCCACCACCCTCTCCATGAAGAAGAATTTCGTAACATTGATCCTATATCAAAGAAATGAAATGAAAATCTTATAAAAAAGACTGAATTCTACAGGGCTGGAATGGGAGCAGCACTCAGCTGGTTTGATTTAAGGGAAGAGGGTTTTCTTTAGGGGGGGGGGTGTTGTGGCTTTCTAGACCACTATAGCTATGAGATTTCCCTTTTTGTATTCATGTATGCCCCACAGACATAGACTTCTCCAGGGCAGTTCTGGGATCTCTGATTTAGGTCAGAGAGCCTTTTAATTTATAGTTATTTTTATTGAATATAAGGAAATACAATAAAAAGCAGAAATAAAAGAAAATTATTTATACAAACATCAAAGATCAGATTTAAACAATTGCAATTTCAACTACCAATCTCTACCTTACGATCCCATGTCCCATCTCTACCCACCCAATTTCCAAAGTAATAAATATGTAAATATAATAATTGAAAAATAAATACACAAACAAGTAAATAAATAAATAAATAAATATATATCTGTATCCCCTTCCAGAACTGCATAATAAATTTTTTTTTAAAATTACCAAATTAAGACTTTCCTAAAAGAACACGACTGTGAGCAGCTGGAGTCAGTTTCCAAAAAATGGCTTTCAAATATCAAGCAAAATCCTACCTTTCTTCGTATCCTAGTCAGAAACAGACATAGCCTCCATTAGCACTAAAAATAACATATGTGCTCTCCAATGACCATCATTTGGTCTCACAGACCCTATCCATGTAGAAAGAATTGCGTTCAACCCCGATATAATCTCCTTTTCAAAAAATCTTTAAACCCTTTAGGCACTGGATGTTGTATATCAAAAAGCCAAAATAGGCTATGGGGCTCATAATCGAAAGAGAAAAACATCCAAAAACCGGCCTAAGTCGGCACATGGATGAATATTTCACAAATACGTCCAAGTGCCGATAATAAAAATGGGTTTTGGATGTTTTTCTAAACGACCTAGGCCTTCATAGTGCCGCTGAACGACCAAAGCTAAACAGGGCGTTTCGGGAGGAGTGTCAAGGGCGGGAGTTGGGCAGGACGTGGACCGGCTTAGACTTAGAAGTACAGCATGTATAACTGAAAATTATACAGCCCAGGATCGACAGAACTTGGACATTGTGAACATTGGACATTGTTAACATTGGACATGTAAAACATGGTCTAAGTCACAAAAACCCACCTAATGTCACTGCAAACACATAACACAGACCCCCACATGCTACCCCAGTGATCACTGACCCCCCCACCCCCATAAAAATATTAATCACACCTTTAAAATTCAGCCTCCAGACCATCATCATCTGGCCGCCTGGCATAGGAAAGGCTAGTCGTCTAGCACAGAGGCGGCTTAAGCCGTCTTGGGGTGGGTTAGGGACTCATGCAAAGGAGGACCCATGCCCATAAGCCCCTATAATCAATGCATTGATACTTAAATATGTGCACTCCCCTATACACCCCCCAAAACCCTTTTTTACTGGCATATAAGTGGCTCCTGCAGAAATAAGGGCTATTAGGGTGGTAGATAAGTGGGTCTAGGGGATTCTGGAGGTGATTTGGGGGGCTCACCATGACCTATAAGGGAGATGTAGTGAGGAGAAGACATGGCACCCTTTTTGTGAAGTTCACAGCAGTGCCCTATATGGTACCCCACTATTTAGGTGGCATGTCTGGGTGTTCAGTCCATCACTTTGTAGATCCCTCTCACGTCCAACAGGGTTTGTTCTAGGCATTTTTGACTTGGATGAAAAGTTGGACGGAAGTGTGGTATAAAGATGGACGATTTAGCAGCTTGGACAATCAGATCGGCAGGACGTACAATTAGACGATTTTCGAAACAAAAAAAATTTTGGATGTATTTTTCGAAATTATGTCCTAGGCTGTTTTTTACTTTGGACGACTTAGACGCAAATGGACTTAGACGTCCCTTTCGATTATGCCCCTCCACAGCTATTATAATACCATTTAACATGCCACATATTTCAACCTTAAAGAAAATCTCTGTCCAAAAATTACAAATCAAAGGGCATTCCCAAAACATGTGATAATGTCGCTTTAGGATGATTACATTTTAAGCAAGAACCTACAGAGACAACTGTCGCTCTATAGGCTGTCCAAGGAGCCATATACATATGACAAAGAAATTTATAACCCATCTCAAAATAAGAAATGTTAGGTATAAGTCTATGCAATAAAGATAAAAATCTTTTGAGATGAGCACCCTGTAAATTGATCTTCAATTCAGCATTCCAATCTTGAGCCACTTTGTCATAATCCATACTTGGAAAAAATTCTAGCATGGAGTGTCTGAAATATTTTAAAGGTACTGTTAATTGGGCCTCTAACCAAAGCACCTCCGATAAAGTTTCAAAAATTTTTGAATTAAAAAATTTAGAATTTAAAGAAGACACATAAAATCTTAATTGAAGATAGGAATAAATATGAGGCCATCCATAATCAGTACGTAATTGGGAACAAGTTGGTAAAGTTCCATCTTCTCTGAGGATTTGATATAAATAAATTAGAGTCCCCCTCTTAGCTTTCCTAAAACCAGATGATAACATTCCAGGTTTAAAAGATCCATTACCTCTGATTGGTAACAAAGGGGGTAATTTGAAAATTAGTAGATAATTTTTTACAAATTTGACGCCAAGTAATTCTTAAAGGGGCAAGTAAAAAATAATAAGGATTCTTCAGGACAGCAGACTCCACTCTAGATGAATGAAGAAGATAACTGAAATGATAAGGTTTCCAAAAGCGAAGTTCTACAGAAGTCCATGAAAAATAAGGAAAGAAACCAGTCATGAATATGTCTCATATGACAAGATTCCACAAATTGATGCAAAGAAAGAAGACCAAGACCACCTCTATCAATCCTTATAGTCAACTTATACAATGGAAGACAAGATTTCTTCCCTTTCCGAATAAATCCCCTAAGAAGTTTATCTAATTGAAACTCAACTCTCCGATAAAGAATAAGTGGAAGCATCTGGTAAATATACAACCATTGAGGAAAAATAATCATTGTAAAGCACAATACGCCCCATCAAAGAGACTGGAAAATGGCGCCATGTCAATAAATGAGACTTAGGGCTCCTTTTACTAAGGTGTGCTAGTGTTTTTAGTGCACACACAAAATTACCACACGCTAAACCGCGCGGTACGCTTCTAGAATAATGCCAGCTCAATGCTGGCGTTAAGGTCTAGTGCAGCAATTTAGCGCATGCTATTCCACATGTTAAGGCCCTAACACACCTTAGTAAAAGGAGCCCTTAGTTTTGTTTAACAAAGGTTGTATATTAATATCATGAAGTTGACTAAGATCTTGTGGAATTGATATATCAAGATATACTATTTTTTCAGACTCCCAGGTCAAAGGAAAATATCATTCCAGAAAGCCTTTTAAAACTGCAGGAGAACTAAACAAGAGGCTTTATGAGGTATTAGGAAAAACAACTAGTTATACTTTTACAAACAAAAAGGCCAGTGCAACCTTTTTTGTTTGTTAGCTTTTGCGAAACCACACAAGTTTGCACTGCATTAACACACTAATAAGAAATTTATATAAAGTTTTGTAAGAACTGGATGTCACACAAAAGTTTACTAGTGCACAGCGTACTTTTGCAAAGTGACTTTAAAGGCCCAGATTCTATAAACAGTGCCAGTATTGGTGATCATCTATGAAATGGCTGCCGATCGTGTGTCAATCATGCATCAATGTCATTTGTAGAATTGCAGCTGATTTTAACACAGGCACCTTAAATGTAGGCCATCATTTTTAAGGCCTACATTTAAGGTGCTAGGCTCTCGCCTACGTAGGTACATGGACACATAAAGCCATTTCTGGTGCAAACTATGCCCCTGTCAGCCTTAAGTGTTCATAAGCATCTCAATGCGCCTCCAAAGGCACGAGACCAATTCCTTAGAATGGCACATTCAATTTTTTTTTTTTTAGAAATGTGCCCCGATCGGTTGATTAGACAGCGTTAGGCTGCCTATTGCCACCTAACTGCAGCACATCAAATACAGCTGGGTGGCTGGTGGGCATGAAGATTGCCTGGTCACTTGTCTGCCTGGTGCGAAGGTGGTGGATCTCATGTGCCACATTGTTAAGATATTAGATAGTGCAGGGGAGGAGCCAGCTGTAATAGTACATGTAGGTACTAATGACATAGGAAAATTTGGGAGGGAGGTTCTGGAAGCCAAATTTAGGCTCTTAATGTAGGTAGAAAGCTGAAATCTAGATCCTCCAGGGTAGCATTTTCAGAAATGTTTCCCATTCCATGTGAAGGACCCAAGAGGCAGGTAAAGCTCCAAAGTCTCAATGGAAGGTTGAAACAATGGTGAAGGGTTGAGGGATTTGCAGTAGTTTGTTAGGAACTGGGCTACCTTCTGGGAAAGGGGGAGCGTATTCTGAAAGGATGGACTCCACCTTAACCAGGATGGAACCAGGCTACTGGTGCTAACATTTAAAAAGGAAATAGAGCAGTTTTAAAACTAAGATGGGGGGAAAGCAGACAGTGGCCCAGGAGCAGATGGTTCAATGTGGTGTATTTTTTAAGGATATTGAGAGTCCCAATGGAGAGATTTAAAAAATGGTGAAAGAAAGTCAAGAGTGCTTATGAGGGAAGCAGAGTAAAAATGTCATGTTATCCCTCTCGTCTTCTCAGCAGCCTGTAGATATAAGGAAAAACCACAGTTTGAAGTGTCTGTATACAAATGCTAGAAGTTTTAAAAATAAAGTAGGAGAGTTAAGAGAATATAGCACTGAATGATGAAGTAGATATAAGAGGCATTTCAGAGACCTGGTGGAAGGAGGACAATCAGTGGGACACAGTGTTACCATGGTACAAATTATATCGCAATGATAGAGCAGATCAAATTGGAGGGGGGCTGCATTCAGTGGTATACTGAGGGTAAGAGGTGCCCAGGGCGGTGGCACCCCTCTTGCCCTATTCTCCACCTCCTCTCCTTCCCTGCCCACCTTTCCAACACATTTGAACACCCTTTCCCTACCCCCATACCTTTAACTTTCCCAGTGCAAGCAGCATCACAAACTTACTGTCTACATCATCAGCTCTACCTCTGACATCACTTCCTAGACGCCGGACCTGGAAGTAATGTCAGAGGGAGAGTTGAGGTTGGCGTTGCTGCTCCCACCGGAGAAGAGTTAGAGGTACTATAGGATATAGTTTAGGTTTGATGTTGATTGTTTACATGTTCTTTCCTAAGTGAATTGAGGGTAGTTGAAATCACCCATTGTTATACTGTTGCTCAATATGCCAGCTTTCCTAATCTCTGAAAACATTTTTTCATCTGTCTGCTTGTTCTGTTCCAGGAGATGGTAGTATAACCCTACCTGTATATTCCTTCCTTTCATCCATGAAATTTCTATCCATATGGATTCCACACTGCTATCTGTGTTGTACAGAATGTTTATTTTGTTCGATTCAATTCCCTCTTTAGCATATAGCGCAACCAGTGGTGTAGTAAATGGGGGGGGGGGGTTCCACCCCAGGTGTCATCTTGGTGGGAGTGCCGGCACACATCCTCTCCACCCCCTACTCCTTAACACTCCTCCCCTCACCATGCATACACTTTTACTTCCCCCCCACTGTACCTCTAACTCTTCACCGGCGGGAGAAGCAACGCCAACCTCAACTCTCTGGTTTGATAATGATTTGAACTGCCCCAACATTGACTGGATAAATGTTACGTCAGGGAATGCTAGGGAGGTAAAATTTCTAGACATCATAAATGACTACTTCTTGGAGCAACCGGTCCAGAAACTGACAAGAGTGGGAGCTATTTTAGATTTGGTCTTTAGTGGAGTGCAGGACATAATAATAATAACTTTATTCTTTTATACCACCATAACCAAAAGTTCTAGGTGATTTACACTAAAAAAAAGCTGGACAATCAGCGAAATACAATAATACATAGTACGAGAGATAACTGTATTGGGTCTGCTAGGAAACAATGGTCATAACATGATCATGTTTCAGCTGATAACTGGTGTGACGTCACTAAATAAATCTACTGTAGTGGCATTTAATTTTCGCAAGGGTGACTAGGATAAAATGAGGAAAATGGTTAAAAAGAAGCTAAAAGGGTCTGTGGCAAAGGTCAGAAATGTAAACCATTGTTTAAAAATACTATCATGGAAGCCCAGACCAGATGTATTCCATGTATTTAAAAAAAGGTGAAAAGAAGAGAAAACGAGAGCTGGTGTGGTTAAAAGGCAACATGAAAGAGGCTATTACAACCAAAAAAAAATCCTTTAAAGAATGGAAAAAGGATCCCAAAGAAAAAAATAAGAAGAGACATAAGCAGTGGCAAGTTAGATGCAAAGAGATACATAATCAAAATGAAAATATGTCTAAAACCCCGTCTAAATCAGCACTTGGATGAACAAAAAGACAGGTGGTGCAAATGCCGATAATCAAAACGGGTTTTAGATGTATCTAAAAGCATCTTAGGCCTTTTGACTGTCGCTGTATGCCCAGAGCAAAAAGGGATATTTATGGAGGAGTGGTTAGGTGGCAGAATGTGGACCGACCAAACTTAATTGTCCTGCAGTGATAATTGAAAGTTTGACGAGACTGCATAGACAGAACTTATACTTTGTGACTTAGCGATCTAAAAACAGATCTAAGTGCCCAGAAGTTATCCAATGTAACCAGATAACCACTGCAGGGACACAGTACAGACCCCCACACATTCCCCCAGTGATTACTGATCCTTCCCCCAATAAACACACACCACCATAAAAATCGGAATAAAAACGTACATACATGCCTCAGAACATTAGCACCTGGCATACGAAAGCCTAGTAGAGCTGCACAGAGGTGGCTTAAGTAGTCTGTGGGGTGGGCTAGTGAACCATAGAGAGGAGGACCCAGGTCCATAAGCCACTCTAACCAATGCATTCATGGTGAAAAATGTGAGCTCACCAACCCCTCCTCCCAACTCTACTGTACTGCCATATAGGGTGTCACCTGCCACCATAAGGGCTATTGAGGTGGTAGACAGGTGGGTTTAGTAGGTTTTGGGGGACTCACCATGAGTCCACCATGAGTTATGAGTTATGGAGTTATAGTGAGATGTTTATGTGGCACCCTTTTTGTGAAGTTCACAGAAGTGCCCTATAAGGTGCCCCACTATTCTGTTGCCATGTCTGGGTGGCCAGTCCACCATCCCTCCCACGGCCAAAAGGTCTTATTATAGGCATTTCAGACTTGGATGATTTTTTGGACAAGAATGAGGTATAAAGACAGACATACTATCGGTCTGGATGATCAAACGGCTGGACGTATAATTAGACAATTCTCAAAAAATATATATTTTGGACATATTTTTCAAGCATGGACTTTAGACACTGCCAACTAGTGCCCTAGGCCCAAAAGGGACTTAGACTTTTTTAAAAAAATTATTATGCTGCTTCATGCATTGAAATCTAAAGAAGAATATAAAGAACAACTTGTCAAAGAGGCAAAAATTTGTAGTAACAATTTTTTTAGGTACATTAAATGCAAAAAACATGTAAAGGAATCCGTGGGACTGTTGGATGATCAAGGAGGAAAAGGTGTGCTCAGGGAAGATAAGACCATAGTGGTCTTTATGGAAGAAGACGTAAGAAATCTTTCTGAACTGGAAATGGTTTTCAAGGGTGATGAGGTGGAGGAATTGAAAGAAACTTCGCTGAACCTGGAAGACATACTAAGCCAAATCGACAAGTTAAAGAGTAATAAATCACCTGGACCAGTTGTTATACTTCCCAGGGAACTGAAATAACTCAAAACACAAAATTGCTGATCTGTTGTTAGTGATGTGTAAGCTGTTGCTAAAATCGTCTGTAGTACCTGAAGATTGGAGTGTGGCCTATGTTACGCCAACTTTTTTAAAGGGTTCCAAGGAAGATCCGGGGAATTACAGACCAGTAAACCAGACCTAAATGCTGGGAAAAATAGTGGGAACGATTATAAAAAAAATAAAATTGTGAAATATTTAAATAAACATGATTTAATGAGACAGAGTCAGCATGGGTTCAGCCGAGGGAGATCTTGCCTCTCCAATTTGCTTGTCTCCTTTGAAGGTGTGAATAAGCATGTGGATAATGGTGAGCCAGTTGATGTAGTGTATCTAAATTTCCAGAAAGCTTTTGACAAAGTTCTTCATGAGAGGCTCCTGAGAAAATTAAAGAGTCATGGGATGGGTGGCAAAGTTCAGTTGTGGATTAGGAATTGGTTATCAGACAGAAAACATTATATTACATTACATTAGTGATTTCTATTCTGCCATTACCTTGTGGTTCAAGGCGGATTACTAAAGAAGATATCTGGCAATTTCCAGGGGAGATAAAGAGTAGATCAGATTGCTTTGGGGAATTGGGAAGGTACTTGCAATATTAGTTCGTTTTCAGGGATTTCTTGAAAAGTAGAGTCTATATTTCTTTTCTGAACGTTTTGTAGTCTGAGATCATTATCAGTAGATTGGAGATTTGGTTGTCTACTTTTGCTGCTTGTGTGGCTAGGAGGCCATCATACAGTTTTTTTCCGTTTAACTTCTTTGATTGGAGGGTGCGTGAATGGAGTGCGAGTTTTCCTATGTCTAGTTGAAGTAGTTTGGATAAGGCGGTTGTTCAGGTAGGTTGGGCTGTCGCCGTTTATAGTTTTAAATAGTAGACAGTAGAATTTGAATAGTATTTTTGCCGGAATTGGAAGCCAGTGTGAGTTGAGGTATGCCTCTGTGATGTGGTCGTGTTTCCTCAATGAATAGATAAGTCTCAGTGCTGTGTTTTGGATTGTTTGTAGTTGTTTTGTCATTGTTGCAGGGCAGGGGAGATAGAGAATGTTGTAATAGTCTAGAAGATTTAGGATTAGGATTTGTACTAAGAGCTGGAATTGTGCTCTGTTGAATAATTTTTGAACTTGTCTTAAGTTTCCCATAACTGTGAATAATTTCTATATTATTTTATTGATTTGTAGTTGCATGGTGCAGCATCTGTCTATCGTCATTCCTAGTAGTTTAGGGTGGGTTGAATGGGGTAATTGATTGAGTTAATTTCTATATTGGTTATGGTTGGGACTTTATTATTTTCAAGGAGGACAAATTTTGTTTTGTCTGGGTTTAGTTTCAGTTTGTGATCTTTCATCCATGTTGCTACTGTTTCTAGTGTTCGGTGTAGTGTGTCTATCATGGAGGGTTTTGGTTGATCAAAAGGTATGAGAATGGTAATGTTGTCTGCATAGCGATAGGAAGTTAGGCCTAAATTGTCCAGGCAGGTGCCGAGGGAGGCAATATAGAGATTGAAGAGTGTAAGGGATAGTGGGGATCCCTGGGGTATGCCGCAGGGTTGGATCAAGGTTCTGATTTTTCTTTGTCCAACTTTACTCTGTAGGTTCTGGATTTTTAGGAATCCTTCAAACCATGAGTATACCTTATCAGCGATTCCTATTGTGTCCAAAATTTGCAGTAGGATGCTATGGTCCACCAGGTCAAATGCTGCAGTCAGATCCAGTTGTATGAGCAACATTTTTTTGCCTGTGCTAAGGTGTTTTCTAGCTGTGTCAATAAGGGAACCTAGTACTTTCTCTGTGCTGAGGTTGGTTCTGAAGCCAGATTGTGTGGTGTAGAGTAGAGAATGACACGGTGAAAAAATTGGTCCCCGTCACCGCCCCGTCCCCGTCTCACCATCCCCGTCACCGCCCCGTCCCCGTCTCACCATCCCCGTCACCGCCCCGTCCCCGTCTCACCATCCTCTTCACCGCCCCGTCACCGCCACTGCCACCCCATTCACCGCCCCGTCACCGCCACTGCAATCCCATTCACTTTTCTTTATTTACGTATAAAGGAAACATTCTTTAAAACTTTAAAACTTAGTTAAATATTAGTTAATAACTATACAAAAACAAAACACGCAGAGAAAAAATTAATTAATATAAATTCCCTGACTTCCCTGCACTGTCCCCCCTTGAAGGTCTGTCCCCATCCTGAAAGCCTGATGCCCCCCCCCCGACGTCCGATACATCCCTCCCCCCGAAGGACCACCGACTCCCCAACAATATCGGGCCAGGAGGGAGCCCAAATCCTCCTGGCCACGGCGACCCCCTAACCCCAACCCGCACTACATTACGGGCAGGAGGGATCCCAGGCCCTCCTGCCCTCGACGCAAACCCCCTTCCCCCCAACGACCGCCCCCCCCAGCTTCAAAATGATGCCTGAAGTTACCTTGGGGGTTCTGAGCACTATTAATTTTAATTTATTACAGCACTCCAGAAATATTTTTCTAATTGTTTTAACTTGGAAAAGCGAACCAGGATTGTCTTAATGAAAGGCTTATGTTTGCACTGCAGCCCTCCTGCCCTCGACGCAAACCCCCCTCCCCCCCACAACCGCCCCCCCCAGCCGACCCGCGACCCCCCTGGCGCCCCCCACGACCCCCCCACCCCCCTTCCCCGTACCTTTGGTAGTTGGCCGGACAGACGGGAGACAAAACCGCCTGTCCGGCAGGCAGCCAACGAAGGAATGAGGCCGGATTGGCCCATCCATCCTAAAGCTCCGCCTACTGGTGGGGCCTAAGGCGCGTGGGCCAATCAGAATAGGCCCTGGAGCCTTAGGTCCCACCTGGGGGCGCGGCCTGAGGCACATGGTCGGGTTGGGCCCATGTGCCTCAGGCCGCGCCCCCAGGTGGGACCTAAGGCTCCAGGGCCTATTCTGATTGGCCCACGCGCCTTAGGCCCCACCAGTAGGCGGAGCTTTAGGATGGATGGGCCAATCCGGCCTCATTCCTTCGTTGGCTGCCTGCCGGACAGGCGGGTTTGGCTCCCGTCTGTCCGGCCAACTACCAAAGGTACGGGGAAGGGGAGTGGGGGGGTCGTGGGGGTCGCCAGGGGGGTCGCGGGTCGGCTGGGGGGGCGGTCGGAGGTTCTGGGGGGGGGGCGGTCGTTGGGGGGGAAGGGGGGTTTGCGTCGAGGGCAGGAGGGCCTGGGATCCCTCCTGCCCGTAATGTAGTGCGGGGTGGGGTTAGGGGGTCGCCGTGGCCAGGAGGGTTTGGGCTCCCTTCTGGCCCGATATTGTCGGGAAGTCGGCGGTCCTTCGGGGTGGGGGTGCGAGTGGTCCTGCCGGGGGGGGGGATGTATCGGACGTCGGGGAGTCGGCCGGGCAAGAGGGCTTGGGCTCCCTCTTGCTCCGATCGCGGGTGCGGGTGGGAGCGCGTGCGAGCGGTCGTTCGGGGTGGGGGTGCGAGCGGTCCTGCTGGGGGGTGAATCGGGCGTCGGGCGGTAAATAGCGGTTCCTAGAAGGGGGTACATTGGCCCGCGGGGACAAACCTGTTCACCGTTTCCGCGGTCGGTGAATGGCCTTGTCCCCGTCACCGCAGCGACTGATAGTTTTCTTCCCCGTTTTCGGCGGTGACCCGCGGCTTAAATGCGGTGGCCGCGGGTAAACCGTCACCGTGTCATTCTCTAGTGTAGAGTATGTTGTGATCTTCCAGTTAGTTGGAGAGGAGTTTGACTACTAGCCCTTCCACTAGTTTGACATAGAGAGGTATTGAGGCAATGGGTCTAGCCTAGCCTAGTGGTTACAGCTAAAAACTACACCGGTGTGTGACCCAGTATGGAGTCACCCTGCAGACACTTTAAATTATAATCAAAGAAAAGAAAAACCCATCCACAAAGTTCCAGGATGTAGTTCACACTGGTAAATTTAATTTCAGAATGTTCAAACAACAAAAAAGAACACAAAGAGGCCGAATCCCAAACTTAATACAGTTTGCAAAACAAAACTCCCCAAGGAAAACTCTGAGAGAGTTCAGGATTTCTTCTCCCAATGCAAACAAAAACTTCTCTATGGTTCTATTCTCCACAGAGCTCCTTTTCCATAAAGGTTTCCAAAAGCCTGCTCCTAGCAGGTTCCAATAAAGTTCAGTTCCCTGCTATGTTGCACCAAACCCTCAAACAGTCTCTGCAAAAACACAAGCCTCCAGCTTAACATAAAGCACTGCTGGGTCTAGGGGAGTGCCTCAAGTTTGCTTGCAAAAGCACAAAATGGCTTTCAAAATCCCTCCCAGGTGTTGGCAAACTTCTCCCCACAAAAAGCACTCCCAGCTTCTTAACAAAAGATGCAGAGAATCAAAAACAATCCAGAAACAAAACCTCACAGTTCTAACAGTCAATGTCCCAGGCTGACAAAAAACACAACCTCAACCCAAAATAGCAATCAGAAAAAAAAACTCACAATTTGCAGCTCAGGCTTTGAAAATGGCTGCCAAGCTTACTTCCCTCATCTCAGGAGCCCCCTCCAAGCCCTCAGAGACCAGCTCTCTTTGCAGCTCTACCACACACAAACTGGCTTGTGCTGCAAATGGTAGTGTGGATCTAGCCTCTTCCACACCCAGGTCTACAGCATTACCCCAGCTTGCCAACAATGTTCTACTAAGGAAGAGACCCGTGACTTCCCTCTCACCTCCCCTGCAAAGTGCAAACTACTGTCTTTTCATGTGAGGAGCCACACCCTGCTCTGACTGAGCCTGCTCTCACCTGGGCTTCTCTCTGGCTCCCCTGGTGGACACTAATGAAACCGCAGGGACCAAGGCAGGCACGGAGCCTGACTGGTCAGTCTGTAGTTGGATGGTTGATCCATTGCTCCTTTAGGATCTTTTAGGATTGGGGTGACGATGATTTCGCTGAGGTCAGTTGGGAAAAGGCCATCTCTGAGCATGGTTTGTATCCTTTGTAAGATAAGGATGCAGAATTTTGTGCTGGAGGTTTTTAAGAGATATGGTGGGCAGTGGTTGAGGACGCAGGTTGCGTGGCTGTATTTTCTGTAGAGTTTATTAAGGTCAGACCATTGTATAGTGGGGAAGTGGGACCAGGTTCTGTCTGCTGCAGTTGATTCTTTTTCTGGGGGGGGGGGGGTATTGTGGAAAAGGGTAAATAGTGGTGTGGATCTGTATTGGGACTGGTGCCATTTAACTTATTTATAAATGATCTGGAAATTGGAACTACAAGTGAGGTGATTAAATATACAGACAGCACTAAACTGTTCAAAGTTGTTAAAATACATGCGGTGTGAAAAACTGCAGGAAGACTGGGTGGAAAATGGAAGACTGGGCGTCCAAATATCAGATGAATTTTAGTGTGGACAAATGCAAAGTGATGCACATGAGGAAGAATAATCCAAATCATAATTACCAGATGCTAGGGTCCACCTTGGAAAAGATCTGGGTATTATTGTGGATAATACGTCAAATACTCCAGATGAGGTTGCACCATTGAGCAATACAGGAACATTATAACATTCTTAGGGCTCCTTTAAAAAGGTGCGCTAGCATTTTTAGCGCACGCACTGGATTAGCGCGTGTTATAGCGTGTTCTACCTGAAAAACTAACCGCTTGCTCAAGGGGAGGCAGTAGCGGCTAGCGCGCGCTGCATTTTAGCACGTGCTATTCTGCGCGTTATAGCCCTAACGCACCTTTGTAAAAGGAGCCCTTAGTTTTGTTAACCATCCCTTTTTTAATAATTCCTAGCATCCTGTTTGCTTTTTTGGCTGTCGCAACACATTGGGCGGAAGGTTTCATCATATTGTCTATGATGACACCCAGATCCTTTTCTTGGGCACTAACCCCCAAAGTGGATCCTAGCATCCAGTAACTGTAATTCAGGTTATTCTTCCAATGTGCATCACTTTGCATTTGTCCACATTAAATTTCATCTGCCACTTGGACACCCAGTCTTCCAATTTCCTAAGGTCTGCCTGCAATTTTTCACAATCCACATGCGTTTTAGCAACTTTGAACAGTTTAGTGTCTTCTGCAAATTTAAATCACCTCACTCATCATTCCAATTTCCAGATCATTTATAAATAAGTTAAATAGCATCGGTCCCAGTACAGACCCCTGCGGCACTCCACTGTTTATACTCATCCATTGAGATAAATGAGCATTTAGTTCTACCCTCTGTTTTCTATCTGATAACCAATTCCTAATCCACAACTGAACTTTTGCCACCTATCCCATGATTCTTTAATTTTCTCAGGAGCCTCTCATGAGGAACTTTATCAAAAGCTTTCTGAAAATCTAGATGCACTATATCAACTGGCTCACCTTTATTCACATGTTTATTCACACCTTCAAATAGCTAGCCAAATGCAACATATGTACTCCTATATTGCCTGTTGGATAGTTCATCCATGCACAGTGCAGAGCTTGGCCTTTAGTATTGTGGCAGTCATGAGGTCAGAAACATGGATGCTCTATTGCAAGATTGCACCATCGAAGAACAACGTGCAGTAGTGCTGTTCTCCAAGAAAATCAAGTTACCCTTCTTTTGGGACATGTTTGCCCTTGTGCCTATTATGGCACAAGGGCAAACAGTGAACAGTGAAAATTACTGTGCATTGCTGCAAAATTAACTTTAACCTGCAATTCACAGCAAAAGAAGAGTGCTGTCCAAACCAGTCTTGCTGTACCATGACCATGCACATTCTCATCCAGCAGCAGTGACAGAAGAGGCAGTGCAATAGCTTGGGTTCCAAAGTCTTCCACATCCTCCTTAAAGCCTGGAACTGGGCTTAGCGATGATCACATATTTGATCCAATGAAGGAAACGCTGCAAGGTCGCAGATTCACTTCTGATGATGAAGTAAAGGAAGTGGAGCTCACCAGGCTTCGGGAGCAGCCCCAAAACTTCTTCTTTGCAAAAATGCAGAAGCTAGTTGAACAATTCCACAACCATCTTGCATGGGGACTATGTGGAAAAGTGATATGTTCAATTGCTCACAGTTAATTCTATAAAAGCCGTCAAATGTATTTTGCCTTTACTTTTTTATTTCTCCTCGTATAAGGCTGTGACTAATATATAGCTTGAAACTCTCTAAATGAGCCAGCAGTTCTATTATATCTTTGAAAGTCATGAGGATTTAAAAAATAAAATTAATTATGCCCATCTTCTCCTTTTATAGGAATACCAAATGGCTAACCAAATTGTCTTAAGTGTATGCACCCAAGTTCTGCATTATAATACAAAGCCTACATTCCTATGTATAAGAATTTAGAGAGTTTGACAAAAATGGATCAACAGCTTTCTAAGATTTTTTTTTTCTCATATAATTAGCACTAATTACATTTGAAAGCTGACATACGGCTTCCATAACACTCTGAAATTTCGACTCCTGGCATATGCGGAATTCTGATTCATGGTACATCCTTCTGCTAGAACATTTACAATATGCTGTGATTTGGTAACAGAGAACATATACATGTTTTGTTATCTAGATTTTGTTTCCCACTTTAGGAATTTGTTTTTAGACTTAAAGAACCAGATTCAGTAAATGGCATTCAAATTTAGGTAGACAAATCACTGGAGGAATAAAAATATATTCTGTGATGACAATCTATAATGATTTCATTGATCACAGCTCTTATACAAAAATGCTAAATAATAAATAAATTTAAATTAAATGTGAAGTGCTCAGACCTTATAACCAGTGTTTTAAGTGTTATCACCAAAACGAGGTTAACAAAGGGACCATCATTGCCTTCACTGTCCCTCGACCACCTGAAAAATATTATCCAAAATCTCAGTGTGAGTAAATTGTATTAAATGGTGTACTTATCTCTGGCAGATGGTAATCGGTGGCGTTAATCCTCGTTCAAACAAACATAACCAAAGTGATGTGCTTTTAAAAGGTTTTGTTCTCTATGTGTGCCGTTTACTTCATAGTCCCAGTCCCCCCGACCCAGGTTTCGTATCTTCGTCAGGGAGGGACATTGATGCTAGAGAAAATGAATTAAAACAATAAACAACTTTAATACTCTGTCGGAATCTTTTTTAAGACTTCCGTCACAAGAAGGTCCCCTCCAAGACTCTCATCGAAGAGAAACCCGGAGCTCGAACAAGAACAAGAAAGTTCCAGCATAAGTCCACATGGAATTTTCAATTTATCATCACGGACTTTAAATACTCAAGAAGAAGATCTCCTAGCTAAAGGTTTATCATTTGTACCTAGTGTAAAGTATGATGGTTTTGACATTAGAACTCATCTTCAAAGGTTTTTCAGATCACTAAAATTGAAAGTATTCTTTCAAGATAAAGAGAATACCATGACCGATCCTTCCTTGCCTGAAGGTCTGAAGTGCAAATCAACATGGCTGCCACCAGGCCCACAAGACCCACTTGTCGTTACCTTTGAACATTTAGTACTTAGGGATATACAAGCCCTCGAATCTAATTATAGCACACGTACACGTTCAAACTTGTCAACTGAACAGTGGAAGATAATTCAAAATCTACAAAGGGATTCCTCTATAATTATATCGAGAGCCGACAAGGGAGGCGGCATTGTTATTCAAGATTATTCAGATTATCATAACGAAGCAATGCGACAGCTTAATGATACCACTTATTACAGTCTGATACCAACTGACCCAACCAATGAGATCAAACAGAAAATTGACGAGACCCTACACTCTGCCAAGGACGAGCAAATTATTACATCTAAAGAATTTAAGTTCCTCACAAATGATTTCCCCAGGGTACCCACTATCTATTTCATACCGAAAATCCATAAAACTTTAATCAAGCCTCCGGGTCGGCCTATTGTAGTAGGCATTGGCTCAGTACTTGAGCCATTGTCCCAATATCTCGATAGTTTTTTGAAGTCATTTGTTCCTCAAGCTGTGTCATATATCAAGGACTCTTCCCATTTTTTACAGATTATAAACCAAATCGCTCAGCAAATATCAAATGAGCATTTTCTTCTAGTAACAGCCGATGTTGTGGCTTTATATACGAATATACCACAACAGGCGGCTGTTACATTAGCAGAATCATTTTTACTCAAATTAGACATAACTGACGGGAAAAGAATTATGTTGAAGAAACTAGCAACCACCGTTATAGGTAATAATTATTTCAAGTTTGAAAATTTGATATACCATCAAACAACAGGAGTTGCCATGGGAGCTACAGTGGCTCCCACGTTAGCCTGTTTATATATGACACAGTTTGAGGAAACATTTGTTTACAAATCTCCGTTTTTCAAGCATGTCTCCTGTTGGAAAAGATTTGTAGATGACGTGTTTTTTGTATGGGGAGGTAATACTGATGAACTAAAAAGTTTTTTAGAAGATATTAATCACAAAGATCCGAATATTTCATTTACCTACCAATATAATCAACATCAGATATCTTTTTTGGATATCATGGTTTATAAACAAGATGGCCAAATTCTTACCTCCCTATACAAAAAGCCGTCTGATAGAAATTCTTTGTTACAATATGGAAGTTTCCACCCAAGAGCTTTAAGAAATGGCATACCCGTGGGCCAATTCTTACGCTTAAGAAGAATTTGTTCAAACGAAGATGACTTCAACAAACAAGCTACTGTGCTATATGAGAAATTTAAGCAACGTGGGTACCCTGGGAAAATAATAAGAAGAGCATGGAAGAGGGCAAAAAACTGCCACCGTCCTTGGCTGATGTTACCAACTAATAGAGAAAAGTCAAAGACAGACACGGTATGTGTGATGCCTTATACTGGCAGTAGTAATGCGATTAAGCATATTGTTTTAAAGCATTGGTCAATACTTCAAAGTCATCCTTCGCTTACTCAAAAACCTAAATTCGCATTTTCAAGAGGACCTAATTTGGGTGAAAAATTAAAACATAAGAATTTTGACATTTCTACTACACAGAAGAAATCTCACAAACCGTGTGGTAAATGTAAGGTATGTAAGCACGTTATGAATGTTGCTCAATTAACAATTCCTTTTTCAGGTGGTCGTAGGTTTATATTAAACACTGATACTTCATGTGACTCCAAAGGAGTCGTTTATTATATACAATGCCCTTGTTTAAAAATATATATAGGGCAGACCACCCGTAAAATTAAGACTCGTATTATCGAGCATTTGAGCAGCATACGTACTAAACGTATCACCGCCCCTTTAGTTCCTCATTGGTTGAGCGAAGCACATACACTTGAGGATCTTCAATATACGGTGTTATTACACATTGAACATTTTCAAGGTGATCTCTCTAAATTACTTATTCAAAAGGAACAGCGGTTCATCTATAATTGGCACACCCTTACCCCTGATGGACTAAATTCAGAGATTGACTGGCTACTATTATAACACAACGGAGAGTGTCTTGTCATTTTCTGTTTGATCTCATTTCTGGCAGGGCTTAATTTAACAAGTTCCGGTTCTTTAGCTTATAAAATCAGAACGTTGGTCTCTGGTGATTAGTTTGCCCCCCTTTGCGGTCTGGTCTAGTTACAGTGAGCCAACATTTGGTATGTAGATTTACTGATACTATTTTTGTAACACTTACATAATATTCTTTATTGTGAGATTACTAGTAATCTTTATGATTCTATTTCAGATCAATTAACGTTAGTTGAGTTAATAAAGTTGTTTATTGTTTTAATTCATTTTCTCTAGCATCAATGTCCCTCCCTGACGAAGATACGAAACCTGGGTCGGGGGGACTGGGACTATGAAGTAAACGGCACACATAGAGAACAAAACCTTTTAAAAGCACATCACTTTGGTTATGTTTGTTTGAACGAGGATTAACGCCACCGATTACCATCTGCCAGAGATAAGTACACCATTTAATACAATTTACTCACACTGAGATTTTGGATAATATTTTTCAGGTGGTCGAGGGACAGTGAAGGCAATGATGGTCCCTTTGTTAACCTCGTTTTGGTGATAACACTTAAAACACTGGTTATAAGGTCTGAGCACTTCACATTTAATTTAAATTTATTTATTATTTAGCATTTTTGTATAAGAGCTGTGATCAATGAAATCATTCAAATTTAGGTACCAGAAAAAATCCGCACTATGCACCATTCTAATAATGGGTGCTCTGGACTGAGTACCCTTTATAGAATAGAACTGACAACAGATTCTCTTGCCCGAAGATGAGCACAAAGAATTACACCAGCTGAAAATCCTGGTATGTAAGATGGGCTCCTAACCCTGGCATTCTATAACATTGCACCAAAACATTTGGAATACCTTTGACCCACCCATCCCCATCCCATGGCAATGCCCCTTTTTGGGCTGCACACAAGACACCCAGCGTTATAGAATAGTGTATAGGCATATGTGCACATAAATACAAATTAGTGACAAATAAGTACCAATTAATGTCCATAATTGGTTATTAGCACCCAAATGACTATAAGAACATAAGAATAGCCTTATTGGGTCAGGCCAAAGGTCCATCTAGCCCAGGACCTGGTTTTATGGTGGCCAATACAGGTAACTAGTACCAGGCAAAAATCCAAATAATAGTGAAATTTCATGCTAGTGATCCAGGGCAAGCAGTTGCTTCCCCATGTCTGTCTCAATAGTAGACTATGGACTTTTCCTCCCAGAACTTGTCCAAACCTTTTTTAAAACCAGCTACATTAACTGTTCTTACCACATCCTCTGGCAATACATTCCAGAGCTTAATTATTCTCTGAGCGAAAAAATATTTCCTCCTATTTTTTTTTAATTTCCCTATAACTTTATTGAGTGTCCCCAAGTCTTTGTTATTTTTGATGGAGTATAAAATCGATCCATGTGTACATCTGGGCTCTGAACCAAAATTTGGGTGCCCCACTTTCAGTGATTTATACAGTATAGAATCCAAGGAAAAATATTGGTTTTGAGAGTTTGTGCAGAACTGTGAAGTGGTTATATTTCTATTCAACATATAACAATAATTTACTAACGCAAATAGCTGTTACTATACTTAACATTTGCTCGATATGTTTTGCATGTCTTCTACAACTTAGTAAACTTTGTAAAATTTGAGTACCTCGATATCCCACATGGTATGTCATTTCTGTCAACTACTTAAAAACATTTGTAACAGACCCCTTTTTACTTGGCTACAGGATTAGGGTTGCCATAAGGTATTTTGGAATTTCTGCTGGCAGGCAGAGTATATTTTCCAATATGACAGACCACACCGTTGGTTGAAATAACAAGCTTCAACTTTGTTCCCTTTTCTCAGGAACAAGAGAGAGGGTCTTCTTGAACGCAAGTTAAATTAATGCAAAAAAACCAACAAACTATTTACATCTTTTACAACTCTCAAAGATGGTATGTTGTTTTATATCTCCTTCTGCTGAGATCTCTTTGCTCTTAGGAATCCAATCTATTGGTGGAGATAGCCCAAAAGACAATCTCCTGCCTAAGACAGGATCTTCTATAATCTCTGATTATGTCACACATAAAGTAGTATGCAACCCCTATTCAGAGAGCTGTTATGAACTCTGAGTTTCCAGAAGCTGCTGGAACTCAAGGGCTATATTGCTAACTGCCAAAGGGTTCATATTTCATCCACCTGTAAATCACATAAGCAGCCCTCTTCAGGCTGCACACTGCAGATTGCAAAGATGACACTTAAACTCTTTACTTAAACCCACTTTTAATTTACAGGCAACCCTAATACAGGAACTGCTAATAACTGCTGGAGAGATTCATGCACTAGTGCTGCCCAATTCACCGATTCACCGATTCATTTTGGTGAATCGATTCTAATTGATTCGCTTTGTAGAAAAATCAGACTCACCAATTCAGTGAGTCGTGACTTTCCTCAGGGCCACTTAGAGCAGCAGCAGTTATGGTAGCTGGCAGGAAAAGGCAGCGCTCCAAACAGGCAGCTTCTGGCCTGTCCTACTAGAGATTCCCTCTTCCGTGCCACTGATGGTGCGGCAGAGGGAAGCCCTAGCAGGGCAGACCAGAAGCTGTCTGTTTGGAGCGCTGCCTTTTCCAGGCAGCCACCGTCACCGCTGCTGCTATGTTGGGAGGTCCGAAAGGAAGGGGGGGAGGTCGGTGCTGCAAAGGGGGAGGAAAGCTGCTGCACAGGTGGATGGGAGGGAAAATCTTCTGCACATGGGGGGGGAAATAGCAGAGGAGAGAGGAAGAATTGTTGGACATGGGGTGAAGGAAAGGAAGGGAGAGATGCAACACATGTAGAAAGAGGTGAGAGGGAGAAATCCTGTATATGATGGAGGGAAGAGAAACATACATGAAGAAGAGAGAGGGAGAAATGTTGGACATAGGGTGGAGGGCAAGGAGAGATTGTGTATGGGGAGAGGGAAAGAAATGTTGCACATGATAATAGAGGGGGAGGAAGCGAGAGATGCTATATGGATGTAAATAAAGAGGTTTTACCCAGGGCACAAGGCAGAGAGAGATATATAGATGATAAACAGTGGGAGGGAAACAGAAATATTGGATATGGCAGTAGAAGGGAAGGTACAGAGATTGAAGATGGATGGTGAGCACGGAGAAAGAAGAAAATGTCAAATGGGCAGGAGACCCTGGTGAACAAGTTAACAGAAGCCAAATAGAAGCCAGAGCCTAGAACCAACATGATCTGAACAGTAAAATGACCAGAGAACAAAAGGTAGAAAAATAATTTTATTTTCTATTATGTGATTACAATATGTCGGATCTGAAATGTGTATTCTGCCAGAGCTCATGTTAGACAGAGAGAGGAAAAGTCTTTATTTTCTTTACACCACAGAGCTGGCATGAGGTTGGAGAGGACAAAGGAAGGAGCGGGAGTAGGGGTGAAGAGGCTACAAAATAAACCCTATGGGATGTTAAAAAAAGCAAACACCCAATTGGGCCATAAAAGTGAAATGAATCAAATTGAAAAATCAATTCAATAGGCTAAATCAAATCAAATTTTAATTTTATTCTATGAATCAGACAGCATTATCATATATAAGAACATAATAATAGCCTTTACTGGGTCAGACCAATGGCAAATCAAGCCCGAAAGCTCGTTCTCATGGTGGCCAATCCAGGTCCCTAGTACCTGGCCAAAACCAAGCAATATTCCATGCTAACGATTCAGGGCAAGCAGTGCTTCCCCCATGTTTTTCTCAATAACAGACTATGGACTTTTCCCCCAGGAAATTGTTCAAACCTTTCTCAAAACCAGCTACACCATCCGCTCTTACCACATCATCTGGCAATGCGTTCCCGAGCTTAATTATTCTCTGAGTGAAAAAATATTTCCTCCAATAAGTATTTCCCTGTAACTTTATCGAGTGTCCCCTAGTTTTTGTAATCTTTGACAGAGTGCATGGATTTACCCCAAACTATACATTCATGATAAAAGTTCTTGAAATTTCATGTGACAGAGGATCTAGCTGGCTATGATTGTCAAACTTTCATTGGATTTAGTTTGCTATTGCTCGCTGCCTAGTTGCAAATGGTTATGGGGATCTATCTTAAATTTAAGCACCCCAGTATTATGGAAGAGCTGTTCTACCGGCGGGACGGCCTGCACCTGAGCACAGCGGGAACTAGACTACTGGCAGCCAATGTGAGGAAGGAGATCGAGAGGGCTTTAAACTGAGGAGAGGGGGAAAGCCGACAGCTGATTTGATGTTGACGCTTCGGACAACAGTATCCAGAACAGATGCTGAACGGGCTGACTGCAAGGAGGAAGTAGAGAGACCGGTGGATCTTATGATCAGACAGCGAGGGAAACATCAGGTAAAGGGAGCTTGCTGGGAGGAGACTAAGGGGCATGGAGACACAAGGCGACTGGGTGGCACTAGGGCGAAAGCTGAGGGCAATATAGGGGTGCCACAAGGCGAGGGGGATCAAACGGAGGCTCAAGGGATGATAGCCCAGGAGGGGGCCGGTAGGGCTAGAAAACCCAGAGGAAAAGCGGGGAAGTAGGGTGGCGGGAATGTGGGGAAACCGAAAGCTACGAGGGTAAAGGCTGAGGGCAAAGCAGAAGCACAGGGAACAGGAGAACTGCCCGAAGTTCAAGGGGAGGCGGCCCAGGTAAATACAGAGGTGGAGGAAAAACGACGGGACCTGCGGTGCTTGTACGCAAATGCAAGAAGCCTCATGGCCAAGATGGGTGAACTAGAGGTCGTGGCCAAGGGGGAAGACCTGGATATAATTGGAATTACAGAAACATGGTGGACAGAGGAGAATCAATGGGATGTGGCGCTGCCAGGGTATAAGCTCTACAGGAGGGACAGGACCCACAAGAAGGGGGGAGGCATAGCACTATATATAAAGGACTCTATCTACTCGGTCGGGATGGATATGGCAAAGAAGGCAGAGGGGCTGGAATCGCTATGGGTCAAATTGCCGGGAAACAAGGGTGCAGGCATAAAACTGGGGCTGTACTATCGCCCACCTGGTACGCCGGAAGGAGTCGGACACGACTTGGAAGCTGAACTGAGACAAGAATGCAGGACTGGAAGTGTAACAGTGATGGGGGACTTCAATTACCCGGGGATTGACTGGAGTATGGGTCACTCCAACTGCTCTAGGGAAACAGGATTTGTAGAAGCTGTGAGGGACTGCTTCATGGAGCAACTAGTCAGGGAACCGACGTGAGGGAGTGCTACTCTTGACCTCATCCTAAACGGATTAGGGGGGCCTGCAAGAGGGGTAGAAGTGGGAGGACCACTAGGCAACAGTGACCACAACGCATTCAGATTCACATTAGAAAGGGGGACACCCACAGTAAGGAGGACCGCAACAACTGCGCTCAACTTCAGGAAAGGGAACTATGTTGCTATGAGGGAAATGGTGGGGAGGAAGCTCAGAAACATCCTTAGGATGGAGACTGTAGGAAGCGCCTGGACCCTATTCAGGGACACCCTGCAGGAAGCACAAAGAATGTACGTCCCCAGTTTCAGGAAAGGCGGCAAGAACAAGCGGTCAAAGGACCCGGTTTGGATCTCAACAGAAGTAAAGAGGGCAATAAATGACAAAAAAGTATCCTTCCGGAGATGGAAAAAGGACCCAACGGAGGAAAATCACCAGGCGCACAGGAAATGCCAAAAGGAATGCCACCGAGAGGTTAGAAAAGCAAAAGGGAAATACGAAGAGGGGCTGGCCAGGGAGGCGAAAAACTTCAAGGCATTCTTCAGTTACGTAAAGGGGAAGCGACCAGCGAGAGAGGAGGTGGGGCCGTTGGACGATGGGGATAGGAAGGGAGTGATTAAGGAGGATAAAGAGGTAGCTGAGAGGTTGAACACGTTCTTCTCGTCGGTTTTCACGAGAGAAGACACATCTAATATACCAGACTCAGAGGAGCTCATGAGTGGGGAACAGGCTGAAAAATTGGAACACATAGAGGTAAGTAAGGAGGATGTCCTCAAACAGATAGACAGGTTAAAATGCGGCAAATCGCCGGGCCCAGACGGGATCCACCCAAGGGTTCTAAAGGAACTAAGACAAGAAATAGCGGGCACAATCCAGCATGTTTGCAACCTATCCTTGAAAACTGGAGAGGTACCAGAGGACTGGAAATTGGCGAATGTCACACCTATCTTCAAGAAGGGATCGAGGGGTGACCCCGGGAACTACAGGCCGGTGAGCCTGACTTCAATTATAGGGAAGATGGTGGAAACTATGATCAAGGATGGTATTTGCGAGCACATCGAGAGAAATGGCCTACTGAGAACAAGCCAGCACGGATTCTGTAAGGGAAGGTCATGCTTAACGAACCTTCTGTACTTCTTTGAGGGAATAAGCAGTCGGGTGGACAATGGGGAACCCATAGACATCATTTACCTCGATTTTCAAAAGGCTTTCGACAAGGTGCCACATGAAAGGCTGCTTAGGAAGCTGTGGAACCACGGGGTGGGAGGGGATGTGCACAGATGGATCGAGCACTGGTTGTCGGGTAGACTGCAGAGGGTCGGAGTAAAGGGACAATATTCTGACTGGCGGGGAGTCACGAGCGGTGTGCCACAGGGATCGGTGCTGGGGCAGTTACTCTTCAACATATTTATCAATGACTTGGAAAAGGAGGCAAAGTGCGAGGTTATAAAATTTGCAGACGATACCAAACTGTGCGGCAGAGTTAGGTCCAGGGAGGAGTGTGAGGACCTACAAAGAGACCTGGACAAACTGGAAGACTGAGCAAACAAATGGCAAATGCGCTTTAACATGAAAAAATGCAAGGTCATGCATAAAGGGAAAAAGAACCCGTTATTCAACTACAAATTGGGGGGGGCATTGTTGGGAGACAGCAGTCTTGAGAGAGACTTGGGTGTGCTGGTGGATGCTTCACTGAAGCCATCTGCACAGTGCGCAGCAGCCTCGAAAAAAGCCAACAGGATGCTGGGCATCATAAAGAGGGGCATAACAACCAGGACGCGGGAAGTCATCATGCCATTGTATCGAGCGATGGTGCGTCCACATCTGGAATACTGCATTCAATATTGGTCGCCGTACCTCAAGAAGGACATGGCAGTACTTGAGAGAGTCCAAAGGAGAGCAACGAAACTGGTAAGAGGGCTGGAACACTGCCCATACGCCGAGAGGTTGGATAGGCTGGGGCTCTTCTCTCTGGAAAAAAGGAGGCTCAGGGGAGATATGATAGAGACCTTCAAGATCATGAGGGGCATAGAGAGGGTGGATAGGGACAGATTCTTCAGGCTGAAGGGGACAACAGGTACGAGAGGGCATTCGGAGAAACTGAAGGGAGATAGGTTCAAAACAAATGCAAGGAAGTTTTTTTTCATACAAAGGGTCGTGGACACTTGGAATGCGCTACCGGAGGAAGTGATCAGGCAGAGTACGGTACAGGGATTCAAACAGGGATTGGACGGATTTCTGAGGGATAAAGGGATCGTGGGATACTGAGAGAGGTGCTGGGATGTAACACAAGTATAGAAAGCTAACCAGGTAATAAGTATAGAAACGTGCATGTGCAAGACCGGAGGGTTAGGACTTCGATGGGAAGATAGGACTTCAATGAGAAACCAAGGTGGCAAGGGAGCCCCTTCTGGTGATTCAGACAGGTCGTGACCTGTTTGGGCCGCCGCGGGAGCGGACTGCTGGGCAGGATGGACCTATGGTCTGACCCGGCGGAGGCACTGCTTATGTTCTTATGTTCTTATGAATAGGAAAGAGTAGTGCCTGTGTTCATTCATCCTTTAAATTATTTATATGGCTACAAGCGGACAGTTCACTGGCACGCTGATAAAATCTGTTTGGAATTTCCTCAAATGCTTTGGATGAAATTCCCTTACATGGACAGATGTATAGCTGGTTTACTCCAGTATTGCTATAATCCACTTTCAAACAAAATATAATAGTTATGTCAAATAGCTATTAATCTTTGAGGTCAGATATTTTACAGAGGCTTTACTGCTAGACAAAAGCATTTGATGCCACCGCTTTACCAAAAGATCATCTGATGAACAGACTTCTGGTGATTGAAAAGCTAACATAAGTTGTTCAAATACATTCACAAATTTAAACAATGGACCTTTCAAATGATGTTTTGGGGCTTGTAAAAAGGCCTTCTTCAAGACCTTCTACAGTCCTATGCTGGAGGGCCTGACTTTTTATTAGCATTCCTCCAGTTTCAATCTATGCATTCCCTGATGCTTAGCCAAGAGCATGAGATGAAATCTTGACTTTTTCATAAATGATGCTTCTGAGAAATGACACTTCATGGACTAAAAAGATAACGAACTTCAAATCTAAAGATAAAAAGGTGAAGATACCTTGAGGGTGGAGAACTGAAGGCCATGCTCTGGACTAGAATAAAGAGTCATAGGAAATTCCTTATTCTCTTTCCTTACAGTCTGGGTCTGTATGAATTGCAAACATTTTATTTGCTTTCAGCCTAGCACAGAAATCTATACAGTTGGATGGTGCAACCCTAGTTATCCCTCAATACAAGGCATTAAATCAACATACAAGGAAAACTTAACTTGCAATCAAAAGCATGAAATCCTAATCAGAAAGCTTTCAACTGTTATATTTTCTCAAAAACAGCTTTTTCATTTTTTCACACTTTCATCTTTGTGGAGAATCTGGGGGACTGCTTGGTACACCCTCGTACAATCTGGTAACCCTAATCCAGACACTTGTGTATCTTTACCAACGACACTTAAGGTATACTGTGTGGCCTACCCTGGGATCCTTCCCTATGTCAGAAATTCCTGCTGCTGTTTGAGCAGGACTTGGCAGAGAGATGGTCCCTGGGACAGGCCAAACAGCTTGCTTCAAGTAATGCTACTGAATTCATCTGGGTTTTTGGTGCCTATCTTTGCCAGAGGCGCGATTCTCTAAGCATCACTATCACATGTATGACACACAATCAGCAGCCACTGACAACAGCGCCAGTTAGTTAATTCCTTCCAGAATAATGTGAAATTTATTAAAAAAGTGATCTGACCAAGGCACCTTCTCAATATTATTTAACTACATTGCATTTCTTGAGATGTAGTACACGCTAAGAGGTCTAGTTGATTACCTTTTTCATGTGTAGATTGATTAATCATGGATATAAACCCTAATTCTTCTAAGGAATTAAATAGATCAATTGTATGATTATTAGTTAAAACACCCAAATGTAGATTTAGATCACCCAGAAGAAAAATAAAGTATTGTATACTACATATTTGGATAATATGTCTAAGAAATAATTCTTTGCATCTGGTCATTTTCCCAGAGAAATATATAACTCATTTCAGAGCTCAGTATGTTGTATTTCTAATTTCACAAACTAGTAACTCTAATGAAGGAGAACTAATATTGTCAATCAACTGCATTTTAAAAAATGATTTGTATAAAATCATCAAACTACTATCACGATGACCCAACCTAGGTAAGTGAAGGATCTTTTATCTAGCTGGACAAATCAGTTGTGAAACCATGTTTCTGTCAAAAACAGAAAATCAAATTGTTGTTCTTCAATCGGATTTTTATGAATTTTGGTTTTATTTACTGCAGAACGTGTGTTACCGGTAATATATTCACAAGAAAAGGGAGTATAAGAATCAAAACTAGTAAAAATAGATTAGTACCTTGTGAGCGCCTTATAATTTTATTGTTTGACTTCTCATATAAGGACCCAAGAGTTAACACTTGGAGGAGATTGGAAACAGTAATTATATTATCAAGGAAACCTATACCATCAGGGAAACAGTAATTATACCATCAAGTAAAAATGACCTGAACCAAACAAAGACAAAGGAGTAGCCTAATGATAGTGTAGCGGACTGTGATCTTGGGGAACTGGGTTCCATATTTGCTGCAGATCCTTGTGACCCTGGGCAAGTCACTTAACTCTCCATTGCTCTAGATACAAAAACAGTATATGAGCCCACTAGGAACAGAGAGATAACCTGCATAATACACGCTCTGTACTAGCACTTTAGAAATGGTTACTGTATATACTTGAATATAAGTCGATCCGACTTTAGTTCGAGACCCCCTCCCCCCCGAAAAAAGGAGGAAAAATGGTTGACTCGAATATAAGTCGGGTGGCTTAATATTCAAGTGCTCTGCCCTGTCAGGCTCTGCACCCAGCTCCCTTTCTGTCAGGCGCAGCACTCAGCACCCTTCCCTATCTTCCCTGTCAGGCATTGCACACAGCCCCCTTCCATCCTTCCCTCCCTCCCCTGTCAGACTCTGCACACAGCCTCCTTCCATCCTTCCCTCCCTCCCCTGTCAGACTCTGCACCCAGCACCCTTCCTTCCCTCCCTCCCTCCCCGTCAGACTCTGCACCCTCCCTCTCAGGCTCTGCACCCTGCCCCCCTCCGTGCCCTAGCCTTATACCTCTACTGCCGATCTCCGGTGGAGGTGCAGCGGGCAAGAACGAACTTTCCAAGTTCCTGCCCCGCTATTAACAAGCTTCTGTGAGTGTCTTTGGCCGCTGAGAAGCACGAGCAGGCGCGCAATTTGGCGCTGCTGCTCAGTACTGAGTGGCTTCCTTAATGGTATTAGTAGTAAGTAGAGATATCAAATTAATATCCATCTGCCTATATTTAAAATGTAGTAGCAATCTGCCTATTTGCCAAAAAGGCAGCTGAGTTGGATTTAAAAAAAAATCCAACAAAATATTCACAAGACTGAAATCTGGTTACACATTTACAGGAATATCTCAGAAAAAAAGTGTCCCCTAAATGAAGCAAACCTGAGCCTCATCAAAATAAACTTTAGCCTGCATCTCTGGGTGTTTCAGGAGACATCGAGAAAAAACTGAATGTTCAAGACATGAAAAAGTTCTTCTGTATGTCTAGAAACAAATTTAACAGTTAAAATTAGAGTGGAACTTCATACAAATTCAGTATCTGACATCTCCAAAATGGCAGAGACAGCAAGAGGGCCTTGCAAATCTTATGGTGTCGCTTGATTCCTTTCAGAACTCTTTGGCAAGGGTAAATATGCTTCTACCATGGAAGAGGTGGTTTGCCAAGAGTAGTAATCAATGGCTTTCCCCTTTACTTGGCATCATAAAATAGGAGAAGGAAAAAAAACAATGAGGATAAACTCCATAGTGTCAGTTCAGTCAGCCATCTTGGATACCTATCATTTAAGTTCAAAAAATGTTTTCATTTTCAAGTTATAATCTTGGGATTCCATGGTTAAGGAGAAATCAAGTATTACCTTCAAAACTCTAGAAGATTTTTCAACACTTAATGGAGCACTTTGATTATTTGGAATACAATAAGGGATTTTGTTAACAATTGGAGTAAACCAAAGAATTTAGTTTTTTGGTTGTTAAGTTTTAACAGATAAGAAAATTACAAATCTCTAATTTGTCTTATACAATTTTTTAATGTTAGCACCTGGTGAGGACTAATACAAAAATTATCCTCTGCATATGAATTATTTCCCAAGTTCCCAAACTTATAGATCCCAGTAAACCAGTGTATTGCAAACCGTGTGCCGCCCGAGATTTATTTATTTCTTTATTTAAAACACTTGTAGCCCGCATATCCAGCATCTATGTGGGTGACAGCAATACACATGGAGGGGCATAATCGAAATGGACGTCTAAGTCCGTTTGCATCCAACTCGCAAGTCGTACAAAGTAAAAAACAGCCTAGGACACATTTTCGAAAAATATGTCCCCAATTTTTATTTTTTTTTTTGAAAATCGTCTAATTATACGTCCTGCCGATCTGATCGTCCAAGCCGCTAAATCGTCCATCTTTATACCACATTTCCGTCCAACTTTTCGTCCAAGTCAAAAACACCTAGATCAAGCCCTGTTGGACATGGGAGGGGTCTGCAAAGTGATGGACCGAACACCCAGACATGCCACCTAAATAATGGGGTACCATATAGGGCACTGCTGTGAACTTCACAAAAAGGGTGCCATGTCTTCTCCTCACTACATCTCCCTTATAGGTCATGGTGAGCCCCCCAAATCACCTCCAGAATCCCCTAGACCCACTTATCTACCACCCTAATAGCCCTTATTTCTGCAGGAGCCACTTATATGCCAGTACAAAAGGATTTTGGAGGTGTATAGGGGAGTGCACATGTTTAAGTATCAATGCAGTGATTACAGGGGCTTATGGGCATGGGTCCTTTCTCCATGGGTCCCTAACCCACCCCCAAGATGACTTAAGCCGCCTCTGTGTTGGCCGACTAGGCTTTCCTATGCCAGGCGGCCAGGTGATGATGGTCTGGAGGCTGAATTTTATGGTGTGATTAATATTTTTATGGGGGTGGGGGGGGTCGGTGATCATTGGGATAGTGTGTGGGGGGTCTGTTTTATGTGTTTGCAGTGCTTATCTGGTGACATTAAGTGGTTTTTTGTGACTTAGACCATGTTTTACATGTTCTAAGTCAAAACGTCCAAGTTCCGTCGATCCTGTGCTGTATAACTTTGAGTTATACATGCTGCATGACTAAGTCTAAGCCGTTAGCGGCTCAGAGCACCATCTTGAAGGCCTTTGCACATGCGCAGACATCGGCATGATGATGTCACGCATGTGTGTGACATCATCACATTGATGTCTGTGCACTTCCAGATGCCCTCGAGCCACGGCCACCAGTTTAATGTGCCGCAGCTTCGCAAAGTTTGCGAGACACTGCGGTAAACTCTATAAACATTGAAAAAAGTGGGGGAAAAAGTGAGCCCTGTCAAAAGAAGTGCTTCAAGCAGACAAAGATTCCTCCTTCCTGACTTTACCCCCCCCAAAAAAAAAAAAAAAAAAATCTAAATCAGATGAAAACAGCATTAGTGAACCCCATCAAATAATTCTTGGCATGGGGTTCATATGCAGCTGCAGCTAACATAAATTGTAATAGTTCTTTAGTTTCATTTAACTACACATCAACATCTTTAATTTTAGGGAAGGTTTTTCATTTTAATGCAGGTTCTCTGGCACCAATCACTCCATCTGGGAGCTGCTGTTGAAAGAGACCCGAGCACTGTAGTTCATTTAATTTGAAATCACAACTAGCTAAATCCAAATATAGACTTGATTTAAAAGTACTAAAAAGGCTAACACAAGGTTCTCAGCTCTAAATAAGACAGACATTTTTAATTTAAGAATACTGAATACTAAACACTCTGCTTAAAACATTTATATCACTGCCAGCTTTTGATAATTTATGGTGTGATTATTCCAATAAATATGGAAGTTTTGTTTAAACTGAAATAATGATTCTTTTTAGAAGACAGTGTTTGTTTTATCTGGCAGAGATCATTCCAGAAAATAATTTTCAGCTGCACGGCATGTTCTATGCACCCGAATCCCAATGTCTGATGTGAACTAGCTCTGCCTTCCTGAATGAGGAAGATAACTGTCACAGTTAGGCCTCTATCCACACTGACTATGTTTTTTGTATATTTTACATTTAAAACAAATCACCCAACTAGAATGGATTCCGAGCTAGTGATTTGTGTTGGTTGCTCTGCTTCAGGAAAGGGAAAGTTGTTTTGAATACACTCGAAAACACTGAACTATTAAGCAGATACTCAAAAGATCTAGTTACCTTGGTTGGAAGAGCCTAAAGCTGGGTGTCAATTTTCAACCTAGCATTGACTGAAAATATGTGCCTCACTTAGGTTTCAACACTGAGGTGCTCAGCTATCTTTGAATGTCTGCCTCTATGAAATCAAACTTCCAACTTTCCATTTCTATTTTTATATTGCATTTTCTCTGCCTGACTGACACTGTGATAGTCCGGACCTGTGAATTGCAGACTGTGCGCCACGGAACAATAGTGTGCACAGGTGCCAGTGCCTCTACTTCTCTCAACATCTCCCCCCCCCCCCCACCCCACCGAACAATAGTGTGCACAGGTGCCAGTGCCTCTACTTCTCTCAACATCTCCCCACCCCCCACCCCACCGAACAATGAAGGCATTTCCAGAACCCTGCAGTTTGTCCCAGCAGTTTTGGAAAGCCCCCGAGCTCAGGGCTGCATCTGGAGGGCCTCTGAATATGTGCGGACATCAAAGTGTGACAACACAGGTTGACGCTCGTGCATATTCAGAGGTCCTGTAAACACGGGCCCAAGTTTACCGTGGCAGAAAAAGTTTGCAATACACTGGACTGGACACACACTGAACTAATAGGTTAGGTCTAAAACCTTGCCTGCAGTGAAATGCTGCCAGAACTGCACAGACTGAAGCAGTAACTAATGTGCCCAAGTAACCTTGGTTTAAGACTGTTTAAATTACAGGTTTTCAAAATGTCTTTCTCAGGACCCAGTGGAAAAAATAATTTACTTCTCAGGAGCCACTGAAGGAAAAGACTTCTGTCCTCTCACTCTCACCACCACAAATGCCCACTGCTTACTAGGGATGTGCGATTGCTGTGTGAAATTTTGTGCCCAGGATATACTGGGAATGAGGGAGAAAATCTAACTTTTTTTTTTTTTTTTTTGGGGGGGGGAGGTCTGTGTCATAAACAGAGTGCATTCTTCCAAAAGAGTGCAAACTATCAGGCAAGAATACACTCTATTTTTGAAGAAGGGCTAATGGTTGTTGATCTCAGTGGAAAAGGGGTGAATAGTGGCCCAGTGATCTGTATTGGAAACAGTACTTTTTAACCTATTTCTAAATAATCTAGAACATGGAATAAATAGTGAGGTGATCAAATTTGCATATGACACAAAATTGTTCAAAGTTGTTAAATCGTGCAAGCAGATTATGAGAAATTGCAGGGGTTTGGGAGACTGAGCATCAAAATGCAGAAGAAATTCAGCTTATCGTATATACTCAACTATTGGTCAATCCCATGCATAGGTTGAGGACAGTTTTAGATGTAAAAATGGTCTATTGTTTATTGGCCCATGTGTAGGTTGACACTGACCTGGGCCCTCTAGTAGAAAATAGAGAATGACACGGGGACCGTTTACTGCGGTAAACCGTGGTCACCACAGTAAATCCGCAGTAATGGGAACATTTGCAAATAGTTTACCCCAGGAATGGAGACAAGACCTTTCACTGCCCCATGGAAGTGGTGAAAAGTCTTGCTCCTGTGGTAAAAAAAAAATTGTGCCCGTGTCAGATTCAGCATTTCCTCTCTAGCTCCTCTTGGGCCTATTTTACCTTCAGGCGCCAGCCATGCCACAATGAAGACTGAAGGAACCCAAAACCAAAGCCTGAGATCAACGTGATTTGAAGAATAAATTTTTTTAAAAAAAATCTTTATTAAATTTTCAAGGCTAATACAAAGTGCAGAAAATTATGCATACATTAATAATCAGAATCAGCACTTACAATCGATCAATAACAATACAAAATGAATTACCCCCCTCCCTTCAAGTATATTCAATCAAGAAATAAAACAAAAGAGATAACAGCCCCCCTTTCCACCCACCCACCCACCCTTCCCTGGATGTGCATATATATAAAGGAAATTAAAAGTAAAAAACAACTATACCGAAGTAACAAAAGTTGTTAATGGACCCCAACAAAAGTTGTTAATGGACCCCAAACTAATCTGAATAAATTATTATGCCACAACATGTCAGCATTCATTTTCTCATACTTGTAACATAAACATAAATTCACCCACCAAAAGGTGAAACCCAGCCGATCCCAATTTTTCCAATTGTGAGTAACCATTTGCATGGAAATCCAGGTCATAATAATGAATAGCCAGCATTTATACCAGTCCAATAGGGGTTTAGTATGCAAGATGACTACATCATAGGTTAATGGAATCGATGATTCCAGTATGTTATTAATATGTTCCCATATCGATTTCCAAAATTTGAGTATCAAAGGACAATAGAACAACAAGTGATCCAGTGTCCCTATTTCAAGATGACAGTGCCAGCATCTATTAGATTTAGAAGTATCTAACTTCTGCAAATAAACCGGGGTCCAAAAAGTTCTGTGTAACAAAAAAAAAAACCCAGGTTTGTCTCATAGATGCTGATGCTGTAAGAACATAAGCAATGCCTCTGCTGGGTCAGACCTGAGGTCCATCGTGCCCAGCAGTCTGCTCACGCGGCGGCCCAACAGGTCCAGGACCTGTGCAGTAATCCTCTATCTATACCCCTCTATCCCCTTTTCCAGCAGGAAATTGTCCAATCCTTTCTTGAACCCCACTACCGTACTCTGCCCTATTACACTCTCTGGAAGCGCATTCCAGGTGTCCACCACACGTTGGGTAAAGAAGAAATTCCTAGCATTCGTTTTGAATCTGTCCCCTATCAATTTTTCTGAATGCCCTCTTGTTCTTTTATTATTCAAAAGTTTGAAGAATCTGTCCCTCTCTACTCTCTCTATGCCCTTCATGATCTTGTAAGTCTCTATCATATCCCCTCTAAGTCTCCTCTTCTCCAGGGAAAAGAAACCCAGTTTCTCCAATTTCTCAGCGTATGAAAGTTTTTCCATTGCCTTTATCAGACGCGTTGCTCTCCTCTGAGCCCTCTCGAGTAACGCCATGTCCTTCTTAAGGTACGGCAACCAATATTGGACGCAATACTCCAGATGTGGACGCACCATTGCCCGATACAACGGCAGGATAACTTATTTCGTTCTGGTTGTAATACCCTTCTTGATTATGCCTAGCTTTCTGTTTGCCTTCTTAGCGGCCGCTGCGCACTGTGCCGTCAGCTTCATTGTCATGTCCACCATTACCCCCAAGTCCCTTTCTTGGGTACTCTCATTTAATAACATCCCTCCCATTGTATAGTTGTACCTCGAGTTTCTGTTTCCCACATGTAATACTTTACATTTCTCAATGTTGAACTTCATCTGCCATCTCGTCGCCCATTCCCCTAGTTTGTTCAGGTCCCTTTGCAATTCTTCACAGTCCTCTTTTCCTGCCCCTGCCAGCACCTGCAAAAAGTTGCTTCAGAACTGCAGCAGAGATCCTTGGAGGTTGCTTGTAGCCTGTCCTACAGTGCTCTCTGTTTCTTCCTGTCAAACAGAAAGTGAGTCAACTTTCTGTTTGGTAGGGGGGAATCACAGAGAGTGCTCCAAGGTAGGTTGCAAGCAGTCTGAGGATCACTGTTGCAACTCTGAAGCTAACGTGTTTCCCCGAAAATAAGACAGTGTCATATATTAATTTTAGGCCCAAAAAAGACACTAGGTCTTATTTTTGGGGTATGTACATGATCATCTCTCCCTTCCTCTCCTTCATCCCAATTCTTCCTCTTTCCTTTCTCTCCCCCACATGTGCAGCATCTTTCCTCCACTCCCTCCCATCCCTCGTGCAGTAGGACCCTTGCCCAGCTTCCCTTCCCTCCCTCCCATCCCTCCTGCAGCAAGACCCTTGCTCAGCTTCCCTTCCTTCCCTCCCATCCCTTGTGCAGCAGGACCCTTGAGCGAGCACCGCACCTGCCACGCAGACAAATCCTCATCCTTCCCTCCCTCCCATTGGAACCCGGCCGCGAGCCCTACTTACCTCCCTAAGCAGCGTTGGGCTGGCAGCACTCTAACAGGCTGCTTCAGCCTTGTCCGCCCATGAACTCTGCCGTGTTACTGATGATGTCCTATAGCACACCTTCATAAAAGGAGCTCCAAGTCTGTTTAACAGTCAAATGCAACTTGGAAAAGGTAACTCTTTAGAATTCCTTTAAATTTATCTAAATTTTTTTCTCCCCAGATATAAAGAGGTAAGGAATTTCATATCGTAGGTGCCATAATTGCGAATGAGGCGGCCCGACGTGTGCTAATGATTTTCAAAGATGGTGTATGAAGAAGATGCTGGGAAGAGGATCTTAGGACTCTTGTAAGTTAATGTTGGATAAGAAGTTTGTAGATAAAGGCCGGTTCTTTAGTATTTTGAGTCTTGAAAGAGAGGATAGCTATTTTATATATGATAAAGTGTGAAATTGGTAGCCAGTGAGCAGTTTTTAATAGGGGAGTGACATGGTCAAATTTTTTCCTGTTTCCGTTGTTCAATTGATAATGAGAGGAAAAGATCTCAGAGTGTTTGCACTGATTTATGTCAATAAACGACAGCCAGTTTATCAGCAGGTCAAGCTTTTCTTTCATAGATCAGAGACCTCTCATATAAGATAACTCGTGCTCTTTGTGAAAATTTAACTCATAAATAATTCAAACATCAAAAATTAATAGTGTGAAGTTCTGAGGTTTCTGTCTATTGTGGGTGATTTAGTACTACAGTATGTCATAAAAAGGATTGTACACTGGGGAGTAGTGAAGCTGTAATAATAATAATAATAATTTTATTTCTTATATACCGCCAAAGCCATAGTGGTTCGAGGCGGTTTACAACGAAGAAGGGCTGGACAATCAGCGAAAATGGTACAATGTTACAGTCAGAGAAAAATTAGGTGGCAGAGAAAAAATGGCACAACAGAGAGAAAAAATGGTACAAACAGAAAGAAAGATGGGTACAATTATGGCAATGAAATGGTACAGGGAAGAAGGTCAAGACCAGGGGTGCCCAACGCGTCGATCGCGATCGACAGGTCGTTCGCTCAGGCGACTCCAGTCGATCGCACAGCAGGTTCCCTTCTTCCCTTCTCTTTTTTTCCCCTCCTGACTGGCCCGCCTCTTAAAGAACGCTGGCCAATCAGAGTGCTGGAAGGGCGGGGTGAAGGTCGGTGGGGGACGGAGCTCACCGCATCACAAGAAATAGAAGCGCCTGTAATGATTGAGGTAAGAGCGAGGCCTAATGCTGCCCGATATACAATTTTAAAACCCCCAAAATCGGCCTCCCAATCAGTGACGTACTGAGGTGGGGCGGTCCGTCCCCGCCCCGGGTGCACGGTTTGGAGGGATGCACAGCCGTCCGGGTCCTCCTGCCCTTCCTTTCCACCGGTCTGCGCACGGGGCTCGCACCCGCCGCCCAAATGGTGCTATTGGTTATCGCGAGACTCACGGGAGTTGACGGCACCATTCGAGCGTCGGCGCGGGACCAGGCAGGCGCAAGCCCCGAGTGCGGACCGGGGGAAAAGAAAGGCAGGATGACCTGGACCTGGCCGGCAGTGCACCCCTCCAAGCCGTGCAGCCGGGCGGATCGTCCCCCTTCTAAATCCATTGTACTTGTCTTTTATTCAGTTCCACTAATGAGCATTGTGACAGGCAGTTCTTATGGGGCAGTTCTTGGAAGTATTTCTTTGTTTTTCTGTGCCTAAGTATTCTATTAATTTAACTTCCTTATTCCTGTGGGGATCTCCAAAGGGGACGAATGGGAGACGGCCGGTGGCAGGTGGTACTTTAGCAATTCTTACAGGTTGCCATAGGCCTCAGGAGCTATCTTCCCTCTGCCGTGGTCCTGCCCCTCCTCTAAGTCAGAGACAGGCTTGGGGCAGAGGGAAGACAGCTCCTGAGGCCTATGGCAACCTGCAAGGATCGCTAAAGTACCAGCGATCCTCTCTGCAGTCTGCTCCCTGCTGGAATTAGGTAAATGGATGTGGGGAGGGTAGGCTTCGGGGGGGGGGGGGGGGGGGGGGGGGGGGGGGGGAGTGCAGTCCTTCAAGGGGTAGTGCAGGCCTTCAGGGGGGAGTCAGCCTTTGAGGGGGAATGTGCAGACCTTCAGAGGGGGTCAGGCCTTCGGGGGAGGGGGGCTGTATAATAAAAAAATATTTGAACATCAAAGTACACTCGGTGTGTATATATATATATATATATATATATGTTTAGCATTTTTATTGTTGGTAGATCATTTTGACTTGGTCATTTTAAAAGTAGCTCGCAAGCCCAAAAAGTGTGGGCAACCCTGGTCAAGACAATCTGCTTAAAGGACATAGAGAGATAGAAGGGGCCAGAGTGAGCATAGGGTCTTAGGGTATGAATCGGGTGAAAAGATTAGTTTTTAGTAGCTTCCTGAAGTTTAAGTAGGATGAAGTGCGTGAGATGATGTGGGCCAGCCAGTTATTGTGATGACCTGCTTGGAAGGCAAGAGTTCTATTTAGATATCTTTTGTAACGGCAGGTCCTTAGGGTAGGGTAGCTAAACAGGTGGGTTCTACGTGTGAGTTTGGATGGGCGGTCTAGGATAAAATGAGGTACTAAGTAAAGGGGGGCCGAGCCAAGGATGGATTTGTAGCAGAAACAGGCAAACTTGAATAGCACTCTTGCTTCTAGGGGTAGCCAGTGAAGTTTGTGGTAGTAGGGAGTTATGTGTTCCCATTTTTTTAGTCCGAAGATCAGTCGGATTGCCGTGTTTTGAATAATTCGCAATCTTTGTGTGGTTTTTTTGAAATATCCCAGGTAGATGATGTTGCAGTAGTCGACTAGACTTAAGATGGAGGATTGCACAAGTAGGCGGAATGAGGGGGCGTCAAAGTATTTTCTGATGGATCTTAGCTTCCATAAGGTGGCGAAGCCTTTTTTGACCAGTGCTGAGACCCTAAAGTGATAGCAAGTAGGACCCAATACTTGGGTATTGCCTGACCTGTCTGATCTAAGAGAAAAGGAGCACTGAGAAGCACAGAGCCATAAGAGAAAGAAAGAGTGAGCAGCAGAGTAAGTAGAGCACAGAAGATCTACATTATCTGCCTCACAAACAGAGTGAGAAGAGTGAAGTACAGGGCACAACATATGTCCATATGATAAAGCATAATTGCAAAGGACTGATAAAGAGGGAGGCTACTACCCACTTTGAAAGATAGATAAGGGAGTGGGCATCCCTTCTGCCTTTTTGGGGGGAGGAAGGGGGAGGGGATGGTTGGGGGGTAGCAGTGGCGCAGTGGGTCCAGGACTGGGTGGGGGCCAGGCATAGGGGTATTCAGCCATACAAGCGGGAATAGCCATCCCTCCTGCCAGCACGGTGCTGGTTCATGGGGGGGGGTCATTGGGAAGGGCCATCAGCGTGGGGGGGGTTCCTTTTTTTAATGGGGCAGATAGTGAATGTGCAACACATGCCCAACATCTGTGACATTAAAAAACAAGAAGCCCTAACAGCAGTGATAGGAAGATGCTTCACATGTCACTGCTGTTAGGGCTCTGCGCATGTGTCAATCGATCACTGAGCGATTGATCTGTTAGGTTTGCATGCAAATGATTTGCACCTCCGTGCAAATCATTTGCATGAAAACTTGGTAGTGTATCGCTTGCTCTGCCAGAATCGGTCAGAGAATCGGCCAACAGCAATCCAGTCAGTATTACCGATTGACTTTAGTGCATCTAGCCCTAAGAGTTATAAATTCTTTGAAACATTTTGATACTTTTCACAACTCATTTACATGGTTCTTTTGGACTGTCTGTTTCCCTAGCATTTTCTTGTTGATATTTTACATTTGGAAAGCCCAATAAATGAAATTATTATTCAGAGCAGTCTTCCTGCTCCATTTTTAGTGATTTTACTGTGCCTATTTAATATTGACTCTTACTATAAAAGGCTATCACTAGGGAAGTTTATGTGTATTGGGAGGTGATTTTTGGGATAGCTGTAGTTTTAGCTATAGACCCCACTTAAATTGTGGTCTGGCTATGGGGGTACCCCCCTTAGCCCCACTGATCTGAGAGATTATTTGTAAATACACTCAATTTGAAGATAGGTAATAAGAAAGCCTCTGGCCCGCATACAGTAAATATACGAACTCCAATTTCATGATAATCATATCCAGCTAATCCTCTTTAATACTGCCCTCAGAATGGTTATGAACAATAAGCTATATTTTTCTTGGGACAATCAAATAATTTTGGCATTCATAAGGCATTCATAGAATGCCTTAACCAGTCTTCAATTTGACATTTATAATCAAGGAACTTCTTACATAAATGGAAAGTATTTGGATATGACTGATTAGTTAAAAGTTTGTTAGTCCTTGGCAAGAAGACAAAAAACAAAACAAAATGCAGAGACAGTGCTCAAGAGGAGTGACAAATTTAAGTAGTGACACACTCTTGATTAACCAGAAGTCAATGCTGCCATGAGAAGCAGCTGTTTAACTTTGGCCATAATACTGTACACTTTAACTAAATCATCTTACCATCATTAAAAGTACGCCCTCACCTGGAATACTGCATACGCACTGGTCACCGTACATGATGAAGGACACGGTACTATTCGAAAGGGTCCAGAGTAGAGCGACTCAAGTGGTTAAGGGTATGGAGGAGTTGCCGTACAGTGAGAGATTAGAGAAACTGGGCCTCTTCTCCCTTGGAAAAAGGAGACTGAGAGGGGGACATGATTGAAACATTCAAGATAATGAAGGGAATAGACTTAGTACATAAAGACAGGTTGTTCACCCTCTCCAAGGTAGAGAGAATGAGAGGGCATTCTCTAAAGTTAAAAGGGGATAGATTGTGTACAAACGTAAGGAAGTTCTTCATCACCCAGAGAGTGGTGGAAAACTGGAACGCTCTTCCGGAGACTGTTATAGGGGAAAACACCCTCCAGGGATTCAAGACAAAGTTAGACAAGTTCCTGCTGAACCGGAACGTATGCAGATAGGGCTAGTCTCGGTTATGGCACTAGTCTTTGACCTAGGGGCTGGCACGCTAGCGGACTGCTGGGCACAATGGACCACTGGTCTGACCCAGCAGCGGCAATTCTTATGTTCTTATTATGTTCACACTAACATGAAGGTTATTACCAAAACTGAGTTATACTTTAGAACACATTTTAGCACTAATGGGTAATGAGTTATTTTGCACATTTTTCTTTAAAAGCATTTGATGACAGACCTCACCAAACAACATCTGAGGAAAGTTATTTTTGCACCTCCTTATGCATTAAAACTCTTGCAAGTTAATTAATGTGTACTGACTGTCATGAATGGATGGAAATTCAACTGTATGCAGTAACGGTGTTTTTTAAGATATGGTAATGGGTATGCAAACATTGACATCTTTGTCTTTGAAAGAATACTGTATTAACAGATATCTCATATCACTAATTAGTATTGTATCTGATTTAGATACAACAGTAGAAACATAGACTATGATGGCAGAAAAGGGCTGTAGCCCATCAAGTCTGCCCACGCTAATGACCCACCACCAGACTTCACCCGGCTAGAGATCCCACATACATATCCCATTTCTTTTTGAAATCGAGCACGCTGCTGGCGTTAATCACCTGCAATGGAAGTTCATTCCAATGATCGACTACACTTTCGGTGAAGAAATACTTCCTGGCGTCGCCATGAAATTGCCCACCTTTGATTTTCAGCGGATGACCTCTTGTGGTTGAAGGTCCTTTAAGAAAGAAGATATCGTCTTCCACCTCGATGCGGCCCATGATATATTTAAAAGTCTCAATCATGTCCCCCCTCTCTCTACGTTCCTCGAGCGAGTATAGTTGCAGTTTATTCAGTCTTTCCTCATATGGGAGGTTCTTGAGTCCCGAGATCATCCTGGTGGTCATTCGCTGAACCAACTCGATTCTCCGCACATCTTTTTGATAATGTGGTCTCCAGAATTGAACACAATATTCAAGATGAGGTCTCACCATGGATCTGTACAGGGGCATTATGACTTCGGGCCTCCGGCTGACGAAACCTCTATGGATGCATCCCACCATTTGTCTAGCCTTGGATGCAGCTTTCTCCACCTGCTTGGCAGTTTTCATGTCTGCACTAATGATTACTCCCAAATCACGTTCTGCCCTAGTCCTAGCTAAGGTCTCACCATTCAGAGTGTAAGTTCTGCATGGGTTTTTGCTGCCAAGGTGCATGACCTTACATTTTTTGGCATTAAAGCCCAGCTGCCAAATCGAGGACCAATGTTCCAATAAGAGCAGGTCCTGTTCCATACTGTCGGGCAAGGTGCTGTTATCTACTATGTTGCATAGTTTGGCGTCGTCGTCGAATAGTGTTATTTTACCTTGAAGCCCTTGAGTCAGGTCTCTTATGTATATGTTGAAAAGGATCGGTCCCAAGTCCGATCCCTGTGGCACTCCACTGGTCACCTCCGATGTATTGGAGGGGGTACCGTTAACCACTACCCTCTGGATTCTACCGCTTAACCAGTCATTGACCCATGTCGTCAATATCACTCCCAATCCCATCGAAGTCATCTTGCTCAACAATCTGCGGTGCGTGACGCTATCAAAAGCTTTGCTGAAGTCCAAGTACACGACGTCTAGAGACTTCCCCATATCCAGTTTCCTTGTAACCAAGTCAAAGAAGCTGATCAGATTGGATTGACAAGACCTTCCCTTTGTGAATCCATGCTGCTGGGGATCCTGTAGATTCTCCTCGGTCAGAATCGTATCTAATTCGTGTTTAATAAGTCTTTCCATGAGTTTGTTCACTATTGAGGTGAGACTGACCGGTCTGTAATTCGCTGCCTCCGTTCTGCAGCCTTTTTTGTGCAATGGAATGACGTTAGCTGTTTTCCAGTCCATGGGGAAAGATTGAACTTAGGGAAAGATTGTACTTAGGGAAAGATTGAACAGCACGGATAGCGGTTCCGCCAGGACATCACACAACTCCCTAAGAATCCTGGGGTGTAGATTGTCCGGTCCCATGGCTTTGTTCACCTTGAGTTTTGATAGTTCGCCATGGACGCTGCTGGGTGTAAACTTGAAATTTTGAAATGGGTCTTCCGAGGTTTGCCTTGCCTGCAGTTGTGGACCGGTCCCCGGCGCCTCACAAGTAAAGACTGAGCAAAAGTATTCATTTAGTAGTTTGGTTTTATCAGAATCCGTTTCTGCATAGGTCCCGTCTGTTTTCCTGAGACGTACTATCCCATCTGTGTTTCGTTTCCTGTCGCTAATGTATCTGAAGAAAGATTTATCCCCTTTTTTAATGTTTTTCGCTAGTTGTTCTTCTGTTTGAATCTTGGCCTCTCTGACTGCCGCTTTGACTGCTTTAGACCTGGTCAGATAGTCTTCTTTTGCCACCCTGTTTCCAGTATGCTTGTAGGAAATAAAAACTTTTTTCTTTTCCTTGACAAGATCCGAGATCTCTGCAGAGAACCACTGGGGCTTGTTCTTCCTCCGTCGTTTGCTTACTGTTTTTGTATAGCGGTTTGTTGCCTCATGCAAGGTGCATTTCAGGATTGACCACATAGCCTCTACATTATTGGTTTCAGCTTGGTTTTGTAGCGCCTGATGGACGAAGTCTCCCATGCGTTTAAAGTCAGTGCCCCGAAAGTCGAGGACCTTTGTTGCTGTGTTTGATCTAGTGAAGCCTATCTTGATGTTGAACCATACCATGTTGTGGTCGCTGGAGGCTAGTGTATCACCTACCGAAACTTCTGAAACGCTTTCTCCGTTGGTGAGTATCAGGTCCAGTGTCGCCTGATCTCTGGTGGGCTCCAGCACCATTTGTTTGAGTCGCGCCCCTTTTATGGAGGTTAAAAGCCTTCTGCTGCCGCTTTTATGGAGGTTAAAAGCCTTCTTCCATTTGTGTGTCGCACATACAAGCTCTAGGCGACATTACAGAGGAAGGGGTTAAAAAAGGGTAGGGAGACTTTACTTCAAAAATAGGTTAATAAAATTTTGTGGGGATTCCCTGGAGGCATCTTTTTATCTGAAATTTCCCTGTAAATGTCTGGTTAAGTTACAAGATATTGAGTATGCTTTTTGGGATCCTATACAATTCCAACAATTTTTAGTTGCAAGAGAACAGAAATGAGATTTGTTTCATTTAGCTGAGAATATGAGGAGAATTAAATTAAATAATATCCCACTTTAAGGAATGATTCAAGGTTCTTTAGTTTGAATCGAGAATTATTGTCCTTTATTTTCCTGAATTTATTTGATTAGAAATAGCAATATGTGCTCCCCATTAATGTGGGCTTAAAAGGAATTATGTATGTATGGTTTGATTATGTATTGATTTATGTATTTATCCTTTTTTCCTTTGGAATTATTGGATATTGTAAATGTATTCAAAATTTATAAATTAAAAAAAAAAAAAAAAAAAAAGAAGAGGGTAGGGAGGACTAAGGAGGGCAGGAAGGAGTGGAGAGGAGTATGTAGAATATTTCACCATCTATGTAAATGATAGTATGTGTAGTGCTGTGAAGAAAAGAACTTGTGCTTAGTTGTGCTTAAAGCTAATGTCCTGAACTCTAGCACATTTAGATTGGGAGTGTGTATCCTAAACCCTCCTACCTGGTGGACTCATAAATTAGATTTGGATCTGCTTTTTTTTGTGTTTGAAAAAAGTCAGTAAATTACTGTATTGTCCAGTAATCTCTTGGAATTATTTAGAAGCAGAATCATGTACACGATTTCCCCTACAGGAGCTAATATTTCTTGTTATATATACCTCATATTGTATAAGTACTCTGGGTTGGCGGTATCATAGCATAAATTTATACTAAAATGAGCCAATGCTGTTACACAAAATAGAAACTACCTCCTTTAAAAAAATGAATTGAAGACGAGCTCTTACATCTTAGGTTCAAGAGTCATGGATATGAAATACTGTTCACAATCTAATTTTTTTATACCTGGGCAATGGAGGGTTAAGTAACTTGCTCTGAGTCACAAAGAGCTCCAGTGGGAATTGAACCTGGTTTCCCAGGATCTCAGTCCAAGGCACCAACCATTAGGCTACTCCTCCACTCTACAGTCTGTTCTTATTCTTCTTTTTTTTAATAATTCTTTATTAATTTTATCATTTTTGACATTCTCATCAGTCAAAAAACAGGAAAAAATACAATGAAAAGAAAAATAAACAATACAGAGTAAATAAGAACATAAGAACAAAAGAATTGCCCCTGCTGGGTCAGACCAGTGGTCCAGCAGTCCGCTCATGCGGCGGCCCCCAGGTCAAAGACCAGTGCTCTAAAATGAGTCCAGCCTCACCTGTGTATGTCCCAGTTTAGCAGGAACTTGTCCAGCTTAGCCTTGAAACCCTGGAGGGTGTTTTCCCCTACAACAGACTCCAGAAGAGCGTTCCAGCTCTCCACCACTCTCTGGGTAAAGAAGAACTTCCTTACTTTTGTACGGAATCTATCCCCTTTTAACTTTAGAGAGTGCCCTCTCGTTCTCCCTACCTTGGAGAGTGTAAACAGTCTGTCTTTATCTACTGTCTACTCCCTTCAGTATTTTGAATGTTTTGATCATGTGCCCTCTCAGTCTCCTCTTTTCAAGGGAGAAGAGGCCCAGTTTCTCCAATCACTCACTGTACAGCAACTTCTCCAGCCCCTTAACCATTTTAGTCGCCCTTCTCTGGACCCTTTTGAGTAGTACCGTGTCTTTCTTCACGTATGGCGACCAGTGCTGGACGCAGTACTCTAGGTGAGGGCGCACCATGGCCTGGTACAGCAGCATGATAACCTTCTCCAATCTGTTCGTGATCCCCTTCTTTATCATTTCTAGCATTCTATTTGCCCTTTTTGCCACCGCAGCGCATTTTGCAGACGGCTTCATCAACTTGTCGATCAGAACTCCCAAGTCTCTTTCCTGGGAGGTCTCTCCAAGTACTGCCCCGGACATCCTGTATTCGTGCATGAGATTTTTGTTACTGACATGCATCACTTTGCACTTATCCACACTGAACTGTTATCAGACAAATATTATATTACAGAGTATAGTTAGTCCACAATCTATATGGAGACGGAGCTGAAAATTTTCTGAAATTTACCATTTAAAAAACAAAACAGGAAAACTTATAGATGAGGCCTGAGTGCCCTCTAACTATTCTTCTCTGAGCGAATTAAAAGAGATTGAAATCAAGGGTTAATTACTTGTCATCCTTAGATGAAATAAATTTAGATAACTGCTTCAGCTCACAGAAAACATATCTGTTCTCTTTATATACCAGAATATACTTGCAGGGGTATCTCAGGACAAAGGTTGCCCCTAACTTCACAGCCTGAGGTCTCAAAATAAGAAACTGCTTACTTCTCTTCTAGATACATTCTTATATTATTTGATAGAAAGGGAACATCTTTATATTTAAAAAAAACAACTTAAGAATCCATTCCTTATCTGAATCAACAGCAAATTGTACCAATAAAGTAGCAGGAACTTGAGTCTCAGTATCCAACCCCTCCAGGATATTGAATACATTTGTTTGCTTTTCCCTCATTAAAATTATGTCATTATAAAAGGTTCTATGAAAGAACCTTTTCTTTCCAGGCGGCCAAACTAAATTCATGGCTCGCCCAAATTGTGCTTGATGCCTCTTCTTATCTTGATTTTAGAAAGCAGAATAAAACTCAATTATTTAACAGGCTGAGTTCTTAATATATTTTATTATTATAATCTTTTATTCTTTTAAGATTGTTGTAACCTCTTTATATGGCATGTATGTATTTTTCTTATATTATATGCATATAACTTGTTGATTTCAATGATTTGCATTGTTTGTATTTCAATTAATTGTTGTGAACCGCCTAGAACTTTTTGGGTATGGTGGTATGTAAAATAAAATTATTATTATAAATCCAAACTATCAGCAGATAAATTCTGCTGATTGGGATTTTGAGACCTAACTCTTTTAGGTAGGTAATATGTTTAAATCATTTTGATTAGTTTGGCTTTTAAGATCATTCATGGCATCCTCCCTCCTCTTATCCCACTGTCTTTCAACTTCTCCAGTCCCGACTCCTCCAGAACTGCCCAAAGGTATAAACTAGCCTTCCCCTCCCTACGCGGCATCCACTTTGCAGGCAAACTGGGAAAATCCCTTCTCTTCAAAATCACAGGTCTTTGGAACGACCTCACCTCCCTGTTGCGGAACCTGAGCTCCCTTCAGTTATTCCGCAAACAACTGAAAACCTGGCTTTTCAGCAAATTGTAACTCTATCTTCCCCCCCTTTTTCTCTCCCACCTTCTTCACAAAAGTTCATGTAATCCTTTTTCTTCTTCTCTACCTACTATTTTAAGTTCTTGTAAACCGTGTCGAGCTCCATACTCATGGAGATGATGCGGTATATAAACTTAAGGTTTAGATTAGATTAGATTAGATTAGTTTTCAAGAAAAGATAACAGAAAATGCACAATAGCATTGGAAAACACTCCAAAAACACAACATCCCCCAACCTACGCCACCTCCCCCCCACTCCATCCCCGTGAACAGCAGCATCTATGAGTTGAACAACTTGAAAAAATAAGGAGCAGTGCAGGAAACCAGGAAGCATCCATTCAAGTCAATACCAAATTCGTCCTCTAATATATTACGTCAGGGTGTTACTAAAAGGAGTCCAACACTGAGTAAAAAGCTGACCAGCACGTGAATCTAAGACCGGGATATCTCGGCGTTCTAATAAGACTTGTTGTATCATGAGTGCTCTCCACTGAGACAGGGTTGGTGGGCGAGGAGACAGCCAACAGGCCAAAATACTCTTTCTTCCAAACAGAAGAGCTTTTCGAAGAAACGCCTTACATCCCGGTTTAATGGGATGCAGGCGAGTGGACATAGTGAAGAGAAAACTAGGATGTAACCGCCAAATACAGTCCCATAGGTTCACCACATAAGCCACTAGCTGCATCCAACACTGAGAAATATAGGGACAAGCCCAAAACATATGTCCAAGTGGTAGCATGCTCCTGAAGACATTTGTTGCATTGGTCCGTAGCACATAGTCGCATCTTATATGCTCTATTAGGAGCACAATAAGCTCTCAGCAAAAATTAGATAGGTAATATATTTTAGAGAGAGGTGGATAAGAAGGCTCAGGTACTTTCAAAACTTCATTATGGTTCTTCATCTATTAAACTCTTCACCACCAGAAATAAATCTTTATTTGACCTTTTTAATGACATACAATCCTTTCTAGTTATTAACATGTTCCAGATTTGTGATTTCACTTATCTGCGGTTGCAAGCATTGTGACTTCTGTTCACACGATGTATTCAAGGACCTTCAACCTTAGATCGCAAAAAACGTTGGGCCTCTTCTATCAAACTGCGCTAGCAGTTTTTAGCGCAGAGAGCTGCGCTGAATGGCCCGCGTTGCTCCTGACGCTCATAGGAACTCTATGTTCATGGGGAGTAGCGCAGGCCAATCAGCGTGGCTCACCACGCTACAAACTGCTAGCGCAGTTTGATAGAAGAGGCCCAAAGTGTCCTTTCACTTTGCGGTTTTGGCTTTGCTTCACTTTCTTTTCACTTTGCAGTTTTGGCTTTGCCACCAAGCACCAGGAGAGTGAGTTACAAGCATATGCAGGTACAGCTCGAAAGAGAAAGAAGCATGTCATGTGTCCGAGTGACAAAATATATGTTTTAGACAGGCTTTGTTCCTGCAAGTCCATTTCTGCTGTCAGCCATAAATTCAATGTGAATAAATCCACAATCCAATCCATCCGGCAAAATGAAGAAAATATTTGTCGGTCTGTTTGCGAAACTGCATCGGAAAGCTCCAAAACAACATCTGTGGTTCGTGATCGGGAAGTGGAAAATAAATGGAGAAGCAGCTAAATTTGTGGATAATGCAAATGGTGAATGAGAAAAAGAGCACAGTGGACAGCATTGCTGTCAGGATGAAAACCAGAGACATTTACAAACACGTCACCCAGGGGCAGGAAAACATGAAACCCGTTTCTGCGAGTTCGGGTTGGTTAGCAAGTTTTAAAAAGTGACATGTGCTAAAAAATGAGGAGAGGCAGGTTCAGCTGACAATGAAACTGCTGAGGAATTTAAAACATACCTGCTGAGTGTAATTGAAGAAAGGCGGTCTTCAATGTGGATGAGACTGGCTTGTTTTACAAGCAGACTGGGAAACTGACATATACTGTATAATGAAAATGGTAGCAAAAGCCCCAGGATTCAAGGTATTTGCAGATCACACCATCCTGCTACTGTGTGCCAATGACAAGAGTGATTGCAAGCCTCTAATGATCTAGAGACCAAAATTCTCCTCACATATTAAAGGAAAGAACCTGAACTGCATGCCAGTCCTCTGGAGAAGGCGCCGCAAAGATTGGATGATGTCTGTGTTATTCTGGGAATGGTTCAACAACTGTTTCATTCTGAAGTTGAATGTTATCTGCACCATAAGAACCTTGCATTTAAGGTATTGCTGATTTTGGATAATGCACCAGGACATTGTTATCATGACCTGGAAAATGCACACCCTGATGTTCTTTTCACGCCTCCTAAGACAACATCACTCATCCAGACCATTGATCGGGGAATAATAAAGGCTTTCAAGAGCCACTATATGTAAGAGCTGAACAGCAAGGCCAGTGAAGCTTTAGATGCTGACAAGGAAACCACCGTGTTTGATTACTGGAAGACAGTGACAATATGTTGGCATAGCCTGGGATAGCATCACAAAGGCTACTTTGAACAATTGTTGAAAAAAAGTTAGGCCAGACTATGTTACAAACTTTGAGGGCTTTGAAGGTGTTGCAGAAATCACAAATAGAAATGTGGAAACCATCATGCTGTATGCTCGAAAAATCAGTGGAGAAGGCTTCAAAGACATGACATGTGAAGACATGGAAGAAATTTTAGGAGAGGGCTATAGAGCCCAGCAACAAAGACTTGGATGAGACAACACAACAAAGCATCAGAGACAATAATGGAGAAAAGGCATCATACATTCCAAAAATCGTGCCTCTCACGCCAGCAAAACAGCAGGGTGGGCATCAATGCTGGAAAAACTGTTCAGTGACATGGAGGAATCTGATCCCATGCAGAAGCGCAGTCTAAACTTCAAGCATCTGACAAGCTCTGTGTTTGTCCCTTATGCTGAGACATTTAAGGAATTAAAAAGGAAAGCCAGGCAGGCAAGGCTGACAGAGATTTTTCAGTCAACAAGTCACAAGACTTGCACCAGAGACTGATGTGACAGACATTGACTTGCCAGACTCAACTCATGCACCAGAGGTTGATCAGGCTGAAGTTGACCCACCAACACTGACATCTTTATCTTCTATTGCCATTTTGGAGCTTTAAGCCTCTCCCTCTCCAGTGAATGATTTGACAGTTTACCTTGAGTGGTACAGACAGCTAAGTCCCCTCTTATTATGCCAATTCTACTCACAGTACCCCTGCTTCCAATCCCCTCCTCACTTTCCCCCAGGCGATGGCAGAGTTATTTTACGACAAGATTCACAAGATCCACCTTGAATTCTCAGCTAAATATCCTTCCCCACCACCCTCTCCAGCTGTCCACTCTGCCAACTTCCCTTCAAAAACTCCTGCCACCTTTTCCTCATTTTCTGAAGTCACCGAACAGGAAACAGCTCATCTTCTTTCCTCCTCCTGTATTTGTGTAAAGCTGTTTTTTGTCAAGCAAGTACCATCTCTTTATATACGTCCATTTACCAGTCTGTGCTGTAGCATGGAGCACTTCTGAACTGTACTACATATTTATTCTTCAACACCAGTGTGTGCAATTTTTTTTTTGAACAGCATTACTGTACTTCTAATGGTGGGAAAACCATGGCGCATTGTCCAGGTTAATAAGTAGACTAATTGCTTACTGTGGTAGTGTGATACTGTACAGTTCATTACTGTATTTATTTTTCAGCTATGTTGTGTGCAATTGTTTTTAACAGTGTTACTATACTTCTAATGGTGAGAATTGCATTGGTTGATGAGCAGTTTAGTTGCTTACTAGGGTTGTGCAATACCATATATTTATTTTCTAGCACTGTTGTACGCAATTATTTTGTTTAAGAATGTTATTTCTATAAGCAATACTGCAAATAAAAAAAATATGTTTGCAACATTAGAAATGTTCTACTATGGTTTTTGACAAATGCTGTCCCATGCAGGAACCTAACCCTATTTTTCCTATAGGATCCATTATCCACTTTAGGGGAAATTCTATAATCGGTGCCATAACTTAGACATCAATAGCTGCCCTATCAGTGCCTAAGTTAATTGACAAATGCCATTAAAAATGTTGAAATTCCCCAATGTTGAAGCGCCTACTGGCATCTAAATAAAAGGCACTGGAATTGCACCTACATAGGTGCTTGTTGGTACCTAACACCACTATGGTGTGGCTAATGGCAGAAGTGGTATTAGATGCCAAAAGGCCCCTATGTAGGCACCTATATAGGCACAATTTACGGCATAAGTAATGTAATGTAATGTAATTTATTTCTTATATACCGCTACATCCGTTAGGTTCTAAGCGGTTTACAGAAAATATACATTAAGATTAGAAATAAGAAAGGTACTTGAAAAATTCCCTTACTGTCCCGAAGGCTCACAATCTAACTAAAGTACCTGGAGGGTAATAGAGAAGTGAAAAGTAGAGTTAGAGGAAAAATAAAAATAAAATAAACATTTTAACAAGACAGCATTGATCTAAATACTTTGGAAGGTAGAAGAGAGGAGAGAAAGGAATAGAAGCAGAAGGGGGAGTCGTTGAACAGTAGAATTCTGGAGAAATTTAAATGATAGAAATAGAACAAGACAAAAGGCAAAACAATAGATAAGATTAAAGATAAAATCATAAGCTGGAAAGAAAAATAAAATAAAACTTTGTCTTCAATCCACGGTTTCAGCGTCAGTGATGAAGTGGAGCAAGTAAGTTTAGGAGGAGCGATTGATGTTTCCAGAAAGGGCTTCTTCAAGGAAGAGACTTGGCAGACAGTCCCAGGATGCCTATGTCTCCTCCCCTGCGATGTTCTCCCATCCATGCATTCCCTCCCAGACACACTGCCCGTGCCCCAGCCGCTCCAAGGAGGCTGCCCCTGATGAGGCCCACGGTGAATGCAGGATTCTCTCCTCTGCGGGAAAGCCGCCCGGAGCCGACAGTCAATCTTCTTAGCGGATTGCATGGGGGGAAGAGTTCACACTCTTGGTAGGATCGGGTCTGTGTGCTCTCGGTGGTTGTGGCTGGTCTCGTTGCTGCTTAGGTGTAAAAGCAGTTGATCTCCTACTTCTGATAATATTTAAAAGCAAGCATATTGATTTTTCCGACAGAATGCTGGGGGAAGAGCTTACTTGTTTGGCTGGATCAGGGCAAAGGGCTCTCGGTAGTGGTGGCTGATCCTGTTGCTGCTTAGGTGTAAAAAACAGTTGATCTTCCTAGTGGACTGCAGGGGGAGGTGGAGCTCACACTCTTGGTTGGATCGGGTCTGTGTGCTCTTGGTAGTTGCGGATAGTTCCGCTGCTGCTGAGGTGTAAAAGCAGTTGATTTCCCACTGTTGCTGATATTTAAAAGCAGGTAGATTGATCTCTCCAATGGACTGCAGAGGGAGGAGCTCACATGCCTGGCTGGATCGGGGCAAAGGGCTCTTGGTAGTGGTGGCTAGTCCTGCTGCTGCTTAGGTGTAAAAGCAGTTGATTTTCCTAGCGAACTGCAGGGAGGGTGGAGCTCATATTTTTGCAGGACCGGGACTGTGGGTTTTTGGTGGGTTGGTCCCGTTGCTGCTTAGGTGTAAAAGCAATTGATCTCCCACTGCTGCTGATATTTAAAAGCAGGCAGATTGTCCAGGGAGAGGAGCTCTGCACTCAAACTGCCATCCTCCTCGCCTGGAAAACCTTGGCCTACATTTCCAGTTTCACTAATGATAAGGGAGTATTATATCTTTAAATCATGAGAATATGTAAGAAGATTATTTTTGAACTTTTAATTGGGCGTTTTTGGATTCAAGTTTGCTTAACTCATGTTTTTGGTTTTTAGTTCACCCCTGAAGAAGCCTTCATGGGTGAAACCGGGATCCTAGTTGGGACTTTGGCAGCACCGTAGAATATGCATGAAAGTTAATGGACAATAAAAAAAAATAATAATAATTGACAGCACCAAATATCGCATTGCACAGCTTCAGAGAAGAAGGAGTTATTATTTGAGAAGATAAGTGCACTTTATTCCCTTCTCTTATAATATTATGTATAAGTGCGATGATAGAGAATGGTGCTGTCTTGTCTTTGAGTGAGAAATTGCACAAAGAGCTATGTTGGAGCCATTTTCTGAGCACTTTGCACCACTTATTGTGCTTATATGTATGAGAGAATGTGAGTTCATATCAATGGAATTTGAATAATTAAAAGTAATTATTATTCTGGGACTTTATAATCGGCAGCTACTTTTAGGTGGCCGCTGATAGTGGCACCGTATACAGAATCTGACTGTTTATGCCACTTTATTTTTTTATAATTTATATTCCGCATATCCTACAATTCTGCGGATTATAAATTATTCAGGTACTCAAGCATTATTCGCTAACTGTCCCAGCAGGCTCCCACTCTATCTAATGTACCTGGGGCAATGGGGATTAAGTGATTTGCTCAGGGTCACAAGGAGCAGTGCGGGATTTGAACCCACAACCTCAGGGTGCCAAGGCTATAGCTCTAACCACTGCAGCATACACTTCCACAAAATGTACCGCTAACTTCTATTTTCCAAAAGACACATCATTTTGTCATTCACGATTTTGTGGTTCGCGGACTTTTCCATGAACTATACTACCATGAATAACGAGAATGGACTGTAATCTTTATGATTTTTTTTTTCACTTTTTTTAACAGCAGTATAAGTTTGTCTTATGCTGAGACTTTAGACTTCTTTCCTGCATGCCTGTCTGGAGTAAACAAGAAATCCACTTTAAATTCAAAATTCAATAGTTATCTGGGGGGAAAAACCCTTTTACAAGTATTTTTTTGCAATATAGACTAATGGCTCCTTTTACTAAGCTGCGTTAGCGTTTTTAGCGTTTTCAAGATCCTCCACGGCATCCTTCCTCCTCTTATTCCTCTATCCTGGAATTCCTCAAATCCAATCTCCACTAGATCCACGCAAAAACTAAAACTATCCTACCCCTCCTTGTTGGTAAACTTGGGTCCTCCCTCCCCTTCAGAATCGCTCAGCTCTGGAATAGTCTCCCTTCCCCTCTCCGCAACTTGAGCCCCTTTCTACCATTCCGTAAGCATCTGAAGACCTGGCTCTTCTCCAAAACGTAACCCCGTCCCCTCCCTGGCACTCTCACACCTTACCTCTCTTCTCTCTTACTTATATAAATCCATTGGAGTTCCGTTCTCTCCCTAACCATGTAAACCGTGTCGAGCTCCACCTGCGGAGATGATGCGGTATATAAACCCAAGATTTAGTTTAGTTTAGTTAGTTTACTAAGCTGCGTTAGCGTTTTTAGCGCACGCAGCATTTTAGCGTGCGCTAAACTTGCGCTACATGGCTAGAACTAACGCCAGCTCAATGCTGGCATTAGCTTCTAGCACGCATGGCAATTTAGCGTGCACTATTCCGTGCTTTAATGCCCTAATGCGGCTTAGTAAAAGGAGCCCTAAGAAGAGTGATACCACAATAAAAATATTCATATCTCCTTATTAATAATGCTGTACAGTTGTGAATAAAAGTCAAGCTAGCTGAAATGAATTCTTTCTTGTCTGAGCACTTTGCATTCTACAAAATTTTCAAATATCTTGTCATACTTCATATATTGCTTGGGAGAATAGGCCAAAGTCTGGGAACTGTTCTCTTACTAAAAAGAAAAAAAGGCTCTAATGAGGCTGTAATATAAAACAGCAGTCTTGCCAGAAAGGGGGCATGGGAAATGTACATGGAAACCCATTTCAGCACACTCGTCAAGGACACAGCTTGACATTCAATGTACTGGTGTAGAAAGACCCAGACGATCAGCAACATTTCTAAAGATCTTTGTCTACTTCAGTTTGAGCACTGGAGTTTATAGTAACGTTTATTTAGTGAAATCTTTCTGCAGCACTGAAATAAGGGAAAATTCATTAATAAACTTAGAATCAAATGAGATCCAAAATATGCAAAACATATGTTTTAATCCTATATAATAAAACCCTAGTCGCGCATGCGAACTCTCATCTGCGTGCTTCAGTGATCTGTAGGTCTGTGGCCGCAGGAGTGCACATGCGCGCCTAGCTGTGACAGTGGCCGGCAGAGAATCTGTGTGCAGGCCTCCCTGCTCTTCAGCTCCTCCAGGCAGTGACAGACCAAACAGGACCCGATCAGAGACCAGGAAAAATTTTACCACACTCGCGGAACCAAGGTAATGTTCTGACCGAAGTTATTTTTAAGTTCTAAGCCACGGCGGCGGCTCCTCTCACGAGCCGCACCTGCGTCGGAGAAGGCTTCCAACGCAAGCAGGGATCGTGAGAGAAGCCGCTGCCACGGCTTAGAACTTAAAAATAACTTTGGCCAGAACTAAGGGAGTCATGGCTCCAAAGTCCCCAATTGTAACGGTCGGCAACAGAACATTGGCCATTGCTCGCGATCCCGGCCGCTCACACCCACTAGCCTGCAAAACAGCTTCCCAGGAGGAAATAAGAAAACGGCCCCACGCTCACAGACCCCAAGGTGGCAAGGAGACCACGATCACTGTAAGCGAGAGTTCGGGGAATTAGCGAGCAGGATTGCCATGGAAACCCAGCCGGCATAACAAAAATTATGCAGTCACAGGGTCAGTGAAAGGGGATCAGGAGCGACATGCACAGCAGGGGCTTAGAGGGCAAGAGAGCTGCAGTTGGAGAGACTGAGGAAGGGAATGTTCAGATAAAGAACTGAGATTGAAGAAGGAATAAAAAAAAAGAAATAAAAAGAAAGAAAGAGACACCTACAAGGAAACACAGGATCAGGAGCAGGGAGAAAAAGCGAGGCAGTAATGTTACAGCTGGAGAGTGCAGAGTGAGGAAGAAAGCAGAGACAGCACTACACAGGGAAATGGAGGGGGAGAGAGACAGAAAAAAAAAGACAGACAGAAATATATTCTAGCACCCGTTAATGTAACGGGCTTAACGACTAGTTACTACATAAAAACCCTAACATGACTTGTGGTGATACACCACAATCGTGTTAGGGCCTGGACATCATGGTATAATAACCCCAGGGCTGCCAGATCAGGGTTTCCCTAGGCTTCCAGCCCCTCAAATTAATCCCCTCACAGGCCAGGCACAGGCACTGAACATTGGGCGGTTTGTATTGTTATATAGTGTATTTATACACGCTTTTTTTAATTGTATGTATTTAATTTTATGTTAGAAACTGCCTTTTAGCTTTAGTAGGGATAAATTAGATAAAGATCATTAATCAAAAGATTAGCAAAGGGCTTTTCTTACTCTTTTTTACATATGCATCACTGGAGTAAGTCATGAAAAGTAGCAGCGGTAACTTGCTCAGTCTTCTTTTCAAACCTGTAAATATTATAATGTTAACTGTAGTAAAAACTTCATAAAATAATTTATCTATAGCAAATCCATAACCAGTACTTTAAAAAAAAATGTAAACATGTCCAGTGCCATTATAAGCTATGGGACACATACACACACACATAACAGTGTGGCATTTTCACATATCGGTGTGATGTCTGCTTGTGTTTCTGACAAGATATAATGCAGTAGCACCTCAGTTTTTCCATATTAATGTTCAGTAGGAAGAGGAGACTGCGAGGAGATCTGATCGAGACTTTCAAAATACTGAAAGGATTCGACAAAATAGAGCAGGGGAAGCAGTTATTTACAATGTCCGATGTGACATGGACAAGAGGACATAAACTGAAGCTGAGGGGGGACAGGTCCGGGACGAATATCAGGAAGTTCTGTTTCACGCAGTGAGTGGTGAACACCTGGAATGCTCTCCCAGAGGAAGTAATTGCAGAATTCACCGTTCTAGGATTTAAGTGTAAACTAGATGCACATCTCCTTAAGAGTGGCATAGAGTGATACGGATAAGGGTAAATTAGATGCACAACTCCCTTGAGAAGCATACGGTGATATGGGGACTAAAACTAGGCCAGGGTACACCTGGTGGGGCCTCCGCGTGTGCGGTTCACTGGACTTGATGGACCCAGGGTCTGATCCGGAGATGGCAATTCTTATGTTCTTATGTTTTTTAAAGGTTAATTTTTCTTCAGAAATTCAAGCTCAGCATGAATACGAAAGTAGGCGGAAGTCGGGTACCAGAGGAAGTAGTGAAAGCTTATGCTCAGTCGACAGTGGTCTGAATTCTGAGTCCCTTGGTGCTCTTAACTTTGCAAGTGAAATTTTGTTATATCCATTTTTCCACTTCATGTCAGCTTGATGAAGAACAGTCCTGACTTTTGCGGTAATCTAATCAATCATAGCCATAAATAACTCACATCTAATTCAGAAATAACTCTTTGGATCAGCAACCAACAATCAAAATAGCAAGAGTGTACAACTGCCATACATGTTTCAAACCTTTAAATAAAATAATTATTCTGACCATCAGCAAAGGTGGACAAATAACCCAGCCTTAGCACAAAGTATAATTTGAGACTGGGCTGGTCAACCTCATGGCTATGCATTTTTTAAACAAAGTATTATTTTTCTTGCTGAACCTGCATCACATTTGCAGTCACTCTCCCCCATTTTTCCCTTTAGTCCCTCTCCTTCCTGCCCCACATCCTTCTTCCGTTCTTACTCTTAACTTTTTGCATTGAATTGTCTTCTTCCTCCTCTTCATATTCCTCCTTTCTTATTTCTCACCCCCTTATCTTTCTCTTGCACTATATTCCTATGGCAAGCTGTTTTCCCCTGCTGCCTCAGCCTCAGACTGCGTGACCATACTGAATATCAGCAACCTACTTTATCATTCTAATCATGCATGACAGCCACTTGTGTCTCTGTCCCTGTAGCCCTCACCATAGACGCCAGCTCTGTGGGTGCTAGAGCACCCCCAATATATTCTCCAACACTGCCCAGACATTGGAGCTGAAATATTCCTGATATAGAGCTGCAGGGGGAAGCAGGAAGTAAGGCTGTTCCCCTGAAGCTACTGTTCCTCTTCCCAATAACCTATTGGTCAGATATTCCTCAGCCAACCAATAAGCTGCAAAGGAGACAGGACAGAAGCCAACATTGATCAGACACTCCTTTGCCAGCCAATAGGGTAAAGCAGGATGAAAGGTTGGTTTCTCCTATGCTACTGGTCCTGACTCCTCCTGCAGCCTATTGGCTGGCTAAGGAATATCTGAGCAATTGACCTCTAGCAGGAAGCAGAGAACAGTAGTATAAGTCAAACAGGCTTGCTACTTTTGGTGTACCATAGAGAAGGGGAGAAGTGCTGAGGGAGGCTCTGGGAAAGAAATGAGGAATTGATAGAGAAGCAGAGAAAGGAAAGAGTAAACATATACATTTATAGGTTGTGAGAGGAAAAGAGATATGGACTGTGAAAAGGAGAATAAAGCTGAAATGAAGGCAAGCTGGGGGGTGGGGTATGAACTGTGATACAAAGATTAGTGGGTGAGGGATGTGCTGAAGAAATTGAAACAGATGAAGATAGGGAGAGGAACTGTATGGGGTTCAAAGAGGAGGGGACTGATAGGGGAGATAGGCTGAGAAAAGGGTTCTGAGAAGAAAGAAGATCAAGTTGGAGGGAAGAAGCACAAAGGGATGAAGAGAGGGATGGAAGTAGCAGGTCGAGTGAGACTAGGAAAAAAATAAATAATAAGCAACAAGATACTTTTTAGATTTTTTTTGTGCTCCTAGTTCAAATCAATCAGCCATGTCCCATAACTCAGCAAGCCCAAGAATCAGTTAATGGGAGATATTGGGCTGGGTAAGTTTTGATTTCTGCTCTTTTCTTACAACCTTGCAGTCACTGGGGGTAAATAAGGTATTTCATTAGAAGGATGGGCAAAGAGGAGTTCAAGTTCAATTTATTTAATAAACCAGAAGGCAAATCTAAGCGGTTTACAATAAAAAAAAATTTTTAAAGGTTGTGGAAAGATTAACTACCATGAACTGAAAATCTCCCTTTAAAAACGTATTTTCTCTTGGCAGCTCTGATATTGAGTGGAGCTATGATCAGATTGAACAAAAGGAGAATAGCACAGTTACCATCCCTCACAAAAATTTAAAATACTACCCCCCCCCCCCATTACAATCCACAGAAGGTGACATGGTGGGGGCACTGGACTATGTGAGCCTAAAGAAGTAGCCCAATAGCTGCAGCATGAAGAGTGGCAGGATTGGGGATGGGGAGAAGGGATATGATACCTCAAAAACTTTGGTTTGACTTTAGCTGGCTTTTATCTTGCTTAATTATTGAATCCTTGCTCCACTCTTTGCTCTTGGTTAGGGTTACTTATGGCAAGTCAAAAAAGAACCAACAAAAACTGCAGTGAAGATGCAAAGCAAAGAACCAAAACAAAACTGCAGAAATATGTACAAGGTGCAGGAATCTACTATAATAAAACCCTAAGCGCGCATGCGCACTTCAAACTTCGTGATCCCTGCATCCGTGATCCATAGCTCCGTGCCAGTAGAACGAGCCTGTGGCGGTTTTCTGGCTCCTACTGCGCATGTGGAGTTTGAAATGGCAACCACGGACGCAAGGAGGCGGAGAACACGCCAGCGACTCCCCCCTCCCACCCTCACTCTAAGAGGACCACGCAATGGAGAAGGGGCCGCAGTTTGGGAGAAGGTAGAACATGTCGGCGACTCTCCCCTCCCGTCCTCACTCACTCTAAGAGGACCACGCAACGGAGAAGGGAGAAGGGGCCGTGGTTTGGGAGAAGGTAGAACATGCCGGCGACTCCCCCCCCCGCCCTCACTCACTCTAAGAGGACCACAAAACAGAAGCAGCCGCGGTTTGGGAGCAGGTATTAGGGAGCAGGGAAGAGGTGCTGGACAGGGGGGAGGCAAAACAAAGGGAGAAGGGCTGCTGCTGGACAGGGGGAGCAGTGAAGAGGTGCTGCTGGACAGGGGGGGAGGTAAAACGAAGGGAGAAGGGCTGCTGCTGGACAGGGGGAGGAGGCAAGGGGTGGTGGTGGACAGCCGAGGAAAGAGAGAGACAGAAAGAAAGAAAGACAGACAGATACACACACACTTTTATTCTAGCACCCGTTAATGTAATGGGCTTAAAGACTATTTTATTAAATAAAAGTCATGAAAACATATATAGCATAAATAAACCAATTGTATCCAAAAACTGGTCCTTATTCTCGTGTGCATCAGACCCGACATGGCCTGTGTTTCGAAAAACACTTCTTTCTCAGGAGTCCTATGAGCAGGGCCGGATTTAGATGAAAAGAGGCCCTAGGCTATTCCACTTATGAGGCCCTTTCACCTCCCATTTTTAAATTTGTAAATTACATGAGAGATAATAAAATACATCATTACTGTGATATATAGCAATATGTTAAATGAAACGTTGTTATTGGTATTAACCTTTATAAAAAATGTGACACGGATAATAAATAAAAAAAAGTCGAGAACACTTATTTGGACATTTATTCTCAGCATCATATATAGTACTTGTAACAATAACTAATCAAACATAACACACAACATTTACAAAGAAACAAAATTCAAATAATGAAAATCTTTGGCTACAAAAATAAAATACGCAATAAAAATTATCATATTTTCTATCAAATTAAATAAAATATATTCAATACATTGAAGATTAAACCAAATTCAATAATGAAACAAAATTATCATTTTTCAATCAAGATTGTATGGAACTGTTATTTTGCCTCATTGAAAAAAATAGCAATTATGAATAATGAATTATATATATACTAGTCTTTAAGCCCGTTACATTAACGGGTGCTAGAGTCTGTCTGTCTGTCTGGGTATTTTTTTTTCTTTGTCTCTCTCTCCTTGCACGCTGCCTGTGTCATTTTTTCTGTCTGTGAATCTCCCTGTGTCCTTATTGCCCCTTCCTATGTCCATAGTGCCCCCTGTGCGTCCTTCCTCACCTCACCCCCCCCTCCGATGCCCGCCTGCCTCCCATTCCCCTTCCATTGAACACCCCTCATGCCAGCCTGCGTGCCTCCCATCCCCCTGAGCAGCATGTTTCCATGGAAACCAACCCCACCATGCCATCCTGCCTGCCTGCCTTCCATTAAACCCCCCCACCCCCCCTCCGATGCCAGCCTGCCTGCCTCCCATCCCCCTTCTACTGAAACCCCCCCACCTCACCCCCCCGATGCCATCCTGCCTGCCTGCCTGCCTTCCATTGAACCCCCCCACCCCCCTCCGATACCAGCCTGCCTGCCTCCCATCCCCCTTCCACTGAACCCCCTCCCCCGATGCCAGTCTGGGCCGCCCTGTCCTGACAGATCCACGTTTTGCCTCTCTCCCCGCGGGGCTGGGCTTTGCCCAGCTGTTTCCGGACTGACGTCTTTCCCTCCCCGATCCTCCTCCCAGGGCGAGAAAAAGAAAGGGAGCCGGTTCCAATCCCGAAGCGGAACCGAGGTAACTGGGGAGCGGCTAAAGCCTGAACCAGAGGCAGGATCAGACCGGGGACCGGCGCGCGCCCCCACCCGGGGCTGAGACCGATTCCCCTCCGGAGCCGGGAAAGGGGTGGGGGGGGGGGGAGAGAGGAGCAGCAGGATCCGATCCGGAGCTGGAGCACGTGTGCAATTCGGATTCCCCACCCCTGGCTGAATTTTGATGAGTCGCTGGCGCAGGCGCCGTGAGGAGTGACACAGAAGCACACCTCACACCACCAGGACTCACGATATTTCAACAGCGCATGCGTGCTCTAGGATTTTATTATTTATGATATAATCATGAAAATATAAAATAAAGCACGTAATATACATTTTAAAATATGCAAATTAAGAACTTACTTAGAATTCTGCGAAATGAAGATATTGTCACAAAAGAATTTTTCAATAGTCTATAAACACTTCACTAAAGTATTGAACCTACTGAACTCAAAAGGCGAGAATCAAATGATCGTGTACGCAATCCTAAAATAAGAATCTTTTCTAATAACATTAACACATGTTTCATAATACAAACGAACAGACCCAATGAGCCGAACACATTGATCTTAACCAATACATTTTTATGTTTGTTTATTAGTCATATGCGTAGAATTTCTCCTTATTTTCGGTTCAGTGTTTTAGTGTTCACTGTTTTTAGAATAGTGTAATTTTAATTTTGCTAACAATTTGAATGTAGGCCCCTCTTGATCTTGAGGCCCTAGGCTGAAGCCTAGTTAGCCTATAGGAAAATCTGGCCCTGCCTATGAGACATGGTATCGTGGTCAAATATGAAAGACAATATAAAATGGTGCTGTACCAGTGAAGTATGAATGACAATTTGAATGATATGAAACATGAGACCAAAAGTGCATGCAGGAGCAACTTGAAAGGAGAAAAGAAAAATATATATAGGGAAAAGAGAAATACTGTGAGAAGGTGAAGTGTCTGGTGAAAGGGGAAGGACACGCAACAAAAATGCAAACTTTAATATTTATAAAATGAAATAATGCTGATATATGAGAAAAAGTGACCAGAAAAGGGAATAAGTAATGAAAGCATGCTATAATTGTATGCTATGGGGCTCATAATAAAAAAAAAAAATCTAAAAAGTAGTCTAAATGGGTACTTGGACGATCAAAAAGCCTGATCGTCCAAGTACCCATAATCAAAGCTGGTTTAAGACGTATCTAAAACCAGCTTAAGCCTTTCCCCTGTCTTAAACGCATAAAGTAAAAAAAGGCATTTTTAGAGGAGGGGAATGGGTGGGCTACTGGGCCTCTTCCGGTTGGCCCAGGCGCCTGAGGCCCCACCTGCGGGTGGGGATTGAGCTGCCTGGGCCAATCAGGCCCTACGGCCAGCCATTCCTGCAATGGCTGGCCTGCCGGAAGGACGGGCTTGGCATCCATCCGTCTGGCCAATGATGTTAAGGTAGGGGGGGGGATTGGGGGTGGGGGGATCGAGGGGTCAGCAGGGGAGGTCTCGCAGGTCAGAGGGGGGGCCAATCAGGGGTTCAGGGGGGCAAGCATGGGGGGGTACATCGAGGGCAGGAGGGCCTGGGTTTTCTCCTGCCTGTATTTTAGTGGGGGTGGGGGATAGGGGGTTCGCCTGGGCAGGAGGGGTTGGGCTCCCTCCTGCCCGATCTTGTAGGGGGGGTCGCATAGCCATGGGGGCCTTGGGCTTCCTCCTGACCCGATCATTATCCGCGGGGGAGGGTTTGAGGATTGCCGAGCCCTTGTTTTGGGCGTTTGAGACTTAGGCTTTTTTTTAGGTTGATTATATGGTGTAAGTTTTAGGTTGAGCATTTAAACAGCTGAACGTAGAGGCAGGCCATTATAAAAAAAAAACTCCTTTTGGACATTTTTTATGATAATAGACATTTTCCCTGCTTCTACTTTCAACATTTAAGGCCCTAGGCCAAAAGGGGACTTGGATGTTTTTTGTTTTTTTTATTATGCCCCTCCACATGATCAACCTATGGAGACCTGAAAATAAAAAAATAGAAAAAGAAAATGGTATATGTGTACGTACCCTGATGGATGGTACGTAGCGTTTTAAAAGACTGGATTGGATGAAAACAAACAAAATCTCTACAATAAAAGAACACCACAAATAAAGATAAATTAAAAAAGAAAGAATAATAAATTATAAGAACCAACACATGGGTACAGCATAGGTTTCAAAAACTGCTCGTCTCAGAAGCTATATAGAATCATGCACCAATTATCCTAGATAGCATGGTTGCTTATGTCCAGGTTTCCTTGTACATGTCTTCTTTTTGACACTCCATCTGGGTCTCCTTTTGTCTGGGTTTTGCTATTTGGGTGTGTGGTGGTGGCAGGTGGTGACCTGCTGAAAATTAAAACCCAGCTCCAAAGTCCGGACCCTGCTGCAGCAATCAATGTGAAGCACAGACACACAGCACATGCTAGGTCAGCTCAGGCTGATCTATTGGCGTGTGCTGTATATCAAGGTAGATTCGCTGGAACATAACATATCATAAAACTCACTTGTATACCGCAAATACCATTAAGTTCTATGTGGTTCAGAAAGACTTGTAATACAAAGAATAAACATCCAATTTCTAACTTCTGAAAGATTCCCTAAAAAGATATGTCTTTAAGGCATGTCGAAATTGTTGATATGAATTTGAGAATATGAATATGTAAGTTAAATCCCTAGTCCATAAGGCGGCCTGAAAAGATAGCAATCGTTCCTGAAATTTCTTACATTTACATCTCTTTACAGACACTTCATACTGACAGGACAGCCACTGAGGCCTGATGAGAGGTTGGAGGAAGCACTTTCCAGGAAGTGACACCTCTCTTTCCATCCAGCACTTCCCCTGCGCCCCTGCCTCCACCATCTCGCCTTCCATCCTTCTCTTCCCGACCAACAACTCTCCTTCCAAATTGCCCACTGTTCCTATTTCCCCTGACTACCTTCACTGGCTTTCCAAACATGGCCAAAGCCAGCAGCGGTTTACAAATGCTGCCCTGCCGCCTGCCCCAGAGTCTTTCGGAGTTTGTTTCCTTGGAGGGTGGGGGAGAGGGGTGGAACGCAGTGCCAAAAAGACTCCATGTTTGGAAGGCCAGTGTGAGTAGAGTCAGGGGAAAGAGGCAATTTGGAAGGAAAGTTGCTGGACAGGGGCATTGGTGGTGGTGGTGGAGAGGGGAGGGGTTTTGAGGGAGAGAGAGGGTATAGGGATGTGCTGAATCTGGTTGGGGGATATGGGGACCTGGTTTGGGGGACAGGGGGGAGAATATGGAGGTGTGCTGGGAAGGGGGGACAAGAAGGGGAAAGAGAGACACTGAACTAGAATAAAGGATGAGAGGGGAAGAGATGCTAGACATAGGAAGGGGGAACAGATGGGAAGACACAAATCAGAGGTGGGACGAGGGAGATATGCCAGACCAGAAGGGTGGGGGCAGGGGGAAAGATAGGGAGAGATGCTGGAACCAGTTTGTGGGGTGGAGGATGAAGGGAAGAGAGAGGGAAGGGACAGGTCAGAAAGAAGAGATGCTGGGTGTGGAGTAAGTATAGAGACAGACACAGAGAAGCAATGCTGGAAAAGTGGTGGCACAGGGACACAGGGGAAGAAGTGAATATAAGGTAAGGATAGGGATACCAAGAGGTCAGATGCTGTACATGTGGGAAGTGAGCAGAAGAGTTCTAGATGATACTAGCTTGAGGCAGAAAAAGGTGTACTGCAACTATATATATATATATGTGTGTATATAACATTAATATCAGTAATAATAAAAAAAATTTGTAGTGAGAAGATCTCAGTGTGGATTGGTCAGTCAAATAAATGGAAATCTTTCAATCTGTGCGCGGGGAGCAACCCAGCACACCACACAGTCATAGAATCTTACTCATGTGTAGTGAATCAAAATAACAGTGCACAAAAACACTCGTGATAAATCATACTAAATTATATAAAGTTGCAGTAACACATTTACTGACAACAAGGTAGAATAACTGCACAGTCTATCCAAAAAGCAGTAAAAAAAACTTAATTTAAGTGGACGGCCTGCAAAAACAGGAACTCTGCAAATGAGTTTCACAAGGGGTCCAATTGCAAAAGCTGTACTCCAGGAAATAAAGATGGTTCAATTGATTCAGTTTCAGAAATAATTCTTCTTCAGGAACCTGTCCTAAATGAACTTCCAAGAGAGAACGCCCAGATTAGAAATGGCAGGACATGTGGGAAGGGCAGGAACAAGGACACAGGAGAGATGCTGGACAAGACAGTTAGCCATGCAAAGAAAAAATGGATGGTAGACATGGAAAAAAAAAGAAATGTCAAGTGAACTGAAGACCCTAGAAAGACAAGAAGAACTCTACTGCGTAAAGAGAGTAATAACGTGGACCATAATGAATGGAAAAATAAAATGGCCAGCCTACAAAGGTGGGAAAAAAGTATTTTATTTTGAATTTATTATTTGGAACATGTCAGTTCTGGGAAATGTGCATCTCTGATTGAATTTAATTCTCTGTATCTAATGTTGTTGTATATGCAAATTTGACTTGTGGTTTCTAGGTCAGTTTTTTGCTTTCAAATCACTATTGCTGACCTGCAGTCCTTTGTTTTATATTTGTTGAGGGTCTGGCTATGTTTTGTGCAGGTGACCCAATTGTGATGTTCTGCTAGTAGGTAGTTTTTGTTTAGAGATCTGTAGTAGTTCCATTTCTATTTCTTCTGTTGCATCACTAGATGGTATGTTGGTGTTTTCAGGCCCAGGGTAATATTTGCAGTGCTGCCTTTTCATGCATAAGGTTGTTGGCTCCTTGAGTTCTGGGGGCTAGTGTAATTATGATATCGTAAGATGTTTGTGCTTTAGTGTGAGGGGTGAGACTGGATGGATACAGGGTAAAGAGAAAGGGGATTATTCAAAGGAATGGCCCAAAAAGAAGTCAGAAGATTACAGATCATACAAAATACTTCAATTAAATTAATTACTGGGGCCAAAAAATTTGACCATGTAACCCCTTTATTACAAAAAGCGCATTGGCTCCCAGTAGGACATCGAATTTTATACAAGTTATCTTTACTCACCTATCTTTATCATCCAAAACTCCATCATTCATTTATAAAGTTCTAATTCCATACACTTCTCAAAAAACCTTACGATCCAATCAGCAACTTTTATTAGTTGTTCCCTCTCTCAAAATTATAAATACCAGAAGACAGTATATTTTTTCAGTCACAGCACCACAAACATGGAATTCTCTCCCACTTTATTTAAGGGAGGAGAAAAACCTCGACAATTTCAAAAGCCAACTTAAGAGTTTTCTTTTTATAGACGCTTTTAATCCTTAATTAATTTCTAATTACTCTGTACAACTCCCTTTTACTTCAGTCAGCTATATATTTATTTTGTTTTCCCATCCATTCTGTGTATTTACCCTTATTTATCCCTCCTTTCCTATTACAAATTGTATTTCTTCCCCCTCTTTCCCAATGTTTCCTGTTCAAATTTGTCTAGTTTGTTTTAAATTGATTTTAATAGTTTATTATATTATTGTTAACTTTTTATTATTATGTATTTGCTGTAAATGTAAATCGCTTAGTAGTTACGATAGGCGATTAATCAAATATTGAATAAACCTTGAAACCTTGGGAGAGTTACTGAAAGGCTGGAGAATGAGAGGCTGTGGAAGAATTGTGGCTAGATTTCCTGACAGATGCCTTAAATGTAGGCCAGCATTTTACAGGCCTACATTTAAGGCATACCTTGCACCTACAGAGACGCTTAGGGACGCTTACCAACGCCCAAGGTCACTTCTGGGGGAAACCCACACCACGCACCCCTATGCGTCTCCGTAGACATGCAACAGATGCTCTGGCTACTGAAGCACAACTAAAGTAAAAAAAATGGAACAGCTGGAAATCCTAACTTGTGGGATCTCTACTTGATGACAAAGCCACAGATAAATGTCCACTCCCACATCTGCTCAAAGAGATTTAAGATATTAGACTCAAGCAATTTGACCTTCTTCTGATGCATTATGAAAGGGCACTGCTTGCTTACCCCATAATGTTACTTTGTGTCATCTCAGGACACACCCACATCACTTCAGCTAACTTCACTTCATGTATCTTTGTTTGCGATTTTTAAAGTAGCCATCTATGAAAAATGTCACAGAGGAGGTATTCAAGGCTCTGGTTGCCTCTTTCAGAAGCTGTCATGATCCAACAATAAGAAGTCATTGTTTAAGTACAGTGGTTCCTGTATTCTCCAAAACCCAAAAGTATTTTTATTGTAAACAAATGAATTTGGAAAAAAAAACAAAACAAAAACAAACTTTGGCAGTATAGTGACCCACAGTGTGTTTATGGGGCTATACAAATCATAGGTGTTGGAACGGATGGTGGTAGTGGGGGAGGTAGGGGAAGGGCATGTCCCCACCAAAATTGTCGGTAGGAATGGGGTCGATGGGGATCCTGCAGCGATGGAAACACCTCATGCAGGGCTCCCACAGTATATCCAGGGCTGGCCTTATAATGAGGCCAACTGAGGTGAGGCACTCTCATGGGAGCAGCATCTTGCTGCCAGCCTGTGTACCTGCTGGTCAGATCTATCTGTTGCACCCCTTCCCCTGCATCTACTCCTTTTATTAAACCCCACCCCCACCCCCACTACCGGACAGGCATTTCCTCTTATCCCCCACCACACTTCCGGGGAAATCTGGACATCAGGGAATCCTAAACTGGTGTACAGACACAGGCATACGTTGCCAGTATATTTCAGTCTCATATAAACTAGCTCCTTGACAGGTGATGTGTCATTCTTACAAATTGAGTGAAAATTAAGAATGACACTTAGAGAGGGCCTATTTATAAAAACAGAAGAAAAGGAAAATCTCCACACAAGTTGATATTAGTGATTAATACAGTTTAATATTTTCTCTGGGAAAATGAAGCATGAAATCTGATTGGTCACTATGGGCGAATTCTCTCTCACACAAATCCCACCTGCCCTCAACCACTTTCCCCTTCTCTTTCTCTCTCTCTCTCTCACACACACATCCCATCTGCCCTCTGCCAATTATCAGAACATCTCGCTGTGGTCTTTTTGGAGCTTCTTGGCAGACTCCAATTCTGTCATGCAAATGTAGTACAATGAGATCATTACTATTAAAATGGAGGCAAAATGGGCTCATTAATATTTAAATGAGCATTTCGGGCGTTTCTTTATCATCGCTGGGTGATTCTCTAACCTCACTGTGCTACATTTGTGGGCAAAATTTTCTGGCAGGCTCTGAGCTGTCAAAGCCTTACTTTCTGGTCAGTGATTAAGCGCTGATTGGCTGACAGGGAATTAAGGCTTAACACAGTGAATTTGTGGAAGGGCTGTTGGGTATGATTTGCCTTTTAGCAGATGATACAAAACTCTGTAATAGGGTAGACGTCCCTAATAGTGTGGATATGGGCTGGCTACCACCAGGCTACTTTAGGAACTGCTTGCTAGGAGTGACCACATCATCTGAAGCTGTCATATAGGCACATATATACTGTTTCATTCACATCTTTGAGGGATGGAAGGAGATCTGTATCCACTGGGGGGAGTGTGGGGATCATGCGCACATTCCTCTAGTGGTCATTTGGTCAGTCTAGACACCTTTTAGGCACTTATTCATTGTTAAAACAGGTCTAGCCTCACATCTCCAAATTGTGTCCTGGGCATTTTCTAAAATGTTTTATTATTGCAGAAAAATGTCCAAATCATACGCCCGCCTTAGTCCCGCCAAATCATGTTACCAACACACCCCATTCAGATTTAGATGCCCTGCAGACAACCACCATAGAAATCTGTCTACAAAATTGTTTTTGAAAATAGCAAATTGGAAGGATTTGCTGAGAAAAAGGTCCTTCTGCCCTTTATGTTACTTTTTCAATGTTTTTCTTTTAAGAAAATGAGTCCCATAGTCAACCTCCCCCTCATTCCTTAATACCAAGATGAAGAAGCCAGACGTATCTGTGAATGCAGCAGAAGAGTGTCTCATCATTTCTTTCCTATATATGGACTGTATTTCAGTTTTACTCTACTTCTTTTTCTCATTACTTTTCATTTACTATATTGTGAGCCGCCTGAATGACTCAACTAAAGTGCAGTAATGCAGTTTATCAAATAAAGAGATACTGTACTTGAAATTTTACACCCCCTACAGTCAAGGCCGTCCACCTCACCCCATCCTCAAAACACAGAGAATACTGAAAACGGATGGTCAGCAGTCCCTTGGACTCCATTAGAACAAAGATCAGAGGACGAAGTTTAATGTTAGCATTTACTGTTGCATGAAAACTCAGCTGGTAAACTGCTCGGAGCAGGACAGGAAAGAGTTTACTCCCTCTTGTCCTCATCATTCTTACCCAACAATAGAAAGGGTGAGAGAGAGACCTGCTTGGGATAAGGCTTCCATCAAGGGAGATAGCCGCTTGGTTATTTGAACAGGAAAAAAAAAAAATCATAGAGGCTGGGGGAGGGGCCTTAATGGCTTAGACCCCTTAAAATTTATTTGAGGAAGGAAGGGGAGTCCATCATGGCATGGGCAGGACAGGATTAACCCTGTGAAAGGCTCTAGATGAACAAATATGTTAGACTCCCCATTATAGTATAATTTAGAGCTCTCACATAATGGATCCCACATGGTTCTAACTGCAGGGGAGATCAGAAGGATGAGGCAATAGTAATAAGTACATTTTACAAGGCGCCACTGAAAAGTCCTCAGCCCAACCAACAAAGTTGAGGCAGTCTCCAGCAATGTTCCACTTATATCGTTCCATATTTTTACAATGGAATGAAAAAAGTGGAAAGTCAACGCACAGAGCGTAGGAGGAATACAAACTCATTTGTGCTGAGTACCTTTGGTTCCACCTCACTCTTTTTTTCTGCTAGTGGTTGACTTCCCAGGCCAAAAGCTGCCTTGGAAGCCACTGAATTAGCACATCTGAGAAGACTTTGGATGTGGGCCTAGTTTACCTATGTCTTATTCTTTCCCTGATCATAGGGCATCTTGGTCTTAGCTTCAGGGAACAGGGGAAAGGAGAGACGATCCGTTGGCCCATGGTATTCCTGTCTAATCTACTGAACCTCTGTTGTTTATGTTGCATGTTGTGGGTTAGGGTGGAACGGGGTAAAGAGGGGCATGGACACAGCAGTTTATTTATAAACTGATCACTTTATTTGAAAGTTCCACGGCAAGTAGAAGTTAGTGATTTCATTTTGACATAGTACATACTGAACTAGTGTCAACATGTTTACCTGCCATACAGGGTTTCAGATATGCATCATAATTCTATTTATACTGTTCCTTGGAGGATCTGTCATATGGTGTAGCAGAGTCATGTAAGTCAGAGGAGCTTGATAGAGAGTGACTGCATGTAGAAAATTTTCAAAGTTTAAATACAGCTAGTATGGTAAGAACAGGGCCCAATTGATTGGTTTATAGCAGGTGCAAATAAGCAAATTCATACAAATGTTTTTATTTTACTCATTGTTTTGCACAAATAAAATTTCATATTACCTAAAATTCAGGAAAAGTAATTGATGTTTATGCCTATTTTTCAGTCTGGAAAACCTCTTATGAGGAGATGAGTAACATTGGTAATACTTAAGGTGACCATACGTCCTGTTTTGAACGGGACAGTCCTGTTTTCGGATCCCCTGTCCTGTTGTCCCCACACAGAGCTTCGGGACACCAAAATGTCCCGTTTTCAGGGACAGCGTCCCAAAGCTGTGCGCGGGGACAACGAGACTGGCGATCGCTTTCTGTCCCTCCCTGACGCACCAAAAAAAAAAAAAAAAAGCGTCCCTTCCGGTCAGATTTAAAGTCCCCCCCGGTCCACTGCCGCTGCTCTTCTGCTTACCTTCCTACCTAATCGCGCCCAGAAGCCTTCTTCCCGACGTCAATTCTGATGTCGGAGAGGACGTTCAGGGCCAGCCAATTATTTATGAACGTTTCCACCAGAGACATGACCAAATTCAATGATTTCTTTTAACTTGAAATTGGATTTTTAAAAAATAAAATACTTTTTTGAGGAAAAATCTAAGATAGTTTTCTGTTTAAGATACATTATAGTCCAAAAGTTATTCATTATGAAATAAGGATTAGTTTTTAATTATGTAGCATGAGGCTGTATATTCATGCAATGTTTACATTTTGGGGATAAATGAATTCACTAATCCATTCATAATGTCGTGGGCATTAGGGAATCACTTGGCGATAATAGAGAATCACTTGGAGTGCTCATGATTGTGAGCTCTCAGGGACAGACAGGAAAAAATGCTTTGAGTACCTGAATAAATTAATGTAAACTGTTCTGAGCTCTCCTGAGAGAATGGTATAGAAAAATAAATGAATAAATAAATAAATAAATTTTAGTTCAAGTACTTTTTATTGTTTTATGAACAAGAGAAATACAGAAAATAGAAGAGATGCTTCCGAGTAAGCTACGGAAGCAATGCAGTATATCATATTGCCTAAGAACAGAAATCATCCGAAAAGAAAACGAACGAAATACAAAACAGCATTCACGGGTTCATATATCAGCTATCATTAATGTGCATGAGTATAAGAGGGATAAGAAGTGATAAGTGAGTACATTGTCAGGAGAAATGCAACATAATGAGGGCACATAACAATCAAATTGGATAATATCATTATGAATAGACAAGTGATCAGGTAAGTATACATTCAAAGGTCTATACCACAAAATTCCATCATTATCGACCAAGTTTTAGAATAGGAGAAGGATGAGTTATAGCGTTCCGCCACATGGCGTTCGTATTTATTATGGAGACAAACGGAGTTCCATCATTGATTAAAGTCAAGTTTTGTAAAGTCTTTCCAGTTTTGTAGAATTTTTTGAAGAGCGAGAAATACTAAAAGGGTTAAAAGGCGATCATGATACATAGACAGAGGTGTGGAAAGTGCCATGGATCCCAGAATTATTATATCAAATGAGAAGGGGTCATTAAGCGAAAAAATCTTCGCAATCATCTGCCAGATAGATGCCCAAAAGATCTGTAAATGAGGACATTCATATAACATATGGCGTAAGGAGCCTACGGAGGACTTACAGGTCCAACATAAGTTATCTGAGGATCTCACCACTTTAGCTGTTTTGAAGGGAGTCCAAAAGGCTCGATGGTATAGAAAAATCGCTGTTTGTCTATAAGGGGCAGAATGAAGGGATTTAAAAATTTTGGTACACAAAGTTGTCCAGACTCTATCAGTGAGAGAAGACTGCAACATCAGATTCCATTTGGTTTTAGAGTCCAGAAGTGCAGGAAAACATTTAGATTGAATATATTTATACCAATTGGAAGACTGACCCCTGGAGGCTGAAAAGGAAAGAATCTTAGACTGTAAGTCCGGGGTAGTGTGAAGAGAAGAAGGAGAAGAGAACATCGCAGTAAGACAATGGAGTAATTGTACCCATTTAAAGTACTGCAAAGTGGGAATATGGAATTTTGCCATATTATCAGAGAAGGTAATCCATTTGTCATCTATAATAAGATGAGATAAGTTCCAAATGCCCTGTGATGCCAAGCTTTCCAAACCACAACTGCATTATTAATCTTAAGTTTGGGGTTGTGCCAAATCGGTGCAAGTACCGAGTCACCCAGTTTTTTCTCTGAGATAGAGTCTATGAGATGGAAAGCCTGCCATGTACTGAGCAAAATCGGGTTTTGTTTGGCTAGTGGTGGAAGAGGAATGGCAGGGGCATGCTGGAGGTAGTAGGGATCCACAACCGAGTGTTCTAGAGATAGCCACGTGGGTAAATAAATACATTTTAATATTAATGACCTCATTGTATTACATTTGCATGGCACTATTGAACATTGCTAGAAAACTCAGAAAAGACCACGGTAAGCCATTTTGATAAATCCACCGCTAAAATACATGCATGCTAAACCGGCTGGAACCAGTTTAGTGAGCACGTTAAAGGCACATTTCAGTTTTGAGAATCTTCCCCATAGTGCTTCCAGTTTCACTTTCAGGGAAGAGGGAAGGGACAGCAACCATTGTGGGATTAAGGAAGGGGTCATGCATTAATTCTCTTTGCTGTCTCATTATCAAGTGGATGGAACCGCTGACAACTACTACAGGGATGATCTAATCTAATCTTTGATTTTTATACCAATTCATCCCAACAGGAGATTAGAACAGAAACTATGGGGCTCATAATCAAAAGAGAAAAACGTCCAAAAAACAGCCTAAGTCTGCACTTGGAAGAATATTGTCAGAATACATCCAAGTGCCGATAATAAAAATGGGTTTTGGATGTATTTATAAATGACCTAGGCCTTCATAGTGCCGCTGAATGACCAGAGCTAAATGAGGCGTGTCAGGAGGAGTGTCGAGGGTGGGAGTTGGAGGGGACGTGGGCCTGCTTAGACTTAGTCATACTGCATGTATAACCAAAAGTTATACAGCACAGGATCGACGGAACTTGGACGTTGTGACTTAGACCCTTTAAAACATGGTCTAAGTCACAAAAACCCACCTAAAATCACCAGATAAGCACTGCAAACACATAATACAGACCCCCCCCACACTACCCCAGTGATCATCAACCCCCCCCTTAAAATATTAATCACAACTTAGAACATTATCATCTAGCAGTCTGGCATAGGAAAGCTTAGTCGTGCTGCACAGAGGCGTCTTAAGCCATCTTGGGGGTAGGTTAGGGACCATGGAGAGGAGGACTCATGCCCATAAGCCCCAGCAATCATTGCATTGATATTGAAACATGTGCATTCCCCTATACACCCTCAAAACCCTTTTGTACTGGCATATAAGTGGCTCCTGCAGCCATAAGGGCTATTAAGGTGATAGATAAGTGGGTCTAGGGGATTTTGGAGGTGGTTTGGGGGGCTCACCATGACCTATAAGGGAGCTGTAGTGAGATGATGACATGGCACCCTTTTTTGTGAAGTTCACAGCAGTGCTCTGTAAGGTACCCCATTATTTAGGTGCCATGTCTGGGTGTTCAGTCCATCACTTTGCAGACCCTTCCCACGTCCAACAGGGCTTGTTCTAGGCGTTTTTGACTTGGACAAAAAGTTGGATGAAAATGTGGTATAAAGATGGACGATTTATCGACCAGGACGATCAGATCGGCAGGACGTATACTTAGATAATTTTTGAAACAATAAAAAAAATTTGGACGTATTTTTCAAAAATGTGTCCTAAGCTGTTTTTTACTTTGAACAACTTTCGATTTAGATGGAAACAGACTTAGACATTCCTTTCGATTATGCCCCTCTGTATCTTTTAGGCCAGAATTTTATATTTTATGATTGATTATTTGAAAAAGAAGGACCATTAGTAAATTTCTGAAAAAAATATGTCTTCAGTACTTTACGAAAAGTGGGTGGATGAGAGAGAACTCTAATTATAGAAGGAAGATCATTCCAAACTTTTACAAATAAAAAAGAAAATGATCAACAAAATTGGCCATAGTTTTTTTAAATTCTTTTAACAGTGGGAAAGCCAAGTTAATATTTCTGAGAGCTCCTGGAGGACGTCGTCGGACTTGCACTTGACCAACTTCTTTTTGGATCTTTAGCTCATCAGATCTCAAGAACTCAAACTCGAGTCAATGGAACCTAACAACATGCTTTAATCCCTCTAGTAGTCAGCTGCTCATATAAAGCAACATTTTGCAACTTGGATGTGACTAAAACAGGTCTAGATAATAATAATAATAATAACTTTATTTTTGTATATCGTCATACCCCGAAGAGTTCTAGGCGGTTCACATTAGTTAAACAGAGATTACAAGTGGTTACATATCAAATTGATCATAGAGTTGCAAACAGCAAGGCGAGAGTAATTACAAGTGGTTACATATCGAATTGATCATAGAGTTGCGAACAGCAAGGAGAGAAGTGGGGGGAGAGGAGGGGAGGGGAGTAGATCAGAACGGGGGGAGGAGGAGGATTGAAAAGGGGCATTAAGGGTCTTGGTCTCGGAATAGGTGAGTTTTGAGTAATTTTCTAAAGTCGAGGTAGTTGTAGGCCTGGAGGACCATTTGGATTAGCCAAGGGTTTAGTTTGGCGGCTTGGAAGGTGTAGGTTTTGTCAAGGAATTTTTTTGAGTGGCATAGTTTTAGGGAGGGGAAGGCGAAGAGTTGAATTTTTCGGGAGTTCTTATAGTTGTGGTTAAGGGTGAAGTGAGGGGTAATGTAGCTTGGGGATAAACCAAATATTGTTTTGTAGCAAAAACAGGCGAATTTGAATATGATTCTGGATTCTAGTGGGAGCCAGTGGAGTTTGTGGTAGAAAGGAGTGATATGGTCCCATTTTTTCAGGTCAAATATGAGACGGACAGCGGTGTTCTGGATCATCTTTAGTCTCCTGATTGTTTTCTTTGTGGAGCTCAAGTAGATGATGTTGCAGTAGTCCAGTATGCTGAGGATGGAGGATTGTACTAAGAGGCAGAAAGAAGAGTCGTCGAAGTATTTTTTTATGGTGCGGAGTTTCCAAAGTATCGAGATACTTTTCCTGACTGTGATATCAAGTTTCAAGTTCAAGTTTTTCAAGTTTATTAGGATTTTATATACCGCCTATCAAGGTTATCTAAGCGGTTTTTACAATCAGGTACTCAAGCATTTTCCCTATCTGTCCCGGTGGGCTCACAATCTATCTAACGTACCTGGGGCTATGGAGGATTAAGTGACTTGCCCAGGGTCACAAGGAGCAGCGCGGGGTTTGAACCCACAACCCCAGGGTGCTGAGGCTGTAGATCCAACCACTGCGCCACACACTCCTCAGTGTGTTTCTCGAGGGATAGATGTTTGTCCAGTGTTACACCCAGTATTTTTAAGGTTTGTTCGAGGGGGAATGTGGATCTTTTTATTTGGATTGTGGTGTCTTTGATTTTGTCTTTGGGGGTTTCTAGGAAGAATTTTGTTTTGTCTGGGTTTAGTTTTAGTTTGTAGGATAGCATCCAGAGTTATATCTGACTGAGTATGCTTGTGAGGGAGTTAAGGAGTTATTGAGTGAAACTGGTTAGAGGGATGACTATGGTAATGTCGTCTGCGTAGATAAAGAATTTTAGCTTGAGATTTTGCAGGAGGTTTCCTAGGGAGGTGAGGTAGATATTGAACAGGGTGGGGGACAGGGGGGAGCCCTGTGGCACACCGCAGGAGTTTTCCCAGGAGTAGGAGAGGGAATCGTTTTTAAATACCCTGTAAGATCTGTTCCGTAGGAACCAGTTGAACCAGTTAAGGGCCTGGCCGGAGATGCCAATGTAGGCAAGGCAGTCTAGGAGAATGTCGTGGTCGACTAGATCGAAAGCACTGCTCAGGTCCAGTTGTAAAATCAGGGCACTGGATCCCAGACTGAAGAGTGTGTGTATGTGGTCTAGGAGGGAGGCTATGATGGTTTCGGTGCTGTGATTGGAGCGAAAGCCTGATTGGTTGTCATTAAGGATATCGAATTTTTCTAGGTATGTGGTAAGTTCGGCGTTTGCCACCCCTTCTGCTATTTTGGTGAATAGCGGGATACTTGCGATAGGTCTGTAGTTGGATGGGGTGCTTGATGGTTCTTTCTTGTTTTTTATGATAGGAGTTATTGAAATGTGGCCTTGTTCTGCTGGGAAACTGCCAGTGGTTAGTAGTAGGTTTACCCATGCTAACATATTGGCTTTAAAATGTATTGGCGCAGTTTTCATAATGTTGGGGGGGGGCAGGTATCCAGTCTGCAGAAGGAATTTGAATATTTGTTAAAATATGTGTTGAAGGTTGGCCAGTCGATATTTGTGAATTGATTCCAGCTTAGGTCTGATCTGGATCCTGGGTCTAGTTTGGGCCTGTCTGAGTTTAGAAGGATTGGGAAGTCCCCGTGGGGGCTGGCTGGGGCAGATATCGATGATCTTAATTTTTGGATCTTTGTGTTAAAGAAGTCTGCAAGGGTGTTAGCGGTTAGAGTGGATTCGTTAACGCAGGTGTCGGTGAGAGTTTCAAGGTTGTAGAGGTCGTTGACCAGTTTGAAAAGGTTGCTGCTGTTGTTTGTAACATTTCCAATTTTGTGGGCATAGAAATTTTTTCGTTTGTCCTTGGTGAGGTTTTTGTAGTTTTTTAGTTTAAGTCTCCATGTAGCCCTGTGTTCTTTTTAGACATGGATGTTTCTTCCATAGCTGTAGTTATGGGGTAGCAAGAAGTGGCAAGAGCCACCCCCCAAAAAATGGCTTGCTACTCTGGTTCCACTGGCCTCAGGCTGATCCCCTTTTCTTCCAGCTTCCTGCCTCCGAGTCTGGACTCCCAGCAGTACTAAAACACAACAAGGCCCAGAACCAGTGCTACAGTAACTTCAGAGGCAAATCAGGGAAGTAGCAGGCCGCGAAGCAGCGTGTTTAGAGTGCTGCGGCCCCTGCTGGAGTAAGGACGTTTGTCGGGACGGGAAGAGAAGAGAAGAGGTGGTAAGGGACTAAGGGAGCCAAAGGTAAGGTCGGATGGGAGGCTGAACGGGGGTTCGGATGTGCCGGGGAGAGGAGCGAAGACGCTGCTGACGACCGGCCAGAGAGAGATTCGCGCACATGCGCACTCCTACCTGCAGTGCCCTACATCTCACGGAAAACAAATTAGGGGGGAAGAGTGTGGTGTAGGTGGACTGGGGAAGAGATGGACTGGTTAGACTACTCCTAGGAGTATGTGTACCACGTGTTGAGAACCTCTAAGCTATATCACATGCAAATGCATACAAAATAGCTCATTACCGGGTGCAAAGGTCAGCTCAGACTCTGCTAATCCTTTCACTGTGTGTTGCTGACTGAAAGTTAACTACGTATAATTCCAAATACTTAACTTTCACAAACAAGCATTCAAGATTCTTAAAGGGGCCAGCCTGAATAAAAATAAATATCCCTATCTATCTAATGATTCCTCTCCCACTGCCTCTACCTTGCAGCATATCCCAGAAATTTCTGATGGTCGGCGTAATTCCTTATTCATCCCTTCTCCACCTTAGGAACCCCTTCTAGGAAAGCCCAGAAATCCTTGGTATACGAATTGGTAATAACAACATAGTGGCCTCGACACCATCCTCCCAGTCCCAGTAAAACATCCTCCCTTTTTAGTAAATCCTTTTCTCTTTGTGCCCAACCCTGACCCCCAGAATAAAGTGTTTAACTGAGATCAGAGCTCCCAGCCTACTCTTTCAGGCACTCTTTTACTTGGTGGAATATATGAATACTACTAGGGATTAGGTTAGATCAGTTTCATTTCCAGCGCATATCTTTGCTGAAAATTCAATTCATATCATCATCAAAAAGGAAATAGATGCCCCTGTTGGGCTTTTTAGTCCCACATTAGACTCTTGAGGCAGGCTGATTTGGGCCGAAACATGTACATGTCGAGTCATTACCGGTAAGTTGGAAGCTTTTTCAGTTATTTGATGAGTAAAGGACTTTCATGAGATAAATTGAGTTCACCAATTTTATTAGGGCATATCCACTTCTTGACTTGTGACTTTGAGTTTGTGGATTTAGTTCTCCTGTGTTTATCTTGGTTAACTGAGTACAATTGGTAGGACAACAATTGGTAGGACGATCCTACCAATTTCCTTCCTACCAATTCTCAGAATCGCCTGGCAAAGATAGGTGCCAGAAATGTAGGCCAAGGTTTTCCAGGCTTACATTTCCAGTGCCTATCTATGATTTGAATTGCACCTCTGGGGTTACCAAAAAAGATTTTAAGTCTCTGTTTAGTTCAGAATACTGCAATTCGCCTGATCTTTGACCTCAGAAAATATGATCATGTTAGTTCTTTTTATGTCAAATTGCACTGGCTGCCTTTTGGGCCAGGGTGCTTTTCAAGTTTAGGTGTATCTGTTATAAGGCTCTTTTTGGTTTATTACCCTCTTATCTGGTAGTTTATCTGAAATTGTTTATTTCCAAAAAATGTACCAGAAATTCAGGTATGTTCATCTTCCTTACCCCTAGGGCATGTCGTTATAAGACTTTTTTGACAGGATATTGGAATATCAGGTGGGAAAGATGAACTCATGGATGAGCCCGTTGATCGCTCAAGCCTCTTCTTACCTTACATTTAGGAAACTATAGAAAACTCATTTATTTGATAAATAATAATGCTCATTCTTATTCGCATTTCAAAGTGGGGTTTTATCAGGCTATGTATTTTTATTGATTCTTATTGATGCTGTTTTTTTAACTGATGTTATATTTAATGCTCTGTGTGTTTTGGAAATTGTATTTTTTAACTGAAATGTTCCAGTGTTCTGTTGTGAACCGCCCAGAACTGTTGGTAGGGCAATATATAAGAAAATAAATTATTATTATTATAGTGGTGTTAGACACCAGTAGGCTCTGGCACCTTTTGTTTAGGCGCTGGCAGGTGCTTTGAAAGTGAAATGTCATTTAGAATGGCATTTTTCACTTAACATAGGCACCGGTAAGCGCCGGTAGGGTCGTAGAATTTCCCCCCTTAGTGACATATTTCAGTACACAGCGATGTCAGCTGGGCATATCTATAAAAAATGGAGGGTATGATTTACTCACAGGTTTTAAACATCAATTTGTGTAGATAACTTTTGGATGTGCTAGAGTGTGGGTGTGTGATTTTGCATGGGGAAAAGTATTTGCACAAATCTTTTCCCCCAACCTATCATTCTTCTAGCAAAGCTCTAGCAGTAATCTTGTGATACTATTGCTAGATGTTGGCCTTCTATATATACGAGAGTTTATGGCAGCCATTTTAGCTGACAGAGCCACTAGAGACAGGCGTGACTGGGGATCGCTTATGACTGGGATATCCCATTAGATTACCAGGGATGTAGAGATATAAGGTAGGCTCAGAAGGGGTGTCAGATCTTGGGTGTCTGGGGGGGGGGGGCAGGTGATCCTACAACTTCAACTGCTACCTGGAAACTATGCAGGTGCTGGCTAGTATTCAGAGCTGGCACCCATATAGCTAAGTGACTAAAGTTAAGACTGCTATTTATGTGGTAATATTCAGTCCCTTATCTAAGAGTAACGGCACTGAATACTGTCAGCATGCACATAGCTACCAGCTCCTCCCTGACTCTACCTTTGAAACGTGTTTCTTCTGCCCAATTTGTAAATAGCCAATTAGTGCCAATATTTAGGGCTCCTTTTACAAAGGCACGCTAGGGCCTTAACGCGGTAAAATGCCATATGCGCTAGCCGCTACTTCCTCCTTTTGAGCAGGTGGTAGATTTTTGGCTAGCGTGCACTATAGTGCACGTTAATCCGGTGTGTGCGGTAAAACCCGTAGTGCACCTTTGTAAAAGGAGCCCTTAGTGATACTGTCCAGTTAAGCGTTGCTGAATCTTGGCATCTGGCCCACAGAGTGTGATTCAAGCAGGCAGGAGTCTCTCCTACCTACTTAAATCTCTCTGAATAATTAGGGTTACCATATAAAAAAAAAACCAAATAAAAAATCCCCTAAAACCCTGGAGATATAACCCCCACCCTGTTCCGCCTCCAGACCCATCCCCCAGAAAGCTTCCTTTCTTTGTGAGGGGCTCCTGCCATGTCTGGAGGGCCTGGAACATGCGTGGATGTATGTGACATCATCCGCACATGCTCAGAGGCCCTCTAGATGCAGCCAGAGCTTGTAGGGGCTTTCCAAAACCCGGACAAAAGCAGATCGCCATTGGAACAAATTGAATCAGCCGATAGTTTGGCAACTAAGTCAGAATTCTCCTGAAGATGATCTTTGTGATTGAAATGCTCAGAAGAGCGAGAACGTTGCGAGTCTATTAAGTCCTGCTGGAATTGGTTGTGACCACTGAAGATAAGTGTTGCCAATATTTGATACATTTGTTATTTTTTTGCATATGATGATGTCATAATTATTGTTAGGATGAAAAGATAAGGGATTTAGATCAGCACTTGTAGATTCTTGATTTGAGTGAGGGAGGGTGGTGTATATGTGATTAAAGTCGTGGTCCCAGAATGAGGATAAGAACATCAAGCCCAGTAGCCCATTCTCACGGTGGCCAATCCAGGTCACTAGTACTTGGCCAAAATCCAAAGAGTAGCAACATTCCATGCTACTGATTCAGGGCTAGCAGAGGCTTCCCCCATGTGTTAATAACAGACTATGGACTTTCCCTCTAGGCATTTGTCCAAACCTTTCTTAAAACCAGCTACACTATCCGCTTTTACCAGAACCTCTGGCAATGCGTTCCAGAGCTTAACTATTCTCTAAGTGGAAAAATATTTCCTCCTATTGGTTTTAAAAGTATTTCCCTATCCTATGATCTGAGTATCAGATGCATTATGATATACTCACCTTGTAAGCTTGAGTTATTTTCTTAGTAAATGTTTTATCTTGGGGTAGAAATGTATCTTATGTTGCTGGCTCTCTTCTGGCATTGGAGGAATCGACTTCATGAACTTATGGGCTGGGAGGCCTGTTTGGCCTGTTCTTCTCACCGCCAGAGCAGAGACTTTGTCAACACTTGGACTCCATACTTGAACATTTTGTCCCCTGAGAGTCGTAGCCGTATCCTGAACAGACTCCACCTCTAATTAAGTTTACCTGTTTGATATTGATCTTTCCCTGTTTGGGAGTTGTACCATTTTTCTTGGTGGGGGTGGGAGGGGAAAGGGGGTGGGGGCTTCTTTCTGTGGGGTTGGGGTGTTGCTTTTGATCGTGGAGGACATCAGAGTCCACAGTGTTCCCGCTAAGCTGCGCTGGGGTGCGCTGACGCACAAAATATTACCTCGCAGCGCACAAGTTTCTCGTCACAGCGCACACAGTGTAGAGCACAGTTCTTCAACCGCCGGTCCGCAAACAAAATCTTGCCGGTCCGCGAAGGATTCGGTCCCCGCCGCAACGAAAGGCCGGCGTCAGCTGACTTGCAACTTCCTGTTGCAGTCGCTGTGCCGGGACTCCTGCCTTCCACCGCGTTTGCCTCCTGCCTTGTCTCCGCACCTCCAGACCAGCAGCGGCAGCTGTGTATGCTTTTAACTTCGGCACAGAGCTGCCCCTAATCAATAGTTTAGCGCGGTTTCATAAGGCAGCCTCGGGGCCTTTGCTAGGCCGGCCCACATCGCATCATCGAAGCGGGCCGGCTATCAAAGGCCCCGAGGCTGCCTCATGAAACCGCGCTAAACTATTGATTAGGGGCAGCTCTGTGCCGAAGTTAAAAGCATACAGAGCTGCCGCTGCTGGTCTGAACTCTTGGGCCGCTGAAGGAGGGCAAAAAGCAGCTGTCCTGGAGGTTTCCCTTCCTCTCGCCTTTACAGGTTCCTTTTTTCCACCTTTTTTTTTTTCTTTCAAACGGCAACGGGCCCCAGCATCGACATCAATCAAGTAAGTTCCACTGTCAATCAAGCGGTTCTGCTCGGCCAAAGCTTCCCCTGTGACATGAGCCACCCTCAGGGGAAAGAAAGTGACCCACAAAGGTGAGGGGAAGGGGGGCAGATGATGGAAGTTGGGGGGGGGGGAGAGAGAGAGAGAAGGGGCAGATGATGGAATGGAGGAGATGAGAGAGAGAGAGAAGGGGACAGATGATGGAAGTGAGAAGAAGGGAGAGAGAGCAGAAGGCAGATGGATGTCAGTTGAGAAGGGAGAGCAGATGCTGAATGGAAGTGGGGAAAGAACACATACTGGATGGAAGGAGGAGATAAATAAAGGGGGAAGAAAATAGTAAGATAATGGAGGGGTGAGGGAAAGGGGTGACAAGCTGTGTGTAGACACAGTGAAAAGAGGGAAACGGGACTAAATAGTAAGAAAGAATTTAATTTAGATGGAGGCAGAAAATAGAGAAGGAAGACCAGAGAAGAAAAGGGAAGAGAGAGCAGAGAATGATCAGATCTGAGTGGAGGAAATGAGAAGAGAGATATGCTAAAAACCACAGGGGGGAGGGAAGGATAGAGATGCCAGACCATGAGGGGAACAGAAGGAAGATGATGGATGCTAGACCAAATTGGGGGGTGGGGGGGGGGGCAGGAGGAGAGATGGCAGGGAAAGACAGACAGTGAATGGAAGGGGCAGATGCTGGACTGAAGAGACAGAGAAGGTTATCATGCTGCTGTACCGGGCCATGGTACGCCCTCACCTGGAGTACTGCGTCCAGCACTGGTACTTTAAGAAGGACACGGTACTACTCGAAAGGATCCAGAGAAGAGCAACTAAAATGGTTAAGGGGCTGGAGGAGTTGCCATACAGCGAAAGATTAGAGAAACTGGGCCTCTTCTCCCTTGAGCAGAGGAGATTGAGAGGGGACATGATAGAAACATTCAAGGTACTGAAGGGAATAGACTTAGTAGCTAAGGCAGGGAGAACGAGAGGGCACTCTCTAAAGTTGAAAGGGGATAGATTCCATACAAACGTAAGGAAGTTCTGTGGTAGAAAGCAACATATTTATTTGGCTCATAACTTGCTGGCGCCCGATATTTTTAGCTCACAGTGAAAAAAGTTTGCTCACAACACCCGCCCGCTTAGAGGGAACACTGGAGTCCAGTCCTCCGCGGTTGTTGGTTGAAATTGTAAACCTTGTTTTCTACTATTGTTGTACCTGCTGTTGTCACTGCTTAATAATAAAGATTTAAATATAAAACTTATTGAAATCTTTTGAGATTTGCTGAAAGTTTTTAAAGTTTTTTTGCGAGCTCATTGAGTTGACTCTCATTCTATTTGATGATAGAAACAAGTCAAATAACTTTAATATGCTAGGTAACATAATATTACATAACATAAAACTCAATTTCTGGACCACATAACCGTAAAATTCTATGCGGTTAACAAAAGTTTAAGTAATACACATTCTCATAATAAGTTTGCTGTTCTTCTACAATTCGACCTTTCTGCAGCATTTGACGTTGTCCATCACGATATTCTTATTTTCCAACTTTCTGAGATTAGTATTAACTCTACAGTCCTAGACTGGTTCTCGAAATTCTTACACTCCCGCTCTTACACTGTTAATATGAATGGCACCTCATCCTCTCCTTGGAAACCGATTTGTGGAGTCCTGCAGGGCTCACCTTTATCCCCCATTCTCTTCAACATCTATATGTCCTCCCTGAAACTCCTCTACCTTTCCCCCCTGGAAACACTTTACACTTATGCTGATGACATCCTTGTCCTCCTTGAGACCGACTCGAACCTCACCAACCTCTCTGAGAACATTTCTTCATGTATAACAAGCCTCCAATCCTGGGCCCTCACCGTACAAATGAAACTAAATGAGTCCAAAACAAAACTACTTTGGCTCGGCCCAAAATTAGATCAGCTACCCAACCTCATCCCACTGTCCTCTGGCACCACACTGCAGCTTGAGTTCTCTAGCAAAGTTCTGGACATCATCATTGACTCTACACTATCCTTCAATGACCACCTCAACTCCTTGGTATAAAATGCTTTTTCAGCCTTCACATGCTGAGGAAAGCGAGATTCTGTTTCCATCATCAACACTTTGCTGTCCTCATACAATCCATCATCCTTTCCAGATTGGACTATTGTAACTCCATCTACTTAAGCCTAACAAAGAAAAGCCTTCAAAGACTTCAGCGGATTCAAAATACCGCGGCCAGTGTTCCCTCTAAGCGGGCGGGTGTTGTGAGCAAACTTTTTTCACTGTGAGCTAAAAATATCGGGCGCCAGCAAGTTATGAGCCAAATAAATATGTTGCTTTCTACCACAGAACTTCCTTACGTTTGTATGGAATCTATCCCCTTTCAACTTTAGAGAGTGCCCTCTCGTTCTCCCTGCCTTAGCTACTAAGTCTATTCCCTTCAGTACCTTGAATGTTTCTATCATGTCCCCTCTCAATCTCCTCTGCTCAAGGGAGAAGAGGCCCAGTTTCTCTAATCTTTCGCTGTATGGCAACTCCTCCAGCCCCTTAACCATTTTAGTTGCTCTTCTCTGGATCCTTTCGAGTAGTACCGTGTCCTTCTTAAAGTACCAGTGCTGGACGCAGTACTCCAGGTGAGGGCGTACCATGGCCCGGTACAGCAGCATGATAACCTTCTCTGTCTCTTCAGTCCAGCATCTGCCCCTTCCATTCACTGTCTGTCTTTCCCTGCCATCTCTCCTCCTGCCCCCCCCCCACCCACCAATTTGGTCTAGCATCCATCATCTTCCTTCTGTTCCCCTCATGGTCTGGCATCTCTATCCTTCCCTCCCCCCTGTGGTTTTTAGCATATCTCTCTTCTCATTTCCTCCACTCAGATCTGATCATTCTCTGCTCTCTCTTCCCTTTTCTTCTCTGGTCTTCCTTCTCTATTTTCTGCCTCCATCTAAATTAAATTCTTTCTTACTATTTAGTCCCGTTTCCCTCTTTTCACTGTGTCTACACACAGCTTGTCACCCCTTTCCCTCACCCCTCCATTATCTTACTATTTTCTTCCCCCTTTATTTATCTCCTCCTTCCATCCAGTATGTGTTCTTTCCCCACTTCCATTCAGCATCTGCTCTCCCTTCTCAACTGACATCCATCTGCCTTCTGCTCTCTCTCCCTTCTTCTCACTTCCATCATCTGTCCCCTTCTCTCTCTCTCTCATCTCCTCCATTCCATCATCTGCCCCTTCTCTCTCTCTCTCCCCCCCCCCCAACTTCCATCATCTGCCCCCCTTCCCCTCACCTTTGTGGGTCACTTTCTTTCCCCTGAGGGTGGCTCATGTCACAGGGGAAGCTTTGGCCGAGCAGAACCGCTTGATTGACAGTGGAACTTACTTGATTGATGTCGATGCTGGGGCCCGTTGCCGTTTGAAAGAAAAAAAAAAAGGTGGAAAAAAGGAACCTGTAAAGGCGAGAGGAAGGGAAACCTCCAGGACAGCTGCTTTTTGCCCTCCTTCAGCGGCCCAAGAGTTCAGACCAGCAGCGGCAGCTCTGTATGCTTTTAACTTCGGCACAGAGCTGCCCCTAATCAATAGTTTAGCGCGGTTTCATGAGGCAGCCTCGGGGCCTTTGATAGCCGGCCCGCTTCGATGATGCGATGTGGGCCGGCCTAGCAAAGGCCCCGAGGCTGCCTTATGAAACCGCGCTAAACTATTGATTAGGGGCAGCTCTGTGCCGAAGTTAAAAGCATACACAGCTGCCGCTGCTGGTCTGGAGGTGCGGAGACAAGGCAGGAGGCAAACGCGGTGGAAGGCAGGAGTCCCGGCACAGCGACTGCAACAGGAAGTTGCAAGTCAGCTGACGCCGGCCTTTCGTTGCGGCGGGGACCGAATCCTTCGCGGACCGGCAAGATTTTGTTTGCGGACCGGCGGTTGAAGAACTGTGCTCTACACTGTGTGCGCTGTGACGAGAAACTTGTGCGCTGCGAGGTAATATTTTGTGCGTCAGCGCACCCCAGCGCAGCTTAGCGGGAACACTGATTTCCGCGGCCAAACTAATCTTCACAAAAAGTAAATTTGACCATGTCTCCCCACTCCTGTCCAAACTTCACTGGCTTCCAGTAGTCTCTAGGGTCCACTTTAAATGCGCTTGCCTAACTTTCAAGATCCTACATGGCATCCTTCCTCCCCTTATCCCTCTATCTTGGAACTCCTCGAATCCTAACATCACCAGAGCCACCGAACAATTCAAACTATCCTTCCCCTCATTAAAAGGCATATCCCATCCTGGAAAATTAGGGTCATCCCTCTCCTTCAGAATCACTGAGCTCTGGAACAACCTTTCTACCCCACTTCGGAATCTGGGCGCCCTCCAACTTTTCCAAAAACATCTGAAAACCTGGCTATTCTCAAAAATGTAATATGTCCTCCTCTTTGCTATACTAAGTCCATCTAAACTTTCTCTTTACTGTCCTGTTACCCTCATTGGAGTTCCTTCTCTACACCTTTTCCTGTAAACAGTGCCGAGCTCTACGATTGTGGAGATGATGCGGTATACAAGCTTAAGGTTTAGTTTAGTTTAGTTAGAAATATGAACAGCAGCAAATATAGAATGTTAATTACCCAAGAACCTAGAAAACAGCCAAGTTTTCAATTGTCTTCTAAAATATAAATAAGAAATGGAAGTCAATAGTAAATGCTTAAAATCTTTGTCCCATATTGCTGCCTGATGGAAAAGAGCACGTTCATGATACTTTTTGAATTTACAGCCCCTGATGGGCAGAAAGACAAAAAGAGCATGAAATCTCCTGGAATATTTTTAGTTGAAACAAGGAAGGAATCAGCTAGGTAAGATGGTGCTTGACCTATAGGTATCTGCCCTTAGTGCTATACCGAGTTTTCATTGATTGTGGACAAGATTGTTAATTGAAACCCATTTCCAATGTCCAGGGTGAATCAACTGTCAAGGGAAGGCAAAAGAAAATAAGTGAGTTTTAATACTAGTCCTGAATTCTCAATAGGAGAGTTCAGATCTTAAGATGAGGGGAGGCACATGGTGGTTTTTTTGTTTTTTGGGGGGGGGGAGGAGAAAATGAAAGTGCTTGATTCAAGCCTTGTTAATGACACAGAAGGAACTAGTAAGTAGTCATTAAGGTCCAGACTCAGTAAATGGTGCTCAAATTTAAGCACCATGAAAAATCTATAAAGGATTCTATAAAGGATGCTCTGGGCAGTGGTGTAACAAGTAGAACCGCATTGTGTACCCCCTCGCTCCCCCTGGCATCACTACTCCATGAACTCCCCATGCATCCTTCACCTCTTCAAATCTTCAGTGGCCGCAAGCAGCATCTCTTTCCCGCTGCATGCGCATGCTTCTTCCATCCCTCTGATGTCACTTCCTGGTGTCTGTGAACAAGAAGTGATGTCAGAAGGAAGGATGAGGCTGACACAAGCAGTGAGTAAGAAATGCTGCTCACAGCCAGTGAAGGTTTGAAGAGTTATGGGGGGGAGGGAAGATTGTATTGGGAGGGGGAAGAGAAGTGCTGGTACCCCCTCATCCCCTCTACTATACCAGTGGCTCCAGGCTGAGCACTCTTTATAGAATAGTGCTTAGAATTGTTTCCTGTGCCCTGCTTTGGGCATAAGGACTTATACCAGCTAAAACCTGGTACAAGTTGGACATGTAACTCTGGTCTTCTATAACATTGTGCCTAAATATTTGGAATGCCCCAACCCCCTCATATCCTATTTTGGGTTGCATGCAAGACACTTTGGGCATTCAGCATTACAGAATAGTGCTTAGGCAGATGCATGCATAAATCAAAATTTGTGAGAAGTGCCAATTAACTGCAGTTGATGTCAATAATTGGTTTATTTATTGGGATTTATTAACTGCCTTTATGTTAGTACCTAGTTGATTATTACTGCTATTTATGTAACTTCGCTGTAAATGTAACAACACTGTAATATGTATCATCGCTGTAAATGTACAGTCTCTTCTATTGTTAACCGCATTGAACTCCCATGGTATTGCGGTATACAAGAATAAAGTTATTATTATTATTATTATTATTAATTAGGTTATGCATGCATCTGAGCTCCACATCCAAATTTGGGCAACCTATATAAGATCTGACTGTCAGTAAACAGAGTGAACGGGGGAGGGGAGGAACAACTATTGCAGAGGACAGGTATAGGAGTAGATACTGTGGGTCAAGACTAGCAGTTTAAAAGTGAATCTTAGATTGAACAGAGAGCCAATGATGCTGGAGAAATAAAAAGGCAACACACTCAGATTTATATGCACAGCAGTGACAGGAGCCAGAGTTTTGCATTTTAGACAGCCTACCCTACATCAAAAACTGGTGAAACTGACACATTATTAGCCCAGTGCTCCAAGCCATATAAGGCCTTAGTCCTCATTGTCCTCCAATAACCTGAACTTTCAATATATGTTCACTGAAGATTTCCCACTTTGCATTTCTGTTAAGATACAATATTAACACATGAGAAATACCAAAGGGAAGCTAGAAACAAAAACACAGCTGAACCTGATGCAGAAGAATGACTGTGGCCTGCTATTGTTGAAATCCAGCCAACCACAATATCATGTAGGATTTGGATATTCTCCCTAGGGGCTCTTAGAGTATTCAATATAAAGGACACAACTGCTTTGTAATGTGCCCTGTGCGTTCCCTGATACACAGCATTTCCCTTTGTCATTCCATAAAACTGCAGGATGAGTATGCTCTTTCGTGTGTTTTTTGTAAACATACTGCCAAATCAAAAGTTTTGCAACACGTTTCCTGAAGGCAGCCTGGAAAGAGTCACACAGCGGCTGAAAAGGCACAGACTGCATGCTGTCTGGACTGCATAACAAGCCATGGCCTCCTAGCTATGAAAGCTGATACTGAGACACATGCATGTCACAATAAATCTATGCCCTTCACCAGACTATCTTCTGCCTTTTTTTGGCCATGCATGTTTACTTTTAAATAAACTTTTCCTGCTTTTAATTTGAACCGGGTGTTACTTAATTGTATCCCATTAATCCTACTGATAGCATACATGCTAATCTGTTCTGTTCAAGACTTAGAAAAAAGACGATTAATGAAAAAAACAAATCCCAGCTGAAAATAAGTATTAGATCCAAATGCAGTTACAAGGTTGCTAAATTCAGCTGTTGCCTGTTTTAATTGTAAAATCCTTCACTCTCTGAAGTGTTCCAGACAAATTGCAGTCGTATTTTCAGACATTTCCACTGATGGGCACTATGAGCTCTAATCTCAGTGGCTTACACTGGCTGCTCGGATGAGCTAAGGGGCGGGAAGTGAATGGGGGAAAAACAGAAGAAGCATTAAATCAGCTACCTGTAGGACTTCAAAAAACGTAACTTCTTCTTGGTTCTTGGAGATAAACGTGGGACGACGGCTGCCAGAGGATCCCAGAATAAGGCCATGCAAAAGGCAGTGTGGATGCAGCTCCAAAAACCTGCTCCAGAGGGAAAATGGGGAAGCCAAGGCGGAGGTCGCCTGCAGCAAGCATGAATCACTTGTAACTGTGGACGGGAATTTCCTTGTGTTGTGGTATGCTCTGGCAAAAGGTCTACCCAGCTGAAAGCAGGAGCTGGATGGGATAGCCAGGATTTCCTGCAGAGAGACATCTGCCCTCTATGAGAATTGTCAGCACTCAGCTTCTCAGTCCCTGCAAGCCCGCCTGATAAGCACTGGGATACACTAACAAATGCAAATATTTTATAAAACTGCAAAAGTGGTTTTTAGCGCTGGCTGGCACGCTGAATGCTCTGCGCTGCTCCCGCCGTTCATAAAGCGTTCAGCTCGCCGGCCTGCGCTAAAAAATGCTTTCACATTTTTGTAAAAAGGGAGGGTGGTCAATAAAGGCAAAAATTTGTGTTATTTAATAAGCTTTCTCTAGTTACAAAAATAACATTACTCTATCAACTTAATTGCAGAGCATTACATGAAAACTCTAATGAGAAAACAATGCATTGGCCGCCAGTAAGGAAATCTGGCTAAACCTGTGCTAGCTCCAGCATACACATACACATACAAAGAGCAGTTTTTATGGAAAAACCATTGCACTAAACACAAAAGAAAGAACCTATTCTTAATTAAGAGAGAGCAACAAATCCTGTCTTTAAATCATCACATGACCCCAATCTTTCAGGTTTAAAAGTCCAACTTTAGTTTTGTACCTCTTGCTAAATCCTAAATGATGCTTGAATGTTGTTAGCCCATTAAAAAAGCTATGCCCATAGTGACATGACAGGTTTACAACTACATAATGAAAAACAATCCTAAATACTGCAAATAGCTAGCAATGCACTTTAGTGTTAATAGCCCTGAAGATTGAAAGGGCTATGGCCTCAGAATCGGAGCCTACGCATCGCAATAGCAATCACAGGCTAGGACTAGTCTGCGTAGTATACTCGCTCCTGCTCCAATCATCGGCCAACACTAATGCAAAAATTTTTTTAAAGGGTTTTCAAAAGCATATAAATCTACCACCCCATATGTTTATATGAAATACGTGCAAGCCACAATGTAAAGAAACAAAGACCAAAAAAGCAACTTAGCTTTATAGCTGATTTGTCTTTACAGGAAGCAATGGTCACTAGTGTTCGTGTGCCTGGTGGTTATGGTGGTATGGTGGCTTGGTGTGACTTGGTTATGGTGGTAGGTTTACAACTACCACCATAACCAAGTCACTCAGACTGGAATCTGACAACTGGTCAAGCCCTCACCATTGATGTGAATGAACATGAATTAGCCAGATTAGAATGCTTTGTAACTTATTTTTTCTCATTTATAGGAAGGAATTTAAGGGGGAATTTAACAATTTGTGCTATTTGTCCCTTAAAGCAACTGAAATAGCCCTAACGCTGCTTGTCTTAAACTATCACGGTGATATATAAGTCATTGCAGGTTACATGGTAATGAGCGGCAAAAGATGAAATACGTGTAATGGAAGGAAAATGACAGTAAAATAACCCCAGCCAAAAAGATGGGGTTATTTTACTCTGCTGGGAGCATTGGGACTGGGACTCAAAGTTCTTCCCACCCACCCCCAACCCCTTTGATGTAACCCCCCTACCCTGTTCAGGTTTAATAATAATAAACATTTGATGTGATTTATCGCCTATCTTAATTCTAAGATATCCCGCCCCTCAAATACAAGACCCCACCTCCACCTCCATAATCCCTCTCACCCCATCCTCATTCCCAAACCTCTCTGGCCTTGTGGTTTAGTGGTCCCAGGGCAGGAGTGATCCCCATCACTCCTGCCCTTCCAGCGCTGCCTGTCAAAATGGTATCCCTATCAGTAATCTCATACCACCACCACTAGGAGGTCATGTTTCTATTCACATCCAGGGTGGGTGGGAAGGGGGAGGGAATACTTCAATATTATATATGATAAGAATTTTGTTGGTATAAATATGTATTTATTATTGATTTATTGATAATTTAATAAAAGGGTGGGTTGGATAAAGATACTGTATGTATAGGTTTATAAGATGGTTGTGCGTTTTGTATTTTATTCTCTGTTTATTAATATGTACAATGCACTGTTAAGTTTTTTGGAAAATTAATAAAATAAATATATATATATATATATATATATATAAAGAACAAGGTGGCACTTAGATACCGATGCTCAAAAGCTTTCTGTGCCAGTAAGACTCATTAAAAGCAGCCTTACCGGCACAAATGTTCTCCCCTTGATGTTCAAAAGGGTTCTCCATGACTGCCATCGATCCTAATAGCAGCCACCAAGAACCCTATGCAAATGCATTACAAGGAGAGCTCATTAGAATTCTAATGAGCTCTCCTTGTGATGCACAAAGGGAACACCACTTCTTTTATTGTGTGCTTGTGTTGTGCAAGCACACAACGCATGTAAAATAGTTGAGCCCTCCCCCACCCCCTAAAAAAACACCTTCAATCATGCAGCTGCCATTATCCCCCTCTGACAACTGATGGTGGATCCAGAGCAGCCAACAGCTGAGAGCCGGCAGAGAGGAGAGCGGCGGCTGCCAGCTCAGCTGAATCATGGCATCCCTGGCTGGCAGTGGAAACCCCAATCAGCGGATCAGGGCTCTGGAGCCAGCCCCCAGAGCAGCTGCCATAACCTGGGGGTGGGGGGGAACAGCAGCTGCAGGCAGGAGGAGGAGCTGTGCCTAGCAATGTGCTGTTCTGAGCAGGTGCCATGCACAGTTCCTCACCTCTTTTACGGGGTTACTCTGCACAAATAGCATGCATATGATTTGGATGCAATTTGTGTTAGCATAGCCCTGTAAAAGTAAATTGCTCCCATCACAGTATGTATTACCTTCTTGTCAGATCATTGTGCATCCTGCCCTTAGGTAGGGTTACCAGACATCTGGATTTACCTGGGCATGTCCTCTTTTCAGAGGACTGTCTGGGTGTCCGGACAGATTCTTGAAAATCAGCAGTTTGTCCAGGTTTTCAAGCTCAGGGCACGTTATGATGTAAATAACCCACTGAGACAGGCAGTTAGTGTGATGTTTAAGAACATAAGTGTGTTGAATATGTGGCCCTTGTGGGAAAAGGTTTGGAGATCCCTGGTCTAGTTTGAATAGTGTATGAACTGTACAGAGATGGGCTTGTTTCTTTTGTCTATTAAAGAGCAATTCTATAACAGGGCATTTAAAGTTATGTACCAGATGCCTGTATAAATGTGCGGAAAACTGGCACTTATATAAGTAGATGGCAGCAAAGCATCTGAGCATTATTCTGAATACATAAAAAGGGGGTGTTCACAAGAGTGGAGCAGGCAGGCTGCCAGTTATGCATGTAACCTACAAGGGGGGGGGGCAGGGGGGCAGTCCACCCCAAGTGCATGCTTCAAGGGGGTGCACAGCCGGCCAGTCCGGAACCTCCTGCGCTGTTCAAAATGGCACCTCAGTGTGGCTGCTGTACTTATTCCAGAGCAGAATCGGCAGCCGCGCTAAAGTGCAGGAAGGTCCTATGATAACTACTTCTGCTGCCTCTGCTCCGGAAGAGGTAAGTGATATCAGATGGGGGGTGTGGATCGGCAGTCGCAGTCATCAAGGGACCTTGCCGCAACTCCCTGAGTCTGCCGGCCCAGCCCCCCTCCGACATCACTTACCTCTTATGGAGCAGAGGCAGCAGAAGTAGTCATCATGGGACCTTGCTGATTTGGATGGAGAGAGAAAGGAGCATAGCAGGGAGGTGGAAGGAGAAAAAGGGGGTCAGGGTGGTATGGAAGGGTGTGGAGGGTGAGAAAGGGGGTCAGGGTGGTATGGAAGCATGGTGAAGGGAGAGAAAGGGGTCAGGGTGGTATGGAAGGGTGTTGAGGGTGAGAAAGGGGGTCAGGGTGGTATGGAAACATGGTGAAGGGTGAGAAATGGTGTCAGGGTGGTATGGAAGCATGGTGGAGGGAGAGAAAGGGGGCAGATGCTGATGGAATTGCAGGGAAAGGGGAAAGAGACATAAGGGGGAAGGATACTGCATGGAATTGGGTTGGAGGGAGAGAAAGGGGCAGATGCTGATGAAAGTGGGGGGAAGGGAGAGGAGAGAGTGAAATGCCAGACCATGGGGGTGTGAGAGAGGGAAGGAGAGGAGAGAGATGCCAGACCATTGGAGGAGGGAAGGGAAGAAGATGAATGCCAGACAAATGGAGGTGAAGGGAGAGATGGAAGGGGGAGGCATAAAGTTTCTGGAAGGGGAATAGAAGGAGAGAAGATGCCATATAGAAGGAGAGAGGGTAGACAGTGGATGAAAGGAAGAAAGTGACACGAAGATGAGGAAAGCAGAAACCAGAGAAGACAAGGTAGAAAAAAAAATTATATTAATTTTTTTTGCTTTAGGGGAGATGCATCACTGTTTCTCTGATGTTGCATTGTATGCAGAGTCCAGCTTCTTGGTGCTTCAGTTTAACCTTTGTCTACGTATTTTTATTCTGTCTCCCCATTTTCAAAACTGTAGAGCGTTTTTTAGTGTTGGCATCTGAGCTGTTACCACCATGGCTAAAAACCACACTACAGTTTTGTAAAAGGGGGAGGGGTTAGTTTGTGATTACATACTAGGCAAAGGTGTTTTCTATGTTCTGTGTGTTCGAAAGACATGGTTTTCTGTTAGGATTGACTGTGTAGGATTGATCTGTACTAGTCTGCCTTGTTTAGTTTTACAATGGGTGCATTGATGTACTGCACACTGCAATATGTAAGATGCTGCCTTTTCCTAGGTACACTCTTGTGTGACGTGTGGATTGTTACTAAAAATCATGTTTTTCATACAGATGGGGGGGTGGGTAAAGAAATGATGGACCTAGGGTATCACATATGCTAGGTACGCCACTGCCTACAGAGCAGTTTGTTACACATGCACTTGCTGCATTTGGACACCCAGAGTTACACCAGGTCTATGGCTGAAGATGCCAAAATATAAGAAATGCAGAAACTGGGTTATGCTAGTATTCCATATCAGAAACTGGGCACCCAGATGTCATTAGAGAGTAAGCTCTCATTGTGCAGCATCGGGGCACATCAAAGGAGGTGCCCACTTATAAAACTGCCCCCCTAAGGGGGCAATTCTCCCACGGCATATAATAAACTTCAAAGTGCCTAATTTCTAAGCAATCTTTTTTTTAGATAGTAAATTTCTAAGTGCCTCTATGGTCTTCAGTTCCAGCCAACCACCAGCCAAATTATTTCAAGGCTTGTTTCTCTTTCTGGCTTTTATTCATCATCAGACCTTAGTGGTTTTTTTTTAAGTGCTTGAGCTCTATACTCTATGTTTTGTGCAAGTCAATAAGCTTTTCTTATACAACTTTAAAACTTTTGTACTTAGCTTTAGCTATTTCTTCATTCTTTTTTAGGGATAGCAGAACGGGGAAAAAGTCGAGGGGGGAAGTGAGGCAGAGGAATGAGCACCAGAACACAGATGGGGGACAACCCATGCAACAAACAACAGTAGTCAATCTGACACCTTACATCTTAAGTAATGCTGAATTAGAAGTATTGAATTTGGGATTGAGTTTTGTTCCCACCCCGCAATCTACCCATGAACCTCCCATTGTCATGCCCCCTTTTTGACATGCCTAAATTTACATGCATAAATTTCAATTAAAACCAATAATTGTCAGTGCTAATTTGCTCATCATTCAATTAAGTTAAGCCATTTATAGAATTCATGGATAAGTGTGAATTCTATAACAACAATTCTGTACATAACTGCCATTATAGAGCTTTACGTTCAACAGCACAATCAAGATTGGTTGTAGCAACTCCATTTGGACAGTGTAAGGAAAAGCACATTTTCATGTGGAATGGAACAAGCTTCCAGTGTATCTCTGACAGTCAAATAATTTGTGTCAATTTAGGAAAATTTTAAATCATCTATTTTGCCTGATGAAATATGCACACTGAGGTACTTGTCAGAAAGATTAGATTTAATGATTATGAATGTTATTGTTTTAATTATGAATGTACTGTTGTAATCCGGTTTATATAAATATAAGTAATAAACTATTAAAGAATATTAGTGTAAGTCTAAGACTTACAGTAGCCGAGAGGCTGGTGAACCTGCTTTTGCCTAACTGGAGGCAATTATGTGTGTAACTGGTAGTACTCTATAAGCCACACCCATAAGTGCTAGGCATGCTCTGGACCCACCCATGCCCCTCCCATCTCCACCCCTCTCACCCAGCAGCGATGGATTTTGTGCATGCAGTTTTCAAAATCCTAAAAGTGGTTATACATTAACTGCTAATTAGTGCCAATTAACTTATTAAGTTACATGTGGAACTGATACTATTCTAAAACTTGTGCATGCAAGTTTAAAGAACAGACGTGATAAGTAGTAGTAGTAGTAGTAATAATGAATGGATGTTTACATAGAGGGGTATTTTCAAAAAATAAGTCTAAGTCCAATTTGGACATATGGCACTAGACGTCGTCGGTAATAAGAAAATGCCTATTTTCGAAAGGCAAACCACCATACGTCTAGAAATAATTTTTTTGAAAATCCTTTCTGGATGGCCAGCCCATCAGGACGTCTATCTTTATACCTATTATCGACCAAAATTTCATCCATGTCCCAAATGGTCAGAAAAAGACCATTTGGATATGGGAGGGGCCAGTTCTGTAATAGACTGTCCATCCAAACATGGCAACAGAGCATTGGGGCACCTTAGAGGGCACTGCAATGAACTTCACATAAAAGGTGCCAGATAAACATCTCACCAGAACTCCTTTATAGATTATGGAGAGCCCCCCCCCAAAAAAAAACAACCTACTATACCCACCTGTCTACAACCCCAATAGCCCTTATGGCTGCAGGTGGCATCTATATGGCAGTAGAGTAGGGTTTTGGCAGGGTTTGGTGGTCTCACATTTTCTACCATGAACGTAGTGGTTAGAGTGGCTTATGGAAGTTGCTACTCCTCTCTATGGTTCACTAGTCCACCCACCAGGCTACTTACAACACCTGTGTACAGCTCTACAAGGCTTTCCTATACCAGGTGCTGATGTTCTGGAGCCAGGTATGCACATTTGTATTCTGATCTTTGTGGGTGTGAGGGGGTCAGTGAGCATGGGGGGAGTGTGGGGGCGTCTTACCTTGATGCATGAAATGGTCATCTGGTCAGTTTGGGCACCTTTGTGGCACTTAGACCCTTCTAAAACAGGTCTACTTCCAAACGTATAAGTTCTATCCAGGATCTCTTGCAAAATGTTTGATTATATCGCTGCAAGATGTCCATGTCTAACCCACCCTTGAGACCGCCCAAAGCCCACCCATCACATGCCTCCACCACGTCCATCTCATGCTCTGAACGTATAGAGGCTGGAACACCTTGCTAGACGTACAAAAAGACAGTTTTGATTATCGGCAATTGGACATCCTGGTAATTAGGATGTCCAAATGTCGATAAAGGATGCTTTTTGGACGTCTATGGGCTTCTTTTACTAAGGTGCGCTAGTGTTTTTAATGCATGCAGGAAATTACCATGCACTACACCACGTGCTACACTTCTAGAACTAACGCCAGCTCAATGCTGGCGTTAAGGTCTAGCGCGCGCGGCAATGTAGCACGCGCTATTCCGCGTGTTAAAGCCCTAGCACACCTTAGTAAAAGGAGCCCTATCTTTTTTTGATTATGAGCCTGACAGTATACACTTAAAATTAGTGTTTATAATGCTACGAAGTCCATTCATAAAGGTCTCATGTAGCTTCATACTATAGGTGAATGTTATACAGTACAACATAGTGCCAGAAATGTGTTGCTGCTTTTCTTTGGAAAGTTCAATACAGTTAAATCAGCAAGATCAAAGAATGAAGCAATTTTCACTACAGCAACATAAGACTTCCTGAGTCATTCAGTTCTTCTTTACTTCCATGCTTAAGCCTATCTTCTTTTCACAGTCATCACGCTTTCATCTTGCTAACACAGGCTGTCTCAACGAGGTCACAAAAATAAGCCTCTTAAATTAAGATTATTGCAGAACATGGCTAAGCTTTGATTTGAAATACATTTACTAGGAGCACAGACTGGAAGAATCTGTTATGGAAATATGTACAATGGTACAGTATATCTTTCTCAGCAGAGGTGGCTAAGGTTCTGATGATATCGCTGGAACCATGATCAAAATGAGAACTAGAGGGATAAAATATTCAAAAGTACTTATCCACATAACAATACCTGTTATCCAGAAAATGCCTCAGAATATCTGTTCAGACTGTTTCCTGCAGCTATCCAGACAAGTTCTGATGCTGACAGCCTTACTTGGATATTTAGTGATGGCCACCATTCGTAGGATTATCAGCCGTAGGATTATTTACCCGGACATGTCCTCTTTTTAGAAGAATGTCCAGGGGTCCAGACAGCTTTTCAAAACCCGGAACTTTGTCCAGGTTTTGAAAAACTTTTAGCTCAGGTCTGCGTCTGGAAGGCATCTGCGCATGCACAGATTCAATGCGGTCATGTCACACGCATGCACACACGAGTGTGACATCATAGTGTCATACCCATGCATGCTCGGAGGCCCTCCAAAACGCAGCTCCCAACTTAAGGAGAAGAGGTTTGGAGGCAGGGCTGGGGCAGAATGGGGTGTGACTTGGGCGGAACTAGAGGGGGGCTATGTAAAAATGGGCGGGGCCACGTTGTAAAATCTGGTAACCCGAACTATTCAGATACTGGTGCTGAATATTGACTCAAATTTTAGCAATGATTTTATTTTTATAAATCACAGCAGCTGAATGACAACAGTTAAAATTGTGCACTAAGGCAAGTATTTAGTGTGGGTTATCATTAAAATATATTATTTTACCGCCAATTCCTACTTCTGCAGTGAGACCTGGTTACTAATAACTGAGGTTAACAGTAAAATAGCACATCTTTACAGAAGTCCTAGGGCTCCTTTTACAAAGGTGCGCTAGCATTTTTAGCGCGTGCTACACGGAAAATACTAACGCCAGCTCTATGGCTCATTGTAGCGCACGCTAAAACCACTAGCGCACCTTCGTAAAAGGAGCCCCAAGTTGATAATGTCCTTGCCAAATTGAAAATAAAATGAAAGAAACAAACTAAAAGAAAAAGCACATTAATAAAAAGCTAAACTATGACATAGGTTCCAAAATGTGTGCCATCTTTCCTGCCAAACTTAGGAACCTAAATTTTAAGTTGAAAATTCATCTTTTCCAGAGAAAGGAAAATGGTAAAACCAGAGGACATAATTTGAGGTTGAGCAGTAGTAGATTCAAGAGCAATGTTAGGAAATTCTACTTTACAGAGGATGGTGGATGCCTGGAATGCGCTCCCGAGAGAGGTGGTGGAGAGGAAAACAGTGACTGAGTTCAAAGAAGCGTGGGATGAACACTGAGGATCTAGAATCAGAAAATAATATTAAATATTGAACTGAGGCCAGTACTGGGCAGACTTGCACGGTCTGTGTCTGTATATGGCCGTTTGGGGGAGGATGGGCTGAAGAGGGCTTCAATGGCTGGGAGGGTTTAGATGGGAGGGAGTAGGTTTTAGCGGAGATTTCGGCAGTTGGAACCCAAGCACAGTACCGGGTAGAGCTGTGGATTCTTGCCTAGAAATAGCTAAGAAGAAAAAATGTAAAATTTAAATTGAATCAAGTTGGGCAGACTAGATGGACCATTCGGGTCTTTATCTGCCGTCATCTACTATGTTACTATCTTAATTTGTGAACTTAAAAGCTGTGCTCATAAATTTAGGCCTGCCTTTTGTTTGCTTAGATTTATGAACCTGATGCTAAAAATTAGTGCTAAGCCCCTAACTGCCCCCCCCCTAAATCTGCCCCATTGCCACCTGTCTATTATAGTCCTTAATTTAGAAGTGTAGTGAAATTTTGGGTATACATTTAGGAACTCAGCCCTAGCAACTTGTCTAAAAGACTATTTTAGGTGTAAATCTTTCAAAGGGCAATGTTTATTAAAGGGCAGCAAATTTTTGCACTCGTGTGTTCTGTGCAAAGCCTCTGTGGTACATGCAGAGGGCATGGCCAGCATTTACCCTGCATGTACCACACAGGGCAGATATTCAATGCACTGGCAGCATATTATATGCCTGTGCTGGCTGCATAGGCCCTCTGCACTGTTAGATCAGGCATGTATTTGGCTCAGGCCCAATACCTGTCACAACAGAGACCTGCATGGCAGCATTACCCTCTCCCCTTCCCCACAGCTACCAAAAACCCCAATCCCTGACAATAGTAATATTAGGTCCTCCGTGATCCAATTCTCCCCAACAAGATCATCCTCTCTTGATTGATCCCGTCCCCGAGATCACTCCCCTAGGATGGTATGGTCATGGACACCTCAGTATGTCCCAAATCAATGCCCCCAGTCCTCACAAAAACACACTGCTGGTGCTACAAGGTAAAAAGTCATGACAAAAGAACAATGGAGAAAAAAGGCTGTAGAAATCTGGAATAAGCTTCTCGAATAGATGGACTGAAGTGAGAACCTTATCTTCCATAATTCAAGAAGGATCTGAAAACCTTTTCTTTCTATGAGTGGTGCTCTATATCGCTATCTAGACTTTTTCTCATCCTCCCTCACTTAACATAATAGTGCCGTCCTCTTACTTTTGACTACCAAGTAGCTACCTTAACTTGTAAACTGCCCTCCAATTCTACCTATTCCATTCAAGTTGTGTTTTACTTCAAACTCTGAATGTATCTTATTTGTTCAATTTTATGCCCCATCTTGATTGGTTTATAAAAACCAAAGAAAGGGTATATAAAAGTTTTATAAATATTTTTTTAAATTATTATATTGGCCCAATGACATCTGCAGTTGCCTTTCCCAACTGCATGTTAAACCATGACCCAGTTGGTACCACAGCAACTTATTTATAAACAGACTGAATCATAAATCATCACAGTTGTAAAAAACAGAAATCAACAAGCCTTCCAAGAATTATTACAGAGAACCAATTACATATATGAAATAAAAGCCTGATATTTTAAGGGACATTCTTGAAAAAATATCCAAGTCAGAATCGGGATGTCCTGCTCGTAACGGCCAAAAAACCTCATCCATTTTGCAGCAATTTTTGAACATGAAAATATGTGAGGAGGACCATCCTTACACCGGAGAGGTCTATCCTGATCAATCATTTTACAGACGGAAACATTTAAATTATACATGGAAGGGGGAAGGCACAGGGAAGTCTGTCTGGCAGCTTTTTATGAAAACAGCCACGCAGATGTCCTGGACGAAGTGAGGAGTGGTCTAGTGGTTAGTACCTGAAGATTCCTATATGCATTGGTGAAGATCAGTTGTGTTTTTTTTTTGGGGGGGGGAAGGGTGCCAAGTCATGAAGGTTATCAGATGATGGTCAGAGAGAGGAAGAATTGAGGTAGAGAAGTTGGCAACTAAGGAATTAGAGAAAAGGACAAGATCAAGGCAGTGGCCATTCTTGTGTACGTGTGTGGGGGGGGGGAAGGGGAGGTAATGGAGCACAACTGAAAATTAAATGAGGATATTAAGAGCAAAAAGATCTTGAGGTGTAGGATAGAGAATGACACGGGGACAAATTTTTCACCATCCCTGTGGGAACTCATTTTCCTGTCCTGTCCCTATGAGTTCTTTTCCTGTCCCTTTAAGCTCCATCCTCATCTGCACAAACCTCAAACACTTTAAAATCATGTGTTCGAGGCTTGTACGGTTAAGGCAGAGCTTACAGGAAAAGGATAGGGAAAGTGAAAAAAATTCATGGGGACAGGACAGGAAAATTGAGTTCCTGCGGGGAAGGGGACAAATTTGTCCTTGTGTCATTCTCTAGTGTAGGAGTCAGAGATGTCGTCGGCATAAATGTTGAAATCACCAAGTATAAGGGAAGGAGACGAAGGTCACTTATATCACTGATTTTTGGGATATAAGTGCCGCTCTGTACAGGTTATCCTGCTACTTCATGATAACTTATTCCCAATCCATATAATAAAAAAATAGGGACATGCATTCATTAACACATATTCAGTTCATTAATGTGCCTTTAGGAGTTTAGAGCGTGCAAAATTGATTAACATGTGTTAACCTACAAAATAAGCAGCAGAACAGTGGCGATGACCACCGAACCAGCATGCTAAAAGTCAGAGGAGGGGCGGGACCGCGATGGAGGAAACAGCTCCGAAGCGGTACTAAGATTGTTTGCAGGCTGTTCCTGGAAGGTAAACAGTGCGGGGAGGCCAGGGGGGGAAGCGGAAGGCCAGGGGGGTGGAAGCTGGAAGCCGGACGCCTGGGGGAGGGAAGCCAACAGCAGCACTTCCTGACTGACCCTCCCCCCAATCCTCTAAAGCAGATACGGCAGCTGCCGCTCCTGCTTTAGGGGGCGAGGGGGGAGGATCAGGCGAATCGGTAAGCCAGTTTTGTTTTGTTTTGAACCGATTCGAATCTATTCACCCGAAGTGAATCGGTGAACCGATTCGAATCGTGAATCGGGCAATACTAGTGAGAAGCAAGTTACAGTAATCTATGCTATTAAGATAGATATGGGGTAAGCCACTGTTTGCCCTGGGATCAGTAGCATGGAATATTGCTATACTTTGGGATTCTGCCAGGTACTTGTGACCTGGATTAGCCACTGTTGGACGCAGAATACTGGGTTAGATAGGCCTTGAATCTGATCCGGTATGGCTTTTCTTATGTTCTTATGATGGAATTTGAACAGCATGGAGGTCACAAAATAGAGGCAAGTTCTGAGGTCAGAAGTTCTCTAACCTGTCCTGGGGGACCTCCAGCCATTTGGAATTACCCTGGGATAGATAAATGTCATATACAGTGTTGGGCTCATAATCGAAAGAGAAAAACGTCCAAAAACCAGCCTAAGTTGGACGATCATAAACGAAAGATGTCCAAGTGCCGATAATCAAAATGGGTTTTGGATGTGCTTACAAATGACCTAGGCCTTCTCAGTGCCGCTGAACGACCAGAGCTAAACGGGGCGTTTCAGGAGGAGTGTCGAGGATGGGATTTGGGCGGGTCGTGGGCCGTGCTAGACTTAGTCATTCTGAATGTATAACCAAAAGTTTTACAACACAGCCTAGATGGAACTTGGACGTTGTGACTTACGCCATTTAAAACATGGTCAAAGTCACAAAAAACTATATAAAATGACCAGATAAGCACTGCAAAAACATAGTACAGACACCCACACACTACCTCAGTGATTACTAACACCCCCCTAAAAATCATAATCACAACTTTAACTATCTGCCTCCAGAACATCAGCACCTGGAGGCATCTGCCATCTGCCATAGGAAAGCCTAGTAGAGCTGCACAGAAGTGGCTTAAGTCATCTTGGGGGAGGGTTAGGGACCCATGGAGAGGAGGACCCAGGCCCATAAGCCACTGTAATCACTGCATTCATGGTGAAACATGTGCACTCCCCCCCAAAAAACCCTAACCTTTTTGTACTGCCATATAAGTGGCTCCTGCAGCCATAAGGGCTATTGGAGTTGTAAGACAGGTGGGTATAGTAAGTTTTGGGGGGGCTCACCATGAACTAAAAGGGAGTTGTAGTGAGATGTTTATTGGGCACCCTTTTTGTGAAGTTCACAGCAGTGCCCTGTAAGGTACCCCACTATTTAGGTGCCATGTCTGGGTGTCCAGTCCATCACTTTGCTGACCCCTCCCATATCCAACAGGGCTTATTCTAGACGTTTTTGACTTGGACAAATATTTGGACGAAAATGTGGTATAAAGATGGATGATTTAGCACCTTGGAAAATCAGACGGCTGGACGTATAGTTAGATGATTTTCGAACAAAAATATATATTTTTCAAAAATATGTCCCAAGCTGTGTCTGACTTTGGATGACTTGCAACTTAGACGAAAACGGACTTAGACGTTTGTTTCGATTATGCCCCTCTGCTTGTACAAGACATGAGTGCACTTAAGGGCCTGTTAACTAATCTATGCAGTCTTCTTGCTGGGAAATGTGAATTCTGCTGTTCATGTTTATAGCATTAAGAACAAGCTGTGAACAATCTTAAGTATACCGGCTCTTACTGATTGATTTTCTTGTTGTTTCTTGCCTATGGGAAAATTCCTAATGACTTTGGTGCACAGTCTAACGTGTATTCCCTAACAAAGCATCATTGTTTCAAACACAAAGGTGGTTGTGGGTGTTTCACACTGTGAAACATTGAAACCTTGAGCCTTAATTCAACTAAAATTAAGTTCAAATCTCTACAAATTAATCAACCAGACAATTAAAGTGTATGTAATAAATTATTATTAGTTAGATTTTACAATGCATTTCCCAGAGCTGCAATTGGTATATAAATACCAATTTGAGGAATTCATTCTCTAAAATTAATCAGATGATTTTTTAATGAGGGCTACATTAGTCCAATTTATCAGAATAAAAAAAGCACAATCTCAGAGGTTTTGCTTTAATGTTTCCTTCCTTCAAAGCTGTCCGTTAAGAAAGTCCTTCTCTTTTAAAGCAGCTACTATATGGAATGTTCTTTCAAATGAAATCAGAAGCACTGACTCTTACAATTTGTTTCATCATAGTCTTAAGATTTTTTTTATTTTAGAAGATCTCTGGTTCTGATATAGTCTTTTTTTTCTATTTTATTATGTCTTCTGTAAAGTTGTAAACCACTTTGGGACCTAATTTTTAGGGTATAATAAGATTTAAAAGTGCAAAAATAAACTATAGAATAGAGGACATTTTAACAGCCAGAATGAAAATTGTCATAATGCCTAGTCCTGCACATCCTCCCCCCAAATAAAAATGTGCCTTGCAATATATCAAACATTTCTGTGTCACTAAAACTCCCAGGGTGAAACAAAAAGGCTTGAGTTCTTAACAGCAGTGGTTCTCACCAGTGGTGTACGAAGAGGGGTGCGGGGGGGGGGGGGCGCGGTCTGCCCCGGGTGCAGCCTTAGGGGGGGTGCATAACCAGACAGGTCCGGAAAATTCCTGGGCTGCGATGGCACTCAGCGGCCTCGGCGCCCCCCCCCCCACTCTGTGACGGCACTCAGCGGCATCGGCGCCTCCCCTGCCCCGCGACAGCACTCAAGTTCGGCCTCCTTCTCCCGGCATCAGCAGAACTTCAGATCGGCAACAGGTGCTCAGTCAAAAGCTTCCCCTGACTCAGCTTCCTGTTTCCGCCCAGGCAGTTCAGTCAGGGGAAGTTTTTTACTGAGCACCTGTTGTCATCCTGAAGTTCTGCTGATGCCGGGAGAAGGAGGACGAACATAAGTGCTGTCGCAGGGCAGGGGGGGTGCCGATGTCTCTGAGTGCCGTCGAGGAGGTAGGGGGGGGGGCGCCTTGCCGATCTTGTTGCCAAAATCGGAAAGGGGAGGGAGAAAGATGGGCCTATGGTGGATGGAGAGATTTAGAGAAGGGGACAGATGATGGAAGTGTGGGAAAGAGAGAGAAGAGGCAGATAATGGAAGTGGAGAGAAGGGGGAGAGAGAAGGGGCAGATGATGGAAGTGGGGGAAAGAGAGAGAAGGGGCAGATGATGGAAGTGGGGAGAAGGGGCAGATGATGGAAGGAGGGGGTAAAGAGAGAGAGAAGGGGCAGATGATGGAAGTGGAGAGAAGGGGGGAGAGAAGAGGGTAGATGATGGAAGTGGAGAGAAGGGGGAGAGAGAAGAAGGCAGATGATGGAAGTGGGGAGAAAGAGAGAGAAGGGGCAGATGATGGAAGGAGGGGGGAAAGAGAGAGAAGGGGCAGATGATGAAAGTGGGGAGAGAGAAGAGGGCAGATGATGGAAGGAGGGGGGAAAGAGAGAGAAGGGGCAGATGATGGAAGTGGGGAGAGAGAAGAGGGCAGATGATGGAAGTGGGGGGAAGAGAGAGAAGGGGCAGATGATGGAAGTGGAGAGAAGGGGGGGGAGAGAAGAGAGCAGATGATGGAAGTGGGAGGAAAGAGAAAGAAGGGGCAGATGATGGAAGTGGAGAGAAGGGGAAGAGAGAAGAAGGCAGATGATGGAAGGAGGGGGAAAGAGAGAGAAGGGGCAGATGATGGAAGTGGAAAGAAGGGGGAGAGAGAAGAGGGCAGATGATGGAAGTGGGTGGGGAAGAGAGAGAAGGGGCAGATGATGGAAGTGGAGAGAAGGGAGCGAGAGGGAGAAGAGGACAGAGGATAGAAGGAGGGGATAAATAAAAGGAGGGCACATGATGGGGGAAAAGGATTGAGTTAGGGAAATATTGAATGGGGTGAGGGAAAGAGGTGGCGAGCTGTAGGTAGACAGTAAAAAAGGAAATTGATGAGAAGGTAGTAAGAACGTAATCTAGATGGATGCAGAAAATAAACTGAAAAGGAAAATGAGGGAAGAAAAGGATTGCAGAATAGAGAGGTGTGGGAGAGGGAAGGAAAGGAGAGAGATGCCAGATCAATGGGGATGAAAGGAGAGATGGAAGGGGGAGGCATACAGTTTCTGGAAGAGGCATAGAAAGAGAGAAGATGCCATATAGGGGCAGAGAGATGGCAGACAGTGGATGTAAGGAAGAGAGTAACAAGAAGATGAGGAAAGCAGAAATCAGAGAAGTTAAAGGTAGAACAAAAATTTTCTATTTATTTGTTGCTTTAGGAGACATGTGTCACTGTTTATGTGGTGTTGCATTGTATGCAGAGTCCAGCTTCTTACTGGTTCAATTTAACCTTTGTCTATGTATTTCTATTTTATCCCCCCTTTTACAAAACTGTGGAGCGTTTTTTAGCGCCAGCCGTGGTGGTAGCAGCTCTGATGCTCAGAATTCCAGTTGTTTTTTAAGGCTAGAGAACACTGCTTTGATATGTACTGTCTGCAAACCCAAAAACTAAGTGATAATAATATAAAATAGATCCACAAAGAATATGCATGAGAGGGATCTTCATTATATGCAAATCTCTCATTCATATTCATTATGGATATCCTGAAAATCCAAATGGCTGGTGGTTCCCTAAAGATACGTTTAAGTCCGATTCAGACGTATGATGCTAGATGCCAAAAATTGACAGGGGAAAAATGTCCATTTTTGACAAATACGTCATCTATCTGGATGTCCAGGCCATCGATTGTCCAGACTGCCAGTACGTTTATCTTTATACATTTTCAACCAAAAATTCATCCAAGTCTCAAACGCCCAGAACAAGCCATATGAACATAAGAATAACCTTATTGGGTCAGACCAATGGTCCATCAAGCCCAGTAGCCCATTCTCATGGTGGCCAATCCAGGTCACTAGTACCTGGCCAAAACCCAAGGAATAGCAATATTCCATGCTAGTGATACAGGGCAAGCAGTGGCTTCCCCCATGTCTTTCTCAATAGCACACTATGGACTTTTCCTCCAGGAACTTGTCCAAACCTTTCTGAAAACCAACAACATTATCCGCTCTTACCACAACCTCTGGCAATGCATTCCAGAGCTTAACTATTCTCTGAGTGAAAAAAAATTTCCTTCTATTGGTTTTAAAAGTATTTCCCTCTAACTTCATTGAGTGTCCCCTAGTCTTTGTCATTTGGATATGGGAGGGGCTAGCATTGTGATGGACTGGCCACATAAACATGGCAACAGAGCAGTGGGGCACCTTATAGGGCACTGCTGTGAACTTCACAAAAAAGGTGCCACAAACACTAAACATGCTTTACCCACCTGTCCACAACCCTAATAGCCCTTATGATGCAGGTGGCACCTATATAATAATTATTATTATTATTATTTTATTTTTTATATACCGCCTGACCACATAGCGGTTTACACAATAGGTACTCAGCATATAATATAATAATAACATCATACATAATAAAATTCTGAGTAACTAATACAAGCATTAAAACTAATAAATAAGGAAAACACAATTTAACTAAAATAAGTATAGGTAAAAAGATTAAAAGTACATTTTAACTACATGATAACATGAAAATCAATAATGTATATTATATTGTTTAAATAAATGGGTTTTAAGATCTTTTTGAAATTGATAGTAAGTAAGAAATGGAGAAACATGAATTCATTAATCCTGCTTGGAATGCTAAGGTCCTATACAAAAAATTTTTGTAACGACATGCATTTGCTGAAGGAAAATACAGTGGTGCCTCGCATAACGGACGCCTCGCACAGCGAACGCTGCGCACAACGAACTTTATGTCTTGATCCGTACAACGAACTTCGTTTCACACAACGAAGTCGCCCGAGCTGCATCCTTCCGCGCAGGCACTGCGCTTAACTGCCCTCTCTCCGCCTGGTTCCCTCTTGCCCCCCCCCGACTCCCCGACACGATCGGGGCAAGAGGGAGCTCAAGCCCTCTTGCCCCCCCCGACTCCCCGACACGATCGGGGCAAAAGGGAGCCCAAGCCCTCTTGCCCCGCCGATTCCCCGACACGATCGGGGCAAGAGGGAGCTCAAGCCCTCTTGCCCCCCCGACTCCCCGACACGATCGGGGCAAGAGGGAGCTCAAGCCCTCTTGCCCCCCCGACTCCCCGACACGATCGGGGCAAAAGGGAGCCCAAGCCCTCTTGCCCCGCCGATTCCCCGACACGATCGGGGCAAAAGGGAGCCCAAGCCCTCTTGCCCCGCCGATTCCCCAACTCCCCGACAATATCGGGCCAGGAGGGAGCCCAAGTCCTCCTGGCCACGGCGACCCCCTAACCCCACCCTGCACTACATTACGGGCAGGAGGGATCCCAGGCCCTCCTGCCCTCGACGCAAACCCCCCTCCCCCCAACGACCGCCCCCCCCCAAGAACCTCCGACCGCCCCCCCAGCCGACCCGCGACCCCCCTGGCCGACCCCCACGACACCCCCAACCCCCTTCCCCGTACCTTTCTGTAGTTGGCCGGACAGACGGGAGCCAAACCCGCCTGTCCGGCAGGCAGCCATCGACGGAATGAGGCCGGATTGGCCCATCCGTCCCAAAGCTCCGCCTACTGGTGGGGCCTAAGGCGCCTGGGCCAATCAGAATAGGCCCGGGAGCCTTAGGTCCCTCCTGGGGGCGGGGCCTGAGGCACATGGGCCCAACCCGACCATGTGCCTCAGGCCCTGCCCCCAGGAGGGACCTAAGGCTCCCGGGCCTATTCTGATTGGCCCAGGCGCCTTAGGCCCCACCAGTAGGCGGAGCTTTGGGACGGATGGGCCAATCCGGCCTCATTCCGTCGATGGCTGCCTGCCGGACAGGCGGGTTTGGCTCCCATCTGTCCGGCCAACTACAGAAAGGTACGGGGAAGGGGGTTGGGGGTGTCGTGGGGGTCGGCCAGGGGGGTCGCGGGTCGGCTGGGGGGGCGGTCGGAGGTTCTTGGGGGGGGCGGTCGTTGGGGGGAGGGGGGGTTTGCGTCGAGGGCAGGAGGGCCTGGGATCCCTCCTGCCCGTAATGTAGTGCAGGGTGGGGTTAGGGGGTCGCCGTGGCCAGGAGGACTTGGGCTCCCTCCTGGCCCGATATTGTCGGGGAGTTGGGGAATCGGCGGGGCAAGAGGGCTTGGGCTCCCTTTTGCCCCGATCGTGTCGGGGAGTCGGGGGAGCAAGAGGGCATGAGCTCCCTTTTGCCCCGATCGTGTCGGGGAGTCGGGGGGGCAAGAGGGCTTGAGCTCCCTCTTGCCCCGATCGTGTCGGGGAGTCGGGGGGGCAAGAGGGCTTGAGCTCCCTCTTGCCCCGATCGTGTCGGGGAGTCGGGGGGGGGGGCAAGAGGGCTTGAGCTCCCTCTTGCCCCGATCGTGTCGGGGAGTCGGGGGGGCAAGAGGGCTTGAGCTCCCTCTTGCCCCGATCGTGTCGGGGGTGCCAGGGACTACACGGAGTCACCCACCGTACCACCCGATTCGGGTAAGCGCAGGTATCGGTGGGTGGCTTATTTGCGGGGGGGTGCCTTATTTTAGATTTTTTTCTAAAAAGGGGGGGCTGTCTTATTTGATGGCCCTGCCTTATCATCGGGGAAACACGGTAGAAAAAAAAAAAAATGAACAGTTAAGTCCCAGTTTTTGCCGCTGAGACTCTGCCCTCTCACTGTAAAATTAGACTCTACTTAGTCTGTCTTTAAATTTAAAAAATGTGTGTTGTTTTAAAAAACAATTATGTTTTTAGATGTATCTAAATAAAAATAATAACCAAAAATTTATCTTTTTTTATGTCATCTTAGCATATTTTATGCTACAGAACGAATTATTTTGTTTTACATGTATTCTTATGGGAAAACGCGTTTCACACAACGAACGTTTCACATAACAAACTTGCTCCTGGAACGGATTAAGTTCGTTGTGTGAGGCACCACTGTAAAACAAACCTTATCTACAAATATTTTTATTAGAAATAAAAAAAACTGGCTAGAGGGCGCGATAAGGAATGGCGGCGTAGTCAGTGAGCTCCGGCATTGAAGACTAAATAATCAATAAATAATCGGTGATATCCTCCAAGGAATATCAAAAAAATTAGCCCTCTACCTTCCTTATAACTGATGGCTTCGTCTAAGGTGGGCAAACGCCATAAGCCCGAGCCTACCTCTCCATAAAAAGCAGCGGATGACAAATCCGAGCCGGAATCCACTCAGGTACTATTGGCCGAGCTGCGGGCTATGAGGGAGGTAGTCAACGAGACCAAAGAAGACACTTCGGAAATTAAACAAGACTTAACATCGCTGAAGACAGACATAGTGCAATTATCTACCAGGCTGGATGTAGTCGAAACCGCTCAATCCTCTGCACAGGCTACCATTAAAAGCATGCAGGGTCAGCTGAAAAAAGTTCCTCAGCTGGAAAAAGACCTGGAGGACCTTCAGCTTTGCTCACGCCGGAACAACCTGCGTGTCCTTGGGGTGCCTGAGGGAAAAGAGGGAGCTGATATATTATCCTTCATGGAAAAATTAATCCCTGACATCCTCAACCTACAATTTACGAGAGAGTTCGAGTTGGAAAGAGCCCACAGAGTGCCGTCGTTTAGACCAGCGAATGCCAGGTATCCCAGGGCTATTATTGTTCGGTTTCTTTTTTTTTTAAACATATGTTTATTAACAGTGAAGCAACACAAACAATCAGGCGACAGCAACGCCAGAGCACACAATCAGATACTACAATAGATATAAAAACAACTGGTATAGTTACAACTTTCCAAAAAAAAAAAAAAAAAAAATAGCAGGAGGCCGGGAAGAATCCATGAACAGGACATAAGTGAAAAAGTGCCACCCGAAGTCCGTGCAAACTCCACCCATTTTTACTTGCGCCGAAAACAACAGAATAAACATCCCCCCAGCCCTACTCTAAGAGCCATGCACACCAAGCACACCCAGAGCAGCAACAAACACACCCCCAGACACACTCTCCCCCCCAGACAAGCATCCCCCCTCCCCCCCACCCCTAGACAGAAGAGCGGTCAAAAAAGATGACAGAAAAGAAAAAAGAAAAGGGCATACGGAGGAAAAGTAGAAGGTCACTAATGTGGACAGAAGACTCCCGAAACCCCAAAAGGGTTCCCCGCTGCAGGACTAGAAACCCAAAACGGGCCATCACGAGAGTCCTGGCTCCTGAGCTGAGACTGAGTGCAACAAGCTATCCCACAAAGCCACATAATATCTCTAATCACAGTTGGAAGAGCCCACATACCATTGGCGTTCAAAAGTGGCCATGTCCCTCAATTTAGCATGCCACAGGGCAATGGGGGAGGGGGGGATGTCTCAGAGATCCAACTAGAAAGAATGATTTTCTTGACTACTAGAAAGACATTATAGAGGAAACGCCGCTGGGGAGCAGACAAACCCTGTGCCATAAGCGGCTCTTGTAACCCCAAAAGTAAGACCCCATAGTCCCACTCCACCGACTGCTGAAGGATAGCCTCCAGCATGGGCAACACCTCCCTCCACAGGGTAATTTTAGAGCATTCCAAAAAGGAGTGGATCTACGTGCCCGGCTGGCATTTGCATTTAACACAAGTGGCATCAGCCCAAAGTCCCAAGCTGGCTCCCCGCTGTCGAGTCATGTAGTAACGGTGCAAGAGTTTATATTGAGTGTCCTGAAACGCAACAGATTTAGTGAAAGCGAAGAGTGTTGCAAAGCACTCCTGAAACTGATGCTCCTCAATAGATACGCCCAGATCACCCTGCCAAACCTCTCTCACTTTAGTAAGCCCATCAGTGGGACTCAAAAGCTTTAACAATTTATACCAATGTGAAAGTTTGTTCAAAGAAACCGGGGTAGAGAGAAACTGACTGTCAAGCCTCCCAAGCGACCAAGCCCCAGGACAACATGCACGTTCTGCCTCCCAGTAATGACGAACCTGAAAGTATGAAAACAAAAGGTGATTGGGGAGGTCCCAAGTCCGCTGAACCTGAGAAAAAGATGGAAAAGTCAGGGGGGTCAACTCGAGCAGCTGCGCCATAACCCTGCAACCCCGAGATGCCCAGCCCTGAAACGCGGAGCCCCCCCATCCCGGCAGAAAGTTGGAGTTACCCAGGAAACGAAGGAAGGGAGACACCGCAACGCTAAGCCCCTGTCGACGACACCACCAACGCCAAGCCTGCCGCAACGGCCGCATAAATTGCAGTTGAACTCTGTACCGGTGAGAGGGGTCGGATTGGGAATGAAGCAGATTCATAAACGACTTATCCAACATCAGTTTCGCCAGACTAATTTGCGGAGCCTTGGAGCTCCAAATAAACTTTGAGATAATCGACTTGAATTTAATTTCCTCTCTGTGGCGTATCCAAATTGGTATGGTCTGCAAGGGGTATAACAGTTTCGGAAGCATGACCATTTTAACTAGCGCTATCCTGCCCATCAGTCCCAACGGCAAATCCTTCCATCGCTGACAAAGCTTGCCTATCTCCTCCAGAGGCCGCAGAACATTCTCCGCATATATGACGGAAGACTGTGTACTTAAGAAAATACCCAGGTACCGCATAGGCGCAGCCTTGGGAGGAATAGCCAAGAGTGCTTGCCAAGGCTCCGGTGGGCCCCCAGACAGTGGTAATAGTTCCGACTTAGAGCAGTTAACTTGAAGTCCCGAAAGCAACCCAAAATCCCGCACCACTGCAAGGGCCCTTTCCAGATGAATGGGAGCCTGATCTAAATACAAAAGGATATCGTCTGCGAACAGGCTGATTTTACACTCGTAACCCCCCACTCTTACCCCCCGAATATGGTCACACCCTCTAATTTTGATGGCTAAGGGCTCCATGGCCAGCAAGAATAATAAAGGGGACAATGGACAGCCCTGCCTAGTGCCCCGCTGGAGGCCAAAACGAGCTGTCAAACACCCATTGATTAAGAGGCGAGCCTGCGGCTCAACATACAGAGCCTTCACCCATGCCAGAAAAGAGTCCCGAAAGCCATACTGCTCTAACGTCCAAAAAAGATACTCCCAGGAGATGCTGTCAAATGCCTTTTCCATGTCCAAACCTGCGATGGCTGACTGTCCTCCCCTCCCCACCTGAGTCTGAATGGCTCCCAACACTTTCATCAAATTCATGGAAGCATAGCGGCCTGGAACAAAACCCACCTGATCATGGTGAATAAGGTCGGGCAGAACGGAGTTCAGCCTACGCGCTAAGGTGGCTGCCAGCATCTTAATGTCCTGGTCTAAGAGGGAGATAGGCCGATACGAACTCACCAATGCATGGTCCTTGCCCAGTTTCGGCAATAGAACCACATGAGCAAGGTTGTCAGGAAACACAGCATCTCCCGCAGCCACTCCATTATACAGGGCGCACAAGGGCGGAGCCACCAAATCCTGAAGAATTCTATAATATTCTGGACCTAAACCGTCAGGGCCCGGGGCCTTAGCCAGGGTAAGGGAGCGGATACTTCGTAAAAGTTCCTCCTTCGTAAGCGGAGCATTTAAGGCCTGTAGTTGTGAGGGCTGAAGGCCCGGAAGACTGAGATCAGAGAAAAAAGATAACAAAGCCTCTCGGTCCAAGGGGCGTGCTGCATACAGCTTCGAGTAAAAAGAAACAAATTGTTCCTCTATCTGCTGAGCTGTAGTGTACTCAGTGCCCCGGGCATCCTTAATGGACGTAATAACTTGCTTCTTTTTAGGTGGGCGCACCAAATTAGCTAAGAGTTTCCCAGCCTTGCTCCCCCAGCGATACATTTGGTATCTGTGATAGTACAAAGAAGTCCGCATACGATCATTAAGCAGCCCTTCTATCTGTTCCCTCAGCGACCGAAGTTCTCGTTTGTTGGAATCGGACATCAACTGAATATGGTGCTGCCTAAGAGTACGCATTTCACTCATAAGTTGCAATAGCTTCCCGTCCCGTTCCTTCCTCTTACAGGCCGTATAGGCTATGATATGTCCTCTCATTACCGCTTTAGAAGCATACCAGTACGTACTGGGGCCCACATCATCGGTCTGATTAGTCAATTGATAATCTACCCAGCGTGCTCTAAGATATTCCCGAAACGCCTTGTCCATATACAGTTGAGGAGACAGTTTCCAGGACGTGCCCCTAGCCTTAGAGGAAAAAGAGAGGGTTACCACCACAGGAGCATGGTTCGAAACCGTGCAATCCGAGATATCTGCTCGGATAGCCGCAGTAAACAGCCGACGATCTAGAAGTAGGTAATCCAAACGGGCATATGTGGTATGAGCATGAGAGAAGAAAGTAAAGTCCCGATCATAGGGGTGCAAGGTGCGCCAGATATCCACAACGTCTAAATGACTAAGCAGGAAGTTAACCCCCCTCGCGGCGTGATCACGAGGTGCCATTCTGGATGGTTTACAATCGAAACTCGGATCGGCTGTGATGTTAAAGTCGCCGCCTATGATAAGGTTGTACTCGGTGTATTCGGACAGTCGAGAGAGGAGTGTAGAGAAGAAGCTGTGAGTGTACACATTCGGAGCGTAGATATTGCCTCATACTCCAGAGCTCCCCCAGAACCATAACAAATCTCCCCTCGCGATCTTGAACCAGCTTGTGAAACTGAAAAGGTAAGTTTTTATGAAGAAGGATCGCGACCCCCCTGCGCCGACCCCCAAAGGAAGAGGAGTACACCTCACCCACCCAACTTCTACGTAATTTAGAATGTTCCATCGGGGACATATGTGTCTCCTGGAGAAAGGCTACATCAGTACTCAGTTTGCGAAAGGAAGCCAGCACTCGTGATCTCTTTATAGGTGACCGAAGGCCAGCAACATTAAGGGTGACCACCTTCAAATCAGCCATTGTCAAAAGGCCAACACACATTGAAAAATCCAGTAGGAATTGTCGTCCACCCCATCAGGACCTCCCAGCTAAGTCCTTGGGTGGAAAAGAAAAAGTTGCCGCTCCCCCATCTAGGACCATGCACCCCATACAACCACACCCACACCATCAGCCACACTCCCCAGTCAACCTCAGACAGACAACCCCAAAAAGCCCCCCGCAGGCTCCCCCTCCCCACCCCAAACCTATCCTCAGCAATCCCCCACACCCCAGACCCCCAATGTGCGCATCCGACACATAAACCCTAACAAACCCACTACCTACCCTTGAGAGAACTCCACCCCAACCCCAGCCCCCTCCCGCAAACAGTCATCCCCAGAAAAACCACCCTAGCAACCACAAATAAACAGACATGGTATGGTAAGTCATAGTCAAATCAATGCAGGCTCAGGAGCACTGCCCATGCCAGGACAAGAAAGGACTGGATTCCAAGGACAGTCCGAAGTAAGAGGAACAGGAGCATTCGAGATCCCAAGTCCAGACGGGGGACCGAAACGAGACCCCAGCAGGAACATATCGAGCAGAGCCGGGCTACAGCGTCCGTGTCATCCGCAATCCAAAAAACAAATCATCGGACGCCCACCGCGGGCCGTCAGCTGGAACAAACAGAGGCCAAGACACCCAGGGCATAGAAGAAACCCCACAGGCTTAGATCAAGCAGTATATCAAGCTGCCAGGTTGCCCACGTAGGTGCGAGCCTCCTCCACCGTGGCCAGAGTCACAGACGCGCCATTCCTCCAGACCCGCAGTTTGGCGGGAAAGACCAGGGCAAACTGGATCCCTTTGTTGTGGAGCTCGGTGCAGAAGGGCAACATCAGCTTACGTTGGGCAGCGATGCACACCGAGTAGTCGTTGAATACAAGCACCTTCTTCCCCTCGAACTCCAGGGCACCAGCCTTGCGATAAGCCCTCAAAGGTGCCTCCTTGCCTCTCCAGTTGCAATAGCGTGCAATAGCCGTGCCATCCCCCGCATTAGGGCCGATTCGATGTGCTCTCTCACAGGCAAACTGCAGGCCTGAATCAGACAAACCCAGCGTCTCCGGTAGCTATGTGCTGAAGATCCGGTACAAGTCAGCTTCCCCATCCGACTCAGGCAGACCAACCAACCGCAAGTTGTTACGGCGGCTGCGGTTCTCGAGCTCCTCGAGCTGATCCTGCATGGCCGAGTTAGTTTTCCGGAGCTCTGTCATCTGGGCCTCCAGAGCAGCGCACGTGTCCTCCTGGCCAGACACGCGTTGCTCCACCTCTGTGAGACGCCGGTGCTGTGCATCAAATTTTTCGTGGACTTCTTCAACCGCCGATTGCAATTTATTAAGGCGGTCCGCCAGAGCAGCCGACACAGAGCGGGTGATTTCCTGGATCCAGTCGCCCACGGGGACAGTGAAGGACGCCTGCTCCGCCGCCATTTTAACAGCGGGAGAGGAAGGCCGATCCCGCGCGGACTTCACGGCGCGAATGGGCATGCCCTGGGGGAACACTGAGCCGGACCGCGTCAGGAACAGAGCGGGACTCCCGGCACTGCCTCCGAAGAAGTCGCAGGGCGGAAGAAGGAGGGAAAGTGCCGGTAACACGCCGATTTCAGCGGGGTTGGGACGGAGCTCTCCTTTCCCACAGCCGTTCAGGTAGGCTGCATCACGTGACCCCTGTTCAGTTTCTATGCTACACGCAGCTATCAGAGGTCATGCAGCGAGCGAAGCTGAAGTCGCCCATCAAATTGGACACTCACACCATACTCTTTGTTCCGGATCTTACTAAGAACGCAGCGCTTAGGAGGAAACAACTGCTCTCATATCGACCGAAGCTCAGAGAGCTCAAAGCGCAATTCGGCATGCTTTTCCCTGCCACGATGTGAGTCATAATTAACAATCAAACCAAAAACTTCACAGACTCCCAGCTTCTATCAGATTTCCTTGAGGATCTTCAGCCAACCAACATAGACAGAGTTTAAAGCGTTTCACTGTCTTTTGCAGACCATCAGAGCCCTTACATTACATTTTGTTTATGAATACTGCAAACGGCATGGCGGCCATATTCTTGTTACCACGTGGAAGCTGCTTCTTCAACCTCCAGATCCAGGCTTGGCGGGAACTTCACTAACGCATGTTGGCATTCTCCCATTCCTGCCTTCTCTCCTTCCCTTCTAACCTTATGAATTTTTGTCTGGACCTTTCATATACATTAGTTTAATTATCAACTCGTTAAACACTTTACTGCTCCAACAGAACTTTTAATAATTTGTGACTTTTCCTGAGTTATGCACAGGCTATATGAATTATTTCCTGTCGCTGAACAATAGTTTTAATTGCTTTAGTCTTTGCTGATTGGTTTTTTATGCTGCACCATATATGTTCAAGTTTATGAATTAGACAGATTTATTACTTATTACTAATGTTATAATCCCTCAATTCTCAGCGACCCGCTGCTCTTTCTCTTTATGCTGCATATTTGTCTTGTCTCCTTTGTCGCTCTTGTATGTCATATCATTTTACAATTCTTCCTTTAATATGTTTCTGTCCTTCATCGTCGTTTTATTGATTCACCTATCAATTTGCTGGATTTTGTGTATGTTGTTGTAATCGCCCCGATTCTCATGAACTATTGTTGCTCAATCCCTGATTGCATTGCTTTCACTGGTTTGCACAAATGACTCTCTTTCCATGAAATAGTTACCTTTTTATGCTTAGTTGACCCCACATCTGCTGCTATTGTACTACCAATTTTAATTTTGTAATGTCTGAATATGTCGCTCCGATGCTTCCTCTATCTCTTATGAATTGTTTATGAATTCCTCGCTCCTTCCCTATTTGGCGTGCTGCTTTTAATAATAGATTTCAAAGCCCTTATTAATCATTTTAACTTGTCTTGTCTTCTGTTCGTCTATAGTTTGGTGCTATTTTTTTATTAACTTTAGCTTGCCTGATATGCTGCTATGAATCCTTCTTCCCCCTTATGAATTTTGCTCCCTCTTCTTTATATGCAATGTTATTTCAATGTCTAATTCCCTTTATGAATTGGCACCTTGGGCAACTTTTCTGTTTCTCGGTCATTCTTCCTAACGATTCATTTCTCATTATAATCATATTACTCTGTCCATCTGATGTACTGTAATTTTCTCATACCTTAAATGTGCTTCTGCATCATTAATTCCATGCTCTGATTCACTTACTTCCTATTCTTATTAAATGGCTGTTGTGATCTGTAATATTATTCCCTTGCTTCAAAATCAACTATTTAGGTATGTCTCCTGCCCTTCTTTTGCAAACCCTGGTATTATGTCTACTTGTTTTGCACCATGCGCTTTATTTATTTTTCACATATAAGCACTTTATTTGGATACTCTTTACCATATGGGGTGGTTGCATGCGAATGTGCATTACTTCATCTAATAAGACCATTGTAAGCCAAGTTATAGCTAACTGCTTTATGCATAAGTGCTGACATGCTGAACTTGATCATACCGCTGACACCTTATTTCATCTTCCCTTCGTTAAATTGTCCACGGGGGGTCTCTTTTGGTCTTCTTACCTGGTTGCTCTCTTTGGCTGATATCCTCTTACTGTTATAGTGCTATATAAAGAGCTATATATAGTGCTACTAGTTATTATCTACGTGCTGTTATTTTATTATTGAAGCACAGTAAACCTGTTGATTGTTGCAATGTTATCACTTCAGCTGATTTAAAATCTTTATTAATGTTACTATTTCACTTATTTGAGTTAACATATTATCCGCACAAGGCTTCAAGGTTTTGATACATGAGGATATTCTACTTACCTTGTCGGTGTACTGACTGTGTTTCCCTTATGCTCTCTCTACCCATAGGGGTTCACTGTACAATGTCCTTTTTAGGACATTACAGTTTGTGCATGCTTTTGTACACTGTATTGTTTTCCAACCGATGTATGTGTCACTATTTGCCACACTATATACAAGGTGTTATTATCACCAGGTTACTCACCTCCTTTGATATTCATTTTTCTCCTGCTAAATGGTAAAAATCATATCCTTAAATGTCAAAGGGTTTAATAATCCCATTAAACGAAAAAAGATCTTAGATTACGTCTCTAAAAAATCTCCAGACATAGTCTGTTTCCAAGAAACTCACTTAACCATGCTGGAGTCAGCTAAACTGAAAACCTCCTGGTCATTACCTGTTATTGCCTCACCTGCTTCTCAAAAAAAAAATGGCACGGCCGTGCTGATTAGAAAATGTGATCACATCAAACTATTATCGCATTCCACTGATAATGAAGGGCGTTGGATATTCGCTAAACTTCTCATTCATCAGAAAGAGCTGACTTTGATAAATATATATGCTCCCAATCAGGACAAACCTGAATTCTTCGACGCCCTCCTGGCTTCTATACCAGAAGATAAATCTCAATCTCATATATTAACAGGTGACTTTAATTTAACACTTGACCCGATGGTTGACAGAAAATCGGCGGTTAGCCACAAACCTACTAGGTCTTGGCAATGCCTTCATAATCTGATTACGCAATTGAAACTTGTTGATGTCTGGCGGCTCATGAACAGAGATGATAAACAATATACCTTTTATTCGGCGCCACACAACTCCTATTCGAGGATTGACTTTTTCTTGATCAGCAATAACCTCTTGAACAGTGTCTCTCACTCTACCATTAACGAAATCTCGGTGTCGGATCATGCAGCCATTGAGCTTTCCTTTGAAGGTACCACATTATCAAAAAAGGGTACGGTTTGGCGGTTCAATAATGCCCTGCTCCAAGATGTAGAGTTCGTGAAGCTTATCAAAACAGCGATAGCTGAGTACTTCGAATTTAATTCATCTGAAGATGTTGATTGGCCAATTTTGTGGGATGCACTTAAAGCCACTCTCAGAGGATCTATCATTTCATACCAGGCTCGTCAATCCAAACTGCTAACCAAACAACTTTCTGGGCATGAAATGGCTATCAAAGATCTGGAAAGACGCCATCAAGCTAATCCTGCTGATATGCTTACTTTGAAGCTCTTACATCAAGAGAGATTGAGCTATAATCTTTTACTTAGCAAAAGGGCAGGGAATGCCATATTTATGCAAAAAGCAAATTATTACTGTGACTCTAACAAAGCTGGTAGTGCTCTAGCTCGCTACTTAAAGATACAGGAAGAAAGATTAAATATTTCTGCCATCAATATGGCTGATGGAAGTCTTACGGCTGACCCTAACCTAATATCGCAAACGTTCAGTCAATTTTATGAAAATTTATACTCTTCGGAAATCTCTAATCCGGATCCCTATAAGATATTAACTGATACTCAGCATCCTACGCTCACGCCAGAAGATAACATCATCTTATCATCAAACATCTCCGAGTCCGACATTTGCTCAGTATTGCACCACATGGCGAAAAGGAAAGCTCCAGGGCCGGATGGCTTCACTTCTGAATTTTACTCAACTTTCCAAGAGGTGTTATCGCCTCATTTAGTCAAACTGTATGACTACTTTATACGATCAGGTGATGTAAGAGGCACGTTCACCGAAGCAAGCATAATCGTGTTACCTAAGCCTGGCAAGGATCATCTTCAGGTCTCCAATTATCGCCCATTGGCCTTGATCAATGTAGATGCAAAAATATATGCAAAAATACTAGCAACTCATTTGCAGAGCCTACTTCCTAAATTGATTGGACCTGATCAAAATGGCTTCATGTTGAATAGACTCTCGAGTGATAATTCACGAATGTTTGCAAATGTAATCCATCATGCTAACCTTCATAAGTCTCCTTTACTTGCCTTAGCCCTAGATGCAGAAAAGGCGTTTGATAGAGTGGAATGGGACTATCTCTTTATGACTCTAAAATGGTTTGGATTTGATGATTCGACCGTACAAATGATCAAAGTGCTTTATTCGGCTCCCACGACCAATGTACGGATCAACGGTCTCACCTCTTCTCAATTCAAACCCACTAGAGGCACGAGACAAGGATGCCCACTTTCACCACTACTCTTCAACTTAGCATTGGAGCCCTTCCTGCATTCCATTCGTGTCAACGACAATATCCATGGGGTTCGTTGTGGTGATTCTGAAGTGAAGTTCTCTGCATATGCGGATGATGTTCTCCTGTACCTCACGCCTGATTCCATTCCTACTCTGCTTTCACTCATTGATGCCTATGCTGCAGTTTCGGGATATAAACTTAATAACAGCAAAACAGAGCTTATGCCTTTGAACTCCCAAGTTCAGCAATGCAGGCTCAACCAGTATGGCTTCCGATGGGCTGACACCTCGTTAAAATACTTAGGCATTCCTTTTGGTAAGACGCTGGGCTCCACCTTAGAGAATTGTTCATCTCACCTTTTGAAGATCATCAAAGATCAAATCAACAAATGGCATCCCTTGAACCTCTCGTGGTGGGGGAGGCTAGAATCTATTAAGATGGTGCTAAAGCCTAAAATACTATATACATTGAGTATGCTGCCCGCCCTTCTACATCTTTCCGTTTATAAACGCTTGGAATCCATATTAGCCAAATACTTATGGAACAACAACACTCCCAGGATTGCTTTACACAAATTAAAACAATGCAAACAATATGGAGGAGTGAATTTTCCTGATCTATTAGACTACCATTGTGCTTTTTTGTCTCGTCAGGGTGTCCGATGGATGCTTTCTAATACTATTATTGATCAAAACACCTCCTGGCTTGCTTTAGAAAAGGCTAGATATTTTCCATATAGTCTACAGCTACTTCCCTTCACGGTACCGCCTGCATCCCCTGACATTCGGGATCACTTACTATTATCCATGATCCAAGTCTTCAAGCAGCTGGAATCAATGCTCGCTACTCCATGGCTGGACACAATATATGCACCCATTTGGCGTAATAAATCACTTCGTATCCAAAACAACATCACTGATTGGAAAGCGTGGCAAATAGCTGGGGTGTACCAGATTAACCAGTTATACAATGGCAATGAATGGAAGACATTTGATCAGTTATGTTTTATCACTGGTTTGCCAAAAACTCAACACTATCATTGGCTACAACTGAAACACGCCCTGTCAACACTGCACAAAAACAAACTTCTGATCACAGATACTCCTGACATAATGTCGCTCTGTCTATCGATGTCTAGTCACAAAAAAGAAGCATCTAAGTGGTAAAAATATATTCGACTACAAAAATTGCAACGTCCTCTTGAAACTGAACATAAGTGGTCACTTGATTTACAAATTGATTTAGGTGATGACCAATGGGAATATTTGTGGTCTTGTACCCCTATCATCTGCAAAGCTGCGACCTCACTCCAAACTTCTTTATTTCTAATGCATAGGGCTTACTGGACTCCTAGTCGTCTAGCTCGATTCCAACATGGTGCGACGGATAAATGCTGGTCCTGTGACTCCTCGCAGGGCACACTTCGTCATATGCTATTCGATTGTCCGCTGCTTCAATCCTTCTGGAATAGAATAGTTGCTGACATTAATAGCTTACTTCAAGTGTCCATTCCGCTTGCATATCGCTCCATTATCTTGGGCAGTGTTGGTCACTCTGATCTTTTCTCCAAAGACACTGATTGTCTAATCCACATAGTTATTCTCATAGCCGTCAAGATTATACTCACCAATTGGAAAAATCTTGATGCTGTGAGTTACGATAACTGGTGGAACACTGTATGTATGACAGTTAAATATGAAAAAATTGCTGCAGAAAGGACAGGTGTAATGCATAAATTTGACAGGCTATGGGGGCCACTAATCCAACATGCTGGTTTGTCCCGTGCTGATAGTTCACAGAACATTTAACAGGCAATTGTATTGTACTCATCCCCTCTTGACATTAACATACTCTGATTACTGTTATGATTTAACCGTTTACCTCTTCCTTGATCAGAAGTAGTGATACATATTTGTATAGTGCTTTTCTTACTGAACTGTGTACAAATGTCTCCTCATTATTCTTGTATAATGTATCATGATCTGTTTATTTCTCCCTTTTTCTTTCTTCCCCCTTTCCCTTTCTGTCTCATGAGATACGCTGTTTCTTATGGCCCTGCACTAGGGCTTTGGTTTATGTAATTGTTACACTTCTATAATAGCATTTTTGTGAAGATTATATTCTTTACATTTTTATGTCTTTGTTATGCATAAAAACCTCAATAAAACTTACTGAACTTAAAAAAAAAGAAATAAAAAAACTAAAATGAGAAACAAGGTAAGCCAGTGCTAAGCTAAATAAAACTTTAAAACAAATGCATCCAAATTTAAATAACACCCTAGCCTCAAACGGTAGCTAGTGAATCTTTTGATAATATACACTGATTTGTTACAGAGATTGAAAGATTATTTCATAGTGGAAAATTTTCAGACAGTGATTACTATGTTAATAATTCCAGTGTTAGACTATCGTAATTCATTATACCTTGGTCTACCTAAATATGCAATACATGCATTACAAATTGCACAAAATGCTGCAACTCAAATTATTGGTTCAAGCCTCTAAATATGAGCATATAACATCACTTCTATGTAGTCTGCATTGGCTGTCCTTTTCGCAGTGCATTGAGTTTAAGACTGTGTTTGATTTTTAAAGTTTTGATCGATAAAAGTCCAGTGGTTTTGAACTCTCTGTTATGCAGTTACCAACCAAAGAGAGCTCTAAATTCTGAGAATCAAATGAATCTTGAAGTGCCGTCATTGAACTTGACGAGATCAGTAAGACTGCATCACTCTATGGAATTAATGCCCGTTGAAATTAAGCAGTCCTCCAATGTGATGCAATTTAGAAAAGGAGTGACACATACAATCCAAAGGCTGATATTCAAAGTGATGTACATATGACACACATGCTTTGGTTCCTCTTTAAGGGGAAAGAAGCATGCGTTTCTATGATCCTTTGCAATGAAGCCAGAAACCAGGCTCTTGTATATATTTATAGGACTTAGGGAGCTGAGTGCCAACAAAAGTGAAAGCCTGAGCTTGAATCACAGCAATTGATTGAGAGTGATGAGAGACAATAGAGACTTTTAAAGAGATCTGTGGCATAAATGCACAGGAACTGTGCCTCTTTCAATTGAAAGGAAGTTCTGGAATGAGGGTGCATGGGATGAAATAACCTAAGGAAATACTTCTTCATGGAAAGGATGGTGAATTTGTAGAATAGACTTCCAGTGGAGGTGATGGGGATAAAAAAACATAACTGAATTCAATAAAGCTTGGGGCAGGTACATAGGATCTCTAGGGGAGAGGAAAGGATAGTACATAGCATGGATGGGAAGACTGGATAAGCCATATGGTCTTTATCTGCCTTCATTTGTCTATATTTCTAAATTCAGAATCTTTTTCCCTAATTCTATATAAACAAATTGGGGGGGGGGGGGAACCCAATTTTTGGTCGCAAGCTGTTTCCACTGTGGGGTGCCTGGTGCAAAATTACAAGAAACTGAGTTGAAATTAGGTCATGTAGCAAGACAATGAGCTAAAACATTCTAACCTAATCTAATACATAATTTATCTATCACACTAGTACCAGCTAAAGGATCAAGGAGATTTACAATAAGAAAACCCAATGTTTTTAAGAAAGAAAAAAAATCAAAAACCAAACACTCAGCTAAAGAATTCATGAAATTTATCAAATAAAAAAGTTATCAGTATATCTACTACAAAATTTGTGAAGAGATTCCAGGTTTTGAATTGGTCAATATAACATAACAAGGCATTTGTATACCGCAATACCATGCAGATCTAGGCGGTTTAACAAATTAAAAATATCTGCTCATCTACAGATAGATACAAAAATCCCTCTGCTAACCCCCTCCCAACCCGAAAAAATATCTGAATGAAAGATTACATATTTGTCTCTAGAACAGCAGCACTTGGTATGAGAAAGCCTATTAGAGCATCACATAGGTGGCTTAAGTAACCTGGTGGATGGACTAGTGAAATGAGAGGAGGACCCATGCCCATAAACCAATCTAACCACGTTTACTGTGTAAGGTGTGAGCCCACCAAAACTCTACTCTACTGCCACATAGCTGCCACTTGCAGCCATGAGGGCTATTGGGGTGGTAGATGGGTATACTAGGTTTGGGGGAAGTTCACGGAAGGCCCTCTAAGGTGTCCCACTACTCTGTTGGCATGTCTGTGTGGCCAAGTCCATTACAATGCTGGCCCCTTCCACGTCTAAATGGTCTGGGTTTGAATGTTTTGAACTTGGATGTTTCTTTGGTCAACAATGGGGTATTAAAGTTAGTCATCCTACAAGTTGGATATCCTGTTGCCCTCGACGTCCAAATACATGCTTTTCCCCCCCAAAAAAAATTGGGGGGCGATATCTAAGAGTTTGGCTTTCAAAAATGGACGTTTCTGTGCTTTCAACTTTGGGCATTTAGCAGGAAGTGTCCAAATTGGAATTATAGTAGACTTCCTTTTCCTAAGAGGCCCTCTATGGTACTAACTCTCTTTTAACCTTATCATCTTAGGGGTCAGTATTCAGTGTTTTTTTAATGTGGTGAAAGGGTCTCTGTCCTGGTATATCATGCTGACTAGGTCTAACAAAGATTTTCAGGGTGCACTCACCAGTATCGTACCATTAAAAATTCAGGCAGTACACCTCAGCAATCAATACCCAATCAATACTATGGGGTCTGGAGACTGTATGGAACAAGAAGTTTTCTTGGCACCAGTGATATTCAGTGGTGGTATTCAGATAGCTATCTATTTAATTTAGGGGTCCCGTACTGATCTGTAAATATACTGTATTATGTATGTCAACCTGTAACCTGTTTCCAAGTTTTATTAAAAATTTGATAAAACGCTTATAAACATTTCCAAGCAATTTACAATTAAAAGAACCAGGGTAAAAAAAAACCCACTTACATCATACCAAACCAAAACAAGATAATCACTAACAGGAAAAAAAGGAAGGAGGGGAGAACTACAAATGTGATAGAAAAGTAACATTAAATAGGGGAGGGTTGAGTGGTAGCCTAAAAATGGCTGGTTATAACTGTGGAAATACTAATTAATTTACAGATCTGATGTTTGTCTCTAACTTCAGCTCTCAAATGCTTCATTAAAAAGGAAACATTTAAGGGAACTTTTGAATTTATCTATTTGTGTTTCTGTTCTAATAAAGGATAGCAAATGGTTCCAAGTGGGTGGCGTGGTTACAGAGAAAATTTCTACTCTTCTTGTATTGATGATTTTCAGAGGGAATGGTCAAGAGATTTTGATCAGCAGATTTTAGTGTCCTTAGGGGAGCATAAGGGATGAGTAGTTTATCGAGAAAAATTTTAAGCTCTTTGGGGAGAACTGGATAGAAAACAAATTAAAGAAAGAAAGAAATCTTCATTTCCTCCTGTGGGATTTTGATCCAACTGCACATATTCCAGCTCCTGGGTGCCTGAGGGGGAGATGCTCAAAAGATTGTCATCCGTTCTAATCAACTGGATCTGGATTCTGTATAATTTTCACCGTTAATATATCTTAAAGGGAAGCCTCAGCCCCACCACTCCACCGCTATGTCACTTTTCAAACTGCGGGAAGCTTTATGTGGTGCTTCATCATTGGCTGTTCACAATAATTGACTTTCGTGAAACAAATAAATATTTTCTTATTTTTTTAATTATTCTTATTTTTTAAATAAATATACATTTTTAACGGTTTCAACTCATTTCCTCATATAAATATAAAGTGCATGTGTACTTAGCAAGTGCATGTGTACTTAGCTTTATCTCAGCCAAAACCTGGGAGTCTGACCCGAAATGTTTCACACAACGTGCTCTATAAAGGGTCTCCCGAGGTCGCTGCTGCCATCCGACTTCAAGTTGTGTGTAAGAGAAAAAAACACACAACTTGGAGTCGGATGGCAGTAGCGACCTGTGGAGACCCTTGATACAGCACGTTGTGTGAAAAATGTTGGGTCAGAGGCTTCCCTTTAAGATATATTAACGGTGAAAATTATACAGAATCCAGATCCAGTTGATTAGAATGGATGTATAAACGATAGGACTAGATAAAAACAAAGATTCTAATTCTTGCCATAGAGGTTTGGGCAAAAGATTGCCATGGAAGCTCAGCTTCCGATACTCAAAAGGGTTCTTGGGTTCTTCTACTAATCGTGGTAGCAGCCACTGAAAACCCTATGCAAATGCATTACAAGGAGATCATTAGTATTAAAGTGAGCACTCTTTGTAATACAGAGAAGGGAATGCCAATGTCCGAATAGAAGAGGATCTAGCACGGAACATTAAGAAAGGGGATAAATCCTTCTTTAGGTATGTTAGTGACAGGAAAAGAAACAAAGATGGGATAGAATGCCTTAAGCCAGGGGTGTCCAATGTCGGTCCTCGAGGGCCGCAGTCCAGTCGGGTTTTCAGGATTTCCCCAATGAATATGCATTGAAAACAGTGCATGCAAATAGATCTCATGCATATTCATTGGGGAAATCCTGAAAATCCGACTGGACTGCGGCCCTCGAGGACCGACATTGGACACCCCTGCCTTAAGCAATCAGACGGAAACTTTGCAGAATCGGATTCTACTAAAGCAGAACTACTAAATACTACGAATACTTCTGCTTAGTCTTCACCTGTGAAGCGCTGGGAGTCAGTCCACAGCTTCAGACAAGAGACAGCCAGAAAGACCCATTTCAAGATTTCGATTTTGCGCCCAGTAGCGTCTACTACGAACTTTCAAGACTCAAAGTAAACAAAGCCATGGGGGACGGACAACCTATACCCCAGGGTGCTCAGAGAGTTAAGTGAAGTCCTGGCAGAACCATTATCTGTGCTCTTCAATCTTTCCCTACGCACAGGAAGAGTCCCCTTGGACTGGAAAACTGTTAACGTTATCCCACTCTACAAAAAGGGCTGCAGGACAGAGACGGCAAATTACAGACCAGTGAGTCTCACATCCATAGTGAGCAAGCTCATGGAAACACTGATCAAACAAAAACTTGACACGATCCTGGACGAGGAAAACCTACGTGATCCCCACCAACACGGATTCACCAAGGGCAAATCCTGCCAATCTAATCTCATTAGCTTTTTTGACTGGGTCATTAGACAACTGGATGCCGGAGAGTCCCTGGACATAGTATATTTGGACATCAGCAAAGCTTTTGATAGCGTCCCACACCGCAGGTTATTGAACAAGCTGAAATCGCTGGGATTAGGGGACAGTCTAACTACATGGGTTGGGGATTGGCTAAGCGGTAGACTTCAGAGGGTGGTGGTAAATGGTACCCCGTCCAAAACGTCGGACGTCGGACCAGTGGAGTGCCACAGGGCTCGGTCTTGGGCCCAATTCTATTCAACTTATTCATAGGAGATATGACCCAAGGACTTAGAGGAAAAGTATCATTGTTTGCCGACGACACCAAACTTTGCAACGTAGTAGGTAAAAGCATTTTGCCTGACAGTATGACGCAGGACCTACTACTACTGGAACAGTGGTCATCGACTTGGCAGCTAAGCTTCAATGCTAAAAAGTGTAAGGTAATGCACCTGGGTAAGGGAAACCCGTGCAGAACTAAATGGTGAGACCTTGGCCAGGACCACGACGGAACGTGATTTAGGGGTGATCATTAGTGATGACATGAAGGCTGCCAGTCAAGTGGAGAAAGCTTCCTCCAAGGCAAGGCAAATGATGAGTTGTATCCGTAGAGGTTTTGTCAGGAGGAGACCTGAAGTCATAATGCCATTGTACAGATCCATGGTAAGACCTCATTTGGAATATTGTGTTCAATTCTGGAGACCACACCACCGGAAAGATGTGCTGAGAATTGAGTCGGTTCAGCGAATGGCCACCAGGATGGTCTTGGGGCTCAAGGATCTCACGTATGAAGAAAGGCTGAATAAATTGCAGCTGTGCTCACTTGAGGAACGAAGAGAGAGGGGGGACATGATTGAGACGTTTAAGTATGTCACGGGCCGTATCGAGGCGGAAGATGCTATCTTCTGTCTCATAGGACCCACGTCCACCAGAGGGCATCCGCTGAAAATCAGGGGAGGGAAGTTTCATGGCGATTCCAGAAAGTACTTCTTCACCGAAAGAGTGGTCGATCATTGGAACAAATTCCCACTGCAGGTGATTGAGGCCAACAGCATGTCAGATTTTAAGAGAAAATGGGATATTCATGTGGGATCTCTAAGGGAGTAAAGTCAGGGGGTCGGGTCTTTGGAATGGGCAGACTTGGTGGGCTATGGCCCTTTTCTGCTGTCATTTTCTATGTTTCTATGTTAATCTCATAATTTTTCAGCAGGTCTGGTGCTGCCGGTAGCTATCTCTGCGTCTTTTGTGTGAGTGTATATCCCGCACTTATGGTCTGAATGCAGCTGTTAGGCATGGGACACACACACAACAGCTGTGTTCATATCGTGACTGAAACAAAAGAAAACAAAAAAAAAAACAACACAAAAATAAATTGCATGTGAGCTCCAGTGATTGAGAATTGTACTGGGCTTCCGCAGAAGAGCTGTGCCTACCACTTAGCTCTTGTACAGAGGCGCCAGGCAAAGTTCTTCCCTCTTTTACAGGGCTACTCAGCACAAATAGTGTGCACATGATTTGCATACTATTTGTGCTGAGCATGCCCTGGAAAATCAAAATCGCCCCCTACCCAGTATTTTTTTGCCTGAGCTTTGTGCATCCTGCCCTGAGTGCTGCTTCTCTATCTTCATTGCAGTTTCTTCACTCTCATCCCCGTCTCTTAATACCAATTCATGTTTTGGTGCTGACCCAATAACTTAGTGGAAGTGATGCACATGGAAGATTTCGTTTCAAGCCCAAAGGATGGTCCTGTCTGTTCACTAGAGAGCAAAATGGTTCCATCAGCATCCTTTAGTAAAGTGTTTCGAGCAAGAGGAGTGTATAAGGTAAAGTCTCCCTGTGGACTCCAGATCACTACTCACAATCAATTAATATGCTGCGTGTGTGAGAGGGCAGCTAATGGGGAGAGAATATGCTTGAAAGAGATTCAGTTATGATAGGTCGTAAAGTACACTAGACCAGTGTTTCTCAAGTCGGTCCTGGAGTATCCCCTTGTCAGTTCTGTTTTTAGGATATCCACAGTGAATATGCATGGAAAGATTTGCATGCAATGGAGGCAATATAATAATATTGATAATAATAATAATTTATTTTTATATACCACCTAAACAGCAGTTCATAGCGGTTTACACAATAGGTACTCAGCATACAATATAATAATAACATCATACATAATAAAATTCTAAGTAACTAATACAAGCATTAAAACTAATGAATAAAAAAATACAATAGAAACTAAAATAAGTATAGATAAAAAGATTAAAAGTACATTATAACTACATGATAATATGAAAATCAGTAATGTATAGTATATTGTTTAAATAAGTGGGTTTTAAGATCTTTTAGAAATTGATAGTAAGTAAGAAATGGAGAAACAAGAAGATTCAAACATGAATTAATTAATCCTGCTTGGAATGCTAAAGTCCTATCCAAAAATTTTTTGTAATGACATGCATTTGCTGAAGGAAAATAAAACCAATCAGATCTATGAATATTTTTCTTAGAAATAAAAAAACTAAAATGAGAAATAAGGTAAGCTGGCGCTAAGCCAAATAAAACTTTAAAACAAATGCATCCAAACTTAAAATAACACTCGAGCCTCAAACGGTAGCCAGTGAAGCTTTTGATAATATACACTGATATGATCGTGGTGGGGATCTTGAAAACCTGACTGGCAGGGGGGTACTCCAGGATCAACTTGAAAAACACAGCACTAGATCATTGGCTCCTTGTCCGTTTCCACATACAGTTCCTCAATATCTTTCCTCTCTTGTTTCTCCCTATACTCCTCCCCAGGAACTCCATTCATTAGGTCAGTCTCTCTTGTCTGTAATCTTCTCCTCTACTGCCAACTTTCAACTCTGACCATTCTTTGCTGCACCATATGCCTGAAAAAACTGCCTGACTCGGTACGTTAGGCTCCGTCTCTGACGGTGTTCAAAACCGTCAGAGACGGAGCCTAACGTACCGAGTCAGGCAGTTTTTTCGGGCATATGATGCAGCAAAGAATGGTAAAAAAAAAAAAAAAAAAAAAGTGGGCTTTTAACATGGCTCAAACCCATGTTAACAGCCCACTTTTTGAAACTGCTTTTAAGTCCTAACTCCAACTCCCATGTAAAGCACCCATATCCGTTTGTCATTCCTTCTATACACTTCTCCCTCCGTATCTGCGGATTCGCTTATTCGCGATTTTTTGGCTGCTGACTCTGCCCCCTAATTTTCATCACCGAACCTGGCGTTTTACATTGGAAATCACTGCTCCCGGTGGTTCATTGAGGAAATCTCTGCTCCCGGTGGTTCCTGAAGGAAATCACTGCTCCCGGCGTTGCACGGAGCAAATCGCAGGTCAGGTTATTCACGGTTTATTTTCTTTTTCAGGTCTATTTTACCAAAAAAATGCAAAAGATTATTTGCGGTTTTTCAGTATTCATGGCTATGTTCTGCCTGCATCCTCCGCAAATACGGAGGGAGAAGTGTAGTTCCCTACTCTCTGCCTTATCATTCCCTCTTTAATTTACCCTTTATGTCCTGTTTGTCTGTCACAATTAGCTTGTAAGCTCTCTCGAGCAGGGACCGCCTCTTGCACACTAATATACAGCGATGCTTGCATCCGGTAGCACTAGAAAAATGATATGTAGTAGCAGACCAGGTAAGGCTATGATGCACAGAGAAAAAATAGAATTACTAAAATAGAGCAATAGATAAAGTGCAAAGAAAAAAAAAGCACACTTTGATGTAGTACTAGAAAGCTTTCTTACAATGTCAGTGTGCTTTTATCCTCACGACAACAGAATGTAGCAATATTTTTAGCTGCTCTCTCTACCTGTCCTAGCTTAAACATGTGTTTATAGCAAAGAAAGAAAAAAGGGATTTTTCAAATAATCAAGAAAACAAATCTCAATGAATCTTTAGCTAAATTTTAAACGTTATTATAACAAAATAAAGTATGTTAGATTATTAATTGATTTCTAATGTGTGTATTTCAAATATATTGCTTATTTCCTCTCTAAATAATTTTCAGAGGAAACGGTCAAGAGATTTTGATCAGCAGATTTTAGCTATGCTTAAACATGTGGCAGTGTTATCCTTGTTGCAGCATGCTTTACTGCCCTCTAGTGTTCAGAATAATGAAGCTTTACCAACTGCAGCCTGAGCATCTATTGTACATCCAAGTTCACAAGTTATATATGTGCAAGAATGCTCCCCCAGTCTTTTTGTTGTTATATCTCTCAGCATCAGCTTATTCCACCTCTTTTTACACTCTCCATTCCTCTCTTTGCTGACTTATAGGACTCAATTTTGCACCCAAATCTGGGCGCTCAAAAAACCCACACACTAAGTGCTATTCTTTAAATGGCGCTCAAGGTTGGGTGCCATTTATAGAATAGTGGTTAGCACTGGGATCTGCGCTAAATTTTGGGCACAAGGACTTATACCAACTGAACGTTGGTGTAAATCTCCATGCCTAACTCCCTCTTTTACAAAACCATAGTGCAGTTTTGAGCGCCAGCCAAGGCAGTAACAGCTCCGATGCTCATAGGAATTCTATGAGCATTGGAGCTGTTACCGCCACAGCTGGCACTAAAAATCATGCTACAGTTTTGTAAAAGGGGGGTTAAATTAAGTGCGATCCTCCGAATTCAGCAACACTGTACACAACTCTTTGAAACACCGCTGACCCACCCACAACACAACTCTAAAAATGCGTGCTTAAATTCCACTTATTGCCAGTAATTGATTATAATAATTATTAGCACCCAATTATTGGTGCTAATTGACTCATTAAGCAATTAAATTTTGCATGCAATTTTAAGCACTTATATACAAAATTATTTGGATAAAGTAAAGCACAGAACAGTGATTCTCAACCCAGGAAACATCTGTCTGATCAAGTTTCAGGACCAGGACGTCTACACTGAACATGCACGAGACAGATGTAAACGCATTGCCTTACTTGTATGCAGATCGGTTTAATGATCATTTATTGGGGATGTCTTGAAACTAGAGAATGGCACGAGGCTAAATTTGTCCCCATCAAATCTATCTCCATCACCGTCCTATACCCACGAGTTCTGTCCCTGTCCAATTCCTGCAAGCTGTGTCCTCATCTGCACAAGCCTGCAAAGACAGAACTTGTGAGGATGGGATGGGAATGGTGATAGATCCCATGGGGACGGGAACAAATTTGTCCCCTTGTTATTTTCTACAAACCCTAACTGGTGGGTGTATTCATGCTATGCTCTGAATATAATATTATATCTGCCATGCTATGCTAGCCACGCTTATGAATGTTTATCATGCTATGCTAAGCTTGAATACAATATATAAGACTGTTTTGTCATACAGTTCTCATCATGCTATGTCACACCATGTTTGTCATGTTATGTTTTACCATGCTTTGCTATGTATGTAAACTTGTAACCCGTTCTGAGCTCCCATGGGAGGACGGGATATAAAACCAAATAAATAAATTTGTGTAGATAAATGTTAGTGCTTCTTAAACTTATTTCACTGGTGGCCCCATTTTAACAGTGCCTAATTTTTCCTTGATTGCAGCCCTACCACTTTCATCAAAGCCTCATGCAACAGCAGCTTCTAGAATAGGGGTGTCCAACCTCGGCCCTCACCAGGGCAGGTTTTCAGGATTTTCCAAATGAATATGCATGAGATCTATCTGCATACAATGGAAGCAGTACATGCAAATAGATCTCATGCAAATTCATTGGGGAAATCCCAACTGGATTGTGGCCCTCAAGGACTAACATAGTAACACCGTTCTAGGATTTAAAAGCAAACTAGATGCACATCTCCTTATGAGAGGCATAGAAGGATATGGGTGACTAAAATTACGTCAGGTGTATACCTGGCTGGGCCTCCACATGTGCGGTTCACCGGACTTCATGGACTGAAGGTCTGATCCAGAGATGGCAGTTCTTATGTTCTTATGTACATAACGGCAGATAAAGACCCAAATAGTCCATCTAGTCTGCCCAACCTGATTCAATCTAAAAATTTGTTGGGGGGGGGGGGGGTCTTCTTCTCCTTAGCTATTTCTGGGCATGAATCTAAAGCTCTGCCCGGTACTGTTCTTAGGTTCCAACTAATGAAGTCTCCGTCAAAGATCACTCCAGTCCATCTACACACTCCCAGCCACTGAAGCCCTCCCTAGCCCATCTTTCCCCAAATGGCCATATACAGACACAAACCTTGCAAGTCTGCCCAGTACTGGCCTTAGTTCTTTAATATTTACTATTATTTTCTGATTCTAAATCCTCTGTGTTCATCCCACGCTTTTTTGAACTCCATCACCATTCTCCTCTCCACCACGTTGGACAACCCACTGAGCTCCTGCAGGTCAATTATTTATTGGTCTGCATGGGCTGATGATGAATTCGCCTAGAGTTTTTATTTTGGGGCTGTTGTAATCAAAACCACAAATGAGCATTTTGTGAGCCCACATAGGATGGCGACCCACAGTTTGGGAGTCACTGGCTTTGTGTTTAGAGCACTGAACTGGGATTCAGGAAAAGCACTGGTCTTGAAGCTCAAGGCCCACGCCTGCGCTCGGATCACTGCATAACCCTGTACGAGTCAGGGTGTCATGGTGTCCGTCCAGAAACTAGTACCAAAATGTGGCATTTGTTTTAATCTGAGTTCCCTGGTCAAACAGTAAACTCATTTGCATTAATATCCATACAAGAAAGAAAATTAACAGCAGACTTCCAGAAAAGATGGTGAAGAAAAAACTGGCAGCATAATTTAAAAGAATATGAGGAAAGCACAGAAGATCCCCAGTAGTGCAGAAATGACGATTGGAAAGGCAGTGCAATCCGTATCTCATGTCGCATATATTTCTTTGTTACTTATAAAGCAATGGATCAATATACAAAAGCACTTACCCAGAGAGCAGTATCTGTTGCCTGGATAAGCACTGCTGACAGGGACATTCACAGGCAATATGCAAATAGTGCTACTGAATTTCCTTACAGACAACTTTGGCACGATTCTATAAAAGGCAACTAAACTATAGGCACCTAGGAACGCATGTCAGTCAGAATTGCACCAAGCAGTGCCTAAAGTGGACTTACACACCGGTAGGTGTCTGAACCTTAGGCACACCCTATTTACGCCAGGGTTTTCTTGGCCTAAATACCAACGCCCAAGTGTAAAACAGGTGCCTAGATGATCCACCCCTGATTCTCCCCCTAACCACGCCTACTTTCTGGTAAATGCCTTGGACTAGGCACCTACCTAAAAGTGGTAGGCACTCACCCATACCACCCAATTAATTTTAATTTAAGTTAGTTATGAGGCGCTAATTGCTTGTTATTGGTGCTGATTAAGCTTTATAAATAATGAAGTTAGGCGCCTAACTGTAGGCATCATTTGCAGATAGTGCCAAGGTGGAGTGTGGGCGGAGTCAGAGCAGTCCTGGAACCTATGTGGAAAATGGCAATGTTCAGGCCACTATCTGATGGATTCCTGGTGACCATACATTGAGAAGACCCTCTTTCATGATTTCCGTAAAGGCAAAGGGAAACAGTAACAGTCATGGATTTGGTATACTGCCTTTTTGTGGTAGAACCATGATACAGCAATGATTTGCCCAAAGCCATAAGGAGCTAGTATGGTATTTGAACCTGGGTCTTCCAGGACCAGCCCATAGCTCTAACCATTAGGCGAATCCTTCACTTCACAGTGGACTAAATACTGCCACTATCTGACTAAGTTCTGTCACTGACTGCATGATGTGGATATTAGCGCAGGCTGCTATCTGAAGAATGCCACTAAATATCAGAAAATTTCTTGATCACCATGGCTGGCATTAAAAAAACAAAAACAAAAAAAAACACTGAGCACAGAAGCTGAACAACTGAGCCACAAATGTACAACTGCTTTAAATCACAACCATCTTCGAGGCTTCTTATATTATTTATAAAATGTCATCATGCACAGTACCTTTTTCTTGTCAAAATAAGAACATCCTGGTCAAACTTACCTAAAAAGAAGAAAAAAAAATACAATTAAATTTATAGCAAAAGAAATATTAGGACAGTTACACTGATGTTTGCTTACCCATAAAAGATAAAGGCGGTCACCTTGATTCAGACACCAAAATGGGGTGTATTTTGCACACAACTGATAGTATTGTTTGGTGACACTCCCAGGGCCTGCTCATGTTGTGCCATGGGTAAACCCCCACTTCAGTTAAGCACTAAGGGATCCTTTTAATAAGCTGCATTAGAAGGTAATGCACAGCATAAAAATGGAGTACTACTATTACTATTTATTATTTCTATATTGCTACCAGATGCAAGCAGTACTGTACATTAAATACTCAAGAGACAGTCCCTGCTCGAAAGAGCTTATAATCTAGTTAAGACAGACACACAGGATAAAAGGTGCTCAGGTAGGGATTTACAAGGGGAGACAACCGCACACCAGGAGGAATAGTGAGAGCACAGGAAGAAGTCCCCCCGCTCAAAGAACAGGAAACAATTTCAAGAGTATCATTGGAGGAAGATGACTGGCCCTACTCCAAGGACGTGGACCTACGCCCCCCAAGGAACTCCCGAATAAAGAAGATGGGGATCATCATAGGCGACTCCATTATACGACACGTGGACAGCCACACCGCAGGAGGAAGAGAGGACAGAGTCGTCACCTGTCTGCCTGGAGCAAGAGTAAAGGATGTGACCAACAGGATCTCCAGGATCATAGATGGAGCAGGGGGAGTGGACACCGCTGTGCTTATCCACGTGGGAACAAATGATGTGAGCGGGCGGAAGTATGACAGGGAAGAGATGAAGGGCCAGCTCCGCTCACTCGGAAGACAACTGAAGATCAGGGAGGTGAAGGTGGCCTTCTCTGAAATCCTCCCTGTACCAAGAGCAGATGGAAAGAGACAAGGGGAATTGCAAGCGATCAACGCCTGGATGAGACGATGGTGCGAAGACGAAGGCTTCGACTTCGTGCGAAACTGGACGGCGTTCTGGGGAAAAAGCAAGTACTACAGAAGGGATGGACTACACCTCAACAAGGAAGGAGCAAGAGTTTTGGCAGGCAACATGAAGAAAGCAATAGAGAAGGCTTTAAACTGAAGGACAGGGGAAAGCCGACAGTCGACCACCGGTCGATGGTACGGACAACAGGATGCCCCGACGTAGGAACAAAGGACTACTACTCATACACAAGAGAGGTCGACCTCACAGCCAACAAAGGAGAACAAGCAGGAAGGGACAACTCAGACACAGGAGGGGATGACCACACAGCAAACATGGGAGATAACACAGGAGCAGTAAAGGATACCGTAAATGAAACTGTAAGGACAGCCAAGAGTAGAAGGTCCAAAAAGGTAACACGAAGGGAACTTAGATGCATGTATACAAATGCTAGAAGTCTAGGAAAGAAAATGGGAGAACTAGAGACGATAGCAAGACATGAGAACATGGATATCATTGGCATAACAGAAACATGGTGGAATGAAGAAAACAAATGGGACACAGTACTACAGGGATACAAACTATATAGAAGGGATCGAGAAGGGCAGAAAGGTGGAGGTATTGCCCTATATGTTAAGGAAGGAATAGATTCTGTTGGAATGATTACAACAGACAGGAAAGAGAAGCTGGAGTCCCTCTGGATCAAAATACCTGGTCAAAATGGCGCAGATACAAAAATTGGCCTTTACTATCGTCCCCCAGGACAGGCGGAAGACACTGACTCAGAAATGATGGAGGAAATCAAACAAGTATGCAAGACAGGCAATGTAGTTATATTGGGAGACTTCAATCTCCCAGGAATAGACTGGAAACTAGGAGCCTCCAACTGCGGCAAGGAGGCAAAGTTCCTGGAGGTGCTAGGGGATTGCTTCCTGGAGCAAATGGTAAAAGAGCCGACAAGAGGCGACGCCACCTTGGACTTGGTCCTAAATGGTCTCACGGGACCGATAACAGAAGTAGAAGTCATGGCTCCACTGGGAACGAGTGATCACAATGTAATCAACTTTAAACTGGACATCGGGAAAGGGAAACATGCCAAAACCTTAACCACCACCTTAAACTTTAAAAAGGGTAAATACGATTGCATGAGAGCCATGGTAACAAAACGACTCGAGAAGATGGTGGACAAACTTGAAACAGTAGATCAGGCAAGGTGCCTATTGAAAAATACTATTGCAGAAGCGCAAGATCTCTACATTCCGAGGATTTCTAAAGATCGGAGAACTAAAGGCAAAGGAAAACCGGCATGGCTTACCATACAGGTGAAGGAAGCCATAAAAGAAAAGAAGGACTCTTTCAAAAAATGGAAATGCATAAAGACAACCGCAGCCTGGAACAAACATAAAGATGATCAGAAGAAATGTCACAAGGCGGTGAGGGATGCCAAACAGGATTATGAGGAAAAAATAGCCCAGGAGGCCAAAAACTTCAAGCCCTTCTTTAGATACGTGAAAGGGAAAAAACCTGCAAGAGAGGCAGTGGGACCCCTGGATGACCAGGGAAGAAAAGGGTACATCAAGGAAGATAAACAAATCGCAGACAAACTAAATTCCTTCTTTGCGTCCGTCTTTACGAAGGAGGACACCTCAACAATACCTGAAGCGGAGAAACTGTTTACAGGAGAAATAGAGGACAGCCTCACCACAGTTGAAGTGAACTTAGATCAGATATACTACCAGATCGACAAACTTAAAAGTGACAAATCCCCTGGACCGGATGAAATTCACCCGAGAGTCTTGAAGGAATTGAAGGTTGAAATCGGAGAGTTATTGCAAAAACTTGCAAACCTGTCAATCAGAACTGGTCAGATACCAGACGACTGGAAGAAAGCGAACGTCACGCCAATTTTCAAAAAAGGATCGAGAGGAGAACCGGGCAATTATAGACCTGTGAGTCTTACGTCTGTCCCAGGCAAGATGATTGAATCACTGATCAAGGATAGCATAGTTCAGCACTTGGACACACACGACTTGATGAAACCCAGTCAACATGGATTCAGGAAAGGGAAATCGTGTTTGACGAATTTACTCCAATTCTTTGAGACCGTGAACGAGCAAATTGATAGTGGAAAGCCGGTGGACATAATATACTTGGACTTCCAGAAAGCGTTCGACAAAGTTCCACACGAAAGACTTCTCAGGAAACTACAAAGCCATGGCATAGAGGGAGATATACAAAGATGGATAGGCAAATGGCTGGATAACAGGAAGCAGAGAGTGGGCATAAATGGGAAGTTCTCCGACTGGGAGATAGTGACTAGTGGTGTACCCCAGGGCTCAGTACTTGGACCGATCCTTTTTAATATTTATATCAATGACTTGGAAAACGGAACATCCAGTGAGATCATCAAGTTTGCAGATGACACAAAACTCTGCCGGGCAATCAGATCGCAGGAGGATAGTGAGGAACTCCAGAGCGATTTGTGTCGGTTAGAAAAATGGGCGGAGAAATGGCAGATGAAGTTCAACGTGGAGAAATGCAAGGTAATGCATTTAGGCAGTAAGAATAAGGAATACGAGTACAGAATGTCAGGTGCAAGTCTGGGAAAAAGTGTACAAGAAAGGGATCTGGGTGTACTGATAGATAGGACCCTGAAGCCGTCAGCACAATGCGCAGCAGCGGCAAAGAAGGCAAATAGAATGTTGGGCATGATAAAGAAAGGAATCTCGAGTAGATCGGAGAAAGTTATAATGCCACTTTATAGGGCAATGGTCAGACCCCACTTGGAATACTGTGTCCAACATTGGTCTCCCTACCTAAAGAAGGATATAAAACTGCTGGAGAGGGTGCAGAGACGAGCAACCAAACTAGTGAAGGGTATGGAGAAACTGGTATATGAAGATCGACTTAAAACACTGGGATTGTTCTCCCTTGAGAAAAGGAGACTGCGTGGGGATATGATCGAAACCTTCAAAATACTGAAAGGAATCGACAAAATAGAGCAGAGAAGATTATTTACATTGTCCAATTTGACACGGACAAGAGGACATGAAATGAAGCTAAGGGGGGACAAGTTCAGGACTAATGTCAGAAAGTTCTGCTTCACACAGAGAGTGGTTGGCATCTGGAATACTCTCCCAGGGGAGATTATTGCAGAATCGACAGTCCTAGGCTTCAAAAGCAAACTAGATGCATATCTCCTTGAGAGAGGCATATAAAGTATGGTTGGCTATAAAATAAACCAGGTGTATACCTGGCAGGGCCTCCGCGTGTGCGGATCGCCGGACTTGATGGACCGAAGGTCTGATCCGGAGATGGCGCTTCTTATGTTATGTTATGTTAAGGGGGATGAAGAGGCAGATAGGGTAAGGAGTACCATGGGTGCACTCAGGCATCCTGCGTTAACTCTGAAATCTGTGTGTGCTAAAAAAAATTATTCTTCTATTGTTTTTGAGGGAGCTTATCAAGGGCAGAGAGGGGGCTTTAAGCACATCCACATTACTGTGTGCTAACTGGTTAACACATGGATAACGTAGGAGCCCTTTCTGTCTATAAAATGGGTAATTTTTAAAAAATGTCTGTGCACAATTGTAAAATTAGCGCATGGCAATTAATGCAAAAATTAGGAAAAAGCCATTTTTGTGGCCACAGTAAAAATGGCTTTAGCGTGCAGGAAAGACTCAAGCATGGACCCACTGAGGCCACTTTTTACCGAAGGTTAATAAAAGAGCTCCTAAGTCATATTGGTAACTGCCAATTATTAATGCCTAAAGAATCACACTGTAATTTGAGAATGTGCGTGTCCTAAATAATTTTTTTTTTTAGGTGACATCATAAGGGTGGAAAGGAAGCATTCTTGCATTAACCAATTAGTGCATCTATAATAGTACGTGCAAATTGGTAAGCACACAGAAGCCCTTACACCTAAGAAACAGAATCTACATTTTTCCTAGCTAGCCCTTCAGATAGTATAAAAGAAAAGGAACTACATCTGAATGGTCAAACCTTCCAAATTTCTGCTTCAATTAAAATACTGGGTGCTATATTGGATCGCCATCTAACTCTGGACGATCACACCAATTTACTTACAAAAAAATGTTACACAATTTTGTGGAAACTTTGGATGATAAAAAATTTTTTTGATAGTGCATCATTTAGATTATTGGTACAATCATCCATTCTATCCGTTTTGGATTATTGTAATACAATATATGTGGGATCACATAAAAAGCTTCATAAAAGACTGACATACAGAACACCATGGTTCGCCTTTTTATTTGTTTATAAATTGTATTTAACCCTTTATTTATTATTTTTTACCTTGTGTGGTTGGTTGGTCTAAAGTTGCTTTAACAGTCTGGTTTGATTAATGTGTTTTTCTTTTTTTACTCCAATTTTATCATTATTTGTAAATTGCATTGAATTACAATTTTGCGATCAAATCAAATTTTTATTAAACTTGAAACTTGAAGTCTATAGGAATTTTTGGATGGCCTGGTAAAATCCACTGCTTAGTCCTCGGATAAGCAGCAAAGAATCTATTTTGCTACTTGGGATCTAGATAGGTACTTGGGACATGGGTTGGCCACTGCTGAAAACATGATACTGGGCTTAATGGACCTTTGGTCTGTCCCAATATGGCAATTCTTAACTATTGTGAATCATAACACACACACAGCTCCTGATTGGTTAGGCCCGACTTTAGTACAGGAAGAAGCAGTCAGAGCATACAGCGAGTGATTTCCTTCACTCACCGGCGCTCTGACTGCCCTCTCCTGCTTCTCCAGCTGCCCTCTCCTGTCTCCCCTGCCTAAAAACTGTATTTGTGGTTTTTCAAAATTCATGGGGGTTCCTGGAACGTAACCCCTGTGAATTTCGGGGGAGTACTATATATATATATATACCATATATACTTATGATATATATAGCTCCTTGCCATATAAGAACAGCTTTACAATGACGGTCCAACCAAAACTGAGCTCCCAAATTAAGAACACAATTGTTTTCTTCTGTTTTGGTGTTGATTTAGCCACATCCAGGAAGACATTACAAGATGTATCCATAAATTTATCACCCCTCTTTATAAAGGAGAGTTTTAATAGCCAATCTCTATAGGATTCCAAAACAAAATCTGCAATTAAAGGCAACGTTTGTAAAGTTGGGATACCAGATGACTCTAATATATCTAATGGGTGTAAAGAATTAATAGAAACATTAGAATATGCAAATCCAGCGAAAACAAAAGACTCTGTGGAGATGGTGATGTTCAAGATGCAGGCTTTATTTAAAAGTACATTTGAATAATCCACATAAAATACATCTAGGACCCAAACTGTTGAGGTGACATGAGCGTAGCGAGGTTGGCAGAAGATGAGTCATGCAGCAGAGTTTTGCACAGATTGCAAGGGAGAGAGGTGACACTGCGGGATACCAGTTAGGAGTAGATTGCAGTAATCTAAGTGTGAGGTTACTAGAGTTTGGACAAAGGTCTAGATAGTTTTCTCAGAGAGGAAGGGGCACATTTTGGTGATATTGAAAAGATAGAAGCGATAGGTCTTAGCAGTTTGTTGGATATGCGTAGAAAATGAGAGGTCGGTAATGGCATCAAAGTTTGCCAAAGATGGAGAGGGCCAATTCAGGTTTGGAGGAAGGACTGAAGAGACTTGGAGAGACGGAGTACAGGGAGGATCCAGAAGAATGAGGAGTCCAGGGGGGACCTTAGGATGACCAGGAGTTAGGAAGACCTGGTCATGGGTTTTAACAGAATGTATGCTGTATGTGTGTGTAACCCTGTTGTGTTATTTTATTTATTTAATTCGATTTTTATCCTGTCCTCCCAGTAACTCGGAACAGGTTACACGCCAACATTCACAGTGGAATACATATGTACAGTACAATGACTATACAGCAACTTAAGTACAAGTTCAGAAGAGAAGAGAAAGGAAGGGGGTATTTAAGGGGGGGAAGGGGAGTTGATTGCAGCTGGATTTTTAGTTGAAGAGGAGGGTCTTCACTGCTTTCCGGAAGGCCATCAATGAGTTCTGTAATCTGATTTGTGGGAGGAGTTGGTTCCAGAGTTGGGGGATGAAGTGGCTGTAGGAGTGTTTGCGGGCAGTTTCAGACAGGAGAGACCTTACTGGGGAGGATGCACAGGCACTTCTCCGTTTCAGAACAGAAGGTGGGTGGAGGTGTACATGGTTATCTTGGATCCTATGTAGGCTGGGGTGGTGGCGTAGATTCTTTTATGTGCTATTACCAGGGCCTTGAATGCATAGCATTTGTTGATTGGAAGCCAGTGCTCTGTGCGGAAGGCTGGGGAGATGGGGTTGTGGTAGTTAAGGTTGTGAAGGAGGTGGATTACTGCGTTTTGGACACGCTGGAGGCATTTGAGATCTTTTTTGGCCACTCCATTAAATAAGGAGTTGCAGTAATCCATCCTGGAGAGAACATAGGCATAGAGGAGTTGGGCTAGGTCTGGTTTGGAGATGTAGGGTTTGATCCTTCTCAGTTGGCGGAGGTAGTAGAAGGAGGTGGAAACTACTTGAGATATGTGGGTGGACAGGGACAGGTGGCTGTCTAATGTTACTCCTAGGCTGCGTACCTAATTTGCTGCTGTTAGTGAGGTGGAATCCCATGATAGTGTTGGGCATGTGTTTTTGGTACTTTTTTTCCTGATCCATAAGAGTTCGGTCTTAGAAGCATTCAACTGTAGTTTGCTGTTTGTTATCCAGATTTTCATGTCGGAAAGGTGATTTGCGATGATTGGTTTTCACCTAGTGGGAGGAGTAGTTGGATGTCATCGGCATAGGAGTGGATTTTAATATTGTACTTCTTGGCTATATCAATGACAGGTCTGATGTAGAGGTTAAATAGGAGGGGATAGAAAGGCATCTTGGGGAACATCATATTTGATAGGTTTGGGTTCAGATTTGTGTGGCTCTAGTAGGACAGTTTGTGTTCTTTGGTGAAGGAAGGAGGTGAACCCCTGGAGGGCAGAGTCCTTGATTCTGAGGTCACAGAGTCTGGATAAGAGGAGGTGGTAGTCAACAGTGTCAAAGGCAGTGCTGAGGTCTAGGAGGACCAGTAAGGCATCACTGCCTTTGTCGGCAAATGGGAGGTTGAAAACTGGCTAGTAGTTGCCAGGTTCGTAATGGTCGAGAGTGGGTTTCTTGAGTGTAGATTTGATAATAGCCAACTTCCAGCTGAGTGGTACTGTCCCCATGGAAAGGGAGGAATTAATGATGGGGAGGATTCTGCCATGGTGTCTTCTGTGGATAGTAGGAGGGCAGGGGTTGAGGATGGTGCCAGAGGGCTTGAGTTCTCTCAGGGTTTTGAGAACCTCAGCATGTGTGGCCATGTGAAGTTGGGATAGTGTGGCACAGGATGAAGTATTGGGGTTGGGTTGGGGGTATGCTAGTGGAGGATTGGTGTTGGTGGCGGTGTCACGATTATTGCAGTAGGAGACTGCTTCGAAGCTTCCCCTGCCAGCTTTGCATGTATGTCAAAGTTGCTTTTCCTCACAAATTATGGGGTGGGATTACGGAAAACCTCTTCAAACTCATTTGCATGGGAAGCCATGTGAACATCAATCACCGTTTGGAAATCAGACAATTTGTCAACCCCATAGTGACCCACCAGATTTTAAGAACACTTTTAGTGCATCCGGGCCTCAATGTTCAAATGGCAGTTTTCAACTTAAATGACTTATACAGAAGCTGGTTCCACATCTACCAATATTCTAAGAAGCCACATCAGTGACAGATGTCTCAAGCTTGTTACAGCTCACGTTTCACTGGTGCCTCAAAGTACAGAGAGAGTGAATTATTTTTCTATCACAAGCAAAAAATAAATACATACATTTGTTTTCTAGGAAATGCATATTAAGTCTAATGCTTTGTTTTCAAATGGTCCCAAGGACACAGGAAAATAAAGTGATTTGTCTAAGATTACGGAGTCAGTACAACAGAGGCATATTAAACTAATTTCCCTGAATCACACAATCTAGTGTTTTCATGTCTTTGAATTACTTATAGTAGTTCAGTGTTATAACCACTAGGCTGTGCCTTCCAGGTCTAGAAATCAACAAATCATAAATAGGATTTTTTAGACTGTAATAGCACTCTTAATAATGGATAATAGCAGCAGTGATTCCCAAACTTAGAAACACAGAAAAATGAAGGTAGATAAAGACCATATGGTCTATCTAGTCTGCCTAACTATGCCAACCATTATTTCCTCCTCTACCTTAGAGATCCAACATACTTGTCCCAAGCTGTCGTGAATTAAGATATGTTTTTTTTTATCTCCATCACCTCCACTGGAAAACCATTCTAAGCATTTACCACCTTGGCTAGATTTCCTAAAAAATGCACACTAACATGGCAGTGTGGCAACAGATTAGTGCCCATTATTACCACAAGTCCCATTTTATGCCATTATAGATTCAAGAAAGGTTGCCATAACTTAAGCACCAAACATGTGGACACCAAGGCCCAGATTCTGGAAACAGTGTCTAAATCGTCTGTTGCTTCCAAAAACAGTACCAGCTGCGTGACAATCATGCATAGGCGTCATTACCAGAATCGCAGCATTTGTCAAACATAGGTGCCGGTAATATAGGCCAGGATTTTAAAGGCCTACATTACCAGCGCCAAAGATTCACAGAGAATTATGTTAAGATGCTATAATTTTAAGATTTATATTGATGTACTGTATTTTTTGCTCCATTAGATGCACCTGACCATAAGACACAACCTAAATTTAGAGGAGGAAAACAAGAAAATAAACATTCTGAACCAAATTCTCCCTGCCAGGCTCTGCACCCAACCCCACACTCCTTGCCAAGCTCTGTACCCTGTCCCTCCTCCCTGCCAGGCTCTGTACCCTGTCCCCCCTCTGGTAGTCTAGTGGTAGGCCGGGACAGGGCACAGGGTGCTGCTCCTCACATTCAACCTGCGACTCGGGCCGCGTGGGAGCCCTGCTCCGCCCTCGAATCCCCTGCTAACTTCACCGGATTTCTTCAGGAGCAGCCCTCTGCCATCGGGTGCTGCTCCTAACTTCAACGTGAGACTCGGGCCGCGTGGGAGCCCTGCTCCGCCCCCGAAACCCCTACAGTTTCGCCTGACCTCCTCAGGAGCAGCTCCCCTGCCTTCGGGTGCTGCTCCTCACTTCTCAGCCCGGCAACTTCGGGCAGCTGCCCGTGCCCAACTTTCTAACTGGCAACGTGTACATTTAACTTGACCCCCCCCTGGTCGGCAAATCCCCCCCCCAAAAAAAATTTTTAAACTGACCCCAGGATACGCTCCTTGTCTTATCTTTAACTGCACTGCCTGTTTCTTTCAATTCTCTCTTCCCCTTCCCCTCCTCCTGGCAAATTTTCTGACTAACCCCTTCTCATTGGCCCACCTGACTCCAACCATGAAGCCTTCACTCTGGCCCCTTATCCTCCTTCTCCTCTCCCTCACAAACACTTCCCACTCTCAAAAACCTCTCCCCCCAAACTCTCCCGATGCCACATTCATCAACAACACCTGTCCTGGCCTCAGAATCCCCACGCTAGTACCCACCAGACCCCATCACTTCAAAAAACACCGAGGAGTTAACCTCGCCTCATTGAAACCTGTTCCCCCAGCAAACCTACCCAACTTTACCTCAGACTCTCTCACCCCAGTCCCTACCCTCTATTGTAACGCCAGATCCGTCAGAAATAAGACCCAAATAATAAGAGATTTACTCGAGGATCGTGATCCGGGTTTTCTGTGCATCTCTGAATCATGGATCGAAAAAGATGACTTACTCACTCAAAATGAACTCTGTCCCCCAGGCTACCATGGTCTTTTCTCCCCTAGAATAAACCGGAAAGGAGGAGGTCTTGCCCTTCTCTACAAATCATTCTTTAATGTTGAGCTTCTTGAAAAGGGCAGCCATCCTTCCTTAGAATTCATGTTAGCTTCAATAAATGACGAACTTCATCCCCACCCATTAGGCATCCTGTTACTTTACCGCCCTCCCACCCCCTGGAACAAATCCTCTGAAATTGTTCTTGAGACCATAACAAGGGCCTATCTAAAATTCCAAAGACTACTGATCATTGGCGACATAAACCTTCACCTAGAGGACAACACCAGCAAGGACACAACTGATTTCAAAGACTTCCTCATTTCTTTAGGCTTCACCGCCCGACCGCCCACCCCTACCCACGAAAAGGGGCACTCCATCGACATCATCAGCTTTCTTGACCTGACTGAGCACAAAACCTCCACTGTTGAGACCCGTTGGGAACCTGTCCCCTGGTCTGATCACCTCCTAGGCTCTTTTTGCCTCCCTGTCTTCATGTCAGTCCTTGGTACCCCTACCCGAGCCTCAAACTCCATCACCTACCGCAAAAAAATCACTAGTGAACTATTCTGGTCCCAGTTCCTCAACAAATTCCCTCCTCTTCCCACTCACACGGACCCAGACGCATTCTGGCACAACTGGGTGACTCTTTCCGAAACCAATTACTGTGCTCTTGCCCCTCTAGCCACTAAATCCATCTCCTACTCTCACAAGGCCCCCTGGTATCTCCCATACCACAGGGAATTAAAACAGAAATGCCGAGCCCTAGAGCGAAGATGGAAAAAATCGAAATCCCCTTCAGATAGGCAATCCTGGAGAGAAAACATCAAATCCTACAACTCCATACTAAAAAAAGCTAGGACGATCTTCTATGGAGATAAAATCTCCAGATCAAAAAACCAAAACAGTACACTCTTCCACATCTGGCGAAACCTAACTTCTAAAAATGACTCCTCCCTCTCCCCCACCCTCCCATCTCCAAATGACTTAGCCAATTTTTTCAACGAGAAGATCACTACCATAAAGAGTCGTTCCCCCCAGCTATCTCTTACAACTCTCTTCCTCTGAAAGACTCCGACCCTATCCCTGCTGACAGATTATGGACTACTTTCGAACCTGTATCCGAGCCCCAGATCTCTAAACTCTGCCTCAAACTTAAATCCTGCAAGTGCATCCTAGATCCTTTCCCATCTTACCTCTACGAAAACATCCCAGCGCAGGCCATCTCTTCCCTTACAAACCTTATAAACAAAGCTTTACTATCGGGCCTGTTCGCCTCAGAAATGGGCCACATTGCCTTATCCCCTCTTCTGAAAAAAGCCGATCTTGACCCTTCCTTACCATCGAACTACCGCCCCATAGCCAACATCCCTCTTTTAACAAAACTTCTGGAGACCATAGTCGCTACCCAGTTCTCCTCTTACCTAGAGAGATTCTCCATCCTCCAACACTACCAATTCGGATTTAGGCCCAACTTCAGCACCGAGTCCCTCCTAGTTTCCTTAATCTCAAAGGTGCAACAACTACACGCCCGAAACAAATTTGCTGTTCTCCTACAGTTCGATCTCTCCGCAGCTTTCGACGTCGTGCACCACGACATACTAATCTACCAACTTTCTGAGATAGGAATAGACTCCTTTGTCCTAAAGTAGTTCTCAAACTTCCTTCGCGCACGTTCCTACATTGTCAACGCAAACGGCTCCAAATCCGCTTCGTGGACACCATCCTGCGGGGTCCCACAGGGTTCTCCCCTATCCCCTATCCTCTTCAACATGTATATGACCTCCCTGAAGCTTCTCAAACTATCCCCCCTTGAAACAATATACACATATGCAGACGATATCCTTATCCTCCTCGAAACAGACCAGAACCTTACAAACCTCCAAGAGAACATCACCTCATGCATAATGAGACTTCATGCCTGGTCCCTCTCTGTTCAGATGAAATTAAATGAATCAAAGATAAAACTACTCTGGCTCGGCCCAAAGTTAGTACACCTGCCCACAGGTCCTGCTCTTCACCTTGAGTTCTCAAGCAAGATCCTCGGCATCATTATCGATTCCTCCCTCTCCCTCAACGATCACCTGAATTCCTTGGCAAAATCATGTTTTTTCAGCCTTCACATGCTGAGGAAAGTTAGATCCTATTTCCACCAAAAACACTTTACCGTCCTGGTACAATCCATCATCTTATCCAAACTCGATTACTGTAATGCCATTTACCTATGCCTAACAAAAAAAAGTCTTCACAGACTCCAGCTCATCCAGAATACTGCGGCCAAATTGATTTTTGCTAAATGCAAATTTGATCACGTCTCCCCCTTACTTACCAATCATCACTGGCTCCCTGTACTTTCCAGAATTCATTTCAAATGCTCCTGTCTGGCTTTCAAGATAATTCATGGCATCCTTCCGCCACTAATCCCTCTATCCTTCCTCGCCCAAACGCCTGCTACCATCAGATCCGCCCACAGACATAAACTATCCTTCCCCTCTCTACATGGCATCCCCCACGCAGGCAAACTGGGAAGATCCCTCCTCTCCAAAATCACGGGCCTTTGGAACGATCTCACTATCCCGCTGCGGAACCTGGGCTCCCTCCAACTGTTCCGAAAACAACTGAAAACCTGGCTTTTCTCTAATATATAACATCTCCTGCTTACTTCCCCTCTTTTCATATGCTCTTGTAAACTCTCTCTCCCCTCTCTTCTTGTATTTTTAAGCTTTGTAAACCGTGTCGAGCTCCGCTTCCATGGAGATGATGTGGTATATAAACTTAAGGCTTAGTTTAGTTTAGTTTAGGACAGGCAGGGACAGGGCAGGCAGCCCAAGTGGCTGGCAGGCAGGTAAGGACAGGGCAGGCAGAGGCAAGGACAGAGCAGGCAGGCCTAGTGGATGGCAGTCAGGTAGAGACAGGGCAGGCAGGGACAGGGCAAGTAGGCAGGTAGGGATGGGACAGGGCAGGCAGATAGGAAGGCCAGCCAGCCTCCTTCCCCCCCAGGCAGACAACAGGAAAGCCTCAGCCTCTCCCTCCTCCCTCCCTACCCCCAGGCAGGCAGCAGGCAGGCCCCAGCCTCTTCCTCCTCATCCCCCAGGCAGGTGACAGGCAGGCCCTGGCCCTTTTCCTCCTCCCCGTGTACCTTTTTTTTTTTTTTTTTTACTTTTTTTCGTGGCCAAGGCTGGCTGGCTGCCTGCCTGATTCCCGCCGCTTACTCCCAGAACTGATGGCTGATGCGGCTGCCTCCTCTTCCGTTCTCTTGTGGCATAGCGGCGCACCAGGTTGCCTGCCTGGTCCCGCGCCACTTCCCGTGAGAACCAGGCAGCCAGCCAGCCAGCCTTGGCTGTGAACAGAAGTAAAAAAAAAAAAAAGATAAGCGCAGGGAGTGGCGGGGAGGAGGAAGAGGGCCAGGGCTTGCCTGTTGCCTGCCAGCCAGCTGAGGGTGCCGCTTCCAGTGAGGGAGGGTGGCCGAATTAAAAATAGGTAACCAGGGTGGGGGGGAAGGGCGCTTTGGGTATTCGCTCCATAAGACGCACCCTAATTTCCATCCACTTTTGGGGGAAAAAGTGTGGCTAATGGAGCAAAAAATACAGTATGTGATTTTTTAAAAAGATGTTTAAATTTGAATTGTGTATGTGATATTGTGAATCACCTTGGATAAAGGCAGATTAAAAATGTTTTAAATAAATAAATAAGGTCATTTCCAGCCTTAATGGAGTCTAAGCGCCATGATGTAGCTGCCATTCTGGTGCCTATCAGGGTAGGTTTTTGCCAGTGCCTACTTTTTTTAAAATGAATTTTTACTTGTTTTTTAAACGGCACAGTCAATTACTGTGCTGATTAAACCTATTAAAGCAATTAAGTTAGGTGGTGGTAGGGCGCCCACCACCGCCTAACGTACAGCACCGTTTATAGAATAAGGCCCCAGGGTGCTTATTTTTGAAACATATGGATGTCTCAAAATGCTCAAATAGATGTCCATGTGCTTGAAATATCCAAATCCTGATTTTGCAAAGGCAGAATTGGGACTTCCAACACTGCAGTATGTCCACATAGCAAGGGGATGTGTTAAGGACGTGTTTTGGGAGGGACTAGGGTGGACCCAAAATCAGAATGTCCAGCAGTGATAGTCAAACAGGAAGAAACCTCCAAGTTTAAAAAGAAGGACGTCCTTAATTAGACCTGTTTGAACATTCTAACCATCTCTTCTATTCTACTTATACTGTAGAGTTCAAGTCGAATTACATATTAAGAGTTAGATCATTTATCTAGGAAGTACAAACAATAATTAAATAACTAGGGAAATATCTTCTTAGGGGACAATAGGCCCCATGCTTTTGCTGCTTGATAGGAAAATAAAAAGGTAAAAACTTAGGAAAATTTAAGCCAATAGAATTATATATTAGATATGTTTTATTAGAACATGACAGACAAATTAATCTAAACATATAAGATGGGACTGGTAATGGGTTTAAGTTAAAAATTAAGTATTTACAGAAAACAATCTTCCTGCACATCCAAAAACTCAAATTTCAGATAGAATCAGGGGCTTTTGGAAAGGAAAATTAATCTGTAAGAAAATCAGTAAATTGCTTTAACCTCAACAATCTTCCCTATATATAATATACTGGTACTTGCCTACCATTTTTTTTGTGTCTGTTTATGCTGTTTTCCCTATGGTCACCAGGGAGCACTGTGAGCTCTCTTATGCACCCTGTTTAGCTGGTTATGTGCATGCTCAGCCCAGCCCAGCCAAACCATATGGATGCAGGAATGCTTCAGCAGCCGCTGTTTAACATAGACAAAGGGTGATTCCTGAGCTCAGCTGACGTTTAAAGGTACTAGAGAAAACCTGCATTCCTGGGTAGAGGGCAGAGTGCTGGCTCTGGACTGGGAGGCCCACATCACTGGATTTTGAATAGATTTCAGCTAGTAAGAAATATATATCTGTATAAACAGGGATGTTTAACTAGGGTTAATAAAAGTTTGACACACCCTGCCCAATGTAGCTCATCTTTTTCAGGGACAAACTGCGCAGCCAGCCCAGTCCTTTGCATCACTGCACAAATTGTCAGCAAGGATGATGCACAAATACAGAGTTTCTAAAATTATTCAGACCCTCATCTTTCAAACAGCATTTACAACTTCAAGCCCTTATGAGGAAACCCACAGTGACGTAGTGAGGGACGTTAGAACCCAGGGCAGTGGCACCCTGCATCGCTGCGCTGTGCGCCCCCCTCTCACGCCCCCTACATTCCTCTTGAAATGTTTGCTAGCGCAAGCAGCATCTTCCACCTGCTGCTCATGCCAACTACAGCTCCCTTCTGACATTACATCTCGGTCTAGGCGGCAGCAGCTGGTGGAATAAGCTGCTTGCGTTGAGCGAACGTTTAAGAAACTACATGGGGGGGGGAAGAAAAGAGGTGCTGACACCCCCATGAAAATGGCACCTGGAAAGGTCTGCTCCCCCACCTCCCCCCTTTCAGCTTCTATATACTATGCAGACGTACGTCTGTCCTAATACAGTAAGTCAAATGCTAATGTGTTGCTGAAAGATTTTTGCTCTAAGCAAAAGAGAGGAAAGCCACTTCTGTACAAATACAGAAACTATATCAAAGAAAAAAAATAGCATAATGCTTTGGAAAATTAAACTAAACTCTCATAAGCAGAACTCGGGTTTCTGAGAAAGATATTATTATTAATGTGGTTCATAACAAGCATAGCATATTATTATTGCAATCATCAAATGTGTTATCTGTGGAGCTCTGTTGGGAAGAGAGACAACTTCTTAAATGCAACATTAGTTCTATATCACCCCTGTCAAATTATTGCTTACTCACACACATTGTATGCCATGTATTGTATATGTAACCTATTCAGATGGGAATTCAAATTTCTGTATGAGAGAACAATGCCCAGAAATATAAAAATAGGTCAGTTACAACAATTTCGTAATGTCCTAAAAACCTTATTATTTACCCAATACTTGAATGGTTTACCTAAAGATTGAGAAACCAAAAAAGCAATGTGGAGAGACGATGATCCTAAATGGACTTTAATTGAAGTTCCAAATGTACATTAAAACGCCAAGTTCCAAATAAACAATCCACATAAAAGGTATAAGTCCACATAAAAATCAAAAGGACCTAATAGCCTGATGGCACGGTCCGCGTTTTGACAAAGTGTCTTCCTCATGGGTCCCTAAGGGTCCTATGATGATGAATACGTGGAGAAACTGGTGTGTGGAAAATCAAATGCTGCTGGAAAAGCAGCTGGAACAGCAGCTGGAACACTTTCTTATATGGCATTAAGTTTTATAGTTTTCCATTTATTCACACGTGTGTTTAAAATCAGGAAAACCCAGGAATGTTATTAGGCAGAAGCTCTTATAGCTCGGAATATAAGCTGTGCAAGATTCTGAGCATACCGCTGATTAAAGCTATAGCAGATTAGAGTGGTTATTAATGCTAATAACTGAGGGTTTCCTTACATAAATTAATATTTTAGAGTTTGTTGTTTTATTTCATCATTGGAATTGGTGCTAAAGTGCTACAATAAAATATATTGATTTAGATAGGGGTCAGAGTCACAGATATGAATAAGATTTTAAAGGGGAGGATGACATTAAGGAGGAATTGTTCATACATGAGGGAGATTTGCTTATCCTTTGTATTGTCACAAGTTACGGTTACAAACATCAATTGCAGTGCTGGCAATGTGATCATGTCTAATGTGAATCCTTGTGATTAGGTATATCTTTCTGCTTATGCAATACATATTCAGTTATCTGGTGCTTAACAGCTGCTATCCTGTTTTTTTTTCACAGAGTCTTTCTTATTCCTGTGTTTTATAATAATCTTGACTAACAAATATCCTGCATAAAAAAGTAAATATTGCATGTACTCAAATAACCATTATTAATGACTATTTGACTTGGCATGACTTTTGCAACATCTCATTAATTCTAAATGATAGCTAAAGCAATGTATACATTCAATAGTTATCTGTATTATACCATATTTTATCAAAGCTGAGATCAATTGCAGACTAACAAAAAAAAGTCATATGGAGTCAGTGGCGTAGCGAGGATGAGAGGCACCCAGGGCGGTAGCGCCCCTCTCCCACCCTCTTCTCCGCCCCACCCCCTTAATCCCGTCATTGCCCCAGGTACATTAGATAGATTGTGAGCCCACCGGGACAGACAGGTAAAAATGCTTCCCAGACTTGGCCACCACCTACTCTTTGGTATACTGTCCTCACTTGGATTTCAGGGCTCTGTTCTTTCTTGGTTTTCTTATCTCTTCCATCACACTTTTAGTGTACAGTATATAGTCATGGATCCTCCTTCGCTGCTATCCCACTATCAGTAAGTGTACCTCAGAGCTCTGTCTTGGGACCTCTTCTTTTTTCTATCTATACTCATTCCACTGATGCTCTTATCTCCCATGGTGACAACTCCTAGATCTACCTCTCCATACCAAAATTTCTACAGGAATCCAGGCCCAAGTTTCAGCCTGCCTATCCAACATTGCTGCATGGATGTCTCGTCACCATTTAAAACTGAACATGGACTAAGACTGAGCTTCTTATCTTTCCACCTAAACCTACTTCTCTTCCCCATTCTCTGGATAACTCTCTTATCCTCCCTCTCTCATCAGCTCACAACCTCTGAGTCATCTTTGATTCTTCTCTCTCTTTCTCTGCACAAATCCATCAGACTGCTAAAGTCTGTTGTTTCTTTCTCTATAATATCACCAAAATCCAACCTTTCCTTTCTGAACACAATACCAAAACCCTTATCACCTGTCACATAGATTACTGCAACTTGCTTCTCACTGGTCTTCCATTAAACCATCTCTCTCCCTTTCAATCTGTTCAAATTCTGCTGCATGACTTATATTTCACTAGTGTTGCTATGCTCACATTACCCTTCTCTTCAAGCCATTCCATCGGTTCCCTATCTATTTCCACATACAGTTCAAACTCCTCTTATTGACATACAAGTGTATTCATTCTGCAGCTCCTCAGGTATCTCTCCTCTTACTCCTTCCCGGGAACTCCATTCATCGTGTAAGTCTTTCTTATCTGTACCCTGTTCCTCTACTGCGAACTCCAGACTCCATCTCTTCTACCTTGCTGCCCCATATGCCTGGAACAGCCTACCTGAGTCAGTATGTCAAGTTCCGTCTCTGGCAGTATTCAAATTTAGGCAAAAAACCCACTCTTTTGAGGCTGCATTTAACTCCTAATTCCCACTCACTTGTAAAGTACCCATGTCTGCTTTATCATTCTCTCCATGAGATATTCCCTAACCCCTATTTGTCCTGTCTGTTTTAATTAGATTGTATGCTCAATTGAGTAGGGATTGTCTCTTACATGTTTAATGTACAGCACTGCGTACATCTAGCAGCACTGTAATGGTACATAGTGGTAGTAGTCTATACACCTCATGCCAAAGAGAGAGTCCCTTTTTATCAGCAGGATCTTGTTGTTAAACAGAATTCAAAGCCCTGTTCTATCCAGTTCAAGTAAAAAATACTATATATTTCACCTGATATAACAAGACACAATTCTGAATTTTTGCATTGTTCATTGTAAAAAGATGATGCACTCCTGATGCAGTAAGAGCATAGGTAGTATTATTTCTTTGTTTCTATCATTATACACCATCCAAAATGGATCATAGTTCACATCCAAACCACTGTTCCATTCAAAAATGTATTAGTCCAAAAGCTTTCAAAAACCATTTCTTTGAAAAAAAAATTTTTTAATTTGTTTGTAAAATTCACAACAGGTTCTTACTAAACACCAAAAATGGGGAGAAGCATCAGACTCTCGATTGGAAAGGGATCATGGGGCCTCTTATAGCTCCTGCAGGCATCATCATTGAAACATGGCCATGATGAGTCCCTACAACAGGGGTGCCCAATAGGTCGATCGCGATCGACAGGTAGCTCGCCAAAGGCAAAGTGAGTCGATCACCCAGGACTCACTTTGCCTTGGCGATCTATCGGGCCAATCAGTCTTTCTCTCCCCGATGTCAATTCTGCCGTCGGAGAGGAAGTTCGGGCCAGCCAATCGCTGCCTAGCTGGGTGGAACTTCTTCTCCGAAGGCAGAATTGACGTCGGGGAGAGGAATGCTGGTCGGCCCGAAGCAGGGAGAGCATGGGGCAGCGTCGGCGTTGGGGCCTGTTATCCATTGGTGGTGGTTTGGATCCTGTTCCCCGATGGCAGCAGCAGTGGCTTGGGGAAGGGCAGGGAGAAAGAAAGAAAGGGGGAAGGCAGGGAGGCAGAAGGAAAGAAGAGAAACAGAAAAAAAGAAAGGGGGCATGAAGAGAGAAAGAAAGAAAGGTCAGGGAGAGAGGAAGAAAAAGTTGGGGGAGGGAATGAGGTGTGGAGGAGAGGAAGCATACAGGCTGAAAGAAAGATTGGATGCACAGTCAGAAGAAGAAAGTGCAACCAGAGACTCATTAAATCACCAGACAAGGTAGGAAAAATGATTTTATTTTAAATTTAGTGATCAAAATGTGTCTGAATTTATATCTGCTGTCTATATTTTACAATATGGTCCCCTTTTACTAAACTGCAATAGTGGTTTTTAGCGCAGGGAGTCTATGAGTGTCAAGAGCAGCGCTGGGCATTCAGCGCAGCTCCCTGCGCTAAAAACTGCTATTGTTGTTTAGTAAAAAGGGAGGGGGGTGGGTATTTGTCTATTTTTGTATGGTTGTTACTGAGGTGACAGTGCATAGAGTCATCTGCTTTGACCTCTTTGAAAAAACCCCAGAATAGGAATGATAATTAACAATTCTATGCGTACAGTGTGCGTTTTGTTTTTTTAAAAATTTTATTGTTGGTAGATCATTTTGACTTGATCATTTTAAAAGTAGCTCGCGAGTCAAAAAAGTGTGGGCACCCTTGCCCTACAATAAAGTGAATCACTGTTTTACTCACTTGGATCGTCATTTGCACCTCATTCCTTTCCTTGCTTCATTAATAATTCTCACATCATTGCAAATAACTGCCCTTCCCTACTATCGGATATTGTTGCTGAATATGCTGATTTATTATACCAGCATTGAGCGGGAGAGGGGTAGTGCTTATACTTATGAAAATCCATTTCCTACAGAGCATTGTGCAGGAAACATTGTCAAAGTATTCTAAAGTGATTTAACACTCAGTAACCGACAAATTATTGCACATTGATTAGTTCACATTAAAATGTTATAGTGTGTACAGAAGAAATTGCTATAAAATGCAAGGGTGAAACTAACCGAAAAACAAAACACCATAACATCTAGAAAAGTCTTGGGAAAAGCAAAAACTAACCAATTTGAGGTTTTTTCCCCTGCATACATCCTTATTAAATTTACATCACTCTCTCTTAGACATGTGCATTAGATAGTATGCCTCCAGTTTAGTAGCATGCCTTAAAAATGAGGCCCCAAATCTATAAATGGTGCATAAGAAATAGAAGCCAAGGAATGTGGCGCATAGTGACTGTCAATCTTCAGTTTACAAGCACCGTTTACAGTTTTTTGCAGTATGAAAATCTAAATAAATCACATAATAAATAACCATGCTAGCCATTACTAGCAGCTACTGTGTGGCAAAATTTCAAATCCCTTTAAATCCCATGGGCTTTGGGGCAGTTACTGCAGCAGCCACTAGCGTGGTTTTGAAAAAGGGGTGTGTGTGTGTGTGTGGGAAGGGGGGGGGGTTAGTGAATTGTTGTCCTTTCAATCTAGGATCCTTATACAATTACTATGCAAACATATTACTTTGGCAACACATGAAAAATCATCATACAGGGCCACTGAGAGACATAGCTGGGCCTGAGGCAAACAATCTAAAAATAGACACCCCCCCCTCCCTGCTTAGGGGTATCAGACATCCGGATTTAACCAGACATATCCTTTTTTAGAAGACTATCCAGGCGTCCGGGTTTGAAAACCACTGAGCTCAGGGCCACTTCTGGAGGGCATCTGCACATGAGCAGATGCGGTGTGATGACATCACGTGTATGCGCAGATGCCCTCCAGATGTGGCCCTGAAGAGACGGGGTTTGTGTGGGGCTGGGGTTGGGGGATGGAATATAGCAGGGCTATGGACAGAAAGGGGTGGGGCTGCAGAAAAAATGGGATGGGGCCAGGACAGAATGGGGGCTGAATAAAATCTGGTAATCCTAGCCCTGCTGAATCTCCCAAAGTGCACCCTTTATTCCCCATCCCTATCCCCATACACCTTTGTTTCTTTCAATTAGTGGGTTTAAAAAAAAAAAAATAAGAAGCCCATTCAGTTTCCACTCTGACTCTTTCCTCCTACTCTGTACATCCCCACCTGGAATACTGCATCCAGCACTGGTTGCCATAAGAACATAAGAGATGCCGCTGCTGGGTCAGACCAGTGGTCCATCGCACCCAGCAGTCCGCCCACGCGGCGGCCCTTTTGGTCAAAGACCAGTGCCCTAACTGAGACTAGCTTTACCTGCGTACGTCCTTGTTCAGTAGGAACTTATCTAACTTTGTCTTGAATCCCTGGAGGGTTTTTCCCCCTATGATAGCCTCCGGGAGAGCGTTCCAGTTTTCTACCACTCTCTGGGTGAAGAAGAACTTCCTTACGTTTGTACGGAATCTAGCCCCTTTCAACTTTACAGAGTGCCCTCTCGTTCTCCCTACCTTGGAGAGGGTGAACGACCTGTCTCTATCTACTAAGTCTATTCCCTTCATTATCTTGAATGTTTTGATCATGTCCCCTCTCAATCTCTTCTGTTAAAGGGAGAAGAGGCCCAGTTTCTCTAATCTGTACGGCAGCTCCTCCAACCCCTTAACCATCTTAGTCGCTCTTCTCTGGACCCTTTTGAGTATTACTATGTCCTTCATGCACGGTGACCAGTGCTGGACTCAGTACTCCAGGTGAGGGCGCACCATGGCCTAGTACAACGGCATGATAACCTTTTCCGACCTATTCGTGATCCCCTTCTTAATCATTCCTAGCATTCTGTTCGCCATTTTCGCCACCGCCACACATTGTGTGGACGGCTTCATCGACTTGTCGATCAGAACTCCCAAGTCCCTTTCCTGGGAGGTCTCTCGACAAGTCGATGAAGCCGTCCACACAATGTGCGGCGGCGACAAAAAGGGTGAACAGAATGCTAGGAATGATTAAGAAGGTGATCACGAACAGGTCGGAGAAGGTTATCATGTTGCTGTACCGGGCCATGGTGCACCCTCACCTGGAGTACTGCATCCAGCACTGGTTGCCGTACATGAAGAAGGACACGGTACTACTTGAAAGGGTCCAGAGAAGAGCGACTAAAATGGTTCAGGGGCTGGAGGAGTTGCCGTACAATGAAAGATTATTGTTCACCCTCTCCAAGGTAGAGAGAACGAGAGGGCACTCTCTAAAGTTAAAAGGGGATAGATTCCTTACAAACGTTAGGAAGTTCTTCTTCACTCAGAGAGTGGTAGAAAACTGGAACGCTCTTCCGGAGGATGTTATAGATGAAAACTCCCTCCAGGGATTTAAGACAAAGTTAGACAAGTTCCTGCTGAACCAGAACATACGCAGGTACGGCTAGTCTCAATTAGAGCACTGGTAAGGGCTGCTGTGTGAGCGAACTGCTGGGCCCAATGGACTACTGGTCTGAACCAGCAGCGGCAATTCTTATGTTCTTATGTTTCCGGGTTATCACATTAGCATGCTAACGTTACGCTGATCTGCCGCTGGCCATAGGTCCTCCTTGCTCCTTCTTCTTCTTCCTGTCATGTCCCCTCCTCCCGCATGAAGTATTTCCTGGTTCCAAATAACTGCGAGAGGATGTAGAAGGAAGGAAGAGTGAGAATAACCCATGGCTAGAGGCAGAAAAGCATTAACATGCTAACTGCACAGCAGTAGCAAGCTTCTGTTTTTGTCAGCCAGGACAGGGGGATTTGAACTCATCGTTCAGAAGCAGCAATCTTATGTTGCTGTTACTACCACAATCAAAAGAACAAGACTAACAGCCCCACGATAAATATACAATTAGAAGAGAAGTGGGGAAGGAACCATACACATCAACATGAAAATACAATTTGCAGTCTATCTTGTGCATCATCTCAGATATGATACACAAGATAAGACTGCAATTTGTATTTTCATGTTTATATATATATATATATGCTGTATTCAATAAATAAGCTTAGTTCAATCTCAGGTTACTACCACACCACTGGGCCCCCCCTTGGAGGCCAGGCCCCAGGAATTTTGCCCCCTTCTACTCCTCCCCTCCTTGGCGGCTATGCATCATGACAATAAAGTTAACAATTTGTGAAGTGGGGAAGACTGGAGAGAGTGCTTGGGTTGAAGGTAGATGTGAATTGCTTGTTCACACTTTCCAAAAATACTAGAACTAGGGGGCATGTGATAAAGCTACTAAGTAGTAGATTTAAAACAAACCGGAGAAAATATAAAATAAATAATATATAATAATATATATAATAAAAGTATTATAATTTGCTGAAGTTATCTCAGAATTGCAAAGGAAAAAACAAGGCAGCTGGTCTACTAAATCCAACATGGCAAGTAGAAAAGAAACAGACAATCTCATATAATAAAATCACACAGTCTTTATTCAATGTACTTCCAGGATACATAATGTGCTCGATGTGGCTTCGATTCCCCAGAAATGGCTACAACCAGCTGGTGAGCGACATGCAACTTACACCAAAACTGCCATAGAAATGTGCCTGGATCCATTGCATGTCACTCATTATTGGTTCTTCGAGGCACAATCTTTCCCTCTCTTCAAATAATGAAACTATTAGACAGAGCAGCGGGGGTTAACCACATACAAGAAGATGTAACAAACGGTGTCCTAGGTTATTTTTCATCTTAAATCAATAAATTCACCTGAAGCCAATCAGTTCCCTCTGCATGACAAATCAGTCATGTGACTGGTTGCTGTTCCCTGCCTTGATTTAATGTACCAATGTTTACCTGGAATCTCTACTCATAAATGACTCTAGTTCTTGAAACATACAAAATTATGTTTCCTTTACAGGCTAAATTAGGTTTTTGTGGGGTTTTTTTTTTTATTCCTCAGTCAAATATCCCATTATTTTAACTCTAAAAAAGACAGCGATCTAATGCTACAAAGGTGACAGCCTTTCTCATTGAGTCTTAATAGTGTATGACACGATACAGTTTCACCTTATTCATAAAACAAAGTATTCATCTACATTTTATTTTGATGGAATATCATATAACATCTGAATTAAAAATGAACAATATGGAACTGGACATTCATAGTTTTTGCTTGTGCAGTCTTATTCATAATCATTGGCAGAGCTGTTGGTTAGTCAAAGGAGTGACCGGGAAATGATACTGTGAACCTATATACAGTATGTAGAATTTGTGTTACAATATTCGCATTCAAAGACTTGCTCTCATTTACACCCACACTGTAAGCTGATCAAGCAGATCTTCCTTTGCCAGAGAAAATGAATATATGCAGTGCAAAACTGCATTTTATTAACATTTCAGCTGTGCATGCTGTTTGATGGCAGTTTTATTCATAATTAAAGCCTCAAACTTGGATCTGTTTTCCCTAGGAGAGTGCACGGATTTCAATAACCATTCAAGACATAATAGAGACAAGTCTTTAAATGGACATCATTAGGCTACATGGTAGGAAGCTATTCTATAATGGAAGATAGGCATCTATGTTCTGGTATAATAATAATAATAATAATAATAGTTTATTTTTATATACCGCCATACCCATGCGAGTTCAAGGCGGTTTACATTGAGTTACATTAGGGTCTGCTTAGACAGGCAGATTTACAATTATTTGTCAGAATTACAGATTTGTTATTTGAATTACAGAATAACAGAGTTTCAATTATTTATCAGCTTTATTTGAACTAGACAGGGGATGCGGAAAGAGGGGAAAAAAAGAGGGGAAAAAAGGGGGGAAGGCTTCATAAGGGGGGACCTCAAATCCAATCCTTGAGGTCCACCATCGAGCCTGATTTTCGGGATTCTCAAATGAATATATATGGAGTTTATCTGCATGCAATGGAAGCAGTGGAAATCCTGAAAACCAGGCTGGGTGGGGGACCTCAAGGACTGGATTTTAGGACCTCTGCATTATATAATACTAGCATAACCTGGTGTCAGCGTGCTTATGACAGCCACAGAGCTAGTATAAGTGCAGGTGCTGAAATGTGTCAGGGCTGTGTACAACTTGCAGTACATAAGAACATAAGAATAGCCTTACTGGGTCAGGCCAATGGTCCATAAAGCCCAATAGCCTGTTCTCACGGTGGCCAACCCAGGTCACTAGTACCTGGCCAATACCCAAGCAGTAGCAACATTCTATGCTACCGATCCAGGGCAAGCAGAGGCTTCCCCCATGCCTTTCTCAATAACAGACTATGGACTTTTCCTCCATGAAATAGTCCAAACCTTTCTTAAAATCAGCTACTCTGTCCACTCTTACCACAACTTGTGACAATGCATTCCAGAGCTTAACTATTCTATGAGTGAAAAAAAAAATCCTCTTGTTTTTGCAAGTTACGTACATAAGTGGGAGCCCTGCCTATGTCTTTGCACATGGTCTTAGACAGAATGATAGAAGACTATAAAGTACTGAGTGGAGTGGAAAGGGCAGATGTAAATCAGTTGTTTACTCTTTCCAAAAATACTAGGACTAGGGGGCATGCGATGAAGCTAGTAGGTAGTAGATCTGAAAATCCAGATATTTATTTTAAAAGGTGTTCGACAAGGTTCCGCATGAATGACTACTTCGAAAAAAAACAAGCGATGGAATCGAGGGTGAAATACTCACGTGGATTAAAAACTGGCTGGCGGATAGAAAACAAAGGGTGGGGATAAATGGACAATACCGTATTTACACGCATATAACACACGTGTTATATAAGATTTTACAAATCGCGTAATATCCGTGAGCGCATTATACAATTGTTTTCTGTCTTGCTGGCGCCCTCCTCCATCTTCCTGCAGCGTTCGCTGAAAGCCGCAGCAGCAGCTTCCATGCGCCTCCTGCAGCTGGGAAGCGTTCCCTCTGACGTCGTGACGTCAGAGGAACACTTCTGGGTCAGCTGCAAAAGGCACATAGGATAGGCATTACAATAGAAAACCTGAGAAACAAAATTACTTCATTGGTAATTTCCCTGCTGGCAGCATTTGCTGATAGTTAAAATAGCTCAGCTAATATTTCTTGTGAAGTCATTTTGCATACGAAGCAACAGTTAGATAAGTAGGACTTAAACGCTGGCATGGATTATGAAAGTTCAATGAGGAGCATGCGTGGTATATGCGTGGGCGTGCTATACAAAAATTTTCTTACATAAATTCCTTGTTCCCGTGTGCTATACCCTTGTGAGCGTTGTACACGTGTGCGCGTTATATGCGTGAAAATACGGTACTCGATGCTTGGACCTGTGCTCTTCAACATATTTATAAACGATCTGGAAATTGGTACGACAAGTGAGATGATTAAATTTGCAGACGATACAAAGTTATTTAGAGTGGTGAAGACGCAGGAGGATTGCGAAGACCTGCAACGTGACATAAAAACGCTCGAGAAATGGGCCACGACATGGCAAATGAGGTTCAACGTGGATAAATGTAAGGTGATGCATGTCGGTAACAAAAATCTTATACATGAATACATGATGTCCGGGGCGGTACTTGGAGAGACCCCACCAGGAAAGAGACTTGGGAGTACTGGTTGACAAGTCGATGAATTGTCCGCGCAATGCATGGCGGCGGCGAAAAGGGCGAACAGAATGCTAGAAATGATTAAGAAGGGGATCATGAACAGATCGGAGAGGGTTATCATGCTGCTGTACCAGGCCATGGTATGCCCTCAACTGAAACACTGCATCCAGTACTGGTCGCTGTACATTAAGAAGGACACGGTACTACTTGAAAGGGTCCAGAGAAGAGTGACTAAAATGGTTAAGGGGCCTCTTCTCCCTTGAAAAGAGGAGACTAAGAGGGGACATGATAGAAACATTCAAGATACTGAAGGGAATAGACTTAGTAGATAAAGACAGGTTGTTCACCCTCTCCAAGGTAGGGAGAACGAGAGGGCATTCTCTAAAGTTAAAAGGCGATAGATTCTGTACAAACGTAAGGAAGTTCTTCTTCACCCAGAGAGTGGTGGAACACTGGAACGCTCTTCAGGAGGCTGTTACATAGAAACATAGAAGATGACGGCAGATAAGGGCCATAGCCCATCAGGTCTGCCCACTCTACTGACCCACCCCCAAGTCTACTATCCTAGGGATCCCACTCCTCGTGACAGGTTCCCTTGGCTTAACCCTCTAAGGGATCCCACATGGGCATCCCATTTGCTCTTAAATTCTTGCATGCTGCTTGCCTCGATCACCTGCACCGGGAGCTCGTTCCAAGGATCAACCACTCTCTCGGTGAAGAAATATTTCCTGGTGTCGCCATGAAATTTCCTGCCCCTGAGTTTGAGCGGATGCCCTCTTGTTGGCTGAGGGTCCTTTGAGAAAGAGAATCTCTTCTTCCATTTCGATACGGCTGGTAATATACTTAAACGTCTCGATCATGTCTCCTCTCTCCCTACGTTCCTCGAGTGAATACAGCCGCAAATTTTTCAGCCTTTCTTCGTACGATAGATCTTTGAGCCCCGAGACCATCCTGGTGGCCATCCGTTGCACCGACTCTACTCTCAGCACATCTTTTCAGTAGTGTGGCCTCCAGAATTGCACACAGTATTCCAAATGAGGTCTCACCGTGGTTCTGTATAATGGCATTATGACTTCAGGCTTCCGGCTGACGAAACTCCTGCGGATGCAACCTAACAACTATCTTGCCTTAGATGAAGCCTTCTCCACATGATCAGCAGTTTTCATGTCTGCGCTGATGATCACTCCCAAGTCTCGTTCTGTTGAAGTTCTAGCTAAGGTCTCACCATTCAAGGTGTAAGTTCTGTTATAGGGGAAAACACCCTCCAGGGATTCAATAGAAAGTTAGACAAGTTCCTGCTGAACCGGAACACACGCAGGTAGGGCTGGTCTCAGTTAGGGCACTGGTCTTTGACCTGGGGGCCGCTGTGTGAGCAGACTGCTGGGCAGGACGGACCACTGGTCTGACCCAGCAGCGGCAATTCTTATGTTCTTAAACCAGAGAAAATATTGATATCATCAAGTTGCTAGGACTCAAACACGAGTCGATGGCACCTAACAATGTAACATGTCAACATACACACATATATGGCACTATTCAGAACATTTATGAATATACCTCCAAATTCTGTTTATGGCACTTTATATTGTGCACGCAAATCAGTGCACATAGCTGATTTGTGTACACAACTTAATTAACAAGCTTAATTAGCACCTATTGACACAAATTATTATTATTATTATTATTATTATTCTTTATTCTTATATACCGCCATACCCAGTGAGTTCTAGGCGGTTTACATCAATTAGCAAATGATCTGCATTGAATAGCAGATTTACAACAAAATTAGAGGTAGGTTTACAAAATTAGAATCAGATTTACAGCATTGAATAGCAGATTTACAACAAAATTAGAAGTAGGTTTACAAAATTAGAAGCAGATTTACAGCATAATTAGAAGAATTTTTGACAGAAAATTGCAGGCCGAATTACGATAAATTACAGTGATTTGCCGCAGTCAGCCATGAAGTTACAGCGATTCTTAACTGTCTGCACAGAGGGCAGGTTTACATCAATATTACAGAAATTGCAGGTTTGACCGAGCTAGGTAGGGGAGGTAGAGGGTGGGGGAGGGAGGGGGGGACTGGTGAAGGAGGAAGGGGGCAGCGGTGGGGTAAGTGTCCTGTGAGGTGAATGGGTTATTAAGGGTCGTGTTTGCTGAAAAGGTACGTTTTTAGTAGTTTTCTGAATGATAGGTAAGTGGGGGCCTCGAGTATCATCTGTGCTAGCCATGGATTCGACTTGGCTGCTTGGAAGGCAAAAGTTCTATCCAGGAATCTTTTGAGAGGGCAGTGTTTAGGCGAAGGGAAGGCGAACAGTTGAGTTCTCCGTGATGTCCTGTTGCTGCAGTAGAGGTTGAAGTGTGTGTTTATGTAACTTGGGGAGGAGCCGTTAACCGATTTGTAGCAGAAGCATGCAAATTTAAAGAGGATTCTAGATTCAAATGGTAGCCAGTGTAGTTGGTGATAGAAAGGGGTGACATGTTCCCATTTCTTTAGGCCAAAGATGAGGCGCACCGCGGTATTTTGGACTGTTTTTAGTCTCCTGGTAGTTTTCTTAGTGGCGCTAAGGTAGATGATATTGCAGTAGTCGAGGATGCTGAGGATGGAGGACTGTACAAGTAGGCGGAATGCATTGTCATAGAAGTGTTTTTTTATGGTGCGAAGTTTCCAAAGTACCGAGAAGCTTTTCCTAATTATGAGGTCGGTATGGTTATCTAGAGATAAGTTTTTGTCCAGCGTGACTCCCAGAATTTTTATGGTCGGATCAAGGGGGAAGGTCTTTCCTTTTAGTTGAATTGTGGTTTCCTTAATTTTATCTTTGGGGGAGGCTAGAAAAAATTTTGTTTTGTCTGGGTTTAATTTCAGTCTGAATGAAAGCATCCAGAGTTCTATCTGGTTGAGAGTGTTTGAGATGTGGTCGAGTAGTTCTTGTGAAAAGTTGGTTAATGGAATGGTTATTGTGATATCGTCTGCATAAATGAAGAATTTGAGATTTAGGTTGTGTAGGAGTTTACCTAGTGAGGCAAGGTAAATGTTGAATAGGATGGGGGATAAGGGGGAGCCCTGTGGGACCCCGCAGGTGTTGTCCCAGCAGTATGAGAAAGAGTTATTCTTGAGTACCTTGTATGATCTATTTTGTAGGAACCCCTGAAACCAATTGAGGACCTGGTCTGAGATGCCTATGTGCGCTAGGCATTCCAGGAGAATGGTGTGGTCGACCAGGTCGAAAGCACTGCTCAGATCGAGTTGTATGATCAGGGCACTTGAGCCTTGACTGAAGAGTGTGAGGAGGTGGTCGAGAAGGGAGGCTATGATGGTTTCAGTGCTGTGGTCCGCCCGAAATCCTGATTGGTTGTCACTTAGAATGTTGAATTTTTCAAGGTATGCGGAAAGTTCCGCTTTTACCAGCCCTTCCGCTATTTTGGTAAATAGGGGTAAATTGGCATGAGGTAAACACATTCTATCAAGTGGTGCATGCAGTGGTTTAGTAAGGGTGAGTGGCACTCCTTCCATGTCATGCGCACGCCCCATTCCCTTTCCCCGTAAATTTTTTAACTTCTCTGGGGTGTTGGCTTGCCCTGTGATGTCACTTTATAGACGCGAGTCCCAGAAGTGATGTCAGAGAGAGTGCTGATGCCGACATGGGCAGCAACCTCACGCTGGGGAAGTAAAAAAGGTATGGGGGAAGGCAAGGGGCATATGGCAAGGAGAGGAGTGGGGGGTCAGAGAGGAGATAGGTGCCACGCCTTTAGAAAGATGGCGCCAGGGCAAATCGCCCCCTTGCCCTCCCCCCCTTGCTACACCACTGGATGCATGTAATTTCCAGAGTATGAATCTGAAAAGGGTGAATGGCCAGGGGGGAGCATGGGTGGATCATGGGCATTCCTAAAATTTATGCGTACTCTTATAGAATACCCTGATCCACACACAGCTTAGACGTAGATATTTAGGCCTGGTTTCCTTGGCCTAAATTGGTGTGTCTAAAAGTTATGACATGCACTGGTATAAATGGTTGCAGTTGAAACAGGCCATTCAGAAGGGGTTCCCTGATTGGCACAATTTAAAAAATCAGTACAGCTTGCCGGCCCTATGTTTCCAGACAGATTTGCAAGGACATCAGGCTGCCTAGTGGTATAAATTAATATCTGAATATTTGAACAAAAAAACAAAAACAAGCTTAAAAGATATTTGGAGCATTGAGACAAAGCAGCAAATGTCTGCTACTCAATGGCCCTGGTTTGGACTTGGAGGATGAGATGTACAGCTACAGCATCTATGAGACAAACCTGGTTCTTTTTGTTACACAGAATTTTTTGGACCCCAGTTCATTTGCAAAAGTTAGATGCTGGCACTGTCATCTTGAAGTAGGAACACTGGATCACTTGTTGTTCTATTGTCCCTTGATACTCAACTTCTAGAAATCTATCTGGGGAAAAATTAATAGAATACTAGAAACTTCTATCCCAGTGACATATGACATTGTTTTATTCGGGACCTTGTTACAAACTAAGAGTTCAATTAGTGCAAGCCAGAATAGATTACTTCTTATTATGACAGGGATAGCGATGCAGTTAATTACAAAAAATTGGAAAAACTGGGATAGACTGAATTTTAACTTCTGGTGGGAAACCCTGTGCCAGTTTTATAGATATGAGCGAATGAATTCGGAACAACTGGGACAATACAAAAAATTTAATGAGACTTGGGTACCATTGGCGACATTTGTAAAAACTGATCACTAGTATAAGCCTTTGATTTCTAAAAGGAGGTTCACGCGCATCCAGGGAGGGTGGGAGGGAGGGGGGGGGAAATATATTATATTAGTCCTTGATGGATGTAGTGGAAGGGAGGGGGGAGGGAATATATTTTGTATTGTTATTGATCGATTGTAAGTGCTGTCTATGATAATAACTGTATATAAAATTTAATGCACTTTGTTCTTGTTTTGAAAATTAATAAAAAAGTTAAAAAAAAAAGACATGCACTGGTACTAACGGCCTCTTTTACAAAGCCGCACAAGCAGCTGCCACGCAGAAACAGCCCCGAAGCCCTTTAATTCTCTATGGGCTTTGGGGACATTAGTGCAGAGCAGCCACTAGCGCGGCTTTGTAAAAGAGGCCATAAGTGTGATTCTATAAGATACGCATATATTTTACAGCATGTTTTTTTAGGTGCCATATATAGAATATGGTCCGTAATGCAAGTGTAAATGTGAGCATTTAGGCCCAGATTCTCTAAATGGTGCTGTTTTTCTAGGTGTTGTCAGGTGCCCAAGCTCAGTACAAAATGCCGTAGGTTAATCCTGAGCCTATTACCTCTTAACTTCATCCTATGCCCTCTCATTCCAGAGCTTCTATTCAAATGAAAGACTCAACTCATGCGCATTTATGCCACATAGGTATTTAAACGTCTCTGTCATATCTCCCCTCTCCCGCCTTTCCTCTAAACATATTGAGATCTTTAAGTCTGTCCCTATATGCCTTATGATGAAGATCATGCACCATTTTAGTAGCCTTCCTCTGGACTGACTCCATACTTTTTATAAGTTTTTGAAGATGAGGTCTCCAGAATAGTATACAATATTCTAAATGAGGTCTCACCAAAGACTTATATAGGGGCAATTTTTATACTTTGTGTAGTCACCAGCCTCTTAGACCACTATAATTCCTCTCAGACCAATTTTAAAAATCTGTAGGGCCTGCTGAACATGACATGGCTGCCAGTAGGAGCAAAGCCTGGTAATGGTACTACATCAATTCTGCAGAAGCTGTACTGAGATCAAAGTGTAAAATCAAGGCCCATTCTTCTTCAGTGTCTCAGCCAGATAGTTCCTGCTCACTTCTATCAATAGTCTCATTACTAAGAACATCTGGACTGGTAACATTAGGAAATTAATTTCCAATAGGTGGTGAGCAATTAGTAGCTTTGCACCTGCATTATGGACCTCATCTTCTCTAAGGCACATTCAGAAATGTATTACCTTCCATTATTTTTAATGCATTTATTTATTTAATTTACTTAAGCGGTTTATACCATCTTTGTGGAAAAAAAATCCATTCATAATGGTTCACAGTACACACATAAAAAATAGTGAGTATTATAGTAGAAATAACAGAAGCGATTAAGGGGGAAATCATCAAGCAGCGTTAAGGCCTTTGCACAGGTGTTAAAGAGTTAACACGTTCTAAATGCTAGAAAACCCATTTTTGTAACTATACGCTTCTTAGCATTTAGCACACGTTAATACCCTTAATTTGCACTAAAGCCCTAATGCCCACACTAAGGTCTTAATGCTCCTTCATGAATTCCCCCATAAATTACAAAAAAGACTGCCTACAATCTTTGTCAATAAGAGCAAATAGGAAGGTTTTCAAACCTTTCTTGTAATACAGTTTGGAAGGTCCTGAGTAATATAAGAAGGTCCCCCCCCCTCCACACACACACATTTTAGGGCCAATTACCCTAAATGAATGCTCTTCTCAACCATTGTTTCTTCCTAAAAACCTTCACTTGCCCAATGCTAAAGCTGCCATTTAAGCACCAATCCTGTTCATCATAAATGAAGTTATAGCAGTTGATCTGTCAGGTTATGTTTGATACTATCCTCTTTCTATTTCCAGATCCTTTGCGTCTATTTCACACCTTTTTGAACTCTGACACTGATTTTGTCTCCACCATCTCCACCAGAAGGGCATGTCAGGCATCTACCACCCTCTCTGTGGAAAGTACTTTCTGATGTTATTCCTGAATCTCTAAATTCATATCTAATCGAATCGAATCTTCTATTTATGCGTTGCGCATACCTATTCAGGCTCAAGGCGACATCAAGAGTGGAAAGATTAGGAGATGAGGGGGGGGAGAGGGGGGATAGGAGGAGAGGGAGGGGTTGGTAGGAGGAGTGAGAAGAGGAGGGGGAAGTAGAAGAAGGGAGAAGTAGGGAAAATGTTTGTTTGTATATTAACACCTCTCAAATATTTGAATGTCTGTATCACATCAACCCTATGTCTCCTTTCCTCCAGGGTGCACATGTTCAGATCATTAAATTAATCCCCCCCCCTTTTTTTACAAAACCACACAATATGTTTTTAGCGCCGGCTGGTGAATTGAATGCTCTGTGCTGCTCCAGTGGTCATAGAGTTCCTGTGAGCGTCAGAGCTGTGCAGAGCATTCAGCATGCCAGTCAGTGCTAGCAAACTCTTGCATGGTTTTGACAAAAAAAGGGGGGGAGGGCAAGTTTCTCCTCATATGTCTTGTAGCACAAATGTCTTACCATTTGCATTGCTTTTCTCTGAACCCTTCATTTTTTATGTCCTTATCAAGATACAGCCTCCAAAACTGAACACAGTACTCCAAGTGGGACCTCATCAAGAACTTGTACAAGGGCTTCAACACCTCCTTTCTTCTGCTGGTAATACCCCCCTCTCTGCAGCCTAACATTCTTCTGGCTGCAGTCACTGTCTTGCCGCAATATAGATGTTTTAAACTTTTTTTAAACACCGCATATGTTTTGTGTCCCATAATAATAAACTCTGTAACAGTATAGCCTAGACTAACCTCACGGAACCCTTCCGTGGGCGATCCGATCCGTGAGGTGGCCGGGTGCCTGATTCACAACGTGTCCGCATGCACATTAGGCCGATCAGAGGCACGCCCCAAACCGACCAAACGGATTGCTGAAGAGCGATCTTCACGCATATGCAGACCATCTTCTTTGCCTGTAGATGGCCTGTGCATGCGCTTTCTCTCTTTACTTTTTTTTTTGCTCTCAGCGCAATTTTTTTTTAAGCAGGGCGGCACTGTGGCGTGTTAAAACCACGGAGTCGGGGAAGCAAGAGCAGGAGAGTCAGGGCAAAAAGCAGGGTGGCAAGAGCAGGAGAGTCGGCAGAGAGCAGGGTTTTTGCACAAACAGCTGGTCCTCAGCAGTTGCTTATTTTTGGATCGGCCAGCCCAGTCGGTGTGCCTGAAAATATTTAGTGAATCGCTGCCAGCTACATTTACATGCCATTTCCCCCCATTTGCATGCATGGATTGGATCAAATTGGAGGTTGATCAGCACCAAGGTTAGTGAATTGGGTAGGAGGAAAATCAGATCAGTACACAATCGCAAACATGATCAATGGGCTTAGTGAATCTAGCCCTAAATCTTTTGTATCTTCCAGCCCTGATCAAAGACAGATGCGACAAGTACTTAGCTTTGCACTGTAAGGGGCCTCTGTTTCACCCTCAAGGCTTCATGGGGAACTTCATCACTGCTCTCATTCATCAATGAATACTGACAATGACTTTCTTATATAGGTTTGGCTAGTCCACTTATAAAGGTTAATAAATTGAAATATAACAACAACAACAACAATAAAGGATGATGTCTCTTTTTTTTTTTAAATTGAACTAAACATAGTTTTTGATTAGCTTTTGAAGACCAGAATCTTCTTTCTCAAGACAGGAAAGAAGGAAGAAGATTCTGACTTCTAAAATATAGTCAAAAATGTGTTTAATTTAAAAAAAAAAAAAAAAATACTGTTTTTCTTTTTCAATATATATTTGTTAAGATTCATGTCAAAAACAGTTTGATAATAAAGCATGGGGGCCAATGTAAAAAGTTGCATTAATAATGTGTACTTAAAATCAATGCATTGTTTTGGATGCACAGTAAAAAAAGATAAAAGAAAATATTTTTTTTTTAATCCCATTTTATTCCCAATGTGGTAAACTAATACCATGCAAATGCTGCAACGTTAAGAAAAAGTGTGCAGCAAGAAAATGTGCACACATAGCCATGCTAATATGCATAGTTGTGTGCACTGGATCTGTCTGTACATAAATTTTAATTTATTCACTGGAAGGACCAATCCCTGTTCAGTACTAAACACTTGAAAGGGACTGGCTCTTTCTCTTTCAACAGGAACCAATCATTGTTGAGGTGCATTGAGCAAGTGACTACTGGCTATAGCAGGGGTAGGGATTCGGGAACTCCGGTCCTCGAGAGCCGTATTCCAGTCTGGTTTTCAGGATTTCCCCGATGAATGTGCATGAGTTCTATTTGCAGGCACTGCTTTCAATGCATGTTCATTGGGGAAATCCTGAAAACCCTACTGGACTACGGCTCTCGAGGACCGGAGTTCCTTACCCCTGGGCTATAGCAACACTCGGGTACTTAGTTTAGAAGTGCTATGTGGATTTTAGACACGCATAAACAGTTTTTAGACATTTGTATTGCTTGCACATCTATATTCTGATTTTTCCCCAGCTGGGACATGCACATCTAAAGCATGCATATAACCAGAGAGTGTGGTCTAGGAGAGCCTACAAAATAACAGATCTTGCCATTGCAGAAAGGAAATGTACATCTGTGCCTAAAAAGATGGACATCAGGATTTATACCTGCTACCTGGGATATCTAGGTTTCTGAAAATTGCTCATAGATAACAGCACTGCACTGCACGTCGGCCCCCTTTTATGAAGCTGCGTTAGGGCTTTTTCATCACCTGCCATGGCGGTATTAGCTTCGATGCTCATAGGAACTCCTATGAGCATCAGAGTTAATACCGCCTCGGCCAGCAATAAAAAAAGCCTAACGCAGCTCCATAAAAGGGGGCTTTTATTACTATAGTACAGTATAGTAGCTACAATGGATTTTCAGTCACCGTAAAGATCTGTTGGAGATGCACCATTGTGGCCATAGTAAGATAAGTGACTTTGTTTCAAGTTTGTTTATATTTACATTTGGTGAACTTGGATTTTGGTTCACACCGATTAGGCACTTTTCGTTTAAGTATCAAAACTGAATTAACTAAACGCTTGAGTGCCTAGTGGTAACCCCTTTGAAAGAGAAGTGAAATTATCACTCGTTGATATGTCCTTGGATGTTGGGCGATACTTTGGGTGAATATCTATTCTGAGGGCTACCACTTATATAATATTTGCATATTTACATGGATTGTGAATTAAATACAAACACTGGTTTTGGTTTTCACTGTATAACACTGGCATTCGCACTATTTTATCATAACTCACATCCCATAATAATGACATCAATCACTTAGTGGCAAAATTTGGGCCGCAGCTTTATTAATTTTCTTAACAGTTCCATAAATCCATTATTGATAAGAAACATGAAAAAACAGTGGAGCATAACAATCACAATCCCTGGAGCTATTCGGTGACGAATTAGCTCCCTTCAAAAAAAATTGTCCCACAATTCCAATTCCTCATCCCAACAAGGCTCGCGGTGCTGCAGAGCCCTGCCGCCACCCATGGCGGTGTCGCACATGAGCAGCTCGAAAAACAAATCCCCCCTTCTTTCCATAGCTACACTGATCCAAATTTGCCCCCAAAACATCACATTTCTACCCAAAAAATTGTGACCACTCGAACCACCCTCCAAAACCAAAACTAAAACCAAAAAAACCCCCAAAAGACCCCAACCCCAAAAAGAACGGGAGGGAGGGGCGGGAAACAACTTTCCCCTCAACTCCTCACCCTTCCAATTAATAATTAATTCTAACCAAAGTTACTAGGATACTGGAGTATTGTAATCAATTTCAATTTGTACTGCTTTCTAAAATTGGCCTCTTAATGGTCAGTGTCCCAGCTTATCATCCCACTTGGCCTAGTGGCCACTTCCTTTTAGTACAATATAGGGGTGTGTGTGTATACGAGGGCTGTTCAAAAAGTATCAGACCTTAATTTTTCTTGTGTAAACAAATAAAGCTAGGGAGGCATGGTTCGGAGCACGTATGTAGGTCTGTTGGTCATGAATTTGAAATTGGCAGGAAAGTTCATTGGTCACAAATTTTAAATGTGGCGGGGAAATATGTTGGTCACAGATTTGAATTCTGGTAGGAAATTTGTGTTATGCTTTTGGGATTGTACATTAATTAATATCCACTGGGATAATAACTAATGCCTTTGATAACACTGAGGCCCTCTTTAACTATGGTGCGCTAACCGATTAGCGCGTGCTAATCGATTTAGCGTGCACTGAACGCTAATGCGTGCATTTAGCGTGCGCTAATCAGTTAGCACACCTTAGTAAAAGAGGGGGTAAGTTTAAATGGTGCACGTTTAAATGGTACATTTTCAGATGCACATTTCTGGTGTGCTCAAAAAATCCTTGCTGCATCAGTGGTTAAGCCTCACATATGAAGATGTGCATACACATTTCAAGAGCAGTGAGGAGTAAGGGCACCATGCTGAGACCACACAAGTTGATAATGTTCTAACAGCATTTTGCTCCCCGTATGGGTATAACTCATGGTATCATGGTCACAGTCCAGCTGAAATTACGCTATCAAGTTTCTTGAAAATCCCCTGCAGAAAAATTAAATATCCAGAGAAAACAAAAAAAGCCTCTGTGGAGTAACGATGTTCCTAAATGGACTTTATTTGAAAGTGTCAAAGTTCCAAAGGTACACTGAAATCATCCACATAAAATAATTCCATCCACATAAAAATAAATCATCCACATAAGAGCCTTAAAGGACCTAGTCCGCTATGGATACAGGACCCAACAAGGTCCGCATTTCGACAAAAAGTCTTCTTCAGGGGTCCCTGGGGGTCCTATAAAGGTGAGTACGTGGGAAACAATTGTATGGTGAGCCGGAAGTGAAACACTGCTTGCATTTTCTCACCTTTATAGGACCCCCAGGGACCCCTGAAGAAGACTTTTTTTTGAAATGCGGACCGTGTTGGGTTCTGTATCCCTAGCGGACTAAGTCCTTTTTTTTTGGTTTTCTATGGATTTTCTTCTTTGTGGATATTTTGGGGTCAATTCCTTTTGTTTTTTGCTTGAAAAATTAAATATAACTGTACGCCATGTACATTGGTTATACCACAAAGAGTTTGCACAGCTCCAACTAATTCAGAATGGTGATAGAGGCCTGCAAGCAGCATAACCACATCAAAGCCCCTCCTGCAAATACCGTGCTAACTACAGGAGCAGATTTAAAACTCTATCTTGGATTTTCAGGGTCATTAGACAAAATGGGCCAGGTACCTAAATAAAAAGGGAAAGCTATAACTCAGTGTATGTGGTTAAGCATGCCTTTGCATTCTTTCTGAGAGGAGAAAAAGAGGGACAAGGACATTCTCTTTCTGAGAGAAGAAGTTACAGGGAAATACTTTTAAAACCAAGAGGAGGAAATATTTCTTCACTCAGAGAAGAGTTAAGCTCTGGAACATGTTGCCAGAGGTTGTGGTAAGAGTGGATAACGTAGCTGGTTTTAAGAAAGGGTTGGACAATTTCCTGGAAGAAAAGTCTAGTTTCAAGTTTCATTAAGGCTTGATATACCACTTTAATATCCAAAGTGGTTTACAAAAAATGGGGTAAAGACATACAAGTTTAAAAAGTCTTAATGGACTGGACATGATACGAAAGGTAACTGGGTTGGGTAACATTGTTTAAAATAAACATGAGATGGTGAAGGGAAAAACATAAGGAAAGTCTATAGTCTGTTATTGAGAAAGACATGGGAGAAGCTTCTGCTTGCCCTGGATCGATAGCATGGAATGTTGCTACTCTTTGAGTTTTGGCCAGATACTAGTGACCTGAACTGGCCACCGTGAGAACAGGCTACTGGGCTTGATGGACCATTGGTCTGACCCAGTAAGGCTATTCTTATGTTCTAAAAGTACATTATGCAGTATTCTATACCAGTGTTTCTCAACTCAGTTCTGGAGTACCCTCTTGCCAGTTAAGTTTTCAGGATATTCACAATGAATATGTATGAAAGAAATTTGCATATAATGGAGGCAGTGTATGCAAATCAAGTTCATGTGCATTTATTGAGGATATCCTGAAAACCTGACTGGCAAGGGGATACTCCAGGACCGAGTTGAGAAACATTATTCTATAAGATAATGTGGAAGTCCTATAGTCAATGTTGGGGGGGAGGGGCAAACAGGGCAGTTGCCCTGAGCCCCACAGCTACAAGGTGAGTCCCAGAGCTACAAGGTGAATGCCTGGTGAGGTGAGTTTCCCTTCCTGTCACTCACTTGTTGCCCTCTCTCACCCACTGCAGCCAGCTTGCAAACAAATCTAACCAGTGCAGCTGCTGGCTTCCCTCTATGAAACAGGAAGTTACGTCATGAGGAGGAGGAAGGAAGCCATCAGAGGCATGCACAGTGTTAGGGTCCTGCAGCATGTGTTAGTTTTGTTTGCATGCAGCAGCGGTGGTGGGAGGGAGAGCAAGTGAGTGACAGGTAGAGAAGGGTAGGAAGCTAGCAAAGGCACACATAGGGGGTAGGGCTCCATAGCAAGGGTGACAGGTAAGGAAGTGAGCTCCTGATTCCTACAGCCACTCCAGAAGGAAGTTACCAGGAAGAGGCTTCCATGAGTGATCAAGAGGAAGAGGGAGAGAGAATGGGACAATAGTAGGGTGAGGGGAAAAGAGATGGGATCATGCATCATGATGGGGAAAAAAAGTGTAGGAAAGAAGTATTAAGAGAGAGACAGATGATGTTGAATGGGAGGTGGGGGGAACAGATAGGGTAATGCTGGGGAGACAAAAGAGCATGTTAGATGGGGAAGAAACAGAAGATGTTGGATTGTGGGGATGTAAGACAGAGGCAGAGGAGACCATGGATGGTTGCAGTGGAGGAGGGAAAGAGAGAAGAGATTCTGGATGGAACTAGAGAGAGAAAGGGGGGAAAAGAGAGAAGGGGAGATGCTGCTTGGAAAGGAGAGAGAGAGAAGGAGGAGACTTTGGATAGAATAGGAGGAGAGAGGAGATGGAAGGAGCAGACGACACAGTTAATGAAAGTCTGAAGGAAATTGGGTAGTAATAATGAAATCTGAACAGAGAGGCAGAAAAATAAAGGACAAAATTGAAAGGAAAACATCAATGCTGGAGATGGATGTAATGGAGGAAGTGAAGAAGACAGGAGAAGATAGAAAAAATGACAAATGGACAGGAAACCCTGACAAAACAGAGTTAAGAGAAGAGAGGACAGCAGAAACCAGAGACTGGAATCAAATTGATTAGAAAAATTAAATGGCCAGACCACATAGGTAGAAAAAAGAATTTTAATTTTAATTTAGGATAAAGTAATGTCATAACTGTGTTATTTCACTCTAAAGGTTAATAGATAAAAATATAACATTGTATACTGTATACTCGAATATAAACCGAGACATGTTTTTCCCTTCACCATCTCATATTTTTTGGGATGAAAAAATGGCCCAAAACGGGGGTCTCGGTTTATATTCGAGCCACCTTTCAATGATGGTGCTTTTTTCCTCCCCTTCCCACCCGATGATCAATGCTGGTACATTCTCCCCCCTGCCCTTGATGTCCATCACTGTTATTCTCCACCCCTGATGACCAGCACTACTATCCCCCCAACAACTGACATTGCTATCTCTCTCACCCCCCCCCCCCAATGACCGGTACTCCTATTCTCCACCACCCTCTCCCCCCTGCCCCAGACCAACATTGAAGTTACAGGCCCGATGCTCTGGAAACCGTCTCCGACATTCTGTGCTGGTGAGGTGAAGAGCCTTGAGTGTCTGCTCAAGGCCTGCTGGCTCCTGCCCTCTCCAGGATTCTCAGTCCAGCAAACCTTGGGGTGGGGGAAAGGAATGAGGATTCTCAGAGTCCAGCAAACTCATGGGGGGGGAGGAATGAAATATATTCCAGCTAGAGATCATCCCCATTCAACAGCAGGTAGCCCGGACTATTTGCTGGGCTTACTCAACAGTTGTCACTCCCTCGATGAAACTAGAGAATGACATGGGGACAGAATTTGTCCCAGACTCCGCAGTTAACTGAGGGAAACCATCCCCATATCATTCGTTAAGGAGAGAGGGAATCAGAGTGTGAATGGGTATAGCCACTGACCTTCAAGCCTTGCATTGAAGAATGCTAGTGTAGAAGGACTAAGGTTGAGATAGACACTAAAGAATGATACAGGATGGTTTCCTGTGGTTATCCATGGGGATGGGGACACATTCTGTCACCGTGTCATTGAAACCCCAGTACAAAAGGCATTTCTTTGTAAAAATTGTCACTCCTCTGTCCTGAAAGAAAGAAGGGCTTGCTAAGCAGTTTTTCAACTTGCTATGGGCATCTCATACCATTTTTTATGTGACTGAGTGTTCAATTTCTTCTTTAAAGTAATACCACAATATGCTATTCCTCTTACATAAATCTCAGGTGTGAATAGGATGTAGGTTAATAAAAAGGAAAACTTAGTCAACACCACCAGACAAATGACAGTCTTAGTTTATGAAGTAAAAGAAAATAAGGGCTCTTTACCTCCATATTTTAATTTATTTCGAGGTGGGAACCCGTCTACTATATTATTAAATAAAGAACAACAACTAATATATCAGTGAAATACAATAGAACCGATTGGATTGAATAAGGAGGTGGAATGGAGTACAATTCAGACTTAAAGCAAGATAAAACCAGAAGTAGCAGAGACAACGATTACAATTAGTAGCCATATGGGCACATGAAGTAATGATCTTTCCAGAGTAAGGATTTTCTATCGTGGCCGTCTGTCTATATGTAATATGAAAAGAAATCAAGGTATCATATTTTATAATTTGATTCTTGAATTATAATGGTTAAATTTGGAGAGATAAATAGTGTTTGAAAATTTGGTATTTTAGGAGAGTAACCAATTCGGAACAGCCCTTAATTTAGCTCAGCTCCAGAGGACGCCGAGAGGCGAAACAAAAGCTGGTGTTGAGCTGAACAACAGTAATGAGAAGATCCACAATACACTAAGGAATACAACAGCTACAGATCATCACATATGTTGAACAGTAAAAATACAAGACTACCACAATATGAACTGTTGACAACTTTTGTAGACTTTTTAATGGGGATTTAAGAAAATATAGCTATATGGACTAATAAGGAGAAAGAAAGATTTAGGGGTGTTCTAGATGTATGCACTAATAATTTTATTATACAATGTATTTAAAGATAATTGTTTGTATTATTAAAAGTAATATATCTAAAAAATGAAATATTTGTAACTTCATTCATATTCTAATGAAAAGTTAAGAAAAAAAAAAAACCACATTCCCCAAACACTTGTTGCACATTGAGGACTTGGTTCTATAAATAGTGTTCACATTTGGGCACCCAAAAAATTGCTATTCTATAAACTCAAAGCTGGGCACCATTTATAGAATACAACACAACAATACAATACAATTTTCTGTGAGGAATCTATGCGGTTTACAATAGGATTTGGATCAAGATTGTTAGCAGGAGAGTTGATTTTAAAAGAAAGGGGTGAAGGATCGGAAAGTGGCTATAGTGAGAAGAGGTGTGTCTTTAGTTTCTTCCGGAATTCAACTTAGGTGGTGGGTTGACTTAGGTGCATTGGCAGTTTGTTTCAAATGGGAGGTTTCTGGTATTCAAAGGTAGTTTCAAATATCTTCTTCCGCCATAATTGTTGGGGTAATGGGAAGGATAGTTTGTAGTGCTGCTTAGTTCACAAATTAAAGAAGGGGAGTAGGATTTTAATATCAGAAGTTAGTCCATCAGAGTTTTCTCCACAGATCACTTTGTGAACCATGCAAGCTATCTTAAACTGGATTATCTTTTTCACCAGCAACCAGTGCAGTTGCTCTAATACTGGACTTGCTCTCTTGTATCAGTTCCTTTTGAGAATAAAAAGTCCAAGAGCTAGTCTCGACGGACGGCTCTAACGCGGAGCTGGGAGGCCCGCGGGGCCGTCCGCCGAGTAGGCTTTGGGGAAGAGGGAGGGGTTAGGTAAAAAAAAAAATGTAAAATCGGGGTGGAGGCCTTCCCGCCGAGGGACTGGCCTCTGATAGGTCAGTGTCGCGGCCGTGGGGGGGGGGGGGGGGGGGGGGGCGGGGGGGGTGGAGGGTATATGTAAGGAGGGTCTCGGAGGACCTTAGCGGTTTCCGGTCCTCCGAGACAACTTTGCGGGGTCGGCGGATTTCGAGTCCTGAGGCCTGCCACGTGGGAGACTCTCGGCCCCTCTCGGGTTCCCTGTGGTGGGCGCAGTTGTCGGCGGCGCGAGTCGGGCGGGCTATGGCGCGATTACCCTCCTCGATGTCGGCGGATCCCGCGGAGCTGTCCCTGATCGCCGGTGATTCCTTCGACGAAGAGGACCGGGACCCGGTGAGTGCCTCTGCTGGGGGGAGTAGATCTTTACCTCCTAGGCGCTCGCGTTCGGCTGCCCGAACCGCGATAGCGCTAGAGGTAGGAGGGGAGGTGTTGGCTGCTCGAGGCAGCACGGGGTCGGCCCGCAGGGGCAGTAAAAAATCGCAGGGTGGTCGTGGGAAGAGCCGTGGTGCTGCACGGGCAGGGGATAGGATGGAAGAGCCTTTCTCTCCTCTTGCTGCTGGGGCTGTGGGTGTGTTAAATGCAGAGATTCCTCCTGCTGCTGTGCCTGTGGCTGTTCGAGCTGGGGTGGTGGGTTCTAGTGAAGGGTCGGGGTCTAGCCGGCAGGAAGGGGCGGCTTCTTCCGTGGCGGGGGGTGGAGTCCATGGGGGTGGTCTGGCGGAGATCCCTGTCTTGCCCTCTACCTCGGGAATGGGCCACGGGCTGCCTAGCAGCGTGGCCAGCTGGTGGTCGTCCTGGCCGTCGGGTCCTTGGGGGTCTCCTTGGGGTCCTAATCCCTGGGCCCCGGTTCCCCCTCCATACTTTGGTGTTGTCCCGCCGCCACCTTGGGGCTCGGGCATCCCCTTTGGGGGTACCTCTCGAGGGCATGAGGGGTTGGGGGACCAGAGGGCGGGGGTCTGGCCCTCTGGGCTAACTTCATCTTCTACTGTGCAGGTTGCTGGCCCCTGTCTTGATTTTTTCCCTCAGGCTTCTGCTGCTGACCGTGAGTGCGTCGCCGGGACTTCGACGTCTGGTGTGACCGCCGAGGGATTGGATGCTGCACGGAGGCCTGGAATCGAGGAGCACGATCGGGCTACCCATCGAAGTCCTGCTATGGTGGTAGCTGCGGAGGGCGCCACTCCTGGAGGGGCAGGTGGTGATGGAGGCAGACTGGCTGGAGACCTGACCACGGGTAACATGGCCTTAGCGGCTGGGGCTCTAGGTAAGGGTAGGCGGAGGAAGGGTAAGGGTAAAGGTAGGAAAGGTCGACGGGATAGGGATTCTTCTTCTTCCTCTTCGTCTACTTTAACCTCTTCTTCCTCTTCGTCGTCCTCAGAGTCACCTCGGCGGGGGACGGGTGAGAGTTCAGTACAGGAGGGGGCCGATCGGGGGGCCCCGGCTCTGGTGGCGCTGTCGGAGCTTTGGGAAAAGGTTCCACGGTCACTTCGTCGCAAGATTAGGAAGCGTTCGTGCGTGGACGTTTTTCGGCTTTTGGAGGGCCGTGTGCGAGGTCGGAAGAAGAAGAGTAAGAAGGAGGGGGGGAAGCCTAGAGTGGGTATGGTGTCCCGCAATATAGTGAACTGGTCGCGGGCATTTTTGCGTTTAGCCAGTGTTTGGGGACGCGAGCGTCCTCAGGACTACGGCCTGTTGTTGGCTTATGCTGATTCCATTCTCGATGGTTACCAGAGGTTCGGGGGTTGGGCCTGGCTCAACTATGATGAAGCTTTCCGAGACAAGATGGAAGAGAACAGGCACATGTCTTGGGGTACTCAGGACATTAATTTATGGCTCACCCATATGGCTAAACCTGTCGTGGGTAAGTCTGGGTTTCCGGTAGCCGGGGGGGGTCGTTCCTTTCGTCCCACAGGGGGCCCGGGAGCCGGGGGGGGTCCAGGTCTCTGCTGGCAGTTCAATAAATCCTCCTGTTCCTTTACAGACTGTCGCTTTCGTCATGCCTGCTCCTTGTGTGGCCAGGGACACTCGGCTCTCAAGTGCCCCAAAAAAGGGGCTGGGGCCCCCCTTGCTCCAACCAAGTGAGGTCGGGGTGCGGGGGTTGCCCACTCCGGTCCGGGTGGGTGCCATGAGACCTTGGTTGGACCTTTATGGAGATAGGCAGGCGGCAGCAATATTGGCGGGGGGATTTAGCGACGGTTTTGTCATTCCCTGTTCGCTTCCCTTGTTTACCGTGCAGGCTTCCAATGCTTCTTCGGTTTCGCTATTGCGGGGTGAGGTGCGGCGTAAGTTGCGTGAGGAACTTGCTTTGGCGCGGATTGCTGGCCCCTTTCCGGATCGCCCGTTCCCGGTGATGGTGTTGTCCCCTTTGGCAATTATTCCTAAGAAGGAACCTGGGAAATTCCGCCTGATTCATAACTTGTCCAGGCCCGTGGGTCGTTCGGTGAATGACGGTATTCCTCGTGATCTCTGTTCGGTTCGCTACGCATCATTCGACAGTGCTTTGCGTCTGGTGAGAATTGCGGGCTGCGGTGCTTTACTGGCGAAGGTGGACATTGAGTCGGCCTTTCGGTTGTTGCCGGTGCATCCGTCCTCCTATCCGTTGCTGGGCTTTCGGTTCGAGGGTGCCTGTTCCATCTCCTGCGCATTTTTTGAGTTGTTCAGCTCCTTTCTACACTGGGTTACTGTTCGCCGAGCGGGGAGGGACTCGGTTGTTCATTATCTAGATGATTTTCTGTTCGTTGGGGGGGCGGGCGCGGGCGATTGTGGTCTGCTGAAATCTACCTTCGAGGCGATGGCTGCCGAATTCGGAGTTCCTTTGTCCGCCGATAAATCGGAAGGGCCCACTTCTTGCCTCACCTTCTTGGGGATCGAGATTGATACGGTTGCAATGGTGACTCGGCTGCCTCAGGGTAAGGTGCGACAGTTGTTAACCTTGATTTCTATGGTGCGGGGTACCCATAAATCCACTTTGCGAGTTGTGCAGTCTCTGTTGGGATCTCTTAACTTTGCTTGCCGGGTTCTGCCTATGGGACGGGCTTTTTCACGTCGTTTAGCGGCGGCGACGTCCGGTGTTCGGGATCGCAGACACTTTGTTCGAATATCGGCTGGGATTCGGGCAGATCTGCATATGTGGTCTCTCTTTTTAGCGCATTTCAACGGATCGCTTCCCATTCAGTTCCCAGATACCTCCAGCGTGGATCTGGAGCTACAATCAGACGCGGCGGGGGGAGTAGGCTTCGGACTCTATTGTCAGGGGGACTGGTGCGCGGCGGCGTGGCCTGAGAGTTGGCGGGTGGCAGGTTTTACTCGTAATGTGACCCTGCTGGAGCTTTTCCCCTTGTTAGTCGCGTGTGAGTTGTGGCCAGAAAAGTTGCGGAACCGGCGAGTGGTTTTCTGGTGTGACAACATGGGGGTGGTCGAAGTAGTGAATAGGCAGGCTGCTAAATGTTTACAGGTTAATCGGGTAATGCGGGAGCTGGTCTTGCGCTGTTTGCGCCTTAATTTGTACATCAGGGCTCGCCATGTCCCTGGGGTTCTGAATAGGCTTGCTGATACCCTTTCTCGCTTTCAATTTTTGCAGTTTCGCCAGTTGGCGCCTTCAGCGAAGGAGGAAGGGTCGCCGATGCCGGAACATTTATGGGGCTTGTTGGTGAACGGATCTGGAGCTTGTTGCAGCGATCGGTAGCGCCAGCCACGTGGATTCGATACAATCGGGGTTTCGTGACTGTTTGTAGATTTCTGCATACACGGGGTTGGGTCCCCGGTCCGGTCTCGGAGGTCTTGTTAGCGGACTTCTTAGCGGGATCTCAACAGGAGGGTTATTCCCGGAGTGCGGCTGCGGGTCACCTGGCGGGCTTTGCTTACTTTTGTAGGGCTTTCGGGTGGTCCTGCCCAACGTCCGGGTTTTTGCCTCGCAGGATGTTGGCGGCCTGGGATCGGGTGGCTCCGCGGCTGCCGGATGCTCGACTGCCCATCACACATGCCTTATTGTCTCGTCTCATAGCGGCATTGCCTGTGGTAGCAAGTTCTAGTTTTGAGACTTGTTTGTTTAGGGTGGCATTTTCATTGGCTTTCTTCGGGGCGCTGCGGGTGGGTGAGTTGCTGGTCCACCCGGCTGACACCCTGGGTTTGCGAGGTCTCTTGTTTAGTCAAGTACGCGTGTCAGGGGATGCGGTGCGTTTGTTCATTGCACGGTCTAAGTCGGATCAGCTGGGCAGGGGGCGCACGTTGGTCTTGCGCCGAGTGGGGGGCTGTGCTTCATGCCCGGTCCAGTCGCTGGAAGCCTATATGGCGATTCGACCTAGCTCTGACGTGGCCCTGTTACTGCACGCGAACGGTGTCCGTTTCACTCGTTATCAATTTCTGACTGTCTTGCGTCGGGCTCTGGGACGGTGTGGTGAAGAGCCGGCGCGCTTCGGCACGCACTCTTTTCGCATTGGAGCTGCCACTAGTGCTTTTGAGGCTGGTGTTCCCGAAGGGGCCATTCAAAGGCTGGGCAGATGGTCTTCAGGTGCTTATCGTGGCTACATTCGCCCGATTGCTGCCCCGCATGGGAATGCTCAGTCAGGTGGATTAGGTTAATGGGTGCTCCTGGGATGGGCGGTTTGGCGGGCGGTAGAGTTCTGGGCTTAGATGTCTGCTGTTCGGGGACATGTGGGCGGGTGCACTGCATGGCCTTTTGTTACTAACCTTTTGTGTTCTGGGGATGTGGGCCTGACTGCTGAGTTTTGCTTTTCAGGTGCTGCGCGACGTGTCCTGTCAGTTTGGATCGTTGGGCACTCCTTTGTACATTGGGCCGGGGAGCGCGCAGTGATTCGACCAGGTGGTCAGCACTTGGGTCTACATCATCGCGGAGTCTACGTCTCCTGGTGGGGTCAGCGGGGTATGCGTTGGCACCAGCTGCTCCCCCTAATGGAGGATCTGCGGCATCGAGCTCGGCGTCCCGATCTATTGCTTTTCCACCTCGGGGGCAATGATGTGGATGTGCTTAGTGGGAAGCATTTGATTGACATGGTAATAGGAGATCTGGGGGTGATACAGGGTTGGTTTCCGGGTGCACAGCTCGTCTGGTCGGACATTATTCCGCGGCCGAAGCGGTTGGTGTCGCGACGATGGACTCGGGGACTCATTAAGGTGAATAGGCAGATTGGTCGGTGGGTGGAAGCTCGGGGCGGGGTTCAGATTAGACATTCCTGGGTTGATGTTTGTTGTTCGGGTTTGTTTTTCCGGGATCAGGTGCATCTTTCAGATATTGGGTGGGATCTCTTACTGGATGACTTTGCTACCTGCTGCGAGCGTGTGTTGGACTCTTAGTGGCAGCTCTGTTTATTGGGGGGAGCCTGTAACGGGTTACAGGCTTGTGGCGGTATCCCGAGCTACTGGCGGCTGGTCTCATCATGGGGATGAGCGGTGGGCCGGTTGGGAGCCGTGCCTGGTTGGTCGGATGACCTTGGACAATGGGGCATGTGGGGACATGCCACCCCTCGGACCCTTGCTTAGATGGCAGGGTCGGGGGCCATTTACATCTGTGTATCAGTAGCTCGGGATCTGGGTCGCAATGGTGATACCATTGTGAAGGTTTGAATATATAAACGGTTATTTAAAGTTGTTGTAATGTTATTTATAATATTTAAATGTTATTTAAGTATGTTAATTTGCAATAAACAGGGCTGCGGCCAGGTTTCACCACGCAAGTTTACGGGTCTTCTTTGGGGAGTTGTTCAAGGGTTTGATGGGCAGGATGATGTTAACACTAAGAAGCGGGCCATTCCAGCTTCCGCTGTTATAAAAAGTCCAAGAGCTAGTCTCGACGGACGGCTCTAACGCGGAGCTGGGAGGCCCGCGGGGCCGTCCGCCGAGTAGGCTTTGGGGAAGAGGGAGGGGTTAGGTAAAAAAAAAAAATGTAAAATCGGGGTGGAGGCCTTCCCGCCGAGGGACTGGCCTCTGATAGGTCAGTGTCGCGGCCGTGGGGGGGGGGGGGGGGGGGGGGGGGGGGGGTGGAGGGTATATGTAAGGAGGGTCTCGGAGGACCTTAGCGGTTTCCGGTCCTCCGAGACAACTTTCCCGCCCTCCCGCCCGTTAGTACTTGGTGGGAGTTTGCTTTGGGGGGCGGTATCCCGAGCTACTGGCGGCTGGTCTCATCATGGGGATGAGCGGTGGGCCGGTTGGGAGCCGTGCCTGGTTGGTCGGATGACCTTGGACAATGGGGCATGTGGGGACATGCCACCCCTCGGACCCTTGCTTAGATGGCAGGGTCGGGGGCCATTTACATCTGTGTATCAGTAGCTCGGGATCTGGGTCGCAATGGTGATACCATTGTGAAGGTTTGAATATATAAACGGTTATTTAAAGTTGTTGTAATGTTATTTATAATATTTAAATGTTATTTAAGTATGTTAATTTGCAATAAACAGGGCTGCGGCCAGGTTTCACCACGCAAGTTTACGGGTCTTCTTTGGGGAGTTGTTCAAGGGTTTGATGGGCAGGATGATGTTAACACTAAGAAGCGGGCCATTCCAGCTTCCGCTGTTATTAGGTTTTGCAGACGTGTTTTGAAGCAATTGTAGTCTTTTGTGTTCTTAGTCTGTAATGCCACAATATAGTGAAGTGCAATAGTCCAGATATGGTATTAGGACTGCTTGTGCTACAGTCCTGAAACTAGTCTCAGCCAGGAGTGGTCAAGTTGTCCTCAGTTGCCTCATCTTTGAGAATAATTTTTTTTTCACTAAAGAGGTGATGTGTGTGTTGAAGGTTAAGTTTGAGTCTAGTGTAACTCCCAGTATTTTGGAGGTATTTTCTATCGTAACACTTAGGGCTCCTTTTACTAAGGTGCGCTAGTGGTTTTAGCACACGCTTAGTGCATGCTAAATTGCCATGCGCACTAGATGTTAACACCAGCATTGAGCTGGCATTAGTTCTAGCCACTTAGCGTGGGGTTAGTGAGTGCTAAAATTCTGCACGTGCTAAAAACGCTATTGCAGCTTAGCAAAAAGAGCCCTTAGTACCGGCATCGGTGCCTAATTTTGGGTACAAGGATTTACAGCAACTGAATTCTGGTGTAAATCCCCCATGCCTAAATTAGATGTGAATTCCCCCAAATTCTATAACACTACATGCAAATCCTAGAAATGTCCCTGACCGGCCCATGCTCTTCCCATGGCCAGGTTCCCTTTTTGAGATTTGCACACCTTTATAGATTAATGACTAGAAATTTGCATGTGCAAATTCCAATTATTGCCAAGTAGTGTTGATAATTATTAGCACCTTATTATCAGTGCTAATTGGCTCATTAAGTAATTAAATTGCATGCACAATTTTTAGCATTATATGTAACATTAGGGGGTCAGTGGCAAGAAAGAATGCTGAAAAACAAACAAACCTGGAACCTGTCACATAAAATGAGGTGGTGCAAGAGGATAGGAGCATTCTGCACAAAACTCAGAAGCAGGAAAACTGCCATGTTTTAGGGCCTGCTTTACTAAGGATTTCCCTCCATCCCGTGCCTCCAAAGAACAAAACGCTTTGTAAATCAGGTCTTGCGCTATTCTGAACCCCAGCATTATTGACACAGATAATGGAATTTAACATGATACATCAATATACCTTATGTGAAGCATCTGAAAATGGCAGAGAACTCCAGCCTTAAAGGGCAGGCATAAACTGCACATTTTAAAAAGTGAGATTTAAATCACAAAACTAAACAAAGAAACACAATCTGACATATGCTAAGCTCTCAACTAAGATGTTACTTTTAAAATATTTGGATTGATCATCTGTGTGTCTAAATATGTATCCCAGAAAGGCACTATATCAAGGATCTAATAAACATGTATTATATATGTGAACTTATACATAAGAAATCTTCTGTTCTCATGTAAAACTACCTGAATGGCTTCAACAAATCTCCTCCGGTCTTTATTAATTTGCATTTTTAGATCATATGTGGTTTTATCACTGTTTTTTTATTTGAACTTTTTTCATTGACAATTTGATCAACAAAAAAAGTTAGTGTGGCACAATATGATAATTTAAAATGATAAAACAATGAAAAACGAAGGGTTCCTTGTACTAAGGTGCGCTAGCGTTTTTAGCGCACGCATGAAATTACCGCGCGCTACGTTTCTAGAACCAGCACGCGCTATTCCGCTTAGTAGAAGGAGCCCTGAGCAGCAGAGTTCTGCAGACAGGTAAAAATTAAAGTTAGTCAAACAAAATACAGAGCCTGCATCTTACTAACCATATGCGCGTTTGTTTCTTTTGATAAATGCATTTTCAATATGGGCAATCCTTTTACTTTTATGTTCTGGTTCAGCTTTTTACATCGTCATGAATCCAACACAGCTCTCACCATAAGAGTTATCACAGAACCCCCCCCCCAAAAAAAAAAAAAAAAAAAATATATATATATATATAGGCTACCTTATTACACTGATATTTATCCTGCTTTGACAAAGGTGTACCGCCTCCCCCCCAAAAAAAATCCCACAAAAATCTGCATTTACCGTCTCTTCTGCTGCTTGATGTCGATGGGTTTATTGATAGCATAAGGTGATCCATGAATGTAGGCACTTCGGAACCGTGCTGCTTTCTCCACTGTCAGATACTCACAGCTGGATGGTAAACTCATTTTATCCCTGTATTAGCATTAGAAAGCTAACAGCTAAAGGTGCACATTCCTGTGAAAACTGGAAACCAGGAGCCAGGAACCCGCAGGCTGCAGTACTGTATTTCACACCAGCGCTACTTCCTTTGAAAACAAACGTTGTACTCTCAGCAGCATTGCCCTGCCTCAGTTTGCCTCTCACGGGGACAGAAAATTATCGGCTTTATTCTACTCATGCTCCGATAGTTCGTGAGTCTCGGGTCTCTGGTTTTAGAGATATTGAATTCAGTGTGTTCTGCGGGTAGGCAATGAGCACACTTTGCTTTTCAGCCCGACCTGTAGAAAAGCTGAAGCTGATTGAGCTGTGGGTGGGGAGTCGGGAGTTAGTTGTGCATACATAAAACAGCACAGCTAGGAGAGAATGCCACACACATGGATATATGCACACACATCCACATTCTGGAAGTCAGGGTTTTGTTTTTACTACAGCCCGGTAAGACTTGTACTTACCCGCATAAACAGCAAAACAACTGTGGTAAGGGCAAACCCGTGCAATAAAAACAGGGGGTATTGTCCTGCATCTGCCGTGTATTTATCACATAGAGAAGAGTGCTAATACATGAGCACCACCTTATATGCCTAAACCCATTGTGCAAGTCCTGGGCAGCAACAGCAGAGCTACCTCCAGTGTGCTGCCTATTTCAGTTTCTCCCCTCCCCCCCCCCTATCCATCCATTACCCCTTACACAATCACTTAATCCATTTTGTCCTAAGAAAAGCCTGACCAGTTCCCTCTCCTTCTCCTACCCCAGCATATACCACTCTGCCTTTTTTTTCCATGTAACTCTGCATCTTCCCTTGGTTGTCCCATCTCCAACTGTATGTCTTCCTTTTCCTGCTCGTCCCTTCCTCCTAGCATTTGCCAGCATCTGCCCCTTTCTTCTACTCTGCCAGTATTTTTCTGCTTCCAGCCCCATTGTCAACATCAGCATCAGCCTTCTGCCAGCCCCAGCTAGACCGTCATCAACACTAGCCCCATGCCAAACCAACCCTATCATCAACATTAGCTCCCTTCCAGCTCCAGTCCAACACCAGCATCAGCCCTGTGTCAGATCCAGCCACATATCCAATATTAGCATCAGCCTCAGTCCCAATCCCCAAACCCACTCTAACCCTAGCCTTAGCTCCCTGAATATGATGAACAGTGGGAGCTTGTTGCTTTCCTCACTGCTAGCTGTAGGGCAATCCTTGGGACACACCTAGCCAGTTATATTTTCAGAACAGCCACAATGAATATTCATGAGATAAATCTGCATGCAGTACCTCCATTTGCAGATTCATTGTGAGTATCCTGAAAATCAGACTGGCTAGGTGTATTCAAGGACTAGGTTGAGAACCCCTGCTCTAAGAAAATCAAAACTATAATTCCCTGCATGCAACAGAGGAAGGAGGGGGGGGGGGAATAAAACAAGGACAGATTCAGCATATTTGGCTGACCAGGGTGAGGTAGAAAATCTAAATAAAAATAGTTATTTTGATGATGTGACTTTGGTGAGGCTTAGGTTATTTTATATGGATTTTTAAAAAATAGATTCTAGAATGGGTCATTAGGAATGGTGAATAAGACAGACAAATAACCAGGGTACTGATAAGCCTCCATGATTCCACTGCTGCTATAGAGGCAGTAGGAGCTCCTTTAAGTCCTAACATCTTTAAAGGTCTGTGGTTACATCATTAAGTTGAAGGGGTAATCTTATAGGAATCAACTTTTCAGAATGATTGGGAGTGCTGAACACTTCCTTGGACAAAGTGAAGACATTTGCTCAACATTGGTGTGCTCAAACACCCACAGAGCTGGCACCTATGGATAGCCCCTTCCACATATGAGCAGGCTGGACAAACTTCAGAAAGGGACCCCTATTCCTTGGGGTTTATCTGAAGGAATTATCTATAGTCTCCTACCCTATCTGCCTCATCAGTCCCCTTGTAAACCTGAGCAGTATGCTGTCCTGTATGTCTCTCGTAATTAGATTGTAAGCTCTTTCAAGCAGGGACCATTTCATAAGAATCAGTGTTGTGTGCGCCTGGTAGCACATTCCTGCTGAAGAAACCATTATGGAAACAGATCCCCTTCATTCCCCAGAGCATACACCAGAAGAAGACAGATGGGAAATACTTAAAAGTTATTTGTAAGAATCATTTAACTTGCAAGTTCATTATAGATTTACAATCAAACTAACAGCTATACTATATGCTATGGGGCTCATAATCGAAACAGAAATAAGTCTAAAAATCCACCCAAATCGACACTTGGATGACATAAAATACAGGTTGTCCAAGTGCCAATAATCAAAACGGGTTTTTAGACGTATCCAGAGACTTTTTAGGCCTCTGAATCCCGCTGTGCACCAAGAGATGAAAGGGGCATTTTTGAAGGAGTGGTTAGGGCAGGATGTGGGCCGACCTAGACTTAGTTGTACTGTAGGGATAATCAAAATTTTTTAGGTGATTTAGGTGATCTAAAAACAGGTCTAAGTGTGAAGAAGGTATCCAAAGTTACCAGATAACCACTGCAGACATAAAGACCCACACACACTCCCCCAGTGATCACTGCCCCACCCCCACTTCACCATAAAAATTGGAATAAAAATGTACATACCTGCCTCCAGAACATCAGCACCTGGCATAGGAAAGCTTAGTAGAGCTGCATAGAGGGGGCTTATAAGTAGTCTGGGTGGGTGGGGTAGTGAACCATAGAGAGGAGGATCCAGGCCCATAAGCTACTCTAACCACTGCATTCATGGTGAAAAATGTGAGTCCACCAAAACCCTTCTCTACTGCCATATAGGTGGCACCTGCAGCCATAAGGGCTATCAGGGTTGTAGACAGATGGGTATAGTAGGTTTTGGGGGTGTTTGAGGGGGCTCACCATGACTGGACTTGCTCTCTTGTATCAGTTCCTTTTGAGAATTAGGTTTTGCAGACGTGTTTTGAAGCAATTGTAGTCTTTTGTGAAGGGAGTTCTGGTGAGATGTTTATGTAGCAGCCTTTTTGTGAAGTTTACAGTAGTGCCCTGTAAGGTGCCCCACTATTCTGTTGCCATGACTGGGTGGCCAGTCTATCACTTTGCTGGCCCCTTCTATGTCCAAAAGGTCTTGTTCTAGGCATTTGGGACTTGGATAATTTTTTGGACAAGGTGTAGTATAAAGATTGGCATACTAGCAGTCTGCACAATCAAACGACTTGACGAAGAAGTAGATGATTAAAAACAAAAAAATTGACGCTTTTTTTTGAGAATGGACTTTGAACGCTGCCGACTTTGGGCGACTAGTGCTCTAGGCCCAAATACGGACTTAGATGTTTATTTTGATTATGCCCTTCTATTTGTTTAGAAAGGAACATCTAGTAACTCTACTAGACTGAGCTTTCTTGTCAAGGAGAATCCACACAACTGCAGGCTGCAGAAGATGAATTTTCTGAATAACAGAATCTAGAAGTCCATTAATCATAGCATTGCCATAATCTAATTGGGTAATTACATAAGCATAGACTATGCTCTGATCATTGCCCTTTGAAGATGGATCTCTTTTCTCTTGATTTAATTAAGAAACTGTGCACATGTGGCGATTCATTACGACAGAAGAAATCTACAAATGGCAACAGGAGAGAGAACAGGTGGCATAGATATTTTCAGGAAAGTGATCAGGAAGCAGATTCTGAACCACTAAATGATAGGCTGCATATATAGGACATAGCTAGTAGTGGACCCAAGGTCCAGAACATCTGCCAGCCTTCTACTCTGCTTTGTTCCAAACCTGACTTTGCACTAGAGCTGCAGGGCAGGCCAGGGAGGGACAGACTCTACAGCAGGGAGGGAAAGACTCTGCAGCAATTCTAGTCCCTCTCTATCATGGCATTAGAAAGGCTTAGGATGCAGGTAGGAGAAACACTGGGATTTAAGCTTGAAGGAGTGGAAAATGTTAAGTCTCAGGTACGAATTGGAGGAAAAAAGAGTAGAAACAAAGTGATTGCAACCTATTACCCTTCACTGCAACTGTGCCTGATGCCTTCAAACATGCCATTGTTATGCCGCTCCTCAAATAACCCTTGCTGGACACTGCTTGTCCCTCCAACTATCGCCCCATCTCCCCTTCTTATCCAAGCTACTTGAACGTGCTGTTCACCGCCACTGTCTTGACTTTCCCTCGTCTGAGCTATCGTTGCACCAGCCTTGCCTGTGTAATCGGTGAAGGGATAATCACGCGCCAGACACCAGTGCGCCGACAATCGAGCACTGACAATTTGGCGCAAGAAAGAATCGCGCCATGGGAAAACTTAGTTTTAAAGAGCTCCGATGGGGTGTGTGTGAGTGGGGAACCCTCCCACTTTACTGCATAGTGTTTGCGCTGCTGTTGGGGGGGTTCCAACCCCCAAACAGCAGTGCAAACACTATACAGTAAAGTGTGTATGGGGGGGTTCCCCACTCACACTCGCTTCAGAGCTCTTTAAAACTAAGTTTCCCTGCGGCGCGCTTCTTTCTTGCGCCGAATTGTCAGCGCTCGAATGTCAGCCTGCTGGTGTCTTGCGTGCGACTGACTATGAATCGTGTAATCATATATCCCTATTTTCTTCCAATATGATTCAATCACTGGGCAAATTACCAGATATATATGAAGGCACCTGTTGATCATGTTCATGTCACTACAGTTCAATACTCCTGGATATATTTTCCTAATTTTTTATACACGTGGTACCAGCACAATAAGATACCAGATCCATTATTTTGTAAACTGAAGCATGAAGAATTTCCCTTAAAAGCTTTTCTCCATCTCTCTTAATTTTTTTCAGTTGGAGCCTCATTCAAAGCTCTTTCCCAAGCCATCCTATGTGAATCTGTTTAACAATTTTATAACTCTACATGCAAAAACAGGTTTTACACATTTTAATAAAGTTCACTGTCATGTACATTTATAAAAAGCATATGAAGGAAGTGATCTAATGAATACTTTCCTACATATTTAAGATGGACATACCCAGGAGCAGAGCTTCCATTTCACATGTACAGTATAATACTTTATAAAATGCACAGGTATGCATGTAGATCCAGTTTATTCCTGCTCCAGGTTGCATGTATAATTGTGATTTGGAAGGGGAAAGTATTTATGTACTTCCTTCTTATAAGACAGGTTATTTTTGCCTACACCATATAACACTCATGAAACAACTAGAGCCAACTCTGTTGGTGCTATGGGTGCTTGAGAACCCTCAATATTGAGCAAATTTCTCAACAGTGTCAGGGAGAAGGTAATTTCCCTTTGTAAACAACATTCTTTACACTAAGGAAAAAGAAAATAGCAAACATACATATTATTTTACTTATGTGCAATTACTAGATAGCCCACAATTTAAGGGGACGTGATTGCTACAATCATCAAAGGCTGAAAATAGGCAATCAATGAGAAAAAAGAAAAAAAAAAATGGCCAACAAAATAGACTTCTTACCTAAGGTGACCATACGTCCCGTTTTGAATGGGACTGTCCCGTTTTTAGATCCCCTATCCCGTTGTCCCCACACAGAGCTTCAGCGTCCTGAAGCTGTGTGCTGGGACAATGGGACAGGGGATCACATCCCCTGCCTCCCTGCTGCGCCAAAGCCAGCCTGCCCCCCCTAGACCGGCCCCACTGCTGCTTGCTACCCGCCGAAGCCTACCATCACTTCAACCCGCCTCCGGTCCGCCGCCACCCGCTGCAACTATATGAAGATCCAGGATCTGGCCTACAAACCGTCTTCCCAACGTCAATTCTGTCATCGGAGAGGAAGTTCTGGGCCAGCCAATCGCTGCCTGGCTGGCCCAGAACTTTCTCTCCGACGCCAGTGACGTCGGGAAGAAGGTTTGGGTCAGCTTCCCTCCTTCCTACTCTCTCACTGCTTTCTCTCCTGTAAGCACGACTTCAGGGTGGCGTTACCCAGGTGCCTATAACGCGAATTGCCGCCGAGTGCAGGAAGTGGAGCAGCCAGGTAAAAAAAAAAAAAAAAATCAGCCAACCAAGCCAGGCTGGTGATAAACCATAGAAGGGCCAAGCTGCTGGATATTGGGCTGCGGACAGAAACGGAGCCAGGGCAGCTGTCCGGGGCGGTGAGTCTTCCCTGCGGCTGCTCGAGGGCCAAGGCTGGGCTCGGAGCAAAGGAAGAGGTGGCTGAAGTGAATGCTGTGCTTATAGGCCTAGGCTGCACTGGTACGGGGAGGTTCCTGCGAGGAGAAAGTCTGCAGGTGAGGAGCGGGTCCTTGTCACTGCCTACAAATGCCCTTGGGGAGGGAGGCGGCTCACGAAGAACGATAGTAGAAGTCCACACATGAACTGAAGTGGCTGTTTGACACTGATTGAGGATGAGACCTTGCTAGTATGTACTTTTCAAACTACTTTAAGGCATGTGTTTGTTATATATACCTTGGTGTAATTAACATAGGATTTTTTTCTTACATCTTAATCCCCATCCCCACAAATTAACTTGGATTAACTATGTGATTGTATTTATTTTATATTATTGCTTTTAATATGTATATATTGCAGCCCTCCTTGTTGTTTTAATTATGAAAAGGGAAGCTGACCTTACCAGGCAGGGAGTGTGAGTGGAGAGAAATACTGATGCACCCAGTGTGTATGTGTGTGTGGGGGGGGAGATAAAAATGCTGATGCACCCAATTGGAGAGAACTTGAGGGAAGAAGGGAGAAGGAAGACCAGGAAAGGGGAGGCAAAGAAAAAGAGATGCCAAGACCATGGGAGGGAGGGGAAGGAAAGGAGATACCAGCCCATGGAGGGGGAAGGAAGGGAAGAAGACAGATGCCAGACCAGGGGGAAGGAGGGAGGGAGGGGAAGGAAGGAGAGAAAATGCTAGATAATGGAGGGGGAGGAGAGATAGAAGAGAAGAAAAGGGTGGGGTTGGGTGGGATAGGAGGCGGGGTTCGGTTGGACAGGGGGTGGGGCAGGTGTCCCAGTGGACTTGTGTGCCTAGGGGCCCTCAATAAATTAATCCTGCCCTGGAGGGGGAGAGGGTTTGAAGCGGCGGTAGGCCAGGCTTCGTAGGGCAGCAAGCATCAGCGGGGACCAGTCCGGGGGGGGGGGGGGGGCAGGCTTCGGCGCTGGAGGGAGGGAGGCAGACAGGCAGGTTGGTTTTAGTGCAACAGGGAGGGAGGTAGGCTGGCTGAGGTGGTGGGACAAAGGCAGTGAGGGGGCCAAGGTGCAAAGGAGAACTGACATTGGATCTGGGGGTACTGGATCTGGGGGCACTAAGGAAATAGGAAGGAGGCACTGGGGGCACTAAGGAAATAGGAAGGAGGCACTGGGGGCACTAAGGATTTAGGAAGGGGCACTAAGGACATAGGAAGGAGGCACTGAGGCCACTAAGGATTTAGGAAGGGGCACTAAGGACATAGAAAGAAGGCAATGAGGGCACTGTGGACACAGGAAGGGGCACTAAGGACATAGGAAGGAGGTAATGGGGGCACTAAGGACATAGGAAGGAAGGAGGGAGGGAATAGAAAGGGACAATTGTTGGGCCTGAGTGCAGAAAGAAAGAAATGAAAAAATAGGATACACAGAAGGAAACACAACCAGAAACTCATGAAATCACCAGACAGCAAAGGTAGGAAAAATGATTTTATTTTCAATTTAGTGATCAAAATGTGTCAGTTTTGAGAATTTATATCTGCTGTCTATATTTTGCACTATATTTGTCTATTTTTCTATAGTTACTGAAGTGATATATTTGAACCCCCCCCTCCCCAGTATAAATGATAATTAATATTTTCTCTGCGTATAGTGTACTTTGTGTTTTTTAAAAAAATTTATGGTTTCCATTATGATTGGGGCGGGGATAGGGTGGGATTGGGGGCTGGACTGACAATTAATAGATGTCCCAATTTGATGAAAAAATAAATGGTCACATTATTCTTACCCTACTGCATTGGACTAAATCATCTAGGGGTTTTCCCATCCAGAAAGTGACAATTAAAAAATATTTTTAAAAAGTGATTTATACCTAAGTGGTTTATATTCAGGTACTCAAGCATTTTTTCCCTATTTGTCTTGGTGGGCTCACATTCTACCTAATATATCTGGGCAATGGGGGATTAAGTGCCTTACCCAGGGTAACAAAGAGAAGCATGGGATTTGAACCCACAACCTCAAGGTGCTGAGGTTGAAGCTCTAACCACTGTGCCACACAATCCCTATTCAAAGTTATTACATTACCTTTAATACTTGCATGCCACTCAAACCAATTAATGGTTCAGTGCAGCTCACAATTATAAGGAGTCGGGTAAACCCTAGAATTACAGTATACAAGTTTAAAACATTACAATAAATCTATAAATCTATAAACTAAACTAAACAGAGTTTAAAAACAAAACAAAACATTGCTATCTAGCACTCAATACCAACACCTCCTGCCTCATTAAAATATTTTTTTCCTTTTCTATTGTGTCAACTTAGACAAGTTGGGAAACATCCCAATTCTATCTCCCCAAAAACTAACAGAGGAAATTTGTCTCAAATAAAGCCTAAGCAAAGCCTTCCTATCCTATCTATATATATAAAATCGGAGGTATGTATGTGTGTGTGTATGTGCCGCGATCACGCAAAAACGGCTTGACCGATTTGAACGAAACTTGGTATGCAGATCCCTCACTACCTGGGATGATATGTTCTGGGGGTCTCGTGGCCCACCTGCACACATGGGCGGAGCTACAAACATAAAATCAGATTTCACCCATTCATGTCAATGGAAAAAATGTAAAAAGCTGCCTTTCTCACAGTAATTCAAACACGGCTTGACCGATTTGAACGAAACTTGGTATGCAGATCCCTCACTACCTGGGGTGATATGTTCTGGGGGTCTCTCGGCCCACCTGCACACGTGGGCGGAGCTACAAACAGAAAATCTGATTTCACCCATTCATGTCAATGGAAAAAATGTAAAAAGCTGCCATTCTCACAGTAATTCAAAAACGGCTTGACCGATTTGAACGAAACTTGGTATGCAGATCCCTCACTACCTGGGGTGATATGTTCTGGGGGTCTCGCGGCCCACAACTCTATGTTGCTTGCTCAAGGGTGGGTTCACCCAAGAATTTATATGTTCTTGCTCCAGGAGGTGAAACTAAAATTGTTGTTTATAATCACGTTTTGCGTTAGTTGTATTGTATTCATTTTGTCAAATATTTCAGATTATAATTTGAATATTGTTCTTTTTATTAAGCTGTAAAAAAATAATTTCATTCACCACTATATAGTATCTTTATTTGAATCCATTTACAGTGTTATTGCTATAATTAAATACCCGTGCAACGCCGGGGCATCAGCTAGTATATCTATATATATATAAAATCGGAGGTATGTATGTGTGTATTTGTGTGTGTATGTGCCGCGATGACGCAAAAACGGCTTGACCGATTTGAACGAAACTTGGTATGCAGATCCCTCACTACCTGGGATGATATGTTCTGGGGGTCTCGCGGCCCACCTGCACACGTGGGCGGAGCTACAAACAGAAAATCAGATTTCACCCATTCATGTCAATGGAAAAAATGTAAAAAGCTGCCATTCTCACAGTAATTCAAAAACGGCTTGACCGATTTGAACAAAACTTGGTATGCAGATCCCTCACTACCTGGGGTGATATGTTCTGGGGGTCTCGCGGCCCACCTGCACACGTGGGCGGAGCTACAAACAGAAAATCAGATATCACCCATTCATGTCAATGGGAAAAATGTAAAAAGCTGCCAACGCAAAAACGGCTTGCCCGATTTGAACGAAACTTGGTATGCAGATCCCTCACTACCTGGGGTGATATGTTCTGGGGGTCTCGCGGCCCACCTGCACACGTGGGCAGACCTACAAACAGAAAATCAGATTTCACCCATTCATGTCAATGGAAAACATGTAAAAAGCTGCCATTCTCACTGTAATTCAAAAACGGCTTGCCCGATTTGAACGAAATTTGGTATGCAGATCCCTCACTACCTGGGCTGATATGTTCTGGGGGTCTCGCGGCCCACCTGCACACATGGGCGGAGCTACAAACAGATAATCAGATATCACCCATTCATGTCAATGGAAAAAATGTAAAAAGCTGCCATTCTCACAGTAATTCAAAAACGGCTTGACCGATTTGAACGAAACTTGGTATGCAGATCCCTCACTACCTGGGGTGATATGTTCTGGGGGTCTCGCGGCCCACAACTCTATGTTGCTTGCTCAAGGGTGGGTTTACCCAACAATTTATATGTTCTTGCTCCTGGAGGTGAAACTAAAAATGTTGTTTATAATCACGTTTTGCATTAGTTGTATTGTATTCATTTTGTCAAATATTTCACCTTATAATTTGAATATTGTACTTTTTATTAAGCTGTAAAACAATAATTTCATTCACCACTATAAAGTATCTTTATTTGAATCCATTTACAGTGTTATTGCTATAATTAAATACCCGTGCAACGCCGGGGCATCAGCTAGTATATATATAAACAAAAGATACAAACAAAGTAGCCCTAAAATCTACCTTCTCCTAAGATCATTCCAATGCAGCTGAGATATTTAAGTTGTCAAATGACAGGAGCCTCCAAATTGTCTCTCTGCAAGAAATAGATTTTTTGCAGAGGTGGTAATCCATTTTCAAGATAATTAAGAACTTTCAAAAATCTATCTATATATATTTTTAAAAAATTCAATAATCTTAAATTTAATGTTCTAGCCCCATTTACCAAGTTCTCAATCTTACAGTACGGTGGAGAACCAAAACATCTTGCTGTACCTTAGCTCTCCTGGGTTCTTAACTGAGAGAAGAGTCCACCTTCAATCATTTCTTGTCATGATTTTCCACACAAGAGGGCAGACTTTTAATAGGAGTTAGCAGACAGAAGTTAAGCACACTCTATGAATGGTCTCCACCGCAGACCAAATAGAGTCCAATGTTATTTCAGATGGTCTTATCAATGGTTGGAGTGTACAAAGATCTTCCAAATCACCTCCTATATTTGGACCAACATCTCCACTGACCTCTAAGGGCTGCTCCCATTGCACCAATGCAGCCTGAACCAAGGCAATCCCTGGTGTTTACCAGGCTCGGCCCCTCCTCTGCCAGGGCTGTGCCGCTACCTCCCAGCACCTCCACCAACACAGAATTCCCTGTTGACCTAGAAGAGAAGCAGAGCTTCTTTGACTACGTAACACCTTGCCCTTCATGACAGGGCTCCTCTAAGCTCTGCCAAAAGCAGAAACACCCAAGTTCTATGTCAGCATCACAAAAGCCGCTATTGAGATTTTTTGAAGAACAGAGACACCAGGGTCATAAAGGGCTGACTGTTTGTTTTGTCATGCTAATAAGGAAAATTATTCAGATAAGCAAATCCCTACTCAAGAGCAACCTCAGTGAACGTCTTGCCTGATACCATCTTGAGCACCTCAGAGTAGTTTCCATTGCATTTAAGGAGAGTGTGGTGCAGTGGTTAAAGCTACAGCCTCAGTGCCCACGCTGCTCCCTGTAACTCTAGGCAAGTCACTTAATTACTCCAGATACATTAGATAGATTGTAAGCCTGCTGGGACAGACGGGAAAAATGTAAACCATTCTGAGCTCCCCTGGGAGAATGGTATAGAAAAATGAATAAATAAATAAAATTTCAAAAAAGTTGGCTCTTATTTATGCAACAGTCCTAAAATTATCTTCTGAAATCTTTCATCTTTGTGCCCTCCACTGCTACCTTTACAATATTTATCAATTCTTTCTTGACCATAGATTTTATCTCTACCCTTACAAAGAAGCTTTCGGTTGCTTAGAACAATCTCCTTCCTGATACTCAGTCCTGTTACTCAACTTGAGTAACAGGACTGAGGGTCATCAGAACTCAGCCAGCAAACCAATGGGAAACAAAAAGAAACAACCCAAGTTTCCACAGAGAAAACTGGCAAACCGAAACAGAACAGGACTGTGGAAACAAATAATGTTCAAGACCTTCATTTTATTTCTGCAAAAAAACTTAACACACTATCCACATTTGTATAGAACAGACCCAACACAGGACGTATTTCAGCAAAACATCTTCCTCAGTGGTCCAATAAAGGATAAATTGTGAAATAATAATATAGCTAACCAAATGTGGAGAAAAACTAGTCACTGCTGCACATTGACTCGCTACCTAACTTATCCTTCATTGGTTAGCTACGTTATTTCACAATTTATCCATCATTGGACCCCTAAGGAAGGTGTACACATCCTGTATTGGGTCAATTCTATACAAATGTGGATAGTGTTTTAAGTTCCATCAAATTTAGGAGCTAAAGGGAATGGGAAGGTGGTAGGCATGATTTTATCTGAATTTTCCTGTCGCAGCTAAACATGGGGTTAAAGTAACTTGATTTTATCCCATACCAATTTGAAAATCAGAGTTGATCTGTCAGATTTCTCTCTTCCAGGGCTTCTTTTGCCTATGAGACAGTGCCCAATAAATTTCTTTGGGTGTCTTTAGCAGATAACACACATTAACACATTAGTACGTGCTAACACACTTAGCCTTTCATGAATTCTCGGCTTAGTGACAATGAATGAGATAAATACACATATCTGGAGATCCATGTTGTGCAGGTCCATCTCATGTGTCTTCATTGTGGTAGTCCAGAAAACTTAACTGTTTAGGGGCATCTCCACGAGAGATTTAAGAAACAATGAATTAGTAATAGACCCTAATGTCTTCATTTTCTTTTCTTTTTTGATTTTCCATTATAAACAACCAAACTGATATATAAATATATTCAGTGGCGTACCTAGCATATGTGACACCCAGGGCCCATCATTTTTTGACACCCCCCATCTATATCAAAAATATGATTTTTAGTAACAATCCACATATTGCACAAGAGTGTACCTAGGAAAAAGCAGCATCTTAAACACTGCTGTGAGCACTAGAACACCAACACCAACACATACATTGTAAAACTAAACAAGCCAGATCCCGCACAGTCAATTGATCCTGTAGTCAATGCCATCTGAAAACTATGTCCTTTTCATACACACAGAACAGAGATACACCCTCGCCTAATATAGAATAATCACACACTAAAAATAGAAATATGTAGACAAAAGTTAAACTGAACTGCCAAGAAACCAGACTCTGCATACAATGCAATACCACAACATCACAAAAACAGTGACACATGTCCCCTAATACTGTGCAAAATATAAAGACAGTAGATGTAAATTTGAAAAAACTGATACATAACAATCACCACTTTACAAATTACATTACATTACATTACATTACGGATTTCTATTCCGCCTGTGCCTTGCGGTTCTAGGCGGATTACAATATAGAAAATATCTGGGACATTCCAGTAGAATTACATTTCAGGATAGGAGTAAGTTACAGGAACAGTGAAGAGTTATGATATTACAATTTCACAGAAGATATTACTTATTACAGAAGATAATACATATAGCAGAAGATAATACATTTTGCAGAGGTAATACATGTCAACTCGATCAGTTAAGTCGGGTGTAGTGTAGAAGAGTTACAGTACATTCTTGATCACAGACAAAGAGATGATATGGATGAGTGATTCCAAAGTCGTTGAATGGGAACTCATTGGGCGGTGGTTAGAGTGATGGGAGATATTTTTTGAACAGTAGTGTTTTTATTTCTTTGCGGAAATAAAAACACTACTGTTCAAAAAATATCTCCCATCACTCTAACCACCGCCCAATGAGTTCCCATTCAACGACTTCGGAATCACTCATCCATATCATCTCTTTGTCTGTGATCAAGAATGTACTGTAACTCTTCTACACTACACCCGACTTAACTGATCGAGTTGACATGTATTACCTCTGCAAAATGTATTATCTTCTGCTATATGTATTATCTTCTGTAATAAGTAATATAGAATAGAATAACAAATAGAAATAGAAATAAAACAAATAATGAGAAATAAGAAAATGCCATTTTATTGGACTAATCCATTTTTCAATTAGCTTTCAGAGGCCAAATCTTTCTTCAGAACAGTACAGTATACTGTTGTTATGGTATCCTGGCCTAAGGAAAGGTGTTTAGTCCAAAAAATTGCCTTATTTCCATTCCTATTTATAAACTTTTATCAATACAGTTACAATACTACTTGATTCTAAGTAAAGCAACAAAAATATCTTTCTACCTTTTGTCGTTTCTGCTTTAATCATCTTCTTTGCTTTCTTCTTTCTATACAGCATTTGTCCTCTCCCCTTTCCATGCAAGATCTGCCCTCTCTTTGCCCCTTCTACCCAGCTTTTGCCCTCTCTCCCTGCCACTTCCATCTATTACCCACACTCTCTCTGCCCCTTCCATCTACTGTCCACACTGTCTCTCTTCCATATGGCATCTTCCCTCTTTCTATGTCCTGTCAATAAACTGTATATCTGAGGTCCCTTCTCTCCTTTGCACATGATTCATTTCAGTTTCACCCCTCTCCATTTTTCTGTCTCCACCCCCTCCCCTATGCTTTGGAATCTCTCTCTCTTTTTCTCCTTTCCTTCCTTCCTTCCCACTCCACACCATGGTGTGGTATCTCTATCTCCTTCCCTTCCCTCATGCTATGGCATCTCTTCCTCCCCCTCCATGGTCTGGTATCTCCTTTCCTTTTTTCCTTTCCCTCCCTCCCATGGACTTGGCATCTCTGGTTCCTCTCCCTTCTCCCTCCCCAATTTGGTGCTGCAGCAGCAGCATGTCTTCCCCCCCTTTCCTGTGCAGTATTTCTACCCTCCTCCCTTCCCTGTGCAGCAGCAGCATGTCTCCCCCCCTTGCCTTTGCAGCATTTCTCCATTGCCTGTACAGTATTTCTATCCTCCCCCTTCCCTGTGCAGCATTTCTACCCTCCCTCCTTCCCTGCCCAGCATGTATACCCTCCCCCCTCCCTGCCTAGCATGTCTGGTTGGCTCCCCTGCTGAAAGCCGTGGGCATCCGCTCCTCACGCGATCTGCGGCTGAGTCAGAAGCCTTCTCTCTGACGTCAGAAGGAACGTTTCCGATGTAGCTGCGGATCGCGCGAGGAGTGGACGCCCGTGGCTTTCAGCAGGGGAGCCGGCCAGAAGATGAGCAACGCCAGTGAGCACCCACGGACATCCCTGTTTTCTGCCGCTGCTGCTGGTTAAGGAAAGCAGCAGCGGCAGAATAGGGAGGGTAGCCAGCTATGCACTAGAGTCGCGCAGGGACAGAAGTCCCACCCGTCCCCATGAGGAATCCCTCCGTCCTCACCCATCCCCGCGAGGAATCCCTCCGTTCCCACCCATCCCCGTGAGAAATCCCTCCGTCCCCACCTGTCCCCGTGAGGAATCCCCTCCATCCCCACCCGTCCCCGCGAGGAATCCCCTCCATCCCTATAAACTTCAGAAACAGTTATTTCATTTAATTATGCTACTGAATTAAAGGCTGTGGTAGAGACCCATTTACAAATAAGCAAAGACACTTTATTAATTTGGAAATATTAATTGGGAAGAATACATACTTTTTAAATGGGTTTCTACCAGAGCCTCTAATGTAAATATAAAATATAAATACTCAGCTGATGAGAACCCCCAAGCTGTCAGCTGAGGACTTTCTTTGCAGTTGGCAGGCAGCAGTAGCATCCCTGAGTCACAGATGCTGGCACCTCAGTGGCTCATGGATGTTGCCAGCGACTTCTGTGCTTGGTGGAGGGGAGTTCTGGCCATCTTTAGAGGAGGTCCTCTGCTGGCGGTGCTTGGGGATCCCCACCAGCAAAGGTCAGCAAGTACTTCAACACTTTAGATATAAAACCAGAAATGCATTTCCTTTTCTTTTGAACACAATACAAAGACATCTGCTATATACATTTCCCAAAGCTAACATATTTTAGTCAATAAATTCCGTTTTTTACCTTTGTTGTCTAGAGACTTATTTTTCCATAAAGTTGGTCCCAGTTTCTTTTTTCTGCTTTCCCATCTTCTGTAAATTCTTCTATTGCTGTCCATTGGTTCCTCCTACCATGGTCCAGCATTTATCCCTTTCTCATCTTTCGCCCCTGCCCACCAGTCTCATGCCCAACATTTCTCCTTCTATCACCCCTCTCCAGTACCATGCCACATCTCTCCCTCCATTCCCTTCACCACTATGTCCAAGATTCCTCCCTCTTGCATCCATTTCAATCTGTCCCTTCCACCACAATATTTCTCCCTCTCATCTGTACCTCCCTCCCTCCCTATGACCAAAAATTATCCTTTCTTCCATTCCCTGTGTACACAACCATCTCTTTCCCTCCCTTCCTCTCTCCCAAGTCCATGCCTTCTGTGCCCAAAAACGCATTCCCTCTCCCACCTCAGCATCTCTTTCCTTCCCTTCCTCTCTCCCAAGTTCATGCCTTCTGTGTCCAAAAACGCACTCCTTCCCCCACCTCTTTCCCTCCCTTCCTCCATTCTCTCTCTCAAGTTCATTCCTTGTGTTAAAAAACGCACTCCCTCTCCCACCTCAGTATCTCTTTCCCTCCCTTCCTCTCTCCCAAGTTCATGCCTTCTGTGTCCAAAAATGCATTTCCTCTCCCACCTCAGCATCTCTTTCCCTCCCTTCCTCCATCCTCTTTCACAAGTTCATGCCTTGTGTCCAAAAATGCACTCCTTCTCCCCTTTTGTGTTCCGCGTTTGCCTCCCAGCCCTCATCTTAGCAACTTTCTCAGCCAAATGGAGCTCGAGCTGCGAGGCTCATCTTCCATTTCCTGCCTGCTCTGCCGTGCACACATAGCCGACTGGAAGTCTTCCCCGATGTCAGCACTGATGTCGGAGGGCAGGCTTTGCTTAAGCTCTCCCTCCAACGTCAGCGCTGACATCAGGGAAGACTTTCGGTCGGCTATGTGTGCGCAGCAGGGCAGGTAGGAATTGAAGATGAGCCTCATGGCTCAAGTTATATTTAACCCTGTGGGATCCCCGTGGGTCCCCCGTCATCCCCGTTCAGCTCTCTCCTGTGCACCCCCTTGGGGCATGCACCTGGGGCGGACTGTCCCCCTGCCCCCCCCTAGGTACGCCACTGGATGTATTTGCTACATTTGTGTCATCTTTTCTTCATTTTCTAAACAGCTTCAACTAAATTATATATTCCCACTCACGAGCTGCTGTCTGGATGCACAAACTTGCTTTTATGACGTATATTTACATACTTCTTACTGCCAATACAACACATTTAAACAATCATAAATAAGATCTTGATAGGCAGAACAACTGCTGTTGACATCCATATTAATTCAGGTACACTGCTACACCAATGCTCTACTTCTTAAACATCAGCTGCTGCTATGTTTGGAAAATTGACCTGTTAAGCAACCAGTATTTTAATGAATAGGAAAAAATGGTAAGGATCTGTTTCAGCAGCTTTAGATCAGAAAGGTTAATTTATGTAAATCAGATGTGGAGCACATGTAGTTTATCTAAAATTTTATTAAGTGGGGTGGGGAGGGGTAATTTTGTAACTGGGCACCTATAAATAAGCACCCAGAGGCAAACAGTGACTCAGCTGTTTAGGAGTGCTACATCGAGTAAAGGGCTAGATTCACTAACCTGCACAAATCCGTTACCGATTCAGGCAGGTCCAACTGATTCACAAATCAGTCATATTCAAATGGGGGCAATCGGAGGAATGCCCCCATTTGCGAACAGGGATCGCAAATGTGTGATCCCCGCTCAAGGGCAGACCCTGACAGTAGTGACAAGAGAAGCAGCCTCCTGTCACTGCTGTCAGGGCTCTGCCCCGATCTCTCCTGCCTGCTCTCTGCCGCGCTTCCCCACAGTGCAAGCCCTTGGTTATAAAGCAAGTTTCAAGTTTCCAAGTTTATTAAGTATTTGATTAATCGCTTATTCTGCATTCTAAGCGATGTACAAAACATTAAAATATTAAATTACAATAATCAAAGGGAAACAGACAATGTAAATATGACTAACAAGACAAAACAAATGATACAAGAGGAAGGGAATAGGAAAAGAAATACAAGTTTAAAAATAGTAAAGAAGACATATAAGGGAAAAAAACAGTAGGGAGGGAGAGAATAATAAGCAAGAGAGAATTTAAAGACCAGGGCCTGCACTGCGGGGAACGGTGGCAGAGAGCAGGAGAGTCTATTTATTTATTTAGATTTCTATCCTGTTCTCCCAGAAGCTCAGAACGGGTTAGAAGTCTACAGTAGCCCACCCACCGGCCCGACATCCCAGCCTGGCCCGGCCTGACCTCTCCCCCCCTCCCCCGTGATCAACCCCCAACCGACCCACCGGCTCCTCCGCCTCACCCACAACCGGCCCACCCCTGATCGAGCAAGATGGCTGGGCCCGGTCCACCCCCTCAGTGTACCTGACAAATCGTTGGGAGCAGGAGGTCTCTCCCCATGAAAAACAGAACACACAGGACACACGTAATGTTATACAGGCATCTTGAGTACAGGACCTGACAGGGAACTTCCTTGTTTTGCCGAACCTGCGTCAGGGGTCTTCCTTTGCCACATCCAAATGTCACTGCTAATCCAAGAACTTTAGAGACTCACACACTGCGCCATTTTGTGAGTCTGTGAAGTTATTGCATTTCCATTGTCTTAGCTTCCTATCTTAGCTGCCATGGTCTTAGCTTCCTAAGATTCTGGTTGGCCCATACCCATAGGAGGGGCCTTAGGCGCCTGGGTCAATCAGGCCTTAGGCCCCTCCCCGGTGCATCCCACAATGCACCAGGAATTGGCAGGCCTGCCTCATTTTGAAGGAGGTGGGTCTGCGGCCGGCCGGTAGAAAGATCCGTCTGTCCAACTTTTAAGGTTAGTGGGGGGAGAAGGGTTAGCAGGGGGGGGGTCTGTGCGTGGGGGGGGGGTCTTCCAGCAGGAGGGGTTGGGCTTCCTCCTGCTGGCAATCATCAGGGGGTAGGGGGTCTTCTGACAGGAGGGGTGTCTTCCAGCAGGAGGGGTTGGGCACCCTCCTGCCAGCGATCATCAGGGGAGTGGGGGGGTCTTCCGGACAGGTTGGGCATCCTTCCTGCCTCGTTCATTCAGGAGGGGGGAGAAACTGGAAGCTTCTATACTTATCGCAGCAGGGAGGTCCCTTGCCGTGATAAGTATAGTAGCCATGTCTACAATAACCCGATTGTCTAATCGGCATCTGTAACATAGACGGTTAGAGAATCAGGTTTATTTTAGGAGACCTTAGGCCCGATTCTATATAGGATGCTCACCGGCTTCTGAGACTGGGCGTCCTATACATAATCCGGGCTTGAATGTACAAAAACTGAATGTACAAAACACCAAAATTAATGCTATTTTGGAGACCGCTAGTGCAGGAAACTCTAGGGTCTTTGCAGCTTTGGGGCACCCTGATATAGCTCTCTGATGAGGTAAAGTATTTAGGTGTTGTCGTGGACTCGCAATTGACCTTTAAAAGTCCCGTTTCAGGAACTGATAAAAATGATTTTCTTCAGATTCCGGCTCGTCAATAGAATTTGACCGTATTTATCTCTTTGTATGTTTAGGGTCATTTTGCAGTACATGGTATTATCATGCCTGGACCATTATAATCTTGTGCTCTTAAGTTTACCAATAACCCTGTTGAGTGCTTTACAGGTTGCCCAAAATTCAGTGGTTGGAACTCTTTTTGATTTGGAAAGTACTGAACATGTCATGGAATATTACATGGTTGAAGTTTACTGGTTGAAGTTAGAAGATCGCATATAGTTCAGGTTGCTTGTTATGGTATACTTGTGTTTGAATGGTCTGGCCCCTGCAAGTTTGTTGGGTTCTATTCAGGCTTATGTCCCATTATTAAAACTGCGCTCTGTCCATCATGGGAATTTGTCTGTGCCATCTGTAAGGAAACTGAGACTGAATACCTCACGTGTAACTATGTTTTCCTATAGAGGACCCCAGGGTTCGAGAAGTTATTGAAGATACATTTATCTTGCAATATGAAATATGGGCATTAAGGCAGTTGCTTTGGTGATGCGATGGTCGCTTATTTTTGTTTGTGTTTTTATATGTATTTTAAGTATTTTTATTATGTATGTGTATATTGTGAGCCACTTTGGGAAAAGCGGGTTATAAATAATAAAACAAACACTAAACTTCCTTTTTATTTCTTCCTCTAAAATAGGCTGACAACTCATCTATTATTTATTGGGATTTATTGATCACCTTTTCATGAAGAGATTCACCTAGGACAACGGAGGGTTAAATGATTTGCCCAGAGTCACAGGAAGCAGGCTAGGATAGAACACAACCTCAGAGTGCTGAGGCAGCAGCTCTAATCACTAGGCTACTCCCCTCATTCTTTTTAGACTATAATCCTGTACATGATTTTGGGGTAATTCTATAAGGAGGAATCCAACTTTAGGCACCAAGAACACCAGCACACATTCCAATATTCTAGCTATGGGTTGTTGTATAAAACTTATTTATTTATTGGAATTTATTAATTACCTTTATGAAGATATTCACCCAAGGTATTATTCAACATAAAACTTACAATTGTAACAGCATAACAATAGTAAAATGACCAAAACTAAACAAATACAATCCATGAGGTGAACACAAAATCAGCAAATTGAAATCTAATAATAGGACTACCATGAAACAGTATAAAAAATATACACAATGGACTGAAATTCAGATTAACACAGACATATGTCAGCATAATACTTATGAAACACCTAATAAGCATGCCATAAGAACATCCAAATCAGTGGCATAGTAAGGGGAGGGCAAAGGGGGGGCAGTCTGCCCTGGGCGCCATGGAGGGGGTATCAGCACCTCTCCTCCTCTCTGCCCCCCGCCTCTTCCCATTCCTACCCTCCACGCGTGTGCCCCCTTCCCTTCCCCCATTCCTGTAGTTGTTGTTCACGGCAGTCAACAACTTGCTTTTTGCGACCCTGTTGGCTGTCCCGCTGATGTCACTTCCAGGTGCCACGCATAGGAAGTGATGTCAGAAGGAGAGCCGATGGGGTCGCGAGGAGCGTGCTGTTGACCGCCGTGAGCAACAACTTCAACTAGAAGTACAGGGGAAGGGAAGAGGCGCGCGGCAGGCGGGATCAGGGTGCGCATGGCAAGTGGGATCAGGGAAGGAGCAGGGAGGCAGAGACGAGGGCAGGGGAGGGGCGCCACTGCCCCAGGTGACTCTCACCCTCACTACGCCACTGATTCAGATGCTTTTCTACAACACAGCTTACCATATAGTTGAGGGGCCAAGTACAGATATGTAAATGGAAACTGCAATGGGAGTGTATATATGAGGGAGATTCTGGGCAAATCATGAATGGGAAACACTGTTATGAACATAACTTGGATACTACTATACCTATGTTTTAGAACTAGTGTATTTGCCCTGCAATGCTGGTATTCTAGAGAGTAAAGTAAGCATCTGCTTTCTTTACTAAAACAGTCCCCAAATAGGAGCTTTGTGATGCCTAAAAATAGGTGTCTGTGTGCCTAATCTGAAATGCTATTTGTAAAAATGTTAGGCTAACATGAAGCCTGGCTGAATAAGAATGCCAAATATTTCAAGCATTTAAAAACACGAAAGTTTGAGCTAGAGAACAAAGAAATAGTCCTCGGAAGCCTGGAGCCGCAGCTGTTGGCTCTGAATGGCCTCTGATGCATCATCTGATTAAATTTTACCAGATTCAGAGGACTCACACTTCATCCCCCCTCCAGTGGGCTGAAATGAAGTGATCTTTCAGTTCTAATGCCTAACACCAGCATCTACTTTGCTTCACTCTAAATTCAGTTGTGTCACCACCTGCTCCAGGCTAGCAAGGAAAGCAGATGAACCAGGCAGCAGTTTCAGAAGACGTTTCTAGCTCTCCCTCATCAATTCTGGCCATCATCCGCAATTCTCAGACACTTCAATTTGCTGGTATAATTTCCTATATACTCTGGCCTGTTTTAACAGCTTTAGCGATGATCACATTTGCCGACCTGCTGCAGAAAACAGCTCACCACGTGGTTTTCTGCACGATCACTCATCTGGAGGGTCTTCGAGAATGCGTGGATGCGCATGATGTCATCCGCGCACGCACAGAGGCCCTCCAGACACAGCTGGGAGGTCGGGGCTTTCCAAAACCCAGACAAACTCCTGGGTTTTGGAAAGTCTATCCAGGCACCCAGTCCCAGACAGGGTTTTACCGGATGCTTGGTAACCTTAAACCAGAGGAATGTTCTGGAGTCCTTGTTCCTAATCTGGTCTGTCTTGCAGTGTGAACTAACAGCTTGGTCCTGCCTACTATGCACTAGCATAGAACAGGAAGCCCTGTTTCTCGGATCCCAGGATCTTTTATGTTCTCCACATGAATAAGGGGAAAAGGAGAGGCCGCAAGATCTTAGTGGGGATTCAGGCAGAGGCCAAGATTCAGCTATTGGTTCTAGATGAGAAGGGAGTGGGTAGCTAGGGTTTGCTGAGCCATTCAGCACTCAATCAACTGTTGTTATACATATACTTTGGCATCTATACAGACCCTGACACAAGTATATCGTGCCAAAACACATTGAAGCAATACCACATTCTAATAAAGTCTTTTCCACCAGGTCAGACTTCACTGTTTTTGTTCCCCCCTCTGTATTGTCACCACTTGTCCTGCTTTGCACAAATTTCCAGGTGCCAGGGTACAATTTTCCAGGCACCACGGCTACCTGGGATTTGTCAAGTTTTGCAGTATGTCATTGGGATAATCTAAAATTTGGTACAATATGCTACCACATCTAAACCTTGAAATTTCAAATGATATGCAGATTCCAGAACTCTTACACTGTATGAAACAATAAAGGCGAAACAGGCAGCCCTGTCTGTAATCTCTGTGGATTTGAAAAACACCATTCAAGAATCTCCTGACAAAAGTTAAAAGTAGATTGTTTTTATCCTGGAAATGAAACCTAGAACAAATCAAATTTATGAAGGGCTACTAACATGATTAAACCAAAAAAAGGCAGTCAAATGAATTAATAAGTCTAGAGATATGTTGCAGATGTGTTCTATAATATTAAAAAGCCTCCTGCTCTTTTTAGCGGTGGAAACATTTTTAATAAAACCCGACTGATTTGGGTCAATCAGAACATTTATGTACCAATCAAAGTTGGAATATTTTTTTCTAGGATTTTTACGTCTTCCCGTCCAAATGAAATTGATCTGTATGATCATCATTTTTGGAGCATTAATCGATTATTTTACAAAGATGTGCTGCCAAACAGGGAACACTAAATGCCAAGCTGCTTATTCTTATGGGTGGCTCGGCATTTAGAAATGTATTCTCAAAAAGCTGTCAAAAGTTAGTCACCTGCAGGCGCCTATATCTCGCCTACCAGTGACTAACGTAAGGGTTTTAATTGGTTCTAAGTGGCATGATAATTTGTTGTGCCATTAAAAACAAATTAAAATCTCGTAAAAAAAAAAAATTAGGTGATACTAGGTGGCTTCTGGACCAGCACCTAGGTCCATGATATCTAATGTTGCCTAATGATCGTGAAGCCTGGAAGTGGGTGGGCTTGGGGTGGCGCCAGACTTCAGCGTCATTAGGCTATGCTATCTGTGATTCTGCAAGGACCCGAGGCACCAGAAAGGTAGGCCAGTAAAGCCCTGGCCTACATTTCCAGTGCCAGTATCCCCGATTCTGAAAGCAGCCCCTGGCCTTGATTGAAATGCGGCAGGCGCCTGTTCTCTAGTTACCTGCTGCGACAGGTGCTGCTTTTAGAATCAGCCCCTTGATGTGTACTGTTTGGCAGAGCACCTTTGCAAAAGCGCATCTAAGGCATTTAAAGGTCTACTAAAGTGAGATAAGTTTTTACTGTATTTACTGTGCTTTAACAGCAGTAAAGTGTAGAAAATGCAAGTTGCTACACAGAAATAGTTTTTCCCTTTCATACATTAGGTAGATTTGTAACTGGTATAGATTCACTGCACTCCACACTAACTGCACAAGTGACAGCACAATGTACTGGGAATTGACTGTCATTTGCAACAGAAATGTTAACAAATGATAATAAGCAGAAAAAGCCATAACATTTTGGTGGCTGATATTCAAAGTTATTTAAACGGGCCCACCAGCTGCCGATATTCAGTAACTCTTAGCCGGTCAGTGCCACTGAATATCAGCACTCACTGGCCACTAGAGGTCTGCACGGGAACGGGGATCGCGGGAATCCTGCGGGTCCCGCGGGAATCCCCCCCAATCCACGGGACTCCCACGGGGACCCCCCTCTGGCCCACGGGACTCCCACGGGGATGGAAGGCTTTGGAAGCAGGGTTCATCCATATAATATAATGGACACGTCAGCCTTAGTAAAAGAGGGGGTTTTTAAGTTAATTACCTGAACAGAAAACAAAAAAAGGGTTCCACCAATAAGATTCCACAAGGAAAACAGCAGTGCAAACACAAAAGAAACTGTGGAATTGATGATCCTGTCAGAAGTAATTGCTGCTTTTTATGGGGATGGGTGGGGATGGAGGTAATTCCTTGCGGAGATGGGTGGGGACGGAGAGGATCCTGATGGGGACGGAGAGGATCCTGGCGGGGACGGGCGGGGATGGGTGGGATTTCTGTCCCCGCGCAACTCTCTACTGGCCACATCCCAAGTGGGCAGGTCAAGGATGTTACAAGTGGGAGGAGTCAAGTGTTGGAAAAACATTCAGTGCAGGCATCCATATAGCTAAGGGTACAGTCCTAACTTTTCTCAGCTTTGCAGGTGCCAGAAAAAGAAAACAAAATCTGGAACCTTACCCTGTGTGTACGCACACTCTGTACTACTCTGCATTCAGCTTACACTCCTCCTCCTCCTCCTATTTATCATTTCTAAAGTGCTGAAAGGTATATGCAGCGCTGTACATGTGCATTTAGCATGTAATAGATGGTCCCTTCTCAGAAGAGCTTACAATCTAGTTTAGATTATTTCCTGTTGGAATTTTGTTTGGATTCCATTAGGAAATCCACACAGAATGAAGGAGCAGGGGCTGCAAACCTTTGCTGATGCACAGGAGCAATGCGACTTCAATCCACTGTTGATGGAAACCTACTATATCTATGAAATAACCCATAACTGGAGAAGAACTGATCTAAGGATTAACTGGGCAGTTTCATCCTGCTGTGCAGCATCTGGGAGGAGCAGTAATAGCAGGACCATGTCTGAAAGGTCAGCATGGAGCAGGTAGAATTTATTTATTTATTTTAGTATTTATATATTACACTAGCTGATTACCCGGCGTTGCCCGGATATTTATTTATCCCAAAATGTCCAACCCCCTACATGTCCCACCCCCCTATGTCCCACATGTCCCACCCCCCACGTTACCCCCCCCCCCCACATGTCCCAACCCCCTACCCTCCACATGTCCCAAAGGAATGTCCCTCTCTATGGGGCTGAACTTAGACTTAAACGGCATCGGGAGTGTCGGTATTCATCTCTGCGAGCCCGAAAACTATGGGTTGGACATTAATATCTGTCGCTTTTGATAATTTTAACATATCACCCTCTTCCCACCCACACAGTATTTTACCCCGTCCCACCTGCACAATATTTTTCCCCAGATAGTAAGTCATATGTGTACCAAGTTTGGTTGAAATCTCTCCATGCTTTTCAGAGTTATGCTGAGTATTCATCTGTGAGCCCAAAAACACTATGGGATAGATACTAAAATCTGTCATTTTCAAACATTTTTACATATCCCCCCTTCCCACCCCCACAGTGTTTGTCCTCAGATAGTAAGTAATGTGTATGTCAAGTTTGGTTGAAATCTGTCCATGCATTGAAGAGTTATGCTGGAACATACATACATACACACACATATATTCAAATTATAATGTGAAATATTTGACAAAATGAATACAATACAACTAACGCAAAACTTGATTATAAACAACATTTTTAGTTTCACCTCCAGGAGCAAGAACATATAAAATCTTGGGTGAACCCACCCTTGAGCAAGCAACATAGAGTTGTGGGCCGCGAGACCCCCAGAACATATCACCCCAGGTAGTGAGGGATCTGCATACCAAGTTTCGTTCAAATCGGGCAAGCCGTTTTTGCGTTAACATCTTTATACATTTTTTCCATTGACATGAATGGGTGAAATCTGATTTTCTGTTTGTAGCTCCGCCCACGTGTGCAGGTGGGCCGCGAGATCCCCAGAACATATCACCCCAGGTAGTGAGGGATCAGCATACCAAGTTTCGTTCAAATCGGTCAAGCCGTTTTTGAATTACTGTGAGAATGGCAGCTTTTTACTTTTTTTCCTTTGACATGAATGGGTGAAATCTGATTTTGTATGTTTGTATGTTTGTATGTATGTTTGTATGTTTGTATGTATGTATGTTTGTATGTTTGTATGTATCTATGTTTGTAGCTCCGCCCACGTGTGCAGGTGGGCCGCGAGACCCCCAGAACATATCACCCCAGGTAGTGAGGGATCTGCATACCAAGTTTCGTTCAAATCGGTCAAGCCGTTTTTGCGTGATCGCGGCACATACACACACACATACACACACACATATCTCCGATTTTATATATATAGATTACATTAGTGATTTCTATTCCACCAATACCTTGCGGTTCAAGGCGGATTACATAAAAGTTCACTTATAGCCTAAGTGGTTTACACTGAGGTACTAAAACATTTTTCCCTATCTGTCCTGGTGGCTCACATTCTACCTAATGTACCTGGGGCAATGGGGGGATTAAATGACTTGCCCAGGGTCACAAGGAGAAGCCATGGGATTTGAACCCACAACCTCAGGGTGCTGAGGCTGTAGCTCTAGGGGAGGATAGTTAGACCTGAAGAAGTGTTAATTCTCTATTTCTGGAGACATCATCAGTTCTAAAGCCAATGCACAGACCTAGGTAATTCAGTTAGGTTCAGGGATCTGGGGATAAACTAAGACCCAGTGATGGCAAAAGGGAATTCCATACTGGAACTCAGGAAGCTGTCATTTACTGTTAATCATTTTATACCAATTCATTTCTGGGGGAAAAAAATATCAAAAACAACCACAATTTATTTATGTTTTATTTTTTGCATGCACATTAGCATTTTTCTTTTTATGGGGAAAAGGCCTTGATGCATTTTCTTTGTATTTTACTTTCCTTTTGATTATGGAGTTCTTTTCTTTTTTTGTTTAGTATTATGTAAAGCACTATGATGATGTATCTAATAGCGGCCTAGAAATACTAGTAAACATAAACATCCCAAGGTGGCAATTCTATAACTGGGCATTTTCATTCAGGCACCTCAAGGGTACATTCTACAATAGAACCTTGGCACCTGGGATCCATGATAGAATATAGTGTAACCCAATACCATCACACCTAACATTTGGGCACTAACAGTTACACCAGACAGAGAGGTGGTGTACATGTGGGTACCTAAATGTGGCAGGGAGTCACGTTAACTTAGAGCAGGGGTCTCAAAGTCCCTTCTCGAGGGCCGCAATCCAGTCGGGTTTTCAGGATTTCCCCAATGAATATGCATGAGATCTATGTGCATGTACTGCTTTCAATGCATATTCATTAGGGAAATCCTGAAAACCCGACTGGATTGCGGCCCTCGAGGAGGGACTTTGAGACCCCTGACTTAGAGCATCTTGTACATTCTCTATATAAATGGGAGCATTGCCTGTTCACTCATGAATTATAAGGATTTTATACAACATCGTTGTATTCCACATGGTTCTCTATTAGTGAAGCACTGAACAACTCGGACCCTTGAAGAAGGAGTGTTTCTCTGAAACATGGACCCTGTTGGGTACGTTCTCTACATTTATGACAGCCATCCAATGGAAAAAAAAACCCCATGTTCCTGTACCTTGTACATTCTGCTCTGCGGTTTCTTTTTGTTTTTTAGACATGCCCAAATCCCACCATGCTAATCTAATCTAATACAACATTTCAGATTTGCTCTAATACCATTTAGTTCAAGGCGATATATATCAAAAAGAAGCCATAATAATTCTATGGGAAAATACAATTCCTTGGATAAAAAGATGGCCTTACAATTCTTTAACTAATGGTATTAACTTTACAATCTATCACAGGGGTCTCAAAGTCCCTCCTTGAGGGCCACAATCCAATTGGGTTTTCAGGATTTCCCCAATGAATATGCATGTGCATGCACTGCTTTCAATGCATAATCATTGGGGAAATCCTAAAAACCCAACTGGATTGCGGCCCTCAAGGAGGGACTTTGAGATCCCTGGTCTATCATATAAAAATGTTTTCAACATTCTATGAAATTTCCAGTAATTAACTTCTGTCCCTATTTGTATAGGTAAATCATTCCAAATAACAATAGCAACATATTTAAAAGAAAAATTAAATTGACGTTTAAAACGTAAACCTCTAAATCAGGGGTATCCAACCGGCGGCCCAGTGAAGTATTTTGTGCGGCCCCAGTTGAGGGCAATGCAGTGTTTTCTTCTGCTGCATCTGGGTGTTTACCGTCTTGCCAGCTCCCTCCTCTGTCTTGCTGCAGCGTTTGCATGTTTGTGCGCCCCTAGAAACATTTCTTTTTGGCAAATGCGGCCCAGGGAAGCCAAAAGTTGGACACCCCTGCTCTAAATGGAGGAAAGTGCTAACGTGAAAAGAACCAAGTGAAATGATCGGAAGCCTCTGCCTCTATAGCAGGGGTAGGGAACTCCAGTCCTCGAGAGCCGAATTCCAGTCGGGTTTTTAGGATTTCCCCAATGAATATGCATGAGATCTATTTGCATGCATTGCTTTCAATGCATATTCATTGAGGAAATCCTGAAAACCCAACTGGAATACGGCTCTCGAGGACTGGAGTTCCCTACCCCTGCTCTATAGTATGATGAATCAGTTTTAAACTCCACATGTTTCTCTATAGGCAGCCAATGAAGTTTCTTATAAAACACTATTGTATCTCTTCAGACCATATATCAATCTCACTGTGGTATTTTGAATCAGCTGTAATTTGTTTTACTCTTTTTGAGTTTAAGCTCATATACAAAGAATTAAATAATCCTCCTCCCTGTATATGCCAGATTAGCACACGCTAATGAATTAGTATATGTTAAGTCCCATGTAGCCCATAAGTATGCATTGGCATTTAGCTTGTGTTTATTTTATCTTATCTTGTGTTTATCTTAGCGCACCACAGTAACTCATATGGTTATTTACAGATAGCACTTAGGTCAACTGTTGTTTACGTGTGCAAGTGCGTGTGCATTTATAGTACATGTATAAGAATCCAGTTTATAGAATTGCCCTTTAAATGTATGAAAAAAAATATTTAAATAACATTAGAACAAACTGTAAATACTCACTCAACTTATACTAATAACCATTCCAGATTAATTTATTGATACAAACAGCAATAGCAAATCCATAAAAAGCTATTTGTGCTTAACCTGAAAAAGTAAACAAACGCGGTACTGTGCCTGGTATCTTATCTGCAACTAATTGACTCATTAATCAGTCATATCAATCTGCCCACATTTATCAAGGCAGAAATACATTTCTGTTTAGCTGCACATCAGTTCACTCACTGGTACACAGATGTACTTCTTCCCTACACACATATGTTGAGCATTCACCACTGAAAAATGTCATGCAGGATAAAATGGTTTGAGGTACACGGAAAGATAGTAGCTACAGAGCTATAAGATCACCTTCACAAAGTCACGGAGAAAACTGTACATCCAACCCAAAGGAATAAAAAGTGAAGTGAAAACAAGCATGCAAAGGAAACTGCATGATGTGAGCAATAATAAATGAGGTTTTGCATCCTGTAAGTTAACCAATGGTTCTTAAACCTGTCCTGGGAGACCCCCGGCCAGTCGGGTTTTCAAAATATCCCTAACAAATATGCATGAAGCAGATTTGAAGATAATAGAGGTGACAAGCATGCAAATCTGCCTCATGAATATTCATTAGGGATCTTAAAACTCGACTGGCCGGGGGTCCCCCAGGACAGGTTTAAGAACCACAGGTTTAAATAATCACCCTTATTGAAGTATATTCCGGGTCATAGAAGCATACATTTAACTTAAGTATCATCATTTCTCTGTTACCACACTCCCTACAAAAGCCTTAATGTTCAGAGGTCCCAGAGAGAATCATCAAGTATTAATACTATTCTTTCTAGGTTTGTATATTGGATCATCTCTATATATTTAGAGCTCAACTTGGTTTACAATAAAATCAGTAAGTCCATATATTGACAATAATTAATTGGATCTTAAAACAACATCAATATCATTCTACTAAAAGTTAAAAAGTGCAGTTTTCAGTAATTTATGAAAAATCTGATAAGAAGTGCAGGCTCTAATCTGTAGTGGCAACTCATTCCATAGTGCAGTAAAAATATATGAATATAGAACACAATTTCTTTTGCAAACACCTTTAACTGATGGAAATGACAATACTGTATATAAAGATGAATAGATCTTTAGATTCTTTGTCCTGAAGAGTTCAAAGATAACGGTATTAAGATGTCTAATAACTATGTTACCTGTATAGATAATAGTGGAATATGTGGAATATATATTTTGTTCTTTCATTTATATGACACTGTTTTTGATTAGAAATCAATAAAGAATTAAAAAAAAAAAAGATGTCTAATAACAACCCATGAAGAACTTTAAAGACTAAATAGAAACACTTAGGGGAAGATTCTCAAATGTTCACGGTAATATCCGACGGGCTGCTGTCATGGCTGCTACTGTAACAATTTCAAAAAGGTGAGCCATTCTTAAAAATCCATCCATGTGGATGGTCGCTAAATTTGCATGTGCCGATTGCTGGTAGGAGGGACCTTAAACAACATAGGCCAATCAAAGCCTTAGGCCTCTCCTCGGCACTTCCCAGGATACACTGGTGAGGGGAAGGCTCACCATTTTGAAGAGGAGGGCCTGCTGGCTGGAGGGAGTAGGCATCCCTCCAGCTGGCTTTCGTAAACAAGGTAAGGGGGTCATCTGAGGCATGGGAGGGTCGTTGGGGGCATGACAGCAGCGGCGGGAGTGAGCATCCCTCTCACTGCTGGGGGATGTCGGGGGGGAGGGGGGGAATTGCTTGACGGTGGCAAAATTTTCTGGTAGATCCGAGTAGTCAAGCCTTACTTTCCTTTCAATGCCTGAGCTAATCAGGCCTCAGGCTACGACAGCTCAGATTTGCCGGAAAATTTTGTTCGCAAATGTAGGACAGCAAGGTCAGGGAATCACACAGAGATAATCGAGAATCGCCCGGAGTGCTCATTTAAATATTAATGACCTCATTGAATACATTTGCTTGGCAGAGTTGGAAACTGCTAGGAAGCTTGAAAAAGACTATGGTAAGCCGTTTCGATAATCTGCTGTTAAAATCCATGAACCCCATACCGGCTGGAACCAGTTTAGCAATCACTTTAAAGTTTTGAGAATCTTCCCCTACAACTTTACTCTAGACTCTATTGGAAGTCAGTGTAGAGTTCTTAGTAATGGAATTACTTTGATTTCTTAAAAATTAAGTGAACTGCAGTGTTCTATATTAACTGCAGTCTCTTCACGTTTCTTTTGCTCAAATCTATGCATATTGAATTACAATAATCTAACTATGCTAGGATTATTGATTGAACCAACACTGCAAAATGGCGTTGATGAAATAAAGCTCTAACTCTTTTTAGAGTGTAAACGAAAATCATAAACCAGAAAATCTAGGTGGTTTACAATAAAATGGTTTTAAGGAAACAAAATAAGAGGAGAATATGACTTGACTAGTTGATATAAACTGACGTACAAAAATAAGCAAGAGAAAAAAAGCCTAGTTTATTACTAATGGCAGGGGGAAGAAGGGGAAGGATAGTGCAATGGGATGGGTCTATACAGTCTAATTCTATAGAAAGCACAAAAATTGTGCACACAAATTTAACTGAATATTGAGCCAATTAGTGTTGATTATTGGGATCTTAACAAGCAATTATTGATATTAATTAGAATCAATTAAAATATATATGCATATTTTTAGGCACCAGATCCACGTGTAATTTTACATGTAGTTCCAAAGGGGGACATGGGAGGGTCATGGATGAATTGGGGGTGTTCATGCAATTTACATGCTAGTTATAGAATATGGGGAGATTCTCCCTAATTTACCTCCCTCCCTTTCATGAAGCTGCATTAAGCTTTTTTTTTTTTTTTAAATCACCAGCCACGGTGGTATTAGCTCTGATGGGCATAGGAATTCTATGAGCACTGAAGCTAATACCGCCGTGGCTGGCAATAAAAAAGCCTAATGCGGCTTCATAAAAGGGAATCTTAAGCACGAGGATGTATATCACATTTCAGTTGGTATAAGTAGCTATGCCTACAGTTCAGCACAATTCCCAGTGCCAAGTGCTATTCTATAAATGTCACCTAACTTTGAGCACTTTTTACAGAATAGTACTGAGCGCTATTTTTTTTATCAGAGTCAATTCTTTTTTTAGGCACCATTTACATAATCTAGCCCAGGGCTGCCCAAGTCCGGTCCTCGAGATCTACTGGCATGCCAGGTTTTCTGAATCTTCACAATGAATATGCATGAGAGAGATTTGCCTGCACTACCTTCTTGGTATGCAAATCTCTCTCATGCATGTTCATTGTGGATATCCAGAAAACCTGGCCTGCCAATAGATCTCGAGGACCAGACTTGGGCAGCCCTGATCTAGCCCATAATGTTTACTAATGTGTATGTATTTGAATAGAAATCTGAAGGGTTGACATCAGTTTCAGACAGAAAATTATGAGTAAGCCAGGGTGAAAGAAATGTATTTAGCGCCTTCTTGACCTTCGAGAATGACGATTCTATCCTAAGAGTGAAAGGAAGGCTGTTCCAGATGGAAGAAGTGCCGATACTAAAGCATGAGTTCGGGATCATTTCCAACCAGATGTGATGGGACTTGCAAGGAGATGTTGGCCAAGAATCACAGTGTATGAATTGGGGTATATGGTATGGGCCTGATTCTCTATATGTTGCCTAACAGATCAGCGCCAACTAGTGCAGCACTAAGAGCGATTCTCTAAAGTGTGCGATTACATACCTGTATATAATGCATAAACACAGAAAAGTCCCTTCTACTAAAACAAATGATTAATCACAAAGACAAAATTTCTTTGCTGCTGATGGTAAACATGCCGTAGGTTTGGTTCTGGTAAACTTTTTTTTTAAATCACAAAACAGTAGCATTTAAAGTACAAATCTGATATATCAACAGACATTTTGTGTATGCATATATAATTTATATATATATCTACCTAGCTGCCCTGAGTAAACTAATACCTGGATGGGAGACCACCTGGGAATTCCAGGTGCTGTAGGCTGTGGGACCCTATGTTGGGCAGCAGCAACATAGTGGAGTCAAACACTGTGCGGGAGAAGGCAATGGCAAACACTCCTCTCCTGGTCTCCCAGTCCTCTCCTGGTTTCAAGGCTTCTTAACCACTCAGCACTATGCTATACATAAGGATGGTGTACTTTGTGACAGTGGCACCTTCCCAGCGGGGTTCCCCAAGGATCCCCACTTTCACCATCAGTGTTCAACCTTCAAATGCAATCCTTGGGAGTCAACCTAGATCTTGCATGAATAAAACATTTCACCTATGCAGACAACATAACAATCATGCTCCCTGTAACAGCTGCATTAGCCAACATCCTCATCACTGTAAAAAAAAGAAAAAAAAAAAAGTGTCCACATCATAGAAAACTGGACCTCAACCCACCACCTCAAACTAAATAAGAACAAAAACAAATTCCTTTGGCTAGGACCCTCAACTGACCCATGCTACATTCCAAGGATTACAGAAGATGACAACAAACTTTCCATTAGAACTACAATCCTGAATCTTAGGAGTAAAAATTGATAACCACTTATCTATGAAAAGCCACATACAATCAAATAATAAAACAATCTTTCCTTATGATGAGAAAGCTAAGATCCATCAGAAAATCTCAAAACAGAGGCCTTCCAAATTATAGTGCAATCCCTAATCCTATCCTGACTAGACTACTGTAATGTAACACTAGTTCTTTGCTCTAAAACATTGCTATCATGTCTACAACTAGTTCAAAATACAGCAGTAATACATACAGCCTAGACTCTTTATACAGCCCAGCTGCCAGAAGATACTGGGCTGTATAAAGAAAGGTGTAACTAGTAGAAGAACGAAGGTGTTGGTGTATTGTTGGAATATTGTGTTCAGTTTTGGAGACTTTATCTGGCAAAAGACACAAAAGGCTTGAAGCGGTCCAGAGGAGGGTGATTAAAATGATAGGAAGTTTGTGCCAAAAGATATATGAGGAGAGACTGGAAGCCCTGAATATGTATATCTTAGAGGAAAGGAGGGACAGCGGAGATATGATTCAGATGTTCAAATACTTGAAAGATATTAACATAGAAAAACTCTTTTCCAGAGAAAGGAAAATGGTAAAACCAGAGGACATAATTTGAGGTTGAGGGGTAGTAGACTCAAGAGCAATGTAAGAAAATTCTTCTTTACGGAGAGGGTGGTGGATGCCTGGAATGTGCTCCTGAGAGACATGGTGGAGATGAAATGGTGACGGAGTTCAAAAAAGTGTGGGATGAGCACAGAGGATCTAGAATCAAAAAATAATAGTAAATATTGAAGAACTAAGGCCTGTACTGGGCAGACTTGCACGGTCTGTGTCGTATATGGCCATTTAGTAGAGGATGAGCTGGGGAGGGCTTCAATGGCGGGGGGGATGTAGATGGACTGGAGTGGGTTTTGACAGAGACTTCAGTAGTTGGAACCTAAGGACAGTACTGGGCAGAGCTTTGGATTCTTGCCCAGATAAAGCGAAGAAGAAGAAAAAATACACCCAACAAATTTCTAGATTGAATCAGGTTGTGCAGACAGGGTGGACCATTCGGGTCTTTATCTGCCGTCATCTACTATGTCACTCCTGTACTCTGCTATGAAACATCACAGGATGGATTCCTCACTGTGTGTGTTGCCATGAGTCGGTGGCTAATTCAGTGAAGTTATCCATCTATCTATCTATCTACAATTTTTAACTGCATGATTAATCTCGATTAAAATTTTAATTGCATGATTAATTGCAATTAAAAAACACCCCTTGTACAGTGCAATACAGATAGAGAAGATGTAAATACTCATAACTGACATTTCAATTACTAAACTAAAAATAAAATAATTTATCTAACCTTTGCTGTCTGGCGATTTTCTTACTAATCTTCTCATTCTCTGACTCTGGTGCTGCTTCCCTGTGCTTGCAGCACATTTCTATGCTGTGAACTATCTCTAGGATCTCCTCTCTATTCACTATTCCTTTTTTTCGCCAGTGTTGTCAGGTGGATCCCCTAAGATGTTCTGCCTGATTCAGGGAAAAACATTTTCAATACGATTCAGCCTGTGGAATCGATTTTTCGATTCAATTTCAATGACAGCTTTTAAAATGTACAAATCTACTTCAACAGAGAGAAATTATCTCGCTGCATTAATTACCTTCATTTCCGTTTTATATTCATTAATAATTCATGGTACCTCAGCGGGCCACCACATACTCGATTACTCTCATAGTATGTGGCTTTATGCTCACCCTCCTCATTGGAACCAATGTATTTTTTAATTTTATACTTATTTGTAATTTATAAGTGTGTAATTCACAACTAAGGTTACTTAGCTTTAAGCTGTTGGCTTGTTTAGCAAGACGCTGTGCATGGGAGTTTTTACGACAACACCAACATGTTTCGCCCCGTGTGTATTAGTGGGCTTTCTCAAGGCTCCAACTCCCGTTCATAAACATTCTGCCACCAGAGCGCCAAAGCGAAAATTTTCGCTTTGGCGCTCTGGTGGCAGAATGTTTATGAACGGGAGTTGGAGCCTTGAGAAAGCCCACTAATACACACGGGGCGAAACATGTTGGTGTTGTCGTAAAAACTCCCATGCACAGCGTCTTGCTAAACAAGCCAACAGCTTAAAGCTAAGTAACCTTAGTTGTGAATTACACACTTATAAATTACAAATAAGTATAAAATTAAAAAATACATTGGTTCCAATGAGGAGGGTGAGCATAAAGCCACATACTATGAGAGTAATCGAGTATGTGGTGGCCCGCTGAGGTACCATGAATTATTAATGAATATAAAACGGAAATGAAGGTAATTAATGCAGCGAGATAATTTCTCTCTGTTGAAGTAGATTTGCACATTAGTTTTACTATTCATTCAAACTGGTTTGAACATAGTGCCGAAGCGTACATTAGCTTTTAAAATGTAAACATTTTATTTAACCAAGGCAATATCATGTCAAAGATAAGAACATCCAATACTGTTATTATGTTGTATATCTCCAACATTTCTCCCTCTCTCTTCTCCATGCATGTTTCTCTCCCCTCCACCATATGCAGGATTTCTCCCTCCCACCCCTCTCTACCTCTGTTGCATCTCTTCCTTCCTCTCCTCCATCCCAAGTGCAACAATTCATCCTCTCTCCCTCCATGTGCACCAACTTTCCATTCATCCCATCCTCCCATGCAGCAGCTTTCTATCCCTCCCTCTTATCCCCCTGTGCAGGAGCTTTCCATCCCTCCTATCACCCTGTACACTAAATCGGTGAGTTGATTTTTCTTGAAGAATGAATTGATTCACTGAAGTGAATCAGTGAATCGATTTGAAACAGCAAATCGGGCAGCACTATTCCCTGCCTGAAGCACACTCCCTCCTGGTTTCGACTCCTCCAGCCTAACTGACCTCCTGTTTCACAAAAGCAGTGATGGCAGTGGCAGCTCTCAAGGGGATCAGAGACAGCTCTCAGGAGGTAAGAGCAGCATCAGGCTAGGGGGGAACGCATGCTGACTAGCTGCTTTCTGGGACGGGGAAGCAGCAGTTGTGAGCATCGATGGTGGAGATGGTGAGAGGCAATAATAGCAAATGGCTAAAGCTACAAATGTTCCTCCGACATCCTCTAACACCATTTCTGGTGGAGCAGCATCGGAAATGATAGGGAAGGAAGGTGGATCACCACTCTCGAAGGAGAATCCTAGGAACTAACAAAGGTAGGACTGTGTTAACTTGTTAAACTATTTAATGCTCGTTAAACAATGAACATGTTAAACGCATTATTAAAACATTAATTGTTCAGCCTATATATATATATATATATATAAGGGCTGAACCAATATCTTCCTTCATTATTTGCTCTTAGACAGTGTATTCATTTACAACAAAGAAAGAAAATATACTTTGAATACACTGCCCTCTGGAGGTATAACTTGATATCACAACCATAACAATATAGAAACATATCTACAATGACACCTAGATATTTGTCTTGAGTGCTGACCCCTAAGGTTGACCCTAGCATCTGGTAACTATGATTTGGATTACAGTCAATTCCACTTAAGTGCAAGGCCTCCGGACCGGACTACTAAGTGTGCTTAAATGGAGTGTGCGCTTAATCAGAGTACTACTTTTTAGTCATGAAAAATCACAGTACACTGTAATCAAATGCAATAAAACTTTTATTCAGGAAAAAAACACACCAAATATAATTTAACACGGTTCAGTTATAGAAACAGCACTATTCCGTCTAATGCAATACACTGTAAACCTTTTTTCAAACCAACATTCTACTGAAATCATGAGTCATTGTTTTCTGCACACAGATTGCATGATTCAGGCTGTGTGCAGAATATGTTACTACTGATTCTGTAAAACTGTCCATAGTCGTGACATCCATTTATCTCTAGATAACAACATTGCTCTACTCTTTTTTTCCCCAAAAAGGACCAGAAATCTTTTTGTAAAACACCCTCTTTAACTCTTTTGTAATCCGCCTTGAACCACTGGGTAATGGAGGAATAGAAATCCCTAATGTAATGTAATGTGTAGGGACTTCAGCGTGTCCGAGAAGGAAACAATCTCTGCAGGTGTTTCATTAGTCATGATGACCGCAGCAGTATCTCCATCCTCATCAGACTCTTAGTTGTCTGAAGTGTCCTTAATGACTGTACAGATATCAGAATTAGTGCTGTCAGATGATGTGGGCACATCATTGTCAACGGCGACATACAGCTCAAACTCTTGTGGCGAGAGTCCAATTGGGAGTTCAATGGCCGAAGTGTCAGCTTCAGTTGTCTCAGATGCGTGAATGAAGTTCGCCCATGAATAGCAACTTGAAATCGTTGATGATGAGACTCAACTTCACGCCTCCCGTATCATGTGAAGAGAGTCTACCACCGTCATTTTTCTCACGAGCTCAGCAGCTCGGGGTCTGGATTCCATGCTTGCATCAATCACTGCAATGATGTTTGAAGCAACCTGTAATGAAGCGACCTGTAATGATGTTTGAAGTTTGCAATTATTCCTTGGTCCATCAGTTGGATCAAAGAGGTCATGTTTGGCGGAAGAAACACGAGTTTGATGTTGGTTAGTCTTACGTCATTGCTGTGTGCTGCACAGTCATCACACAACATTACAATGTGCCTCCTACATCTTCTCATCAGATTGTCAAGCTTCTGCAACCATTCAATCCACAATGTCACCGTCATCCATGTGTTTTTGTTGCTTTCAAATTCAACAGACAGGTGTTTAATGTTTTTGAAGCACCAAGGACTTTGATTCTTCCCAATCACCAGTGGCTTGAGCTTTTCATTACCATCCATATTGCCACTGGGCAGCAATGTCAATCGTTCCTTTGGCACCTTGAAGCCAACAATTTCTCTGAAAGCCAATGTTCCATCAGGGATGGCACGCCAGTACAGGCCCGTTTCATCGGAGTTGAAAACGTTGCATGGTTCATATCCACCAATGACTGATAGCAACACTTCCATGACCCATCTTTCTGCACCAAACTCATCTGTGTTTTGTTTTTCACCATGCTGCTTCTTAAATTTTATGCCATTACGAATTTTCCACCTCTCTAGCCATCCATTTGTTGCTTTGAAGTCTTCTACACCCAGTTCTTCGGATAGCTGTGCTGCTTTCTCCATCAGCAGAGGCCCACTGATTGGCAGTTGTCAACTTCTAGTTTCAGCAAACCATTGCAGCAATGCCTGTTCAACGTCTCCAGCCTTCCCAATTCTTTTCTGTTTTCTGGTAGGATTGCTGTAGGTTTGCCATTCTTTCAATATGACTTGCTTTTTTTTGTAAATCCGAGAAATCTGGCTAGGATGAACGCTGTAATGTTTTGCAGTAGAGACCTGACTCGCCCACTGGTGAAGTCTTTTTAAGACATCGACACGTTCAGCCAAAGACGATGATTTTTGTCCACACGATGCCATGGTACAGTTCCGATAGTTCGAATACCTGGCCAGGTCTAGACTGCTGTTCTGAAACATGTGGCTCATTCACGTGAGAACGTGATTGCTTTTAACTGGAGTGAAAGTAACGTGAACAAATAGAGGTGGGACCTATAACATCAGTGCGCATAAGCGGATTGTGTGCTTATCAGAATTGCAATTATCCGGAGTGTACGTCCATTGACTTTAATGTAAAAAAAACCCGGGACTATGGTGGTAGGCTGTGGATAACCGATATGCACTTAGGTGGAGTTGACTGTATTCTTCCCAGTGTACATCACTTTGCATTTGACCACATTAAATGTCATCTGCCATTTGGATGCCCAGTCTTTTCATTTCCTAGGGTCTGCCTGCAATTTTTCAGTGTCAACATGCATTTTAACAATTTTGAATAGTTTCATGTCATCTGTAAATGTAATCACCTCACTTGATGTTCCAGTTTCCAGATCATTTATATATATGTTAAATAGTGCCAGTCACAGTACAGATCCCTACTGTACCCCACTATTCACCCTTCTCCATTGAGAAAAAAATGACCATTTAATCCTACCCTCTATTTTCTGTCTAATAACCAATTCCTAATCCACAACCAAACATTGCCTCCTATCCCACGACTAATTTTCTTAGGAGTCTCTCATATGTAACTTTATAGAAAGCTTTATGAAAATCTAGATACATTATGGGGCTCATTTTCAAAAATGAAAAATGTCCAGAAAGTGGTCTGCAGGGGCAGATGGATGTTTTTCTTGCCAAACCCTTCCAATTTGCTATTTTCAAAACCTCTTTTCTAGATGGGTAGTCATGCTGTTCTTCTGCAGTTTATCCAAATCTCAAGGGTGCGTGTTAATAGCATGGTGTGGGCGGGACTAGAGCAGTCCTACGACTTTGATGTTTTTCTGCCATAATCGAACATTTTGAAATATTTCCAGGGCACAATTTGGACATTTGGGGCTAGATCTGTTTTAACAACAAATAAGGGGCAAAAAGGTGCCCAAACTGACCAGATGACCTCCCCAAATTCTCTTAATGGTCACCAACACCATCTCACCTCACAAAGATGTAAATGAAGCAGTACATACCCGCCTTTATGCCAGCTTCAGATGTTATGGGCAATCCTAGTAGAGCAGCAAGCAGGTCTCCGGAGTAGAATGGCGGTCAGTGCAGTGGACTGCAGAGAAGGGGACCCAGACCCATATCCCACTCTAACAAGTACACTTACAGTGGAAGGTATGAGCCTTCCAAACCCCATCCTAATCCCACTGTACCAACATACAGGTGTCACCTGCAGGCATAAGGGCTATTGTTGTGGTGTACAGGTGGATATAGTGGGTTTTGGAGGGCTCACCATACACTAATAAGGGGGTTATGATGAGATTTGTACCTGACATTTTATGTGAGCTTCACTGCAGTGCCTCCTAGGGTGCCACACTGCTCTGCTTGGGAGTCTGTCTGGCCAGGCTACTAAGAATGCTGGCCCACCTCCTACATCCCTATGGCTTGTTCTGTGCATTTTTCTTTTGGCTGTGGTTTTGGGGTTTGTTTGTTGTTGTTTTTTTCAAAAATGGTTCAAAAACATAGGCACACATCTGAAAAATGGCCATTTTTGAAAAAAGATAAGATTGCAGTTTTGAAAATGGTCATTTTGGTTACTAGATTTTTGTGTGTCTTCCATAAGACATTCAAACTCGGATTTGGACTTCATATTGAAAATGCCCCTCATGTCAACCGGCTCACCTTTATCTACATGTTTATTTACATCTTCAAGGAAATGAAGTAAATTGGTGAGACAAGACTTCCCTTGGCTGAATCTATGCTGACTCCGATCCATGAAACCATGTTTGACTATGTGTTCCATAATTTTATTTTTTATAATAGTTTCTACTATTTTGCCCATCTGACTGCTGAACCCCAAAACAAAGAGGTTTCTATCAGTAGGACCTCTTCTACCTTACAATGTACAGGTACCTTAGATAGAGTGTGAGCCCACTGGGACAGATAGGGAAAAATGCTTGAGTACCAAAATGTAAACTACTTAGGCTATAAGTGATATATAAATAATAAAATAAATAAATAATAAACCTCAGCATAAAGGTCTTCTTCAGACTGAGCCCTTGTGACTCACTGATGGATGGCATCTTAAACAGCATGAGTGTGTGCATTTTGTAGAGCAAGGATCCTATTACGTTAGTTTTCTTTTCAATGCAATTACGTTAGTTTTCTTTTCAATGACGTTTTTAGTTAATAAATGACTTTACATTCCTTCTTAACCTTATATCTTCTTATTTGTACTTTACTCCCTTCCTTTTGTTGTAATCCTGAAATATAGAATTTGATACAGAATGTAACCCTTTAAATATATATTTCCTAGTGTTTCATGATTGTAAGTTTTTGTAATTATGTAATATTATTTGTCTATGTAATAATTATCCCAAGTTTTTATTTATTCATTTATGTTTGTACATCGCCTAGAATGTAGAATAGGCGATTAATCAAATTGCATAATAAACTTGATAAACTTGATTCATTCACTCCTGTTTTATGTTAGCGTATTATATAGCATCCATTCCCTCCCAGCAGTTTTGAGAAAAACAGTGGTTAAATAGGTTCTCTATAATATCTCTTATCAAAATTAATTTGCAACAGTTCTAATACAGATACTGTATTTGGAATATACAACAGGTAAAGGCTGGAGATTGTAGCATAGTGGTTATAGCTATAGCCTCGGCATCCTGAGGTTTTAGCCGGTTCAAGCCCCGCATTGCTCCCTGTGACCTTAGGCAAATCACTTAATCCTCTACAGGTACATTAAATAGTTTGTGAGCCCACTGGGACAGATAGGGAAAATGCTTGAACTACCTGTATGTAAACCACTTTGAGTGTGGTTGTTATAACTACAAAAAGGTTGTATACAATCCCAAACCCCTTCCCCTCTCCAATAATTTCTATCATGAGATTCCTCTTTTGCTCCTGCTGTCAAAGACTTATTCACTCACCTAACCATATGGTTTTTATAATCCCTCCCCCAAAGGTCTTTACGATAAATAAATATACTCAGACTCAAGGCAGGAGTAAATCAGGGAGCTTCCCCTTTTGTCCATGTACCTCTTATTACTGCCTATAGGTGGGGAAAAACACTAACATATTTCTTTCACAAAAATATCATAGGAACTGGCTTATGCCATTGTCGCTCACAGTTCCATCGCAATGCTGCTAGAAAAAAAAAGTCAATTTTCACAAAGCCTGATTGCTTTTCCACATGGCATTGCTGTGATAAGTCACCCCTACATCATTACAAGGCTGAGAGGACTAGCAGGAGGGAAGAGAGCTCATCATTTGGCATAGCTGAAGCACAATGTGCAGTCATGTAACAAACAGAACAGTAGTCAGTATTTAAAAATGCATTTTCCTTTCTGCTTTATCTGAGACGGATATTGTATTCAGGTACAATTTTGTTGTTCTAAGGGTACATACACTCTAATACAGTGTATCACAAACTGTGTGCCACGGCACACTAGTGTGCCCCGGAGGATACCAGGTGTGCCCTGAGAACCTGGCAAGGAGGAGAGGTGCCGGCAAACTGCTTACATGACGTGCATCTCGTGGAAATGGGAGGGAGGGAGAAAGAAGACCACAGAACGGAGAGGAAAGGAGGGAGGGAAATGAATGAAGGAAGGAAATGAGATGTAAGGCCATGGAAGGGAAAGAAGAGATGCTAGGGCATGGGGAGGGAGGGAAGGGAAAGAAACTGAAATGTGGAAAAGAAGGGAGGGAAGGAAAGGAGATGCCAGAGCATGGAAGGAGAGGGAGAGGTAGAAGGAGAGAAATCCCAGGACATGGTAGAAGGGAAACAGATGGCAGACCATGGGGTGAGTTGGGGTGGAAAGGAGAAAAGGGAGATGCCAGAGCATGGGAGATGGAGTGGAGACAGAAAGTGAAAAATAGAAAGGACAGAGAAAGAAGCCGGACGCTGGATAGAATAGAGAGGGAAGAGAAGATGAGGAAAGCAGAAACCAGAGATAACAAAAGGTAGAAAAATATTTTTTTTGTTTTGTTGCTCCAGCCCCCTCCTTCCCTCCCTCCATGCTGTTGCTCCAGCCCCCTCCCTCCCTCCCTCCCTCCATGCTGTTGCTCCAGCCTCCTCCCTCCCTCCCTCCCTCCATGCTGTTGCTCCAGCCCATCCTCTCCCTCCTCCAATGCTGCTTCCCCTCATGACCTATCTAGCCTCCAACTTCCCCATCTACCTCCTCTCCTGGTCTAACTACTGTATTTTAATCTTCGGGCAGCTGGCAGCAGCAACGAGGTGAGCCTGCTGCTGTCAGCCTGCCACAGAAACCCCATTTCTGCAATAACTTTCTATTCCGACGTAGGTGGAACCTGCAGAAAGGTGGCTTCTGGGGTAAGTTGGCAGCAGCAGGTTCACCTCATTGCTGCTGCTGGCTGCCTGAAGATTAAATTACAGCAGCCGGACCCAAGGAGGAGGTTTTCCCAGGCATCTAGTAAACCTCCTCCACCCCTTCCTTACTACCCTCAAAGACCAATCAATTCCCCAACACAGACCCTCTTAAAATCTTAACAGATAGTAGTAACAAACCTAAACTCCGCACTAATCATGCTTGACATTAATGTAGAGAATGTGCCTGTGTAGTAACTGAAGGGGAAATTACCATACAACCTTTGTGATTACTGTATGCAAGATTTTGCACCTAATGCATAATAAGTGCAAAAACTTACTGCCCTTTAATTAAAGGAACCCTTAATAAATTAACTAATGTTAAAGTTTTGTATCTATTTATTTATTGGGATTTATTTCAAATACTTTTATGAAAAGATTCACTTAAGATGGTGTACAGCAATACAATTAAACATGAAGCTTACAGTACAATTTTGTTAAAAGCATAGCAGTTTCAAAAAGAACAAACACACATAAATACAATGAATGAGGTAAACTCAAAATCAGCAAACTGGTTTGCCATCTTTCAACCATCAAATATAGGAACAATAAAATATATTACAAAAGAATTTAAAAAATAATTCAGAGGATTGCGATGATAGACAATCCTAAAATAACCTTCTAAACAACCTAGGAATCCTTCAGTTAAAGTGTCCAATATTGAAGCTCATGCATATGAAAAAGAAGGGGGTCAATATTTAAACCCTACAGTTAGCATTTCTTTTAAACAAACACCAATCATGGCATTTAAAGATAATTCTGGACATTTTTCACCAGCGCTATCTAGAAAATAGTACAGAATATCCGGATACAGATGGCACTGCAATTATCTGACTTTTGTCTGTATTCAAACCACTGCTCAAATGACTATCTGGATAAAGTGAGGACAGCAGTTTTGCTTTTCTCATGTTACCCAGGTTATCTGTGTAGCAGGTTGAAAATTGCTGCTACCCTGATCAATTTTACTTCCACCCTGTATCGACCAAGCATTACCTGGCACTCAAGATGTGTTTTCTGCTACTAAGAATTGATGGATAGCTCTGGTTGGCATTTAATATCAGGGGAGTAGGAGCAGCTGCCCAGATAAGTGTATTTAAGAATGCACAGAAGATAATCACTTCAAATTATGGAACTTGAAATAATTTTAAATGAATATTTCCATCATGTAAAGGTGTCAAGTTAAAGAAAGTTTTCTCAGCTACTTTTTCATATTGGGCTCCTAAATTATGGAAAATATTACCATTATATATTACTAAGATAACTAACTATAATATTTTCTGTTCTGCTATCAATACTATGGGCTCCTTTTACAAAGCCGCACTAGGGCCTTAACGTGCGGAATAACGCGCTATACGCTACCGCCTCCTTTTGAGCAGGCGGTAGATTTCCGGCTAGCGTGCGCTAATGTAATCCTCTATCATTAGAAGGAAATATTCTAGAACTGGGGTTCCTGACACAAGACTGAAAGAGTTGATTTAGAAGCAGCATCAGGAAATATGTTTACTGAAAGATTGTAGAGCAGGGGTGCTCATACTTTTCGGACTTGTGAGCTACTTTTAAAATGACCAAGTCAAAATGATCTACCAACAATAAAATTAAAAAAAACCCACAAAGCACACTGTACGTTGAGAAAATGTGAATTATCATTCCTATTCCGGGGTTTTATCAAAGAGGTCAAGGCAGATGACTCTGTGCACTGTCACCTCAGTAAAAACCATACAAAAATAGACAAATATACCCCCCTTCCCTTTTTACTAAACCACAATAGCAGTTTTTAGCGCAGGGAGCTGCGCTGAATGCCCAGCGCTGCTCTCAACGCTCATAGGCTCCCTGCGATAAAAACCGCTATTGTGGTTTAGTAAAAGGGGGACTATAGTGCAAAATATAGACAGCAGATATAAATTCAGACACATTTTGATCACTAAATTTAAAATAAAATCATTTTTTCTACCTTTGTTGTCTGGTGATTTCATGAGTCTATGGTTGCACTTTCTTCTGACTGTGCATCCAATCTTTCTTCCCTTCTTTCGGTCTGTATGCTTCCTCTCCATAGACCTCGTTCCCTCCCCCAACTTTTTCTTCCTCTCTCCCTACCCTTTCTTTCTCCCTGCCTCCCTTTCTTTTTTTCTCTCTTCATGCCCCCTTTCTTTTTCTCTGTTTCCCTTCTTTCCTTCTGTCTCCCTGCCTGCCCCCTTTCTTTCTTTCTCCCTGCCCTCCACCAAGTCACTGCTGCCATCATCAGGGAACAGGCCCCAAAGCCGCCGCTGCTGCCCCAAGCTCTCCCTGCTTCCCTGCGTTGGGCCGACCAGCATTCCTCTCCCCGACGTCAATTCTGCCGTCAGAGAGGAAGTTCCAGCCAAGTCAGGCAGCGATTGGCTGGCCCAAACTTCCTATCCGGCGGCAGAATTGATGTTGGGAAGAGGAAGACTGATCGGCTCAGTAGATCGCCAAGGCAAAGTGAGTCTATCACAGAACCCAGGATGGGCTCCGCGATCGACTCACTTTGCCTTGGCGATCTACTGGTCGATCGCAATCAACCTATTGGGCACCCTTGTTGTAGAGGTTTGTCTATCTAAAATGGATGGTGGAGACTAAACATGCCAACAAACTAAGAGGAAATGAGATAAACACTTAAGATATTTAATTTTAAAAAGAAAAAGAATAATGGAAGCATAACTTTGCAACATGTGTTTAAATGTTTGAAGGGTCACTTGAATGATGCAACAAGTAGTTTTGGAGTTTCCAAAATAAATGGCAAAACGGGTTAACCTTGATCAGAATTTGACTATGCAGAAACAAGTGGACATGGTAGTCCGCAAGGGTTTCCATACTTTATGGAAACTTCAAACTCTTAGAGCTTATTTTGATATTTCTGCATTTAAGGGCTCCTTTTACTAAGTTGTGTTAGGGCATTAACGCGCGGAATAGTGCGTGCTGAATTGCCACATGCGCTAGACTTTAACGCAAGCATTGAGCTGGCATTAGTTCTAGCCACATAGTGCGCAGTAATATCCTGCATGCACTAAAAATGCTAGCACACCTTAGTAAAAGGAGCCCTAAGTTACTGGTGCAATCGTTGGTATTAGGACACCTAGACTATTGCAACATTGGCTATTTAGCAGGGATAAAAAAGAATAATTCCAGACTGCGACTCATTCAAAACACAGCGGTGAGATCAATCTACAGTCTGAAAAAAAAATGATCAAATAACCCCCTTCTATCATGAATTACATTGGCTACCGATAAAGGCCCGTGTTATTTTTAAGTTTGGTGATATCTATTATAGAATTATAACAGGACAGGCACCTTCCTATCTGTTGGATGTATTCATGGTCTCTAACCAAAAACATTCTTGTAAAGTTCACACTTTTTTCACCTACCCTCCAGTTAAGGGCTGTAAGTTTAAAAGATATCACAAACGTATGCTTTCATATCAAGCTGCTGTTTGGGATAAGATTTTAAGCAATTACTTTCTGTATCTGCTTCATACTTGGATTTCAGAAGGCATCTAAAGACCTATTTGTTTTCTAGATTCTTGAGTAACTAATATCTCTATGAGTTCCATTGTGATTATATTGTATTCTTTTGCAAACCGCATATATCCTCATGGTTATGCCATCTATAAGTTGATTTTATGCTATGTTATGTATGGTTGCGGGTGGGAGGGGGGTCCCAGTTGAGGGCAGGTCATCAACAGATGCACACCTCAGGGCCACATTGAACATATATCTAATCCCAGTCCTGTATGTAAGTATACTGTTATTCAAAGGAGGAGGTTCTCTCTGGGGCAAAAGAAGTTTTCTTCAAGGCCTGATATAGAGGTCCCTCAAAGCAATCACACAGAGACAGATAGGAGTTCTTCAACTCGACAGCTACAAATCAAACACTACTTTGAAGTTTTCATTCTGTCCTTAGGTTTAACATCATTAAATAAACAGTGTACAGTTGACCCCAAAAGACTAATGATACTAATGAAGCTTCTTTTATCTGTGTCTGTGAGTCATTTTCAATGATTAGTATTTTGGGGTCAACGTTTTCCCGGTACACTGTACAGGGCAAACCAACTCCCTTCTGACTTAAAGTGTCAGTCTTTCTTTGCAAGGATCCCCTTCACATAGACCTCTCCAAACAGGAATTATCTTGTTTTTAAATTAATACTTGAATATTCAGTGCCAGACTGCTAACTCTCCTAATTTTCTGGACAATTACACAGGTACTGGCATGAATAGTGGTATTACCTGAAAAAATTATTCAGAAGGTTTTTAGGCTGATGAAAGATTGCGATGTAAGCACAATTAAGACATGTGAGGCTTTTCCTTCTGTAAAAACTACCATTTTAGCTTGAATGCTTGAACACTAATCTGGTGAAGTACTGCTTTTATATATTGAATATTAGGAATATACAATACCTTCACATCTCAACATAGTGGACTGTAAGGTTACTTGTATATCTTCCAACTCTGCCTTAGCACCATCCCTGCCCCTCCTGACACTTTCCAGATAGCAAAGCTGAATTTGTATGCCTTGCAGTTTGATTACTGATGCATCAGATTAGGCAACATTTTCAATACAACTAATGACTTTATGTTCTACAATTGTGTTTTTCATTGAGAGGTGAATGCAATTTCAATGATTGTTACTGAACTAAAGATTGTGGAATAACATGCCAACCAACTATTTTGGTCCATTATTTTTGTGAGATGGCAAGTGTATTATGTTTTATTGGAACCAAACTGCAATTTTATTTACCATAATAGTCTATTGTGGAGATTCTTAACTAAAGTGTAAGCAGAACAAAAGAAAAGCGAACAGTCAATCAAAAGCGAGACAAAACTAACTCCGAGAAATATTCTGCAGCCACACAGCTAATGACTGGAGTTAGTAAACTACATGCTCCCTCCCTAGCTCATTAATTTGACGAGCATTTACAACCATGATTAAATACATGCCAGCTCATCAAATTAATTTGCAAATGTGCTAAATTCATAGGCATTTGTAGCAATTAGCAACTACATTTTAGTGTGATATTGCTAGTTGAGCGTGAACTAAAGGCCACTTTAATCCAACAGAGTTGGTAGCTGCATTACTGCATCAAACCAGCCCATTCAGTCCCTACACAGAGGCTGTGATGTGATATACACTGCAGAATGCTTTCCCCTGAGCATTCCCTACTGTATTGGTGGCTGCTACAAATTCATGATATAACAAGCAATTAGGGCATTCAAGCAGCCCAAAGAGGAAAGAGTAATAGGCTCTGTCCTCTGCATGGAGGCAGAATCTGTCCTTATTGCTGGCTGCTGATTGTGCCATCTCTCCAATAATTCACATGGACAATTAGGTGGCACTGTGGTACTTACTATGCTCCTAGGTAATGACTCAGCAGGCTACACTACCTTAAAAAAAGCAATAATCACAGTACATTTTGTTGCATATCTTTCACATTATGCAAATTTACAGTCTCATACATTGTTTAATTAATTGAATGTTTAAATATATGCAATTATTTCACCAATTTATATAGGTGAAATTAAAAAATTCTTAAAGATATGACCAGAATTTAAAGCTGTAATATTAATGACAACTCTCAAAATACTGAATTATGTATTGCCTAAACTATTCTGGGATTCCATCAGCTCGCCAGGATTTCAGGATATTCACAATGAATATACGGTACACAGGCCTTTCTCTAAGGAGAAATTCGGTGGTACTAAATATTGACAACTGTTCCATTATAAGTTAAAATTGACCAATGATCTCCAGGTATTAAGGGGAGAGCCCAGAGTTTGCAGTAAATATCTGCCCTGTTCAATAAATACATGACAGCTGCTAAGCATGCCCTCTGCTTTTGTTGCACAGACTCTGCACTTACTGTATGTTAATTTTTGTTGTTAACCTGTGGTAAATGCAAAAACCTTTCTATGCTTTAGTTAAAAAGTTCCTTTGAGCTAGTATATACTCAGGAGTTTGATTTCAGAACAGAATTTCAATTTAGAACCCACTAATACCAGAACTTCACCTGGTGTATTCCATTGCTTTTATTACCCCATAACAAATTCATTTTTTCTGGATTTACTTAACTATTATTTTAAACTTTGTACCAATAATAATAGGATCAAAGACAATGTTAAATTAAACTCGGGCTTCTCTTTCTTTTTCCTGTTGCTTTTTCAACCATAGAAGCATCAGATAGGAGTTGTACCTATACCAAGGTAGGATCCACTTAACAGAATCTAAGGTTTCTACTTCTTAAACACAGTCTGGATATGCAGAAAAAGGTGCCTTGGTTTATCATCTCTTTACTCTTATCTTGTGCCTTTTCTGGTAACCAGAGTCCTACTGTTTAGAGAAACTCTAAAACCCTCTCAGCTTGACAGAAAGGTGATGACAGGCAGATAAAACCTCCTCTCTTTGGCGTGCATCCCTCTGAGAGCCCCTTTGGATCACACTTTCTTTAACTTAAAACTGGATCTACTCTCTACAAGGCCCAAATCCCTAAGCTGCTAGATACTTAGGGCAGGATGCACAAAGTTCCAGATTAGGAATTAGTTATCAGATAGAAAACAGAGCGTAGGGTTAAATGGTCATTTTTCTCAATGGAGGAGAGTAAACAGTGGAGTGCCGCAGGGTTCTGTACTGGGACTGGTGCTATTTAACTTATTTATAAATGATCTGGAAATTGGAACAACTAGTGAGGTGATTAAATTTGCAGATGACACTAAACTGTTCAAAGTTCTTAAAACGCATGTGGATTGTGAAAAATTATAGGCAGACCTTAGGAAATTGGATGACTGGGCGTCCAAGTGGCAGATGAAACTTAATATGGACATTGGGAAAAATAAACTGAATTACAGTTACGGGATCCTAGGGCCCAACGTGGGGGTTAGTGCCAAAGAAAAGGATCTGGGTGTCATTGTAGACAATACGATGAAACCTTCTGCCCAATGTGCGGCGGCGGCGGCTAATAAAGCAAACAGGATGCTAAGAATTATTTAAAAAGGGGTGGTTGACAAGACTAAGAATGTTATAATACCCCTGTATCGCTCCATGATGCGACTTCATCTAGAGTATTGCATTTAGTTCTGGTCTCCTTATCTCAAGAAAAATATAGTAGTGCTAGAAAAGATTCAAAGAAAAGCGACCAAGATGATAAAGGGGATGGAATGCCTCTCGTATGAGGAAAGACTAAAAAGGTTAGCTTGGAAAAGAGACGGCCAAGGGGAGATATGTTTGAAGTCTACAAAATCCTGAGTGGAATAGAACGGGTACAAGTGGATCGATTTTTCACTCCATCAAAAATTACAAAGACTAGGGGACACTCGATGAAGTTACAGGGAAATACTTTTAAAACCAATAGGAGGAAATTTTTTTCACTCAGAGAATAGTTAAACTCTGGAACGCATTGCAGAGGTTGTGGTAAGAGCAGATAGCATAGCTGATTTTAAGAAAGGTTTGGACTATTTCCTGGAGGAAAAGTCCATAGTCTGTTATTGAGAAAGACATAGGGGAAGCCACTGCTTGCCCTGGAATGGTAGCATGGAATATCCAGGTACTAGAGACCTGGATTGGCCACCGTGAGAATGTGCTACTGGGCTTGATGGACCATTGGTCTGACCCAGTAAGGCTCTTCTTATGTTCTTTTGTAACCCAGTAAAAAATACTGGGTTGGGAGAGATTTTCTAAAATAGTACTTAGTGTGGATTCCTGCACTCCACTGCGAAAACCTGGTGTACATGCTGATGTGTACATGTGTACATGCTGATGTGCAGGGCTGCTGAGAAGGGGCGGGAGGCTAGATTCTCCTGGGTCTGGTCTCCAAGAGGGATCTGGCTCGGGCCATAGAAAAGCCATCTTGGGCTCTGCATCCTGCATCTCCCTCCCTGTCTTCCCTTATCAAGTCTCTCTCTGAAGGAGTCACCAGCAACAGAGACTCACACACACTGCCTGTGGATGACCAGAAAACCTTCCCCCTGCCTTTGTCAGGAAATTACCTGAGAAGGTGGCAGGAGGCAGCAGAGTGGAAGTTTCCCAGTACAGAATAACTTGGGGACAAATTTTTCCCCATCCCTGCAGGAACTCAATTTCCCCATCTCGTCCCCATGAGTTTTGTCACTGTCCCTGTCCCATTCCTGTATGTTCTACTTAACTGCACAAATCTCACTTATGATTTTAAAGTGTTTGAGGCTTGTGCAGATGAGGACAGAGCTTGCAGGAATGGGACAGGAAAAGAGCTTGCCGGGATGGGAAAATGAATTCTCGTGGGGATGGGGAAAAATTTGTCTCCATGTCATTCTCTAGTTCCCAGTTAGTGCAGGCAGCATGTAAAAGTCACTGCTAGTGGGAGGAGGGATGGCAGGAGTGGGGCCATACCCTTAACATTATTTGCCCTAAGCCTGGATTTGTCTCTCAGAGGCCATGCTGGTGTGCAACCAATGGCAGTTAGATGTGTAAATGACTTATTCAATAACACTGCCTAAATTTTGGGAATGCCACTGACAAACCCATGGTTCCCTCCTAGACAGAGTCCCTTTAAGTTGTGTGCGAGACAAAAGAGTTGCCATACTGGGATAATCTGAAGGTCCATCAAGCCCAGTATCCTGTAACTCTACAGTGGCAAGATCCTAAGATCCCAATTTTGGTGTGCAGTGCTAAAGAATAGTGCATAGGCAGGACCAGTGTGCAAGTCCTAATTATGCCAATTAATGCTCATAATTGATTTCTAATAGCTCATTAACTAATTAGTTTGTGTGCAGATCTGATATCTGTTCTCAAATTTGGATGATCTTTAAAGAATCTGGGAGATAATGCATGCATAAACATGTGCACCTGGTTTAAAGAGCTACCCTTAAATGGTGTGAATAGGGACTATGAAGATAGAATTTCTCCTAACCATAAAATCTAGTTCTGAATAAAAATGTAGCACAGATATATATAAACATTATTTAAAATAAAACCCAGTGAATAGCTGAACTCTTACCTAGACTACTAAAAGAAAGTAGAACAGTATGTGCTTGTTGAATACATGCCTTTTAAATATGAAAAACCTACATATCCTCTTCATACTTCCACCAAAACAGAACAAGCAAACACTTTCTCTACTGTACCATAGCTAATAGCTTCAGCTATAAATTAAGAGAGCAGGTTAACAAGACTCAGCAACCCTTACCAGCCCAGAGTATGAGACTAAGATTCTTCGCATCACTTCTTTGACCATTGAGGATTTGCTGCATTCCAAGAACAGTGTAATTGGTTTCACAGTAAAGGAAAAGAATACAGGATCTACTTACCTGAAAACAAACAGAGAAAAAAAGGAATTAGAAAACTATGGATGAACATCATAATTACATTACATTAATGACTTTTATTCTGCCAATACACTACAAGCAGGGGAATTACCGTATGTGGCTTAGGAGGGAAGGGAAGGCATCCTGACTGGTAAATTGAAAACTGTCAGCAATAAACCATGATGGTTGGCATGCCGGTGACTTCACAGCCAGCATTTAAACATGGGTGGACTTTGGCTATACGGTGTGGTAGGCAAGGCCCTGATCACCTTGTTGGGCAGACTGGATGGACCATGAGGGTCTTTTTCTGCTGCCAGTTACTGTATTACTGTGGCTAAACAGTATGGTCTCAGTCTGTGAGCCTGATATTCAGCCCGCAGTATTATGCTGCCTTTAAGCCTTCACAGCCCCAGATATTCAGTGTCAGGGCAAATCTGGTTTCAATCAGTGAATATTCGGCATCTGAAGTATCTGGAAATTAACTAGGTATCAGCCGATATTCAGATCAGCGCCTGGTCATTATTTATTTATTTATTTAAAAAATTATATACTGCATAAATACTCTGCGGTTTACAAAAATACATGCATACATATTAAAAATACTAAAATATGCTTCGACAGAACACACACAATAAAACATTAACAGTTGCATTATTAAAACCTTTTTTCAAATTCATCCAACAAGATAGAAAGACAAATCCCATAGAAACATTTATAGGGCGGTAAGGCTTCAGCAGCAAATAGCATTAGCACATGAAGGCATTAACAAATAATTGTGTTTTTCAACATTTTCTTAAAATTCAGTCTTCCATCACAAAATCTTTTTTGTCGTTCTAACTTTATCCATGAACATAGCCAGTTAGCAAACTGAATATTGCCACTAACTGGCTAAGTTGCAGCTCCGCCCAACCTTTAATCCTAGACCAGTCCTAACCTAGATGATTAAGGATTGGCTGGAAGTAGCACTGAATATCGGTGTATTTATGACATTTTCTGAACGTGCTCTTGGAATCTGCTTGGGTGTAGGCAGGACACAATTTAAAAAAAATAAATAAATAAAATGACGATGGTTAGGGGTTTGGAGGAGCTGCCGTACAGCGAGAGATTAGAGAAACTGGGCCTCTTCTCCCTCGAACAGAGGAGATTGAGAGGGGACATGATCGAAACATTCAAGGTACTGAAGGGGATAGACTTAGTAGATAAAGACAGGTTGTTCAACCTTTCCAAGGTGGGGAGAACGAGAGGGCACTCTCTAAAGTTGAAAGAGGATAGATTCTGTACGAACAAAAGGAAGTTCTTCTTTACCCAGAGAGTGGTGGAAAACTGGAACGCTCTTCAGGAGTCTGTCATAGAAGAAAACACCCTCCATGGATTCAAGACAAAGTTAGACAAGTTCCTGCTGAACAAGGACGTACCTTGATAGGGATAGTCTCAGTCAGGGCACTGGTCTTTGACCAGAGGGCCGCCGTGGGAGCAGCCTGCTGGGCATGATGGACCACTGGTCTGACCCAGCAGCGGCAATTCTTATGTTCTTATGAGTGGTTGAATGGGTGTTGGGATTTGCACCTAAATTATAAGGACACATTTCTTTTATAGAATTCTAGCATGACGTTGAAAGTGGGTGTCCCTTGCTCGGCTTTTGCCGTGGCTAAGATAAGGATAGAATGTGGATCCTTTTTAAGGATCTAAACCAGCCAGCTGGAATCAACACAGAACTATGAATCTCTCCCTTCCAGAGCATGTGGGCACTGATTCTGCAGTACCTCCAGGAGATGCAAAGTTTTCCAAAAAATGTTATTGCTGAACAAGTCTGACCTCATTATATTTATATTTTGTCTTTTTCAAGGAGTTGCCTACTTTTAGTTATTGAATATAGCTACAGTCAGTTAGGAACCAGCTCTGTGGGTACCATGGGTGCTTGAGCACCCCCAATTTTGAACACATTTATTGACTGTATCCAGGGAGAGGTAATTTCCATTGGGTTTAGCACCCCCAATAATTTTGAAAAGCTTGCTCCTATGAGAGTCAGGCCTTTATTGAAGTCTAGTAGTTAGATCCATTTCAGGCAAGTAATTATAGACCTGGTGAGATGTGTATGCTGTCCAGCAACTAAATTGAGACTTGAACCCCAGCCAGTTAAGGGAAATGGAAAGGCAATGGGGCCTTTCACTACTACTAATCATTTCTATAGTGCTGCTAGACATACACAGCGCTGTACATTAACATGTAATACCTGATATACTACCTTTCTGTGGTTGCAGTCAAAGCTGTTTACATATTATATACAGGTACTTATTTTATACCACGGGCAATGGGGGTTAAGTGACTTGCCCAGAGTCACAAGGAGCTGCAGTGGGAATCAAACCTAGTTCCCCAGGTTCTCAGGCCACTGCATTAAGCACTAGATCTATTCTTCCCCGGAATACTCCCCAAAATAACCAGTTTTGAACTGGGTGCTAACCAGGCATTTTCAATGCCAGTAACCAGTTAAGTGCCATGGATAATACTGGTAGTCTTGAACAAGCAATTTAACTGAACAGTTGCCTTTTTAGGGACATGTTTATAAAGTTGTTGAGTCATATTTTTACTATTTGAGAATGTAAAACTGAAACCTTTGTTGAAATCATATGATTTTAGGATGGTTGTGCAGTATTTGGTTATGATGAAACTGGACTTTTATAATGTCCTTTATTTAGGAATGCTACAATCTAAAATTAATGCATTGAAGGTTATTCAAAATGCTGTGGCTCGTATGATTAGTGGAATAGGACAATTTGAACATATTTCACCAGTGTTAAAGCAATGACATTGGTTGCCAGTAAAATATCTGATACAATATAAAATATTGTTTTTGATGTTTCAAAGTCTATTTTGAACTTCTTCTGTGTACCTCAGCAATATAGTAGTTTTATAGATTTAATAGATCATTAAGCTCAAATGATGCGAGGAAGACAGTGGTTCCAGATTTGAGACAGATACACTATATTGCTATGTTAGTGGTTTTACTTTTGCAGGGCCGTCACTATGGAATACTTTCCCTGGCCCTTTTCATTTCTTTTGCAGTTTGAAAAAGCATAAAAAACATCTTTTTTTGCAGGCTGTTGAGACTGGTTAAAGTACTGACTACTTTAAAAATACAGTCTGTTGTGATAATATGATGGTGTGCTTATTTTATGTAAATTTATCTTGTTAATTTTTTATGTAAACAGCTTAGTTATAGGCAGGGTAAAATTTTTTAATAAAAATAAAATATACTTATCACAAAGAATATCTTATCCCTGGAAGAATATTTCACAGGCGCACCATAACCTAACGAAGCTTTAAGAATGCTCCAGAATTTGGTAGATATGATTTAGGGAATTCATCAACTGGTGGTAAGTGATTTAGCACGCACTGACCTTATTAGTGTACACTAAATGCTAATACACCCATAGGAACATAATGGGTGTCTTAGGGCTCCTTTTACTAAGGTGCGCTAGCGTTTTTAGCGCACACAGGAAATTACCACGCGCTACGCTTCTAGAACTAACGCCAGCTCAATGCTGGTGTTAAGGTCTAGCGCGTGCAGCATTGTAGAGTGCCCTATTCCGCGTGTTACAGCTCTAGCACACCTTAGTAAAAGGAGCCCTTAGTGTTCAGCGCAGTGTGCTTCAACCTTTTTACACCTATGGAAATAAAAGAATTATTTTGTGGACTGGCAAACTATTAAGTCTGAAATAAAAAAAACAAACATCTCCGTCAGCTCAGTCCCCACAAACCATCTGATCCCATCCACACAGGCCTCAAATAGTTATTATTTTATATTGAATGTATTTTATTAAAGTATAAAAAGGAATAATATTCTGTATGATTGTCATTTTATAAATACAAATAATACAGAGCAAGGATCAACAAAACCCCTGTCTCCCCTCCCCTTCACATATATCCCCCCTCTACTGTCAAGAAAACTGAGTAAGCCAAATTATTACAGAATGCTACACAGAAATATCATGCTAACAGAATACTGTGGTCACACACACGACAGGAATAGTGTTAGGGGAGTGCAACTAGGGCAACTGCCCCCTGGTCAGAGAGAGCCCTAAGCCAGCTGGAAGCTAAAGAAACACTGCCTGGGCTTTGCAGTCCCTAGTTATGTTTAACACCAGCTCTAGCAGGATACATATTTCAAATCTGATATATTCTCCACTTAAAATTTTATTGATTTTATGAACAAAATAAAACAGTCAAATTACAGAAGTAAAAAGTACAAAAGGTCCATCAAAAAGAGTACAGCAACCTAACAAAATAGGTACAACCAATATTTTACTTCTGAAAAAACCCATGATTAATCAACCAAAACTATAAAGAGGAACAGGGGAAGAGCAACTCTCAGTACTTGCCTGCAGTAGCGTTAGTGCAGCAATTCACTTCGGCAGCCTTTGGGCTTTTGATTGGTCACGCCTGCCTCTGAGGAAAGAGGAAAGAGTCATGGGCTGCATCATCAGAGGCAGCCCATGACTCATCAAAAGCCCCAAGGCTGCCAAAGTGAATCGCTGTGCTGCGCTGACATTACAGGCAAGTACTGAGAGCGGAGGGGAGGAAACCCTGATATCACCGGCCTTGTACGGACCGGCAGGAAATTTCTGCAGACCGGCACTGGACCGCAGACTGGAGATTGAAGAACACTGGTTTAGCGTACCCTAATCTGAATGAAAAGGGGGATAATGATTTTACTATAAGTGTCTACATAATCACATGAATGACTGGTTTGGTCCAACTTTTCCTTTAAAGAAGAATGACTTCATAACTAAAAGCACTACTCAGCAATACATTAATTTTAACATAGAGAGAAGCACAAAGGTCCATATTCAATAAACGGTGCCTTAAGTTAGGAGCTGGTAGGCACCCTACCGGCATCTAACTTAAGTGGAAAAAGCCATTTAAAAATGATTAAAATTAGCACCTAGAAAAATTGTACCTTCATCATGGCAATGGAGGAGTTTTATGATGCCTAACACCATTGTAGGCATGGTTAATGCTGGAAGTGGCTTTAGGCATCATAAAGCACCTTTGTAGCTGTGATTCACATGAAAGATAGGCGCTAGGAATGTAGGCCTTTAAAATCCTGGCCTACATTTTCGGTGCCTACTTTTCATGAAGTGTGATTCTATATATGGCAGCATTGCATGATTGACACACAATTGGTGTCAATCGGCTGTTTTTTAGGTGGCTGCCGCTGATGGTGCCATTTATAGCTTCTGCATATTCTAGTTTATATCAATTTGCTCAAGGAGGTTTAAATAATAGAAGATGGCAGGATCAGGCTTGGTTCATTATCTGATGTGAAACCAGTAGGCAGAACATGTCATCATATTGATTCACCCAAAACAGCCTATTAGAAACTAAGGAAGTTTAATTGACAGAAGACTGCACCAATCAGAGGCTAAGAAAGAATATGAAGAGAAACTTGCAAAAGAGACAAAAAACTCATAATATTTTAAAGTACATCAGAAGCAAAAAACCAGTGAGGGAATCCGTGGGACCATTGGATGATCAAGGAGCAAAAGGGGCACTCAGAGAGGATAAGGCCATAGAATAGAGACTAAATGAATTCTTTGCTTCGTTCTTTACGGAAGAAGATGTAAGAGATCTACCTGAACCAGAAATGGTTTTCAAGGGTTATGATGCAGAGGAATTATAAAATCTCGGTGAATCTGGAAGATGTACTGAGCTAAATCAACAAGTTAAAAAGTGACAAATCATCTGGACCAGATGGTATACATTAGTGTTGCCCAATTTCCGATTTGAATCGATTCACCGATTCACATCGATTGGGTTTATTTTTAAAATCAGCCTTGCCGATTTAGTGACCAACCCTCCTCCCAGGACAAAATGTCTGTTGAGCGTTTACGTCTGCTAACCCAGGGTTTCTCACCGCTCAATGGGGGTACAAAGGCTTACCCCCAATGAGGGGCCACTAACTTACATAGGCAGGAGCAAGGGAGCACTAACTTACATAGGAACGAAGGAGAGAATGAAGGGGGTACTAACTTGGGACACAGTAAGGAAGCAGGGAGGGAGGGAATAGAAAGGGACAATTGTTGGAACTGAGTAAAAAAAGAAAGAAAGATTGGATGCACTGTTAGAAGGAAGTGCAACCAGAGATTCATGAAATCACCAGACAACAAAGGTAGGAAAAATGATTTTATTTTCTGTTTTGTGATTACAATATGTCAGATTTGAAATGTGTATCCTGCCAGAGCTGGTGTTAGATCGCAAATGTGAGCTAGGATTTAACAGAGAGAAGAAAAATTTTGTTTATTTTATTTACACCACAGTGTGGGTAGGAGAGGGCAAAGGGGTTGAAGAGGCTATAAAATAAACCCACCAGGATGTTTGAAAAAAACACCCAATTGAGCAGGAAAATCGAATCGAAAAATCAATTCAATAGGCTAAATCAAAAATTTTTTTCCTGAATTGGGCAGTTCTAGTATACACCCCAGGGTACTAAAAGAACTCAAACATGAAATTGCTGACCTGTTGTTAGTGGTCTGTAGTACCTGAAGATTGGAGGGTGGTCAATGTTACACTGATTTTTAAAAGGGCTCCAGGGAAGATCCAGGAAATTACAGACCGGTAAGCCTGACTTCAGTGGAAACAATTATAAAAAAATAAAATTGTGGAACACTTAGACAAACATGGTTTAATGAGACATAGTTAGCATGGGTTCAGCTGAGAGAGATCTTGCCTCACCAATTTGCTCGACTTCTTT